>NC_060257.1:35814430-37099176 GCF_921293095.1 Ischnura elegans
CCCCAGTTTTGGTTCCAGAAAACGAGAAAATTTTGTGAGAATAAATGTGCTGCTCAGAAGTGCATTTGTAAGCACAAATTAAACGGTGCGCAAGTGAGGCATGGCTCTTAGCCTAAGAAAATATCAAAATCCCGAGTGGTTCCGGCTGGTTGAATTGTGGCCTTAGGTTTCCGTTGCAGCACCGGGTAATTGCTGTGCAGAAAATTATGCAGCACTATGTACCAATAAAAGAACTAGAGAGATAAGAGGAAGTATCAGAATTAAAGATGAATTTCACATAATCGCCTAAAGTTAATGGTCCTTAAATGAGGTAGCGTGTTTCTCCACTCTACTCCTCTATTGCCAAATCTTTACAAATTTACATCCATCGCACACCAACTAGTTTTACATCCTTCAATTAAAATTCATAATATTTTATGATTTTATGTAATAATTGCGTACAACATTACAAATTATGTCCTTCTACAATTTTATAAGGTTATGATACAGAGCGACCTATAACATGCGAGTATGAATACTTCGAATTCTTATTCATAGGCTATAACTCAGCCCAAATAAACTATGCCTTTTTGAACGCATGTGTTCCAACGTTTATTGGATTCTATTTGCTTCACAGGTTTTAAACATTTTACAATGAAACGAATTTAATTCACCATAAACTAGTCTTTGACTATATGTGTAATGCATACATAGTTTATACTCACTTTGGAAGTCAACCCGTAGGTTGGTTTGGATTGGTGAGGGTAGAGCTCACTCCAGACTTAGCCACTTGCGTGCCTGGAAGTCTGGAGTTTCTTTCCTTAGGCCTCCTCTCACTTGAATTATCAAGGATTTAATTCCGGCGTTTCCGAAGCCTTCACCTGAGATCTGAACCCAGGATCCTTCGGTCAAAAGCAAAGTGCTCTACCTACTATACTACCTGCCTTCCCTATAGTTTACACTTTGAGAAACTAATAGAAATAAATATTGACAAGAAATATTGAGGGATTAGAGAACGTATACCTCCGCTCGACCGGTCCTTTTTGGTGACAGATTACTCGCTAAAAACTCTTTTAAAAACTCGCTAAAAAGTTATTTTATTTAAAATTTCAGGGTTAATACGTTAGGATATATATACAGAGTATAGAAAAATGATGTCACGAAATTTTAACTCCTTGCAGCTGATTCCAGTAGGAACCAAAATTACGACTGATTTTTTTGTTTAAAAGGCATCATTTTTAAACTACAGAAACTTTGAGCCAACCGCGAGATTGCCATGCTACCGGATGCTCAGCACAAAGGCAAATGCAGGCAAAGCATTCGAAGTCCAGAGTCTGAGTTTTCCAGAGCATCCGGGCAAGCTCGTGGCGAATTGGAGCGCTTGGCTCAAATTTTCAGCAATTTAAAAATGGTGCGTGCGTTTTCGACCTGAACATCATTGGTAATTTTGGCTCCTACTAGCATCAGCGTTTAGGGGTTAAAATTTCTTGACATAATTTTTCTCCACCCTGTATAGTGATCGCATCTAAGTATTCCTCATCCATTCTAGGAAGCGTATATATTAATCAAACCCACAATAGTATTTCAGAATTTTCTATTTTATAATCCTTTCAGATATTAAACTTGCAACCTACCAACCTTCTGTAAACAAACTACTTCCAATCAAAAGTAAATAGTGGATCTATTGCCTAAAGATAACCTTCTTGGTGAGTGCATTCTGCATATTTTTGTGGCATGCGAACATTAACACTTTTCCGATTATCAAGAGGCATAAATACTCGGTAGAAATATATTTAGATTTTAGGAGAGAACAACGGTCGCGTACACATTGAGATTAATATTTCACTTTCCAACGTTGACATCACACATCGTCAGCTTGTAAGTGTAAGATAACGTGATGAGCAAATTCCCAATATCATTACTTCAAGTGAATAGGACGCACACGTCTTGCCCCGTATTTTTTTGGGACGGATAACTGGCGAAAAACCTTTCGTTTATCTTGAAATTTTAAGGGTACACATTCTATATTGTGTTCGGCATTTTAATGGATCTCAATATTTAAAATTTTACGTCGGTATCCAAGAAATTAGATTCAAATTTTCGCACTTGAAAAACAAGGGAGAGTTGACAAAGGTTTTATCTATTTACACAGGAAAATATTCTGAGAAGTCTCAGTCCCCAATAATATTTGCCAACATATTAGATATTTATCAAAGACCACGGATAAATTCCTATTTATTAGTACTGAATTCACATTATTTACCTTACATTGCATATTCAGAATCTCTAATGAATAGGAGGAATACTCCCCCACTCAGGAAGGGAACAGGAGGGAACTCAACCCCACAGAATTCACCGCGCATCACCAATCCCGGATGAGTAGGCATATGATTACACGTTCACTTTGAATATCGCTTATCAAACAGGTCCAAGAGTACGTTAAATTCGCATTTACAAATCCAGTTTAATGAGACTGAAACAGATGGCTCTAATAATAATGGTTGATTAAATCATACTCCTCTAATAAGTAGCCACAGAAGATTATGGGATGGATATTCATACCCGCTAACGATAAGACATTTGCCCCCGGTAGGATCCATGGCATACAGGTTACATCAGACCAATACATCATCATTACTGGCTGCTGTTTCCTATCATCCTAATCAAAATCCATAGTGATGGACAGGGGGCTATTGCGTAGAACCACGATTTATCTTTTTCAGAGCATATCCATCATGTAGCGAACATTTTACTATCTCATTCTCGCGTATTATCTCGAGACATGTCAGTATCAGGATGGAAACAGAAGCACTACCGCAGGGGAATTGCATTATTCATCACTGTATTTCCGTATTTCATCCTTGTATTTTTATTCTGTAACGGCACTGTGAGACTTCAGTGATCATAAATTGTAACCCAAGGCTTCTAGAATCCCTAAGCATCTTTAATACATTACGTCTGACAAACCTTCATCAAAACTGTTGAAAAAGCGGAATATCAATGTATGCAAGCAAACACAGAGTTTATTGATCTTACCAAAACTCCTTTTAGCCTTTTCCTTCACTAAATCACATTGTCTATAGTAAACCAGCATCATACCGAGAAAGATGTCAACGCCGTTACTTGGCCAGCGACATTAAGAATATTTTCAGTCTTCAATCTACTTAAGCCTACACTGTGTGAAAATTACACCCTATTCCCAGAATAGTAATTAAACCAATAAGTTCGTTATAAAATTATTCGATTAATATTTTTAAACAAACATTTCCAAAAATATACGGTGTAGGAATTTAATGACGATAAGAAGGCGTCTTGATTTTTAATTTTTTTTCGATTTTCACGTTACTTAAAATCCTTTTACAGAAATAATAATGGCATGATTGGCAATCAAACATATCCATCATTTTTTCGACTACTAGACCCTTTCTTACAAATTCATAATTGCTGTGACACATAATCTTCTTCGGAGAGTCACCATATAAGATGAAATTTTCATCTCACGCAAAATCTATTCCGCACTTCGAAGAGAAACAATTGAAGCCTGTCCCATATAAATCACTGGTAGTTCGCCTTCAAAACTGCTGATTTAAGACTATTTTCTACGGAATAAAAAGTTATGGATGATGAGAGCCATGGTTAGAAATGATAAAGAGTAGGAGGCCGAAAAGCACGAGTAAGGTGTCGTGAAAGGTTAGCAACATTATTATACCATTCAACCACTCATTCAAGTCATAAGCTATTCGCACTGCATAACTTACGTGTCCTCAAAGAGACCGTAGTCTACTCAACCCGTTTTTCACCTTGTTAACCTACTCATGATCTTTTTGCTCCTTGCTTAGGCCCCTCATGACCTTTATCAGACATACCATTGGCTTGATTGGCTATCAAACATTTTCTACAATTTATCCTAGTAGTCAACCTTCTCTGATAAATACCTACCAAATATACTAACATAGATTCTTCCTCCGATAGTCAAATATTTTTTTAAAAATTCAATTCACGCGAGATTTATTCCTAATTTCGTAGAAAAGACAACTGAAGCGTACCTCCGGTGAAACAGCAACAATAAGGATTCAAAACTGTGAATTAATTGCTATTTTTTTCAACGGAATAAAAAGTTACGGATGAAAAAATCCAAGTCTGCAAACGATAAAAGCAGTAGGTTCATCACAAGGCAGAGTAAATAGAGGAAAAAAATTATTCAAGGAAGTAGAGGTTAAAATGGTGTGAGTGTCGAAGTATGCGAATTGGAAAGAGGGGGTGATTCTTTTATTTACCCACCCCTGCCCGTCTGGCCAGCAGGCAGAAATGAAGATGATCCCGACACTCATCAACTTGGATTTCTGGATCGATCAGGGGCGATCCTGGAACGCGAACCGAATATTCGCTTCAAGGGGAGAAGAGATTTTAAAAATGTCCCTATTCTTTCAATTCCATCGTTATTTTATTCATCGTGCTTCTCGATTTTCGTACAACGTTATCGGAGATTCCCAGCATTCAATCTCTCCTCCGTTTTATATCTTATAAATACTTGCTTGCTGTACTAACACTTAATCTTCAACGGAGAGTCACCACGTGAGATAATTTTTTCAAATCACGCAAAATATATTCTTCAATTATGAAAATTAATGTCACCCGGCTCATGAAAATCACTGGCAGTTACAAAAACTGCCGGTTAAAGAATATTTTTTCCGCGGACTAAAAACATATGGATTATGAGAGCCAATGCTGGAAAGCTTAATAGATTCATTAGACCCTTCATTAGATATTAGCATGCAATAAAAGGGAAGAAGAGAAGAAGAACATAAAAAAATAGGAAATAAAAACTGGGAGAGGTAAAAGAAATTCTATTACCTAGGTCGCAGAATAACGAGCGATGGAAGAAGCAAGAAAGAAATAATTAATCGACTATCACAGGTGAAGAAAGCATTCCACTAAAAGAAATATCTACTTAGAGTAGGAAATATTAGCACAGCATTAAGGAGGCAATTTATTAGAACTAATATTAGGGGTATTCTCCTCCACAGAGGTGAAACATGGGCAATGACACCAGCGGAGAAATCAAGGGAGGAGCTTTTTAAAATGTGGCACTACAGAAGAATGATGAGGATCAAATTGACTCATCGAGTTAGTAATGAGGAAGTCCTACGAAGAGAAGCAGATAAGAGAAGCCTAGTGATAACGTTCATAAGAAGACGAAACAACCGTATAGGCCACCTCTTGAGACATGATGGCCTAATGAAGACAATCGTCGAGGGACAAGTAAATGGCAAGGACGGGAAAGGAATGCCTCGAGTTAAATACGTGGAATAGATAAAGAAGGATGTGAAAGAGGAGAAACCGCAGGTATAATAAAATTAGCTGTCAGGAGAACGGAAAGAAGAGCTGCGTCTATCCAATCTTAGGATTGTTGACCACTGATGATGATGAACATATTTTAACTTCTATGGAACACCGTGTGAAATACATGTTGGGAATAGAATGTTCAAATAAAGAGGCTATTACTACGCGTAAGGGGATGAGGAAAATTACAGCATTTCTCGTGGAGCAAATAATACTTTCCTCGAAAATTTTGTTATTTTCCTAGATATCCCATGACTTAACAATTAATTATTTTTTTAACTTAACAGAGAAAATAAGTGTAAAAAGAGCATATTAATGGGTATCCAACGAACCGACACCTGTATATATGAAGCAATATATGAAGTCAGGGAACGAAAATATTAAGTGGGGAGATTCAAATCATCGGCTGGTCAACAAGTCGTCCGAGCTTTAAAGGGTCAGATTCGTTCTGCCACGTAAGTCGGTCGTCCAAAAAAGATAAAGGGAGAGAAAGAAGTTCCTCAAATTCGAGGCCTCTAACTCTCATCAACCTCTTCAGAAATTCTTCGTCCCTAATAGGGGATTCTATCTAAAAAAAAAATACCACATTTCACCTAAAAAACAACAGAAGTAGGTAACAAAAGTTGGTTTAATAACAGGTTTAACGCTGAATGAGCTAGGTGAATAATATATTGCTTCCTTTTCCATAAAATCCCTGCATAGGCCTGCTTGGCATCTGATATGTAGTTAGGGAAATAAAAAAATTGGAATGGATATGAAGAAAAAGCCAGGGAAAATTGATGACGGAATGTTGATGGATGAAAATATTACTATGCAGATATTTTATGGAAAAATGTAGCCAGATATTATTCTCTCAGCGATTCAGCATGGATAGTTAGGACAGGTGAGGGTAGAGTTCATCCCAAACTAAGTCACTGGCGTGTGAATTTCCCACAATAAGGCAGGGGTCATATTTCTTTCCCTGTGCTATCTGGGTGTCCGAACGTTTCACCCGGGATTGGGACCCAGGTCTTCTCGAACGCTCTGCCTACTAGGCTACCACGCCCCCAAGATGTTTTAAAAATTAAGGATACACTAGCAGTAGCAGTAGCGGCGGAAATAAAGTCAAATAGCCCCTAGTTACCCCAACTCCGTGTCACCAAGCCAGGACGATAACATAAAGCCCACCTCGTCACTCGAAAACAGTAACGTTTTTCTCGTTAAGCCACAATTTCCACACTTATTTACATTTTTACTAAACCTTTGGAATGTTTTCCAGAGCATAAAACTAAAGTCCCTGACCAATATGATCCCGAAATATGGTTGACTTGCAGAAGGAGAGCCAATTCAGCACATATCTTCACTATTTAAAAATATAATTTCATCTGGTGATGATAAATGTTCCTTAAATCGGTCAAATCATTTCTCTCGCAGTTCCTTTCTCCCCACATGGTCTGTCCCTAATCTGTCTCGGCTAGAGTGACGAGAAAAATGACATAACAACCTATTATTACCTATCCATCAAGTCCATCTTTCACCCAAATTAGCTCTGACGATATTAAGGAAACCGATAAGCAGAATAGGTACAATGCATTATGCAGTACTACCAAAGAATGATGAAGATTAAATGGATCGACCGCGTAATTGATGATGAAATGGTAAGAAGAATGACAGAAAAGAGAGATCTCCTAAAATACGGCATTACTAAATCCGCCACATCATTAGACATGACAGCTAGATGAAGACATTGCTTGAGTGACAAATGGACAGGAAATGACGCACAGGGAGACCCCGTATACATTATATAAAACAGATTATGGCAAAAAAGTAAGATGTACGTGAAAAAGGTTATCTGACAGGAGAGAACGTACTGGAGGAGATACGTCAAACTAACCTTCAGATTGTTCACTTTGACAATGGATGACAAAGTATTTCAATGTATCCCGTTAATAAAAGCATTAAAGCCTAACAACGTTATGAATAAATGAGACTCAATAAGAGTACGGTTCATATACCTTGTCAAGAAATAAATTTGCTCATAAACACTCATTACTTGATCCATTTAGACTTTCCCGGGCTTCAACATTTATTCATCATCACTACTATAAAATTTGTGCAAGCTTTGATAAATCAAGTAATTGGAATGGAAATCAAATTATTCTCAATGATATGTATCCTTATAGGTAGTTCACTATGAAACACAGGAGGCGATTAATTTTTGTCATATTCTCAATTCATGTGCTTTTTCTCAAATATAACCATATCACATTCCTATAGCGATCATTATTTTTCCGAGTCAGTGAATGCGATTAAATTTCCTCAGTAAAAAAAATCTTAGTCAATATACGCATAACAATACACATAGAAATAGCAAATATTTTCAAAGTACTGAATTCCGCACAGTTGTATTGCGAATATTCCTAACCTCAGCCATTAAATCACTTATTTTTATTGTATTCTAATCAAACAATATGAACACATGTGATCACAACTCGGAAGGTCACTGGTTTGATTAATAAAACAAGCGAAATATTTCAATATGATTTTGCGCACGTGAGATGTTCCGATATTAGAGGCCTATAAATAAAATTTACGACTCCTATTGAGACTTAACTTTTAATTAGTCTTGGAAAACAAAATCAGCAAAAGAGGAAGGAATCGATGGGGAAACAAGGATACTGGCCTAAATACTAGGTCTACACATCGACGATCAACAACTACCACGCACTCAAGAGTAAGACTCATGTCTGCAGAAAAAGGATTCACTTCCCTCTAACTTTTTCTATTAATTTCCTTTCCGACCATGATCCACTTCATGGTGAGAGAGCTGCACTAACACGCCCAACCCTTGTAGCTGTTCGCACAATATTACGTCGAGGTTCCCGAAGAGACCTGACCCTAATTCAAACCAGGGATGATCCAATTCGCAGGAGAGCTCCTCAACTACTGCGCTATCATTCTATCCTTAAAATGAGACCATATCCTTCGACGGAGTGTCTCATTTTCTCAAAAGGACAAATAACATAAAAAAAGTAAAACAAAAACCCAATTTAAGGGCGCTCCTGAAGAAGTAGCCAGCTTAAACGAATTAGTTTTTCGCAGACTAAATTTCCACAAATAAATCCTGTGGTTTTCATTAGTAAAACGTAAAATTAGATCTTCACAACATTAAAGGTCCTGAAAAGAAAATCAGCATGGACAAATTAGTTAAACAATGACCAAATTACCACTGAAAATACCATATTTTCATGAGTACGGTGTAGGAATAAGCCTTTGACGCATTAGTTAGTGAGGCATAAGCGAATTAGTTTACTTTATAATATCTGAATTTTTTTAAAATAAGACCTCTGACAGGTAATAAGTCCTCCTGAGAAAATAGCTACCTTGAATGATATGGTTCACCAAAGACTAAATAAACATAGGAAATACGATTATTTTCATTAATACAATGTAGAAATGATTCCTGATGCATTGGTTCTCCTGAGGGCATATTTATCAAGAGGATATTAGTCCGTTACAAACTGACAGACATCAGTATTTTATTACTTTTCGCATTGAGACGTAACTTAGCTAAACAAATCCGATCATTTGTCACCGAGTTAGGGGCGACGTAAACTTTTGAAGACTTTCATTTTTTGGACCACCACAGCGGTCAGTTGCAACTAAGGTATCTAGCTCTAATTCACTAGTATCTCCAGACTTTTAAGGAAATTTTTGCAGACATTTTCAATCAAAGTTGATAAAAGTTTTATATTTTATTTTGCAATTCCTTATTCAGTATTTTCTAAGGCCTATTAGCTATTGGCCATTCTATGCGTGAGCCCTTATAGTCGCCTTATAGTCTCCTTCTTATCATTTGATGAACAAAACATACTGCGCAAGGAAATTTATTCTTCAATTACTAAGTAATGTCAACATATCACACTGGAGACAGTTTGAACGTGAATCCATCAAATGTAAATGTCATCGAACGAAATCGAAATGATAATTTCCAATGTTCCACAAAAGGTAATTACCACATTTAGTGACATCAAAAATCTCATTTTCGAACGCGTCGCATTGATTCTTTCTCATCAAAACTCAATTTTTGTGAAAGAAAATCAATCTTGTGCAAACACCACACATAAAGTCAGTGACACATCCATCAAGCAAACAAATATGAATCCTCAAACAAAGGCATACACGCCGCGAAATTCCATTTAACATGTCAAAACGCAATGTCGGAAAAGAATTTTTGGGGAAAATATTTTAGTGTTTCCTAAGCACTAGGGCAGAAACGCGAAGAAAATATGCACCTCGAATTATACTCCACGCCCTGATTTGGCGAATTTGTATAACAAGCAGAACATTTATTCCTAATTCAAAGACTAGCCGCCCAATGCTGCCTCCGTAATCAGGCCTGGCTCACTGGGCACAGCCAATGTTTCAGGGCGGTGCCATTGAGAACAGGTCTATAGATTAGGGCAGTGTTTACATGCCTTTGTGCTATGGCACCTTAATATGCAATGTATTGTGACCCACATATATCCAATGATATTTGTTTTTCCTAATTTACGGCCACGATTGCATGAGGCGTGAACCAAAGTTCACAAGTAGCTAGATCTCTCAGAGAACAGCTGAATCAGTTATTTTCTCTTTAAATAAATTGTTTTTTACGACGATATTTATACAAAAAACATCAAAGCAGACGGTAAATTGCTTACAAGAAAACTTTAATTTTACAACTACTTTGATACCAAAAAACATCCATGCCAACGTGTTGTCATCCCTCAGCCACGGAAAATGGTTTATGATGATCATTCGCACCGTCATTAAGGTATTACGGACGATTTTGGCGACTTTTTCCAAAAACCACGGCAAACTTCTGCGAAAGTGTTTGAATTTCGCTGTTTTCCGATTACCTCGGTATCGAAAGCAGCTAAGGTCCCCGAATGGCCTTTTTTATATTTTCCATCGGATTTCTGCAAATTTAATATGACGATCTTCAAGAGAATATATCCCGAAACGAAAGTATTCTCAAAAATTGACACCGAATGATCTACGAACGCAGCCCTGACCGAAATAAGGCTCCCGAAGTGGACTCATCTCTTATCAAAATCTTATGGTATCACTGGTAAACCACAAGTTTTAAACAACAGCGTGATAGACAGGCGGACATCACTGCAAACTAATTATAGATACCTTATACCTACCTAGCCATTCCAAATAATTGGGTACATAATTACGCAGAAAATTGTGCGGCCGATAAATTGTCCAGAACATCGAGAAATAGAGTTATAATCCACGAAATGAAACGCTTAAGGCAAAGCAAACATCTTTATAAGGTGTTTGGAAAAGTTATATGAGCAAAGTATATCTAAGGTGGAAAAATTGCAATGCCAATAAAGAAATCCTTACGGCAGATATCCTTGGTAATAATTTGCAACTGTCAATCATTATGCCTTAAAATTTTCAATAATGTTTAATTAGATAACACAAAAATTTGGTTACTCAATAATTCCTTAGAGCAAAAGCTATCAATAAATTAAATTTTAATATTTTCGAAGTCACAAGCGCGTCAATTGAGAGGAATATCTTGTTGCGGCTAAATAACGAGGGATTTCACAGGGTGTCGTTCCTTCAGACGAAAAGGAGATTCAATTTCGACCCGCGGTAGTCCCATTTTCTGTCTGCAGAGCAATGGAGGCCGAGCTAAGGGAACTCAAATTTAGCGAACTGTGTCAAAAACCTCCCCCGGGCGTTGAGGGAGGCAAGGCAGAGGGTGGCGTTCAAAATGGACTATTCCATCTCACGCATAGAGGGGAAACATTTTTAGTAATCGGAACGTCCCCAGGAAAGCTGAAAAATTAGGGGTACGGCACGGAGAGGCAAATGGCTGCTCAGTCACCTAAAATGAAAATTTGCCCGCAAGACAGCGGCACTATTTCTGTATCAATCCCCCCCCCCTCAGTAAATAAATCTTGCTACGAAAATGAAAAAATGTAGCACTCCAAAAATTTCCCTTTCGCCCTTGCAAAAACAAACCCTCGCCAATTTTCAAGCAAAAACTTGCATTTAATAGGTCTTATTTCTAGGTCCGAAAGAGATCATAAATTAAAAGAGATATTTCGCCGAAATAATAGGAGAGAGAATGCGATTCCTTCGTACAATAAGGGGCTCCAATAAATGCAAGGTGGGACTGAGTTCGTGTTTTTCCTTTTATTAATTTTTTTTTAACCACTGGTATCTAAACCCCATCCGCCAAACGCCTATTGAGGCTGCTTGCGGTGTAGTAAGCAGATATACTTAAATAATATATATGCAATCAGCAATCACCTCGGAAAAACACGATCAAACAGTTACGGTTGTAGCAAGGAAAAAAATAGGTGTAATACTTAAACAAAATATCAAAGGATTGCATCACGAAATTGCCTTTAAATAATGCGACATGAATTTCTCAGCCTAATACCTTAAAATATAAAAGAAAAAGTCAACTATAACATGCATTTCCAAATAAAAAATCAAGCTTCGAGGGGATAAATTATTATTAAACGATGTAGATACTAACTGTATAACAAGGAAAGTTAACTTGGAGAGGGCCTTTTTTTGAATGAAAAAGCTCTCAAATTTCCCAGAAGCCCTAACTCAAGAGAATCGTAAAATTGTAGCCTCAGGTGCGGTAAAAAATTCAATCAATTCAGCTCCCAGACCTTAGGGTGTAAACGGGTCCGACCTTGCAGCATAAAATAATAATATTATACTCATATGGATAAGAGCAGGCTATTGCGCGTGTTATTTACGGTTTAACACTCTCGGGCGTTCCCGTGTAACGCGACAACTCCGTACACGCTTCGCGGCACTCAACACGGGGAGCGTAACACGTGCGAACACGGCATGGCATTTTCAGGATTACGAGAGAAACTACTGTTATACACTCACCCCACAGAAAGTGGTTTAAGGACACACACCACGATACGTGTTTAGAGATGCAAAATAGACCATACAATACTTCCCCATTTTCTACGCTCAAACTTATTTTTAGCATTCACGGGTGTGTTCAACCCTCACTCTGCTTAAGCAGTACGTCAAAAAATTAAGCAACAAAATTTATTTCACTCTTTCCGAAAATCTGTTCATTTTTTTAATGAAAGACGATAAGGTGAATAAAATCTGCGAGAGATTACTGAATGTGGGAATTCCATGAAAATGTGAAAAACAAATTTTAATCATTCCGGCGACAAAAATCTCCTTGAGGATATAATTTTAAGAAATGTTTAAGGAAATCGTTTTTTCCAAGAGTATCCCTCTGATCCAAGAGAAAGGTAGGCAGTTGTGCCAACGACATAAATTTGACAGTAAGTGTTGTTAACTTTTGCACCTGTAAATCACTGACACGCCAAAACACTCCAAATATTAGATCCACAAGCATGTTTATCCATCGTTTTAGCATATTATTACCAAGTAAGAGTCAACGCGCAGTTCACATTCACCAAAGTTCTAACCTTAGGGGACAAATACTAAAACAAACCTCACGCATTCAACTCCCAAGGTTTTTGGCATTAGGTCATTAGGCCGGGGTCATAATCAAATCCCGATTTACGACGAATCAAAATTTCTAGCTTTTCCAAAATTTAAACGTTCCCATAGAGGTTTGAACGGTGATTAAGCTATATTCATACCCATGTAGGTATAAAAAAACTAGAACTACGCAACATTTCACAGAAAATAAAAACGGATAGCAAAAAAATCACTCTATCAATGCGCATATTTCTTCCACAGGGCGACAACGCAAAATAAAAGTTGCTCTTCGATATCACACGATGAAATATCCTAGAATCTAATTCCACAACAATATCGTTCAGAGCGAAAACAACAAACTTCAACATTAATAAGCCTAAAGTTTTTCCATAGTTGCGCGAAAAAGCTTACTTCGTTTTAACCACCGGTTGGGCCAGCCAGTACATTACGAGCATTACAGAATGTTTCGCATGAAAATATTACGAAAGAATTCTCACCCTTTCCAAAATTCCAACTCGCTCCTCCCTCGAGGCGCCAACTAACCGGAGGGCGCCTCTAACCCTCTTGATTGCACCTGGGGCGGTGTAACGCGCGGAAAATCCACGGAGATCTTCTCGTCTCCACACTTTTCCCTCCCCAACTTTTCAGAGTATCCCACGGGGCAGAAACAACACCATTGGCTACCGTCTCGTGTGGAAGTTGGAGCTGGAAAATTATCTTCTCAACACTTTTTCATAACTCGACTCGTCGGAGAAGGGAGACAACTGAGAATTGAGAGAGCGCACTGTTAGGTAGTTCACCCTGCCGCTGCCTCGACCTCACTGACTCAACTTCGGGCCGCCAGAGGACGCGCCCAGAGGGGAGGAAGCGCGTATCTCACCCCCTCCTGCCCTTTTCCACCCCATCCCCCTCATGTTTCCCCACCCCGCCCACCTCTCTCCACTCCAGCACCCACCGAACACACAAGAGGTGGGAATTTCGCTTCATTTCGATGATTCGGTTCATATGAGTTGGTTCGTGAATATTGTTCGGTTATTCAAACAGTGCTTCGAAGGGGGTTGGAACGAAAGGCAAAATCAGAGCATTACTGCGTTGCATATTATAATTTGCCTGAGATTTATTGGCTTTTAAGGGGAATTTCCTTGTTCTCCAAGGTGCTATCCACTCCTAAATATAAGAATTTTTGGCCAAAATCGCTATTGGGTAGAAATCGCAGACCGCAGAAGCAGCTGCTAAATCATTTTGATGCTGTGCGCAATACCGGAAAAGGAAGGCCTCAAATAAAAAACATTGATCATTTAAAGAGGAACGTGAAAGAAAAAAATCATTGGGTTGATAAGATTAGCTGACAAGAAAACTGAGTGGAGAGCTGCGTCAAACCAATCTTAGGATTGTTGACCAATGATAATATGTAATAACTAGAGAAAGTAGAAACTTACATGCAAAAGTTACTCTGATATCACTAGTAATCCTGATATCATTCAAACGTCTACATATCTGAAAGACATGTAGGCGTTTGAATCCCCCTCCCCTAAAGCTCAGAGAAATTTTTTACAAAAGTATACCAATGAGTCAAATTTTGTGACTAATATTGCGGGAGAGGATAACTCATTAGCAAAACATCATACTATTCATAGAACAAAAGTTCTTTAAAATTTCTGTCTATTATTATTATTATTATTATTAAATACTTTGAATTTTAATCCATTTTACTGAACTGGATTAATATTACTTAGAGGCTATTGTCAGGATTAATAAAATATCCCTCAGAATGCTGTAAAACTCCCCATTTTGAACCATTTACCTTCAAAAAATTTCTGGGGGAGGGCCCCCGCACCTCTCGCTTACCCTCGCGGGTATTCCATACCCTCCAGACCCTCAGTGATAGTTGCTCCTAGCTGCGCCCCTGACTTTGAATGCCTTGCCTGCCGAAGATCGCGATGCGCTCAAGGTTCCATTCCATCCCATAAGAAGTTGATTCCTGTCGCCAAATCCGTCGCTTTCTAATCGGTTACCACAAATATTCGCAGGGTGGAGATGAGTGCACCGCGATCCACTTTTTTCCAATAATTTGCTGTATATTACCTGTAATTGCGAGGAATAGCACTGAAAAGTTATGACTTGATAGATCACACCATCAGGAATGTAAATTTCGGCTAACGGTCCCGATGATAGCTTATTTCTCCGTGACGCGAGTGGCGACTTATGTAATTCTATTAAAATGCGCGGTGGGTAATAAGGCATCAGAAGGCTAACTTGAGAATGCTCTATTGTAGCCCAGGGGACTCCATTAAAGGAGGCCCAAGAACATGGCGGTTAAGCGTAATAACTGTAACAGTTTCGCGCGCATTTTATTCGGCGGCGCCAGTAGGCAGCTGTATCTCGCTCAGTGAGACTTTCGCTATTAACCATAATGTAAGCTGTATTTTTTAGTTGACAATCGTCTTGCATGCGTTAAATGTGCGGTTTGTATCATTTATTGGCTTAGTTACAATTTACTCCCGTGTTTTTCTTCGTGACAAGTAGATAATGGTGACTTGTATCGCCGCAAATGGCGATTTGGAAATTTGATTCAAATGCGTGAGGAGCGACAACAATTCCAGCGGCGGGCTGGAGAATCCTCTAATGTAATTTATTTATTTATTTTTTATTTATTTATTTTGTTCTCAAACCACCGGATACAGCTCTTATTGGCCATTTTACACCGGGGTGTTCAACAAATGTAACAAGTAAACGTTCACAAACAACCATGCCCTAGACCGGGGAAACCTATACAGGTGGGACTCGAACCCGCGACCTCTTGCTTGGCAGGCAAGGACGGTACCCTGCCGCCACCGAGGCCGGCAAATAAATTGTGACTGTAGTATTCGTAGGAACATTGGTGAAAACAGACTTTTGGAAACGATAGTACTTCTGACCCATATAAAATGTGCGTTTTAGAAAGTTGGCGCGCACCTGCCCTGGGAATAAGGTGTGGAGAAGGGGGTTTGCGTTCATCGTCAACCGGGTAGCGAGGGTGAGAAGGGAGCGGAGAAGACAGAGAAGGTCCGAAGGGGTCTGGCGGCAGGGTGAGTTGCCGAAGGTGGAAAGCAGCCCCATACGGACTGCGTTTGCGCGAACGAGGGCGTCCCATTGAACTCCCGAAGCCGCCGTCAGATAGGAAGCAGTGTGTGTGCGACAAAGAACGTGCCGTTCATGAATGAATGAATTGTCGAAAATGAACGGTTCACGAGTACGAACTTAATCAAAATCGTCATGCAATCCTTCATTCAGACCATGAATGGCAGTTCATCACATTCATTCCGTTTGGGGATTTTTTTAAATTTATTGGCTGACGTAAAAGATAATTCAATCGCCACCACTTTAATTTGTACAGTTTAAATATTGGAAATGGCAATGTTTGCATCTCGTTTCGGAATTTACAGAAGAGAAAGAAGCGGCATTATCAGCATGTAATTAACTGTGAAGCATCTATGCTCTAGCCAAATAGGTACGCACCAGAAATCAACAATTTATTTTGTATCTCCTTCTGTTGGGTGCATGAAACCTCTTATTCGAGAATTCAGCCGAGTTTAACGCCAAATATCGGCCGAATTTGGAAGCAGATCCTCGAGGTTACGAAGCAATTACTTAATGAAATCGCGTGGGCGAATCATTGTCAATGTTGGGTATTTTCCGATTTTACTTAGAATATTGTTGGTATTTAGCTATCATAATGTTGTACGTAACATATTTTATCTATGAATAATGCCTCTTAGCTGCAATCCATTGTTATAATTCATCATTTACTGTGACTGAGGTTTGCTGGTTTCAAAAGTACCAACGTATCACACTTTTTAATTTTAACCCTGCTAACAATAACTTTTTTATTGGAGTCACAATTTTATGTTCATTACGAATCCTTTCAATGATCGCCGTGAGCTGGTAGCGGATATTTCAGCAATAATTTATCACTTTTTGAATCTTTATTGCTATTTTTCGTTGTCCGTACGTATCTAAATACCTCCTCAAAACCAACAAAATCTTCTCTCACATTTTCTACTTTATTTTTTGCAGTGACTGGATTATACCAATGCTATCATCAAAAAACTATCCTTGAAATGTCGGCCATATTGGCGAAATACGTCAGCACCTTCAGCGCCGCCATCGGTGATTTCAGTCTCGAATTTTTCCTGCCTGCACTCGAGAACGTTTCGCTCAGTTTAGGCAGCATCGCTGCAAAATAAAAGGTTGGTGAAAAAGAAATCCATTATTTTTGCATGAACTTCAGGGCATTACCTGACATGCTTTGGATTGTCCGATTTTGGTCAAATATGCACCGTTCTGTTTGATAATTTGTTGCCATTTTAATTATAGCTTCATTATGCCTCTCGCATAGAAGTCTTGGTATTTTTTGGCGAAAAACTATAGTACCCATTTTTCTTTATCTTCTCTTGATACCAATTTCTTAACACCCAATAAGTTTACAATGCGAGAAAAAGATGATAATCGCTTGGTGCTTGGCCTGGACTATACGGTGGATGCATTAAAACTTTCCAGCCAAGCTCTCGGGTTTTCTGGCGAGTCACTACAGTTGTGTGTGACCTTGCGTTGTCCTGATGGAACACAAAGCCTATCCTGTTGTCCTGTTCTGGCCGTTTCTGGTCAATCGCTAGCTTCAAAAAGTCCAGTTATGGATAGAAGGATCTGAATTTAACATTTTGCCTTATGGAAACAGCTCATGTAAATGATTCCTGTCCAGTGCCACCAAATGCACAGCAGAACCTCCTTGGCCGTTAGTCCTGGTTTGACCGCCGATTGAGCAGGTTAACCGCTCTTTGATCACGATCCTTTTTGCACATTATTGTCGTATGTAACCCACTTCTCATCCCCAGTCACCCTCCTTTTCAGAAAAGGGTTGCTTTCATTCCGTTTGCCTAAGTCTTCGCAGATGGAAATTTGATCCATCATTTTTTGTGTCATTTGGTGTGGCACCCGAACATCGAGCTTCTTTTTCAATTGAAATTTGTGCAAATGGTGTAAAACTGTATTATAGTCGATCTTTAGCTCCTGGGTGATGGCCTGATGAAGACAAACGCCGAAGGACAAGTGGAAGGCAAGAATGGAAAAAGGAAGACCTCGAACAAAATATATGGAACAAGTAAAGAGAGATGTGAAAGAGAAGAATTACGTAGGTGTGAAAATATTAGCTGATAGGAGAACTGAGTGGAGAGCTGCGTCAAACCAATCCTAGGATTGTTGACCAGTGATGATGATGATGTGATGTTAGGACTACAAACATGTCGGTTAACTTCGATTATTTCTGTGATTTTATCGACATTTTCGATGACGGGCCTGCCCGTGCGAGATTCGTCTTTAACATTAAAAATTCCTGAATGGAATCGACAAAACCAAAACAGCTCGTAATTAGCTGCTGGAGTTCGAGGACCATAATCACCTTCCAAAATTTCAGCCACCTGGCTTGCATTTTCGCCTTTATGAAAGAAAACATGTAAAATTTACCGAATTTTCTCGTTGTTGACCTCCATTTTTAATGCCCTGTAACTAACAATTGAATGGACCAAACAATAAATAGCAACTGCACTTATTTAGTATAAAATGTCACCTTGACAACGAGCTTAAATTTGAAATCGTCTGATGCACACTTTACGAGATATCGATCACTACAGCTGTCAACCTGCAAAATAATGGATTTCTTTTTCCCCAACCTAATATATTGGAATTCTGGTGCCCTCCTTTCCCAAACTCCGTTTTAAAACTCCTCCAGATCCATTCCAATCGTAAATCTAACGCCGTGCACACGTAACTCACCAGAATCGACTATCTCATCTTCTAAATCCTAAACGCGGGTCTGTCTTGGGACGACTGCTATTTTCTTCGGGAGAAGGCAATCGGATGGTGTTCCCTCAATACAAAAAGGACAGCGGGATTCATTCCTGAAAATTGGACCACCACTCCAGGATAACGGGTTTCCCGAGGGAGGATTGCGTGTACTCAGTTTCGTGATGCCCGTCCACTGGGATTCGGATTTGGCTGAAACGTTTCCCGGATTTTGTTACGGGCCATGTAATCCGCAGTGAAACAAATATGGGTCACACACTTACCAAAACCAGGATATCGTGAGAATTATTTCGCTTTTCTTCTCGTGTCTTTGTATCTATTTGACAACAAATTATGTCTCGTACAACACATGCGATCAAACAAGAAACAACACCCAGTAAATGAGGATAAACAATAACTCTAAAACAAGAACAAAATAGCATTACATTAGCTACACGGATGAAGGTAACTCATACAAAATGTATACAATAATGCGCATGATGGCTGCGATGCCGGGGTTCACATTTAAATCCCAACATCCGGAATACGGAATCCGTATTCCGAATGGTGGTAGATAAGAAAATAATCATAGATAACGTTTATTAAACTCATGAAATTTCTCTTAATTCGTGAGAATTCTTTATTCATTAAATTTCCAAAATAAAATCGAAATAAGCATAATGAAAACAAACACTACCTTCGCAGTCAGCCAATCAAAGGAAACAGTCATATGATCACGGAATTATCCATTTTTATCTTCATTTCATGAGCAGAAGACGATGAGCGCTTTGGTAAATATATATGAAAAAGATTGGTTTAACGCAGTCTCCACTCAATTCTACCATTAGATAATCTTATAACACCTAGATAATTCTCTTGCTTTGAATTCTTCATCAACTGCTACATTTATCACATCTACGGCCTTCCTCAACCTTTTTCCTCTTCCAACTCCAACCACAGATTTCAAAAGATCATCGTGTCTATTGCTTTGACCTAATTTGGCTAGTTAATATCTTTTGCACAAGGTTTTCCAAATACTTCTCTTCCAACCTACTGTTAACAGAAAGGACGAATCCCTTCCGTTCTTCATTACAAAACAATTAAATTTTTATTCCACTTAACTTAATACGCAATTTCAGGTTGTAAAATTTCATCAATTTTTTGGGAAAATTATAGAATTCTAAGCAACATTTTCAAGGAAAATATAGGCACACACAGACGATATCCTGGGCTGTGTTATCCATTATCTAATAGGCAACGACAGGTAGTAGTACATTCTTTCATATTTTCAGCGTCACACATTTCACCTGTTTTAGTATTTACTTGATGACAAAATATATTTCGCGCAAAAAATGCGATCAAATAAGAAACCAACACCAAGTGAAGTATCATTAACAATTACTCCCAAACACTAACAAATTAGACAGGTGAAAATAGTTAAACATACGACGCTGAAAAGTAAAAAAATGCACTACACAATTATTTTCTTTTACCCAGAGATTAAAGATAGTTTTTTTTTAATTTTCCTAACTGTGCACCCCGAAAAAAAACTAAGAGTTAAACATACCAAAGAAACAAAATAGGAAGCACGCACGTGCGACCTGAAAATCTTCTCCGGCAATTCAGGACATAACCTTCAACCTCGATTCAGATACAGCAAAGGTCACTGGCACAGGCGTACGCGAGAGAGAGAGAAAGACATAGGGAGGGAGAGAAAGAGGAGGGATAAGGGCAGGATGAGAGATTTAAGGGCCAAGGAAAAAGGGAGAGTAAACATACAAAACGAAATTAAGTATACCGGAACTAGCTACGGCGATAACTTTTACGGAGTCACCCGCAATGCACAAATAGTGCGAAAAATCCACAGAGGAAAAATCATTCACCTTGACCGAAATTCGAAACCGGATCCCTCGATTTCCGGTCGAGTACTTTAGCCAGTTAAGCTTCTGAGGCGTCATTCTTCCCTGTGGGTATTTGTGGACTATACCGGACCAGGTGGTATGGACTGCTGAGAATATTATGCGACTAGCATTCCAGGTCGTGCACATGGCGCCACAGCCCGAACTTTGAACACGAGAGGTGTTCGCTCTAGACTTGTTTAAGTATACCGGGACTAGCCACGGTGATAACTTTTACGGAGTCACCCGCAATGCACAAATATTGCGAAAAATCCACAGAGGAAATCGAGGGATCCGGGTTCGAATCCCGGTCAAGGCGAATGATTTTTCTTCTGTGGATTTTTCGCACTATACAAAACGAAACAATTTTGTACTTTCCGCACAGCTTCATAAGTACCCCGATCGATTTCAATAACTTAGTGCCATTTTCAAGGCAGGGGTAAGAGTCTTATGAAAGCCTTGAGAAAAAGAGAATTCCCAAATTGATATTCTAAAACGCGGAAAATTAATGGGGATGGGATATACTAATAGATGAGAAAAATTGGAGTCCAGTTAATTAGGATAGTTTGAACAAATTTTAATTAGTTATTAGTTATTAACCTTTCCTTGGCAATCATCCATGCAAAAACGAGATTTTCACTACAAATTCAGAAATCTCCGAGAATAATAGCAAAGGAAAATAGTAATAGGATAGCTGCATTCAATCCTGATAAGTACAAATTTAGATAACTGAAACTCAAGCAATATAATTACATCGGTAGCAAGCTAGAGACCTTTTTAAATTAGCAGCGTAAATTACTAGGGCTTATCCCGCTCGCATTCGTCGGTTCCGAGAATTAGCAGGTCACTACGTTATCACAAATTGGCGGAAAATCAAGGTAATGAAATTAACGAATGCAGACTTTAGACGAGCCAAGTAGAATATCATAATGGACCATTCCTGTGTACAAATTCCAGCAATACTAAATCAACAACGCCATGCAAGCAATAAAATTGAAGAAATTAGAACTGGATATGTTATGCATTCCATGAAACGAGGGCAGCAAGCAGGAAAAGAGGCATAAGAGGCAAAGAGGCAGGGAGAAATTTGACTCAGAAAAATAATATTGTTTGACATCAACTTCCTCCGCGACCGCCTATTAGTGAAATACAGACTGTAAGAGAAAGTAACAAGTTATAACGCCATAAAAGTAGTAAGACGTAGTAATGTAATGGAGGCCTGGGGATATTCACACTGCTGCAGGAAATTAAGGAACTTAGAGCATCAATAAGTATTCAGAGTTAAGGTCGTATTGAAGATTTTTTTAGGAAAAGGATGTAAAGAGAATTAACAAAAATGAGATTCAATAAATTGTAAAAAATACGTTTACAAGACATACTAAAAGAAACCACGCTTCATCTTGCGTTATGGAAATGGAAATCTCATTATGGTACCGTCCCCTGCATAGTTTTAAGACGAAAAAGTAAAGGAAATGGCGTATGTAATTATATCGAAACAAAGATAGTTGCACATATAGCTCACATATTAAAATATGAGCAGGCGGAAAATCGGTAAGAGTTATAATTTTTAATGAGAAATTAATATTATGAAGCGAAATCCGAGTAAACTCAGGAAAAATGTACGAATACATATTAAACTCGGTTTAATATCAAGATAAATGTACTCTAAAATGGACGGTATGAAAGCCCTTGGGTGTATAGCCATATGCAGTCATATTTCACTAGAATCCCGGTGAGTGAGAACGAAATAAACGAAGCCTTACCCTACCATGCAGTCGGTGGAATTAAATACAAATATCACATCAAAACTGGTGATTTATAATTTATAGGCGGATTTAGGACGGTAAGGGGGCAAGTGCCCCCCCTCCGCACCAGTGGTGGATACAGATGGGGGGCGCACGCCCCCCCTTGCGGATCCGCCTGTATTGCCGAACATTGAAAAACCACAATTGTAACTTTTTTATATCATAAGATGGCATTGTCTTTTACATGTTTATAATCACTTTAAATAAAATTTTCACATACTTTGCCTGTGACTTGATCATCTTTTGTTACGTTAAAAGTAAAGACAACTCAAGATATGTTGCGCCCCCCCCCCTTAAGTTTTTTTCTGTATACGCCACTGCTCCGCACGCTTAAAAAATAGACAACATCTTTTTTACGGCTATCTTTACGTTTGTTTTGTCTTTTATATTACGGAGTTTCAGCCATTTAATTTCATATTAATAACTTTCATATTAAAATAAAAATAATATCTCGTACAGCAATTGTTTATTTGTTTTAATCTCAAGTATGAGAAGATCGTTCGCCTATCAGTTACTTGTGCCCCTCCCCACCAAAAAAATCCTGGATCCGTCCCTGACATAAATGATACAAAGTCTGCAAAGTAGGACAGATATGAAACTAGCATTAGAGATTTGAGTTATTAACTTGTCAAAAGGAACATTCTAAATTACATATACGGTTTTATTTCACCAGAAAAGGCCCTATAAAAAATTGCTTATTTTCAATAACATTATGAACAAATACGATTTTGTTTCAAAACAGATTTTATAAAACTTTAAAAAAATAATAATTAAAATATATTTTTATGGAAATGAGTAGATGGAGTATGAAAACCTCAGAAAATTGTGGACGAAGAAAGACGGATTTTTACGAGTAGAAAATTCTTTCATAGGTCAAATAGTTCGACATAAGTTAGAACAAACAAAAATTGTGATTAATGAATGGTCTAAAGTCATAGTTTAAGCAACAAAATGGTGTTACTATGTACAAGCGCCGCAATATCGTGAATAACAACATATTATTTATTCATCAAAGCTAGTTTTCCCGAATGAGTCTATTTTATTACGCTATTAGAAGCAGAATTCAGGAACTTGAGGAACAACGGTCTAATTTTGCCACGCACATATACCCTTGTCCGTGCACATTCTATAAGTCTCAGAACGCCGAAGGTGACAGGGAAATTACTAAAAAAAAGTGCACTTGAAGTCTAGTCCGTCGAGCGAGCTCTCTGTAACGCAAGCTACTTCCGGCTTCGGCGCAATTTAATCTTTTAACTTTCCCATAACGACAGAGTCGATTGCAGTGGCAGGACTCAAAATCTGACGGAAAAGTATCCAATTAAAATGCACATCCACGGCCAGCTCGCTGGATCAGGCAGTAAACCTCATGTTAAGGATTTTTAGCGCAACCGTCTTGAGCAGGCCGGAGGGCAAAGGATCAAAAGTTTCAGCTGACGAGAGGATATGCAGAATAAAAAAAACGAAAGCAACCCGAAATTTCATTACGGAAATAAACTCATTATTTCCACGGAAACTTAGGACAACGCGGATGGCTGAAAATGGAGGAAAATGCACGCTGAAACAAGTGCCAAGCGGGTGAAGTGTTGAAGGGTGAGCCGTAACTCCTTAATTAACGGCAGAGCAACCCCTGACGATTTAGCAGCCCTCATAGAAGAGTTGCCATGACAACGAGCGGCCGGGGGAGCGAAGAATATATAGCCGTAACACGTCTGAAGGTTGGCGTAGTATGAGATTCCCCCTTCGAAGGCTTCATCCGAGGAAAAGGAATTGAATTCAAATTAATTTAGGAAAAGGAAAAGAACAGGATCGCCACTAACGTTGAAGTACCCGACTGCGCGGCGCAGTTACGAATAAAAAAAGAAGAAAGAAGCAGGGATAGGAGGAAAAAAGTCGTTTTCCAGTCCCGCAATATTAATTAAATTAGGATACAAAAATGAAAATCTAGAGGAGGACTTTTATTCGTAAAAGGGCAAGGTTAGCAATGAGGTATAATTCAAATAAAGGGATTGAGATCGTACCAAGAGGAAAATATATGACTTCAAATCACTATTAAATAAAAGATCAATTAAGAGGAGTAAATACTTTGACTAATATATGCACTCACGAGTCTCATGTACTTAAGCCTCTTACTTTAGAAATGCAAGGTCAAACTCGAAATGAATAAATAACAACGATTTCCTACTTCAAAAACATGTTATTCTTCTGTGAAAGGTATGCTAAAATACCTCTTTCCTCATCATTATCCTAACTTAAAGGATTTGAACCTGAAAATTTAAGTCGTGCCCGATTATTTTATTCCTCGTAGAACTGCCTTTTCAGATTGTTTTTCGAAGAAAGATAATTAGCGTTCAATTTTCTCCAATCATCGGAGGGATTGAGAAAAATCTGGGGTCGTCGGAGCAATTAAGGAGGATAGGCTCCAATTGGGATATGATTGAATGACGGTGCAGCAATAAAGTCCGCGATCGTAATCTGAATAAACTATGAACATGATTGGCGGAATACGGACTATTAGGCGAAAAACAATAGGGTGGTTTCCTATCATTTTTTTATTGCCTAAATCGAAATATTATTACTCCTGGAGTACGTATTTCAAACTTTTAGGTTTTTATATGGCAACATCTATTTTTCGCGATTAAATGAAAAGAGAAAATTTTCAAGGGCGCGAAAACGCGACGGCTAAGTATGAATGCTGGGTAAACTCCGTGTGACGTCATTCTGGTTCCCGCTGCCGCCCTGTGAGGTGACCTTGAGGCGAGGCTTGAGCGCTGATACGACGCAGGCTGCTAGCAGGTAGCAGAGTACCCTGCTAGCTGGTAGCGCTTGGCTTAAATATGGATTATTACTACCTTATCAAACGAAGAAAACTTTCCGACCTTAGACAATTTTAATAGGTGATTATTAAGACATGTTTCCCCGAGCTCTGTGCCTCATGCATGCATTGGTAATCTCAAACGATGTAAAACTCCTATCTACTCGTATAGAAATTAGGTCCCTGTGACGTCTTGCGGAGTGGCATCGCATGGGCCTTTTTCAAATGAGGATAAAATTGACCCTTGCCATTCGTCTAAACCGGTATTTCTAAAATCAAATAATTTGTATATTATGAATACAGTAATGGTGGGTAACGAATCGCAATCAATGCCTTTCGTTTTCTTTAATGAAGGAAACTACCCTATTATCGAGGCCCAGTGGCGGAACCAGAAACGGGCTAAGAGGGTCTACAGCACTCCCACCTTTGGTTATCCTATTTACACCAGATAAAATTGTAATTTTGGTCAGTTGTCGAGCATGTACAGGAGAGGAGAGCACCAAAAACCCGAATTACGAAAAATGTACATAAATATTGGTTTTTAAAACTTGATTCTTTGGAATATTAGTAATTAGACAACTTTAAAGTGTTGTTGCAAGCCTCGACGCTCTCCAAATTTTCGTAACCTTCCGTCCCAGGCCCCCGCCCCCTTTGTCCTTATTATAGATCCGCCTCTCTCGAGGACCACAGGCTTACCGCATGAGGATAACTTCATTCTGATTACTTTCGTCCAAACATACCACACAACACACCGATATCTCCACTGCACAAACGCTCCACAATCGCCCGCCGAATCAAATCCGCTCATCTAGTAGCCCTAGTAGTACTAGATGAGCGGATATGATTCGGTTGGCGATTGTTGAGCATTTGTGCAGTGGAGGTATCGATACTTGATGGAATGAATGAAAAAATATCAGGTTTAATGTGGGTGCAAATGACTACGTCGATCATGATATCCATAAAATCGAACTTTTCGCTGGGATTATAATCATAGTTAATCCATCCCGATAATCACCATCCTCAAGCAATTCATGTGATAATCTTTCCATGGCCTCGACCTAAAAATATGTGAAAGGCCGTTAGTAGGTATCCTACAGTCGCTCCGCATTCTCCTGGTGCCAATTAAGGTGCCTGCAGAGACGGGCCTCAGAGTGTAAATTAAAACATCGTTTAGCCGATATATTGAGATAATTTTTCGTTAAAGAGTTTATTATATATTCGGTATCCTATTTTTACAATGTATTCGCAAAAATAGAATTATTTGAGAATATATTGAAGAATGCTGGCCGAGCTCTGCTAAGAGAACGGGTTCGTTTCACGCGTTTTTCTCTCTTGAATAACTCACAGGAATTGTATGAGCTTCATTTGGAATTATCAAGTGTTCTTTCTTTAGATGATTGGAATTTAATAGATCGTATCACTACTTTTTCGGCTTCAAATGTTTTCTATAATACGCAAGTCAAACAGAAGAAAAAATTTGAATTTCTTCAAAAGAAGAAGCCGGTGCAGAAGTGTTCCCTTCCTTTGGCGGTACACAACCTTACTGCTGAAGTGTTTAGCAATGATACCATCTCAGTGTTATCCAGAGGACTTAACTTTGCTGTTACACCAAAAACATTGCCGGTAGAAGAAATAATAACTGGAGTAGAATCTGCTATTCGCGTACTTCCATTTGGACTAGCTGAGGATATTCGCCATGAAGTTGTGCAAACCCTAAGAAAAAGTAAGCTGCCTTCTCCTAACCTGTCTATTTCTGAGAGAAAAGCCATCAAAGAACTCAAGGTACAAAAGAATTGTCTCGTATTACCAGCCGACAAAGGAAATTCAACAGTTATAATGTATAAGCATGATTATGATCTTAAAATCCGTTCTCTCTTGGATGATAAGACGTATGTTAAACTTAACAAGGACCCGACAGCTGCCTTAGAAAATCGAGTGAAGAAAGAAATCAAGCTATCCTCCATTCCAAAAGAAGATCATTGGAAAGTTATTCCTCATGCCTCTAAAACTCCACGACTGTATGGACTTCCCAAAATACATAAAGCAGGAATACCTCTGCGACCGATTGTGAACACTATCGACTCACCGACGTATAATTTGGCCCGCTATATATCTAGAGACATTCAGTCCTTTATTGGGAGTACCGAATCCTACGTTAAAAACTCAAGCCATTTCATCGAGCTACTAAAGGATTTAAGAACATCAGAGAATGATATTCTGGTCAGTTTTGACGTTGTGAGTCTTTTTACTAAAGTTCCGGTTAATGATTCAGTTCTGATTTTAAGGGAACTAACTCAGAAAGGGCTCCCTAATTATGTACCCGATCTCGCAGAATTATGCCTCAAAAACAGCTATCTTCGCTACGACGGAGAAATATATTCCCAAGTAGAGGGAGCTGCTATGGGATCCCCTCTCTCTCCGGTCATAGCTAACCTCTTCATGGAGAAGTTTGAAGCCGATGCTCTTTCATCAAGTGAATATCAACCGGTATGCTGGCTCCGATACGTTGATGACACTTTTGTTATTTGGCCACACGGGAAAGAGGCTCTTGAATATTTCCATGAACACCTGAATAATATTCATGATAACATCAAGTTCACCAAAGAAATCGAAGAAGATGGCTCCTTACCGTTTCTTGATGTTCTAGTAAGGAAAAGGCAAGACGGAAGCTTGGGACATTCGGTCTTTAGGAAGAAGACCCACACAGATAGGTACTTAAACGCGGCATCACACCATCACCCGCGTCAGAAGTCCTGCGTTATCAAGACCTTAAGACATAGAGCCCTTGCCGTTTCTGATGAAGATAGCGTAGAAAGTGAAATGGAACATCTTATTTCTATTTTAAAAGGAAACGGATATGCTAATTCATTCATTAGGAGAGCTTTAAGGGAAGTCAAGGCCCCGATGGAGAAAACAAAACCAAGTGCTTTTGCAGTTCTGCCTTACGTATCAGGAACAACGGACCGGATTGCTCGCATCCTTGGAAAAGCCAACGTTGAAACCAGGTTTGGCACGTTGAGGAAGATCAGAGACCTACTTCCATCCGTCATTGATGCTGTTCCCCCATTACAAATGGAAGGCATATATGAGATTCCGTGTTCATGTGGGTCTAGTTACATCGGACAGACCAAACGGAAGATAGTAACAAGGCTGAAAGAGCATGAAAGGGCGCTGAAGGCAAGGCAATGGGAAACTTCAGCTGTCGCCGATCATTTTATGTCGGGGCCAGGACACAAGATCCTCCTGGATGAGGCCAAAGCCATTGCAAGAAAATCTGCATATTATCCACGGCTTATTAGAGAGGCGATAGAAATTTCTAAAAGACCAATGAATTTTAACAGGGATGATGGATATAATTTAAGCCATGTGTGGAAGAGATACATTTCGAAAATTTAATTACAATATTCCACCTTTCATCTTCCTTTTTTATATTAGATGTTTTAAAGAAGTTGGCTTTTATTTTATTTTTATTTTTATTTACTTTTTTAAATACCTTAACAACAATGGACCAGTTTTTCCAACGGTATGATAGGTGTTTATATTTTCATTCTCCTGACGACGTTCCCAGTAAGTGGAACGAAACGTTGAGTTAAATATTAATAGCACGCAGACGTATTCCCGAAAATGAATTATAATAGTGCAACTAATATTTGAGAAACCGTCGATATAAATGGGTTTCGATCCAAAAATCTCCACCCCCTGGGCTCAATACACCAATTGATTTTTTCTTTATTTATTTTGTTTAGACTGTAAATCAATGATTTAAAAAAAATATTAAGCATTGAAATAAATTGCACAGTATAACAACATGTTTATAATGCGGCAGTTTAACATTAAATGCACACCATTTAATTAATCTAACATTATGGTCCTGCTAAGCCACTCTTGGCTTATCAAGGGGTGCCTTTTATAATATACCGATACAGTTATTATTTAATTATAGAAACATTATTTATGTGCAGAGCAACCATTCCGTTGTCACTCTCTTCACTTCGCTTATAGATTTCATATTTATTTAATATTCACTCATTTTATTGAATAGTTTGGGAACAACTGTGTTGCCTACAGCTATTGTGGGTGTAATATCTTGTAACTTCAAATTTATTAGCTTTCCACTCAATGTCCAATGTTTTGTGCTGTGAGAAGAAGTAAGTTCCATAGGCAAAAGCTTTTTATTTTCAAAATTCCATCATGCATCCACATCAATCACCTCCAGCAAAACGCACAACAAATATCTCGACATTGGAATGAACTTGTTTTGACATCTGAGTGGTCTACCGTGCCCCGGTTGGGTTACCAGATCACTTGGATCGACAAGCAATGCCGGTGCACTTATCAATACAGCTACGTGCTGCGAAGATACAATTTTGTTTCCCTAGCGTAAATAGAAAGCGCAAATATCCGTTCGAGCGCTTTTCTAGCCCACGACTGTGGAACTCAGATTTATCAATCGCTGAAAATAAATCGCCAAGGCTTTTCAGTCCAAAAATGATGGAATATTAACCTTTTTAGAAATCGGGCTCCAGTTCGACTCCAGCGCAAACTGGATTCAACAAATAAATCCTTTTTAAGTAAAATAAAATAATACATTGCATTGATATCTAAAATTACAACTTTATATTGTTTTTTCATGAAGTGCTACAAAATTTTTAAATTTACGTCGGCACTATTCGCCAGTACCGTCAAATTTCGGAGCCACTAAGAGATCTGTATTTTATATTTAAGTATGCAATCTGTATGTAATGTAAGTAAGTAATGAGGGTAAAGATATCTGTATTTTATTTTAAGTATGCAATTTCAGATAGCAGATCTTTTAGATCTGTAATCATTAATAGATTTATTTGTAAGATGTTTGTTAACAGTAAATGTTAGTTCTCATATAAATCAATGCCCACAAGCAGTTATTCCAAAAAAATTCTTCCAGGAATTAAAATGGTAGAATGAAAATTAAAAAGTATTATACAAACGCTTCTCATATCATAAATTCTAAATTCTAAGTTGCATCCGGATATTTGTTAAAGCTAACTCTACGGTAAAATTATTATGAAGGTTTCCGCGGTGAGTTGATTGGTGATTGTTTTTCGGGTTCATTCCGCGTTGACTCATATTTTGCGGACGACAGTTTCGGGCGTGTTCCAGCTCCCGTCTTCGGGTCCAAATGTTCTGTAGAGCTGCAATCCTTTATGTACATATAAGGCTATTCAGGCGGCCGTTGATTTGAATTTGAATGAAGTCATGAAAAGAACTTCAACAGGGAGGACGGCTACCCTTAAGCTTCATCATTCAAACGGCTCTTCCAACAATGGAATTCAAATCAACGGCCGCCTGACTAGCCTTATATATAAGGTATTGCAGCTCTGCACATCATTTGGACCCGAAGACGGGAGCTGGAACGCGCCCGAAACTGTCGTCCACAAAATATGACTCAACGCGGAATGATCCCGAAAAACAATCACCCTATCTCTACGGTAGTCTAATCCATCCGCAATCAAAGAGTTAAGGATAAATTGGCTGGTTTAAACCACTAAAATGGCACTTCCAATTTTTTTGCAGGAAATTGCAGCCTTCTTCGACTGGTCTGATGGCTAAGCGATAATATGCCGGGCGAATCCCTGGATTTGTGAACGGTGGGAACGCTAGGGTCGAGGAATCCCATAGAGGCTTGACGCGACCCTTCCTCGAATATCCCCAACCTCTGAGCCCAAGTCATTCAATTTGTAATTATCATAAGAGGGGTGAGGAATGGGGCTGAGTCGGATCAGAGCCTACCTTTCCCTTACCGATTCCCGTACTTCTTTTTACCCTTGGTAAATGTAACTTTGTTCAATTTGCATTTTTTTTATTCTTAAACCATACACATATGTCTCTGCTGTAATAATTTTTCTGCATTTTATTTCAAGAGTAACTTGACAATGTAATTCTCTGTTATTACCCATTCAATGTATGACGAGGGTAAGATGCATGATGGGAATTTCTAGTCACAATCTCATTCAATAAAGTCGATTTATTATTAATATTATTATTATTACTATTAGTTTTACAATTAGTAAATACCTTTTGGAGATAAAAAGAGTTTTTACCAGAACTTTAAGTTTTTAAAATGAAAATAATAACTTGCTCTTACTCACTCGGTGATTCAACCCGAAGGTTGTTTTGGATACGCGAGGGTAGAGCTCACCCCGGACTTAGCCACTGGTGTGAAAATATCACATTTTCAGAGTAAGGGGCGCAATTCCTTTCCCGAGCCAACTTGCACGTATAGAGAAGTTTCGTTTAAGGATGACCGAAGGATACGAATACAATAATGTTAGAGAATTAAAAAATACTTTACGTCTTAAATTGATGTCAACTTTATAAGTGATATCTTTTTAAACTATATATCTTCCTCGAATGTATCCACAAACACTGACCATAACGTAACTGAAAGCTATCCTCCAATTGAATGCAGTTTAATGCCTTTTCCTTGAACGGCGTCCATTTACTACTATGCTTTAAATGCAGTTTAAAATTATTTGCGAATTGTTTTTAAGTAATAATTAGAAATAAATCTTTCCATTTAAAGCATTATCAAAAATGTACTAAGCAACCCTCAGCACTACCTTATACCTTATTTTAACTCTGGATATACTTCATCTTTACATACGAACCAGTCAAAAACACATAACTTTGGGGAATTACATAAAAATGATAATATTTTTTCTTCCTTGGCATCAAACGTTTTGGAATCACACATTGTTTCCATTTAATTCAATTGCATTAAATTCAATAATTCATTCAGATAAACGTTGTAATAACTAAATATATACATAAACTTCTCAAATTAAAATCTTTAATTATTTCACATGATTGCCACTGCATAATTACACAATAATGTATGCATAATTTTCTATAAGTACAATTCAAACAATTTGTCAATATGTGTAAAAGTCTTCAAACTCATTGTAAAAATAGAATAGGAAACTTATCTTTGATAATGATAAGTCATCCATAGACACCTAATTTATGTTTTAAGAAAAAGGATGGACAAAAAACTCAGTAATATTTTTATTACCACGTATTAATTATTTTTTCCTCTCATACACCGTAGCGCAATCTTTTCCTACTTTTATGGTTGCATTCACTGCCTCATATCTCTACTTGGGGAGGCACTATCTTCAAGCGCACTTCAAGCAGTATCCAGAAATAGCGGAGTTCCCGAGCTGAATGATTATGTACGCAAGAGTTTGGTACCAAGTACCTAGTTCAGATGTCTTACTGGTAGAAACACAGCGACTTCTAGGCAACCCTGATAAAACGTAACATCACGACTTAGTTCGTAACTTCTATAAGTCATTGTGACCCTGATGGTCGATATCTAGCTTAGAATGTCCTTTGGGAGTACTGACATGAATTACAATTAATAGAGGATGGTTATTTTAGTCGCGGCAGTTTCCGCGATTAAAATAACCCTCCACTTCGTTTGCTGGTTCAGCGCTCTACAGAGAGCAAAGGTTTAATGATTAACTAAAGCTCTAAAAACACAGAAAGACAAAAAAGCCGTCATCCTTAAATATCGTGGAGTCATGAAACGCCATTCAATTAAATTCTTGGAACACGTATAATGTCACAAACCGAGTGATAATGACTAAAGAGAGAACGATAAGATATAAATACTAGTTACCCAACCAATATTTTTATTATAACTAATCACCCATTCATTACAGCTTGCGATATTACTAGCAAATAATTTACGACATTAATTGCGAGCAAGAATTTCTAATACGAAGCAAACCAAGATATCTAATAGTATTTATACGACAAAAATTCATTTATTCATTCATCCAAAGTTTAATTATCAACGCTGCTAAAATCAGGCTGACAACTATTCATTTTCGAATCAAATTACAAACTAACACCACAGCAACAGCAGGGCAGAGCAAAGAAACAAATGTCGACACAATTTCAGAAAATTATCTTTCACGGAAGGCAAATTTTAATAATCGGGTACGATCAAAAGTACCTACCAAAAACACAGCTTCAAATGATAAGTTTCATTGACGTCATGGCAAAGTTTGCAGTGCCGGAACGAGGTTTCTTTAACTTTTTCAGAAGTGAAATACTACTGTGTTTTTTTATTATAAGTTCTTATTTAAACTTTATTTCTTTTTTTGTTTTAGTGACGAAAGTATGTATTTAAAACTTAGAGGCAGAAAATTTGATAAAGGTGTTATTTGCCTAATATGTATTTTGTCAACCAGTGCCAGAACGGTGTTCCGGCGCTTTCCAGCACCATGACACCTCTGATAAGTTTCCAATACATTGGGCAGCGAAACTACGATAATATCTCAGAACTAAAGAAAGACAGAAAAAAATGGATTTAATTGAATCTTCTTCATATAATTTAAGCTTTATAAAGAAAAATGAAACCGCTGACGAATGTATTATCGATGATATTTTTATAGTACATCGCAATTACTCCTATTGTATCATTGTTTTGATGTCACTACCCCTATGAAAAAATTGTATAAACCTGTTTCAAAATTTTATACAATCTTATACATTGCCATGGCAATTGTATAAATTGTATAAAATTTTGAAACAGGTTTATACAATTTTTTCATAGGGGTACTGAAAACCATGTAAAGAAAAGAGAAGGTATTGAAATTTATTTGCTATGCACGGATAGTCGACCCTGCTGATTTTTTTAACTAAGTGAATGAGAGAGAGATTTGATCAAGTATATATAGATGAAAATTTAAAAAAATAAACTTTTTTCGCTCTTTTCCCAGGGATTTTTGCGAACAATTTGTGTACCGGATTATCCTTGAAAGTTGCGTAAATACCTGTTTAATGCTTCTTCTTCAATATAGAAGAAATCAGAAAGATTTATCGACCCACAAAATCAGTTGTATAAGTTTATCATATAAAACTGCAGTATATTTCGATGGAACATTACGTTATTCTGATGATAACGCATGCTAAATCGGTCGAGCAGTATTTTCAATTTATGGCGCAATAAATCGTAAAAATGTGCTAGTTTTATTTTTTTAAATATTCACCTTCTCCTCCTTTGAAGATACCTAACTACCACATTATCAAGGAGAGTGAAACTAAATTTTATATGGTGGCACTAGAGGATGAAATGGACGATATTCACGAGACAAAGATCACATTTGGCTCAGGACGGAGAGAACGCCATTCCGTTAATGAGAACGAACTTCAGAGAAGAGAAACATCTGAACGATCGTCGAGATGTGTCCGCTTTTCTTGCGAACTTCCGAGGATGACCATTTCATTTCACTGAGTAAACTAGTTAAGGCTAATTAATGGAAGGATTTAGCAAAGAACTGTGCTGGGGTCTCGTACGAAAGAAAGAAAACATTAACGTGGCTTTGATCGTTCACGAAATAATATCCAACTGAAGCGAAAAAGAAGGATGATGGGGCCCCTAATTTCACATACTATTCACTGTAGCAAAGAAGAAAAGAGTATTTTAATGCAACAATCTGCTTGACGACGGGAGAAAACAATGCAAGTCTAATAATAATGAAAAACAATTCTTGTTGACGACGCGAAAATAAACCAAAAGGGTAATCATGTAATGAAAATAGTGGCGTTTAGTCGTACGTGCCGTAGATCCCGATTTTCGTCCTGAATACTCATCAATTGTGTTTGCAATTTGTGTGTTATTTGATTTGTGAAGTAATGGTACGTGTCGTCGCTCCCAATTTTCTTTGTCAGTAATTACCCGGGACAATTGTGTCCATAATTTGTGTTAATTTGATTGTTTTCAATTTGTGTGTAATTTGATTTGCGAAGTAGCGATACGTGTCGTCCCTCCCGATTTTTCTTCGGGAGTAATAATCCAGGACAATTGTGTTTTTAATTTGTGATTATTTCATTTGAAATTGTAAAAGTGAACATTACATTTAGGATAAATGGAGAGCAAGTAAGTCATAGTAATACGAGATAATTAATGACGGTATAGAGTAAAGATTTATAAATAAATTGATAATATTGCATCTCTTTTATAATAATGAAGATTCATGAAAGTAAATAAAAACCACTTACTGAAAATATTTCGACGCTATTTTTATAACACTTCGCATTAATTAGTAATGTATTACTAATTCAATATTCGACAATTGAACATAAACTAAAGCTAACAGAATATTACAAAGGCTTTATTATACTTGCATAATAACTGGCTGTATGAATAATGGATTTATATGGATGAAAAAATAAAACTAAGTAAGTAAAGTCCTACCTTTGCTGAGGAATTCCTTGGCCTCTCCGTATTCTGCGCCTTTTCCTGTGGTCGACAGCCATATCTTCCCTTCCGATGGTTTCCTTCTGTCGTCGTGTAGTGGCCATATGGGGTATCAGGGATCTTCCACCACAACTTTAAAACTATCACCCAGATTTCTCACGATACACATTTTTACAGTCCTTGAAAACAATCAAAGGTTGTATTAATCATTGCAAAGAACATTAAGGGTACCAATGACATGCAATTAACGAATGCATTTATGTGAAGCACATTATACCCACCTAAGTTTACCAAATGAACGAAAAATAAAGGAGTTGCATCACTACTCGTGTTTAAAGACTTCAAAATTAAATTACTAATTAATTTTGGTAATTAAGTTTCACAGTTGGTAAAGCCTGAATCACACGGTCATTTTTCCGTCCCTCAGAATGATAGCTCAAGCGATAGGTTTTCGATAACCAAAACAGTAGTCTCTCGACTCATCATTTTCTGAATCATACGGTCATTCCCAACGTCCCTTTTCCATGGCTTTTTTCGTTACCTTCCGTACACACAACTATCATCAATTAAAAGCCAAGCGTAACGTTACAATTTCTGTTAGAGGCCGCGCGTTCTGATTGGCTAGGATGATGCCAGCCTCGGAAAAAAGGGGCTTGGCGAGTAAAGGAAAAAGGGATGGGATTCCCATCCCTCGAGCCATCGTGGAAAATGATCGCGAGAAACGGTCATTTTTTCCCTTCATCCTTGAAGCTGTCCCTCGGGAGGGGTGCAAAAAATGACCGTGTGATTCAGGCTTAATGAATTGGACTGCCGATCGTAAGATACCTGGTTCAAATCCTGGGTGAAGCCTTCGGCCATACCACGTAAAAATCCTCTAAGTACGAGGTGGACCTAGAAAGGAACCGTTTCTGAATGTGAGAATTCTACACGCCTCTAGCTTAGTCCGGGGTGAGCTCTATCCTCACCTTCCCAAAGCAACCAACGTCCATGTGAGCGAGACTCAATGCATGACTGCGTATAATAAACAATAAAATTAAATAGGGAAAATTGTACAACTTAAGGGATAAACACCCCACCTAAGTTTTAAAAAAGGGAGCCAAACACTTATTCTAAAGCATACAGAACAAAGCCGAAATTCTACTTATAACAAATCAAGACGAGATAAATATACTTAAATCGATATCAAATAAGGAATACTCACTCTAGAGAAAGAATTTTAGAGGAAAATAAATCGAACACACCACTACAGCAAATTGCATGGTAAGTTTCCGTTTATTTAAATTTCGTTATTTTATATTCCTCTCCGAGTTACTCATTTCTCATTCAAACAGCCAATTAAAGCGCATGACTCCAGCAACAGGTTGTGTCTGCTTCTACTTTCGATTGCTTGGCTACCCGATGTTCAATACCGCTTCGCCGAACAGTATAGAATAATAAATATCTATGCATAACTTTTTAAGAGTACAAATTCCTTGTGGAAAACATTGCCATTGCAGAATATATTCCTATGAAGTCAAGAAATTCTGGTATATATAGTTCAACAAGAAGACGCCTATCCCCTTGATTTCTATCATATTCTTCCCGTGCATTGAAATGGTGGCTGGATATTAATGTATAAGCAGAATTTCTTATTTTTCCCCACAATCTGTGTACTTCGGCTGCGATAACTACAGTCATACTGAAATTTCACATAACTCAATATGACAAGGAGAATTACTGTTGAAAATCTAGATTTGACTTTAATACATTTGATATTTCTGAGGATTCTAAAAATTATTTGATAAGTATATTACAAATATTTAAAAATATTTTTCTTAAGTTTTTGTTCCTCTGTTTATGAAGGCGATAAATTTGTTGATACATGGTGCAGTCTGAGGAACACGCATTAGCTTATAGCAGCAAATACCCGCAAATCTGCACACAAACTTTTCTTCCTACATTAAAAATATTTGCTTTTTCAATTTTAAGACTATTACTTTTCGGAAAAACTTAAATATAAGAATATTGTGGAAAGTATCATATGTCGTAGTCAGTGATATCATCATGAAGATCTAAAATTTGAATTTAACCGCTTTATAGTCGTTTTCCCCAGGAATCTATTGAAAAGAGGAAAGGGATCCCGATTCGCATGGCGCTAATGTGAGCAGTTTCCTCGGCGACGAAGACTTCGAAGTCGTGGGCAAGGAGATTGTTCGGGCGACATAAAGAAAGAGATCCGGTCGTTACCATGGCAACCGACTGCGACGCGGATGAAGTATTGTTGTCTCTCTGAGCCTTGTCATCCCTTCCCACCCGAATCAGTCCACTCCCCGCCCCCAATATCCTTCCTACACACTACCTAACATACCCTTGCTCCTTCCCTAGTCATTGTATCCTCCTCAGCACTCCTCCGGTTCCCCAGTTCCATGTTCCTTTTAAATGGACACAGAGAGGCAGCACTCAAAATTCAGATAAAAGGAGAGGTATTTAACAGCAGAGGTAAATAATATAAGGAAAAGAACGGGAACTACAGTGTTGGAAGCGGAGTTGAGAAACGAGTGAAGAAACATGCATTGGTTGGAAGGGGACGACAACTTGTGGAACCTAATTGCCGCAGTACCTTAAATTAATTTTAACGCACTTCCCTAACGTTTTTGTTCCTCTGGTTATGAAGACGGTAAAAAAAATTGTTGACACATCGAGTAGTCTGAGTAATACGTATTACTCTATAGTATAAAATAACAAATAACCAAAAACCGAGGTACATATATTTTTTCTTGAAAATGAAATGAAAATATGCATTAATAATTTTTATTTTTAAAAATTTACAAAAATAATTTTAACGTACTACAGCTATTCCTCAAAGTAAAATATTAAGTTACATAGCTTTATAAATCAATCGGCTTCTTAATTTGCTTACTGACTAAACGACTAGCTCCACTTTTCCATCACTAGGCGAATTTCTTCAAATGAACGCAGGTTCAAACCTAATGATGTTACCGGGAAGCTGAACCAGCTGTTAATGACATGCAAGGAGTGGAATCGCAAAAAAAGAAATGCTATACATTTTAAAATATTGCGCAAAGATGAAAATTAGATACACTTGTAAGAATTACACGGCGAACGTTAAAACATCATTGTAACAAGTTCTTATTTCAACGAAAAAAACTTCGAAGAGTTCTTACAAGAAACAGGCCAGGCAGGCAATCCCGTGGATGGGAAGAGGCATGAAGAGAGATAAAGGGAGCAAATAAAAGTGAGAGAGAGAGAGAGAGAAACGGGAGGAAAGATGATAAGAAGCAGTCACTCGAGAAACGAGTGAGAAGGAAGAATGAGGTAGGGAATAAAAGGAAAGAATTCTTTGTTCTGCCTTAGAAAGATTTCTGAGAATGGAGCGTGCGAAGTGGTACGAGGGAAAAGAATTTGGAGGACAGGGGGAGAATGATTGTGGAGATGGATGCTACTTGGCAGCTCGTGAGAATGAAGTGAGCATGGGGAAGTTGCATGAAATTTCTTTCATCGAAATAATATATGATTCTTATAGCAATTTTCACCAGGAATCCATTTTCACCAATCAAACTTCTCGTAAACCATTGATTTTATCATGAAATTCATTTAAAACAGTGAAATGCGTCTGCAAACGCGAAGTTAGCTCTGATTGTTGGTGACGTCATTTCTCCCTACGGCGTTTTCGTTTTGCATGTACGGCCGCAGAAGCTACAATGAAGCAATCGTTGAGCAAGTGAATATTTCGGTATTTTTTTAATCCGTGTTTTCTCTCAGAGATTTTATGACGTTATTTAGTCACGTCAAGTATATTTTATCCATTTTCTGTATTCTTAGAACAAGAATATATCGAATGTATGCGAAATGGAAGACGGTTTCGTGAAAAGGCTGTTGCGATAATCTCCCAGAGGTGAATTCCATAATGATGGCATTATATTTTAAAAGTAACCCATACTTTTTGGCTGCAGAATTTAGAGAAGTGAAGGCTTCGCGGTAAGTTTTTCTAGTTTATTATGGCATTACTGGACCAGCTTTTATGAATACAGTAGTAGCTACTCAGCCTCCGTTGAAAATTTCTGCATGAAATGTTGATGCATCTAGTTAGTGCAAATATAGTTTATATGGTACAAGTTATGATTTTTTGCTTTCTGTATGATATCAGCTTTTTGATTCAGTGTATTGTGAAATGCTTTCTGTGCACAGATATAAGGTTATTTTTCTGTACACATTATGCACATCATACTATGTACAGTTTTAAGGTGTGTTCTGTATGCATACTGTCTGAAGTGTGTGTTTTGACAGGTTATGAGCTTTTGTAGCCGCTTTTATAGTGGCTGCTTAACGATAGGCATAAGCATAAGATATTACAGCTTTTAATCTTAGCTATGAAACTTATATTAGACGCCTACAAAATAATTATAAGCTATTCAGCAAACGTATGACAAAATTCAATCATTTATGATAAATAGTATTAGGTGTGCAACTTATCTCTCGCTGTTTTTTAAATGAAAAATATATCTTTATTTAAAAAAAGGTTATAAATGAATCATTAAAAGTATTTTCCGTCGCTTCCTAAAAAATTTCCCCATCATTGAGGCAGAGCCCGAATATCGTTATGGTAGAAGTGATTGTCTTTTAAAGCTATCCTCTAATCCTGCTTTTTTGCACCAAACGGTTGTCAATGCAGGAATGAAGGACAAGCAACTTAAGTTGCTTAATTGTATTCCCTGACCTTTCTTATTACTCTCTCCACATGGGTCCTAAAGCTTTATATTTGCTTAGTGTTGTGACTGATGGCCGGTAAATAATAAAGATATCTCTCGCATCGATCACCATTTGATACTACTCGAATTTATTAGCAGAGATCAACAACAACAACAATACTCATCTCTATGTAAATATAGGTATTGAATCATCCATAAACATAAACATTAATATAAACATTATTATACACATTTAATATAAACATTTAATCACATTAGTTCTCCCCCACTTATTTGAAGACAACATAGTCTTTAAGATAGGTCGGCCTTTGCCGGTTCCTGGGAAGGTGCGGTAGGAGGCTACTGGCCGAAGGAGACGGGGTTGGTCGAACGACTTGCGGAGGAGAAGGTGCCAGCGGCGATTGGTGGGTTGGCGGCAATTGATAATCAGGAGGCACCCCTGCAGCTCCTGCTGAGGATGGCACACCCATTGTGTGTTGTGGAAACAAAGGCGAGAATGTGACTTGTTTCTTCGGAACCAAGGTGGCTATCAGCTGATTGATGTGACGTTTTATGATTCGACCGTTATCCAACTTTACGATGTAATGGCAATTGCCGAGCTTCTTTAATACGATGCCAAACTGCCAACTGTGATGAATTCCTGCATAAATCTTCACCTGTACTCTCTCCCCCAACTGGAGACTGCGAATTCGTGAGTTAGTATGTTTTGTTGGGACAAAAGCTTTGCAGTTGGGAAGCAGGGCATCGAGACGAGTGCGGATCCTCCTCTTTAAGTACAGCTCTGCAGGAGTCTGACCTGAGGCCAAAGGTGTTGCCCTATAGCGGAACATAATGTCCCGTAACTTGGTGGTCAGTGGAGTAGGATCATCAGAAGCAGCCTTAAGTCTCCTCTTCAATGTCTGGATGCTGCGTTCCGCAAGTCCATTTGTGGCTGGGTGATTAGGTGCGCTGAACTTCTGGAATATTCCACGCTCTTTGCAGTATTTTAGGAACTCTTCGCTCCTGAAGATGCTTGCATTGTCTGACACCATTACGGAAGGGTAGCCATGTACTGAAAAGATGCCTTCCAGCGTAGCGATTGTTGTGGCAGAGGATGGAGCGTCACGGATCATGCGGACTTCTGCCCACTTCGACCTTGCATCCACACACATTAGGAAGAATTGGCTATCAAATGGCCCTGCAAAATCAATATGCACCCTCTCCCAATTCTCATCAGGCTGATTCCAGGGATGAATTGGCGCTTTTGGCGGACTGTGACGGACCTTAGCACAGGACTCGCAACTCTTCACAAGACGTTCTATATCTTTGTCTAAGCCTTCCCAGTACACGTATCTCCTGGCAAGTTGCTTCATCTTCGTTACTCCCAAATGCGACATATGAAGCTCTTTAAGAATTTGTGCTTGGAGTGACTTCGGAATTACTGCACGATCAGAGCGGAACAACATGTCACCAGAGACAGTGTACGGGCTATCCTTGCGGCTGGTCTTGAGCTCCTGTAGAAGCGCTTGCAACTCTGGATCCTTGGCGGTTTCCTCAGCAACAATATCTGCAGTGATTGATGCGCTCGAGATTTGTAGCAGGGTTTCAGCATGCAAAGCGTTGATTTCTTGATCGATAGAGATTTCTAGAGAAGGACTAGATGTAGAGGCTGGGGCGCGAGATAAACAGTCAACATTCTCATTCTCTCTCCCCTTCTTGCATCGAACTGTGTAATCAAGACCACTGAGAAAAGATGCATACCTCAGTAAACGCGAAGAGGTCATCCGTGGTAGTGGACGATCTGGGTGAAAAATCCTTGAGAGTGGCTCATTATCTGTGACGAGAACGAAACGCTTTCCGAAAATGTAGTTGAAGAAGTGCGTTGTTGCATATATAATGGCCAAGGCCTCTCTGTCAAGCTGACTATAATTAGACTCAGCCTGCGTCAGAGCTCGTGAGGCATAAGCAATTGGGCGCTCGTGACCATCAATATTATGGCTAAGTACTGCAGCTATCCCAGTTGGTGAGGCATCAGTTGTGAGTATGACTTGCTTTGATGGATCGAATGGAATGAGTAGTCTATCCGAGCACAACTCTGATTTGAGATTTACGAAGGCAGCTTCTTCAGCAGCAGACCAAACGAAGCGTTCACCCGTTCTTAGCAAGCGGCGTAGTGGATAGGACTTTGAAGAGAAGTCTGGAATAAACCTGGAATAATATGTTACTAAGCCCAGGAATCTCCTCAATTCACCTAAATCCTTTGGTCGTGGCATTTGAGAAACTGCTTGAATTTTAACTGGGCACTTTTGAATCTGATTGTGCGACACTACATGACCAAGATAACTGATGCTTTCCTTGAAGAATGAACATTTGGCACGATTGAGATGAAGATCATTCTCTCTGAGGCGTTCCAAACATGCAGTAAGATTTCTGGTACATTCTTCAAGATCTGAACCATGACAGATAATGTCATCGAAGTATGCCTCCACCTTTGGTAAGCCATTCAACAATTGACCTAGAATGCGATTGAATTCCGCTGGAGCAGTCTTAATCCCGAAGCTGAGGCGATTCATTCGGAACGTGCCTTTGTGTGTTGAAATCGTTTGAATCTTGCTCCCTTCTTCATCGACCCGTAAATGCAGGTAAGCCTTGTACAAGTCCAATTTACAAAAATACTTGGAACCTCTGAGGCTGTGGAGAACCTCGTCTATTCTGCGGATGGGGTAATTTGATGCAACGAGTCTAGAATTCACCCCACATTTGTAGTCTACGCATAGCCTCACTCCTCCATCGGGCTTAGGTATTACCACGAGTGGCGATCCCCAGTCACTTGATATAATGGGAGTGATGACACCTTGTTTTTCCAATGTGGATAACTCTCTTTCAACTCTCTCTCTCAATGCAAAAGGAACATCTCGTTCACGGTTAAAAATGGGTGTCACGCCTTCTCTAAGTTGAAGATGTACTTCGACGTTTGGAACACACCCGATTCTTTCTTCAAAAATTTGTTCATATTTCTTGAAGATGTCTTCTAGTGAGGTAACTACTTTCACATTGACAGTGCGAAGACCTGATTCATGGTTATCTATTTCTTTTAGACTAATTCCGAGTCCACGAATCCACATTCGTCCGAGTAGAGCATCATGCCCTGCTGGTACTATAAATAGATCGGCGTCCATTGACTTCCTATTATAGGTAACCGAGACAGTAACTTTGCCTTTGGGTTTGATAACGTGGTCTGAGTATGAGCGGAAAGAAATTGATGTCGGTTGAAGCGGTATACTAAGTCCAAGTTTGTTGAAATCGGGTTCTGAGATTAAAGAGAAACGCGCACCTGAATCCACTTCGAACGACTGCGGCTTGTTATTGAGAGTGACTGTTACGATGTATTTATCGGTGTCTGGTCCAACTTCATACAAATCCTCAGTGTCTTCGATGCGAGTGATGCCATAATCATTGTTTGAATGACGATCTTCTTCTTGTTCTTGAGACCGCTGAGACGACAGGGTGTTGGTCTTCGATTTACGGAGCAGGGTGGTGATGCAGACTTTGGAAATGTGACCGATTTTCCCACAGGAAATGCACTTTAGAGATTCGCGCATTGTTCTGCAATCTCGCGATTTATGGTTTGTGCGACCACATTTGAGGCAAATACCATCGAGACCTAATGACCGATAATTAATATGCCCTCTAGAATTGCGGGAATGGGAAAAATGACGCGGATGAGAGTTGGACTGACGGCGATTATCTTGAGATTCGGAACTCCGGTGACTGCGACGTTTTCCTTCTTGACGACGATAAATCTTATTTGTATCTGCGGCTTGATCCGATGTCTTCTCAGGCGATTTACTCAACTGTCCCGATTCGAAACGAGATGCTTCTAGTGCTGTGGCTTTCGTCAGGATTCCGTCGAAATCCTTGAGATTTGTCTCTTGCAGTATTGCTTCTCGTATCCAGCTATCCTTCAGGCCTCTGATAAACTGAGCACGGAGGAATATATCAGCTATTGAGAACTTCTTTTTGCACGTGGTAGTAGGACAAGTAGCGTAGAAATCACAGTCTTTCAACTTTCCCTTCAGCGATGCGACGAAATCCGAGATTGATTGATGCGGCTGTTGAGTGATGCTGAGAAAATAATGCTGTGAGACGACCGTTGAGACTGATGGTGACAGCATTTTCTCGAAATGAGCCTTCAAGGTTTCGAAATCGATTGCTTTAATAGGATCATCTGGTCCCAGAAATGCAGCAAGATTATTGTAGTGATCTTTTCCGATCGATGAACGCAGGAGTTGAGCCTTTTTTATATCATCGCTGACGTTCTTGAGATCGCAGTAATTATTGAAGCGTTCCATATACGAAGAAAACTTTTCAGTTTTTGCGTCGTAGGCTTCAAATGGAATTATCTGCGGAGCTGGTGCGGTTTGCTGATTTTGCTGTTTGATGACGGAAGTCAGCGCAGAAAGTAATTCTTTGAGCTGTTTTGAGTCCATTATATCCGGGTTAAATTTACGTAAATAAGCGTCGACAAGGTTTTTTCTGGTCTTTGAACTTCACAATTTTTCTTTTTTAATCCTCGTCGCCAACTTGTTGTGACTGATGGCCGGTAAATAATAAAGATATCTCTCGCATCGATCACCATTTGATACTACTCGAATTTATTAGCAGAGATCAACAACAACAACAATACTCATCTCTATGTAAATATAGGTATTGAATCATCCATAAACATAAACATTAATATAAACATTATTATACACATTTTATATAAACATTTAATCACATTACTTAGTTAGCTTAACTACATCTTGAGAGCTCTCTAAGCATTCTTGGAAACTCTTGGTGATCTAATTAACTCTCAAATTTTACCACTGAATGAGTGAACAGTTAGTTTGAACGCGCGATCTACATTTACCCCACAGCCTTTTAGAATTTGCTCAAGAAATCCAGTCTATGCGAATGACACTATCTATTGCCCGGCCACCATTGCCCCTCGAAATGAAATTTTCTAAAGAAGAATCATAAGATTTATTTTTTTTATTGAGTTTAAATATAAATATTAGAGCTATAAACAATTCATTGATTTTATAGTAATGTTACAAATGATTCCTTTTGAAATAATTGCGTTTGAAAAAAACATTATTTCTATTTTTCTTCACTATCAACAGTATAATGTACTAATGATTAGTACTGTAAAAAAACGGATTAAGAGTTTCCTTCGCAATTCACGTTTTTACTTTATACCTATCGCAGCGTAATAAACTAAGCGCAATTTGTTATACTGATCGCAGTAAAAAGAACTGATCCATACAATAGAAAATGTCACTCACTGCAGTGAGAACTGATCTATTTTTTATGCTCCAATTCAGGTTAAACTTTGCCAAATTGGGTTACCTGGTTTTTCAATGCCTATTTCTTAACAATCAATAGTTGACTCTACATGCGAATCGCGAGCAGGAAAGGGAATTCGCATATTAACCAACATCTTATTTTTGTCAACCCAAAAAACTAGATTTTTCAAAAGACTAGCCACCGGAATAATGGAAGCAGAGAAATATCGTGCCGCTGAGGGTGGGACATTGAGATCTTCTGAGCTAAAATATTGAAGGATTTGTTGAGTCTAATTTTCCTGAACATAGCAATAACAGGTAACCCAGTCTTTCCTGATAGCATATTGACATTAAAATAATTTTCACAATCTACTCTTAAATACAATGCTGCCTTTTTTCCAATAAAAACACATTATACTTGACCCTTTGGCTACATATCTCCCTGTCTGATTCCATGTCAGTCACTTATCATATTCATAGGAGAAGTAGCAGGATTGGCGGAAACAGGTTTCTTTTCTGAACACCAACAATTTTTGATTTGATTTGACATGACTTTTCCTGACCTCGGCTTTCCACCACTTCCTCAGGTTGTATTTCCTCCTATGGCTCTAAGTCAGTTGATTGGAGGATGAAGTGATTATGCATCAGTGAGTTTCTTACAAATTATACACTGCAAATATGGTTTCAAGGGAGTTCGGTTGGAATACTATGCATGTGAATCAATTGATTTCGGAGAGAGGGAGGGTAGCCTACTGTATGCACCCTTTAAGTATTCTTATCATGATTAAGTAATCATTGACGAATTCAAAACATACAATAATTATAAGACATCGGGTACTACGAGGGCCGTCAACCTACGATAACTCAGCAAAAACAGCATGCAAGCGACAGGCGTACTGCGCAAACAGGGCACCACACGCTCAAGTCATTTCTCAGCATAATTTTGTCGTAATTACTTAAGGTAAAGTGATCTTCACGAACAAATCCCGTCGTTTTCGTCGACAGATCGTTCTTCCTCTTCATCGCCTTAGCCCACTTCTTTCTTCTCGCTTTATTATTCGACATAAGGACGAATATTTTATTAGAATTTCGAGATGTATTTGAACACATAGGCACCACGCAATATTTATTATTCGATATTATAAACAGCACTTCACGTAGGTAAACATACCGTCTTCCTGGCGTACGTATACCGCAACAATCTCGAAGCTCCACGCCTCAGACGTTAGCAACTCTGTTTGGGGAGAAATGACGTCACTCCTCTTGGACACACTACTTTCGTTCGCACCCCCCACTCCTCCAATTTGACCTTAAATATCTTGAAAACTAACGCTAGTATTGAAATTTCCCCCGGTAGATATTCTTTCCTAGAGGTTTACTACATTTTGACAGTTTTCAAAAAATGTGAAAATTCCCCAATGGAATAGCAGGGAAAAATGAAGCATAACTTGTCACAGTTACACTCCCCACGAACCATTCCCGCAAGGCCTCGTTCACAACAATAATTTAACTTGGTATAACTTTCTCGTATAATTTTTCGCGGCGTTCTTGTTCGCAGCAGGGTAGATTCCCGGGTTTCGTCCGCGTCGGCATTTTGATGGTGACGTTTCTCCTCATGTGCATCAGGGGTCCTCAGGCCAAGCTGAAGCGGAGAGTGCTTCTAGGGTGCCCGATATTCATACGATATAGCCAAGGTAAGTAATTGCTCAACATTTCTTGTCAGAGCCAGGTCATGCAATCAACTTTGATAAACCAAAAATCCTGGCCAAAGAAAAATGTTTTTTCCCAATAATAATCGGAGAAGCGGTAGAAATAAACAAACGTAATACAATATGAATCTGGAAGACTACACTCTTAGCAGTACTGTGACGCGTTTTCTGTACTCCAGAAACACCTTTCCCACTCAATTTGTGGCGGATTTGGGGAACCAATAAGCAAAGAGCGCGCGCGCTCTGTCTGGCGTCAATGCATAAATATCGGACACCCAAGAAGCACATTCAACTTCAGCCTGGCCCGAGGACGCCTGCAGCACAGTAGGAGAAATCTTGCTATCGAAATTGGCATAACTTGTTTAATTAACCTCTTGATATCCCGTGCACTGAGTGGTTGAGGCCTTTACTTAGTAGAATTCTATTTCAAGTTAGGAAATGTAACAAACATTGCTTTTTACAAATTACCATACATCGTCGACTAGTTTCAATACATCTGCAACACTAGCGAAGTCAACTTTTTCTGTAGACATATCGTGGAACATCATATCAATTGATAAACAAAGATATCGTACTGCCCCATTAAAGTTATTTCACAGCTCCAATACACGTTTTTCGAATCAGGTACCTCATAACGAATACCAGCCAATCGATGCACATGTTGTAGAGATGTGAAATAAATTTAATTGGGCAGGGCGATATCTTTATTCATCATTTCAGAACTAAAGTCTGACCCCTTTCCTTCGTCTCCTTTGCCTCCTCCGCGTAAATAGACTGGAATAAAATAGTGCCGTGATCAGACTATAATCTCCACTTGATATCCACTATTATTTATGGTTAAAGATATTGATTCATTGGTATTTTAAGCCATTAATATCGAAAAAAAATTATCCCAATTAAAAAATTATACGTTTCCATACATGTCAGATTTAAACAGCTTACAAAAATATAAATATCGACTCAAAACTTCTATCACAGACAAAAAGAATTTTTTTATTATTATTTAAGGCACTCAACCATTTTGAGGTAGGTGTTGATGAAGCATTTTGCGCACCCCGACTGTACTCCATCCCCAAAATTAACTCCCCTCTTCAATTCCCAGCAACGCCTATTCCCTTTCTTTCTATCAATAAATCCTATTTTCCTCCCTCCCTCCCCCGATTGAATAGCATCTTATCCTTATCATATAGCATCACCTTAACATACTCAGTAACAAACTCCAGCCAAATCCTTTGTCTCCTTCGCGTCAATAGACTGTCATATTTTCATAGGGGAAGAAATAGTGCGATGATCAGTCTATAACCTTGTTTGAGCCATGCATGAAATTGAAGAAAATCTTCAATGAAATGAAAATAAAATAAACCATCACGCTTTAGAAATATTATATGTTCTATAAGCTGTAATTTAGATGAAAGCGAAGATCACTCATAAATAAGCAACAAAATAAACATTAAACGACATTTTTATCAATTTTAGATTCAAGTTCAGGCAGATCGCACTAAAATGTTGTGCTAGTTAAGGACCTCATTTCCTTAAAGCTAATTTTATTTCAACCAGCGCAGCATAATCCCTAGTCGATGGATTTAACTCCATCGGGATAAGTAAGTAGGAGTAAATAGTAAATTTGCAGAGGTACATACCTCAAGAATATACTCTTGAATATACAAGGGTATTCTCTTTTCCTCTTCAAGGAAAATAATGCGAGTTTTTCCCGCCATTGTATCTGGTTAAAATTTATCCATGCAGACAAGGAAATGGGCGCCGTTTTCCTTTCATGCTTCACCTCATATAACAGGGAAGGAAATTTCCTAAGCGTGTGCCCAAATGATTTCGCATCGCTGCTCGCGTCTTGCAGAATGTGTATCTGAGGCAATACGTGCCCTGGAGTGGATTTAACAGAGTATCAGGGGAAGAAGATTGTAGATACACCGCGAACGGTGAAATTCTGGACATACTCCGTAGTATAACTGAATTACAGTCACTCACAGAATATAAAGATGACCAAGGTATAGCTAGCTATCTTCGCCCTATTTTCCAAATCGTGCTGTCGTAAGTTGTTGAAAGAAATTTTAGTGAAAAGAGACATCCTGGTACGACTTACCCTAGTTATTCTCTATTTCCAAATTTGGGTTCAAATTTAAGATAGGTGTACATGGAGCATTTTGCGAATCACCCGAATCTTACAGTTCACAATATTTACCATAAAATAAACATTTAAACTGATTGTGAGCTCAAGATCTCGTTCTTTTTGCATTGATCATGGCTGCGGATCACAATAAAATTTGGCATCACATATGTAACCAAATACGGTTATTGCTTCAAATTTCATTCTCAGCTTACTGCGCGCGAGTAACGGCGCAAACTTTAAGAGCTCACTTCCTCGGGAACGTTTCATTTTCACGTATCTTCGTTGTTGCCTCGAGCAATGTATGAATCATTGAACGATTCATTCGAAGATTCAAGAACTCGAATGAGGTCATTTTCACTCGGAAATACAGAAAAATCCCGATTAGCGTAAGAGTGTTTTGTATTTAAGAGAATGCAAATCTAACTTGTAGTCTGCATGTTAATGAATTCCGACGAGAATCCCCTAATGCTCTGCAGTTGGTATTCATTTTCAACAAACGTGCACTCAGCTACAGGTTACAAAGTTTTACATAGGCGGGTCAAGGGGGAGGGCACGGGGGCACGTGCCCCCTCCACCCAGACCCTTAAAAAATATGCAATATTTTTTATACGGTCCCATTATCATTGCGTTCAATTTGTATTACGAGGTATCATTGTGCCCCCTTCCCCCCCCCCCCCCCAGAACAAAATCCTGGATACGACCTTGCTTGTATTTTCAGAAAGAAATCCTGGATCCGCCCCTGAAGTTTTAGATGCTGTTTTAACAAAAAAGTGCAACTATGTATTAGGATATAGCTCACATGACCAGTTTTCCCACTATTGACCAAATACCGTCATGATCTACGCAAAAAATTCGAGTACTTGAGCGCGCAATTCGTTTTAATTTTTCTTTTGTAGTAAGTATTGTGGACTGCAATAAATTCTACTCCTTCTTTATGATTTTTCATTGTTTTTTGTATTGCATTTGTAGAGTTCATTATTGTTATGTGAAATAATTTCCCTCGTTCATTTTTAATTATAATTTTTCTTCTCCTTGATTGGTTTTTATGACCGTACTTACTCTAATAGTTTAGAGAATAGCGGTTCATATTTCCTCTCGAAATAACAATAAAAACAAAAATGTGCCAAGATAAACTGAGGTATCTTTTCATAGTCAAATGATCTCCTCTCCGTGATAAATGAAAAACTGCAGTTCAATAACATGCAATTATAAAATATACATTGTAAAACGATGTTTCTATTGATATCTGAAGGGTATGTAACAAAAGTAAACATGAAAAAAATTATCACTCTCACTAAGGTAGCGATAAAAATATTACTGAACTAAATTTAAACGGTTCATAGGTCTATACGTAATCAATAGATACGATGCAGTTTATTTCTTCATTCAATCAAAGCATAATTAGTTTTATGGTGAGGAAAAGTATTCGGAACAGCAGTATCATTAGCGAGTACACTTTTGAAAGAAAGCTGAAATAAACCCACACGTGGAATCAGTAATTAACCAATCGGAGGCCATTGACAAAAACCACAGTAGTACAAAATATATTTTCAAAACTACCTAGTATTTTTTGAGAAAGCACTAATCAAAGACTTTTCAAGCTGAAAAAATTTTCAACATTAAAAATGGATAATTTTGTTCTATAATTAAGTATCGGGTTATAAGATGTTATATAATCGTATTTTTTTGCTGATTTCTTCAAGTAATTTTATGTTATTATCACTGTTTCAAAAACCCATGAAAGTTCTACCGTAATAAACCCTCACTCACAATAAATAAACTTCCAATTTACAATATCTGTTAAAGGGTCGCAATTATGACTTAAATAATAAAACCCAACATCTGGCAAATTTAATATTTCACTTAAGCTAAACAGAGGGTGATTACAAGCAAGCATTTAACATTCCATTAATAGCGCAGATAGTTCAGTACTGTGTTTCATTAAAGTAAACTCACTGGGCAGTGATGAAATAAAAGATTTAGTTTCTTTTTTTATCTAAGAAAAATTATATCGTAAGAAAAATAAATAAACATCCCAGCCAGGCAGCCCGTAATGGAGCCCGTAGAACTAATAATATACAACGGATAATTAATCAGTTAAGGCATTACACGTGGAACTACTTCGCGCTCCTAATTAGGATTTAGCATTCTGAAAGACAAGATGAAGGGTGCAAGGAAGCATAAATCTTTCGGAAGTCTTTCATGCTGGAATAAAAAAAGGCTACCCCTGCTGCAAAATGCACTTGTTTAGTAGAGAGGGATGGGTAGCTTAATTGATATAAATGTTCGCCAGATAATCAACCCTCAGAAAACTTATTATTTAATTTTCAAATAGAACCCTTGAAGAAAAATTCATTTTTCGTTTCTTTCAGATGACCTTCCTACCGTGTGACTCATTAATCCTAGGTTCTCCAGGCCTGTGCCGGAAATATGCCTCTTATGAGTTCTCTTAAACAGGTTACGCGTTAATAAAAATCTCACATGTTTGACTTTTACAGACTAAATTTTCATTTCTTTACTTTGGATCCATTTACAATGAATAAAAATATATTGTGGAAGTTTCCCACAAGAATTTCTATTGTAGCGTACACATGAAAAATTAGCATCCGTGCATTGAAAGATAAGACGGAATAAATATATTAATGGATATTTTAACATTTCTCATACATTAATAACTAGTAACTCAATATCTAAGGCATGGCTCGATATCTCAACTTATAATTCCATCACTGTGAAAATTTGCTAATAGAAAACAAGATGGAACGCAGCTATAAATCTTTCTTGCATCAGTAGATAACATTACAACAAAAACATTCACTTAAAATATTGATTTTTTACCATTTCTTCAAGGTATTGCTTCCGCCATTGGCCAGAGCCATCTTAACTAATAATTGGAGTATTATTATATTAATATTGCTATTGTATTTTTAAAATACTTATTCCATCATATCGGATAATAATTGGTGTGCGGCACTGTTATTCCAACGAAAAGATACGTTTTGGTCGACATTTTCGTACTAAATTATTTTGTAAATAATAAATCAAATTTTTGAAAGTCTGTGGCCCTCCGTGTACCAAAAAACTTATTTGAATGAAACATATTTAGAGCATATTTAGAGCATATACCTTATCCCTTGACTTATCCACAATACCGGGAGCCATTGGAGGCAATTTCGTCCAATTAGCCTTTCCTTTTCACCCCGTCATCCAACTGTAGAAAAAATATACTTCGAGACCTTATACCTGAGAAAACACGAGTGATGAGGATAATTCGTAGAAACTCATGTTAAGCTCATATTGACTGAAGTCTTCGTCAAAGTTTCTTCCAATTGAATAACGCTCATGAGAGGTATAAAGTAAGACGCTAATTGGCAATAAGAGGACGTTTCCGAAAAAATTAATATCCGAAAGCCAGTAAGCACTAATAAATATTCTATTGGCTTCTAAAATCAAAATCTATGACGGTAAATTCCTGACTTTTAATTTCAATTATATTTCAAGAAAAATATAATTCTTAGAGTAAAATTTCAGTAAAATAATTTGACGTAGTATCCCACATATTTTCAATGCAAATTAAGTCAATGCCAATAATTAACGAAAAAAATAAAAACATTAAGAACTAGTCTTCTAATCTGTTTGCACGCATGCACTGCAACATATCGACCCGAATACAAAAATAAAAGACATCCCCAAATAATACCCCACTGCATTTCAAAATTCATTATTTATTTTATCCCGCAATCCGTACACCTCGTTTACCGATAATATGTTTGAGTGAATGCACGGTAATGCAATTTAATCCAAAATGGACATGCTTCATTTTTCGTCTCATTAATATAATCTCTCTTGTGAACGAAATAGTATTTGAAACAACACTTCAGCGTTAGAGCATATTGCTACCAGCTTCTGGAGGTCTTTTTGAAAGTTATCTGTTTTTCTTATGTTTTGTCTATTTTCCGTTAAAGGTAGATATTTTTTTCCAAGCTCATTTGGAGGTTAAGTTACATTAATAGCTGCTTGGCCAATTTATAATTTATTTTACATTCAACCTTTAACATATTGTGTCCACATGTTTCTCATGATGAAAGAATTTGTATTTTTATCTTCAAAGGGACATAGTCAAAAAAGAAAAAAATATTATTATATTCTATCACTATAATTTGCAGCAGAGCCACCTTAGAAAAAATTTAAAACTTTCCCAGCCTAACATGACCACTATCCCTGCAATGGTCATCCTGTTGCCGCTAATAACGTCCATATCAAATATAGAGCTTCCGCGATAATGTCAGGAAAACGTGAATAGAATTTTGATCCTATTTTCCTCGTTTCTCAGAACTCAGTCACTGCCGTTCAATAGCCACTGGCCCATGCCTCCAACATGGCTCCATCCTTTGATTCGGCATGAATACCAACTCTCTGTTGTCTCATTCATAACCTCATTCCCATATTTCCACTCTCTTGCTCGCCGTAGCCTCTACTTTCAGGGGATTCAGTTTTCCACCCGCCCTCATTATTCATTCAAACAATCCCTCCTTACACTTTTACCACGAATTCATCTCATCACAGTACAAAAAACTTCCTTGTTAGCCTTTTGGCTTATCTATCGCAATCGCCGAAGTTATTCCATGCTGAAAACTAACACACCCATTTATAAAAGGTTGGTAATAATGACGCAATTGAAATGACCAAAGTATCTTCTATATTATTTCTACTGTATAGATACCTTTTCCTCAACTTATACGCAACCAAACTCTACAAATGAAGTACCAAAATGCACAGACTTTATCAGAGAACATGCGACGGCATATCTAACTTCCTAAATATTGCTATTGTTTCCTAAAATTGGTTTTTAAATAATTAAAAAAAACAAAAACCGGTAAATATTCCTGAAGTTAACGGTGCACAAACTGATACATTTGTTCATTTGCAACAATATCTCGCATTCTTTAAATAACTTTTATCAAAATGCGGCTTATTCCACATTCAAGTCTCCTGTTGATACGTAAGTATGAGTCATCATGTGCGTTTAACAGAGGATAGTGTAATTACTTCCAATGTTGTGTTTAAATAGGTGACCTCAATTTGTACATGAACATTCCAATTAAATTTTTACATAAGACCCTGCCATTTTTTTCTACATTTTAAAATTAGAAACTCGCCTATCCCTCTGTGGACCTACATTGAAAAGAGCGGGGGAATCCCGCTGGGAGCGGGCGCATCACGCTCGTTTGAAATAAAAGAATGGGGTGACTGAGTAAAAGACGGTTGGTTGGTTGATGGTAACAATTATACTGTGGGAATGTTTCACTTGGAATATTACATTATCAAAAACATTACTATTATCTTCTAAATTACGCACTTATTCTGACAGCAACCGTTGCTTTCTCTAAACACCTATCCCAATGTGACCATTCCGTAAGGTCCGGCGAACAATTATGGTTATCCACAAAGACTATGCGATTTCTTTACCAGGGAATGAAAGGTTAAATGCATTCTTCATATGTCTAATGTACTAATTGAATTTTGTTGAAATGGTTGCTGAAAAAGGAACAAACTATACATTGTCATTCATTAAAATCTCTGATAATTTTCGATTTTTTATGAGAAGTAACTGTACTTCAAACAGCAACAGGTTGTTTTTCCCAAGAAACTGGTATCACTAATTGGTTACAACATTTAAAAGTGACTGTAATGACGCCATTGCATTATGTTTACGTCCCCACCGCTGGAATAGAAATCATTAAGAATAGAGATGTGAAGCTAGCAAGTGAAAAATGACACATCACCGTTGTCACAAGAATGTGGGAAATAAATGCAATGATACTTCCCAGACCTTTCAATTGTGATATTAAAAATTTTCTCCGATATATTTCATGAGTCTCATGACGTTCCGAATTCAGGTAAAACGTTTATAAAAAATGGAAAGTTGAGAAAACATACCGATGCTACTTTTACTAATCCCTATCGACAAATTAGCGAGAAAAGCACAAAATTATCGAATATTGATGGAGGCTTGTACGGAGTGGCGCAGTAGGCGCAGCTAGGTTTCGGGTTGTCCTCCGCGTCGATTCGTTTTTTGACGACAGTTTCGGCGGCGTTGCAGCAGGCGCCTTTTGCTTTGAATTGTCACCACGAAGATAAATTTACGCGAAGGACAACCCGGAAACCTGGATGCTCCTACAAAATTATTGAAATATATTACATAAATTTGTATGTAAAAGGTTCATCAGGGACCAATTAATCGATCTTCACCTCAATCAATTCATTTTCCGGACGGTACAAGATTATACCTGGCATTTACCCAATTTCCCACGTCATTTATGAATAACCTGACAACACCCCATTTTCCCTCATAGTGTATTGTATACCCCATAATATTCCTGTAGTTCGTTTTCCTTCAGGAATTAAAAATGCGTATTCGATCCATACTGGCAAAAGAAAAATCATTTATTTCCGCTTAACTATATTTTGTTCATTCAAACCCGTAACAAGTTATGTTATCTCCAATTGACGATAGCATTGGAAGGCTGAAAATTATGAATTTTCTTAACTCAAAATATACGACGGTAAAAACCCGAATTTTAAATTCAATTAAATTTTAACAAAAATAAAATCCTTTGAGTGAAATTTCGGCAAAAATAGCTTTATGTGTTGACACAGTGTTATCTCGCATATTTTCAATGCACAGATTCAAAACTAAGAATGTCAAAGATGCTGACGACAATACCTTGACGACACAAAAGGAAAAACATTAATTACTAGCCACATAAAAGTGGAGATAATTTCAAAGTTTTCCCGCATTCACGGCAACAAATCGGCCCAAATAAAAATTTCTATTACATCTCAAAATAGCACGCCACATCATTTCAAAATTCATTATTTTTTTCATCCCAAAATCGGTGGTCCAACGATAGACCAGCAAGAAAACGTGCATTTCATGTGACAAAATGAAAACAATTCTTAAAAAAATATGTAACGAATTATTACTTTTAGCAATATATACCTTAGCATTTATCTATACATAAAATATTTTAACATAAAAAATGTATCAGCATCATTGATTGTGCTCTCGTGGATTTCCTGCGAATTGACCCAGGTTACAAAAGGTTTTTGGGGGATAAAATTGTATCAGGGTCCCTTATATCACAAACTGGTCTATGGCGGATTTAGGGGGGTAACAGGGGCCATTAACCCACCCCAAATTTCATCAAAAATTTTAATGCTTATTAGCTTATTACTTTTTGTGTCATAGTGAAGGAGTAAAAGCTAGCTGTGAACCTTTTCCAATGACTTATTTTTACATTTTCTGTTGTATGAAACATTAATATTTAACAATTATTTTACACTTCAAGCTGGCTATTTATTTCTTCTCCACTATTTAACTTCTTGAATGTCTAAAATTGTACAATTTCATCTGTTGTAGGTTTTCAGTTGTTGTTCGTTATTCATAATGAATTGATGCATCATAACGTTTGATTGGGTAAAGTTATATTCCAAACATAGCTTTTTAACCATGTTTAAACCAAAGGCATTACGCCCTAATAGGCACATATTTCCAATCACGGCGTTCCTAGGAATTTTAAAACCTCGGTACGCAACGTGTTAAGAATGTAAATAAAATTTTAGACTCCAAAATGAGTTAAAAAAAGAGGAATTTTAAAATATTTTACACGTTTTACACTGAAGAACGCCCCACCCTCCCGGGGAATATTCCATCCTCCCTGGACCCGGGTCATGACCCCGCCCCCAAATTTGATGTTGAATCGGCCCCTGAGTCTTTTCCTATAAAGACCGATATACACGGGACATGTCATTGCGCAGGTTAGCACGGAAAACATGTCGAAATTTCGAGAATGCGAGCTCGGAATCAGAGCAGGGGCTATTTTGCCATCCCGCATCCATGGGTTCAAACAATTTACCGCTGTACATGACGCAACTTTGACTGCGCCTTCGTACATGCGTCAGGTTGCGCAATGACGTGCCCTGTGTAAAACGACCTTAACGAATTAGATTAAGCTCTTCATTCTGAGGAGAACGAATACATACTGAACCGCACCTCTGTACCTTAACATGAAGTAAATTCTAAGAAAATTTAAGCTAAAATTTATCCAATCAACCACGCTAACGAACAAGCTCCCGTCGTTTTCACCGAACAGAGGAACACACAAAATGACTACGGTGAACGCCGGAATGGAAGCAATATGAGGGGGGATAAAGCTACCTTCACTTACATTGCTCAAACTCCACCATATTGTTTTCTGCTCCGCAGAAACAGCACGCAGAGTTTGGAATTTCTCAAACATTCCTCGCTCGCAATATTAACCCGAAAGGAATTCGAGTAACGGCGTTCCTTCTCGAACTAACTCAACCTTCGCGCCAAATGGTGAGAGGGGGACCGGTATGCTAGAAATTACGGAGATGGATTAGAACTAGAGGCTAACGTGATAACCCGCGTCTCGGACAATCGTTTCGTGCACAGGAATTTCTCTTATCCTTGGAGTTCACACTTAGGCCGCCTGGACTCGTGCAATTAAACCCTGTACGCAGGTAATACAGAATAAGATCTGCACCAATCGTGAAAGCTTCCTTCTTGAGGGAGTACGGTGAAAAAATGCCACGGAGGGATTTCAGTCGAGCATCCAAAAAGGTATGCAGACTCAGGGGCGCAGCCAGGAATTAAGGCTGGGGGGGGGGGGTGTTAGGTGCAACTAATACGGGGTGTGTGGGGGTATGGAATAACCACCAGGATATGCGGAAGGTGCGAGATTAATAAATTGCGAAATTTTAAGATAAATTGTTCAAAATGGTGAGTTTTACGGCTTTCCGAGGGATATGTTATTAGTACTTTCACTATTCTATTAGTAATATCAATCCAATTAGGTAAAATGGATTAAACTTAAAATTTTCTCTGAGCTCTGGGGGGGGTTTATTCCCCAAACCCCCCCCCCCCTCGGTGCGCCACTGTGCAGACTTGCCATTAATATATGTTTACCAAGTGCGCCAGAAGATAATGAGCGACAACTTCCTAATTCCACCCTCAGAAGTATATATACAAGAGAGTTCGCAGATTTCTGCGCTGGGGAGTAGAATTGAAATGGTAAATCAGGGATAGGGGTGGTGTGGTGGCTTGAGTTCTTCGTGGAATTCCCTATGAAAAAATTGTATAAAACTGTTTCAAATTTTATACATTGCCATGGCAATGTATAAGAATGTATACAAATTTGAAACAGTTTTATACAATTTTTTCATAGGGGATTCTTTTAAGAATTCTGTAAGATTTATAGGATTCTATAAGTCTTACAGAATTCTTATAGGATTCTATGAGTCTACAGATTTCATATAGGATTCTATAAGTCTTATAGAAATTCTTTTAGGATTCTATAAGTCTTACAAAAATTCTTATAAGAACTCTGCATTTCTTATGGAATTCTACAATAATGTTACGCGGGTCGCATACCTTTCAGGTTTTTATCCAGCCGGCGCGGCGTGTCACTTGCTTCTTGTTAGTATATATATCCCTGAGGGCACATGAAAAATTGTAGACTTATAAGATCTGTCTGTTTCGAGTCTACAGATAACTTAACCGATGGAAGTTCGATATGGGCCATGAATCACCACGATGTATACTACCAACGATCATATACCCTACGGTAAGATTCGGCACTCCACGTTAAAAATCGCGTCGTAAGTTCGACGGTAGCGGTGCCAACCGATCCTGCGGCGACTTCGGAACTACTGTAATCGGGAGTGGGGGAATCCAAGAATCAGGTGATTCGTAATTTATTGTGTTCATATATAAACGAATATATACCTACCCTCTCATTTTTTGGCATTCTAATTTATCTTCTGGCTCCAAAATATAAATTCCACATTTTTTCTTGGTGTTTTGAACCATATTAATTAAAAGTTGTTTTATCGTAGCAAATTTAAGTTAATGGCAGCGCGTTCACCATGTAAAATGTACTTTAAATTATTACAGATTAGAAATGAGATAAAAATAATTTTTATTATACGGATTAAAATACATTGTTTTACATAAGTGACTGTAAGTCATTTACAAAAATGTTTACAAAATAATTATAGCTCGCAGGAAAGTAAGAATGTAAGTTTGAAAGAATACAAATTATTGCCGAGAATAATTAAGTATAATCTTGGAATATTCAAATGTATCAAAAATTTTAAATTTTTACCACAGTATTTCATGTTTCTTATGGTGTCATAATTGGGAAGATTAATTATCATATTTTTTAGGAAAAAATGGAATGTTAAAACGCTGATGGCATCATAAGTGAAAGAGTTTAGCACATAAAAATAAATCAATGATAATATTTTTAGGACAAAACATCTTATAATTCAGAATTGAATGTAAAAAATTGCACCAATCTAATTCTTCTGTCGGTTAGAGCAGCGGTTCCCAAAGTGGGGGTCGCGAGATACTAATAATATGGTGAACAACGTACTTAAACTTGGACGACCATTTTTAGGGGGTCGCGGCTAAAAAGAATGAGCTAAAATGGGTCGCAGTAAGAAAAAGTTTGGGAACCGCTGGGTTAGAGTGTTCAGATTAAGAACAGCAAGTATAATTGGAAGCAGCAAGAATTAAGAACAATTGGCATAATTTCAGGAAATAATTGGAAATTTGAACTTACAGGCATGGGTGTACTCAGCGGGGGACAGCTGCCCCCTTGAAAACAAGTTAATTTAGTTCAAAACGAAAGTTTTGAACAAACTTTATTAAAATCCAAGGAAAGTGATATGAGTATAAAACATGTAATTAAAATAAAAACTTTCATTTTGAAATAAATTTACTTTTGCTCCTGGGGGGGGGGGGGAAGGCAGCTGTCCCCTGCTGGGTACGCCCATGATTGAAACTAATCTTTTTTTTATTATAAACATACATCACAACACACAGTGGCGGATCTAAGTAGGCATGGGGGGGCAGGGCAATTGTGACGATAACACTACAGGGGCTGTAGAACATTGGGTCGAAATATACACTATAGTTAAAATTGAAAAATTAATTTTAAACTTAGGGCATATATGTGCCCTTTTTATCGAAGAATTTGTCAAACTAACTGTTTTAGAGCATTGAAAATCCCAAATTTCCAAACCCCACCATGGCTGGGAGGAATTATACCCCAGACTCGGAAGGGAAAACTGCAGTTTGTCCCCCCATGGTTCCAACCTAGATCCGCTATTCACAGCACGTTAGCCAATGGTACAGACTAATATATATGAGAGAAGTTAGGCAAACCCTAAATACTTTGATTTCATCCAATGAATCAATTGATCATCCTTTCAAATGGATGTTTTTTTTTATTTTGAATGTAAGATCAACTGAATATATAAGATGTTTAAATGATTTTAGTTGGGCTCTCCAGTGGTTCAGCGAAGGGGGAGTTTTGGGGGATAAACCCCCCCCAGATCAGCTCAGAGAAATTTTTAAGTTTAATCCATTTTACTCAATTGGATTGATATTACTAGTAGAATATTGTAAGGATTAATATAATCCCTCAGAAAGCCGTAAAACTCACCATATTGAACCATTTATATTAAAATTCCAAAATTAATTAATATATCACACATACCGCTTATTCTGGTGGGTATTCCATACCTCCACACATTTCGGTATTAGTTGCACCTAAATCCCCCCCAGCCTTAATTCCTAGCTGCGCCCCTGGGGCTCTCCAATCATTAATAAAGAGGAAGATTAAAAAGGACATAAGGGGAATCCCTGAGGACTCCCAAGATTCCTTCCAAAGGAGTAGATGTTGCACCACAAATTTTGACTACCAATTTTCTTTTAGTAAGGTAAGCATTGAGCCAAGCCAACATTGTTCTATCCATGGGCGTACCCAGCGAGGGGCAGGAGGGGGCAGCTGCCCCCCCCCCCCCAGAAGCAAATATTGCAAATGTCTTTAAGGAAAATAATATTTTTTCAAGCAAATAATTTTAAAATCTAATAAAGAGCTCTTACAGTTTCCTTAAAATGTTGATTTCATTCACCTTTTCCATGCTTAAATCTTACTTACAACTTGAACAACCATGGCTTGCCCTCCCCCCCTAGTTTTGATCCTGGGTATGCCCTTGGTTCTATCAATCCCACAAGCGTCAAGTTCAGATGTATAAGAGGGTATGATTAACCTTATCAAATGCTTTGGAAAAATTCAAGAAACCAGAATCAACATAAAAATGTTTATCAATCGATAGCAAAGCTTTATGCTGAAAGGCTAATGAACTAGTAGTTATGCATTTGCTTTTCTAAATCTATGCTGTCCATTAGTAAGAAAATTGCCTTGCAAAAGACCTAATTTCTCATTGTCAGCTATAAAGTACTTTAAATAAGGCAGATTGTATGACAACAGGTATGTACATCATGGCTGTCATCATTTTCAAAAGGAGAAATTACCAAGCAGGTAATCATCATTATCATCATTCAACAATCCTAAGATTGGTTTGACCCAGCTCCCCCCTCAATTCTCTTATCACCTATTCTCTTCAAACCTTCATATTTCTTCTCTTTCTGATCCTTTTTTAGCTACTCAATATATTCCCTTCGAGGTCTTCCTTTTCCGTTCTTGCCATCCACTTGTCCCTAAATGATCGTCTTCATCAGACAATCCTTGTTCTTGTTCCTCGATGATGTCTCAAGATGTGGCCTACAAGGTTGTCTCTTAGGTTCCATTTCTTCTCCTTGTATTTTGCCTGTAGGCATTTCCTACCCATTCTATTCATCCATTTGATCTTTAGTACCCTCTACCATCCCCAGGTTTTGGAGGATTCTTTATTCTTTTCCAGACATATTGAGAATGGCTTTTCTACATTTTATGGAAAAATGAAAAGGCATGTTAAAATTAAAAATCAATATGCAAATACAAAAACTGAAACATCTATGGATTAAACCTAGATACTTACTTGTGCAATATTCCTGGATATCACAGTAGACTTATTATTTTTGAGACGTATTAAAAAGCTAAATGATTAAAAAGTTGATTTTTCTGATAAGTTTGGAGAATTAATCATTAAAATTATAGACCGCAGGAGCCAGAAAATGAAATGAAAAGTGTCAATATGAAACGAACTACACATGATAGTTCATGATCATATATTTGCAAATGAAATAATTAAGTAACACCAACCTTGATTCAGAGTCGTTATTAAAATTATATTGAGAAAATGAAATAAAACATTTAGATGATGATTGGTACTGGCCTATTGGTGAGCCAGAATTTTAAATTTTCTTTTAGCTGCCATTTGCTCATGTGATGCAGAGATCTCCCTATTTTTTCTTTTGCACCACCAGGGTATGCAAATTTTTATCACTGAATTGTTCAGTGTAACCTCATTAGTGGAAAAATGCTCGGAACAGCCATCTTGAAGCCATTTATTATCAACGTTTTCTTTCAAAAATGAAAGGAGGAGGCTCTTTATATGACCCTTATGGGCAAAAGTTGATAAATGTTCATCAATCAAAATAGCAGCTTGGCTGACTGTTTCTGTTAGGCCATTAGAGGGATAAATAAGGCCTTCTGTAACAGTAGAAAATTCTTTAAAAATGATACCCCTATGTTGGAAATAATCAGGATCTGGTGCCACTATACATGCCCTACAGTTGAGGCATTCATTACCAACCAGCAGTTTTCGGACTATATAGCCACTTACATATGCAGCAGTGAAGCTGTCATTTGTTGCATCATATTCTTGAATTTTTTTACTGTGAAAAATGCCTGCACTGTTTGGGTCTGTTTCCATCAGTTCACAGTTTCCGTCGTCAGTTGCCATCTCTTGCACATCCCATTGTGAGTTGTTATCCAAATGTGAGAGCAGATTTTCCAATAACTCATCACTGGATTCCTCTTCTTTCGCACAGTTTGTGCCTTTAAGGTCTTTAAATGCCAATCCATTAATCAAGCATGACTTTAATGCTGATTGAAACTGCTGGACAGTAGGGTTGTTATTGGATCCACATTGATCTCTAATTGAGCCAAACAAATATTCAATCGGGTCTTGATTAAGGGCTCTGGGTTCCAAATATGAATACCCAGCCTTTTTTAAGTCAGCCCAAATTCTAGTTATGGCTTTTAGAGATGAAATCCACCCTTTCTGACATGGAGGTGTAAATTTTTGATAGCCTTGTTCTACATGTCGTTCAAATTTCCAGTTTTGAATATCAATCATGGCTTTTCGCCAGAATTGTATGTGAAGGTCTTCCCTTTCTTTGCGAATCTGGCACCTCAATCCAGAAGCACCACAAGGTTTGGCTAACCTGCCATTTAGGCTGTCGAAAAGCCTATTTGCATAATCAACTAAGTTGGCAGTATAGATGCCAGATGCAGGCAATGCTCCTAAAATGAAGTAATTAGTTGGTACATTATTATTCAAACATATAATAGATTAAATTACTGATTGAAATGTATTTGAAGAGATTCAATGCTGTGATAATCATAATCCAATAAGTAAGTATGTGGATGTTTAAAAAAGGTAGAAAGGTACATACCCTGAGCAATTAGGCCATTTATAGTTGCTGCCATGGTATGGCTGAGTACTTGGGCAGCTAAAGATACCCTCATGCCTAAGTAGCCCACAGGGTTAAGGTGCTGCTCAGACAATTTATAAAGGTGGCGAAAAACAGATTGAGACTTGTCCAAATCATATGTCTTTTTTATAATGTCCCATTGTGCCCTACCCCATTCCATTTGTCCACCAATGTTCACTGGAACCACTATGCTATTTTTATAAAGCATGTTCCGAAGACATTTCAATAAATGGGGAGGGTCAAAAACTGTATGGATAACATTTCCCCTGTATTCAAACTGGGGCATGTCTATACTGGAACCAAGTAATTTTAGGGCACGAACATTATTTGCCCCCATGTCACAAGTAGTGGCTACGACATGCAGTCCACATGATAAACATTCACATAAAACTTCTTTAATAATCAATGCTAATGTTTTTGATGCCGTGCATCCATTTGAAAAATAATAAGCTAACAGCTGATTCCATTTTTTATGTAAACCTTGTAGCATAAAAACTAGGGCATGGTTGGCAATTTTTTTGTTTCTGCCAATGCTACCTAAGTCCTCATAGCCCAAAATAACATCCTCATGCTCAACATATTGAAAATGCTCTCTGATAGACATTTCATCAAACATTAATATGCAAAATCTATCCTTTTCCCTCATGCGTTTAACGGTTTTTGCCAAAGATTTGAACATTGACTTATCAATGCCAACTTTGAACGTAATATTTTTCAAAGCACGTGCCAGAGTTCTTTTGCTTGGCAGAGGATAAATAGCCTGCAAAAGAGTGTAGGCTTTGGGAGACCTTTTCATTATAGAAAGAGCCACTGCCTTCTCTTCCTTCGTCCATCTTCTGCCCTTAGGTTTTATTCGTGCACACCTTATATGCGAAGCAATAAGCTTTGCAGTGATCATAGACATGTCTTTGGCCAATAGTTGAACAGATTTTAAGGCATCCAGCTTGTTTTTCTTTAGATTTTTCAAAGCAATCTTATTTGCATTGAATTTTGCCTTCAAATCCCTTAGAGCTCTTTGCTTTTTTTGGCAAATGGCATATAAAAACCTTTTACGAGGGGTAAGCTGACTTTTCCGTCTACAATTCATTTGATGTAAGAGATTTAATGAATGTTGATTTTTTGGAGAAAGTTCCTGTGGTTGCAAATCATAAGACGTTGATGGAGCATCTCCCTATTGGAAATTTCTTATAAGTCTTACAAAAATTCTTATAAGAATTCTGTAAGACTTAAAGGATTCTATAAGTCTTACAGAATTCTTATAGGATTCTATAAGTCTTACAGATTTCTTATAGGATTCTATAAGTCTTATAGAAATTCTTATAGGATTCTATAAGTCTTACAAAAATTCTCATAAGAAATCTGCATTTCTTATAGAATTCTACAATAATGCTGCGCAGGTCGCATACCTTTTAGGTTTTTATCCAGCAGGCGTGTCACCATAACTTATGTTGGCAATTGATAATTATTTAAGGAATTCTACTTAAGATAATTTTTGGAAATTATGTATAACTCTTTTTTAAGTAATGTTCTGCTAATTTCCTGGTTTTTTCAGCATGGTATTTGACATAAATGGTTCCAAGAAGCGGAGGCTTCTTTAATGCGACTTGTTAGTATATATATCGCTGAGGGCACATGAAAAATTGTAGACTTAAAAGATCTGTCTGTTTCGAGTCTACAGATTACTTGACCGATGGAAGTTCGATATTGGCCATGAATAACCACGATGTATACTACGATTGCATACGTTGCAGGATACTGTTCACATGGTTCCCTAGCAACCTAACAACCAAAACTTGTTTGGTTGTTAGGTTGCTAGGGATTGCTTTTATATGTTAATCATTCACTATGTCTTTGTGATAGCAGTTTAATAAAATAAGTCGTGTGCTTCTAACCAAAATAAGGCATTGACCTCATTTGGTAAGTATTAAAAAACTGGCATTCCTAAAATTATGTTACCTTAAACAGATAGTTTCATTGAATTTTAAACTTTTCATCATTAATTTAGATAGACATGTATATATTTCAGATTGTGGCATATCTAACATAAGAGGAAGTTTTAGTGAAAACAGTGTTTTAATGGACAAAGTGAGTGATTTAGTCGTCTCTGAAGAGAAATGAATTTGTATGAGTATGCCAACATCTGCACAGTTATTATTTTATGGAAAATACATCAACTATTATTCTCAATCAGTGTTTCTGTGATTCCTATTAATTTCCCTCAATCTTGCACTTATTGTTAGCCATATTCTACGTATCCTTTTCTCCAAAATGGCATCAAATTCCATTTTGCTTTGCTTATTTCTTTCATTATCTATCCAAATCTGTATGTAGAGGTCTCATTCTCTCTGGTATCTCAAATAAACATTGCTCATATGCATTTTATTTATCAAATTTTACTCTTCCTTCCCATATAATTTCTTGAAGTACCTATCTCCAGTGGAACTTGAATTTTATTTCATTTGCTTCTTCAATTTTCCAGGTTAAATCATATTCCATATTGCAATTCCTGTATATTTCATTGCGTAATGATTGCCAAAGTTGTATTCAATTATCAGTCCATCATTCTAGGCTATCGTTGGTTTCATAGATTTTAGTTTCTTTTAGCATATGGGGACATTAACCCTATACAGAACCCATGCCCTGAAAGACCTCTATGGTATCTCGCCTTGTCTGGCCAGCCAGGTGAACTTTACAGAGCTTCAATGTCCTTTTTGATGTACACTGATGATAGACATCTACATTTGGTTCATGGGAAATCATTAGGTTTGCTGTATAAGATATAGTCGTCTACATTTGGATTGAATTAGGTATAATGCTAACTTTGTACTCTCAGTAGGGATGTAAATCTTATGTAGCTTTTTATAGAAGTTTGCGCAAGTGTTTTAAGCATGTTGATATGATATTTATAATAATTATTTCCATCAGAAAATTTGTTATAAATAACATTTTGTTACTGATAGTTAGAAGAAATTATCTTATAAGAAAAATTATTATAAGAAATTTTCTTATAAGAAATATGCCCAATTTCTGATAAGAAATTTTCTTATAAGAAAAATTCTTACAAGAAATTTTCTTATAAGAAAAATGCCCAATTTCTGATAAGAAATCTTCTTATAAGAATAATTCTTATAAGAAATTTTCTTCTAAGAAATATGTCCAATTTCTGATAAGAAATTTTCTTATAAGAAATTTCCAATAGGGTTCCATCCTGATTTCCTTCATCACTTGAAAGTATTTCATGTGACATGATTGGGGAGGATTGAGGAGACAAATTTGAGTTTTCACCTTGGACCTCATCTTTTTCTTCATCTGAATAATTGGTACAGTCAACTTGAGCGACAGAATTTAATTCTGCATTATTTGGTGGTGAATTATTAGATGAGGAAGGTAGAGTCAAGTCCGGGCCAAGTACTGAAGGTGTAGCTCCTTTGATCAAATAACATTTGTATGGGTCCTTAAATTGATTATTGTTAAAATGCTTTGAGCACAAATACAATGTTTTTGGCTTCTCGATATTTAAATTAGGGATTTCAGCAAAAGAAGCCCATTCTTGGTACCTAATTGTAAACCAAATTTATTTCATTTAATTGTGATACCAATTATATTTAAATACTTGAATTTATGATTATGTTGATCCATTATTATTATTATACATTTAACTATTTAAGAATAAGTTTAAGCTTAAGGGACAGAGAGATTTCAATTCATTTATTAGTTCTGTGATATTCTAAGACCGTGGTTCTGTGGCATAACTTAGCTGCTATGAGCTAATCTAACAGTAAGAAAAATATTTATTAAAAGGGAATGGCACACGAGAATACAGACTCAATAAACTATTCTTGATCAAGTGAATTTTTCACCGCTACTCAATAACTTTTGATAAATCAAAAGATGTATCTGAGTTTTTTTTGAACACCCAGTGAGAAATACTTGTAAGGTTATGTTGTGATTGGATGGCAATAATAAAGATCAATCTTATTAATCAACAGATTAAAAATAATGGCAAATATGAGTTAAGAATAATAAAGGAAGTCTTGTCTTCATTGAATCAAATGGTTATCACTTTGTTACACAGGATATCACAGGATGAAGCTCAGTTGAAATTTTTTCAGAAAATCGAAATTCAGTAAAAAACCGCGGATCGAAATATTAAATCGAGTATTATTTTAGCATATAAAATTAACGTGTAAATAATGTCAATAAAATATGAATTAACTATATCAATTATCGTTACTTATCGTGTTTTGCATTTTGGGAATCGGAATAATTTGAATTCTTCGGATGACGACTTGCATGATAACACTGCACAGTGTTTGTTTTTCAGGTAGAAGAGATCCATTCAGATATTCTACTCTGTATGCCTTCAAATACGGTAAAATATTAGGCTTTAAGCAACTAAAATGCTATTAAATATCAGAGTTTTCGTAATTCTAGAACTCAGTAACTAATATAATGAATAAATAACTCAGAGAATATCACCTGACTCCGCATGAATCAAACTCGTATTTACGCGCCGTTGGCGATAGCAACCGCATGACAACGCAAATAGCGATTGCAGCGCACCGATGGATCCTACGTCGGAAACCTGAACCTTAACTACGACGTGTTTCCTCAATACCTGTGTCAAACCCATGGTATACTACGATTGCATGCGTTGCAGGATAGGGTTCACATGGTTCCTTAGCAACCTAACAACCAAATCTTGTTCGGTTGTTAGGTTGCTAGGGATTGCTTATATATGTTATTCATTCACTATGTCTTTTTGATAGCAGTTTAATAACATAAGTCGTGTGCTTCTAACCAAAATAAGGCATTGAACTCATTTAGTAAGTATTACAAAACTGGCATTCCTAAAATTATGTTACCTTAAACAGTGTCGTTGAATTTTTAACTTTTCATCATTAATTTAGATTGACATGTATATTTTTCAGATTGTGGCATATCTAATATAAGAGGAAGTTTTAATGAAATCAGTGTTTTAATGGACAAAGTGAGTGATTTAGACGTCTCTGAAGAGAATGAATTTGTATGAGTAAGCCAACATCTGCACAATTATTATTTTATGGAAAATACATCAACTATTATTCTCAATCAGTGTTTCTGTGATTCCTATTGATTTCCCTAAATCCTTTCTTCCCATATAATTTCTTGAAGAATCCAAAGTCGAACTTGAATTTTATTTCATTTGCTTCTTCAATTTTCCAGGTTAAATCATATTCCATATTGCAATTCCTTTATCTTTCATTGCATAGTGATTGCCTAAGTCATATTCTATTATCAGTCCATCATTGTAGGCTATCATTGGTTTCATTGCTTTTAGTTTCTTTAAGCATATCAGGACGTTAACCCTATGCAGAACCCATGACCTGCAGGACCTTTATGGAAGCTCGCCTTAATTGTCTGGCCAGTCAGTTGAACTTTACAGTGTCCTTGCTTGATGCACACTAATGATAGACAACTACATTTTGTACATGGGAAATCATTAGGTTTGCTTTATACTCGATATAGGCATCTACATTTGGATTAAATTAGGTATAACGCTAACTTTGTACTCTCAGTAGGGATGTAAATCTTATGTAGCTTTTTATAGAAGTTTGCCTAAGTGTTTTAAGCATGATGATATGATATTTATAATAAATATTTCCATCAGAAAATTTCTTATAAATAACATTTTTTAATTGATGCTTGTAAGAACTTTTCTTATAGGAAAAATTTTTATCAGAAAATTTCTTATAAGAAATTGGACACATTTCTTATAGAAAAATTCTTGTAAGAAATTTTCTTATAAGAAATGTGTCCAATTTCTTATAAAAATTTTCCAATAGGGGGAGCAGAGAATTTTCAGAGACTGCCAGATCCCTACTTGAATGTTGTGTGGAGGACGTTTCAAGCGCAACACTCCGTCCGTCGGATGGGACGTTAAGCCATGGTCTGCAAGGCGCCTTTCGTTAAGAGCAGGCTAATACCTACGCCGGGTTTCTCTCCACCCATTCTTCCATACCAGTGGCGCCGACTCCATGGGGGCAATCCTATAAAAATTCTGTAAGACTTAAAGAATTCTGTAGGTCTTACAGAATTCTTATAGGATTCTATAAGTCTTACAGCAATTCTTATAGGATTCTATAAGTCTTACAGAATTTCTTATAAGAACTCAACATTTCTTATTGAATTCTACAAGAATGTTGCCCGGGTCGCATACCTTTCAGGTTTTTATCTGGCAGGCCCCTATTGGAAATTTCTTATAAGTCTTACAGAAATTCTTATAAGAATTCTGTAAGACTTATAGATATCTATAAGTCTTACAGAATTCTGATAGGATTCTATAAGTCTTACAGAATTCTTATAGGATTCTATAAGTCTTACAGAAATTCTTATAGGATTCTATAAGTCTTACAGAAATTCTTATAAGAACTTTGCATTTCTTATAGAATTCTATAAGAATGTTGCGCAGGTCACATAACTTTCAGGTTTTTATCCGGCATGCATTTAAGTCACCATAACTTATGTTGGCAATTTATAATTATTTAAGAAATTCTTATAAGATTTTTTTTGGAAATAATGTGTAACTCTTTGTTAAGTAATGTTCTGCTAATTTATTGGCGTTTTCAGCATGGTATTTGACATAAATGGTTCCAAGAAGTTGAGGCTTCTTCTTATGAGACTTGTTAATATATATCCCTAAGAGCACACGAAAAATTGTACACTTATAAAATCTGTCTGTTTCGAGTCTACAGATTACTTAACCGATGGAAGTTTGATATGGGCCATGAATAACCACGATGTATACTACGATTGCATACGTTGCAGGATATGGTTGCCATGGAAACCTTGTTTGGTTGTTAGGTTGCTAGGTATTGCTTTTATATGTTAATCATTCACCATGTTTTTGTGTGACCTGTTTAATGAAATAAGTCGTGTGCTTCTAACAAAAATAAGGCATTGACCTCATTTGGTAAGTCTTTCAAAACTGGCATTCCTAAAATCATGTTACCTTAAACAGACAGTTTCGTGGAATTTTAAACTTTTCATCATTAATTTAGATAGACATGTATATTTTTCAGATTGTGACATATCTAATATAAGTGGAAGTTTTAATGAAAACAGTGTTTCAATGGACAAAGTGAGTGATTTAGTCGTCTCTGAAGAGAATGAGAATGAATTTGTATGAGTAAACCTAAATAACATCTGCACAATTATTATTTTATGGAAAATACATCAACTATTATTCTCAATCAGTGTTTCTGGGATTCTTATTAATTTCCCTAAATCTTGCACTAATTGTTAGCCATATTCTACCTATCCTTTTCTCCAAATGGCATCAAATTCCATTTTACTTTATTTATTTATTTCATTATCTATTCAAATCTGCATGTAGAGGTCATTCTCTCTGGTATCTTAAATAAACATTTCTCCTATGTATTTGATTTATCAATTTTTCCTTTTCCTTCCCAAATAATTTCTTGAAGTATCCCAAGTCGAACTTGAATTTTATTTCATTTGCTTCTTCAATTTTCCAGGTTAAATCATTCCATATTGCAATTCCTATATACATATTTCATTGCGTAGTGATTGCCATAAAGCCATATTCTATTATCAGTCCATCATTCCAGGATATCGTTGGTTTCATTGCTTTTATAGTTTGTTTTAAAATGTGGGGGGCGTTAACCCTATGCAGAACCCATGACCTGAAGGACCTCTATGGTATCTCGCATTGTCTGGCCAGTCAGGTGAACTTTACAGAACTTGAATATCCTTGCTTGATGCACACTAAAGATAGACATTACATTTGGTACATGGGAAATCATTAGGTTTGCTGTGTACCAGATATAGGCACCTACATTTGGAAAAAATTAGGTATAATGCTAACTTTGTACTCTCAGGAGGGATGTAAATCTCATGTAGCTTTTTATAGAAGTTTGCACAAGTATTTTAAGCATGATGATATGATATTTATAATAAATATTTCCATGAGAAAATTTCTAATAAATAACATTTTGTAATTGATACTTTTGATGAGAAATTTTCTTATAAGAAATTTTCTTATAAGAAAAATGCCCAATTTCTGATAAGAAATTTTCTTATAGAAAAATTCTTATAAGAAATTTTCTTATAAGAAGAATTCTTATAAGAAATTTTCTTATAAGAAAAATGCCCAATTTCTGATAGGAAATTTTCTTATAAGAAATTTCCAATAGGGGCGTGTCACCATAACGTATGTTGGCAATTGATAATTATTTAAGGAATTCTATATGATATAATTTTTGGAAATGATGTATAACTCTTTGTTAAGCAATGTTTTGCTAATTTTCTGGCGTTTTCAGCATGATATTTGACATAAATGGTTCTAAGAAACGGAGGCTTCTTTAATGCGACTTGTTAGTATACATATCCCTGAGAGCACATGAAAAATTGTAGACTTATTAGATCTGCCTGTTTCGAGTCTACAGATAACTTAACCGATGGAAGTTCGATATGGGCCATGAATAACCACGATGTATACTACGATTGCATACGTTGCAGGATATGGTTCACATGGAAACCTTGTTTGGCTGTTAGGTTGCTAGGGATTGCTTTTAATGTTAATCATGTCTTTGTGATAGCAGTTTAATAAAATAAGTTGTGTGCTTCTAACAAAAATAAGGCATTGACCTCATTTGGTAAGTCTTACAAAACTGGCATTCCTAAAATTATGTTACCTTAAACAGCTTCTTTGACTTTTAAACTTTTAATCATTAATTTAGATAGATATGTATATTTTTCAGATGATTGTGGTATAGCTAATATAAGTGGAAATTTTAATGAAATCAGTGTCTCAATGGACAACGTGAGTGTTTCAGTTGTCTCTGAAGAGAATGAGAATGAATTTGCATGAGTAAACCTAAATAACATCTGCACAATCATTGTTTTATGGAAAATACATCAACTATTATTCTCAATCAGTGTTTCTGTGATTCCTATTAATTTCCATAAATCTTGCACTTATTGTTAGCCATTTTCTATGCATCCTTTTCTCCAAATGGCGTCAAATTCCATTTTACTTTGTCTATTTCTTTCATTATCTATCAAAATTTGCATGTAGAGGTCATTCTCTCTGGTACCTTGAATAAACATTGCTCATATGCATTTCATTCATCAAAATTTCCTTTTCCTTCCCACCATATAATTTCTCGAAGTATTCCAAGTCGAACTTGAATTATGTATACATATTTCATTTGCTTATTCAATTTTCCAGGTTAAATCATAACCCATGTTGCATTTCCTGTATCTTTCATTGCGTAGTGATTGCCAAAGTCATATTCTATTATCAGTCCATCATTGTAGGCTATCGTAGGTTTCATTGATTTTAGTTTCTTTTAGCATGTGAGGATGTTAACCCAATGCAAAACCCATGGCCTGAAGGACCTCTATAGTATCACGCCTTGTCAGGTGAACTTTACGGAGCTTGAATATCCTTGCTTGATGCACACCATTGATAGACATCTACATTTGGTTCATGGGAAATCATTAGGTTTATGTATACCAGACATAGGCGTCTACATTTGGATTAAATTAGGTATAATGCTAACTTTGTACTCACAGTAGAGATGTAAATCTCATGTAGCTTTTTATAGAAGTTTGCGCAAGTGTTTTAAGCATGATGATATGATATTTATAATAAATATTTCCATCAGAAAATTTCTTATAAATAATATTTTGTAATTGATACTTCTAAGAAATTGTCTTATAAGAAAAATTTTTATAAGAAATTTTTTTGTAAGAAATATGTCCAATTTCTTATAAGAATTTTCCAATAGGGTTCAGTTAAATTATTTACTAACTCAATGTTGATAAATAACTGCAAAACGTCAATCCTGAAAACCTTTTCTCTTTATCCATGAAACAGTATGAGGTAATTATTTTCCATGCCAATTATTTACGAAAAACATAGTGGTAGATGCACGACCTTTTAACACATTCAATGCGGGGGTCAAGTTTCATGAATGTCGTCAGAATCGACCGATAAAATAAGGAAGAAAAATAAGGAGAGGTTTTCACGCCATTACTTCCCTTTTAATACTGATTTTTACAAACGGTGCACACGGATCAAAAGAGGGAAGCTTGCTGAAGACCATGCACACGATCGGAAGACTCGAAATTGGATATTAGTCATGGAGGCAGAGAAAGGATCCCCGTCCGACCGGCAGAGCACGTCAATTGACATGCTCCCCGCTGAATGTGTTAAATCAGCAGCAATGACAAATTATAAATTATAATAGAACAACAAATTTGAAAACAGAAAGAGGAAAGACTAATTCTATCATTTTCACACAATGCTATCATCATACAGGTGCCCGACACTTATTATTTACCTAGAAACAATCAGTGGCGGATACAGATGGGGGGCGCGCGCCCCCCCCTTGCGGGTCCGCCTGTATTGCCGAACATTGCAAAACCACAATTGTAACTTTTTATATCATAAGATGGCATTGTCTTTTACATGTTTATAATCACTTTAAATAAAATTTTCATATACTTTGCGTGTGACTTGATCATCTTTTATTACGATAAAAGTAAAGACAACTCAAGATATGTTGCGCCCCCCCTTGAGTTATTTCTGTATCCGCCACTGGAAACAATACATGGTACAACAGAATACAAGACTTTATTTTGTTATTTCTTTTATTGAGGCATATATTTCAATCAAAAGCACATTCAATTCCAACATAAAAGTTCAAACTGCACAGGAACAAATAATTCTTCTTTCACGGAAGCCATATTGATGGAGAATATTTTCCAAAACCAATAAAACAAGACAAGACATTAATAATCATAAGTGTGGGCTGATGTAAGCCATCTCCATGAATGTATAATTCAATGCACAAATGAAAGAGAAAGACAATTTGAAGCTGTTACAAATGCAGAAAATTCCTCTCATTCTTTCCGATCTCAGCTGACACCAAAATTTATCTATCTATCAGTACAACTTTATACAGAAAGCTCATTTTGCTTTCAGGAATGAAAGAGGCAACCCTGGACAATCAAAGGCAAACACGAAATTGATTATGTATGCCTAAGTTACAGAAAGTCATTATAACCAATATAGTAAAGCCATAACAGCAAGACAAAATTTTTTATCACTGAAAACATTACACAAATTGTTCATGAAAAGATTCGGTGGATTCATGGACAATGAATGAATAGTTAAGTCAAAAGGAGGAACACACATTAGGTCAGAATATGTGAAAGCTTTGTAACCCTCCCAACTAGGAAGACAAGAAAATATGCTCACTATTTACAGATAATATTAGGCCTTTGTTCACGATCATATCCTTAATAGTAGGTAATTACGGATACACTCACCCTCTCACACTTATTAAATCCCTCAGTATGTTATTAATATTTGCATCCCATGGGTAATGACTGCAAGGTCTGGAGTCATAGAATATTATACAGGCCAAAATGCCATTAGTGAAAAAGTATTTAATTAGTTAACACACATAACTGTAATCCAACTGAGAAATAATAATGAATAGAGAACTTTTGACTTCAAAAAAACATGCTCATAAATTCTGTTAAGTATATTTTTTGACAAGAACTTAAAATAGATTAAGTAACAAAAATATTAAAATACTCTTCCACCCTTATACCTTATGCCAATGTTTGTTGGTACCTTAGAGTTATTTACACAGTATTAGAATAAATGGAGCCTCTATAATAGTAGAGATTATCTATTAAGTTATTGCAATCTTTTCCATAATAGTAGGTATAGCATGCAAGTGATGTCTAAAATTCGAAGGTAAATTTTCAAAAACTACAAGTCCTACGAACTTGTAATATAGACAATAGTACATACATACTTTTAATTTTATTTAAAATCTCAGTCATTCACATATTTTAGCATTCATCTCACAAATTTACAATGAAAACAGCTAATAAAAATAGGTAATTCCGATCTGCAGTAATTCCTTGAGGTTCAAGAGAAACGTTTATGAGCCATAAAATAATAAGCTAAAAGCTGCCTACAAAAGCCAATAAAGAGCTTTCTTATCAGTCAAAGTGTCCCCAAAAATTGTTAATTGTTTTCAGTCATTCTATTGAGTATAACAAACTTATGATTTTTTTAAAACTAGAAAGATGATAAAAACGGACTAAGCTGATGTTTCATCTTGGAATCAACCACAACACCTAAATTTAGATCTTTTTACAACACGGATCCTTACAATATATGCAACCCGCCACACATAGCATAGCCAATTTCCCTGTCATTAGCCAAGATCCAAGTGAATCAACTAAAAATCACCAACGCCCACAAGTGGCTAAGGTAAGACTTGGTCTAAAGATCATCAGCAAATTCATCAGAGATCAGTTTTAGCATAGCTGTGAGACTACTGAAAAGCTCAAATCTAAGTGAACAAAAATACTAATTCTAGATAACATAGTTTTTCCACATTCCATAGCAGAAGTGCCAATTTTACCTGAAAGACCTAAATTTATAAATAATTATTTATTGTAAATCAGTTTAAAAAACACTAACAAGGAAAATTTTTCATTAAAAAATATCAGTAAGCTACATTATTAAAATTTGATTGCTATCCAACAAGGCAAAACAAAATTTTCATCACCATGCATGGTCAATATCACCAAAAACCACAACATACCATGTATTTTGCCTTGTTCCTATGCTTCTAGGTATAATTTAAACAATATTACTCTTCATATTTATATTCAACTAAGTCCAAATGTTATGAAGAGGCTATGTGGATCGTCGTTTTAATCCCTTGACATTCATTTCTTGAAGTTTAAAAAGTATGATTATTGCAAGTCTGTGGTAGAAAAAGAATAAGACAGACACTTGGTTTATTGAGGAAGCTCATTCAATAGACTTCGTAATTCATCCTGAGCTATAACCTCCATTAAATCCACCGATATGTGAAATTGTGTTAATAGAAAATACTGATTGTGTAAAAAATGATGCCCATATACTCTATTTAAACAGCGATCAAACTGAATGAAATGAACATTTAACACATTCACTAAAAATAATGCCAATTGGTGTTACCTTTGTCTTACTCAGAGAGAACAGTGGCATCTTTGTTCTCCCTGTGTATACAGGGGGGAGAATAATTATATACAAAATGTTAACCCTGGATAGCTATTGCAAGTAGGGACAAAAATTACTGATGATGTTAGGTTCAAAAATGCACCATTTATAAACCACAGAAAATTAGCGCCAAGCACTCTGATTGGTCATGAGTTTGCCCTGTTTTCAGATGCTCTGGGCAACTCACGACTTTGAATGGTTTTCCTGCCGGAGATCGTGAGGTATCTAAGGCAGTTAGCCAACTCAGTGGTAGCAGACCTTCCATTCTGAGAACCCGGGTTCTGATCTGCTGGCAAGCAAACCATTTGCTGCCATGAGTTGTCCAGAGCATCTGGCAACAGGGGAAACTTGCAGCCTTTCGGAGCACTATGCACAAAGTTTCTGCAAGTCAAAAATGGAGCATTTTCAACCGAAACTTCAGTAATTTTGGTTCCCACTGACATCAGCAATTCAGAGTTAAAATTTTGTGACACAATTTTCCTCCACCTAGTATATTTCTCCATAAAAATACTGATACAACATCAAACATATATTGGTAGCTAATTTTTGAGACATCCTGAAATCTAGAGGGACATATTAGGTGATTTAACTAAAATAATTTAATACAACTTGAGAGATCCAAAATTGCAAAAAAAATTCCCTTCCGCTCAATAATGGCATACTACCTCACTGGAAAAACAAAATAACTATAAAATATTTCACGTAAACCGTCTCCTTCAATTAATCTTTGAGGAACTATTGAACTAAGTTACATTGAACATACTAAGCTAATGAGGATTTTGTTGGCATCATATAAATGAATTCAGTAAACAGACAATATCAGTTTCTGGCATAAAAAAATAAGGATTGAGTAAAAAGCTAGGGAATTAACTTTAATTTACTTAAACCTACTTCTAAATCCAAAAAGAATGATAAAATAAGAATACACCAAAACAGTTTCTATTTCATTTTCAAGTGAATTTGAAGTCATTCCGTGGCATTTCATCCATGCACAAATCTTACCTCATTAAGGACCAGATCTTAAGACAAGTCAATATATTATACCAACAAGATAATAACTTACAGTAAATGAATCTGTTAAATGAAGTAAAATTATAAGACACAAAGGGATGTAAATGCAATGGCAATGCAATGGTTTGAATTTTAGGGAGTAGAAACAGAAAAATAATTTTACAATAAATCTCACATGGCTGGTAGACAAACATCAAGGCTATACTCAGAAGACTACAAATTAATAGTTCAAACTCAGCCTCTCACCTCGTGTCATACAAAAACGGTAATTTGACATTCCAAATACATTCAACATGGGATATTAATCCGAGTAATAAGAAGTTTCTCAACTTTTCACTATCTTCCAGTCCTTGCATTCATTTTTACCCATTTACAGAGCCAAAAAGTGCATCTTTATACTAGCCAGATTAATTGATTTCTTTCCCACTCAAAAATTCACTCATTAATTCTCACACAACAGCCACAAATATGCGCATTCATACAAACACATACAACTATTTATAGGCTCACTTTTACATACATGCGCACAGGCTGCTTCATTAAAAATTTTTTAGAAGGTATTCTACGCACATGATATCCACGTTGTGGATAGTAAAGGATCATACAGAGGATTATATTACCCTCCTAAACCCAAAATGACAGATTAAAAAATGACAATGTTTGCATAATAATGTCTCAAAAAGAGATTTAATGAATTCCTTATGCATCACTCACCCCAAATTGTACTATTGTTTACATATTAACTCAATGTACACATTCCTCTCAGAGTTGAATGATGCATCGATCACTCTTATACAGAAAACCTCATGGGTTTCATAGATAGTGGAGTAAGATGAACTACAGCGTTATATGTAATCTAATCACAAAAGGAAGTTTTATTACAGAGTAAAAATTTAAAATTGCCACAGGTGTAAGTTTTGACTACCATTTGCTGGTATCCCTTCAATAATGACAATGGAAAAAATAATTATCTCCCAGTTTTACCAATCAATCATTGGTTTATATTATAAATATAAACAATCTCCGATCATAGTCAATTTTATACACACTTTGGTTTTGAAATGAATGCATGTGACACTGATTAGTTCAATAAAATAAGTACCAACATTGAAAATAATGGCTAGCTAATAATAATTTTTAGTTGAGCATGAATTAAAGATATTTGAAAAAAGTTCAACAGAGACTGCAAAGACTTTAAAGATACTGAACTTTGTTGAAAAATGATTACAGCACTAAAACAGGAATTTTTATAGACATTGCAATCTGCATGCCATAGTAATTATGATCACTGATATGAATTAAAGTTGGCTTTTTACAAGCAAAAAGTAGGAACATATTTATTAAATTTATACTGATATAGACAAATATTTCTCACAGCTATTTTACATTAAATATTTCATGTTGAAACTCTATTTCTTTATTTTAAAAATGTATATCAATAAGGTAGTCAATGGTCTCATTTTGAAAACAGTTGGTGAAAATCTATTTTTGAAAAGTAGAGAGCATTATACTATACGATACATACACTCAACCTATCATACATTTCAAATTACAAATTTGAGCCGCAATAGTAAAAAGGAGTCATACCCACAACTATATATGTATATAATATCCTCTGTTTTAAGGTGAAAGACAAGAAAGGTGAGATGGATCTAACCACAGGAAAGGAAATCCAAATTTTTCAGGCTTAGTAGTATGTATTAATTTGTAATTTGATTAAAAAGTCTTAGGGAATAGCCTACAAAGCATCTACCAGATTAAAATATAGATTTTTCTAAAGCATTTGATTTTTAAGTAACATGAATGTAAGGTCATAATAAATATATCATTCACCTTAGATTCACATTAAACAACCAATGTTCAAAAATATGATGGTTGCTTTTAAAGTCTGCCTCAAGTGTTAATGTTGTATTCACACTACCACCTTAATTAGAAAGTTATTGATAAAGAGATCAACAAGACCACACATTAAAAATCAATACATTTGCATTTAAGCAATGGAAGAGACCGTTCAAAAGTCATCTTTTCAATAATATATAATAGACCCCAATATAATACTAAGTGGCAGCATTTAACAAATTAAAAAAAGACAATTTCTAAAATCATCATAGCACAACCCATTCAATTTATTTACTCAGTAGACTCTTGGAAAATTCCAATAAACATAGTCAAAATTAAAAAAGAATTCTCTCATCATCACAGGCATTCACTTAGATTTATCATTTATACAGTGTTCACAATATTAAAATAAAAAGTATTACAATAATAAAAACAGCATGTACCATCAATAAGATCAAAAATACTACTCACAAGTTAATATTGGGGAGAAGTGTATTAAACACTGCAGAATAGTAGTCAATTATAGTCATAAAAACACTCGTTGACCTATATAATGATAACAACAACATTAAAATTCATTTTAAGTGAAATTGAGTAATACGTGTATGAGAAATTTGAAGACAATATTTTTATCTTATTTTCACAGAATTTCTCACATAATAAAAGCAAAGTAATATTTTAGTTGAAATCAAGCATATGCATTGCTTGATGTACCTAAAAGGCCTCAGACTTCCTACACATGAATTAAGTTCAAATATTTACAAGAGATTAAAAAACACATAAAATTCAAAAAAACTAAACACGAACCTCTTGTTCCGAAGAAGACAACAATAGACATACTACAATGCTACAATTAAAAATACTGAGGAAGTAAACAATGAATTGTCCAAATAGAAGTGCAAATAATTGAACATTGATACTCTTTAGTAAATCTCCTTTCTACGGCTGAGCTAATGTCATTGCCAATTTCGTGATCTTGAAAGATAGCATTTACTCCAAAACAATTTGCTTTCAATAGGAAGTAGCTAATCATTTACAACACGAGCATTATGAAAAAAGCTCTTAGTTCTTTCATCCAAGAAGACAGACAACATTATTATCACTGACTTTTAAATCATTCAAGGAAGCCTTGAGATACTTCATAAATGCATTCCTTATCTTTTCATGGCAAATAAAGATTGAAATTCAACATTATATTTTTCCAAACTTCGAAAAACACCATTGAATCGATTTTGAAAAAATTGCATTGATTTTTGTTATTTCTTGAGCCCTAAAACGTTTGATTTTAACTGAGACAACGAGATGTTCAAATAGTTTTGTGAGGGAAATAATTAGTTCAAAGTTATTATACCATCTCATATGCACAATATAGCATTTCATAAGATAACCCGATCTCTTCTATGCATTAATCAAGAGAAAAATTGCATAATTCATAAAGATATCCACAATGTAGGGAAAAAAGGCAGTTATTATGAACATAGCCGTAGAACTCAAAGACCCTATTGGCAACCGAAGAAAAAATGTTATGCCCATTATTTACGGAAGACTTCTTCTTAATTAGAGGTATTAAATTCTTATGCCATAATTAGCAGAGGACTTACTGCCTGCCAAAACTTTAACATGTTACATCATCCACCCATCTTCGTGATAATAGCATTTATACCCACAGCCAAATGATATCTATGTACCTACTACATCAAATAAACGCCTTCCATTATAAAGAAACATACTTTTCCACAAACCAAATATTATTCAAAAATACTTATGCTGCAGAGGAGGCATAATTTATGGTCAAATTCTATGAAGTGGAAAACAGTATGAATATGAAACAAGATTTGGATGGCTCAAGAGAAGCAGAAGATAAACTGTAATGAGAGGTATATAACCAAACTTTGAACTAATTTTCAAAGAGAAATATAATTCCTAACATCCAAGGGAATCCTTCAGATCTCATCCCATTAGACGCTTTCTTTCATAAATAAAAATCCACAGAGGAGTGGTGTGATATGAAGAGCTATGAATAGACCATCCAGACACTTCTTACAGCTAGCAAGTAATTATTCACATGCTTACGTTTGATGACCACCAAATTATCATTTTTAACATGAAAATTCAAGCTACATTTATGGATCAATGATAGAAAGCCACAAAAGATGTAATATTAAAAAATATGATTGAGAAAGCAATGGAATGGTTTTCTTTTATCTTCAAATCCATTCCAGGATTTCAATCAAATTAGCTGGGGTTACATCCCAATCACACAGCAATGAAATTTAGATAAACAGTATAAATCAATATAACTTGAATGCTACAAGATAATATAGATATTCAATGTTTCTTTCATTTTCACTTCCCCATAGAGAGAAATTGCTTATTAATTGACATGAACCCTTTCATGGATTGAAGTTTGCTGTTATGGAATGTATAAAAACGTTCTCATTTCTTTCCTTATTCAGTGCCTCATTCTTTCTACCAATATGAAGAATATCTATTTAGCAGTCTGTATGCTCATTAAAATACTGGGTAAAGAAAGAGCCCAATTCCATAAAGATGGTGAAATAGTGAGTCAATAAGTCAAACTATCACACAGAAGATGTGTTGTTCACATGCATACATAGAGTAAAAATGTCTTTCACAATAGCATGGAAGGCTTTGAAGTAAAAGATGACTCTTGACCACAATATTCAATAAAATACATCCCTCAACAACTGAGGGGAAATGGGCCCATGAAAGAAAAAAAATAACAAATACGGCTTCATGAGAGCGACAAATCAAATCAATGGAAAGAGATTTGAAATTACGTGGCATCAACTTCCTCTGAATTACAAAACTTTTGCACTCATATTTCTGAAATACTCAGTGCCCCACCTAAATTAGATATTAATCTAATTTATTTTATAATTTTACTGTCCTAAATAAATGGAGACTGTTATATATTACTAATGAACTTTCTTATTTAATAAAATCACCAAGTTTTTTTTAGCCCACAAATTAGCGTAACTGCTTTCCTTGATTAAATTTTGCAAGAGAAACAACAAAGTGATTTTTAGATCTATCCCAATAGATTACACTTAAAAATATTGCTGGCAACCTCCTATGAGTTTTATCACTTCGATTTTTTTCAGAAATTAACATCAGCTACACTCCTGACACTGCTACATTTTAAAATAGCAAATGGGCACCACCCAATATATTTCATTTTGATTCAAAATAAAAAACATTAATACCATCATCACACTCAATTACTCCAACAAGAAAACAGTTATGGCCAGTTAGCATACCTACAATTGAAGTTGACAAACTCATAGTTTTTAGTTCATGACAATTGCAAGGCCAAGACGGAAAACCCCCATTTTCAGACATTTTTATGACAGCCACAGGAATCATAAATGCTGATCAGCAGCATTATATTAAAATGGGAGAGAGGTCAAAAATTTCTAACGAAGGAAGCTGCATCACTTCAGTCTTTACCATGAAATGCTGCCAAATAGCCTGCCAAGCCTAACAGCTTTGCTAATGTACAAGAAACCATCCCTAGTTATACACAGCACAGCCTTACACTGGTGAATTAATGATGGCACACTATGAAGGAATTTAAGAGAATTTTTCACCTCATCCAGTGAATGGCTGGAGCCTTAGAGGAAATCTTCCTTTTAGTGACTTCATTTTTTTTAAATCCACTAGAAGAAACTCAGTCAATTTCAGTACATAAGAGATTAAAATGCTGGAAGTTAAAATTATTTTTACCTCAAAACCTATTACATTCTTGCACTCTCTTTCATGGCACTCAGAAAGAGAAACTAGCCAACGTTTTTCAGGTGTACGAGAGAGAGAAAGATATAACATTCACAATATAAAAATCACAATCTGTAATCCCTGAAACCCCTTCTAAAAAGCAAGTAGTTTGAAGAGCTACAGCCAGCAAAGAAGAGGCTAGGTTCAGCAAAAGGAAAAATACTTATCTGAAAATTCTCTAAAATCACAATTCAGAGTGGCTTCTCAGCAACCTTCATCATACCAGGCAAATCATAATCATCATATCAAATATCTTGATGCATAACACAACTGGCCATCTCATCAGGCTCTCTCAAGCCCCACATCTTATTGAAAATATTTTTCCCCTGGGCAACCCCCGTCTCAAATGCTCTCTCTTCTTTATACATGCTGCACATACTCTGGGTTCAGGAAGGAAAATCCCATAAACTCCGTCTGGTCCAAGTTCATCATGAAGAGTTTATCGGTAGGAGTAAGATCTGTCTTCTCTGATGTGAACTGCTTGTCAAAGTTACTCACATCCTTACGGTGTTTCTATTTAAGGAAAAAAAAACACAGGAAAAATTAACCTATTGCCAACCTTGGAAGAAAATACATCAACCTAAATCAAACTATTAAAACTTTTTACAGCGGGAAGTCTTTTTTCAGACGAGGGAAGAGGTGCCTTCCCTTCTGGCAGGTCATTTTTCGATGATATCGAAAATCTGGTAGTCACATTCTACTAATGTTATTGTGTTGAATTAAATTTTACCTTAATGTTAGTTCTTTTTATTTTAGAATAGGTGGGGTGATATTTAACTATCGAGCAGGCTCGCTGGCTTATAAAGTACGCCAATATTCGAAAACCAAGGATTTCAACATTGTACATACGTTCTGGTCTAGAATGGCCTCGTGTATTCGTACATTGAACTTTGACTGCGTATAGCGCGACTTTTCAAAGCTTGAAGCATTGTAGCTAATTTATTTTCAGACTGGCAAGAGGAACCGACACCGTGGCATACAAATTACGCCGCGCAACCGGCCGTGTATCACCTGCACCACCTGTGTACCTTTATATCTGTATCGCCTATTTATGTACAACCTTGAACTAATTTTTACAAATAAGGATAAATTTTAACAAAAATCGAATGTTATCATAAAAAATGCATATGCACATCGTGGACAAAGCACGCCATGCACCCGGCCGTGTAAAAATATCAGGCGCGCCCACTCGAGGGTTAATTAACTTATCCATTTCACTTGGATAGAAAAAAAAAATTAATTTAATTAATCGTAGCTGGCGTAACTTGGTGGAAATCCATAATCGCAGGAATAGAAGGATCGACAACTTTGCTGTTTCCACATAGTAATTTATTACCTCCGACCACGGTTTCGTTACAGAGTAACATTATCAAGGTGATCATCAGGTATTATCAAGGTGTTATCAGAGTAACATTATCACCTTGATAATGTTACTCTGTAACGAAACCATGGTCGGTGGTAATAAATTACTATGTGGAAACAGCAAAGTTGTTGATCCTTCTATTCCTGCGAAAAAATTAATTACCAAAGCTAAGAGACATTATATTGAGCTTCCCACCATAGTCCCAAAAATGCTAAGAGATGAAAGATTACGTACGTCTTACACCCTTGCTAATAAAATTTGCATCACATGAGTTGTACAGAGCTACAAAGATTAATGGAAATATTTTTATTAGATTTTTGCAGACCAGTGAATGTACAATAAGTGATGAAATGGTGCATAACTGTCTAAGACGGCTAGAAAGTTAGCAGCATTGAGTTGTGCAGAGCATGACATCAATAAGTGGGAATATCACCAACAGGGTGAAAGTGTGACAGCTTAAGTTTATTATCAGACTGTGATATTCTGCCCCATGGTTACATCCCATCTTCTCATGATGGATAGCACGAGTTCCAAAGAACCACGTTCAAAAATATCCTTGACTACTCTTTGTAGTTCAGTTCTCAATGTTTTGCCCTTACTCCACTACAGTAGACTCTCGTTATTACAAAGTTGACTGGACTGAAAAACCGAAGGTTCGTAATAACGAAGTTCGTATGAACGTTCTTCATGGAATAATTAGTTCATAAAGCTAAAGTTCATTAAGCAAGGCATAAAGAAGTGCGGATATCATGAAGAATGCAACACTGCATTGCAATAGTGTGTGAACTCATTATTGTTACGAACTAATCTATTCGTGCGATGCAGCCGGAGCCGAAAAAAATTGCAGTCCGCAGGAAAAACAGGCAAAACGCCAAACAGTTCCTGACTTCACATCACAGTAAGTGATACTTTGTTCAGATTATGCCCAAAAAGGGCATTCCTTTATGCCACATCGTCAGCCAACTCGAATGGCAACAAAATTGAAATTTCGGGCACGCTTTCATATATTCATACCCCTGAAAGTTCTTTAATCGAAAGTGCATAGGAAGAGGATTAACTGTAAATCTTATTTACGAGCAGTAATGAGTAGGTCACCATGATTCCACAGAAATGAAGCTTATTATATGATGTTGTGTGAATACTGAAGTATCTCTTACTGCAAAAAGAACCATAATTGATGGTCTTGCACAATGTGCATGAGGAGAACTTAAACGTACATTAGTTCTCGTTTAACTTCACCTACCGTTCCTGAAAAATGTGACGATAAACGAAATGACGTTAATCGAAGCATAATATCCCATAAGAAACAACGTAAAAATTGAATATCGGTTCCTAGACCTCACAATTCCTATGCGAAAAAATTTTGGCATATCATATCTGGGGCATTTTTTACGATGGGAATGCCAAACTATGGCATAAATACGAGTTCCTGTCTTCATCGACGACAATAGTAGCAGTGACGTAAATCCTTCTCCATTTTTGTATCTTCCCGCATTTGCTTTTCGGCTTCGCTATAGTGCGGTCCAATGAATGCTACCAGACGCTACAGACCGGGGATCCGGTGTACCAGTCCATAGGCCCTACCCTCGCTACGAGAATTTCTTTTCGGACCGGTCAGGAGCGAAATCAAAATGGCGGAAATGGGTGAGGGCGGGCAAACTGGGATTATGAAACCAAACAGATGGTTTTAATTGCGAATTGAGGCGGGCGGGCGTCGCCTGGGTATCATCATCGCTGAAACATCGTCGCAGTAACAGGAACCAAAATTATTGTGAACATTGTTCTCTTGGACATTGTCGTGGAAATGTCTCTGATGCTAAAATTTGCCAAAACCGTAATCGCAATTAACAATATACACACCGTTTTACACTTTGAATGACTGACCGTATTACCGCCCACGAAACAAACAACCTGTAACGCCTGCCACTTCGCCTTTTTTCTCGCGCGAAATTTAAAATACGTGACGTTATCGCGAAGCGAAGGGAAGATAAACGAATTACGGTCGTAAAATTTTCGTGACGTTATCGCGAAATGACGTTAAACGGGGTGACGTAGAACGAGGACTCACTGTAGAGCAATAGTTTTAACATGGTGTAGTGTTATCCACCTAAATACTTGCTTATTAGTGGAACTTCGTTATAAAGTTCTTTCTGTAGCCGGTGGAACCGGGACGGAGGTTTGTAAATTCGTAATGACGAATTTTTCATAATAACGTTTCTTTTACCATTGATTGGATAGGCCATTTCGTTGGGACCAACGATTTGCTTCATAATAAGGAGAACTTTGTAATAAGGTTGCTCGTAATAACGAGAGTCTACTGTATAAAGCTGAAGTAAATTCTGCTGTCACAGTGACGTCTCAATATTTGTCAATTTTATATGGATATTTTTCGCTCCATGGCTTCATCCTCATTCAAATGCTGGCATTCAAAATAACAAATCTCTGAAGGATGGAGCTACATCATGCTTTGCCAGACAGTAAATGCCAGCAGTGAGGGTATGGCAACTTTATGAATAGCCAGTATCCCTTGACTGCCCCAGCATACCGCTTGAAAATATTGAAGATTCAAAATAATGAAGGGTTTTATGGCTTCTATACAGCACTTTCAGGGATTTTTTTTGTACAAAATCAACAACAATTCTTTGGCATCCCAAAATGACCTCCAGATACAAAAATTTCAATGAAATCAGTAACATGGTCAAAAATATTACTGAAACATGAAAGATCACCCCAGAATTTTCCGTAGCATTCCCTAATTACATATGCACTGCCTGTCACCAGAATACAACATAGGATTGATAAACTTACAATTTTGGGTTTGAAGGGAGGCTGCACTTCTCTATTCTCGATCTTCTCCCAATCAATACGACGGAAAAAGGCATGGCCGCGAATGTCTTCCTCACCCTTTGGGCCACAGCCTAGACGTTTTCCAGGATTCTTGGTGAGGAACTGCAGCATGGAAAATATAAATACGTAATTACATTGAATAAGTAGTCTTATTATCAAATCCCTAAGTTTTCGCCCTTGCTCGTATAAATGGATATTATTTCCTCCACGAGACAATGGGCAAGGTTCACAAATGCAAAAAATTCTTAATTGCAAGAACTTCATATTATCATTCACATTGAATTTGGCAAAGGCTTTTCGTCAGGACTGACTGTTTTGCTTTTTATTATCAAAACTTTGTATTATTCTACTCTGTATTTTCAAGGTTTTACTGTATTGATTGATATATCTATTAAGGAAATTTGATTTGTGCACAGCAAAAGGGTGAATTCTCCTTAAAAAAAACAGAAACCTTAATCATACTCACCCCTTTACAAACTTCCTTAGACTCCTTAGAGAGAGACTTAGGATAAGAAACACTATGATCAGTAATGGCTGCAAAGAGTTCCTCTTCATCCTCCCCATCAAAAGGAGGTTGGCCCACAAGCATCTCGTACAGTAGGACTCCATAAGCCCACCAATCTACACTTTTTCCATAAGGCTGGTAAAGAATAATCTAAAAAGGAATACATGAGAGTAACCATTAGCCTCTCCTAGACCCATGATCTCTTATTTAGGGTGTTCATTCTTCCAAAAGGTAATAATGAATGTAATCACATGTAATAGTTATGTAGTTTTAATAACACACTTCAAGGAGAATACTATATACTAAGAGAGAATACTATGTTCTCTGCCACTTGGCTTGGGCTACGGGGTTATAACATTTTGCCATAGAAATTTAAATTAAAATGAAAAATAAAAAAGGTAAGTACAGAGGAACCGCAATAAAGTGAGCACGGGCTATTACAAGATCCCTGCCATTACAAGAAATAGCAGATGCACCCTATGATCAGCACAAACAGATATTTTTACGAGGCCCTTTCGGTGCTGCCACTTGCCTCAGCAAGCATTTCCATCCCCGGGAAACATTCACAACAAGTCCCTAATCTTTGTAATTGCTGACGATCTGTTAGAAATGAAGTTAACGTGGAGTGTTCAGTCTCAAATTCATGTGGTAAACTGTCATTCGATAAATATTTAGTTCATTTCAGTGAAAATTTTGTGGCATTAACACATGTGAATACTCGCTTTTCTTTTGATTCTCAAGCAGTAGAAATCAGTCAACAGCATGTCCATGAGTTGTGTGAGTAGAGAGTATTTGAAAGGCAGACATCATGGCCAAAAACACATCTAACTGAGAAAATGAAAATTATAGATTAATACGAGTGGCGTATTGTAAAAAAGTGGTACAGGAGGGGTAACCACTATAGCAAAAGTGCCCCTGGAATGCAGAACATGAAGAGTTAAAAGGAGCTTTGTTCAGGTGATTTTGCCCTCTTCAATCTGTGGAAATCCTGAGAATGAGCCTATGCTTAAGGCTAAAGCAGAATATTTCAGTGATAGATTGAGATTCAAGAAATACAAGTACTTGGAAAGGTTGGTTATACTAATTTAAAGTGTGAAAGTGTTACCTCCCTTCATAATTACTGGTGAAGCCTGAGGTGTAAACATGAAGCAGAGGAAAAAAGGACTCCAATCCTAGTGGAATATCTTCAGAAGTATTCCCCTTGTGATATGAAGCACACAAAATGAAATTATTTTACAACCTACTACCCTGGCAAAACCCTTGCAGTATGGGGTGTTTCTAACGATAATGCTTCTAGAGGCAAGTAATGTGCTGCTAGCACTGCTGCTTATAATATACAGCAATCTCCCCATTATACAGGGTAATGATGGGGAGAGGCAGCACAAATAATTACAAAACACGAGTAATTCAAACTTCCACTTTAATTTATTGTACTTTTCATAATTTACGTAAATCAAACAATCTATAATTACTTATGTAACATAATCTGTTAATTTAGTTTGCTTTCTGGAATCGTTAAGAGCTTTCTTTTCCCAACCACATTCTTTTTAGTTGTGATAGCATGTTTGTACTCGCATTCCTAATGCTCCCTCCATATGATAACCAGTTTCCAAAAACCATGCATCCATTCCAGATTTCACAGAGATACCGTATAAGCGCGTGTAAGAGGCGCACCTTTTTTCCCAGATATTGCAGCTGAAAATGGGGGTGCGCCTCTTACACAAACTTCTTATCTTCCCCCCCTCCCCTTCACCGGTTGCAAGTTCAAGGGGAACTGAGTGGCCTTGGTTTTCAGCGTGAGTCAGTCATCTGAAACCCTGGGTCAAAATCAAGCGGCAGGCAGGGGAGTTTCTCCCTTAGTGACGTATTTTTAAAATGCTCCTGTTTGAATTTCTTGCAAGCATCGCGCCGTCACGTCGATACCCCAGAGGTGAACATTGAAAAGATCGGGCGGGGTGATTCGCTCCGGAGCGCGCGCTAAATTTATTGCCACGAGTGGGCATCCCGCGGCATTTATACTGCATATAGTAATATTGGTGTCAAAACCTGCGGTTGAAAAAATTCGAACGAGTGTGCTCATTGTTGGACTTAATGGTGGATAAAAGAAATCGGAAATGCTTATAAGTGAAGAGCGCTGAAGGAGAGGTCGAGGGGAAGAGGGCTCCCTCCCCTCCGTATTTAAAGCTACGAGCGAAGGAGCAAGGGAAGAACACGTCCGATCTTGCATGTGACGTCGTTGCCTTTAAAGCGAAGGGGCGAAGGCGCAGCAATGTGATATACGCAGTTTGCGTTGCCTGAGTTTCCAGTCCGTCTCGTCTTGTTTGAATGCGCTTATGCTACGCTTGTGTCTTCCGAAATTGTACAGTTTGGACTATGTTGAATATTAGTAGCCTTATTTTAGCTATAAATCTTTGTGTCAATCAATTAGAGCTCAAAAAACTTAAATTCAGTAAGATATACGTTGCGTTAGGTCTAATTCTTTTTAGAACCTCGTGAGTGTCATACAATTGCTGAAAGATATCGAGATATCTTCGAGCTCAGAAGGTGACTCACGTAGCATTTGACCTCCAGAAACTCGGGGAATTGAACCTGGTAGACTGAAAAAGGTCAGTTGGTGGAATGGGGTAGGGATGAGACACGTTTCCATTGTTCCCCTGTAACTCGATATTTTCCTGTGGAGTCTCGGAAAGGAGTTAGCTGATGTAGAGCCGAGTGTAGTTCCGTTAGGCCCCTTGCACACACACCGATTTTGGACGGCCCGTAAAATATTGGCCGATATTTTACCAGCGAAGCGATGCTTGCACACACGCCGTATTTTTACCGGTCAAACGATACGTTGCTAAGTTTTTGAGCCGGCGTCGGCGATCCACAGTGACAATAGCCAGCAGCTAACCGGCATTTTGCCGGTGGCGGCGTGTGGTCGGTACGTGTGCAAGCTCCAATGCTCTCCCATTGTTCACTATTGGAATGTGGACGGCCGATATTTTACCGGCCGTCCAAAATCGGTGCGTGTGCAAGGGGCCTTAAATCTACGACGTGGTTATTATCCTACGGCACTGAGATTGCCCCGATTGTTGTTCAATCTCTTGGGAAAGCTCATGCCATTTGCCTGTCGTGTTTTGCCTTAAAATTTTCCACGGCTGCAATTCTATTGCAATACTCCTGCGAGAGCTTTTAAACAAAATTGTTCATGAGTAGGACAAGCAACGTAGAGCGATGGCGTATGCAAAGAGAGGATCGGAACTCTTTCTACTCCCTCTTATGCCGCCGCAGTTATCAAAGTTTCCTCTTTCAAATAGTGCTGAAAGAGGACATTTCGATAACTGTCGAAATTCTAGGCATACGTCTGCAACACCGCACGATAGGATAAAAAAAATGTCGCAAAATTTTTTTTCTTTATAGCTTCGATCCTCAAAATAGGGGTGCGCCTCTTACACAAGCTTATACGGTATATCTGTATAATTGTCTCCTCAAATAATCCTTGAAATCAAGATGAAAGACGATTAAACTCTTAGTTTCAAGCTTTCATACCTCTGGAGCAATGTAGTCTGGTGTTCCACAAAATGTCTTGGTTGTTTTGTCTCCAGTAATTCCTTCTTTACACATTCCAAAGTCAGCAATCTTTATATGACCATCTTGATCAAGAAGAACATTGTCTAACTTCAAATCTCGGTAAACAATACCTCTCGATTGCAAGAAGAAAAGCCCAATTGCTATCTCCGCAGAGTAGAACCTGAAAATAATAGCATAAAAAAATCATATCAACAAAAATAAATTGAAAATCTATTGCCAGTAAAGGGATTTGAATGAAGACTAAATATACACACCATCACCCAATTCCAAGCTTAGCATTGATTTAAAGCACAAAACTTTCTATATTATTTTACAGGAATGTAATTTCAAATACGAAACAGGGAGGTGACATATTTGATGATGATGAAGTCGTATGTCACTTGGTCATCTTTATTTTTTTTTTAGAGTAAAAAATATGCAACTACACAGCACTACCCTTTTATAGCTATGATCAGAACATGACACTCTTACTCAAATATTATTTTTATTCAGGACTTTGACAGATGATGGGACTGTTGATACTTTGTAAAAAGAGTTTTTCTGCTGAAGTTCTATCTCAGGTAGGTAAATAAAGAGTAATAATATATCCTCTGTTTCTCATCTCTCCTTCCACTCTAAAGGCCGTTTTACACGGGGCACGGAATTGCGCAGGTTAGAGCTGCATTTATTTCTAAAATGGCGAGGAAGGCGCAAATGCATGAACAAAATTAGAACAGGGGCTATTTTGCCGTCTCGCATCCACGCATTCTCGCATGTGTTCTATCAATTCGCCGCTTTGCACGACGCAATTTTGATTGCGCCTTCACACGTACGTCAGACTGCGCAATTCCGTGCCCCGTGTAAAATGGCCTTTAGAGTGGAAGGAGAGATGAGAAACAGAGGATATATTATTACTCTTTATTTACCTACCTGAGATAGAACTTCAGCAGAAAAACTCTTTTTACAAAGTATCAACAGTCCCATCATCTGTCAAAGTCCTGAATAAAAATAATATTAAAAATTAGAACAGGGGCTATTTTGCCGTCTCGCATCCACGCATTCTCGCATGTGTTCTAGCAATTCACCGCTTTACACGTAGTCGCGCGTACGTCAGATTGCGCAATTCCGTGTACCATGTAATACGGCCTTAAAAGTTTAAGACTCGCCAGCCTTGGTGGCAGTGGGGTAAAGTCCTCGCCTGCCAATCCGTAGGTCGTGGGTTCGAATCCCGCCTGGGTACATGATCCCTAACCAGGGCATGGATGTTTGTGTTGTGCTTTGTTAATGTTGAAAACCCGTTACAAAGGCCGCAATGTGCTGTTTACGGGGAAGTGGGCAATAAATAAATAAACTACATTGATCCAAGGGAAAAAGAGAGAAGGGAAATTCTCAGTAGTGCCCAACCTTAATGCCCAATGCAATAGGGACAGTAAAGTAGATCAAAACTTACTGTATTTACTCATATAAGCCGTATCCTGCGAATCCCCATTTTTGGGCCGGCCCGTGAGGAAAAAAAAACTTCCCAGCACTTTATGGGTGCGGTCAAATATAGGAACTCGCGATTCGTTGCTAAATCGATAAATTTATGTTCCCATGATTAATAAGGTTAAATAATGTTAGAAACGTAATTCCTGCGAAGGTTTCCTAGTTTCAATGCTAAACTGGAGTAATAGATGATAAGAATTTAAGGGAAAATAGAATGCGCCTTACATTAAAGTTTGGAGGATTTGTGTAAGCCGCGCACTATTTATTCATCAGCATTTCCAGATAAAAGGTGAGCGGCTTCTACGGATAAATACGGTATTTATAATTTTTAACTATCACATTTAAAAAATCCTTGGTTAAAAATACTGCAGGAAAATGAAATTCAAGTGGTAGTTAGCAATTGATTTACCATTGACAATTCATAATAATACAAAATTAAAGAAAAAATAACAAAATGATTCCTCAAAAATATAAAACTATCAACAGACAGTCTCTTAACCCCTTAACTGGGGAGAGCGACTATAGTCGCAAGCGGACTCCGCTCCCCATGTGGGGAGCGCGACTATAGTCGCTCGTGCCGTCGCGTCGCAATGTTATGCGGAGAAGGCGTGAATATTCATTCTTTATGCATCATTGCATGTTTTTTTGCTTTGTCAGAGGTTCTATACCAATATATTTTAAGTATACTGTCATTTTTGTGCAATAGCTTTACTATAATTTTTTTTTCGAAAACGGCATCAACAAAAATTGGTGGTTTGCTCCCCACCAGGTGAAAGATAAGGAAATTTCTGCCCCCAACCAAGGGGTTAAGCATAAAGAAGCAAAGTGAGCTAAGTAGGGAAGTACATATGATGTAAATTATCATACAAATACATGTGAATTACCAATATGAATTCCCATAAAATGCTACAATAGATATCGAAGGAGATGGACTTCATTAGTCCAAAATAGCCATCAAACTAGCATTTAGATGGCATGAAAACAAACTATTCCACTTTTAAGTTTAAAAATTATAGGCCTCCTACTAAGGAAAACTTTACCTATTCTCACCAATCATAAGATTAAGTATTTACTTTGGTATAAACAGAACATTTAGATATAAAGCATAAAAATGAATTCAAGCACTTCACTTCTGAAATTTATTTTTTTACATGAAGTATCATTTGCTATCAACCAGAAAATAAAAAATTATGTTGTTCTTAAATTCAGAGTATGATAAAATAATCTATCCTTTCAAAAAATTACAAAGACACACAAGAAATACTTACACTGCTACAGGTTCTTTAAACTTTCCACATTGCTGAATTTGGAACATTAAATCACCTCCATTCACATACTCCATAACAAAATAAAGACGATCCTGTAAAATAAACATATGTGCGCATCAAATCATTGAAAATATTTTACTATGTGCTTACAAATAGATAAAATCTTATTTCTACAGGCATTTACACCTATTTGAACGAAATTCATCCAATTTTTTTTATTTCATACCTATTCACCTGAGAATGAAATTTACTTTTTTCCTCAGCCATGATAAAATGTAAGAAACAAAACCTCCATAAAACTTTACTGAGTATTATTTATTAGATAAAAGATCCTGGTATTAAACTTAGATCCCATTCACAAAAACTAGGCTTGACTAGGAGTAACTATGAAGTTGAAAACTTGAGACGACTGCCTACTGGTCCACAACAAATTTAAATTGTGTAACTTGATAAGGAAATGTCATTAGTTAAGAAAAGCACAAAAACTTCTTAAAAACATCCTTAAGAAAGGTGGGGAATGTTGTCTACCTACTCCATAGGAACAATTAAAAGACTTCCTATATTGATTTCATGATTAAGCTGTAATTGGTGGAATATTTCTTGCATGTCCCTGGTGATATTGACACGAGTTACAAAGAACTAAGCAGTAGTGATGGGGATCGGGTCGGTGTGGTAACTAGAGTGCTGGCTTCCTATCCTGTAGATGAGGGTGGATTCTTATTAGAGACTGCTCGAGTGCTTTCTGGAGGGCACTTTGAGCACAGCACTCCATCCATAAGATGTAACGTTAAGCCTCGGCACCTCTATTTAAGAGAAGGCTAATGCTGACACCAGGTTTCTCCACAATCTTCCATTCTTACCCTTCGCGCATAGTGAATATCGCCTAAGCTCACCTCCTCCGAATACCATACCACATACATGCTAGCTGTTGTGAACATGAATTTATGCTCCTCCAAAAAAATTATTGGGCAGTCAATTGAAACACTGATTTTAGAATTCTTAATGTTTTCCAACTTGGTTCAAGGAAATGAAAACAGACTAGCAAGAGACAGGAATCTTTACGTTCACCAAGTCACCCGCAATGTGCAGTAAGTGCAAACATTCTGAAGACACTGTCTCACAACATTCTATGCCTGGCAGCATAAACCACCTAATCCTCTAAAGCAACAAAATTGTGCCATGGAAGAATATCCCTTGGTAGTTTAATTAGTAGAACACCTAGTGTGAATTCAGGAGATATGACTGTATCCTAGTCTAGGCAAATGATTTTTTCTCTGTGGAACTTTCACATTTAGCATGCACTTACAGACAACTACATAGAGGTGTGCAGCTGGCTAGCATGTGGTAATTTCCTTGAATAATGTCTACGGTGAACACCCTAGCATTCTACGTTCTGACCTGTGAAAATGTTCTGACCCTTAATGTTCTGACGCCTTGGAACTGTGGCACTAAGCACAAAAGCATGCTGCCTTGCCTCATTGTATGTCTGGCAGCATAAATTACCTTGCCCTCAAAAGCAAAAAAAACTCCACAGAGGAAAAATATGTCCTGGTAGTTCAATTGGTAGAACACCTGATGAAAATTAGGAAGATATTGCCTCCAATCCTTGTCAAGGCTAATGATTTTCCTCCGAGGCATTTCCCAAGTGAATTGGCATTAGGTTTTTCCCATCTTCAACATTATCATTTAACAAATGGGACAAGAAAAAGCTCCAGGATTTGTAGATGGTGGCAAAGAGACTAGAGGGTGGATTGAGCATAAGAACAAATGAGGCGATGTAAAAAATGGTACGTGAGGGATGGATACTACATCAGGTTTTAAATTAACAATACATGTAAAGTAAGGTGAAAATCCAAGGAAGAGGGAAGCGTATCAAATATCTGCAGGAGGAAAAAGAAAACAAGGCTAATAGATAAGATAGAGTTGAGTAGACAGTATGCCAACATGAGTAAAACGTAGAATCAAAGAAAAAAGCACAAGGCCACGGCTACAAATGAAACACGCTGGGAATTAGTAATTGAAACCTTTTTCTGACCAAAGACTAATAGGTAGACCAAGAAATTTCATAGCATAATAACTACAATGGGGTTTTCCAAAAATTAATATTCCCTTTTAAAGGAGTACTCATTTAAAAAGTGCTCCGCTTACAGATCCCATCCATACGGGTGTGTTCATTCCACTTAAGTTCCTCGATAACTACACCAATTTTGGTTCACAAAATTTACTATGGCTAGTTCTAGACCTTTAATTTCTGTAAGTTTACTTCCCATTCCAGCTGGAAGTTGTACACTTATTTTTTTTCTGCAATAAGAACCCTATGCTTCCATAATGGTTTTATCCTTAGAGGTACAGGTATACCTCCTTCAACTTCTATGTGAAATGCATGGAGGTATACCATGGAGCTATAGCTTGAATGAAGCCCACCAGAGAGAAAAGATCATTGCAGTAATGCCCCAAGCATATGATTAATGATTTCAGTATCTGGGTAAGAGGTCCTAGGTTCTCATCATCATCATTAGCCAACATTAGTCCAAAGATTGGTTTAACGCAGCGCTCCATTTCTCTCTTCTATCCGCTAACCTTTTCATAGCTACATACTGTATTTGTCTGAATATAGTCCCCCCTTTTTTCCAAAAATACCCTTTGGTAAAAGTAAAGGGGGGACTATATTCAAATGCATTTCTTAAAATTTTCCCAAAGCTGAAGCCTCAAAATTAGGGGATGGGACTATATTCAGAGGGGGACTATATTCGGAGATATACGGTATTTCTTCTCTTTTACATCCTTCATAACTTGATGTAACTCATTCAGGGCCGTTCCTTGCCCTTTTTCTCTTCCACTTGTCCTTCAACCATTGTCTTCATCAGGCCACCGTGTATCAAAATATGGCCTATAAGGTTGTCCCATCTTCTTGTAACTGAATTTATGAGTCCTCTCTTCTCTCCTACTCTTCTTAAGGTTTCCTCATTACTTACTCGGTCAATTCATTTGGTCCTCATTAATCTTCTGTAGCATCACATTTCTGAAGGCCTCCACCCATGATTTCTCCGCAGCTGTCATTGTCTATGTCTCTTTCCCCTCAGAGAAGCATACTCCAAATATAAGTTTTGATTCATTGTTTCTTTATTTCCATGTTTAAGTTTCCGCTGTAAGTAGATCTTTCTTTAGGTGAAATGCTCCCATTTGTGTTGGCTATCCTACAAATAAGTTCCTTCTAGCAGTTATTTTTGATTAACGATTGTATATGTTGTGTAGTAAATATTGATAATAAATGGATGCCAACTAGGTTGTCCCGTCTTCTGCTTAAGGCTTTTAGGAGGCTTCTCTTTTCTCCCTCTCTTCTTAGCACTCCCATGTTACTTTGGTATCTACATGGTCAATTCCTAAGTTCTACTCATACAGATATTTATGATGAAACAATCATGCATTTTAACTTTCATACATGGGCTACACAAATTTTACATACAGTAGACTCTTGTTATTACAAAGCCCAAGGGACTGAAAAAACAGAAGGTTCATTATAACAAATCATTGCAAAAAAAACATACTTCACCAAAATTTCTTGTCTCTTCAATCTCCTGTACTCATATTAATACTGCAATCTTCAGAGTCATGTGTATCATAAATGCAATTGTATTATGTGCAAATATATAGCAAGAAGCACATTTTGTTGATTTCATCAATAGATGAATGCGGCATGATGCAATTGAGGGTTGATATCTTCCTGAATACATAAGTCCTCGATATACAAAACAAGATGTGTTTCCAGACCTTGTTCGTAATTTGATTAATATGCAAAGCATCAAAACGTGCTGTTATCCTGCAGAATGCAACACTGCATTACACATGTGCTTTAACTCATGATTGTGACGAAGCGAGCAATGCAGCTAGATCAGTTTGTTGAAAAAACCGCTGTCCACAGAGAGATCTTGCATACTGAATTATCTCATACTGAAGAGAGAACCATAATTGACGCTCTTGGGCACAGCGCATGAGGAGAACTTAAACGTAGTGTAGTGTATATCCACGTAAATGCTGTTGTTTATTCGTGGAACTTCGTAATAAAGTTCTTTTTGCAAGCACTGGGACTGGGACTGAGGTTCATACTTTCGTAATTACATCTCTTTTACTACAGACTGGATTGACCTTTCTGTTGGGACCAATGATTTGCATCATAATAACTAGAACTTCGTAATAAGGTTGTTCGTAAGGGAAAATATAAGGTAAAGTCGCTGAGGATGACCTAGAGATAAGTATTCAGGGCAAATGAAAAAGGAAAGAAAGGAAGAACAACATCAGGGAACAGGAGGAACTACCTTCAGATAGGGATAAATGGAGTGTATACTGATCTAAGGCTTGCAATACTAAAAATGAAAATTTAGTTTACATTAGGTGAGAGAATACATAGTCATTTCTGCATTCTCTATACATTAATTCATAGTGTATCTTTGCAATGCTCAAAATTGGTCCATTAATTTGAAATAATTAATGTAGATATCAGTCAGATGGAAATAGGACTAATGCCATTCGAAAGAGAAAATGTGGGTACATAGAATGGGCATTTTCTTAGGGTTGAAAATTATTTTTTTTTAATGATTTTTTCTCTCAGCTTTTACATAAGGAATGGATTGATAACCAAATTTTCATCCCATTCAATGTGAAATTTTTTACATTTCATTCAATAGGTGCATTGACTACTCTGTCAAGAGAACAAACAACATTCAGAAAACAGGGCGAATTTTAAAAATTAGATAATTTTTAAATACAAAATACAGATTTCAAAAAATATTAACTAATTATTCAGTCTATTTGGTGAATAATGTACTTCATGATCTGCAAATTTTTTTTTCTTATCCTGCTTTAAAAAGCTTTTTTTTGAGGAATAAGCCTCACTTCACCAGGAAAACAGTCTAACTGTTTAAAGTATGAACTAGCAGTCTACTTTTTACACTTTCTCCTAATTCATTATAACTCTAATAAGTGTTGTCATAAAGTAAAATATATACATAAATACACACCATAGTCTGGAAGCAAGAATGGAGTTGAACAAGGAAGGGTGGCTTGTTCGAAAGTGCTAGCACTCTCTTTTCCACCATTGTACATTCCACATCATCATCCTGAATAATAATATCCTTCTTGAGAATTTTGATTGCATAGAGTTCATCTGTACCCTTTCTTTCGGCAAGGAGGACCTGTAAAATATGAAATCAAATTATCATAAACATATATAAAAAAATTATTCTAATGTATCCCTATTGAAGTCATTTCTAATGAAGAAAAGTAACTTAGGCAAGGCAAGGGTGCATTACATGTAACCCAGTCATTTTAAAAATCATAATTTTTTCTCTACCTTCTGATCTTAAGTTTTCCATTCCAACTTGATCAATTTAGAGCCTAAATTCCACTGATGAAATAAAAAAACTGAGGTGAAAATGGAAAATTAATACCTAACATAAAAAGTTTAGACATATCACTTACCATCAACTATAAATAAGCAAGGAGTTAAACTTAAGCCTACTAAATTCATATAACTGATGTGGAAAATCAATTTACCATTTTAAGGTATATCAACCACTTAAATTCTGACAAACTCCAACAAATTGGGGAAAATAATAATGCAATTTCATGAAATATAATACTAAGTGATTGATTGGTCTCGAAAGGGGAAAAATCCATTACTACAATTTTTCCACATCCAGTTATGACGGAAATATGAGTTAGCTACAACCAGAAGGCTACATGAAATATAGCACAATATGATAACCACACACCTTTCCGAAGCTTCCTTTACCCAATACCATCAGGAAATTGAAATCAGTGGCTCGAATAACATCTCTCTTGCCCATGTTGTGAGGAACTTCCTTGTCAGGAGGAGGTGGAGCCTTCTTTGTTATTGAGGTCTTCTGCAATGCCACGTGAGAATAAATAAGTTATTATTCCATAAAATACAAAATAAAAGGAAAAGTAATAGGTATGACCTTTTTAAGCATTACTTTCTTTATTATAATTAGAGTATTTATTATTGAATGCAATGATCAGTAAGAAATATTTTTCCTTTCGATTGGACAAATGAAATACACTCACTGATACATACAGTTTGCTGATAAATGCATATATCACTTTAAAAATACTACACCACATTAAGGGTTTTCCAGTCCCCATAACTGCGAATACAAGGATTTATTAGTTTATTTATTTAAAGAAAGGAACTAAGCCACTGGCTACATACAATAGGTTCACATGGAGCATTTAATCATCATACCACTGGCTTTCTAACCTTCCAAATTGTACTTCCCTTTTCAATAAGCAGAAAGACCTACCCCATTGATTCCATCTATAAATCCTACTCTCTTGCTACCCTTTCCCCATCCAGCAAAAATTCTATGATCTAACATTGGCTTTCAGAGTACCCTACTAGCTAAGTACATACTTGTACAATCCAAACCCTAGGCTCCTATGTAACCCCGATATCCTAAATTCTTCAGGAGCTCGGATGGGAAAAAGCCATTCCCACCAGGGGCGTAGCTAAGAATTAAGGCTAGGGGGGGTTTTAGGCACAACTAATACTTCAGGGTCTGGGGGGTATAGCATGCCCAGAAGGGTAAGCGGGAGGTGCAGGGGCCTTCTTCCAGAAAAATTTTAAGATTAATGATTCAAAATAGCAAGTTTTATGGCTTTCTGAGGGGTATTTCATTAATCCTAACACTATTCTATAAGTGATACTATTCCAATTACGTAAAATGGATTAAACTTAAAAATTTCTCTGAGCTCTGGGGGTGGGGCAAAGCTTTAGGTTTATCCCCCAAAAACCCCCCTTGCTGCACCACTGATTCCCACCACCTTTTTTGCCTTTATTTCCCCAAAGGTTGTAGTAATTTCCGCATCTAAGAACCCCTCTCCAAGATCTTTCTCTTTGCACTTTGCCCCAGTACGCCCATTCTCTCTGTTTTCTTTCTGCTGCCACACAGCTGCATTAGATATTCCTCCCACCAATTCTTAACCTTTTACTACCTATTTTGCAGCTTTGAAGATTTTTGCAGCATTGGTTAGATGATTTCTGCATTTTCTTCCGGTCCTCCCCATGTCCATTGGCTTTTGCTGACAACAGTTTCTGACATTGCAGCCAGCCTATTCAAGCCGAAAGATCAATGACCTGAAGACGCTGGCTGCAATGCCAGTGAAACTGTTGTTAACAAAAGCCAACGGACACAATGATAACCCGAGGAAAAATCAGAAATCCTCTTATTATTCCATTGGCAAACTTCAATTCTTTAAATTAATTTTAGACATGGGTTACCCTCCGTTATGTAAGGACTAAATTTTTTTTAATAATAAAAAAGAAGCATCATCTTACCCTCATTTGAGTCTTGAGAGTAGCAAGATCTGTCCCTTCTTCTGGGACTGGAACATTGTAGAAGTCGCCCTCTTCCTGTGTGAGTAGCTTGAACCAGCCCTGGGTGGCTCCAGGAGATTTGAGAAGTTCTGAGATTCCAAATGACAAGGAACCCATGAAATCATTCCTCGAAGTTCTATCCCAATCCCATACTTCAACTAGCAGCCTACGATCCTTATCTTCTGGCTTAAGTTCCCTGCAGAAAATAGTATCACAAATTAGTCCAAAAAATTTACAAAGCATTTCAATTATTGAATGAATTCTTCCCAAAGTTGGAACTGAATTTGATCAAAAATGAATAAAAGGCACTTTGGACCCAGAATTACACATTCAAAATGCAACAAGTGAGGAAAAAACTGAATAAAGAGCATAATATCGTGAGGAAGTAACAAATATGAACTCACAGATAAAATATGTACCGCAAAACCCGAGGTGGAGCAGTTTTTTTTTAATACCCTATATAGTGGAAGGTTAAATAAATATGTATTGAAGAGAAAATTATGATGTTAACATTACTTTGCAGGAAAAATATCAACACTAGGTGAAATAAAATCAAGATTTAATTGTTTGGTGATTAATTTAGTCCAGCAATAATTGCCCTTTGAATTAATCACATCACAGCCAAAAGAATCATATATTTCATCTCCTCTAAAGGAGACATCAGAATGACAGGCACCCCTAAAATAAAGCCCTAAACTCAATAATTTAAATGTATAATCCCCCAATATTTGGGAGATAGGATCTTAAGTGGGCCCTCCCCAAATTAACTCGTCCAATAAGCACTCTCCCCAAACCCCATTTTACACATGAACATATATGTTCTTATGTAAAATACACTATCTTATACACAGCATATCTTCCTACATATCTTCTTATCCCTCACTACCAAAAAATGCTCGGAGTACAACTTGAAGGAAACAGGGCCACCAAATACACTTACCAAGATAAAAATACACACACAATTTAAGTGGGGCTGAATAATATTTTTAAATTAAATAACCTTAAACACTTCTTCTAAAAGGCTTCCAGGGGGCATTAATGACAAAAATCATTTCATGATTAGGCTGCGATCCCAAGCAGTTCTTTCCTTCAGCTTAGTGGAGTCGTGTCAAGAGGATGAAAGTAAAGGACTAAGCATTTGCTCTAACATCTGCTACATTTACCTTTCTATCCTAAATTTCAAGTGTGTTAGGAAGCATCTTGCTCATTATAATGATTTATTCACTGGTTGATGAAAGTATGACAATATCATCAGAGATAAATTTGAATTCAAGCTACGAAAGTTACGTGGAAGCCTTAGCGCCAATTCTTATATCTAGCATAGTACAGCAATACATATGGTTTACTTGCAGGGTGAGATTTTACACAAATATATTGTATTAGAAAAGGCTGAGGTATGTGGCCACAAAGATGTATAAGTGCATATTTAAATCAAGTGTAAGGCTAGTAGAATGATTATTGTAGTGTCTACTTACACAATGAGTGTCTCATTCCAAACAGGATTAAGCGAGGCTTTAATAGTTTTTGTTTTAAGCTTCACCTTATCACCCTTATCATCTCCGGGAATGAGTTTGAGCTTCACATAGGGATCAGAAAGACCATTTGGATCCATCGGGATCAGGTTGCGACCTTGAATAACTGCAAGAGGAAAACAGTCACATTTTAAGTGTATGGTGATTATCAAAACAGAACGATTTCCATTTTCAAAGCCTTCTGAGTGATGAATACAGTAAAATTTTAAACAAATAGCTACTCCCAATAGAGTCATACCATTGCATTTAGCATGACTACTACAGGGTTCCCACTCAATCTAAATTACATAATTCAGTTTTCTCCAGGTTTTCACGGTCTAAATGTCTTCAAATTCACGGTTAGTAGATAAACCATTTTAGGCAGAAATATTGATCACGTAACGATGATCACAATCACCGGCCACACGTTAACTACAAATTTAACAAACGTGACAGACACCATGAATGCAAACGCAGCAATGAAAGTGCTGTCTCTCCTGACGTCAAATACCGTTTGCAAAATTCAGCTCCGGCTAAAGGTTGTGCGTGGGAAAATAGAGGGACCAGGGTGCCAGGGAAGTTAAGAAGTGTAATCTTTCTAAACCTGCCACGTGAACGGCGGTGAAATATACAACAATTGCCATGAGAAAAAATTCCCCTGGACCGGGAATCGAACCGCGGACCTTTGGCTTTCCGGGCCACTGCGCAGACCACTACGCTATCCAGGTTCTTTAATTCTCATGGCAATTATACCGAGGCTCATGGTACTAGGTGTAAGGCCCTCGCGGTCCATCAAGGATGGCAACGCAAGGGAGAAAGGACTTCCAAGAAGCCACAACCGGTTGAGAGCCTCATACCTGCGCTAAAGCCGCGCAAAGCGGTATGTGTAATATTTCTAAACCTGCGTGAACGGCGGTGAAATATACAACAATTTTCGCAAGTGTTAATGAACACTTTGGTTACCAGTCTTCTGGCTTTGGTACAGGCTTAAGGTCAATGTGTCATCATGACACATGGACCAATAATTGTGCTTCAAAAGACATGTCCAGATAAATCCGTGGCCATGTCTGTGCATGACTGACCTTGAAATATGACCGAAATATCCATTTTTCTTTTAATCTGTCAATTGTAGTTCTACCGTCGTAAAATCAAGATTGAGAGATTTTTAAGGCTTAATGATGAAATTCACAGTTTTTTCCAGGTTTTTTCACCGTACACGAAATTCATGGCTAATTCACAGTTTTAAGGTTTTCAAGGTTGAGTGGGAACCCTGCACTAAGACCATGACTCAAACCTGACTTTGGGATAAGAAATGTCATTAACTTTCTGATTCAGTAGCATGTGGCACGGGTGCAAGAGGTTTCTTTGCAGCACAGATCCACCCTCAGGGTTCTCAAAATGTGTACTGTGGGTTTGCTAATTGCCTTATGAAATTTATATGTAACTAATATGCACATTATGAATTTACTGTCGTCTCACATGCACATTGAAAGAAGAAAAAAAACAGTAGCACATAAAATTTCAGAAAGAACTGGATGCAATGATTCCAATAAGCCTAAAGATTAGAGGCATATCATTACAACAGACATTTCAAGTAAGGAAATGCTCTCTTGAAATAAATTATCATAATTTTTATTTTAGATTTTTAATTGCGTACTTCGTCTGAACTGCACAAATTTTACTTAGGATTTTGAGCCATCAACACAGAACATAATTGTGAGGTGACAATTCCATTAAGGTCATTTCTGAGATACCGTATATGTCTGAATATAGTCCTCTCTTTTTTTTCCAAAAATGCCTGTGGTAAAAGTAAAGAGGGGGACTATATTCAAATGCATTTTTTTTAATTTTTCCCCAAACTGAAGCCTCAAAGTTAGGGGGGGGGGCTATATTCAGAGGGGAACTATATTCAGAGATATATGGTATTTTCCAAGATCATACAGGTTTTGTAAACTCCACCTCGTTTTTCAAACATAATACCTTCATAGTTTATTTTTTACAAGAGAGACGCTACAGAAGATAATACCATTTTAACCCTTCACCTGTCGTAGCTATATCGCAAGTCTTCAACTCAAGCAAGAAAATTAGCCAAGGAGGTCAAATCCTTTTTTCCACCAGGATGGACAGAGCCGGTAAAAGATCCTTGTTATCCTTTCCCGACCCTTTTCCTAAGGGACTAAGGGACAATATGCACCCACTGAAGGATGGATTGGTGGAACTTAGGATTATTTGGTGAAATTATTTTAAGTTTAATTAGATACTTAATACCAAGGATATCAATTGATATTCACCCACATTGGTTGAAACCCTTCAATGCATCAAACATCTCAAATATAATCAGCAGAGTGAGGAAAATGGAAGGACAGGCTAGTAACACCATGGAGCAGTATACGACCGCTTACAAGCAAGGGTGGTACAAATTGCATACAAAGGGAGGGCTGCCAATTATGTCATTCATGAAAGAGTTTGAGCCATAAAGATAAGAGGGGCCTGGGGGAGCATATCAGAGGACATGGTTGTACCATCTTATTCAGCTTTCCAACAGCCACCAGTATACACGTACTTGAACACTTGACACATTTCGGCGAACAGAACATCAGCTGCCCTATATTTTCTTACCCGTGCGGAAACCCGAGAAACATTTATTCATCGTACATGTATGTTTCCCACAGATGAAGGGTTAAATTTTCTTTCATTAATGTCGGAAAGTCACTTTCATAAATGTTGGAAAACTATATTGCGCACAATAAGAGAACTTCAGTCTGGCATTTATGATGACTTATATAGCAATGACTAGAATATGATATTGTTGATTACTAGGAATACAAACCCCTAAATCATGAAGTACCACTTACTTTCAACAGTCAGCTTGCTGCCAGAGCATGTTATTTTCAGCTCTATCCTTCCCCGCCTCTCCGTGTGGTCACATCCACATAAATTTGGAACACTTTCTTCACATCTCTTGTGGACGTTCATGTCACATGCTATGGTCAGAACATCAGTGAAATATTAATTTGTGGGCATTACATTAACCAATTAACACACATCAACCACTCCCTTCATTAAGGTGAAGATCAATTTAACAACAGCATTTCTACTCTCTCAAAATACCATGACTGTTGTCAAGAGAGCAAGAGAAGCTAGGCACTTTGCTTTATAGATTCAGCTTTGACATAGTTTTTAGAGTCAGATGAGTTAATCGAGAATAAATGTAAAAAATATTCCATTAACACAATACCCTTCAGTGTTTTTTTTTTTTTTTTTAAAGAATACTTCAATGATTCCAAGGCATTGTAGTGCAAGTCCTGTTGACCATTTAAATTTAAGCAGACACTACAGATTGTTGTGCTAGTTAAATAGCATAAGTATCATTGATGAAAGAAGAATTGCATTCAAGTGCAGTATTCAAAATTTTCACATTCGATGCAGCCAAATTTATACAATAAATCAGGTGCAGAATTAGAGGCAATCAGACTATAAGCTATTTCAAAATTATACTGCAATGCATTCCGAAAACTAAATTACAAATACAAAATGCATAAGCAATGCCTAAATCCCTGAATTTACGTCACTTGAGGCCTCGCTGGATGACTCTGCCAAGAATTAAGAATTTAAGGGAGTTCAATTACGTCAAAGTTTAAGTTCTTGATTAATGTACTTGGTCCATTGATACAATTCATTAATCTAATAAATCAGCCATAATAATGCCATTATTTAAAAGTTACATACAATGAATTCGTATCAGGCCTGATTACTGTAATGGTGCATATGAAAATGGGAAAATTATTCAAGTTTTGGATTTATGATAAAAATTAATTAAGAAGCCAATCAAATAGCATCATCAATTGAGAATTTATTTTGCTAACAATTTAAAATCATGCCGCTCACCTGAGAATTTCTTACGCAATTGAATTAAGGTAGTTACTGCATCAAGTCTTACAAATGAGATTGTGGCAACCACAATAGTAACTGACACCTTTGGTTTCTCTAATTCGAAGCCAGTATCAGTGGGATTGAGTATAAGAGATTAAGTGTAAATGAAAAGCATCATAAGGAAAAATGGAAATATTAAAATGAGAAGGCCAATTACAACCAAACTTGATGTCTTCAAAGGACTATGTTTTCAAAAGAGAAGATTTATTTAAGAGCATTTTTGATTCACAAATACTTGTGATCACAGGAAAAAAAAACACTTAGCTCATAAGCTCTTACATAAATAAAAGAATTTTTTTCAGTCCAAGGTGATTTTAGCAGAATCCTTGAACATTATTTACAGTAAACATGGACTTGATAACCATAAGTCTCCGAGGATAGCTGGTTAATGCTCCTGCCACTTGGCCACTTGAAAGTAAGGGTCCAGTGAATTTGGAGTACAGTACTTGGATAGATAATGACAAAGATATCATAAGTTCACATGAGGGAAATACAAAAGGAACATGTTACCCAAGTCAACAATGCCCAAAATTAATAATGAGTGGTTAATTCTGAATATCAGAATGCATTTAAATAGGAATAATCTCTTATTTAAGATTTTCCCTACTATCAATACTATTATATATGAAAGGCACTAAGTACTAATTAGTACAAAGTGCCTTTCATCCAAGTAATTTTCGTGATACATGGCATGTGAATCAGAGGAAGTAGGCTTTTTGTCTGTGGCACCACAATTGCACCAGTAGAACTTCATGCAATGACCATACCAAATTGTAATGGATAAAGATGATCAGAAAAAGTGACACGCTTGCTCAGAATTGACTACCCAAGAGAAGAGTAAGTAACAAAAAAACGCCAAAAAGCAGAAGTACGCTGATATTTACCACAAGAAGAAATTTAAGGCGGGCATTCCAAAGTAGCTACCTTTGCACTTGAGTCCCTGGTTGGAGATCCCATGAAGCATGGATCCACAGTGGTCACAGAACGTCGGCGAGTAGAATGAGTACATCTCCCACTTGTGCTTCGCACTCTCCGCCTTTCAGTACGATTTGGTAAGGCACCAATTTTTTTATGTTTGATGTTTTATGCGCCAGTTTGTGTAAAATGTTTCATGATTTCAGAATATGAGATAAATAATTTACAGAGATTTTTTTGCAATTATAAGGAAGACATTGAAATTTTTTTTGAATTGGTTATTATTTTTTAACGGGAGATGGAAGAAGAAAGGAGGTAAATTATTGGCACATTATTTTAGTTAAATGCAGAACAAGCAGTTAATTAGAAAATTTTTAAGAATATTTAAAAAAAAAAGAGTGGAGTGTGTTAATAGAATTTAGTTCAGGTGTTACAAAAAGGGGAGAAAGCAGTGAGTATAAGACAAGATGGAGATAAAGTTTTAATCGTCAAGTGAGGTAATCCAAGGAATCAAATTGTGTGAGTGAAGAAGAAGAGAGAGGAAAAGAGAGAGAGAGAAAGAGAAAAAATACATTTATACATATGTAATGCACTAATTATCACAACAGTAAGCAAAAAAATAAAAGAATATATATATACAACGTAAACAATGCAAGATTATTAAAATGCAGTCTTGGGCAAATTTCACTTGCATAAACGATTCCATTGATGCATGATGGAATAGTTCTGAAGACCCACTTTCTGCAAGCGCAGAAGAAATGGGTAAGATTGGCATATTTTACCAAATTAGCACAGAACACAACGACTGAATAGGATAGATGACCACAAACAGATGTGAGATAAAAATTAGGAATGTCATTGACAATTCAAATAATTATTTATCAGGAATGTCATCGCAAACTTTAAATATAAATGCAAGGATCACATTTAAGTGTATTCAATAAGAAAATGCCACTAGTATAAAGCTTCCACCAAAGCAATTTCTAAAGGATATCCTCAGAGATTGATAATGAGATCTAGAAATAAATTTTTCAGGTTTATAACCACCCAAATATGAAATTTACTGCAATAATTACATATAGATTCAAACCTTATCAAATTATTGACTCAAGCATTTCTACTTTAACAGTTATATTGTCCCCATTTAGCACCACAGTGATATGAAAATGGATCACAAATGAAAGAAAAGAGAAATTCACCTGATTATTATGAATTTATTATTCAGACAAGTAAATGACAATAATATTCAAGTCAATATTTTTTTTATTCATCTTCATGTCAATTATTTGATTAATATTTAAGATATGAAAATATAATTAAGATATGGAGCAATATCAGACATATGGGAGCTAAAAAAAGGGCCATGGAGCTAATATGTTTTTCTTTCAAGAGGGCAGTCCTCTCAACAAGTCCATAAAAGACATGTCCCAAAAAACGTTTCATCCACAACGTTTCAATGATTGCTGATTTTCATTGCATATGGCAATGACTTGAAAATTTTGTAATTGAAATGAATCTATGAACCCAAAAAAGGCAAAATTTCAAAATTCTGACCAATTTCAGGATTTTGTGTATTACTTTTCTCCTTTTCATTCATTTCTTCAGTAATCTGACAATCCTACTCTTTACAAATATTCACACAACTGAAATTGCTAACTGGAGCGTAAAATATTAGGAATGTTGCTTCCACCCAATAACACTATAAAAGTAAACCTAAGTTTTTGAATAAGTTAATATCAATTAATTTCCCTCATAGGGATGACTAACCAAATATGATACGCGGGCAGCTAACCCCAAAAGATAAGTTAAAGAAATGCATTTCACTGAATATGAAACATGATTGGACATAAAATGACTTGCTGTAAAACAAAGGTGGCAGGATTAAGTCATATCGGAGTACCACACTGAATGAAACTTCACTTCAATAAGCCAAAGTAGCAATTCTTCAAATCTCTTCAAAGTTCAGACCCTTCCCTGCGCAAATGAAGAGAGCGAAAGACAAGACATATCCAGCCATACTGAAGGAAAAGCTCTATTTGGTCAGGAGAATCAATTGACTTTGACATGTAGCCTAATAGCAGCTCAGAGTGAAGCTGTTTAAAAGGATATCACCAGCATATCCACCGCAGGGGCCAAGAAAAGGAAAGTAATGATAAGCTGTTGAGAAGACATTTAAAGCCTTTAGAAGACACACTGTCACAATAACAACATACTGGCAGCCAGCTCTTACAAGCTCATCAAAATCATATGCCTGAACAGAACTGATACAGGATCTATGTATGCATTCAATATCAATTTTAGGAATGCAAATTTATACACAACCTCCACAACAATTCCAAAATGCAACAATGGCACATCAATCAAATTTGTACTTATGAATAATACATTATGGCTATGAATGCATTATGCATTTGAGACAAAAATGGCATAGTAATAGATCGTAAAATGTGACCAAGGATGCTGATGGAAATTACACACTTTCACCTAAATTCTTTCACAACAACAAATTAAAACATAATCACCACAAAGGATTCGTTGATGACCTATTCTCCTCAATAGACAGTGATGGAGTGACATTATAATAGAAGTCCTGCTAACAATCAGGTAATGGATAATTAATGTTTGGAAGGAAATTTCTTAGCTTTTCTACAAAAAACACACACTTTATTGCCGACTAGTTTCGGTTACACTGTACCATTTTCAAGACTAGTGAATTTTAATGAAACTGTGAATGAACTAGTGAAATTTACTTGAAATCATTTCTTTTAAGGTAAATTCATGTAAAAAATTAAATTAGTAAACTGTCTATCCACCCAAGAAACACCCTATTTCATCTGTCCCTGATATACACATAAGTGATGAAGGAAGGGAACATTGACGAGAAAGATATTCCCATTTCCACGATGCTCTATTTGTATATTGAAGATTTAGGGGAGGAGACTAGCTGTCAAACTTGAAATGTGAGGGTACCCTAATTCTGCTGGTTCAGATAGGCTTATTTAAATGGAGTATTTGTGAATTATTCCGGCCGTCTCCCTTCCCATTATGGACTTCACAATAACTTGTATGATGTTTGGTTCTTTCCAAGCGAACAAAAGCAGTGAATATTTCTCCAGTTTTGCACCGGATCAGGTCCTCTATATCTCCTTCCAACGTTTGGACAAGCAAATTGCCCATCGTCTTCATTCCAATTGGATTCATGAATCCCTGACGACGACGGACAAGTTCTTTGTCGAAACGTTGGAAAGAGATATGGAGGCCTTGACCCAGTGCAAAACCAGAGAATTCTTCACTGATTCAAAATAAGTTCTTATCCAAAGATTAAAATGATAATTTCAATATTTCCTCTTCAGGTCTACTATACACATTCATATTTAGACCGTTTGACTTTGAATCATCCCATGCGACTTCTTCTCGTGAGTAACTTCGCACCAGTTCTATCGCAACGCTCCGTCACCTCTTCTCTTCACGCTCTGATACCTAACCCAACTCGCACTGAGCTTTCGAAGCGAATTACGTCTCGCACGGATTGCTAGGGCAACTACGCGAGTTCCCGCGCGTGGCAGTTCGCGGATGACTCGTGCGCGGCGCTGGCGTCGGCGGGCGGGTTGATACCGGCTTCCGACGAACGACAAGCCCGCCAACCAATCTATTCCTTTTTAAATGCAATTAAATCGCAAAGTGCGTAAGGGTAAGGGAGGGAGCGTACACATCGTTGCGTTTCATTACTCGATTTCCACTGACTCCGGGTAGCACGTTTCCAACCCGGCATTTACGATTCGAAATCATAAATGATGCGATTGGGTGCCCATATCACGGAGGAAAGGCCTCGGGAGGGATACTAAAAATACCAGGGGGGTCTCTCATACTCCCTTGGAGTTACGTACATCTCATATATTACAAATGCTGTAAAACATTGGAGCAGGATTGCATCTCGTTGCGCCAAGCGTTCAACCATCCTCGTCTAAGCAGGGTCCACTGATTTCTATCACCCGCTCCTCCTTCCCGTATATTATCTCACCACTCCCCACCCTCTCTTTCCAACTTTGTTACCCTAGGCCCTAGGCTCGGCGTCCATTCGTCCTTTCTCCTTCATCATTGGTTTATCTTTTCACACCTACGTATTTCTTCTCTTTCACACCCTTCTTCATCTGTTCCATATATGTCATTCGAGATCTTCCTTTTCCGTTCTTTCCATCTAATAAAAGTTTCTGATATGGAACGATAAATTCATTTTTGCCATTTACAAAATAATTAAGATTTTTTTTTTCAAATTTTGTATACAAATATTTTGCAACAGGTGTATTTTATACACCACAAAAATGTTTTAAGACGCACTTTTAAGTGAGTAATCCTTCACTAAGAGAGACCGATCATTCTCCTTCCCGAAAAAGACCGAGAAAAGAAGAACAGTCGAAAATTTGAAACGTGTTGTGTGTTTATTTTATTTATGACCACCTTTTTGAAGCCCCTATTGGCACTTACTAACATAAGTTTGTTAATGATGCGTTCGAAATGCATAATTAAAATCACTGCATAATCAGGTAATTGTCCGCAGCCAAGCGCACGGGTGCATAGATATCAACACCTAAGGTGATATTTCGCAGAGAAAAAATTTACTAAACCAAAATTCGAACCAGGATGTCCTGATCACCAGTCAGGTATACTTCCAGTTAAAGATAATCTAGATCCCGATCAAGTCAAAAGATATTTTCGCAGCAAGCTTTATCCTTTGGTATTTGTATTGGTGACCTTTGTTTGAATTCTAACCAATGGCCGGCGCGTGACTCAAAAAGACTTCCATTGAAAAACCTCCTGGTAAGAAAATAAGAATAATACTTCAGCATCACAGCCTATAAACAATTCCATCAGCAACCTTGGCAACAACAGTAATAAATCAATCGTAATTCTAAAAGGTTTTAAACAATTACGATAATCCAAGTACACAGCCATTTAAATTAACAAATAACTTTTTTGCCTGAAAAATAAGTTATCATAAAAAGGCAATGCTTAAAAAGGGCACAGAAAAAATTAGCAAAAATATGTGTTATTTAGTACATACATTAATAAAAAAATAGGAACACAGAGGTAATGCATTCTTGCAATCAGAAAAAAAACAACAGTTTGACCGGTATGCAAGAGACTGACACACAACACCAACAAACACCAGGCGACACAGGTTGGCCAACCGAAGCTTCGAGGGACACACGTTGGCTGCCCTGCATTCCAGAGTAAGTGAGAAAGAGAGAAATGAAGAAAGAGAAATATCGTGACGGTCAGGGATGGACCAGGGTTTGAGGTTCGAGACGGGGAAAAATTGTTTTTTTTTTACGAAATATTAGCGATATGTTTAGGAATAGCAACAGGGGGATACAGTCACACAACTGCCAGGAGAAAGCAATATAATGGAGGAAATTCGTGGGAAAAAAGGAGTAAGGAGAAAAAAGTTACTGAAAGGGTACTTATGCAACCAAGGGATTATGGCTTGGGGCTATCTACGGATGCGTCGTTACAACCAACTAGGGGAGCAGTTTCGGAAAGTACTAAATCACTCCGTTGTAATGGGAGCTACGGCATAGATCCTGGGCAGCACTCATTAATTAGAATGTACAGACGAGCTTACAAATGAAATTTGAAAATTATCTAGTACAGGGGAAAAATACTTCAACTAGCTTAAAACTGAGATGGTAATAAGCAATGAATTTGACGATTAATCCAAGAGCTCTGCAGTAAGCGTAATGGCGTTGATCATACAACTAGTTTAAGACTGAAAAGTTTTATTTCAAGGATTCGATAGAGTGATGCGATTGATTGGATACATTTATGCATATAAAACGACAATAATATATAAAATGTCCTTTTCTTGGTAAAGATTGGTTTATTTCTGTTCAGTAAAAAAAAACAACCGAGAAAGTACATGTATTTTTACTAAACCCGATTAAAACCAACAGGAAATATTCTCAGGCATATAGAATTTCGCAGTTATTTCGATTGACTAACAACGCACGCCATTTGCATGATTTATCCTGAATTCATCGCTTTCCGCAACTAAAGCAGAAGAGATAAATTCATACAGCCTAGGATTGACGGTAGGTTTGACGCTAATGCACAAAGAGAAGGGACACCAGACTGGTGCCTTGACTTTCATCACCCTATATCCACGGATAAATCAAGACGCGAATGTAGTAATTTCCTCCTTTGGTAGAAATGATTAATACATTAACCGGTACCCCAATACGTCTCGAAAGGGTTCAACTTAGAAAACGCCACACACTGCTGGAGAGACAAACTCAAGACTTCGTTAATTTCTCAAGCCAGATTAATGAATCGACACGTTCCATCGAGTAATGAGACCGAATTTCCAACGGCAGTCCGCAATTTATTTTCAAAAGGGAAATTAATTTTGTCCCCGTTCTCCAAGTGGCTCATTTCGAGTTTAATGCCTGAACGGTTTAATGTGGCATCGAATGATTCAAACTTATGAATTCTCCAGAACTCTGGACCCATTACGTCATACACAAAAATTAAGTCCAACAAATTAATGTGATTTTAAGGCCACAGATTGTCAGGAGGAAAGACGTTTGAACATACAGCACGAGAAAAATTACCAACATAATTTTTTTCTCTCTTTTTTTTAAATAATTACTTCTTTCCATTTAACACGATACTAGATATCAAGATATATACAACACCAATTAAATCAAATGCTATTTATTATTTATTCTTACGCTAGGAGATTTTATTCATTGACCAGACTGGACAAAATAATTATATAATTTTGTGATCAGACTAAGCGCTAAGTTACGAAAAATGCCACCTAACTGCTGAAGCATCGCCAACGCAACTTTTAAGGTAATTACTATCAAATAATTACTTCTTCTTTCTAATTATCATATTCATCCCCAGCCCACATAAATTACACCTTGAATCAGTCACTCAAACGCGTATTTTACTGACTGTAGAAGTCAAAATTAGGTTGCACAAAGGCAACTCATGCCACGATGATACTAACCGTAACTAATAAGGGCTGGCGAACATCTACAAGAATATGATGCATAAATAAAAGATTTAATCTTTGGCTCCAGCACCTTGAGTGCTTCGGTACGATTTAACACTACCTCGAGGTACATATAAGGTAATAATAACACTAATAAGGAGACATCGCCAAAGTGATGTTCGGGATCTGTATGCGGATGTTATTAACTGAAACTATATAGGTAAGGTAGAAAAAGTATCACGGCTTTCTTCCACATAGGCCCGGGTTCGAGAGATATTCGCTTGTAAAGATTTCGCGCGGCATGACATCCCTTGAGTAATCGCTACCTCTTAACTACGGCCGTGTTTTTCTCTCTTCTAATTTTTGAAATCACTGTTACATTTTATCCCCATTCGTTTTATTTAGTTACTTCGCGATATTTTTAAATTTGATATCAATTTATGGATTTCAAACGAAACTCCGAATTGTGCTTTACCTCGGCGATTACTCAAGGGATGTCATCCTGCGCGAAGTCTATACATGCAAATATCTCTCGAACCCGGGCCCATGTGGAAGAAAGCCAAGACACTTTTTCTACCTTACCTATAAGGTTTCAGAGAATAACATCCGTATCCAGATCCTGAGCATCACTTTGGCGACGTCTCCTTGTAAGTGATACTTCCAAAGAACTTTCCCTGATAAAGAACCTTTCCCTGAAAGTAAAAAAGAAATGGTCATACTCATACGAGGCTCAAGAGAGTTTTGACAGAACCGACCGCTCATTTTTAAGTGCTTTTGGTACTTCGGCTAACCCGCCCTCAATATATTGAAATTATTGTGGCAACTCACCGAGATCAAAATTTTTCCATTCCAATGGCACCTAAATTCCAATGCTTCCAGTATTTTAATATCCATAAAATTATCTGCATTTTAAAGAGCTAAACTAACGTTAAGCCGAAGTGGGAAACTAATTGCAATTTTTACACGCTACGGAACAGAGCTACTGCAATGCCATAACATCTTCTAACGTAAAAGATTGAGCGCTGAATTAACTGTGTTGTGATTTTGAGAAATAGATAGCATGAACTAGAAATATTCTTCGGAGAATACTGCAAGCATCATTGACGGAAGAGAATGCTGTTTTCAATGTCTACAATACAGGCAAGGAGTAGGGATGAAATTGCTCCAACGAGTGAGTTTTAAGCTGCAAGCTATCAGATAGTCGGTTTTCATCCGTGGACAGACGGGTAATTTCAAGGCGCTACAGGGAAGGAAGGAAATAGGTGTTTAATATACAGGATAAGCATAAAATCTTGCCTTGAAAATAAAAATTTATTGCAGAATAATCGCTTGACATAATGATGTAAATTTGATGCCGTTACGTAGGTCAGTGTCACTCGTTTTTTAAGACCACTTACGTTAGTAAACTTCCACCTGTACCCCCTTGGTAGCTCGGAGATTGTCGAAGTGGTATTCCAGTTTCCGCGAGGTGTTTTGAAACGTGTTCTGGCGGTAACTGGAATATAGCTTCAACATTCTCCGAGCTACCAACACGTTGAAGTTTACCAACGTTCCGTTCCGTTTACGTTCAATCTAAAGCATATGGACCACTGCAAGCCTTTTTTCCTCCAGTCAGGAATTATGACTGTGTATTCTCTTTATATATTTGAGCTTTGCCAAAGACAACCTTACAATTATGACTAGTAGGTCTGATGTACACACACACAACACCAGGCATAAAGAAGACCTTGATACACCTTTCTATAGATTGTCAAAGTCCAAAAACAGTTTTAAAAACATAGCTATTAAGGCATTCAACATACTGCCAAGAGAGGTGAAACTAAAAGACACTAAAAATTAAAAAAAAAACAATCCAGAAATGGTTGCGTAGGAAACCCCTATATTCTTTTGAAGAATACATATCTGGGGACTTCACAGGTCTTTGTGACTAATGGGCCAATTATTATTTTAATATGTGAACTTTACATTGTTTTTCATGTAGTAATCCGTTTCATTGTTTGTAATTGTATATTATAAATATTTTTTATTTTTGACGATGTCTATTGTGATTTATATCATTTCACGACTAATAAATTGATTGATTGATTGAACGTAAGTGGTCTAAAAAAAACAGTGACACTGACCTATGTAACAGCATTAAATTTACATTACATTATGTCAAACGATTATTCCGCAATAAATTTTTATTTTCAGGGCAAGACTTCATGCTCACTCTGTACATTATAAACAGGAAGGATGTGAAGAGGTGTGGAAGCCATAACTATGAGGGGTAAGGAAAAGGGAAAAAAGAATAGTCGAGTGGGTTGAACAGAAAGAGATCAGGAGAATGGAATGACTACTCGTGGACATAATCGAAGGCAAGGAAGCTTTTTCACATAAAGTTGGGCTTTTGGAGTGAAGGGATTCATACTCGAGTTACCAGGAGAAATAACGAGCGAAATTGCACGAAGGGATGACGATCAAGTTCTAAAATATTAATCCATTCATTTAGCGACACAAGCTTCAGAAGTTCATGGTGAATTCGCTTCTGGACAGATAGGCTATTACTACGGAAATCCCATGCTCAATATTTTCATTTTAGAAACATATTTACGGCGAAACGCAGGTAAAAAATTATACAAACGGACATCTATAAACTGATAGAAGCAGCAGTGGTGACTCGTCTGAATTGAATGGAAAAGATGCGAAACAATACTACAAGTGCACCAAGAATAATTTTTTTTAAAGTTATTTCCCGAACTTATGTTATAAAATGACCCGCAGTAAGATAAAAAAATTACATTGGAGGTTATATTCAACGACTTTTTCCATTGATTACTCACAATCATGCATCTAACTCATTATAAAACACCATTGTTTAAGCTAGGACGGTTTATAGGCACGACCCAATATGAATTCAAAATTGCACGTAGCCCGAAATTTGCTTCGGGGGAAGCTTGGTTGGTATTCGGGTTGCCTACACTGATGGTTATCAAATTCACACGCATCGGAAAAGCACACATTTCATTAAACCAGTTACTTATTTAGTTTGGATGATGCTGAAAGTTAAATTTATTCTAAGTAGCTGGAATACTTAATGACGTGTAACTATATCGAAAAATGGAGTGTCAAAGAATGAATTCCATTATTCTGCTTATGTTTCAGGGGCAGTTGTCACTGGGTAAAAATTCCGGGGTAGGTAGCTAAAGCCCCTAAAGCCTCCCCCTCAACTGGCTAAGTGCCTGCCTTCATTATCAGTAGACGTCAAAATTCACAATTCAGTCACTATATGCGTAAGGCTATCAAATGGATTACAGATCAGAATCTGCCGGCGAATCCTTTCGTGCAACAAAGCTCACTAAAAAAATTTTAATACCAACACCATAGTCACCCATGGGCAAAGAGTGACTTATACGCTACGGGTGAGTCAACTGCGACATTAAAAAAAGCATTCCACATCTCCCAGAGACACCTAGAAAAGCAGCGTGAAGTTGAGGTACAGCAAGCCAGCATACATAAAAAAACAAAAGAATACACACAAATCACCATCAATGTGTTACATAAATATGTATACGAAGGCCAAGAAGGCGTGAATTGAAACTAGTGGGTACTACTACTCCCCAAAAAAAGAACAAGTTTTTAATAGTTTTACACCACGCTAAAATTCCATCAAAAATTATACAAGTATATATTAGGATTACGTAAAAATTACATGGATTAGGATTAAGGCGTTGAGAAGGCGATTACAATACTACTAGGATGCCCAGGACCACATATTTCTCGGAAAAAAACATAAATTAATATTAACTGGTTATAGGAGAAGAGGTGTTTGATTTAGTTTTTAAAAAAGGCCTCAAACCGTTGTATTTAGTCACAGGTCAACAGGGATATTTACAAAATGGATCATTTTTAACACAAACATGGCGCATCAGACTACGTAACCGCTTTTCTTTGGTAAAAAGCCTTTGTGACTTAAACATTTAATGATTTACTACTATCGACTGATTAGGTAGATAGAACATAAAAAATTGGCACACTAGATAAAGTCGAAGGGTCATGGTGGGGGAAATTAACTTCTGTTTACCTGCACTTGATAATTTAGCATCTTTGCTTACTAAGCTACAGAATGTTTAGCATCTTAGCTACCAAAATTAACACTACCATCATTTGCTTACCACTTTTATGGTTCCGATAACTTTTCCAGCACACTTTTGGAAAGAGTATTGATAAAAAGGTCATAATTACGGGAAGAAACGTCTAACAGTGAAACTGACCGTATATGCCGAAGATAAAGCGTTAATTTTCTTCACAGCTTCCCGGATGAAGACTTTCAATACTGTGAAAGGTGCATAACGCTACTTATGCCGGTAATAAAAATACAAAGACATTGATAAAGAGTGTGTAATCGATTACTGCATGCACAGACGCTCACACAATAACAAAAAATACTATCACTCCACATCAGGTCAACGTTTCAAGATTATGTTCAACGAATGGTGAACGATTAGGATTGAAGGTTGAAGGAAATAAATGCCCAATCATATTCCTTTGAAGCCATACTGAATGGAAATTTCATGTAATTATCGTTTCGGTACTAATAAGGAAGGAATAAAACAGGAAAATGCCTCCATTTTACTCGAATTTCAATGTTCCTATTTATGTCGTGTTTATGGCAAGACGATTTTTTTTTACTTTCTCAAATTGAAGTTTTATACCACTTTATTATCTATACTAAGGACATCTTCAACGCAGAATGGCTCACAGAGAACCTCATTCCAATTCAAAGGCACTATTCTACACTAAGAAAGAAACCGAACGTGAAATATCATTAAGACTCAGGACGAGCTTGAGAATTCCGAGTGCACTAAATTCATTCCTTTCCCACAAAATGACATTAATCTACGAAACGTCCGCAGTCAAATCTCAAAGCAATGAGATTACTTTTGATTTGTCACTCCATTAAATCATTTCTCTCGGAAATGGCAAGACCACATCTTTTGAATACTAATCCGGCCTTTTCTCCAGGACAGGCACATAAACGAAAGCATGATAACAGCAATTCACCATTTCCTACGGGACCACCAATTATCATCCGTCGGTTAGTATCAATTTGAGCGAAAAAATAGCCCACACAAGTACTACGTTCCCTGATTAAAATCGTCAACAGCCAAAGGCAAAAAAGAATATTGAACATTTAAGAAGGACAATAATTTACAAAAAACGAGACACGAGAAATTCATAAGGAATTCGGAACCATGAGTGTATTTATCTTCTAGACAGGATGAAATTTATATTATACAGCTCTGCCTCAAACATTGAATAGTTTTTCAGGGATAAACTGATTGTTGAGATTTATAAATGAATCACACATTTTTTTAAATTACTCCTGGATGCCAAAAATAAAATCGTACTTCCCCGAGGAATAAAAGAAGTGTATGTTTTTCTCTAATATCAATGTATTACACCGAAAGATCGCTAATATGCTTCATTCTCAGCCGATGGCCCCACACACGTTTTAGGGAAGCCCTCGTGCACGGAAAATTGCCTGATGATGGTTGTGTAACAATCAAAACGTGTTTCGTGAGCTATTATAGCAAAATTTGTGGGCAATACGATATCTTAGTTGATCATTAGGCATGTTGTTCCTCGACATCTCTCGGCAAAAAGTTGACTTCAACTCTTTTTTTGACGCAGCTCTCCACTCAATCCTCCTATTGGTTTATCTTTTCACTCTAACGTATTTCTTCTCTTTCGCATCCTTCTTCATCTGTTCCATATATTTCATTCGAGGTCTTCCTTTTACTTTCTTTCCATCTACTAAAAGTTTCTGGTATGGGACGATAAATTCATTTTTGCCTTTTACAAAATATTTAAGAATTTTTTTTTTCAAATTTGGAATACAAATATTTTGCAACAGGTGTACTTTATGCACCAAAAAAATATATAAAGACGCAGTTTTAAGTGAGTAATCCTTCACTAAGAGAGACAGATCGATCATGAGATATGCGTCCTCCTAACATATACATCTACACACTACCCCGCAAGCTACCTCAATAGGCGAGTGGCGGGGGTGTAATGATACCAGCAGGTATTTACCGTGTGCTACACGTAAGGCTCGAAGAACAATGATTGGGCTTTGAAAACGTTATGAGGACCATAGAAAAAGGAGCAAGGCAATCAATCAGACAGAGAAAAAAAAAGGTGTGAGAGTTGGCAACAGTGGAGATGCCAAATCATTGGCGGTACCTTCGCATTTCATCCCTTGGTGAATGACACCGTACAGGAGCGATCCGCAGTGGTCGCAGAAGGCAGGGCTGCTGTAAGTGTGGACCTTGAACCTGTGTTTGGTGCGAGTATCCTGCGGATTCAGGGCGGGGGGATGATGAGGGAGAGAGAGAGTAGAAAAAAAAGGAAGCGGCCATATTCATGAGATTGGAGACTCACAAAAAAGTGATGAATCAAAAAAACAGAAAGCACAAACACACACGCAGACACACGCTCACAAAAAACGAACCAAATCACACATGCACACTCACAATTGCACGTTAACCTTCGAGGACCTTGCACTGTCGACGACATACTCCACCAGGTGTACTCGCACAAAAAAGAGCAACGTCACATGTCTCCAAATATAAAGGGATGGGCAGTGAGAGAGTTTATATTTTTTTACAGCCAACGCTACCACATACTCGAGTGATTTACATTGAACACAACTACTTGCAATGTGCAAGCGAAAGGTGAACGTGGAAGAGGTGAAGGAAAATTTTTAAAAAATACTGATTGGAGAGTGCCCGTATACCCCACCCACACATGAAGAAATTAATTTTTCACACCCAAGACCATAACTCAAAGCAAGATTAAAATATTATCACAATTCATTGCCTAAATTATCCATTATAATTTCAGAACAGCCATTGAATTAATCACGAATATTCCTTCATACCATAATCATTAACACTATTTTGAAACAAAATAGAAGTTCTCCATTACCTCAATTTAAAAATTATACCAAACCAAAGACCAAACAAAATTATCACGCACACGGAAGTTTCCATAACTCCTTTGGCAGTAATTCTCTTACCCAGCATTAGTAATGCAAACAATATTGCACTCCAGTCCTTGACCACCATGTTATCACAATGAATGACACAAAAAGTGAATAACACAAAAAATGGTATACCTCAACCATGAAGGCGAGATTAAGAGAAAATTTATTGCTAAAATTATATAAATAACAAAAGATATTTAAACACCTCCGCCATTAAGATCAGACTTGGAGAAAATATATACCAAAACCGCTCTGTAAAAAATATTTGTCATGTAAAGGACGATGAAGTCAGTAGAGAACACTGTAAACAAGATAATGGATTTAGTCATGACAATTTCAGAATCCTTGACTTCTTCTCCGGAAATATTAGTATATTTTTGCTAGGTAACCACTGACGAAAATCAGCAGAACAAGTATCGTAAAAAATATCAAGCTAAGTTATTTCAATCAAATTATTCAAAATATTAATACATCCTTGACAAAGAGTGCAAAAATAAGTTGAAACAGTAAAATTGTTGGTTCGGGAAAAAGTAAAAAGAACTTTTCTGATCGTAATTTCATGGCTTAGCGTAAAATGAAGTTAAAAAAATGAACTAACAATTCAAATATTACAACGATAGCCACTCCAGCCTGACAGATTCATTCAAAATATTTTGGAAGGCTAAATTTCAGAAAAAATAGTAGCGACCAAAAACTTCATTTTTCAGTTTTGGCAGCGGAAATGAAATCTAGGGCAAATTTCGTTAGAGAGGAGGAATTAACTAGGAAATACGTATTTAATTTCGTAATCATAAGGAAATGAATATCATTTGATCACAAATTATTTCGATTTCACAGCTTTTGCAGGAACTAAGAACGCCATGAAATAATAACTTCATAAGTTTTACAAGGCAAATTGCTCGAGTTTAGGATCTCTCTAGGTTTACAACCCAATCCTACGGATAGTTTTCTTGTACTTCGTGATCGATGGAGGTAGTTTTCAACTTAGGGAACGGTTTCCCAACGTATTTTATTGACCTCGTGGATTAAATCTCATGGTCGTAATCCATATCATGGAGCGCAATGCTATCCAACGCCCGATAAAGTCCCTGAAGACCGTACTGGTTCAGTCCCCATTATCTCCAGCTTTCGGAGTCGATCGTCAAAAGGTATGCGGCGGATTTGAAAAGGAAACCCCTGCGGAGTGAATAGCTGATTGGGCGGGACTCACACGCGGGGATGAGAACGGCCTGAAAAGCGAGAGAGCACATAGTTCGCAATCTCTGTCTTTAAAAGGCCTCCCCATAAATTCTCCTCTGTGGACATTGTGAGGGCACAAAGCTCACCACATGCTTGACTTTTGTAAAACGTAAGGATGTGGAAAAAACTGTTGAAAACGCAGATAGATGATAGATAAAGAACTTTTTTATTCAGCAAGTAGCACTTATATTTTCATTTCAATTTATTTTTAATTACAGGTTCATGGACCTAAAATAATAGTATATAGGACTTTACAAAGCACTATTTATAGATATTTAGTGCATATTACACAGGTTTATAAACAAAACCTCCCCCAAGGAGGAAATGGCTGATTTGGTGAGACTTGCGTGAAAGGATGAGAACCTAAAAAGCGAGATAGCTTGCGATCTCCGTCTTTAAAAGAACTCGACATAAAATTTCGTCCGCGGGCAGAGTGAAGGCTAATCGCTTACTACATGTTAGAATTTCGTATAACGACATACTACAGGAAAAAAGCTGTAAATGTGGAGAGATGGTAGCTACAGATCATGTTAAGTTCCGCGAGTAAATATTAAGATTTACCAGCAACCTATTTTCAATAATTGGGTTCTAAGTTCTGGAAATAAAAACGTATGCGATACGTTAGAATATGTTTAACTAGTTCTTCCTACAAACTAGGAAAATTTTAACATGATAGCGTATATATTAAACGAGTTATTGGTCTTAAATAGGAAAAAAATTGTATGAGTGCGATACATTAAAGTAAAATGGTGATTAGGCATGGTACCGAACCAACTAAAGTTCTACCTTTTAAGCCACCTTCTCAGCAACAACTTAGCGAGACTTCATTTATCACGTTCAATATCCATCAGTGAAAAGTTATATATCAAACACAGGCCGCATATCAATCGTGGAATAGATATCAGAGGACTTCCGATAGTTAATGACACAATCGAAATGAACATTTTCCTAGCAACTCGCTACTTTCGTAACAAATTTCATATTTTTACGATAAAGGCTACGTTAAGTAGCAGTACGTCGTTTCAAGTTGTTTTTAACTACAAGAGTCCCTGCTAGAGTTTCAATTCCATAGTCAGCCTAAGTTAAGTCAAGTTTAGTCCCCAAGTACAAGGCCACACTTCTCTGATACGCACCACACAGCCCAACCTTAAGTTACGCCCTAAAGCGACGCCTTTAATGCGCCGATCCTCATTTCGACACGAGTGGGAGCTCCGCTGCCAAAGAAGGGAAGAGATGGAATGGCTCAGATATGACGGGAATGGGGGAGTATAACGCTCAGCCCAAACCTTGCGCGCCCAACCCCACCTATCTCGACGGTATGAGAGGAATGGCCCTGGGGCGGGAAAATGGCCGAGGGGAATGAGGAACTGAGGGATAGAGGAATGGATAACGTGAGGAGGAAAGAGATATGAGAGAAGAAGAAGGAATGGAGGTATTAATAAAGGCGGAGCGACGGGAGGAGATTCAAGTAGGCGCCGGCCTAATAAAAGCGAAAGTTAAGAGTGGGCTGGCAAAGGTTATGAAAGGAGAGGGGGGAGCTGAAACGAGCTGGGAACTCAAGAGAGTACCAACAAGCTAGTAGGGGACGAAGGTACCCCCCCCACGAATAAAAAAAACGATCAGCTTTATTAGTGCGGAATCAAGATCGTGCAAGGACGCCGTGAAGCATTTAGCACTCCGTTCGTAGATGAGGCTGAGGGGAGAAATTCCTCGTCGGTGAGGAGGTGAAAATGGAAGAACGATTTTCAATTTTCGAGGCGAAAGGGAACACTTTCATAGGTAATGGGCGAAAAACATAAACGACCCATAAAATGTGGAGTACCTGTGATTGATTATTCGCGAAAAAAATAGCTCGCTGGTAAAAAGATGGGCATTAAGAAATACGATGAGGGAGTAACAAAGAAAATTGAACGTAGAGGGACAAATAAAAACACTTTCGTGGGTAATGTGAGGAAAACATCAACGACCCATATAATGCAGAGTACCTGCAATTGATTATTCTCGAAAAAATTGCTTATTCATATAAAGGTGGGCATATTTAAATAAAATGTGGAATTCAAAAATATTCTTGAACGCAGTGGGACAAATAAAAGGACTAAATGACAATCCGTGGATAATGTTCCTTAAAAAAACTCCAAAGAGCTACTCACTCCATTTAGTGAGGCATTTATAATTCGGGCTTGCAAAACTGAGAACAAGAGAAATAAGTTATTAATCGGTGATAAAGACGGAAATTTTTAAATATGATCAGAGAGAAAAAAGATTTTTGACAGTAATTGCACAATTAAAATTACTTAATCAGCGTTCATAGATGATGCTCCTCATTAAACCACAAAAAATTCATTTTCTGGATACAGGAAAGACGACTTTATTAGGGGTTTCTAAAAACGCGAACGAAAGGCAAAAAGGAAAGAAGATCGATTTTTAAAAATTATTTATAATCCACCGATAAAATTATCTTCGTGATTTTCACGAACAATTCCGATGCGCAATTTACGATAAGTCACACATTTTCTGGAAAACAGTCATCCATTCCGGCGGGATTCTAACTGAGGTTCCTTCGGTTTGGCAGGCAGGGACCTCACTCAAATTGAGAAGACTGGCAGGCTGTTAGGGGAAGGTATCAGACAGAAGGGATAGAAATAATCCGAGCAACTGATACGATGATTGCCTAAAGAATAAAATAAACTATTAGCTTTAACAGCGCGGTATCAAGATTGCGAAAGGACACCTTTAAACAGGCAATACTCGATTCGGAGGAGTTGAGGGAAGAAAGCTCCATGGGAGAGATATAAATGAGAAAAAAACTAGAACAAGTTTTCCAAACCAGAGAGAGCACTTTCAATGGCAATAAGTGGTGAAAGTTAAAGACGATATTTGAAAAATTACTTGAAATCCATGACTCACGAATAAATGGCCAAAATAAAATGAACTTTTAAAAAGCATAAGGGGTAATATAGGTAATGGTCATATGTATATAACCACAATAGGAGTCACTTCCTAGAAGTGTTCAATATTCACTTTTATACCTATATTATTCCATCACAATCTTATTTGTCAAAACAAATTAAATGTTATATAAATAAAAATATTGTACACATAAATATGATTGCCTTAAAGAGGACAAAAATCGATAGGAATGCTATGGACAATGGAGGTCATGAAGGATGAAAGAGCACAGAATGGAAAAATTCCTTGGCAAGCAAGGAAAATGTTATTAAACTTTATGCGAGAAATCCTTCTAATGAGTTTAAGTTTACGCATTAAAATTAAAGAAAAAAGCGTAAAATATCGGTTGTTAACGAAAACATAGCAACAGCCTCTCTGGAGTTTACATTTCGGAGTGCGAGATCAGTGAGCAATTGAAGATAAAAACACATCTCCTGGATGTAAATTACATTCGCAGCGGAATTCGAACCCCGACGAGGATTTTGATAAAGCTTCGAAAGGAAAAGAACACGGCCAGCGAGTTAAGAGAGCAGCAAGAGAAGGAAATAAAAAATTTTGTAAGACACTCAATCGAGGTCAACTATATTGAGGAATCAAGACCTGACAATGAAGATCTAATTCATTTGACGCACTTTTCGGAGTAGTTTTAGTGCTTCTTTGGGGACGGGGAAAATAAAACAGTAAACTATCTTAAATTTTCAAAACATGAGAAAACTTTTGCTGGCAAGGCGCGGAAAATCTAAGAGACTGCTTACGAGTGTCACACTGGTAATGACCATTTCCCTATCACAATGACTGAGTAGACAAAAAACGATTAGTTTTAACATTTACAGCCTTGCAAAAGTTTCATTTGGGTGGTGTGTCTGAGGCGGTGGCAGTCCCATACGAGGAAACAACAATCCCGTAAATTGCCATAGGAGGGTTATTCGGGTAGAGTAGTTGTTTGATTTGACGAGTGGTGCCAAATTTTACGGCCATTGGAGACACCCTTTTTATTTTGAATTTAACATTTAGTTTGACAAACTAAAAATAATGGCAAGAAGAACCGAAAGACTCGATAAACTCCTCCAACAAGAAAACTTGCTAACGTTAATGCGAACATTTCATTCACTGATTAAAACAAGGAGTTGCCGATTTTCCCACAAATTTCCTGACAACTAAAAACCTGTAAATGCAATATTTCGTATAAAGTGGGGGTTGCTTAGAACGGACCAGGGTAGAGGCGAAATAGAAACGGAATTTTTAAGATAATAATGACAAGAAAAAAATGGTAATGACGTACAAAATATTCTTAATGCATTCAGAAATTATTTACCAAGGAATTTCGCCTCAGTTCGAGGATATCACATCTTTATCAGAGTTTTGTTCTTTTTTCACAAGTTCGGATGAAGAAAATTAGCGAATTAAAAATTGCGCACAACGTTCGAATAGTCGAAACATTTTTAAGTCGACCACAGCAGAATTCACTCGAGGCTAAATTCAAATACTATTCGGTTGTGCTATCAGCAATAAAATAGAAATTAATTCGAAAAGAGTAATAACATATTAATTATTAAGACTTATATTTCAATAGAAATATTTAAATTTTATACACTAGCAAATATATTTCCCTCGCACGATACTGAAGATAGAGACGGAAAAATAAAAAAGAGAATGCACATAAGGAATTTAAATATAATAGAAAAGATAGATTTATAAAGAATGCCCAATATGTAATGATATACGTCAACTTAAAATTTAAAAAAACTTATTCACGAAGTTCCTAGGAGAAAAAAATGTCATCAATAAAAAATGCGGCTCCTCACACACACACTCTCGGCATCTAGAAGAAAATAAGAGTCTTAAATAATAAGCAAGGGTGACAACAAGTAGTCGGGTAAAAAGGGACACACAGAAATATTAAAGGATGCAAATGCGAGGAGACACTTACGTCCGAGTCAGCTCCCTTGTCTGCCCCCGGGCACTTGAACGATACGTATTCATGACAGCGCTTGTGGACGACGAAGCTGCAAACTGCAAAGACAGAGAAGAACAGCGTGAATAATCACAGAATAAGCTCTTTAAAAAGGGCAGAGAAGGCAAAGACAATTTTCCTTAACGTTTTAAAGAATTTTCCACTGAGTAATGAATTAAATACTACCATATTCACCACTCATGTCACTCGGAGAAAAAAGTGACCTACACAAGATTTGTCAAAAGTTTCAAAATCTTCAATAATTTGCCTATATTACCTTAACGTACAAGGACTAGATTGCAAGGGATTTACGAATAAAATTAAAAATTTTCATTTAAAATAATTACCTTCTCGTTACTAAATCAATCAAATTAAACATTTTAAAGAAAGATTATAAATACAATATAATTTTTAAACTCTCACAATGCCTGTGTAGTAATTAATGATTATATTGCAAACAAACAAAAAAGAAAAATGTGCTATGATCAAATTAATATGATAGGGAATTACAACGGAACCACGTTAAAAAAATGACGTCTTTAATAATACTATTTAATATTTTAAACATTATAGCAAGCAATAAAAAAGCAAGGAATAGCAATAAGACTTGTAATAAATAAAAATTTTAACGATAAAAGTGTTATAGTATCACTTGTATATTTCTGGAAAAAAGTCAATTACATTACCACGGCGCAATGTTGATAATAATCATTAAAATGTTTTTCTTCATGGAAGCAAGGACCATTTCTGAGAAAAAGGAGCGAGTATTCACTGACAAAAAGGAAATTCGGCGTTTCCCTTTTGCTTCGAATTAGGCAGCAGCGACGGAGCCATTTGAAGACAGATGACGTTTATTACGTTATCCATGGTCTAATTCAATTGACCTGAAGCATTTACCAGGAAAATGAGTTAATAAGAAAAGGGAACCAAATGCTTCCTTGACTCCATTCATTTCACAAAACCTCAAGGAAACATTTTCCCAGATTTTTGAGAGAATTTTCCAACAATGCGACTTAATTTACATTTACAATGTTACTCATCCGTAACTAAAATCGGCAAGGAATTACCGAATCGTAACACCACAGAAACTTCTGCAACTTATGGGCCTTAACTTTAATCAAGCTTAATCCCCCAGAGCAATAGAAGTTAATAGGGGTCAAATTGTCGGGGATAAACATTTTAGGTACCCGATTTAAATTTAAAAGGCAAAATGCTGATGTTATCTACATAATTATGATATAAAACATGCATATTATGTATTTTTTATTTACTTATGTATTTCGAATGAAGAGTATTTAAGCGCCGAGGAGAGGAAAAACATATTCCTGGATTGCATCACCAAAATAACGTCATACCACCAACCTAGTAATGTTTTCAATTAACATATCCTCCAACCAGCACAATAATAATTAAAAATGCAATGCACAACATTTAACGGTAGAATCGTCTGAAAAATACAGTCTAACATGAATTTATACATTATTTAGAAGTACTGACGCAACGGGCCAATAAATATACAGCTTCGCCCCTTAACTTTCCTCCCGTATACAGCCCGCAATGCATCCGTGCTGAATGGACTGCGTGTGTTTAAGGCGGCCTATAGTGGCAACTTCGCATTAGCTACACAATCATTGATCGAATTTTAGGCCTCGGGACTAAATTATCTCAATATAAATATCTCATTGGAAGAGGAAGTAGACTATTACGGAAATTGATCTCAAATTTTATGAATGAAAATATCCGTGTTGAGAAGTTTATTAAAGAAAATGAATAAACATGCTTGAAAAGGCCTAGTTTGTCAGGAATTCTGCTCGGTCAATATCTCACACCATTCCTCCAAGGAGTAATGTTTTAACCATCAAGGATCAGTTTCGAAAAAACATCAATAATAGGCTCCACTCCACAAACTTTCTGCATCAATGATGAAAATTCATAAAATAAATTCTTAACTAGCCGACTGACGATTTATAAATCTCATGACAAGTAGATATAACAGAAACTTAACTGATTGTCATTGCTAACAGGGTACCCGATGAAAACTTTCCAAATATATAATAATCACTTCCATGCAAAAACGCAGAATATCGAAAATAAATACTCCGCATAATAGTTATGACAATAAATACCAAAGGTATTTATTTAAGCCCTATGATGTTCAGGGGAAAGCGAATTCTTGTACCTTTGCGCTCGGTAGATCATCTCGTATTTCTTCTGCCCTACAGGGAATACATTTAAGTTCTAAGACGTTATTACCCGTACGGAAAAGTATGTTCTTAATTGTTTCAGCAATATAAGCCTATAAGTAGCCTCCGAGTCTCTAGCGGTTCCCAACCGCTTTTTTTGAAAGCTCTGTAACACTTTCTTTGTGCTAGTAGTTGTTTTTTTTATAATTGTGCAGTTTCCCTTTGAATTTCATTAAGGTTACGGTTTAGTCTTTATGCGCTGTATCCCATACGCTCGCTGCGTATTCAAGGTGTGGCCTGAAGAGTGCGCAATAGTACCACCACGAATATTACAAAAGAGGATCATCAAGTCGGCCTCTAAATGTGTTGTCACCCACCGCATATTAAAATAGGTTTACAGAAGTTGCCACTCGCGTCGCTGACGGACAAATTGATCCGAGTTTCACGGGGAAATAAGGTATAATTAGGGGTGACAACCGAAATGTACATTCATAATGATATGATTTATCGCACTCATAACTCTTCAACGCTATTCCTCACAATTATATTCATTTTACTGCAAAATATTGGAAAAACAAGTGGATCGCATTGCACTCATCCCCACGCCTCGGGCATTCTTGAAAGCCGATTAAAATGCGACCGAAGGGGCAACAGAAGCAGCCTTTTATGGGATAGAATTGGGCCTCCTCTATGCAGTCCCCTTGAGTACCTCTTTTTCCCTTTTCCATCCAAAAATCTTCGTCAAACTCTTAAGATGATAGGATTGCGATTGCGAAATTCAAAATATTAGCAGTGAAGATTTCTCAGGTCTTGTACCGGGTAAGGTCCTCCATATCTCCTTGGTAGGAGATATAGAGGACCTTACCCAAGACCCAAGAAATCTTCTCTGCTATTGTTAGCCGGTAAAGAATCATACATCAATTCACTTAAAAACGTTAATTTTAACTCACATAAAATGACAAAAGGTTTACCATCCGAATTTGCCTATTATTACTCAAGGAATCTAACCTAGCACGCAGACTTCGAAGTATTAAGTACTGAGTTAAACAAATATCCACAGGCAGGGCAAAGTGTGCCGGGTTTTGTCAGAATCACACGAAGTTTGAGTCGGTCCGCGCCACATTTTTCACCACCAGGATGAAAAACTCTCACAATATTTTCCGGCAAAAATTTTACAAAACTCTCGCTGAGAAAGGAGAGTTGGAGGAGCATAGCCTTTAGCAACCTCACGCTTCCAAAACTTTTTAATACCTTCTCTGCCGTGCTTCTCGACACAACACACGTCCTCTCTCTACCACTGCCTCCCATACCATAACCCTGAACAATCTTTCTTCCCTCACCGAACCCTGAATCATCTCTCCCCTTCACACTCCTCAAGAGAGAGAAAAAATCCACCGAAAGCTCTTCCCCTCATCCGCGCTCGCTTACTGCCGCCCGACTCGCTTCCCGCTGGCGTCAAGCCCATTTGCTTCAACATATTACCCCCCCGCCATAAGCTGCAAACTCCTCCTCCCAGAATGCACCACGCCCTGTTGCTTCGTCGATACCTTCCTTTTTTTGGGCTCACGTACACATGCCACTTTATCTACATCCAGCACGTCTACCTTCCGACGCCGTCAACCATATCGTACGTTTCCCTCCAAAACGTTTGCGAGTTTAAGATTGACGAATAGGACGCGTTCCGTCTTGAATATTACCGCAAACGCAGAATTGGTTTCAAGGGCCGAGAGGAAGGAATACTGAATAGGGGTGGGAGACGGTAACGCCGATGCACTGTCCTTAGATAGCTCGACATGTCGTTACCTGAATTACTCCGAGAAATAAATACCCTAATAAACACAATTAAATCAAGTTCACCGTCATTGAAATGAACAAAATGCTGTGAAACGAGGAAACTCTAGGCACTATCTCATTACAGATAAATTTTTCCTGCGAGTAATTAAAGTGAATTATTACGTCGTTCAGGTAGGAGATTATAAATTAGCCACTGACATTCGATTTTGGCTGGACTAGACTTGGTTTAAAAAATTGCTGAATTTAGGAAGAGCATCGTATATTTAGCTAGTAATTTCTTCAAATAATGTTAATTCAATAAATGTTACAATAGCGTCATCTCTTTGCAGCAAATATTTTCCTCATGAATTCGATTGGAAACTCAGTTACTAGTCAAAAGCCGAAGACAACGCATAGGATAAGCGGTATATCAGAAGATGATTTATAAATTTTTCGATGAAAAAAATATGAACATAGCCACAAAACCGACATTTTAGTACTCTTAACTAATTTTACTAATAGTAAAAAAGTACTTTTCACAACATTGAGATAAAAACATAGAATCCCATTCATTAAATAGTTCAACCCGAAGGTTCGTATGGTTAGCTGAGGCTAGAGCTCACCCCGGACGGCCTCAGTCAAAGCCAGCGATCAGCAATCAAGTGCTATAACCATGGGTAGTCTGGTGCACTAGGCTACCACGCTACCCATTAGAGGGTAAAAATTCTACATTCCTATAATAGTTTGCTATAGAAAAATATTTCCCACTACATCGCCCTTGGCATTCCACGATTAATAAAGGCCGCATAATTATGCCATTTACACGCTAAGGAGCGATAGATGTACGGGATAAAGTCTGTCCTCTGAGAAGCAACGGTAATTCTTACGCCAACGCTTCACGCACCATTTCATTTTAGAAAATTAATTAAATGGAAACCCGAGAATTTTTTAAGCGTGAGGAAAACGCACTTCTTTCACTCCCACATGAAGCGGGTTTCCCGTAGAGTAAAAGCATATTAGCCCTTCCGGGAATTTGAACGATAACAAAATTAAAACATCAACACTTACCTTATTTCCAGGTTTTTAGCAAATTGAAACGCCTGGTAGAAAACTCATACCGTCAAGGGGTCTAATTTAAGCCAACAAACTATTAGTTTTTTCTTTACTTAAATAAGACCCTTTGGCACAAACAAAATAGCTTCTAAAGCTAAAATACATCATAGAAACTCCACAAGATCCGCAAGGAACATAATATGAGAGGGATTCAACCACTTGCTGATATCGCACCTCCCAATTCTCGTTCTCAGAAAATACAATGTCCAGATATGGAGGGGAAGAGTCGTTTTAAGAAGTACTGAATGAGAACGGTAAAGAAAAGAGAGGAGAAAGCTACAGTGGTGAATAAATGCATCCTTTCATTAAGAGTCGATGAATGAGAAATAAAACCTGGAAATAAGGCTAAACAATGGAGAATAAAACTTTTGGGCATTATTAAAGGGAGATATTTAAGGGATTCAGAGAAATTGGATAAGGAAAAAACGATTATAGAACGATTTTATCTAATATAATGACCTATACATGATTGAATTCACGAGAAATAATACTCTTCTTTGTTGGATCCACTGTTTAGGAAAATTCAAGTCATTAATATATAAGTAAAAACTAAAAAAAATTGCTGAAATTTGAATATTTTAACGATTTCACGGAAATTTTGGAATTACTTTTCTGTCCGGTTCTAGTGAAAGTTTATTCCTTAAAAAATATTAGATTTCGGCAGTATTAGCGCATTAGTAGAAAGAAATTGCACGTGAATACGAGTAAAATACCTCAGTTAAGGTGTGGTATCCACGAACGAATAAGGTTTGTTAGTTCGAGCATGGTTTCCTTCCCTATGATCGCCTACTATATTGCCTGGGCGAAGCGTTTGGCGTCGTGTAGTCTCAGATCTTCCTAGAAGTCCATTAAAGAACGCGTTAGTTCGTTGAACTCTCCTTTATGCCTGCCGTTTCATCGGCCTCGATTTCCTTATTGCTCTCTCCCTGTGCAGCTTTATTACGGAAATAATGTAATAATGCACTCGGTTGACGCAGCCGCTAAGGTATCTACAGCATAAGGTATTGTGAGTTGTGTTCCTCTTGTCCATTATGACTTTCTATTATCTTACACCCAGGGAACTCTGGTGGCGGAAGGAAAAACTAAGCCAAACAACGAGGAAAAGGAGGAAATCGAGCTTCAAAATTGAAAAGGGAGTAAAAAAAAAAGCGCGGGGAATTAATGAAATCGCGGAAAGTTCGAGAATGGTTTAGTCATGGAACAAGGGGAGCTACGGAGAACTCATTCCTGGTCCTGGAAAAGCAAAAAGCACATTTTATTCACTTAGGACCTAAATGAATTTCTGTTTAACTTTTTTTTATTCCCGCCTCTTCGTACTCATCTGTCTACCCAACCGTATTTTTTTCGTTCACAATATTCTCCCGGAGGCCTGGAATGGTCCTCTCTTTTTTTCATTCTATTTTTTTATACTTATTTTATTTCTCATTTTCCTGTCCACTGTCTTCCTCTCATAAAGAGACTTCTCGCTCCACAGTCTCGTTGTCGTTATTATTACTATTATTATTTTATCCATCAAGTGCCCCTTTCATCTTTTCATTTTACTCTCATCAAATGTGATTGTTGGTCTCGTTGAAGCGGCTTCCCTTCCTTTTGGGGCAGTCCACGCAAAAAGGCTCACGGATTCTCAATACTGTGTCAGAGGAGGAAAATTGTTAAATCAGCCATGTCCTAGCCTTTAAAAGAGAGGCTTTTCTGATGTCAATATACTGCCTAGGCAAGTGATGAATCAGTTCTAATGCGGGGGAAATTGAAATTGAAGGATTTCCTTTGAAGATCAACTTCAAGAAAATGATGCCTTTCTAAAAAATGTGAATAAGATTTTAAGACCGATTTTTTTTTCTATATGCGTTTATTTTTTCACATTTTCATGCCGCGAAAAAGATTCTCATGGCATAGCTAATGTTGTGGAGAACTTGGGAAGTGAGAGAGGGTTAGCTAGGGGATCATGCAAGCATAAATATTTACAAGCATTATATATGACAAAGGGCACTTCTTTCGTACATAGGAAGGCAGTGGGAAAATTTATTATCCCCGACTTAAGATTATACAATATACATGTGCCATCAAATGAAAAAGTTACCCTTCTCTGACTCCCTCTGTCACACTAGCCTCATTACCTCCTGTTAATACAGGGTGAAACATAAGGTTCCAAAAGAGAAAATGTAGATTTCAGATTCCCAACACACAATGAATATCTTATTTTTTCTCTTCAAGAGAAAATGAGGCACGATTACCTTGAATGATGCACAATTTTGCATGAATTCCGTGGATTTTAATAGTGAGATCTCAAACTCAGTATGAACAGTTGAAATACCAATAACAAGCCTCAAAACAATATATTCTTATGAAACGCAATTAGGTAGGTCAAGACCATCCACTGATTAAGGCGGAACCAGTAAAACTATGCAGAACGGGATGAGCTTGGAATGAACATGACAATCATGATTTAATTAATGATAAACAATGAGAGAAGGCAACAAAGGAGAAAAATTTATATGAAGCTAACGAATTAGAAAATAGATTTTCAAAACAGGATTGAATGAAAGGATAGCTCTCAAAATATAACAGATAGCAATAAGCGGTGCTTTGCTTCCTTACGAAAGGATGATCGCGGGCGCGAATAAAGAATCGTCGCGAATTTCGAGCAGGTCGTAAATCTTAGACGACATCTTATTCAATCCACAAAAAAAAGAAGCAGAGGAGACTATTTCCACCGCTCAAGGCATCGTTAATAACGGATTACGGTGACACGCGTGTTAGGAGGTGCACAATGAGAGGAGCACTGGATAAACGTAGAAAAACGGTAGGGGTTTTGGGGAGACAGAGTCGGAGCACGTGACCGAACTGGAAACAAGCAGCACCCCATTGAAGGGAGAAGGGTGCGGAGGATGAGACTAAATGCGGCTTCACACCAGATATTCTTCGTCCCCGCGATTCGCTACGTTGAGGCAAATACGTTTGAACACAGAACAGCGTTCGCGGAGTCAGATTTGCTTTCATTCCTTCTCTTCGGATTTCTACGGTTCGGCGTAACTTCTTCCACACAAGCAACTTATACCTGGTTTACACAGTGCGACCTAGTATCCGAGCTGGCCTACTCAGTTACTGCAGCGCAGCTACTCGCACTGTGTGACGGCATGATACGAGTTACTGATATGTGCGAGTCGGTCGGCAACTCGCAACCGAGTTGCTACAAAAATTTTTGTTTTTACTCACCTCTCGCCTTCCCCCACCATGCCATAAGCAGTAGCTTGCATGTGACTCGGACGTCAACTTGCACGGTATTGCGAAATGACAGTAACTCGTAAGTCGGGGTCCATGCCGGGAGCATTCTTCGAGTTTCTGTATCTCAAGTAGTGATTAAAAACGAGAAATAGTGGACAGATGGGCTTTCGAACAAAATAGAAAATTTGTGGAGTTATGCAAGGGCTAAACCAACTTAAGGAATTTTTAAAATCCAAATTATAAGAGCAGATATTTGTAAAGCCTCGCTTGAAAACATTCGCATGGAATTGGGTTTGAAACGCCACAAAACGATACGAGTGCATACGCGCAGTAACTGTCTACTTTCAAGCCAGCAGCTCGATCTTGTGTGACCGGGCGAGGCGAGTCGAGCTACTGTCATGCGAGGACCCAGGTCCAGAAACTGTCTACTGTCAGGTCAGCAACTCGTATTACGTAACCGCGCCCTTAGGCCGCTTCCGAAAGCGTCACATCAGAGGACTAAGTAGAGGAGGCACCAGGCCGTCCCGTTGAAGGCTGATCTTTGTGGCTACTTAAGGCGTATTTACATCGGTTTTCAGAAATGTATGTAGCGTGATGATGCGATTAGAGCTATCCATTTATTATCGATATTTACCACAAAGTATATACAATCGTTAATCGAAAATAACTGCAAGAAGGAACTTATCAGAAGAATATCCAAGGCAAATGAGAGCATTCCACCGAAATAAAGATCTACTTACAGCGGGAAACTTAAACAAGGAAATAAAGAAAAACTTTATCAGAACTTATACTTGGAGCATGCTTCTCCACGAAAGTTAGGCACAGACAATGACAGCTGCGGAGAAATCAAGGGTGGAGGCCTTCGAAATGTAGTGCTACAGAAGATCGATGAGGACCAAATGGATCGACCGAGTAAGCAATGAGGAAATCTTAAGGGAAGTAGGAGAGAAGAGAAGCCTCATAAATTCTGTTATAAGAAGATGGAAAAACCTCATAGGCCATATTTTGATACACGATGGCCTGATGAAGATAACCATAGAGGGATAAGTAGATGGCAAGGACGGAAAAGGAACAACTCGTATAAAATATATGGAACAAGGATGTGAAAAAATAAATACGTGGGTGTGAACAGATTAGCTGATAGAAGCATTGAGTGGAGAGCTCTGTCAAACAAATTTAAGGATTATTGACCAGTGATGATGATATAAAATCGTTAGTAATGGCACCGAAAAGCTAGGAAAGAGTCAGGTCACATAATCACGAACATAAATTTCGGTTAACCGTTAATCACAGCTTATTTCTCCGTGAAACTCGGAAACTTTGCCCATCAGCGAGTGGCCACTTTTGTACTCTTACTTAAAGCGCGGGTGGTGACAAAATATCTAAAGGACGGGATAATCCTCTGTTGCAATATTCGTGGCGCCAAGAATCAACTTACATTAGTTTTAAGTTCATTTGAAATTCGAGGACAGCGACCTCACCTCGCTTTCAAACTGAGTAACGCGTACAGTAATTTGGTAGGCTGGAATAATCCAGAAATGAACGCGGATAGGAGGTACGCGTTGTGGTGAGGACTTCTAGTCTTAACTACGGAAGAAGCATAACGCGGCAATGACACTACGTAATCTTAAACTATACTATATAAGTAAGTACGGCGCAATATTGACTTTGGTCATTGTGAGCAAGGGGTACCTTTCGCTCAATCCTCCGTAAACCTACCAACCTTAATATTGGTTTGAATAGTTTCTGCTAGAGGCTTTCGCAGAGCAGGATGCTCATTATGAAGATATGATCAGCATGGGCCACGAAAAATGATCTTGAAAACAATTTTACGCAGCTAACCCGGAAACCATGGCGATAACTTGATTTGAATAGGTACGAATTAGCCTGACCCGAGTACTTATCTGAAGAGCTGGTCTGAATAAAAACGTTACACGAAATGGTTGATTTATTTGACCCCGTGCCTTCCAGAAGGTACCCTGGGTAACATCCTCCATGTAACGCAGGGAAAAAAGGACTAAGGAAGGCGTAGGGCTAGGTTAAAGCTCAAGGTCGAGATACGCAAGGGCACGCGTGGGTGTAGCAGATGAAAGAATGAAAAAAATTGAAGCTTTCAGAGGAAGCGCGAGGGACAGGGACAGAAAACGAGAATGTCGGGGAGAAAAGGTTGTGCGTACGTGACGGGGCGGGCGCGTGGATTGGGAACAAAAGACGAACGAAATGGAAGAAAAAAATAACCGGGAGTTTGAGATGTAAACGCCCTACTGCCGTCCTTTCACACGAACGTACATACATAGTTCTCCCATTTTTTCACGACTCTTTTTATGGCAGAGGGGGACCATTTGGATGGAAAACACGGCCCGTAAAATTGATAGGGAGATGGCCTCATCGCTACTAACAGGGGCGTCGCGCACTGTATATATAAAAGGGTGTTTCAAGAGCAATCCGTAATATTTCAAAAATAGTAAGTGGAAACAGTTTAAAGCATTTTTATACCGAGAACATGGAATCACCTAAGTAACCGAGAAGAGGAGACGAAAACATTTTCTGAGATACATTTTGCAATCACCTTGGTAACGCATAAAGGCCCATTCACAAAAACTTGATGAGTCACTCTCTTGGTATTTCAACTCGAAGGTTGGTGAGGATCGGTCACGGTAAAGCTCGACCCCCCATAAGCCAAAGACGGTGATTTTCACAATTTCGGGGTATGGAGCTAGAGAAAATATGGCATATTGCTTCAACTGTAACACAAGCCAGGCATCAATCGTGGAATTGGTTCACAAAGAGTTACGACATTTTTAATTTCTCTCGATTGACAGAACAATCTGCCTTGCTACACGTCAATTTTTGTACAAATGGGATACATATTCTTTTATTTATCGACTTCATACCTATGGTTAGACAAGCATTCCCTTAAAACCTGTCTACAACGCTGATATCAAATGTAATTTCAGAAATAAAGCATGCGACGCCCAGTTCTTAGGCCATTAGTCGAAGAAGTGCAATTGTATGATCATATATTAAAGTTTCATGAATATGATCCAGTTTAATGAAATTAGCAGTAACAAGTTCCTTCAACGAATATAAATTTGATACTCCAAATTTATTTAAAATTTTAACAAGCAACTGTAACTGAGCCCAGTGAATTTTGATTGGTTTTTTAGACGTATGTATTTCAATTATCATTAAAACGCACTAACCCGGAGGGACCTCGAACAGTCGCTTCCGTCGTTGAGTCTGAGGATCAAGTATTGGGTTTAACGCCCGCAGGAAAGAGTCGGACGTTCAATAAAAATGAAGAGGACGAGAAATGAAAAGAGCTATCTCAATTCTAGAGTCACCCAATGCCATCACGCGTATTTCTTTTCGATTTATGCTCACGACGGTTTATGGGAAGTCAACGCACGCACTTAAAGCAGCACTATCGTTCGCATTTCATATCCAGTGAAGCCATCATCATGGCCAGCCCAAATTCCATCTAACTCAAGGAGGTTCCGCCGCTACTATGTGATTCATATGAATGCATAATTTCACCGTTTTAGTAAATACATTCGTTGTCTCGGGGGTGACTTCATGGAATCGACTTAACATAATGAAATGTAACAAACTTTATAATTCCACATAAATTAAATTCTGTACGACCTACGTTTCGCGTCACGTGACGACGTACCACGTCGAAATATAGGTCGTGCAGTTTTAAATTTATGTGGAAATAAGAAATTTTTTGCATTTTGCTAGTAAATCGTTTAAAAATGCACTCCTTTCATAGGAGATTGCCCTTTTTAAAAACTAAAATTAGATTACAAAGCATACGATAATTTACTGAATATGTGTATTACATAATTAAAGAAATAAATTTTTTAAATTAACAGCCCAGAGGAAAGGACGACCTCCAGTATGTTTGACAACAATTGATGGCATATTGTAATTGAAACGGAATTTATGCGGCCGGGACCCGAAGGGACGTAATTATAGGCCGCAAAGAGCATTAAAACCCGTAAGCTCCGCGTCGATCAGAGAGGTTGCCAGGCAATTGACCAACTAAAGCGGCTTACAGAAGCTAAAGGGCAATCAATCGAAATTGTTCAATCATCCTTTGAAAGGCATTTCAACTGCCCAAATGAGGGTTTGATTTACCAACAAAGGTTTGCGAGAAGATTTATATTACATTAAAGATACACATTCCATGTCCTCTGATCAACAAAGCATAGTTTTTTTGCTATATTGGGGCATTTAATTGATACACACTAACAAATAAACTTAGGTGGAATGCGGAATTTTAGGGTATTTTAGACTTCTGAAGTATAGGTTCGAGCGCATGCAATTTAAATAAATAAAGATTGGCCCATGGATAACTATTCATGAAAAATAATGCCTAAGTCACATTAAGTAATTGCTTCAAGAATAGAACTCAAATATTATATGAGTGTAAGCTAATGCCTATAATATCGTAAAATGTCATCTTCTCGTTTAATTCGTCAGGATTTGCGACCAGAGCTGAAAGGGTTCAAGGATCATTTTCTCTTTTTACTCTATCGCCCAGGTTTCAAACCCATTAAGAGCAAAATTTTCACACATATGCTTTAAATAATCTTGCCCTTACACTCAGACCATTATTATATGCAATACAATAGCGTATTTTACATAACAAGCTATCTTTATTTCTTAGCTCCGTTTGCTTCAACCATATTCAGCTATTTTCTTCTCGTACTACGAAATCCCTTGAAATTCCCATGTTTATCGTTCAGTACTAAAGAAGCCAAGTATATTTTTTCGTCTCCCTTTTCACATGCCATTATTTTAGCTACATTGATCATCCTTTCGTATTCATTGTTCATAACAGTCATTATTTCTAATAAGGCCCTCCAGATCCCTTTGACTTCCTGCACATATAATAATACTGACTACTAATAAGATCATATTTGGCCTTTTTTTCTTCCATTTTTATCCCAAATCCAAGTCTCTTACCTAATTCAGTGGACCATAAATATAAACACTAAATATCATTGGGGAGAGAACACAACCTATTTGGCGACAATTAACCCACAATACATTCTATTTTCCATGCACCTAAATTGGAATCAATAAAATAACTCTTTTTACACATTTAATCCTTTTAAAACACAAAAACATATCTCCTCTTCGATACCTTCCATTTCCTAACCACCCATGATTCCTCGGCAGCTGAAAAACCAGCTGATTATTTCCACCGAATTTGAGTGCTTTATTCTATTAAATAATGCTCATCCGAAACTGATAGAGGTATTTTACACAAATAAAGCATGGAAAAGTACATAAAAGTTATCCGACTTATCCTACTTCCCCAACCTTAACACACAACAACGTTTAACTTAATTTATACAATTTTTGGCGACGTCACCCTCCTTTCGAAGCTATTCCTGGATGATAACATAAAAAAGCTGAGCTTATTCGTAGCCAAGAGGGTGCCTGCAAGCATTTTGACACCCTTTTTTTGGTACAGTAATTTTATTTTCAGCGACCAGAGGGAAGTTAAAATTGGTACTGGTCAGAAAATGAGCTGTTCCCGGCCGGGGAGACTAAAATGCTCTCCAGAGTGTAACCCGCTACGTGGGCGTCTTTCAAAATCCATCGCGGCATTCTGCCTTTTTTTTCCCGAAACGACACAACCGGTGCCTTCTGTCAAGCGCCTCCTGACCTTTCACTGACCTTCACAATTCTCCCTTTCCCGGATGTGCCGCCGCTCGGACCCTCCATAAATTAAGAGCATTCTCGTTCGCGCATTAAAAATGTCATTAGCGGGCGACGATGCTGGCGAGAGGTGAATGCAATGAATAACTAATTCAGGGAAACTCCCAGGGGTCCATTATGCAGCAAGAAGAGTGTCGAGAGAGGCAACAGCCAGCGAGCAAGAACCTCCTCAGCTCGAAGCAGCGCGAAATACCCACTCATGGAGATGCAAGCAACGTCTCACCTCCAAATGATTCCAAGATTCTTCATATACACAGTACCCTGCTACCCATCCCCCCCTCTCTTGGTTCTTGGCAGGGGATGAGGTTAGCTCAAAATTCATTACGCACCACATCATTTTGTGTTAGGATCTTCTACAATACCTTGTCCATATTTATGACAACGGTAATCATCTATCTAGTGCCGAAGCACTTTTTTTAACTGGGTAGGCTAAAAATAGCAACATTTTTCGCTACTGCATAATTTACGCGTACCGTGCTTTTAGCTATGAGGTTTATTTAAAACCAACGGCCCTAGACCCGAGCAAAATATCAGGTTGCGAATCCTAATAAAGTTTGGTTATTTTTACTGGGTAACATCTCCAAATTTTTAAGATAAAAAAGGGTGAAAACGGGCATCTTAACATTATATTGTTGTATAGAGAAAAATGGCTGAATAAAATAAAACATGACTGCCCTTTCCACGAATAACTTGGAAGTAAGTAAAACTAACTTGAACTGACGTGAAGATGCCAGCTGGAACAAAAACGAAATCTATCTCAAGATACGAAGCCTGTTTCAGATGTGTACATTCGGAAGAGAAGACCAAAGACCAAATCAATTCACAACAATACCTAAAAAATTCTCCTTCAATACCAGTATTCGATCTAAGAATGAGCGTAAACGGGATTTGCAACTTAGCAAACTTTGGCTGTCTCTAACTATCCACATACCTAAGAACTTACACATTGCATTCGTGCAGGTATTTGGGTTTCTGTAACACGTAATTTAACATTTGAACGAGTATTAATATTACCAACGTGATGAGTAGCCGTTGGAGTTTGATGTCAAAACCCGTAATGCTATAAAGAGTTTTCGATCGAAGTTTATTGAATAGATTCCGAGTCAAGGAAAAAAATAGAAATTCTTATTAAAAATATTTTGAAGTAATTACGTAATATAATTCACTTACAGTAATTAATACAGATTTAATTAAAAATTGCCTTTCAAGGTGATAAAAAAGAACTAATTCACTCGAACTCCCTTTTGAGTCGTTTTCTTGCAGAGGAACACATGCCAAGTGTAACTGGAGATTTTAGCAGTTTTCGATGTCTAATCTTCAGGACCATATCGGAGATGCATGTCCTTGCTATGAACAAGACCATGAGAAGAAGAGAAGGGAGGAAGGACCACTCGTATAAGCAAGAGAATGGCGACAATAGTGGCCATCCAGTCCATCCATGGCGACAATAGTGGCAACTTGGCTCTCTTCCCGCGTGGAGGATGAAATGACATTTTATGAACACTTGCCATTTCGGAGGCCGGGAGTTAATTGTCTTGGAGTTCTCACACTCTTCAGACGGATGGTAACTTACGGAACGTTTTTGAAGGATTTCTTGTCATACGTTGAGCCCAAATAAATTCATATTCCATACGAAGAACATTCACAATTAACTTAAATTCTGTACCAATCAGTCGAATGATACAATATAGAATGAAAAAACTCAACTCAACCGCGCGTTTGATATCTCCTAATGCTCGTTCACCTTGAAAAAATTTATCAATGTGTTGGACCAAACACCAGCATCTCAACTGGAATCGCCAAATTACGGGAACATACTCTACTCCGCATGCAAACAATCAAAACAAAAATCATTTTTAAGGGCTAAAGGGAACCAAACTAAGGCTCCTTGGTCTACAATCCAGGATTACAGTTTTCCCATTGAATAACAATTAAAAGCTCACAAAATCACCCATTTATGAACAAAACGTACAAAATTACTCGCTCATTCCTAATCATTACTATCATGGTATTCTACCGGTTACGATAGTTATTCATGAAACATTTTTTGGAGTCAACCAGGCCTGCCTCTCCTCTCGAACTGGAGTTTTCTTTTCAATTCACAATAAGGCCTCTTCCATTTCATTCTACCAGACACTATAATTCTTTCCCTCCCCGCTTACATTACATTCTACCCTCTAACACGGTTTTCAGTAAGCCTGTTAAAGATACAGATAAATATATTCAGAAAAGAGGCGAAAGAAAAAAACAAATATCATTACTGAAGTGAAGTGTAGTCGCAAGAGAAATCAACACAAGAAATATTGGCACGAATAACTTTCTTCTCCTCGTCCATCATAGCGTTTTCTCGTATTTGCTGTTATTCGCGGTTTCTGAAAGCAGCGTGCAAATATTTCTTGTACTCACATCTCTTACGACTACCCTTCACATCAGCTATGATATTTGGTTTCTCTTTCGTCTCTTCATTGAATATATTTATCCATATCAGTTAAGGAGTTTGCTAAAAACAGTATTATAGAGAAGAACGTAGAGCCCCACGTAGATCACCAAAAGACAAACGAGACAGGTTGAGAAGATTCTGGGAGAACAAGAGGCAAAGGGAAAAAATGTTAAGGCATGAAAAAGTGAGATACAAAGGTAAACCATTCCCAAGATAAACTATGATAATCTTCAAGAACCTTTAACAAAGTTATGGCTTGGCATTGAAAATGTCAACACCTATAGACGGATTAATTCTGATAGTAAAGTAGAATGACTTAAAGATTCTTTTGATAAAATCACTGAGAGGCAAATTAAATCGCATATTTCCAAATATAAATATTCATTAGGCGGTCGCTCACCATATTTATCAATCAATCCATGCATAAAAGGGAGATATTGACAGAGTCGGAGAAAGGAAGAAAAAAATCATCAGGGGATATTTTAAGAGGCGAGAGGTTTTTGAAGAGGGAGGTGAAGCGGAGAAAGCTTAGTCGGCGTGAATGAGGCTGGCAAAAGACAGGGGTTCCAAAAACTTGAAGAGCGGCCGAGGACGCTTGGAGCATAAAATAAGAGAATTGATGGTAGGCAAACAATTTCAGAGAAAGTCAAGTGATGGCTCGAAAAATATAACTTTGATAGTCGAGACTTCAGTTTTCAATAGCTCGGGTGGAAGATTATGAAGCTTAGACCTTAACGCTTTTCTGACAAGTAACATGTCCATTTATTTTCTCTCGAAAATGTTCAGCATCTCTAAAAATCTTTAGCAACCCCACCCACCAAAAACCTGGCCTCCAGTTTTCCAGTGTATTATAGTATCGTAAATTAATCAAAAGTAAGGAAAGTACGATAATTTTTAGGAGAGTCAAGTCATGCGCAGCGGAAAGTTTATATATAATATTTATTCTGTCTCATTTTCTTCTTTACATGTTTAGAAAATAATTCGGGAATGAAAGAGTAAAAACAAAGTATTTTACATAAATTATCGCAAATCGGCATAAAATAAGGACTTAAATAGCGTGACAGCACCCTTAGGACAAGTAGCAATCTCGAAACTGGTCGATAATACTTCGGAATTTATTTTTTTAGGTAGTTATAGTTTCCCTTTCTGAATCATTCGGAGGGAAAAACTAGCCAGGAAATCATGGTCCATTTTGCTGAGAAAAGAAATACGATATATTTGAATGAGTTATGTCAAGAGGGTAGAAGACATTCTCCGTATTCCAACCAAAACTCAATCACTGTAGCAATAAGATGATAACGAGCAACCGTAAAATAGGTGAGAGATTAAAACAAATTAAATAATTTCCTTGATTCTGAAATTTGTTCCTTGAGGACAGAAATTCTGTTATTTTCGTAATCATAAATTCAATTAAAATTAAAAAATATCACTGACTAGAGTAAATAAAAAAATCAATTTGGGGAAAAACTTGAAAATATTGCTACGATTAAAGACTAACATAAATCAGAAGAGAGACCGAACTAATCAATAATCATTGAATGGTAAACTGTTATGAATGTATACGATATATAATGTATCAAAAAACGACAATTAACTAAAAGACTAAATAAGGCAAGAGCGCAGACCAAGTAGGACTACGAAAAGGTAATTTATATTTGGAATAAATACTGAAAAAGCGTTAAAAAAAAAGAATTAAAGAAGGATAAAACATGGCTCCGGCTATACCACTTGTATTCGAGAGCAGAAGTCAGTTCCTTGCGTTTTAAGTACCTACACTTTCTTAAAATATTATAAGAAGAATATCGACGAACACCTCATCCGTTGCGCTCAACTAAGGTCGCACATTGAACGAGATAAGGCAAGCATGACCGAATATCCGACTAAAATTCACATTCTGTGAGTATTCACTGAGTTTTTTCCTTCAACGTGAAAAGCATTTCAACCGTCATTCGAAGTCATTCAAACAGCCCCAACATTCAAAAGCGAATATATTATTTCGTTAAAAACATTTTGAACAGAGGAAACATTTAAAACACTTTGAACACTACTCCCGAGAAACAATTGAACCGCTATTCAGCCTTTACAACATATACAGCTTATACAATCTTGTATATATTTCAGGGTTTCCATTAGTACAGCCACGGTCGTTCCATCTTTTCTGCAACGTTAACTGAAATGGGGAACAGTGAGGCATAGGGGACAGCAAAGGGAGCGGAAGGAAAGGGAGGTTAATTCTTGACCTTTACCTCGTCACTTCCGGCGGGAGGAAGGTTAGAGACACGGCTCCAGGATACAAAGAGCCTGTGACAGAGGGGAATCAAAAAAAAATTCCACGTTGCCGAAAAGATCCGGAACGGGAATTTCAAAAGAAGGGTCTCCAGAGAAGAAAGGCCATTGGCCGAAAAGGGTGACAGACGGACAGCTAGCAGGGGCAAAACACTCGATACAGCAATACAGGGACAGTAGTCCTTTTGGAAAAAAATGCCTTTCATTCGTCCACTGAAAAAGGAACCGGTAAAAAATGATGCCAAAATTTCACATCACTGAACAAGTCGTTCAAAACTTTTCTTTCAAAATTCTACTTGGAATCATAGATAAAACAGGTTTATTTTGGGAAAATATTGAAGCAGAAATTGCACTTGTTTTCTCGAAATCTCAAAAGTGGGGCTATTATCTAGAATCTTTGGAAATAGCGATTTTTCTCTCTACTCGAAACTTCTGGACCTTAGTCTTTAAAAACTGGAGAGCATTATCTATGAATCACAATAATTTTCTTCTCGGAGAAATGAGATAAATTCTTTATGAAAGCATAAATTCTATACTTTCCTAATCTTTCTGAAATGAATTTTGGCGTTATTTAAAAAAACACAATCCTTCCCTTTTCTTGCATGAAACTCAAAGGTCTCCCTAAAGTTGTTAAAGAGGAAAATATTGTCCTATATTTTACGTACTGATACAATCATAAACTCAATTTAAAGGCATGAAATCTTATATAAATAAACCAAGAAATGGAGTTGAACAAAAACTATAGCCAAAATTGAAACTACACAGCATTTCGATCGTTTCCTTTACCTTTTACTAAGATTCTACTTCCTACAGCCATACCAAAAAATAATTTCCTGCTTATAATTAAAGAATTACTTAAGATTCACTGGTGTTTCCTTTTTGAAGCCGACACCCACCTCCAAACATCCGCAGACGCACGGTATCAGTCAGGCGTGAAAAGCGCGGAATGAAAAATTCTGATTGCTATCGGAACGAACCATGGACATAGCCCCTAAATTTTCAAATTTGATACTATCATTCAGCAAGCCTTTATTTAAATTTCCTGCACGTTAACGCAAAAACGACGCAGGTCGACGTACGTTAAGCGAATCTGTAGGAAAAAAGGTTGGCTAAAAAATTTTCCCCGCGCCCACGAGGTGGAGCCGTTTTCCTCCTGTGATGATAAATTCAACCTTCACACCCACGAAACGACCTTGAGACGCAAGATCCAACGGCAAGGAATCCCCACAGCAGTTTCCCTAGCCGCAGTTTGCTCCTGCAGGATGCTGAGGGAATGACTGCCGCACGTTCAGCACTATGAGAATCTCCAAGGTCTTCCTTGATTCCCTCGTCTTCCTAGGTATGTTCCTCATTTTATGACCTGGAGCGAAGAATTTCGTCTTCCCTTTATATTCATATGAAAGCCCGCAGGAACCGCGAGGCACCTCGCCAAATGGGTGAGATCCATCACATATAGCAATAAAATGTCAGCGAATAATGTATAAAATTCCAATAGGGGAGCATCGTAAATTTTGAGAAAAAATATGTGATGCCTTTATGCGTTAAAATCCTCGAGTAAAAAAACAAAAAAGTAATAAAGATAAAAGCTACGAGAGAACTCTCAAGAAACTAATTCTTGCGGACAAGAAAAAACTTTTCCTGAGGTTTCGAGCTAAGATGAAAGTAGAAAATCGTCAATCTTTTCACTTGAATCATGCCAGTCATTTAAAGTATAAATCTACTTGAGAGAACTCCGTGTGAGACACAAAGGATACGTTTCACTAAAATGAGTGAATAGATTCAAAATCCCTCTGTGGAATGAAGAATAAATCCAATTGCCTGATGTCAAAGCTAAAAAAAAAATCAGCAAAGCCTTCTATTGCATAGGTTGCCAAATATGCGAAAATTTATTTCCTTGAATTTACGTTACGAATAAAATAAATGTTGTACAAATAGAATTCCTTATAGAATTTAAATGAACTTTAATACTTGCTATGACCAATGGTTTGATTTTTACCGGCAAACATCCACAAAAAAATACGTGCTTCGACACTAACGAATCATCGTCAGGTGTACTGATTAATCGTTTAAAGGAGCGATGATAAAAGTCAATCTGTATTTCAAAACATGTGGTTAGTGGTACTTTTCTGGGGCTAAGAAATGGTCAGCTCTACTGGACGGAAGGGTGACCCTTTTTCGAACCCTTTCTCGGGCTCTCAGGTATAATCCGGGTCCCCGGGAGACGGGCGTCACAGTATGAGGTAACCGCTGCCGATATGACCTTTCGTAGTACATTTTTTACTTTACTAATGCCAGTACTTGGAGGTAAACAATTACACCTATCACACTCATTGCCGTTGAGCGATTAAATGCGTCTTATGATCGAGGTTCTACGATGAGAAATAAGGATTTTACAAACATGTCGTTCCACGAACTCCGGATCCGGTCTAATAAACTGTTACAACGTATCAGATACTTCTCTCGTGGAAATAATCGCAAAAAATTAGCTTTAACCATGCTTTTTAATTATTAATTAATAAACGCCATTGACTACTGGACTCAAAATTATAAAAATGACAGCCTACATGAAACTAAAGGGCTGGAGGCGAAACAGTAACTGTCCAATAATAACAGAATACATAACCTTGACAAATGATTGAAATAATAAGTCTTTCCCTCTCAGTTTGAGTCATATTTGATTACCCTAAAAAAATGCTGCGAGTCGTTTCTAATTTCTCGCTTAAGTTGGTTCACCAACAAAATCCAATAGGCGGCGTGAAGTCACGATGTAGAACAATATCTTTCGTCGGCGAAGAGCCGCCGAGAGTAGAGCCGCAACTGGCAGAATGCCATTCCAATCTCCGCGGGGACGCTTTGGGCGTTATACACCGATCAACAGATAGTAATCCCTCCCTTTGAGAGCACAATGAGGTGGTCATGGTTCCCCCTCACCCCACATCACCATTCCAAGTCCTCCCCCGACGGAACCACTCGTATTGATTCTTCAGATGGAACCGTAATTAGTTCAGAGCACATTGGTACTTCGAATTTTATGAGTCGATTGGCATGTAACTCTAAAGGTCTTTCTTTCCACACTCGGATATCTTATTCATAACGATATCATAAGTACATTATCAGTGAGCAAAAGCTATTAGCCTAAACGGATGTTTTGACGTTTCTTCTAATTATTAAAATGTAATTTTTATTCGCTCTTTAGCACTAAGTGGCGATCTCTATTCTCAACTAAAGACGAAGGTCATCAATTTGAAAGTATATTGTAAAAGTAAAATCCGAAGATCCAAGCGTCATGGAGTGGAGTTTTTCCACTCAAAAATTAACGATAGCAATTTTACACGATTACCCGAATTCATGATTTCCACGAATATCCGAGGAAAACTGCAAGTGTTTAATTAAATCTTTTTATTGACGTGACTCACCCATGAATTTAAGTTTAGAAAGCTATAAATTCCTTAAAAATCATAAAATTTTAAATAATGTTAGGAGTAGTTCACGGGTAATCAACCGGGTGATTTGAGCCGAAACCCGCGAAAATCCGGCACAAATTAACATGCCCGCCATTCCGCGTCCCTCAATCGGTGAGGATTTTGCTGCGCGTTCGATGCAAGAACTCGGACAATGAATAAGTCAATTTCACTCGCAAATCGACACTCGATCCCGTCAGCTACTCTCTCCCGCTCGGCCAAATTACGAGCAAGGCGTGATTTCAAACTGTTGAGTGCAGTGAAGAGGTCAAGGTAAAACGCGATTAAAGCTGTCGTCGGAATGGCTACCGAACGTTATTCGTGCCAAGCGTAAGTCACCGAAGCAAGCCTCTCGAGGGAAACAATGATCATGTATCGGTTGATTCCCCGAGGGTGCCTGAGCCCACGGAAACTTGGCAGTGGACTACGTTTGGCAGAAGTAACAGATATATAGAAGCACGAGAGGCTGGCAGAGCATACGGAGAGCTTTATAGAACTTTCACATTGTAAATTGCAGTGGCACCCTTGAAATTCCACATTTCACATCTTCTGAGAAAAAATGAACTTTAACAATTGTCACAAGTCCGTAATACAACACAAATCGCCTGAATCTCACTTTCATTTGGGACACCACTGATATCACAACGAATGGTGGATATATTACACAAAACAATATTTAATATCAATTAACAATCAATGCTTTTGAGCTACTTCGACACTGCTATTGACAGAAAAGATAAATACCCATAAGAATACTGAGAATCAAATGAGATTATTCACTAAGTTTAACGTACAAAAAATATTTTTTAAATAATCTTCAATTGAAACAAATCGACCGGAGGTTATGGAAACAAAAACCATCACCGATTGACACTCTTCTTTCTAGGCCTGGAATTTCAGGGTTCACATAAAATACTCCACTCTATTGACTAATTTTAGTTGTAGTAAGAGTCATTGGTAGCTGACTAATGCAACCGAAGACAGGCTCCAGATGATTTATTCCTGCATTTGACTTTCAGAACATTCCTTTCATATGAAATATTCCAAGTAAGTACATTAGTTGCTCCCCTTGATTTAACTCCACTTTTTACGACGGCATCAAGAGCATCGTCTCCATATGGGTTATCCTTAAACAGGAAGACTTTTCGAATTAAAAGCATTCGGATAAGAAAGACAACATTTCATGCGTCCCCTTAAAAACGATTCGTTTCCAAACACATGACAGGATGACAGTTCATTAGCAGAAGTTTCTTACACCTTAAACACGTCACCAGCATAGATTGGCACCACTTCAACCATTCCGCGCCAAGTTAGTCCCAATACCGTGAAAAAACAATCACCTTTCCAATTAAGGGTTTCCGCTTTTTGGTAATTCAAAAAACGGAACACGAACAGTAAAAATACTCTCATCTCAAGGTTACGATGCCTTAAGCCATTCCAATTCGATCTGATCTATCACACAGAAGGCAAAAGGAAATAGCTATCTTGCTAGCATAAAATTGAATGGAACTAACATACGAATTATTTGCCTCGGTTTTCAAGTATACATATTTATAAAAAAATATCAATTACTAACCAATCATCGGAATTTTATGTAATTAGAAGAAAAGGGAAAAATAAGATCAGTTTCTATTCCAAATATAAGTCACAAGCGATTAGGAAATAGTTCATACAGCTAAGTCTTAAGTACTACCTACCCAAAGACTTCAAGTAATGAACCTTTAATACAATTTTTGGGCCAAAATCAGATTCGCCTCACTTGCCTACCTTCATACAAAAATAATACCCATAACAAGTCCAAATAAGTTGGCGTACTAAAGTTACAACATTAAAGGCAAAAACATACAACACGCTATTTTAACTTATATTGTAGTAAAAATAAATTTTTACACATGATTATAAATATTTACTTAAATATTGACACTTAGTCTTCTTAAACTTCTCTCAAAAAAAATATCAGCCTTTACATATACCAATTTTGAGGAAAATTAATATTCTACAAAGAGTTCAAGTAAATATACTGCAAAACTTAAATCTTCCACTGGATAAGCAATTAAAAGAAACGAGAAGATCAAGATCAATATCGATTAGTTTGTCTCCCCATTATAATCAAACCTTATTGAAGTCTACAAACGCAAACTCATCGCACAGATCTATCTGAAGCGGAATGTCTCAATATTCGGTGAATGATATGTCGCATGTTGAACAGATACAAGAATGGCTTGGATTATTCATCCAAAATTTCGACAATCCCCGCGGCACCGCCTAAAAATCGCATTCACTTCGTCGGCGAACTGACTACCAGCACTCCAGAAGGAAGATTACGAGAGACAGGTCCGAATAACCAAACCTTGCGAATCCAGAAACTCGATCTGCGGATCACATTGAAACCCATAAGTAGCAAATCCAATTTCAACGATTGGCAAGGACATGGAAGGACTGAGAAAGCCTCAGAGAATATACCAGGAAAACGAAAGTCAAGGAACTGAAAGAGATTTTTTTCAGAATAGATTGTGGAAGGCATGTTACCCTAAGGCTAATAAATACGAATATATAACGAACTAAGAAGAGGCCCGATTGAGAAAGGAATATCTGAAAAGGAAGGCCGAGCGATAATTTTTACGTATACTTCAGTTAAAATTGGAACCCTTAGATTTCAGCGTAACATTGTCTTTTGGTAAATAGATTTATTTTTTCTTTTTCTTACTCTATTTTAGCTAATTAACATCTCGGAGAATAGGTCTACTCATGATATGAAAAATTGTTTGCCAAAGTTTCAAAATATTGTACATACATATTAGTTTTTAATACTTACAAGAATGATTTGCAAATGAAGTATGTCAAAATTATTGACTCTTCTTTTTAATTTAGGCACAATTGGATTTTTATATTATAACTGTAAAAAATGTTATAATATTTCATGCCTTCATGAATCTATTTAGTGTAACCATACTCATTCGTAGCCCTGAAGAAAATATAAAAAACATATCGAAACGTAGGCAAACAAATCTGCACTTCATTCTTAAACCTATATTCCGAGACAATTAACATTGACATTTGGAACAGAGTATTCTTACGCTCATGAATGTACGAGGTAATTTCCCAACATTTGAAAAACCCGAAGCTTAATTATCATCAACAGTAGTATCAGCCTTCAGATTAGTCCCAGGTCTCCATCCTCTTCAGAGCTAATCTTTTGCCTTTTGACTCATGTTATCCATAATTCTTCACTTCCCTTATGCCACGAATTCGTGGTCTTTCATTACCGATTTCTTTATGCGTAGGAAATCCGTGAAAAAATAAAATGCTTGGGCCCTTGCTTAAGGTAATCCAGCTGTCCATAAAACTGCGTTCCTTAAACGACGGAGTCTTTGTTATGATGAATCACAAATAGCTGAGCTGGAAGCAAAAGAACCATGTATATTCTATTATCACAATGCTTTCAAAAGCACTATATTCAGCAAAAGAAATGCAGAAAAATACTTTCAGCTGATTATACAAAGGAAAGCCAAAACTGCTTCCAGAGGTTAGGAGACCAGCCAAGGAGAAAGGGACAAAAGCGGAATTGGAATCAGGAATCCGAGATGACGAAAATTTTGTGTAATTTGATTCCGTGGTTAGCAAAGTTTCTCCTGCAGCTATCACTAGCCAGGGAAACATTAATAATTTATTTCTTTAGCTCAAAGCAAAGACATAAGAGCGAAAAATCGATTTTCCTCGACATTAACTTCTGAAGCTAACAAGGAATCGTCGGATGAATAGAGATGAGAGCTGTGAAAGCACTCCTGGAACATAGCCATCCGAACTGAAGCAAGAACCACGATTTTCAATCATAAAATATCGAATAATATGCCGGGTTATGATTTCTGAGGAAATGTAATCACCAACTAACAAATACATAAATTACATGAGATAATTTCAGAAATGCGGCTGCATTACCTGGATCTTCATAAAAAAATAGGAATATTTTTGGCCTCATCACGCATGTTAGGATACAAATACCGCAGAACATTACTTTATTAGGACACTCTTCATAGAAGCTCTTGCTCTGACGCTTCACAATCATAGCTTAAAAAAACTACGTTATTTTATAATAAAAAATAAAAGTGTCCGAGAAGAGAAATATCAGTGATAAACCGAAGTATCGGAAAAGTTTTTTGAGGTTAGGAGATAGGAATAAAACCAATGAGAGCAAAATACGAGCCTAAAATAATATTAAAAAAATCACGGAAAACTGAAAGTTAACACCCCAAAAGATAAAATGCCTCAATGCCTTCCTCAAGACGATATCTACACTAGTGAACATATCAATAAAATCAGTGCCTAAACTATGCACAAAAAACTGCCTCTGAAACCCAATTTAATAAAATGAAAGTTGTAAAAGGATGTAAATTTTTAATTCAATCCGTATTGAGGAGTGAATTTTTCGTTTAAAAGAGAAAAAAATTAATAAATTAATGTTGCAGTAGTAAAACTAAATGTATCAGGATTACTTCCATACCAAAAGGGGGAAAAGTATACAAAGGTCAACTACCACTACAATTTATACTTCGACAAAGCCGAAAAATTGAAAACATCGCAGCTTATATAATTTTGCCTTATCATTATCATCTTCGCGAGGTACTTCGCAAAGTTATTAGATTAAAATTTAGAACTAGAGGGAGGAATTTCTAAATCTATGCTAGTAAAAAAGTGAAATCCAGAACGAATATTTACAACATTTCATGCCTTAATTTATCTACTGTCAATATCATTTTAAAAACTCTATACGATGAAATATACAACATAGAATACTTCATTCGACGCTGAAATTGGAAAACTACCAATATGTACACGAAATAAAATAGAATAAATCTAACACCTACGCAGAAAATAACGGAAACATCAATTTTCCTCCCGTATACCTGTACCTCTACGATCGCAGTTTGATATTCTTGCCTCGCAATCCGGTAAAATCCGACAACACTGCATTTGGGTCGCAATTTTTCCGCCGGATAATCTCGTTAAATCCGCTACCGGGCCTCATAATTTGCGGATCCAGTAGCGCATACGCCCAATTACTCATTTCAGTTTTTTTCTCAAGCTTCGGCGAATGGACCTCTTTTTTTCTGGCTCGTGACCTCAACAATTCTCCCAGCCGCTAGTCGAGATTTATGACGGTTGAGGAGAGCCCACTGAGGATGGAAAGAACTCCAACGGTGAACGGAAGCCGACCTTAACAACATTCCCGACCTCATGTTCAGGATTCCGGAAAGGATGTTAAATATAGCGTTTCCCGCTGTCTCTTTGCCGGAAGGGACGTTAAACAAGTGTGACCGCTGGAGGTAATTCGCCAAGATCATTGGCCTATGCGGCAGCCGTCTGTTTCTCATTGTATCCCCCCATTCCAGTCGGAGGAAATGAGGTATAACTCCACAGGGAGGCTACCAAAACACACGTCACCAAACCGTCTTGTTTTGAAAAATCGGGAGGCAAGTTTCTGGCTTCAGAGCTAATTAATACAAGTACTTCACTTTACATCCAAAGTAAAGTTAAAGAACACGTATAGAAATTTTTTGACATACAACTTTTACGTCCATAAATATGTAAGTATATTTTCAAATTTTCTGTATATTTGTAAGGAATTGAATTCAAAATATGAGTACATCCAAAGTTTCGAGAAATTAATAACCCTCTTCACTCCTTATTTGGGCCATGAGTGTTGCAATGAAATATTTTTATGCTCCTGTCCAAACAATTCTTTAGGTTATTCTTAGTTCAAAGTATGGATACTAAATTACCGTGTAAGCCAGATTAAAAAAATATATATTCTATTTAGTGTAAAAGTTAAATTAAAGAGCACGCAGGCAGACGTAAAAACATTTTATACGCACTTTACATTGAATATCTTCTAGGTAAAATTCATGCGTTAGTGGGTTATGATCTTTGAACCACCATTAGGACACTATATTGGCCGCCAATTTCCCCCTTTTCCTGAGTTTATACTATGAAAACTGTTGCAAAAAAAAACGATAAAATTCAATGAAGACAAATACGGTGAATGAGTACTAACTTCCTTATGACAAACAAATAGAAACATTACTAATGGGTACGGTAATAAATCATTGATGCTAATTTTTATTTAAAAGCATAAAAATAAATAAACAGTGAAAATACGTTAATTTAAAGAGTTAACCTTCCATTAGACGATTCATCAGGTTTGTCCGTCAGATGCCTGCCCACGGCGAGATTAAGACTTATTACCTCTAGTCGAGTTAACAACTTTGTGTCGGTACACCGTAAAAGGTGGAAATCATGAGATCAAAATCTAATTACAGCATCAGGTGAAGATCTTCCTTTATTCCAGCCTTTATATCAACTCACCAACCTGTCTGTATGTCTGTTTGTTTGTCTGGTACAAATCTTGTAACTGAAATTTGACTCACTTCCTGTGAAGCAAAAACGCTGAAATTTTGCACACTTCTTCATTTCCGATGACAATACATGAAAATATAACTTTTTCTCTCCAACCCCTTTGGGGTGGCATTTTTAACATAGGGGGGTGGCATTTTTAACATAGGGGGGTGGCATTTTTAACATAGGGGTAGGCATTTAAAAGCATAGGGGTGGCATTTTGAAACATAGGGGGCTTACCATTCACTGAAAATTTAATAAATATAGTGACTTTTTTAATACGTCACTTTTGGTTTTTCGGGGTCACTGAGTTTTTTTGCTTTGTGTCATATATAAACGTTGCTCATCCCCTGTAATCTAAATATAAAGGCTGGTTTAAAAAAAAAAAAAATTTTTATAAGAGCTTATATCATTTCTAATGAGAGTCTGTGATAATCTTAACAGTTTCACGGCTCCACAAATGCCGCTATCTACTCTTTAGTTAGTAACAAATGATTAGTGCATGTTTGACGATACTATTTGACGATAAAGGGCCAATATTTACAGCTACCATTTAATATCCTCATTTTTAGGGTCGTAAGATCTAAACGTTTTTAACTGGTGAAAAACTTGAGTTTCCAGCCATTTTTTTCCTCGAATCCAACGCTAAAATGAACATTGTCTTGTAATGCCTTATTAATTCAGCCTTACCCACCAATTGACTGAAAAATATGAGTACTTTCGAAGCACAAAATGTTTTTACCAAGCATATTACAATGTAGAATAACCATTTAAAAAGTAATACGCATGGATATTGTCATTATTTACAGTATTTAATACACCTCATCTAGCATTTAGAGTGACCTAAATGGTAATTGAAGTTTTGCTCTTTGAGGAGATTTCATCTCAAAATTAATTCGCCTCGAACTCAGCCTCGAGAGCAGGCAACCACCGTTGGTTACTCGCAACTCCGCAAACTCAATAGTTTTGAAACACTTCGTTTGCTCACGACCCTCTGAACTCCTCCCACAAGCTCAACTGGGCATTTAGGGAACACACAACGTCAGCGGGAAGCGTAACGCTTAAAAAGTAAATGGAGCCTTTGACCCTCTAATTTTGCAGCACTGATATGATTTTACGTAAAAAAAATTCAGTAAATAGGTCAGTAATCTAAAGTGATGTTCATCTAATATAACATAATATTGGTAGCTGAGCTGGTGAGAGAAAAACTTACATCTTAAAAATAAACAGATAGCCTCTTTAAAAATTACCATCTTTTTTCAACTTCTCCATAAATAACGGTAATAGCAGTCCCCCTTAATGCGCCATTGGGTTATGGTGTCCCGCTTCAAGAAGTCGTCTCCTTGAAAACGAGCAGGGTTTGCGCAGTCTGGCGTGTGTATGAAGGCGCACTCAAGATTGCGTCGTGTAAAGCGGTAAATGACAGAATGCATGGACGTGAGATAGAAAAATAGCCCGTTCTAATTTCGTTCGTGCATTCGGAGGCATTCAAAGTAAATAGCACACTGTACGCAACGAACAAGAAAAAGTGAAGGTAAAAAAACTCGTAAAAAATCTATAAAAATATAAAAACTTCAAATGTGGTTTACATGGCATTTAATATGAATTTCATCGCCGTCCAGGTGGCAAGATTAATTCAAACTAAAAATCAAATAATGCACCAAATTTAAACCATCGCAACTGCACGCCATAATAAGATATCTATGAGGTTCAAACCTGCACAAATACGTACACCGCGTAAAACGGAATTAACGGAACCTAGTTCTCGGGATTCCCACCGGGTTAATTCTTTCATTACGGTCAACGCTTCAAGCTCCGCCTCATCGGCGCTCATCATCAGGGCTGAATGTTGATTTAATAAAGTAAACGTGTATAACGATTATTTTAACGTTTATAACGTTTTACGATTTCATAACGTTGGCCGGTATGGAAGAATTAAACCGGTTTCCCAAAAATCCCCAGAACAGTTTACCCACATAATTCGCCGGGAAAGCGTCAAATCATATTCGACGGATACCTAGTTCACACGCGACCTTTTCGGATGGGGAACACAACGAAATCCTTCTGGCGCTAGTCCTTCAAGCACCTCTCGAGCACCCTATTTCATGGAAAGCGTTTCCCAAAACCATGCACACACAGCGTCATCTTCACAACTCCCCCGCCTTCTGGTTTACCCATCCTCTCATACCATTCCTCCCCCTCCCCTTTATCGCGCCCACCTCATCTCCCTTCTTCCGCATTCTGTCGCCGTTCCCTCACTTCCCATCTTCCACAAAGCCTCGTGCGCGACTCTACCCCTTACACCCTCCTTTCATCCTCCCCCCCTCTTCTCCATTTTTTGGCCCACCTCGCACCCTCGCCCTACCTTTCACCAGCTGTTCCCAACGCGCCTCCATCCCGAAACGGTGCCGAGACATATCGTGATGTCACCGCTACGATAGGCGATATTCGTGAAATATCGTCGCAAAATGTGACAAAACATGCATGCACTCACTCACTTATTCAGTTCGCAAAATGGTTCGGACAAGTGATAGTAGAGCTTTTCACGGACTAGGCCACTACACATGAAATATGGCCGAAAAGTCCAGCGAAAAACACTTTAAACTATGATTTTAAAACCTACTCTGAATTTCATTATCTATGTTTGAATATGAAGGAAAATTAGCATTTTCCAATAGTTTTATGATACAATACTAAATAAGAGAGGTTAGTAACAATGATTATATTTATTTCATAGTTATTCATTAAATTTTCCGTCTCTGTTATCACCAACGCCTAGAGTGGATTATATTGGCGAAATATCGCCGTGAAGAGAAGCGAAAAATACTCCAGGATTTAAATATGTTTCACCGATAACAATGCGCGTGAGTCAATACAGGTATGCAGTACGCAACTATTATTGCAAAAGTACATTCCTACGAAAAAGTACGCGACAAAATGATTTAGGACGAACATAACATGGTTTCATAAAATAATTTAGATGGAATACTCAGTTGTGACAATGCGAGTGAAATCTTAAAAAACATACAAGGTTGGTAGAGCCTTAAGCGTACCTGCCAATATCATTCATGCGTGATATCACGCATTTCATAAACTGTACTCAGATGTCATACTACTTTACACTGTATGCCACGCGGCGAGCACACAAGACAATCAAAACGAGCAACTTACAAATTTTTAAAGTTAAACAATGAAAAGAAGTGCTTTGACTTTTGGTAAACACCCAAGTGTCTTAACTTCCACAGTTTGACCACTTCCTAACGACTACTTAAGGAGGAAAAATAAGAAAAAAGTAGCGAAAGTTTGACTACACAGTTCATCTGAGCAAACTTTGGGATAGAAAAAAGATTTAAAGGAAGCAAAGTATCACTTTAGTGGCATTGAATGATATTGTAAACAGAATTAAAAGTAACATTTACTCTTGGTGCTAAACCGCACAATATCACGCGCATTTCAAGGAGATCCATCTCCCCCGCTCGACCGATTCTTACGTCATACTGTTTTTAAAAAGTAAAAATCTTCAAAATTTAGTCTTGTAATTTTCCGAGCGAGTGATGCAGGCATTTGTTAATAATCACATTTACCTAAAATGTGAAAATTTTACCAAAACGTAATCTCTAAAGGAAAAATTTCATATGTGAGATACTCGTGATTATTGACGAGACATTATAGAACCTTAAAAATTAAAGATAAAGGCGTAGGCTTCAAACGAGGCATGCGTTAGGCTATCGCGAGAAAATATGAAAATAAAATAGTTCCCCCAAAGATGAGAGCGCTACGATAGGATCCCATGTTAGGGCCAATCTTCCGATTGCAATCTCATTTCTCTACAACAATGCGAGGCTTACGCTGTGGCGAAAAAAAAGAATTCCGATGCGCGATATCAGCAGAAGAAATATTGCAACAGCCCTACGGCTACAGCCCATCCCACTCAACTCCTACACCTCTCTCCTTCCCCTGCATACTCTCCCTCTCCGGCTCCCTACGTGCCTCCCCTTACTTCGTTGGACCGAGTCTCACAGTTCGGTCGATAGTCGGGCGAAGGGAACAGGGCCCATGACGTCACATAGCCCCCAAAAATCTCTCTCTCTCTACTCTTCCGTCCCGGCCTGCCTCATACTCACAAACCTCACTCCACCTCACGTCAGCCTCGCGTACACATACAAGCATACAGTTCTCCACAACCACCCACGACTCCCCGAAAACTCTCCGACAACTCGAAGTGGAGCGTCAACGCACACGGCGAAACAAGCCACGACTGCCCATTGTGAACGGCAGCTATCTCAATCGTTTGGTCACAATTTTATAAACTATCGAGTCTTCGTAATTGACGAACAGGAAGAATTGATAGGAATGAAATCCGAAGACCCAAGAGTGGAGTGGAATTTTTCCAAATTGAAATAAACAATTGACATTTTCCACTATTATTAACTTTTATTCCGACCTATGTTCCGATGTTAATACATCATCTTCAAGGTACAAAATGGTTCCTGTGTACCTTTTGGTACCTTGAAGACGATGTATTGACCTCGAAACCTAAGGCGTTATAAAAGTTCATAATTGTAGAAAATTACAAGAATTGATCGGGTTGGGTATGAAACACCTATTCTTCCAGGATACTTGCGTCCATCCATTTATAGGAGCACATTTTCTTCGACATCACAGGTCTTCTTCATCATCTATGCGAAGGAAGTATGCAGAATTTTCAGCTACCTTATAATTCACTTACATAAGCATTTTTCACTTACATGTAGATAGTGACTAATGCATTATTTCAGCTATCAATAAGGGAAGTTAGAAGTGAAGTCACGGCAAGTCGCATTGTGGTGATCAGGGATTACAATTACGTCCAAATTTTCTATTCAATTCGTGCATTTGATGGATGAGCAATTCGCTCACTCAATGCATCAACCTGAGGGTGTATAAATGTGTGGTTCATTCTCTCTCCGGACTTGATAACAGAAGTATAGATTCAATAAATTCTGGGTAGGAGGGTTCTAGGTACTTTCTTTCCCAGGAACACGTCTCAGCGCAACTAGTGGTGGTGGAATAGATACCCAAACCAATGGCGCTTAACTTACATAACCCCCTGGATGCTTATGCAAGGCTATAGTCAGTCATATTGCACCGACAGGTTCATCCTTAAATTTCTCTGAGCAAAGGTTCTAGGCGACGAATTCACATAGCCGCCGATAAAAAGTAGTTCCTTCAAATATACATCAAAATTACTATTTAAAAATGAATTTGCCCTACATTTTAAAGCACGAATAATTATATCAAATGGGTCTTTATAGCACCACAACTATGAAACCATTAAATTAATCATCATGAAAAACGATTTTTAAACTTCAATGACACAAAAAAACAACACTTAGGGCAATCATATCAGAGATTAAAAATTTCCCAATAACAAAAAAACAACGCTTGAACCATCATATTACGCTAGATTAACAATTTAAGATGAACAAGGTTAATTACCAATGCCCTGAAAGCAAAATGTCCATAGTCGGGATTCGAACCTGCGGCCTTAGGCTTGGCACCGAGACCGGTAAATGGACACCCATATTATTGAGTTTACAGTTCCATTCCCGTGGCAACTGGTAATTCATAAAATATTACTGTGAAATTATAAAATCTATGACGCATAACCAATCAAGAAGTTCATTACCTTGAGGTGATACATTATATATTGCAATCCTTTTCGAAATCCATAAACCAAGAATAGAAGGTGCATTTATTGCAGATTATTGAGCAGGACAATGTTTCCACTCCATCGACCGTTTTTCAGGCCCTAAGCACCCTTTTTTCACGATCCCTTTTTCCTATCCCACGAGCAAGTGTCGGCTACCACATTCCTCGCGACTAATCTCTTAAAGCCTTTCCCTTTATCTCCACCACCCTCGCACGCTGTGTTCACAATGGACAGGCTCTTTTTTCTCCCCAGTTTGTAAACAATAGCCAGCGATTTGCAAAGCTTGCCCTTCTTGCCCTCCGTCGCCTCCTAGGGAGAGCCTCTCACCTCGCAATACCCTGCGATTACATTTTTTAAATCCCACAACATTTTTTTCAAAGGAGAAACATTTTTTTTATTATTTTTTTTCTCGTACATACATAACTAATTCCGCCTTTTAATCCAAAATATAATGTCTTGAAAAAGCCCTTAGTTGTAGTTTATTGAGACCGATCACGCACATCACTTACGCTCAACCAGAGGTATTTTCGACACGAGTGGCACGATTTCGATTTTCCTCCGACAATTTTTCTCCTCTTTGATCCACCGTTCACTCAGTCCTTTCCAATTTATTCGGACTCCTGTGCACTTCTCAAAGGCCCACCACTTTCACCAGCGCAGCATTATAGTTTACGGCATTGAACGGCACGCCAAAAAAAACCATTAGAAATTCCATGCTTGTCGACTGATGGATGAAATAAACACGAATAAACAAAGCAGGAGGCAGGAGCGTGACGGTGCAACGAATGCATAAATTACGGGATTTAGGAAGCCACTGCCGAGGCCGTAAACGGGTCTCCGAGACTTTTCAAAAAATACAAGACACTTCTGCATAGGCTACATGCGATAGCATTAATACTTGAAATTTAGCATAAAAGATAAATTGATGGGAGAAGGAAGTCCTCGCTCCATACTAAGCCTATTATGTGAACATTACACAAAGCAAAATGGGGGAGTTTAATCCTTTCCCAGGGCCTTTCGAGATTTTGAAGAGAATAGTTCCAGCAGGCACCAATTTTGAGAAATTGGTCAGCGGGTCGAATAAAAAAATTAAAACATACCTAGAACTAAATACACTCATTTTGACGATAAATAAAAATCAAAACGTTCAATTAAAGTCTTCTCAATTGTCCAAAGCTTACACGTTGTCTCAAACTTTAGCCAAAAACACCATCAAGTACAAAAATACATCTCAATCAAGCTACATATAGTACAATATTTGACAAATAATTATCCTTGTTACGCATAATTTATTTTTTATTTAGATACCCTAATGCCGTGAAAATTACTATGGTACTATGACTAAATTTAATACATGATTATACTTAAATAAAATAATTATTCATGTACGCATATTTTTTTAAATTTAGAGAGCCTAATGTCCTGAGAATTATTGTGGTGCAATGACTAAATTTTATATATGATAATACTTATATATAATAAAATAATTACAACATAAAACTTTTAAAATTCACATTTGAACGAATGATTATGTAGGAAATGGATATATTTACATCTAAAATATAAAAAATAAAATTTAGTCTATTAAAAACAATTTATAAATTACAAAGGCTACAAGATCTCAGCATGGATGCAAAATTTTACGCACGGGCTTAAGCATTACGTGGGTTTTATAAGTTTTCGTTTCTTTGCACCACGTCCCTTCTACACATCCGAAGGGTCCATATCTTATCTGCCAAAAAAAATACAAAACTGCGAAAAGCCTTGGATCATGATGAACGACCGAGAATGTCTCTTTTCGCAAAGCTAGCAGAAAAAAGAGAGCGGCTCGTTCGGACTCTCTAGAGGAATAGTTGGTGTCCACTCATTCCCTGAACTGTCGCCACTGTTGCGAATCAATATTGCTGTTAAAAAAACCGAGCTGTCGTTGTCAGGTGCATCTGCAAAGTAATTCATTATCCATTTCCATTGTCGATTTGTAACCCGTGAACAGATTATTAATATCCCTCTTCCTGTTTTGAGCTGTGCTGAAAAAACTCATGCTTTTCTTCCACAAAAAAGACTTCAACAGATAAGTTCTCCTCCGTTACGGGCGAGCATGGAAAAAATACCTTGATACATTTTACCAAATATGCTTCCCTCCTATCTACTTTAATACATGAAGCTCCCAGTGATCGATAGTGTCAAAATTGATTTAAAAATTATCCCCACGAAAAGAGAGTTTTCATCGAATCAAAATCAACTAAAACAGCAAAGCCGATAAATTCAGGGTTTAATGAACCTATGAATAAACTTCGATACGAACAGTGAATTTAAAATTGAGATTCAAATATAAATTATTAAATAATTTGGTGAAATATTATCTCCCTCTCTTCAACGTCATACAGGCTACTGCGTAAAGCACAGTCCACAAAACCCTGACTATATCAATATAGACTGCTGTAGTCGATGAACGGAGATGTACGTATCCTCAAGTCGGTATTAACATTATTTTCTACATGAAACTGTGAAGATAAAGAAAAATATTTGCAAGCACCAAACTCCAACTATCCATGTTCTTAACAGAGCAACAAGCAATTTCGAATCCCCACCTATCACGTAATCACTTCGTGTCTTTCCACAATCACCAGCTGTATTTACTCCTCATGAACGAATCCAGCCCATTTCATCTTAATTTCCTAGAGTGCACTTATTCACATCATACCATTCATTGCTTCAAATCAGGGTCTTAATAAAGCTAGACTCATCTTTACACTCACACAAGAAATTGCTGGAGTCAAAATTTTTTCAATGTGCGCCCAATACTAACGCCAATCTTCTCATAATAAAATTTACTTATTCCCTTTTTCCCCAGCTCACCATCCAAGCAGTTCAAATCATTACTCTAACCCAGTTTTAACCCTTATTTTTTGTGACGCTTAAATTTCAATATTAATAACACCAACCCAAATGACTAGGATTTTCCTTGTGTTATGAATATAGTTTATATCCAAAATAGAATACTTACGAAAGCCACTGAAATTTGCCAGCTTAATTAAATGGACGCGTCTTTGTACTAATTATTACTCGACACTATGTGAGGAGGAGCAAGGTAGCTTAGCGGGTAGAGTGCGTGGCTACGGTTCAAAAGGTCTACGAGCCATCGGGCAACCTCAAAGCACACACCTCTGGACTAGTCTGTTGAGAATTTTTCCCTCACCTATCCAAATAGACTTTCTGGTTGGACCAAGTGAGTGAAAAAAATGAAGTGGGCTAAATTATGAATTTTAAAAGAAAGAAAAAATTTACGAAGAGAATCTTAATAGTTATGATAACGTAAATTAATATCCTCTATCTACGCACTTTATCATGATTTCTAGGTGCTTAAAGAGCCATGATTCCAAAGTAATCCACTTTCGGCATGGCCTACAGGGTTAGGTAGATTTCAAAGCACGTAACACCGAAGAAACTAGAACGTCGGTCGCGTTTTCAGCGTTGATCATGAAATGGTTCAAAATGTTCGGAGACTGGAGCAAGTGTGCAACAAGTACATACTGAGTGACGAACAACTTGAACTCCAATATCTCGAAGTGGATGTAGGAGCGTTCAACTGGAGATCGTATGCTCTCATAGCCTGGCCAGCTCCATCGGTTTCAAACTCGATGTGGAAGCAATGAGATCACTGATGACCCTTCGCTTCCTCCATTTGTCTCCATTAGCGATTTCGGAGTGAAAGACAGGGAAGTCGTAGATTTTCCCGCTGAATCGGTCCCATCCATTCCAACACGACAAAAAAATCCGATGGTGAACATTAACCACCCGCATACAACAGATTAGGAATAATAATCTTTGCCGAAGAAATCGCTAAATGTTGCCATAAAAAACATGGCACGTATTACCGTCAACTTCATCTCTGAAATAAATTGATTACCTCTTGGTTTTTGCTAAGCTACGCTAATAAATTCAAAATTACATGTACCATATATTCTCTAGAATATTTCGAAACCAAAACTGAGAGAAGATATTTACTCAAGCATTCGAGAACGGCAGTAATTCAGGATAACGCATGGATTACACCAAACACTTCTGATGTTTCATCGTAATAAACACTTACTTCAAAGCCTTCGAAGATAGAATACATCAATCAGTTAAATGCAGGACCTCGGATATACAAATCAAAACGTTCCACTAACCACGCTAATTAGGGAGGCACTAATGCACTAATGGCAGGAATTCTCAAGCCCAGATAAACATGAAAAATGAATGGATACAAATTTCTGAATGCCTTTACTACAAAATGCATACTGTCTTTGCATCAGAAATTCAGAAGTATGCTTCCATCTCAAGATATTATTGCTACTTCAAACACATCTCGCAAATACACACAAAAACGATCGAATAGATACAGTTACACAATATCTATATCCACAGTATAAGCAGATCATTACTTTGATACATTCATTTTTAATGGAATAATGTACAAATACACAAATTCAAGTGGATGGCTTTTGCATCGTAAAATATTAAAAAAGCATGATAATACGTGATGAAACTGTATTCACTAGTCAACCCTTGAAGGATATAACTAGAAGTAATGGCCCACCAAATTTGCTATTTGATGTCGAAGAAAGCGCTCATTCAATATAGATCGCGCAAACGTAACTAAGAATTTATCGAAGAATTTCACCGGCCATTTAGACTAAGGAACACAGGTAATCGTGTGGATTGAGGAGCCAATACCGTCCGCGCTATCACTACCTCCAAAACCAAACGACTTTACCCGCTCCTGAACCTGAAGAGGTCCCCTTCAGCCACCGACGAAAACAATGATCAAGCGACGGAACGAAGTTAATTTCCACCATTTCTAGACCGTTACAGGGTGTGATTGAACGATAAATTTCGATCGAGGGGGAGATGTTATTTTTTTCGGAATGGATTGGTAATTCTTCTCCTAACGGCAGGGGTTGGAACGCTCAGTTCTTTCCTGTCATGAAGCGTAGGAGACGGGAAGGGGAGTTGAGGGTCCTATGTTCCCCCGGCGCTACAATTAATGACCACCCACACGCCGGCACCAGTCCTGACACCACTAACCCACCCTCCATCACCATTAAGGGCTGCCAACTCGAGGAGAGTGTGGACCCAAAGAGGTTCTACCTTCGAAGAATAGGAAATGTCGGCAGATCAGATTACGATGATTATCACCAATGGCATGGAATACAACAGTCACTAATGAGCAACGATTAAGTGAGCTTTGATCTCCTTTGAAACGACAATTAAAAATGACCACGTATTTTGCAAGATTTATTTCAAGAATTTCGGACTATGTTACATTTGTTATATTAAAAAGTAAGCTTTGTTGTATTCACATAGTCTTTATTCACCCGCTTTCGGCCTTTTCAGGTCATTATCAAAAGATGAACAAAATCACAAATTACCGGTTTTTAATACATTTTTGATGAATACAGCAAAGTTTACTTTTTTATCTATCATGTCACGATTCCACAAAGTAAACTCGCAAATCATTGATTACATAACAAAATATTTATCAGAAAAATACATTTTTTCAAATAGAGGTGACACATATAAGGCAAAAAATATCTGCCAAAAGTTATAAAATAAAGAGTAAAATACCTATCGAAGGCAATCAAAATTGTGAGGAGTAAAACGAGCTTTAAGTAATAGTTAATAAAAGTAACAAAGTTTAATGTTACCCCAATTTGACGTAAAAAGAATGTACGAGGAAGATGATAAAAAGCATTTAGATAATGGCGGATATACCTAGGAAAACAATTAATTTCTCATAAAATTGAATTAAGTATGAAGAATCTCAAGAAAATAACCGCGTACTATCCAGCGGCATATCTTTATGAAATTACCCACAAGTGCGCCCTCTGTGCCTAAATTTCACAGGGGGAAAATGTTCAATGAAAGGGATTCCAAGCATAGATCACCCTTCCTATAAACAATAAGTTTTCAACCACTTAATCTACTTAAACGCGAAAACCCGCAAGGGTACTTGAATATGTAGCACAAACGGTAGATCGTTGACGCCAACTCGGATTCCTTGGGTACGAATACAGGTAAAAGCAAATTCTTATTCAGGCCTCAGGATGATCCCGGAATCGGAGCTCGAAACGCCAGCTGAAATGGAGTTTTTAACCCGGTGGGAATCCCGAGAGAAGTTTACACACATCATTCGCCGGAAAGCGTCAAATCTTATTTCAAATTATTATTCTTTGGCGGAATTTACGTATACTGCAAAGAAATAAAGTCCAACTCAATTTAGAAAACTGAAATGGTTAAAAAATAAAACTGGGTACCAGCACAAATTATATCCCAATTTCAGTATCCCACACGATTTTTTCGGGAGAGTTGGTGGCCCCTCTGACGCCATTTCGAAGGGGCATTAACGTTCCTTTTCCCGCCCCTGCAATGAGGAACAACCCGTTTGCAATATCCTGACCCTCACTCCCTTATTACCCGGGGCCTCCACCAATCAAATCCTCTTTCCACCCCTCTGAACGCGTTTGCCGAAAGCTACGCTTTCACCCACTCAGATTTCTGGGCTGAAAGAAATAACGATAAAAAAATTCTCCTCGCCCACAAGACCTCGTTTGGAGCATTACTATTCACATCACAGAGCTCTATTCCACCCCATCTATTTTGCTAACGCCACCATCCCCACCCACGCGAGGATTTTATCACTTTGGGGCCGTCGTAGCATTTTTTACACGCAGCATTATCCGATTTGCTGGTTTAAAAAGTTTTGGGGCATCAAGCCAAATATTCTGGCATTATCATTTGGGAAAATATATTAATCCTCAATAATGACCATTGCGAACCTGATAGAGAGTTTTACGCCAAATGACGCATGGATATTTGTCAACTCCGCCTGATTAGGGCCTTTACAACACCTGCTTCACAGTATAACACTCCCGTAAAGAGAACTTATTTTACTTTTTCTAAACTTTTTGAGTAATATTTGAAGAGATAGTCATTTTTTTGGGACGAAATTATTACAATTATTAACGCTAGGCTGTTTTCAATAATAAATAGTAGAAGACAGTGAAGCTAAATCGCAATAAAATCTTATCGCAAGACCACAATCACTGAAAATGGCATCCAGAGTTCAAAAGACAAAAATGGCTCCGGGTGTACCCTTCCAAGTAAATTATAAATCGATTAAAGCGGAGCAATGAGAGATCGTACTAATGCCGGATGAGGTGAAACAATGTGAACTTTAAAAGAGACCAAATTCGAGTAAAGTCTTCCCATGCCATATCACAGCCTAGCATCATTCATTATCTATATCTATTATATTCTATCACAGCATTGATCCGCATAACATAAGTCTAGCCGACAAAGATTATTTCTCACAGGTGTCATATGTTCACGCAAACATATCACTATTGCTTTCAGGCAATTAAACATACATAGAGAAGTGATGATGACACCATTCCATGCGATACACGTATGAAATACAGAAGAAAACTTAGAAATGAAATAAATGCATTAACTTGCCTTATCTAGAAATGCATTTCAATTCCTTAACTGATAGAAAATTACATAGATTACATCTGAAGCTCGAACTAGGACGGAGGGGTAGTTGGACACTACGTCTTTCGACCCTTTAAGAACGCAGCTACGTAGCACAAAGGGTGCTTCGTGTGATTTAAGCGTCGCGTTTCTTAATCCCCTACGCCCAAGTGCCGTTACGAACGGAAGGATAGGATGGGCCTTCATGGGAATGGCCGAGCAATTAAGGCGGAGAAGGTGTGCTAGGTCGTGGAAGGGCAGTAACTTGGCCGTTGACATGGAGAAAATCCGCCACAGACTGTGAACAGGAGTTTACACTAAGGAATCAAGCTCTCCAGAATAACTTATAGCGAACTAGGTCCTTCATACAACGGGGACGAACGACTCTCGGATCACAACTCTCGGAACTTGACTTCTTATTACCAAGACCAACGAATAACGCACTCCTCCAGAACATCACATAAATCGTGAAATGAATTTTCGAAGACTTAAGGCCGGATTGAGGAAATAATTAGCAATAAATTATCCATAGAAAGCACTTTGCGTGACATTCCATCACCCTTACGTCAATGGCTACGTTTGCAGAAAAAAATTAGCGCGGAACCACATGAAATTAGCGCGGAACCACATGAAATTAGCGCGGAACCACATGAAATTAGCGCGAAAATAAGCGCTAGATTCGAAATCCACGCTTTGGTGTTGAATTCTCTCTTCCGTGAATCACTTTTGAATTTAAAATTTAGGTTAGCTGCTACAGCAGTAAATTTGCCAGTAAATTGCTAAAGGATTGTAGAATCCATAAATATTGGGTAGGCGGTTTCCATGTACTTCCTTCACCTGGGCCTCCTCTTAACTAAACTAGGACTTCACCCGGTATTTGATCCCGGGACCATACGTTCAGCAGCCAAACGTTGGTAAACATTGAGCCAAAAAACTAACCGAACAAATATAAAGTCGTCGAAAAAACTTAGGCATTCAGCGACTAACACATAAAATAAAACTAGCGAAGTTACCGCCCACCGGAGAAGTATGTGACGTCATGGCGTCAGCTGAAATTAAAAAAAAAAGCGAGGACATGGGCCCGGCTATGATTGAGCGAGAACATCTCATAACATTAATTAATAATATAATTCGTTCCAGCAGAAGAATAAGAGCTTCGATATTTGCTGCCGTAACTTATACAATGGAACGACGAACCATAAAGTGGAATAGAGCTGTTATTTTTACGCTTCGAATCCAAGCAGACTTAGAAGTAAATTCAGATGACAATGTATGGAACCAACAACTTGGCAGTATTTTTTTACGACGAAGAACCATCAATCCATTAATGACACAAGACGGAAATCGAGATATCGATTGAGAATGAGCAAGAGAGTGCAGTCATTAAGTAAACCCTACTCAGCACCACAGAACGGATCGGAATCGAAAAAACGTCTTCCCCGTCCGTGATTTGAACCAGGGCCCCGGGGATTAATGCCCAACTGCTAACTCACAAGCCATCGCACCAACGCGATTCCATGCACGTTCGCCACAGAAAGATGAGTTCCTACGAAGAAACTCAATTTACTGCTCAATTAATGGAGAAAATGAAAATTACATGTAAGAATTATTATAAACTCTATGGGTAGAATTTACAGTTTAAAGACAATTACGAGAATTTCACTGATGGCTAAGATATTAGGAGGCTCGACGGAGACGCACTGTCGAACGATAATACCTTTAACTGTAGCTGAATGTCTCATAAAAAAGAAATATAAGCCAAAATCTATTTTCATTCAGCACTGAACGTCGATAGAGACCAGGAAACATAGCAAATGGCTTGCATAGAGGAATTCAGCGAATAAAAATTCATTAGGTTTGATTTGGTGGAATCTTTTCAAAACAACATAGCAGAACATCCAAATACAAAACTAAAAGACAACTAAATCGGCCACATCATAAAAAACGATTGTGTGTTGAAAAAAATCTTTGTAGGATCGGTGGGATGGAGGAATTGGCTGGGGAAGCCTCAATTTAAACATATGGAGCAAGTGATGGAGAAAGGTTAACAGAAGAATTATGGAAGTTTTAAAAGACTAGTTGCCATGAAAATTAAGTGAATAGCTGGGTTAAACCAATCTTTGGATTGATGGCTAAGGATGATGAGGGTAAAAATTAAATTATAAATTTCTACACTCGTTTATCACCGAAAATATATGGCTGCAGTGCGCTAGACCAATGTCAAAGATATTATCTTTGTATTGAAACGAAGTAATCTACACTAAGGTTAGCGAACATGTTCATCTTTATCAGACCATATTCATTTCTAATCCATACTTTTTAAAGCTTGTAACCAAGACATTTTTAAAACATTTTACGCGTTTTTAACACAATATTTGTTGATTTAGATCAGCATCGTTTTATCAAACGGACCTAAATCACGCAGCCGCGAGAAGGAATTTCACATCGGTCGACTTGTCTGAGTTTCCTCTTCACCGAGTGGGGCTTGCAATAATAGTCTTCCCATCTCTTCGCAAAAAAGTGGATAAAAAATAAAACCAGCAACGAGATCATTCAGAGATAAGATGACAAAAACACGGGATTCTAGCCTCGAAGAAAGAGGGCTGATGGCCGGGAGGGATTTCGCCATCTTCATCATCACATACATTCTTTTTTTCTCTACCCACGATTCCATTCCATCAGCTACCACATATTGTACATGATGTGTCATCCCAGGCAATCACTACATCGTTTCGGTAAATTATTCTGTGTATAAGAAGCTGAACAAAATCGTGTGACATAAAAACCAGAAAACAACCCAAGCATGACGTCGTTATTCTTCAATTTCTTAGATTATTTCGTTTCAGCTTATAATTAAGAATTCACACCTTATAGGGGTCGCGTCACTGTGGCACATTTTTTTCCTTTTTGAAAGTGGCAAGTGCTGATGAATTTTCTGATGTAGCTTCATTAAAAAAACACGCCACAGAACAAATTCGCTAGACCTCACAATATTTGACCCAACCGAATCGAGCTCGAAAATGTGAGGTTTATGTAAGCGAGCATCGAGTACTTTACAAGGGTTACTATTGGCTTTTTTTGGATTTCTACCGCAGACATTGAGGTTATAAGCTACAAAAATACACATTTTGGTGATGAATATTACCATTTCCGACGAGTCTAAATTATGAGTTGGCAAAAATGGTTACAAATACAACCGATATTTTTTTAACGCGATTCAGTTTCCTTTTTGTGTTTTTTTTCAATAACTATAAGGCAAAAAAATTTATCCGAATTTACATCCTTAAAAAAATTGGAACACCCTAGGGTCGTGTAATTAATTACCAATAGATGGAGGAAACGGGTCTTTCAAAAACCTACACCTAGAAACGAGGAGGTGGTGCAGGTTCCGCAATTTCTCTTGGCTGCAATTACGTGCCTACTTACGAACGTTTTCCATTCAGCAAATCGCGACGTCAATTCGAAGAAGCTACATCTTGAACATATTTAACCTGAGTCACTGTGCGTCCAGTATTATCTCTTCAAACCTGCAACTTTCTCATGACTGAAGATTGAGGACTGAACTGCACCAACTAAATAAAATGTCGGGGAATAGGAGGTTCACTAATGGTTTAATAGAAGCACATTTTACTTTATGAGGACTTAGAACATTTTAAATATCAACAACAATTTTTCACATCCATTTCAGCCTTATTCCAGTCCAAAAAATATTCCCGGCACACACTCTCCAATTCACCCCATTTTCTCTAGCTTTGAGAGACTAGGTTGCGAGAATTCCTTAATTATTCCTATCCTCTATTTCCCACTATCCTACAAGACGCATCTACATATCTAGACCTCGCATAATCCACACTGGCTCCCACGGATAAAAACACACTCAATCCAAAGATACTCCATCCTCCACGTCAGCGAAAATGGTAATGCGTGGTCTATGGAAATCACTCACGTCACGGGCTTTCGCATTTTGGTCAAAGGCACCAATACACCATTAATAACTTAATATTAGCAGTGCTAATGCTAAAATAGCGAACTCGGTCGGAGAGAATAATTCCTGAGAAAATACTTCCTTCTCAAGAAAAGGACATAAGGGAAATTCTCGTGGGAAAGAGAAATGACTGAAGGACACGATACGCGGAGTTTTCGTGCATCGTTCTGGACAGGAGCTAGGAAGAGCTCAGGGAAGCAGAGCCGATAAAGTTGGGGGACGTGCATCAAATGGAACCATTAGGTACACTTGCTAGATTTGCCGATAGAGAATAGAATATATTTTAAAGTAAAAGCCATGTATTAAATTTCCCATGAAAATTAAAAATATACGTATAACTGTAAGTAAATTTCTGAATAATTCGTCCACATAATTAACCGAGATTTTTAAGTCTCCATAATGACCTGATCGAATTACACTTCAATGAGTGACCTTAACTACTATTAATTGTGTACCTAGAAGATATTTTTCACAATAATTATAACATTTTTACACATATATGATTAGCCTTAAAATAATATGAACTTGTAACAGACACGAAGGTACACCACAACAATGGATACGGATATATACCATAAGCAGACCCATAAGTGCACCATTTTTGGCATGGGCCTATGCAATTCAGCACGGCTGTTTTGAAATAATTATAGGTAGTCATCACAGGAATCTACGAATCAAAGTAACTACCTCCTGTCCAGGTAGTTAACTAGGTGGGTAATTACCTCCTATTTAAAGGAGATAAAAAAAACCTCAGACATACAATAAATGGGAGTAACAAGAGACAAGGTATTTATAAAAACATTACAGCGTTAAGCTGACACGAATATTACGCTGGAAAACTATCAAATTTCACCAACAGGACACATATAACTGTGAGCCGAGCTCTAGATTCCACTCGATACAGAATATTACACCAAGCATAGAGATCATACCCCTCCCTAACCACGCTATATCCAACAATACTCCCCTCATTAAAAAACAACCAAGCTCCTTCCGGGTTGATGATTGGGAAAAAAATCCACCATTAAAATACAACCAATACCGTTCCGCGGCCGCATCCATCTCCCAAGTTTACACAAAGACAAGAGCCCCATTACAAAATGAGCACGCCCTGATGGGCACGATGGGAAGAGACTAATTGTCTCGGGGGGCTTTAAAAATATTCCTCCCCCGTCTCTTTATAATGATTTCCCGCTTGAGCAAACCCACCTCGCTTTGCAAGGACCACTGCCCTCGATATCATTCCTCCCTGGGACCCATCTTCCTTATTCCTTCTCCTCATATTCCAGCTCGATGGATTCCCTACAGCATACTCAATCCCTTCCCCTCATTTTGGACCCATATCTAGCTAGCCCTTCTCCCAGCCAAAATGCCCACCGTCTACAACCCTCGTCAACGCTACCAACAATCCCTGCCTCCACATTCCGGTCCCATGCTCATTCCCCACATCGCCCACTCCAACATCTGGATTTAGCATCGCTATTATTTCTGCTGGGAAACAAATGACGCCCGCGACCTAGTACATGAATTCAACCTCAGATAGAAGTACCTAGAGTAAAAGTATAATATCGCTGACCTTTAGAGCCTCGCAGAACTTGTTTGGATAAGTATACACAGCAACCGATTTGTAATGAGTAAAATGTAAAGAAATTAACTTGGCTAGGTGGCGAAATAAAATCGAACAACTGAAGACACAATGCAGAGCATCTCGCAAGCTTCCTTGGGTAGGCACTACCCCGAAAAGATATTTTCTTCAAGACCAAATTAGCCAAGAGCTGGCTAAGCCACGTACCGAGTATAAGCATTTCCGATATTTTTTCAGAGAGGAACCACAAACGCTATATTTCAGGAATCTAAACTTTTCGAAACAAATCGAAAATGGAAACAGGCTACAATGGATACTGAATAATACCTAAATATATCCTTCACCGACACTTAAGAAGACCTGCACAATGAATCAGTTTGCCATAAGGCATAAAATTAAAATTAACGTTCATGAATGGGAATGTTTCATAGATGATTGCTAATGGAATAAAAAATTAGCGTAGGCCAACCACCACACCACCTTAAATTTTTATTAGCATTAATAAACACACAATAGCTAGAAAAAACTATTTAGCGTACTCTGAATAAGTTAAACGAATAATGCGCGAGGGCACGACCGCAGTATGCACTAATACTCCGCCATATAGGTTATTATTCGTATAAATATTTAAATATAATACTTGTGCAAACTTGTACTTGTTTAAAATGAGTTAACATCACTGAGTTGTTCTTTTAAAAGCCTACCATTATCGAACAATTAACCTAAGATACTGCTAACTAGGCTAGACGTGAGGTATTGATTTAGGAAAATTGGAAGGGAGTAAATCACCTTATTGAATTATTAAAATTTTATTAAAATGAAAAACCACGAAATATCCAGTGGGGAAACTTTACGGCGTCACCCGCAAGTGCAACCAAGTACCGAAATTCCACAGATGGAAATTCATTTGCCTGTAGCGAACCCAGGAGATTCAGCTTCTATTCCTGATCAAGGCAAATGGTTTTTCTCTATTAGAATTGCCACGCTTGTCATATATTTCTGCAATGATTTGACAGGCACAATCGCCTCTCGCCACTGTGTTTAAGCTCTACAGTTACTCAGAATTATGTACACGATACGTTGCAAGTAATTGGTCGTAAATTGAATAGGAAATAAATGAATATGTATTAATCCATCAACACACCAAAATTTAGCATAAAACTCTGCTGTTGCGACTGACGTAGAGTACTCGTACTTTTTATGCACTATCCTCTCAATATTACAAGAACATAATGACAAATAAATTTAAGCAAAATTCTGTTAGCTACTATACGCTTAACAAAAGCTGATACGGTATGAATTAATGGTAGTTATATAAGCCAACCAATTGACGTAAAATAGAAAAAACCTATTGACTTCAAAGAAGCTATTTTGGGGATTTTAGAAAATTTCTTTTTTAAAATTATTTTGGTCTCAGCTTCGGGTGGTCGTAAGTCGGACGGTCGTGTCGCATGTACCAGTAAATTACACCCAAACCAATGTTTAGAGTTGCTAATGGTAGTCTCCACTGAAGTGAATGAGAATCTATATCGCCACTGCTCTCTATGTTACACCCCGTCCACCCCAAGAAAACCCTATTCAACCCCCATCTGGACCAACCCTCACTCCTCCGTTTCCGTTCATCCTCCGGCAGAGAGATCCCTACCTCAGGCTCCAATGCGCTCATCCGCAACAACCTCATCCCACCCTTCTCTCAACAATATCCCCATTTCCTTTCCGCCTCCCAGACCGAACGCTTCCACACTCCTACCCCTGCCAGTCCCATCTTACAGCTTCTATTACATTCTCCTACCACATTCTGCCACTCCTTTGAACCACGTCCCAGACCTCCGGGCTCATCTTTCTTCCTCAAACTTCGCACTCGTTCGCGACTATACTCCACCATCCATCCTCTCCGTTTCTTATCTGGCATTCTATCCTTTCGCCTAACTTTTTTCCTCCGTGGGAGAAAGCGACTAACCGCAGGGCAAGGGCGGATTAAGGTCCATTTCATTACTTTCCGCAGAGCATTGGAGATATACAATACCTCTCAGCGATAATGCGTCTGAGGTCTGATATGCGTGGACAAGTGGCTTTAAGATATTTATCAATAACTTTTTAACTTTGTTTGTTAATCTGGTGAAATCAAAACTTCATTGGAGAGACATCTTAAAGAATACCATATTTTCAATTTTTTTCAAAATTTTACTTTTTATCTTTTAATCCACTCCACCAACTCCAAAATCCTCGCGAGGCGAAGTGACCCACGAAAGGAACTGCCCTCCCTTACCTGAAAGTATGAATACTTACGCCAGTGTCTACGTCCAGGGTGAGCTCTAGCCTCATATAATCAAACTAACCTACAGGTTCTATTACTGAGTGAGTGATATTTTTATCATTTTCTCATATGTACTGTTTTAATTTACGCTACGTAGGCTAATTTTGAACGGGGTCTACTCTGTTCACCCTGAAATTTTCAAGACGATAGTACAAGTATTACGCGAGAAGTCGGTAACCTAAATATACCGGTAGAAAGGGACTTTGAAGTGTCCGAGAAGGGGTGTAATGACAAGTCGAGGAGCTGAGATAGATGGAATGAGCGCCGATAGGGATTTGTATCTCCCACCCTGAGAAGATTGGAAACGGTTTTCTTCTTCCCATGCTTAGTATTCTTCGCCTTTTCCACCGGTTTCCGGCACGTGGTTCCGTAATATGCATTACCCTTCCCACCGTGCCGCCATCACTTTCCATCTCCAAAAAGTAGGCGACTAGGAGCGCAGCTCGGTAAAATAGTTTATTTCAAAGATAAAAAATAGGGAAACCTTGCCTCACATAAACACACTTAATGAGCTGTAGTAAAATTCTCGGTCAAACCTTCTTCACCTCCTCTTTTCCATAACACTCTCAGACACACGACACCAATCTTTCGTAATCCGTGCTCTCATTCTTTCAGGTTTTCCGCCGCATTTTTTCACGTCCGGTGACGAAAGCATCTTCAAGTCAGAAGCAACCTGAAGATGCCGGCGGGATTACCTGCGAAACAGTCGTCATTGGGTATGACAAAATGCGGTGGAGACCAGGAAACCATGAGAGAATCTACTACTAATCGCGGTACCATCGTAAAAACTTTTTTAACCCTATACCGTGACAACCCATTACCTGCTGTACCATTGTAGTCTCAAACCCTTGCTTCCCAGAAAAAACCTCTTCTCTTCGAGCCGAACAACCTTGCCACGCATCCAGCGACAGTCAAGTATGTCAAATGACTACAAGAATTGCCAAATGATGATACACGATCACATTATTGAAACTGGACTCATCAAATCTACATTTTGTAAAACGGTAGAGTTTACTTTTTCTCTTTCCAACGCATTTCCCACTGCAGATATGTAGGGAATCTGTAAAAAAATCATAATGATATACATTAAGAGGAGCCATCCCTACCACACTACGTCAGTGATAAACATAAACAAATAGTGCTGTGGCTATGGTTAATACATTAGCCAACATTTCCATTAGTATTGCGCCGAGTGCAAGGCTCTAATAAGAATACGTATTCCTCGATTGATTATTACTTTTTTACGTATTATGAAAGCCAACATACTATGGTAGAGCAGATCATAAAATGAAATAAGAGGGATAGACTGCAGAACAGAAACATTTAGTTTGTCGTATTTTTCCACGATCGATAACAGACTATAACGGCAGTGTTAGGACTTAGAAATAGGGTAGTTGACTGGAAGTGCAGCTTACTAACTTTTATATTTCTTATTGCATATTCCTAATTTTACAAGTGTTTCTGACAGCATATTATTCATGTTCTAGCAGCATAGTAGGATATAGATTAATCCCATAGCTTATGTGTCGTATGTAGCATACATGTTGCGTAGTGCATGCTCGTGGAAGTAAATTTTAATCCATTGGTGCATGTTGGTAATGGTTCACCCTCCGCCAAACACCTCTGTAGGTGGCTTGAAAAGTAATACATAGAAGTATGCCTAGCTAAATAAATGCATACAAATAGGATTTGCGAATTTAACAGCATTAAGCTGTAAGACTCCAGCTAGAGACAGGTCACCCCGAGTTAACGACCACAAATACGGCCCTGTATAGCGGTTTTTCCACTCGAGACCAACGTCGACGACCGCTATCGTTGTTCAGTTTGCCTTCCCCGCCAGTTGGAATCGCAGAGGCCGGGAGTGTATGTGTGTAGCCCCGTTGCGGTCGGGAAGCAGAATGGCCCTGCGCACGGCGGCGCGCCGCCCGGATCACCTGTGCCCCCTGCCGCCTCCTCTAGTGTGTGCCGGCCTGGTGACCCTTTCGCCTTGCAATCGATCCGTCATTCGATTGAGGCAATTGAGAAGCGGGCCATCTCGCCAAATTCACATCCACGCCACGCTCGTTACCCAACGCAGTGGGATTGTGCACGCCTTTTGTACAATACGGGCGTAGATCTAACTGATTTCTTGAAAGCACTGAAGGAACAAGTGACTTTGTACGCAGTCACGCGCACGGGTGCAAAGTTAAATACACCAAAGGATGAAGTTCGCCATGAAAAAATATTTGACTTAGCCGGGATTCGAACCCGGATCTCCCGATTGCCGGTCAGGCGTGCTACCAGTTACACCACCAAGCCATCTTCTCAGAGCGAACTTCGGGATGGGTCAACATCTTGTTCGGTAAAACCCATCCCGAAGTTCGCTCTGAGAAGATGGCTTGGTGGTGTAACTGGTAGCACGCCTGACCGGCAATCGGGAGATCCGGGTTCGAGTCCCGGCTAAGTCAAATATTTTTTCATGGCGAACTTCATCCTTTGGTGTATTTGATTTCTTGAAGTTTATTCGCTATAAAGGCGCCTGCTTGGGACGGCGTATCCCACGATAATGACTGGGGTACCCTGATACTGGCAGGCATCTGACAGTGAAACGCAAGCTATACGACACAATATCAATAATATAACAATAATAATATGAGGCACGATGAGGTGGAACTTAATAAAAGATACTCGTAATAATGATGATTTTAAAAAGGCATTGGAAAATATTTCCTGAACCTTTATTTTCGCATGATTCGTCACACAATATTCTCAAGTGGCAAGAGAGTGGTGAAGTGACAAAGACATTTGTCGAGAAAAAATAAATTTTGAGGGAATATTGGGCTATGTCTCTTTTTCGCCATTATTTCCATAAGGTTATCATAATACCAACACCAACGTTATCACAAAATACCAAATGCGAAGATACCGTATTTCCGTACCGCATCAAACTAATCTTAGAGACTCTTTCAAGTCGCTCCGCTATAAGGTAACATCGCCGTAGAACCTCCATATTTTTAGGTCCGCAGGAAAAGATAAAATGGCGATAAAAAAGAGATATTTTATTTTCTTTTTTTTTATTTCTTTTTTTGTTTATAAACACATTACAATACATCAAAAATACATATCTCAAATATTAAAATATATGTTATACATTAAAAACATTCCCTTTGCAAATTCTTAACACGCTTTTCACTATATAACCAACACATATTCTGACTTATTGGGCAAGAAAAGATAAAAGAGAAAAACCCTGATATTACAATATTTTAGAACAAAAAAATATTTTTACAATTAGGAGACCTTCTGAGCCAAAACAGGCTCATCAGCAGGTTCTCCATAATTCATTTACAAGAAGTTAAAAACATCTAAAGAGACGGAGAGGTCTAATAATTTCGTTATACCAACGGAGAAATAGAATACTTTGATAACGCTTGGTCGAGTAGAACTGTGAAGTCATTCACAACGCGCACTATGTTTTTATTAACACATACACTTATATCTGTAGCGAGTACAAAATACTAAGATACTGAATTTATGCAAAGTAATAAACTAATCCTGCCTATTGCATGTAGTGGTCTCGCTGGTTGGCTTATGTTTGTGGCAGGGTAACCCAAGGCAACTCGGTGCACTGTGCCATTATGCCAAGCACTTCTCTGTAAGTCATTACCACAAGTTTATCAGAATACACAATAATAGGCATCACCATTATTATGCAAATCAAAAACAATGATAATGTATTTCCGTAAGGAGTATTAAACTAATCTCGCCGATTTCTTGTTTCACTAACATAGATAAAAAATTTTGCCAACGATTATTAAACGTACATAACGTAAACAAGAAAATGAATCCGCAAAAAATAATAAAAACTTTCAGAAGCACATCGAAGTGCCCAAAACAAAGACCCTACAAACTAGTCCAAGAAGATTAGCCTAACCTTTGCTTCCGGACGGAAGTGGTTTTCGAGAAATCTTCCCTTTCCTTCACACATGAAAAATAGTAGTTACTACTTCCTTCACTGGGAGGGTCCGTCGCTAGGCTGAGAACTAAACACATTTCGCTCCGTACCTTCAACTATTTGCTTAAAATATGGCAATCGAATAGGCTCTCTTTTCTTAACTTAATCGTCGGCCCACTGCTAAGCCTTAAACATCGTTACGTTACGACCACAAGATGATCGGAAATTCTTAATTAAGCATTATTATTATTATTATCATCTACAGGAGGAGTAACGAAGAAGTGCTGGACATGGTGGATGAGGAGAGGGAGCTTCTAGTTGAGATACGGAGGAGACAGAAGGTTTGGACGGAGCGAGTACTTAGCGGGGAGGGGATGTTGAAAAGTGTGCTAGAGGGTAGAATGTTGAGTAAACGAGGGAGTGTGAGGAGGATAATAGGATTTTAGATAGAATGAAAGGGAGTTGGCCTTCTTGTGAATTGAATAGGAAACTACATGAAGGGAGCGGACACTGCCAGAATACTTCTTAAAAACTCCGTGAAAGACAACATTAATCGGTAGAATGCTTAATTATAACAATGATACAAAATGCCATGACACAACGTTTCCGGATTCCAAGACGGAATCTTCGTCCTATAAAACCCATCAAAAGTCATTCCCATCTATAATGTGAATAACCTATGTATGCCAGATTTGGATAAAAGACTGCGATAACTAAGGTTTCCAATGACGATACGATGAACTTATATATTCAAATCAATAAACGTAGTCGGTCGACGCTCAGTGCTCACTATAGATATACGGAAATATCCAGGACATTAACTTCAAATTCGTTCAAATCTCCAATAGGTGAAGTAAAAATCTATAGATCTCATGGATTGTGCATTCGAATATCAGGTTTCATATAATTGTTACGGAAATTCGATATTTTAAAAACATTTCACAAGATTTTTCATGGAAAATATTATTACGTTATCATTAAGGGGCTTTAACCGTCTGTAGCCAGAATGGGAATAAAATGAAATAGGCAAAATCAATGCCTCAGGTACGAGGTTTTAGGATGAAAATAGAGGGGAACTGGCAAAGACAAAATAAAAAATTCATTGCTGATTTCACATATAGGTCATTAAATCGGACGCAGGAGCACTGTCGCCTCATACTATCGCCAACTAAATAAGGTACGAAGTTTCTCTTCAGTTCCTTACATAAAAATTGTTAATAACTTCTTTGCCTAGACACAAACCCACAAATTTTTAACGACTTAATTGCCCAACCCATGGTTCCTCAAACTATGTCCCGCGGTTTACTTGTATTCCAAGGAATGTTAATGGCTTTCCCTCTTAAACTCAACTGCGAGCCATCGCCCATCGAAAATTTGGTCGCAACAATTAGCTCACGAAATTAGATTGAAACAGATTAAGTTAGAGCTTGAAGCTAACCCAAGTAACGCAGTCCAAAAATAACTTTTCTGATTGATGACTATAGTCCGAGTTTTACTACCATCGATAAAACATTAAAATCATATGCTTTTATTATTTAGCTTTTGGAATAGAACGTCTGTTTCTCGTACAGAGGCTAAGTAAGCACTTTAGCACCGCCTGGGCTGCAGTTGTAACTTTGGACGCTATCGCTTGCTTTGTCAAATTCTCTAAGAGATTTGCTTCCGCTACAGATGAAATAATGCTACCGCTGGCAAGATACCCGACAGATTGGGAAATCTATGTTCAGGTCCTGGCCAAATGAAACAAATAATTTACAGCGCATTTCCTACTCCGTAAAAAAAACATGATTTTTGACAGTAACAGTGGTAAAAATACGAATATGTACACCTAGAATGGCACATTAACACGATACTGGAGGGCCCTAGACCCGCACTTCGCCAACAATTTTAACTATCGAACGAAAAATGTCTAGGGTTTTCCCCAACACCTTCATCTCACCAAGATCTCGGCTGTGTCGCCATCTACTGATGTACGAGGCAGTTTTTCCAACATTTTCCTTCGCTGAACCCTATTCCAACCTCGCTATTTTTGCAGACGCAAGTAATTGCGAGGGGAAAATATCCATCTGGAGATTAGAAATGATAGCTCTTCGAAAAGTGGTATCCTCGCAGGAAAATCGATGTCTCAAGGAGTCAACTACGAGGAAAATATGCGGAGTCACGGACTTTTCCAAGGATTTCACCCTTCCTTCATTCCGATACTGAATTTTCATGATGGAGGAATTTTTTCGCTCCTACATTCCTTAACTTGAATCCAAGTCATCACAGAAAGCTGTTGCAGAACGCAAGTTGTCACTTCTTTGCTGGAAATGTGAACCATTCAATATAATGACTCTTAAACTTGACGGTTAAATAACTTAAGAGGTGCAGGAAAACGAAAATCCCCAACGTTAGGCATTGAAAAATGTGCATACATATTAGTCTCATAGGAACAATTTTTAGAAGAATTAATTATTTGAATTATTCAAAGCATTATACCGTTTAATGTAAGTTTACATGTAATAAAAACTTACTTCTTCCCTGTAAAACTTACATGTAATAAAAACTTCACCCAGCCTGTCACGCCTTGCTTATTGAATTCTCCGCTTTAATCCGAAGTACGTTTTAATTTCTGCATTCAATTCATGAATCTCCGGCTACATAGCATCTTATCCCACAATATTATATTCGGCATGATAGTATAATGTTTGGTTATTTCCCGGCGAACAATGAAGGTAAAGATTTCTCGGGGTTTCCACCGGGTCAGGTCCTCCATGTCTCCTTCCAACGTGTCGATAAGAAACTCGCACATCGCCTTCAGGATTTCAGGAATCCATGATATCCATCCAAGAAGACATCCATTCAAGAATCCATGATGGGCGAGTTCCTTATCACAAGGTTGGAAGGAGACATGGAGGACCTGATCCGGTGCACAACCCGAGAAATGTTTAATAATATTTCCAGCATGTTTGCCTCCTAAGCACTCCATGCATAAACACGCAAACACATCCTCTGCCTCCTTTTTATGACCTCTTCAAGCAGTCTCCTCTACCCACCATGTTTTGCATTTCCTCGTTCTTTTTCCTCTCCGTCATTCTTCCCCATACCCTACTCTGAAACGCCTCCATTCTTTTCTCATCCTCTTTCCACGGCGTTCACATATCCTCACCGTTGAAGCGCTCCGCTCCAAATCAGAAACTACGCTAGCCTTTAGTTTACAGTTTTGAAAACACCTAAAAAATCATTTGCGTGCTTAAAGGCAGGCAAAAAACATTCAGAGTTAATCAGCTATAACTTAAACAAGCCGTTGTAACTTTTACTGCGAGGCCAGGCATAACGCAATTCCGATACTGACTTTCTAAGATGGATAGTATTGCTCCTCCCTAAGTTGGCACTACATTATCCGATTTCATGATTAAATACAGCAGATTATTTCGTCCCCTTATTTTGGAAAAGAGAATTGTAGTGCAAACATTTTTAAGGACACGCATACGGTAATATGATAATGAAATCATCGTTTACTCCATCAATATGGCTTTAAAAACATTGTAATTAATAATATCTAAAATCAACACTAAAAAATGCCCGTACCCGCTTAGTATGAAACCGATCGATACAATAGACAAGGGTATGTATCAATTTCGACAGAAGTATTAATTGAATTGGATTTCTTCATCAGTAAAGGAAATGAATATATAATTTGTACGTTCAGAAATATAACAAACGCATTTTTGCATCGCCATATCATCATCTTCATCAAGGTATCTTCAAAATAAATACAAAATTGCACTGACTGCGTCAAATATTATAATGATCCATCGACAATGAATATTGACCTACTTTAAAATGATAGCATCCTAACATATGCATCTTTCTTCTCCTACATCTCTGTCGAATAGCTCTGAGACTTCTTCCAAGTATCATTATAAATGCCCATAAAATCCATCAGAAAGCTTTATTATGCTGAGTACACATCATACAGGGATAAATAACATCCCATCTGGTTGCGACACAAAGCGCATGATGACTTAATAAAACTGATGGCTGAACACTAGGCACTTCAAATGCTCTCATGCACGCAAAGCCACTCTCTATTCGCGAAGTGCAGAGCGGGAAATGCACGAGGAAATGCTCCCCAGACAACTATAATGCACTTACGAGCCATAGCGGCATCTTAGCTAGCCGCCCACTCAACCATGCGAGATAAAAAATGAATTTTTTTTCCATCTTTAAAATGATTAAGAAGCAGCCTGCCTTGGGGTATAAGGTAAGTGGATTCCCAGAGAGCGGAGAGAAATCCCACGCGACCTTAAGGAAGACAATCATGTAATTGAAACCGGACTTAACGCAATGAAGTCCCATAGCGACTTCGTGGCTCAAAACCAATGTACAATCCACAACAAACTTTTACGTCGTTCATAAACAGATGACTTTTATGATGATATGGTTGTAAGGCACAAAATAAGAATAATAAAAAATATATTAACTCCCACAATAGGTTAGAGTGAATTTATTTTCATGCTGACAACATGACTGCAATTCGCTTGATCCCCGGTGAATTTTCATGCGAGCTATTTTCTTCAGAATAATCTTATCACAAGTTGTTAACCCCACATATAACTTACACGTATTAAATGGACTCGCCATGCCGGACGGAGTAATATTTTCATGCGTCTACCATGAAGAAACGGAAGGGGATATTCTTTGTACGTAGGTTCTAGGACCTTTTCCAACCAATTAAAAAATACGTAAATTACTACCACAATTTCTTTTATCCCAAGAAACTAGAAGGGGGATCCAATTAGAGCACGATTAATGATCTCGAGCTATGGAGCTAGACGATAGGGGAAAAACAGCTAAAATATATGGGTAATATTGTGTTTTAAGTTATTGCTGGAGCAAAGAACGTTGTAGAGATAAATAAAATTAGCAATTTTACCTCATTTAAAGTTGTGATTGCATAATCAAAATAGCATAAGTATATTTTTTCAAGTGGCTTGTCATACATTTCGACTACATAAACGCAACTTTGACATAATTTTCTAAGTTTTAGATGCCAAAAAAATCATGTTTCAGTGAGCTACGAAGTTTCCAGAATACTGCGCAATGTTTGAGCTTACACATACATACACTTCAAGCTGAAAATAATTAAAAATTCACATGCATCAAGGTAATAGCGTAGTTTAATGGACAGTAGAACATCACCAAAGAAAAATAGGAAATGGAGAGAGAAAAGATGATAGAAACTTATGGAAAAATATTTAAACATTTATAAAAAATATTTAAAATTTATTATAAAATGAAAAGGAAAGAGCTTTAACAATCACTGAAGTCACCACCAGCCCATATTTTGAGCAATGAGCAGATAAGGAGGGTATTATGAATGCCAAATAACAATTAAAGGATAAACTGAATGTGAAGGAAATGAATAGAATTCACAATCAAAAGTGGATAAGATGAATACTGACCTTGACACTGGTATCCTTGCTTTCCAAATCCCCTAGAAAGAAGAAAAGAAAATTAAATTAAAAATTGAGTAAAAATAGTTAGATATACGTTATTTCTGCATGTCTACCGCTAATCCCAATAAAACATCTATAGCATCACAAGGAATTTCACAACCTTTACCATTAAACTAAAATCAATCCATTTTCACAAACAGAACCCATAACCACTTCTAAGATACCGCTTTTTTTTAATTCCTCACTCTATTCTACCGCTGGAAAAGTATTAAATCATAAAAATATTACAACATCAATCAAAATGCGAAAGCTTAGTCACAACGATAGATACAAATTACACGATTATGCTTCTACCCACGTAAGGGCAGTATGAACTAAGTACTTTCTATTGCAATACATTAAAAAGTTAATTTAGACCCCCACCTTTTTACTACAACTTAAAAGAAAAATTTATCAACAATTAATTTAAAAAACTGGGTTTTTTAATTAAAAGTTTAAAAAAATTGCCGTAGTTTTTCCTTTTAATTTGAATAAAAATGTGGTGCTTAGCTTCATTTTTTAATCTTATTTTATACATTTTTCACAATTTTATTTTATAAAAGTTACTATTAAGATACCATAAAAAAGAAAATAGCAAATCCTAAAACGATGAAAGACGTGCAAAGCCAACTTGTAAATATATTTTTAAAATATACGGTAAGAGTGAAGACAGAGCCCGGATTCGAACCTGAAATATTTTGCAACGCAGTCGGACGCGTTATCCGTTGCGCCGTAGAACACCTTGTTGAATAGGATGGCGCGAAAAAAATCGAGTTACAAATTTTGTATCGTGCCATCTATGTACCTCTCCTATAACCTATAACTGATGAAAAAACTAGTAGAAAACTATCATTAAAAACGGAAAAAATAAACTCAAGCAGCACAAAATCAAAGCAGACATACCCGAAGAAAACTTGAAATTAGTCGTTTCCTTCTCTCTTCTCTATTCCTGAGAATTTTCTCCCGTTAAATATCGCCGGAATTTCGTAACTCCTTTTCAAAAATGATAATCTTTAACGCAGCCCCCATACCATAATAACTGTCATCGATTGAATCACATTCCACGCTAACAAGGCGGGTAAAACACTGAGCAGACTTGGCCAAGGCTCTTATGGCCGATTAGTAGCCGATTAAAACATCAGAACATCTACAAGCAATGAACACAATCACGGCAGATGCCAATGAAACGGCTTTCTGATGATAAGGAAAACCTGTCACACTTAAAACCCGCGTTTGCTGCCATAAAGGCATATTACTGGTGAAACAAATGACGTTTAGAGCTAATGCAGTTGAGAACAGATTAAGAACGTATTGTATCACTTCTAGTAAGAGAAAATAATCCATGTTTATAATAGATGATCTTAAAAAGAACGGAAAAAACGGCACCAGCTGCCGTATGTACATGGTACCTAGTATGTGCATCATCTTTCCATATACGCATAAACACGAGAAAACATAATATCGAAAACTAATGAATATAACGATTAACCAAGAAGCAGTTCCTTGTCAACAAAACGATTAGTAAGCCTGCTTGTCTAGACGGTCTAAGTTAAATGTCTTCAACATGAAGAATAAAAATCGTTTCAAGTAATGGATGGGGTATGCGAAAACCGAGAATCGAATTATCTAATAAGGTACCTACTCTAAAGACATCCACTCTAGAACGTTAGGAAAATTTCCGTTCGGCATATCGTCATTACTTCAACTACTTTTGCTACAAATAGTACCATTATCTTCACCTGGTATCTAAATTATTGGTACCTGGTTTTATATTTTATAGGTGATAGAAAACATATAAACATTTTGCTTAATGATTCGCAGAGTTTAGAACCTTGCATTTTTAATCCATTAAATTTCAAAATACCAATACAATTGGTATACTGCGAAACAGATAACAAAAAATTAATTTACTGATCCAAGCAAAATTTTGGGATCATTTAACATTGCATTCCATCACTAACTTTTACTAAATATAATTAATATAGAAATTGGGGTCACGCAAGCGAAAAAGAGAAATGTTACAAAAGTCGATTATTCAATTAAACATAGCGATGGTACTAAATACAAGAAAATAACCTTCGATTTGAGCTAAATTCCCCACCTCCAAACCAAAAAATAACGCTCCATGAAGTAACGCTTCAGAGACGGCATGGATGAGGCAAGTAATGACACAATGGCCACATGGGACGAACTTAATCTTCACTACAATTTCCGCGCAATAAACAAAATTCTTAATCATTGGCATAATGCGCAAATTTCTTAAACACCAAATTATGTTTAACTGCCTCCGATATCGCCCGCCATAAGCTACGAACTACGCTAATTATTATTACATAAACAAGTAACTCAGATTTATTTTCTTAAAGCTTAAACTAGTTGGAACACTCATTGCTAGATTATTCCGGGTTCATAGCTTTACTTTTTAACGGCTCTCACAGTATCAATAACCTAGGTGAAAAGCGTCTAAGCTCACCATCCTGATTTCATACGTGGTGAATGACTTGGGTAATGGTGATCTTATAGAGTTTTCAGTATATTCTAGGGCAAGGATTCATTGCGCAGAACATGTTAATGTGCAGTCACTACGAGACATTTTTCATTATGGCGTTGGCATGAAGGATAAGTGGTCTTTTAAAAAAAATTATGCCAGTTTTTCAGCATACTTTGATACTATTTCGGACCGAAAAATGAATCAACGACGTTGAAGCAGCAAATATTGGTTCGTCATCGCCGAATGTTAACTTTATACTCCATTTATGAATGAAAGTTAAGTTAAGAATGAAAAGTTACATGATTGAAATTGTCAACAATGTTTAGTTTTTTTCCCTCATGTTGCCACGGCGTTGGCGGAAAAAATTAAGATAATCGTTTGTTTACAAAATAAATCCCGCATTGCGTGGCATTTTAACGCCAAAACAGAGAACCAATAGCCCCTATTCATTTTCAAGCGTGACCTTTTCCACCGAGACATAGGGTCCCTTAAGTTTCGCCGTTACCATATCCTAGCCCATTGACAGGCACCTCCGTGGCCAATATCAGCTTTTAGGAAAACTTTGAAAAATATTCTCAACTTTCAGCGACGCTAGGGTTCATCAAGTCTTACGTTTTCCTTCGGCGACTCGGGATTCTCTCGGTCGGAACTAATCGAAATCCCGAAGAAGCGATAAAGTTTTCATACCCTCGACCCCCGACCGCGCGGCGACGGTCCTATGTGCAAGAGGCAGGCCCCAATGGACCGAAAAGCTGGTGGAGGGTTTCGCTTTCGAAGCGATGTCTCATCTCCAAGGGAAAGGGTCCTAACTATTTCCCGGATCGTAAATTCTAATTATGGCGGGACGATAGATTCCCAGAAGTTTTAAAGGCCGTTTTACATGGGGCACATCATTGCGCACGTTAGCACAGAAAACATTCGTTGAAATTGCGAGAATGCAAGCTAGGAATTAGAGCAGGGGCTATTTTACCGTCTCGCGCACATGCATTTTCACATGCGTTCTTGCAATTCACTGCTTTAATTGACTCAATTTTGACTGTGCCTTCGTACATTCTTCAGATTGCACAATGACGTGCACCGTGTAAAACGGCCATAATGGAAGAGAAAGAAGAGAGGCGACTGACTGTGAGCTGAACTGGTCTGCATAGGCCAACCATTCCCAAAAAGTAGTCCGCAGACCTCTTAAGGGATGAGGGGGGATATGATACTTATTGTACTTCTTAAGTAGAATCCGATACTTACTATACATAGGAAATACAAGACCTTATGAAAATCCGGAAGTCGCGCTGAATGAAGGGAAATGGTGCACGATTACTTAGTTGACAACATTGGTGCACAGCAGCCTCTTCCAAGCAAGTAATTATCCTTTACAGCGATGGATATTTTCCGAATCTTTCTCGACATGTCCCAAATACTGATCTAAAGCTCCTCCCCAGACAATTTGACATGCACATTTGCCCTTGATATTTTATGTCGTAATTGATGTTTATCGTCCAATTTTCCAGCCTTTATATCAACTCACCAACCTGTCTGTTTGTCTGGTACAAATCTTGTAACTCAAATTTGACTCACTTCCTGTGAAGCAAAAACGCTGAAATTTTGCACACTTCTTCATTTCCGATGACAATACATGAAAATATAACTTTTTCTCTCCAACCCCCCTTTAACCACCCCCCAGTCAACCTATAGCCCCCCAAAACATGTTTTTGATCTAAGAAGTTCCAAATGGTCGATTTTCGTGTTTTGCGACCACAGTAAAAGTTATCCACTTTAGGCATATCCACATAGTAGGCATTTAAAAGCATAGGGGTGGCATTTTGAAACATAGGGGGCTTACCATTCACTGAAAATTTAATAAATATAGTGACTTTTTTAATACGTCACTTTTGGTTTTTCGGGGTCACTGAGTTTTTTTGCTTTGTGTCATATATAAACGTTGCTCATCCCCTGTAATCTAAATATAAAGGCTGGTTTTTAAAAAAAAATTTTTTATAAGAGCTTATTCTTTCTCCTATCTGAATAGCCACACTCCAAAATTCCTTTTTTTTTCTCCTATTCATCCATATTACTCCGTGTTTCTCACCATTAATGTTTTAGGGGATACTATCGCCTATGTCAAAATTGTGATTAGCGAATTGGGTAATACGGTCTGTGGGTTATCATAAGGGCTCTCCGAAAGGTATGGAGAGGAAATACGAGTGCTGACTATATATAATGGAACATACTTGTTTATTCTTAGCCATTTCTTAAGGACAGGCCAGGAATGCATTCTACTTTTGTGTACTTGATTTTTTTTAACGAAGTTGATACACGTTTAATTTCAAGCAACAATTTTACCTCCAAATATATTGGCCCTGCTAAAGCAAAGAAAGTATCATGTGCATAGGAAAAATTAAGAGCTGTACAATATATCACTGGTTGGTGCAACATTTACGTGAAAACATGCGCTACCGAATGGAGGTCGTTTGAAAAATTAATGAAAGGTTCCCGAAGTGTTGATCCTATGGAGCACGCATTGCCGCCATCTGTCCCTCTTTCAGAGACCGTTCTACCCTCCAAACGGGACCCTTGTGTTCCATATCCCCTCATAATTCGCTTCAATCGCATGCTTTTTCGCTTCTGGCATTCCTCGACCACCATTCTTCCTCCCCAAACCATGTCCGGCATTCCATCGTTCCCTCTTCTCGTGTTCCTATCTCCATCATGTCCGACAATCGCATCGCAAATATCCCTACAGCTTCCACATCATTCCACACCAGGGTCAAAATTTCCATGACGATGCCGAAAATGCGGGGGAGATACGTGCGATGAAATAACACCAAAAGAGAAGAGGACTGGACGAAGAATAAAGTACATCTCTAATCAAGAACACGACGACAGAGAAGGTGAAAACGTATTTCTGTTATACCTTTAAAAAAAATTATTTCTAAGGCTGGATTAGAACTGAAATGTTTTCAGGTTACCCTCAACAGGCGAATACGGGCCTGCACAGCGAAAATGTCTCTTAATAATGGAATAGCATTGTATCGTTTCCGGATAAGTGCAACCAATTCCTATTTATTTTCGAAACTATTTCCATCAATTTCTAATTTGTTAGAGTAAAGGCGTTAAATTATCTTCCATGCTGTCAATGACATTACAGTGCATTATGAAATGATATAACCAACCTGTAATGTGACTAGGTCAAGTAGATGTCAGCTACATATTCATGCGAATTATTTTTAGGCATACCTGAAAAGACGTGTTGGGCAGTTAACGGTGGCTAAAGCCGTTTCAAATACAACTAATTTTGTCAATTGCATGGGAAACTATGGTACATAATTCTGTCTTTCCGTTCTAATATTTCATTCTTTCACTTTGCCTACTCCTTTCGTCGATTTATAAACCAGCTCCTTGCAACGTCGCATCATCATAATAATGCGATATGTTTTCTTGTCTATGGATATTTTCAACTGTCACATTTTTGGCCGATGCGATCTCAGATATACTGAAGATAAATTTTAAGTCGAACTCATGCCTTTTGACTGAGTTCTATCTATAATTTTCAAGCACCTACAAGGAGGGGTTCCAGCTTTCATCACCGATCAATTTCATAGAAGAGGGCATCTCTTAGATACAGTTTAAACAAGAAATTCAAACTTGGCTCACACAATCGTTATGCGAATTGCACTCTAATTTCCTCCTTAACACTTAGCACCCCTTGAATTTTCTTGGGAATGGTACAGGGAAAATATATTTTAGTGCCATTCGGAGGCCAGGTCTAAGTAATGTAACTGCATAAGTAGTTAACTGCAAGTAGAAAAAATGCTGAATAAAAAAAAAACATTTCGTACCTTAAAAACTCGCCACTTGACATTTAGAGGTTTGGTTGTCTTCAGTTTAAGGTGCCTTGCAGCTCAAGCTTAACCTTCCATCGATAAAAACTTTTGAGATTAATTCTTGGGCAGACGTAACTGCTTACTCAGAACGGGATACGAACTCGCGACGTTATCACTCTCGCGAGGGATCGATCACCCTGCTGTGAGCTCCTTTACATCAGGTCCCCCTAAGCAGACGCGAAGCTGTATAATGCATTTCAAGGGAAATGGTCCCGGCCAAAGAAGTTTGTTTTACGAGTCTCAAGCAAAATGGCCGCATGTAAATGAGGGAATTTTGGCTTTAATTTCGTCCGCAAAACGGAGTTGTTTATTCATCAATTCCTCTCTCGTTCTCTCCTTAATATTTCACCCATTTCTCCTCCCATTTCCTCGTTGCGAACCTCCCGACTCTACTTCCCCATCTACTTCTTCGCCAATGCGCATCGCGGGCTTCGGATAATCCCTTCCGAAAGCTCTCCGCGATCCTCTGTACCCTTCCATATGCCTCCTTCCTTGCAGTGTGCCGAAGCCCAGAGCCCCATATTTAGAGCATTTTCACCACCCCTATCTAACTCGCACGCATGAGTTTGAAGACGACGTTTGTGTGAAACCAAATGAATGAAGGGTAGATACACGAGGTGATGCAGCACAGAATAGGAGTAGAATGGGGATTGTGGAGTATAATACCCCACACATGGACCCACAGGTGGATAGGTTATGTCATAAAGCATGGCAATTATAATGATAATACTATGACTTTTCCCACTCATAAAGAATTACAGAATACCCTTTACAAAAGCTTTAACATATACAGGTTTCCCATATGAACCTGTTTCGGCGCTACTATCATACATTGTTCCATCAGAGCTGTTGCTATAAGTATATGATACGAATTTTCTTAAATTCAATGCATTGATTATTTTTATTTTCTTACTTTTTGTGCATTAAATTTTAAGAATCCAGTTACTATAAATGCATCAAAAACTAACACAAAATTGTAAATGAAAGAGATCTTGCAATATCCACTAGAAATAATAATTCGCAACTCGACGCGTTTCCATGCGTTCACTCATTTTCAATTGTGAGAAAGCATCGAAAAGAAGGACATTAAAGTAACGGAAATCGTCGTTTAGCAAATAAATGCTTTCAGTGAATACTTTATAAAATAAATTTTCTCAGGGTATATTTTTCAATAAATGTGGAACTAGCAAGATCAGATTCATTTATGGTGGATCGTTCCCACCACATCTCATATGAATCTACCAGTTTCATGTGCAGCATTAAAATGAAGGGAAAAATTGAAGCTGGAGTCCCACGATCCAGATTTAAGGACTTTAGACAGATTAAGGACAGAAGGAAAAGGCAGATCAGGGAACCAAAAGAACTAGTTTAGGAAGGAGAGAAATGGAGGGCTGCGGTATACCAATCTAGGGATTGCAGTATGTATGCGAAATCTCAAGACATTACCGTTCCACTTGAACATAAAGTAGATCACCATCTAACTTTGCCTCACCCTCACCTAGGACATATGCTTAGGACGTATCATTACCGCTTCGAACGGCCCTATCTTGCCTTTTTAACCAACGTATTACTTGCTAAGATCAAATGGATAGAATGTGTGAGTGATATCGAAGTTACAAGAAGAGAAAAGTCTTTTGAAAACCACGAGAAAGAGACGGCACAAGTTGATCAGCCACATCATGACATATGATGGTTTCATGAAAATTATCGTCGAAGGACATGTGAAATGGAAGAACGGCAGAAAAAGCCCTCGGATGAGATACATATAGCAGTTGATAAAGGAGGTAGAACAAAAGAATTATGAATGAATTAACAGACCAGCTGGGAGGAGACTTGAAAGGACAGCTTCATCAAACCAACCTTGGGATAGATGACTGATGGAGCTTAAAAGCTTTTGCTGTCATCTGGACATTTTGGAGAACAGATAGTAGAGCTAGCAACAACCATTTAAGTCACGTAGATAAAAGGTTAACCCATGAAAAAATACGGAGGTTAAATTTACATAGGTTAATTTTTTAGAAGGACCTATTGAGAACATAACGTCAAGATAATAGCCTCACATTTGACCAAGTGATGCGCCAAGAGAAAAGGAGGACAGAACGGAAGTGATGCATCCCGCAACACTCGTTTATGAAGATGTATTTTCACTAGCTATATTTTGTGCAACATACCTTTCGCAATCAACTTCTAGCATTAAAATGCAGTTGTGTTCATGCATTCTGCGAGACGCTTGCGGAAGCGTATTGTTGCTATTAAGCGGCAACCAACTACTGCGAGTTTCCCAAGCAGCTTAAGTGACCTTGCGCAAGTTCTTGTGAAAGTAACTTGTGCAGAATAGTTCCCGCATTAATGCAGCTTGAAGGAAACTAATTTAATGTTTAACGTGTTATTGTGGGAGAGAAAAGTATCAATGTAACAGATAGAAGAGCATTTTTTTAAATAATAGTGACAAGTATTAACCTTCCCATTTTTGCTAACCTTGACCTCAGAAAGAAAATAAAGTACGCTGTACGTTACTCTGAAACTTAAAACCATTATTTCGACACTTCTATCTTTATCAAATTGACCACGTGGTGGGCAACGAAGAGACAGTGTGAAACGTAAAATATGAAATTTCTTCGCCTATATCATGGTTCCACAAAGTAAAGCAACAAATGTTAAACAGTCTTCACCGAAGTATTTAAAAACAAATTATAACACCTTTATGCCCTATAATAATAAAGAAATAAACGTCCTTTAACAGTCTGATGTAATCCTACCGAAACACCAAGCAAGATCATAAACGACGATTGCCATAATCAAGTACGCAGTAGGCCATGCAATTTAGCTACGCACATTCGTTTTGCAACGGCAGAGCGTCAACGCACTTACCATGACGACTCGTTAATTTCTTGACTCGAACAAACAACACAGCCCTCCCTAAGGAGCTCCAAAAGAAGTAATCGATTATAAGGTGAAGCACTGGATTTAAAATACGATATTATATACGAAAACAAATCCTGTAACAACAGAATAACATAGCCACATCTTTTATTACTCCAACCAGTAGTACGTGAACATTCAATCAAGAATAATAGCGGCCCACAGATTCGCGGTCTTTGGAGCTTTCGGAGCTCCGATAAAAAAAGGTACAAATTTCCCGGCAGTCTGGCTATTGATTTTTCCTGTAACATTCTCCGTTTCATCTCACTGCTCCGCAGACGTTACCAAGGGGATCATTGATTACTATCGGGTCATTAATCACACACTTTGTGAATGACGTCCTTCAAAAGATCTTTCGACTTCTTCATTTCAAATCCAATCTTCTCCTCGTCGATTCGGCATGTCATTATTCCAGACGATAGAGAAAATACTCCTTAATGCTTAGTCTTAATGACGATAAAATGCTCACCTGTGGGTACGGGCGGAGACAGGCTAAATGTTTGATAGCCATAATGGCTTTCGGTACACCACTCCCGTCAATGACACATTTTCTAAAATTCGGAGGGTTGAATGTTTTCCAATATTAGGTAAGCATCGATAACAAAGTCCTTGCTTACAACTGATAAGTGAAAAGTACTAAAAAAATTAAACCGTCATTATTAAAAATCACCCTTAATACAATTAATTCAAATGATACCTCAATTTCGGTTATTACTTCTTTTCGCCATGGATTTTATTTCTAAATGCACGGATATTAGTCGCTATTAAATCACTGATTAATAACATTTTAGGGCATAAGTCTACATTCAAATTTCCTTTACAAAATCAAAAAATTATGCCACACAGTATTTACATGTAAAACGTTATATTTAGGTATTGAAAATTGCAATGGAATAACCATTTATTAATCAAGACTCCCACTGAGCCTTTGCTGCTCCAATCATAATAAATGTTACTGAAAAAAGCTCTTAATGTAATATTTTCCGATTTTTCTTTTCAATTAAAAACCCAAGAACACCAACGATTACTCACCCTTCAATTCATTTCCTCAATAACCGTTATTGTGTATTTCGGTGTGAAATAATTCGCTGCGAACATTATCCAACGGGAAAACAAAAATAATCAAACTTTACTAACTACCGGGAAAAGTATGTAAGGGTATTCAATCAATCTGTTAAATGAACATTTTCGGCAAGAAAATTATTATGCAGACAAATTTGCGAGCTTTTGTTTCGAATAATGGTGAAATTATAGCTCATAATAGGAAATTTTATACGATTTTATTTCCAGCTCCACTATGAATTTGGGGATGATACGTCAAAAAATGTAAGGAGACGAGAAAGCGAGAGATATACCCCGGAGACACCACTCTCAGAGAAATATGAATTTCACTGGCGTCCAGTTTGATTTGACTCTACGCAAAGCGACCGCTTTGAGACCATAAAAAATATAGCACGGTATAGTTCAACGTCATAAACGGAATATCACGATCCTACAAAAGTCCCATCTCGTTTTTTATTCTCTTTTTCCCTACATCCAATCCATGTTGAAATTAAATAGCCCCTCCTCCACCCTCTCATGGTCCTAACTAGATTCCTTAACGCAATTCCGCCCGCCGTCTTTCCAACCACCTTTCCTTTCATGTACAAGCTGCTCCCTGACAAAGGAACCCTATAAATAGCTAATTTCTATTTCGGTACAAATAATAAATCAGGAGGAATAATTTTGTAACGTATAATTCGCCCATTATAACTATAAAAATCATTCTTAGCCCAATTTCCCTCTAATCATCATTCTGACATTAATATTAATACTATTGTAGTCATAATTATAGGATTTTTTGCGCATTACTTTATTGCTCATATATTGCAAATATGACGCCATAATCATTTACAGTATAATTCAGAAATGTTTCCACCTTCATTCATTAATAGTAGTAACCGTTAGGTATTTGGATTCTTTCCTTTTCCCTCCAAAGAATAATCGGACCCTTCGTTTACCGAGATACTTATTGTGTGAAGATACCTTAGGGAATAAACGAGAAAAAACACAAAATTCTGACTTCATCGGAGAAGTAAGGAGAAGACTAGTAGCTAGGTTAGTAAAAAATAAAACAGAACAAAGGTCTGCGTATAAGATATAGGTATTTTAGTAAGAACTCCTACATATATATGGAATAGGAAATTATATACTTAGGTATCAGAACCCGTGAGGATTAAAAAACAGGCGCAGAGGCATATGATAGGTCAAGAATATATCTGCACTCCGCAAGGAAAATATTATAACACATTTTTCGAACACAAATACATGCTACTTGCGCCGATATCGTCGTAAAATGAATTATTGACGCACAATTTCACCAACAAATATCAACAAACTTTATTGATCAATCAGAAACGCTCCAAATGAAAGCAACAGCTTAGCGGAATATAAACAACACTTCCCCTCTTTGAGGAAGAGTGGTTTATTTTTTCATCAATTTTTTGACCAATTATACAAGCTTTATATGGTTTACATAGTTTTAGTAGAATGTAAACCACAGTTCCTATTCTCCTACAAATCCTACTTCCACAAATAAGTGCGATTTCCACAATTTGTGCCCCATCTATCTTCACGTATACCTAAAAGAGTCATGGCAATGTGCTCATTTCCTATGTTCATTAAGGCCGTTTTACACGGTACACGGAATTGCGCAATCTGACGTACGTGCAAAGGCGCAATCAAAATTGCGTCGTGTAAAGCGGTGAATTGCTAGAACTCATGCGACAATGCGTGGATGCGAGACGGCAAAATAGCCCCTGTTCTAATTTCGTTCATGCATTCGCGCAATTCCGCGCCATTTTAGAAATTAATGCAGCTCTAACCAGCGCAATTCTGTGCCCCGTGTTAAACGGCCTTTAGACTACGAACTCATAAGAGAAACACTTCACCGTCTTCGAATGGATAAACTTGATTCAGTCCTTTATCAGTCATTTTTCAGCTTGTGATTGCATATTGACATTTTTACAGTCATTCCATCGGTCAATATCCCGCTAGTTATATCTAAAGATTAGAAAGGGGTAAATAAAACGTCGGTCACTCACAGGTAAAACTTCACGAGCCACACACATCTTGAACAATATTAAGTTTCGTTCATATTAATACCCTTACATAGAACTTCCATAAAAATGCTTTATCTATTGTCCAGAGAAGTTGGTTTGTATTCTACTCACAGTCACATTTACATAAAAAGAAACTTGAAGTGAAATTGGATATCGTTAACTTTGTCTTGTTAACGTACAGATTGCAAGCAAAAATAATTAAAACAATATTTCTTACTGATTTTTTTTAATTTTTATAAAATTAATTCAATGGATTTTTATACTGAACACTGGTTAATTCTTTCCGAAAGCAAATTAAAAAAGATTGACCTGTAAGATATAAGCAAAAACAATAAATACAATTAAAATATAATACAGGGCTAGTAAGAAAGCGAAAGTAACAAGATCATATATTCATACAGAAAAAACAGAACAGGAAATTACAAATACTAATACCTTAAGTGCATGTACTAACAGCGCTCGAGTAACCACATACATTAAAGTACATGCACTGGAGTAAGTTTTACTAGCACAAGACAAATCTCGGTAAAAATTATGCATGGGGTACGCAACAATCATTGAGAAAAAATATGGGAGAGCGAGAATGAAGGGAGTGGGTATTGAAAGAAGTTGAAATGGATGCTTTGGTATGGACGATGAAAGGAGAATGCTCCATTGGCTTGGGCACGTTGAGATGATGGATGAGCGGCGGATAGCGAAACAGATTGATGGTGGAGAGAGTGGCGGGAGAGTAAAGAGGACGCCGATAAAGCCCTCACTGATTGTAGTGGAAGCATTGAGTTATTATGGGTACAGCGATTTTCAAATCCTGCACATGTCAGACAGTATCGACTTCCACTGCCACCAGAGCACAGGAAAAAAGATCTTTAGCCTTAAAAAAATACAATATTAATATTAAAGCCAAGGATATCAGGAAGTCTTTTTTCAACCTCGCATATTGAGTATACATTTATAATGGAGTCGATCTATTTTACCACGGTGTCATATTCCACCGAGCAATAAAGCCTTATGAGCTTTCAAAACAAAAGGTGATGAGGTGATACGTGAATTGGGTTATTATTACTACTGCTTTTCATTTTCTTCGATTAGTTAATTAGTAATTAAAACCGAAATCCTTGAGAATTATCAAAAAACTTTTAAGTTTTTGGACCCTGATGGAAAAGGTTAACATTATCAGATTTCGAAGCAAATTCTTACCGGAAAACTGATATCAATTCACATTTTTTAAGCTCAGGGTGGAGTTTATTAAAAACCTACTATTTGCGCATACTCTTCGAAAGAAAGTAGTTTGCGTATACTCTTCGAAAGAAAGTAGTTTGCGTATACTCTTCGAAAACGACATTCAGAGAAAAATAATTTAAGTCAAAGATATGTCATAAGTACTATACTATGTTCATGAGCGGAGGTAAATCAATACAATCTGCACGATGTCACTGAGATGCACTTTGAATAACATGCTAAAAAATGAAGCATCCCAAGATATGAACCCATCGAGACGCCAGAAATGACAAAAAATAATTGTTTCTTAATAGAAAATTATGACAAAAAATTATGAGAGAATAGCTCACTAAAATAACACGTATCAGATGGAGTAGAAGTAGCTGCTCGCATAGTTAGTTTGAAATATACCTCATGCGTTCACTAAGTCGAAATCATTCAATTACCTAACAAAAATAGATTAGAAATCTAGATAGATTCCCTTCTCTCACGTCAGAACAATTACCGGAGCCCTGGGGGTAAAACATCCCATTAGGGTTAAAATTTTCCATCGTTGCCTTAACAGTGGAGCAGATTAGTAATGCTCTTTATGAATTATCCGCCAGTAGGGGGTGAGAACCTCATTCTTGCAACGTTTAACATTCGGAATGCGCTTTTCTCCCATGTCCCGACTTTCAAACCTCAAAAACCACAGCTTTGTCCCCCCTCTAGTTGTCACCATTCGAAGGTATATTCTCAATTCATACGATACGATATAGATTGAGAGCGAGTTTCTATCACTCTTCCCGCTACCCCATTAGGGTAAATAGGGTAGGTTAGATCACCTCTATAATTTGACAGAGCTCCTATGACGAAAAGTGCTGTCGGAATAATAACACGCTCCGATGAGACATTTCCACCGATGAGAATTACGGCGGATAGAAGAATAAAGATGATAATTCTAAGATAAAAGAAGTATATATCTAAGCACTTTATAATACCGATTATTTTAACGGATACCGTACTCAATTTTGAGATTCGTCGAAGTTGAGACGTCAACCCTAGCGTAAATCTCAAGAATGCGCTTTGTAACGATGTGCATAGACCACCCAATCATAGGACGATGGCGTAACTACACTCGCACCCGACGTATTCCTTAAAATCTCTACGACTTAAATTAGACAAAATATTCTAGGATCAAATCTCAGGTTTATCTCATTTTCATGCCTTTCGTTAGGCAACGTATAGTTCATCTCCTTCACCAAACGAACTCTTGCTCGCTGGCGCAGTGGTTGAGAATTGATACACGGCCCATGAGGAGCACAGGTGCTGTATTGAACACCAACGGCCTCGGGAGCGGAGAGATGAACGTTAGGGTGGAGGATTACGAGGGATTAGCGGGGAGGCGAGGGAGGGAACTCAAATCGAAAAAACGAGAGAGAGAGAGAGAGAGAGAAAATAAGTCCGGCGGAGTAGATTTTTTCCTGGTCGGACTCCGGAAGGTTTTCGCGACGAGTGCGTAGTGGCACCTTTTGTTTTTTTTCTCGTCGTGCGGTAAAAAAAATACTCCCACTAGACTGGAATCCCAGGGGGAAAGGCAATGGTAAGATAGGGAATTTTGGAAAAATTATTTCATTCCGCATTATTCAAACTTTGGCATCCCGGCTTAGTCGTCACATCCTTATCTTTACTATCACCGAAATGATGTTTCCGGGCACGTATCCCTTTGCACCATACATATGCAGAGGACCAAATTTTTCGATAAAAATTTCCTGAAGGGAAACGTTCCATGATATGGAAATTTATGAGATGCGAGCTGAGAAATTTGAATCGGTCGACCCCGAATTATTAACATTTCAAAGTAAAATAAGAATAGAAAGATATTTTCTGATCGATAAGGCCTTTTAACTTTTTGAACCAAAATATTTACCAACCGACATGCAAAACTCTTGATCTCATTACGGCCTAACATCGTATCGAATAAAGAATAATACCACACTTCAAACGGCGTTTCATCGCAGCAATGCCGTCCATCCACAGGCGCCACAAACGAATTTCTATAGAAATATCAATGAGGCTTGACGCTTAAAGGCAAAAACTTCATGATCAAACATTGGGGATACGCAGGTTGATACATTGCCTAAAAATTCCATCTTGAAGTTAAAAGAATTTACTTTTTGATGAATTGTGTTAAGGGAAGAATCCACTGAGACGCAGAGATAAACATGCAATGCCACTCCCGGCTTCCGAAATTCAATATGTATTAAATTGTATACTACCCTTATTAAAGTCAGTGTTAAATCTGATTATTATCTACTTGTTTAAAATATAATTTTAAAAAGTTCATCCAACAAATTTCCACCGAAATAACTTAACTTGAGACAACTTTTGACTACATGTTTTATAGCTTTCCCTGTAAACGTAATAGATTTTTTATTGGTATTTTACATAACCAAGCGATTAACGAGATCAAATATCAATAAATGGATGACCCCTACGATCACGGCTGGGAAGAAAACGGTAATGCATTGCGGATTTCTTCCCAGGATGACCTAAGTGGTAACGGTTATTGGTGGATCATCGGACGAAAAGGGATGATAGGTATAACTTACTGATATTAAAAGGGTCACTTTCAACACAAATGATATTTCTTCAGGTAAAAATACAGTCATTCACACTGAAATAACATAACTGAATATTCCGATAGCTTCAACCAAAAGGTCAATGCTATGCGGAAAAATTCTCACAGAAGCTGCATAACAATTAATGAAAATATCTTATGACAGACGATTGTGAGAAACTCACATCGACTTGATAAATAGATTCAGCCACTGTTCCACACACCTGAGGGGGAAAAACCATGGGGAAACTGAGATAAAGGATCGAAAAGCCGGCTACACTGACAATACTGATCACCAACACAAAGTAAAACGTCAATTGCAAAGGGCCAATGAAAAAACTTTTCTTTCATCAACAGGACGATCGTCGATTGGAATAGTCTTCGCCCAAAACGGTTCGAGACACTACATGACAATGTAAATGTTTTTCTGCAAAAATTATTAAGGATTATTCATCAATTTTCAATATTAATATGATTAATTTCGGATAGTACTAATTCATTTGGTGGTTTTCCATTAGCACATTTTCCCAATGTTACTACCCGGAAAAAGCCAACTATAACGTTTAAAAATAGTATTCTACCAGGAAAAAGAAAACACGAGGCAACCTACTTCCTAATGGCGCAAAATTTGTCGATTGCAGAACACATTCCAGGGATTAAATGGAAAAGAATAGAGGGAGAGAATGGCTCTTCGAAGCAGAGTTTCTACGGGAGCAACAAGGAGTGAGTAAACACAACCGCCATAGCGCGACATCGCCGGCGTAAGACCCATCTCTTTTCTACGAATTCCAACCGCATAACCCCTCGCAGCAAGCCAATACAGTAATTTCTCGTTTCACTAAATTCCACTACGACCCAGCATTTGTTTCACTCAGTCCAGAACCAACCCACTCACTAAATGAACGCAACAGGAGATGCGTTCCACGGCACTAAAAGCCCTCCCACGTCTGAGAACTTTTCCGCAGTCAGCCACTTTACAGTAATGATTCCCATATATCCAATGACAGGGGACCTCTCGGATAAATTTGGACTCCGAATGAGCTAGGCGGAATCGGTTCAGATGATTATTATAAAAGCAATATACCAGTCAGGGCAGGTACATGTGGAGTTTTTACGATAAATATGAGCAAGCCTAGATTGAACCTCTCTCTTCAGATCACAGAAGAGGCCTACTCACTTTCATTCCATCAATAATTCCATATTAACCTATTCGCTTCCTTGTCTTCCCACGCTTAACCAACACTCTTCTCTCTAACACGGAAACATAATTACAGGTAAACTAATATTGTATTTTCCATAAATTATTTAATGCCTGTCCCAGGTTTCGACACATTACACTATGTCATCCTCAAAGGTGATTCTCTCTAAGACTCTACTTCTCTCGATAGCATTTTGTACAGTGTCGAAACCTAGGTCAGACCATTAAAAAGTTTGGAACATATAATATTAGTGTATCCGTGATTATTTTTCCTGTTACACAGTTCCACCAAATATCGCCATCCGCCCTAAGCTCTAAAACGTATTTTATCACATCCTCCCCATTAAAAACACACACTTTCCAAACCTTATGTCTCTTCCATATCTAGTCCAGAAGGTTCCTTTCGTCACCCACCACAACTAGCACTTCCTCATTCCTCTTCCGCTCCATCCACTTAACAATCTCCATTTTCCTCCACGCTCACGTCTCGAATGCCACCAGTTTTTTTCGTCCTTCCCAATAACCACGTTTCGGCACCGTAAGGCGCTACACTGCAAAGTCTTTACTAGCCTTTTCTTCATAAGTTTGCATAACGATTAAGTTGGCATAAATAATGAATGACTTGAGTTTAATATTTGAAAAAGTTGATCCCTCAAATAATTTTCACTTGAAAACAAGATTTTTTTTTTTCATCATCGTGACGAAGCTCATCATCAGTGATCATCGCATCGTAGCTGTTCTCAAGGCCGTATCCAGTGGTGTCAAGGGATTAAACTCCCTCTCCTCACGTAAGCTTCAAGTTTTTCATAGATTTAAATAACAATATCCTAGAAGAGTAAAAATGGATAGCGTTGGGCTGCTGGCCGCAGGACCTAGGGTTCAAATCCAGAGTGAATCATTGCCACCGCAATATTTCTCATCTCACTTACCGACTGATTCAACCAGAAATTGGGTGTACTTGTGTGAGGGTAGGGCTCACCGCAGACTAAGCCACAGATGCGTTAATTTTACATATTCAGGGTAGTAGGGTCAGTTCTTTTCCCTGGGGTCATCTCACACTTCCGTTACCCTCACAAAAACACTCGCCCTGACCTTAAATGCATTACTATCACGCGCCTGTTAAGTTTTATTTGGAGTGAGCTCTACCCTTACCTATCCATACCAACCTCCGACCAGAATCAATGAGTGAGTGAGGGAGGAATGGAACCTGAAATCTCTTTTTAGCATTCCACAAGACTTCTTAAGCTACCAAACTCACTCTCCTCACATGGCATATTTCTCCACATTCTTGAACGCGACCGAACAGACTACAGGTCTCCTTAGCCCTCTCGAGCGCAGATGCCAGCGTCCCACATCCGTCTCTCCACAGAGTCGTACGTCATAAGACCGATTCACCGCCTCCACCCCAACGACATCCCAGCATACCTGGGGAGATTTCAAGCGACTTCAAGTGGCACGACTCATGTACGGACTGCTATCGAGCGATTCCTCGTGGAAGGATGACATGACAGCACTGAAGGACTAGGGCGTGATTCGCCTCCATGTTGCCGTGGTAAATATGTGCATAAATACCCTCCCATTTCAACACATTATTGAGAAATTGTTAATAAGTAATCAGACTTTTTAGTTGTAGAAAATTTAATCTTATTCTTCACGATTTTAGCACATTATTGAGAAGTTATCAAATTATACAACTTTAAAAAATGTAACTCGCCTTCTGTGTAAGGACATGATTTTAGCATAATATTGAGAATGTATATAATGACAATTTATTGAAAGGTAATCCGAATATTTTCACTAGTAGAAAATTTAATCTTTATTCCGTATTAATACTCATACCAGGAATGGTTATGATGTAAATGGCATTTTGTTTACATATTATTTCTTTCACTTTTGTATGAAAAAATTAGAAGCGTTTGCAATGAATATAAAATCAAGGACGTTACTACAGGTTTTCCTTGGACGTAACCCAACCTTCCTATTTCTTAATTTGAATTATTACTATATGTTTTTATGTAGTTAAATGCAAGAAATTTATGTATTTATTTGATTTCGCATAGCTGCCATATACTTAGAATCCCGTTCTCAGCAACTTCACTCGGAGTAACATGGTTTTGACCTCCACCTACTAAGGGTTATTAAAGTCTCCTAACTTACGCCGCTTGGCTACTGATGGGGTCATACCGCAGGCAAAGCCTCCGAACACCCCAACCAAAATCCTCGAAGGTCAAGGTGGTCCAGGAAAAGGATCACGCACCCTTACCCTGAATTTGCGGAATTATCACGCCCGAAGCTAAGCCCGGCATGAACTCTGCCCCCACCAATCCAAACGTGCCTCCGCGTTAAAATACTGAGTAATTGACCATCTGAAAAGGTACATAATAATGCTTTGCAGCGGCGCATCTCAGATCGAGTGTTTATACAATTTCAGCTTGTATTTCTATATCTTTAAATCTATTCCAGGCGTTACTTATTGAAAATCGTTAATCTTCATAGCGAAACACAGTAGTGAAGTCCACACTTAATTCAATAACGGCCTACCCAGGTTTAGGCAACATGAGGTATTTTCTGTCCTCTGTCATAGCACCAATGTCTGCCATATCCTGCCCGATATACAACTAGCAAGTTAAAATATGAAATATGAAATACAGCATTGATTCGTGATAGTATAATAATAACTATATGTTTTTATTTTAATAAAATAATAAATAATTACATACTTACTACAAATTACTAAGATGTTACATAACTGTATAAACTATAATAATCATTTGCCATTTATTTGTGAATATTTCGGATGTATCCGACTACACCCACATTTAAAGGATAAATTAAGTAAACCCTTTCAATCAACCATATCGTCCATTAAAATGAACATGACTCTACAGGATTCTTTCTTCCTTAGCTGTACATCTTTTCATAACTTAGGATGTGGACTAAAAAATTGACCACGTGAAAGATTACTAAAAACTTTGGGAAAGGTGTTTAAAAGGTTAAATGACGTTAAATTGCAACAAAAAACAGTTTCTACAAACATGGAGTAAAACTGTGTCACTGAAATGGTTAAAAACCCTAAGGATTCAGGTGGGTAATATTTCATCTAGAGACTGAATTTAAACATACATTCTTCCTACCACTAGCTAAAAAAAAGACGCATTCCAAAACCCGTTGATTAATGGCGAAGTGAACAGAAAAAGGTAGTTTATTTTATCGATAATAATTGATTTCACACTCTATTTCTACACTTAATCCAGAAAAATAACGCATTTCGATCTCAACTTTATAGAGCCTAAAAAAAGGGGAGAGAGAAACTGACGGGAATCGACCGTAATGGGAACAAAGCATTATCTGGTGGTAACCTAGCAGAAAGGGAAGCTGCTCAAATTCCGTCCCAGCAATGAACAAAAAGCGATTTCCTTTTGGGATCCCAAGCTGCCCTTATTTGCTTCAGCAATGAACATACGTCGAAGCCGTGATCATATTTCTCACCCGACTTATCATCCATCGTCCATGATAATAAAACATGTATTAAAAGTAATTATAGTCAAATGCTCACATTCAAATATTTATATCGGTAACAACCACACGATATACTTTGCACAAAACTGTATCAGAAAGGTATTGTAGATGGCATTAGTAAGTATTTAACCAAGCGAAAATTTTAACCACCGACTTAAGATTCGGCCTATTTCAGAGAGATTTAGAGGAACGAAAAATAAGACCAAAACAAAATACGAACTTAACTTCCTCCGCAGACCTAGCCTCAATTTACGAAAAACTTCTCAACCTTAACTTTCGACCAGAAGAACGCTAATTGCCATCATATTTTTCTCGTATAAAATATATTTTCCTGGTAAACGGCAGATAAATACGTTGAGAAAATATAGTCTTACTTTCGCTAATTCCGTAGTTTTAATTTGGCTCAGGTACACAATTAGGCTCTAATCTGGACATGAATAATGGTGCGGAATGGCTAAAACTGACATTTCCCGTTCTTACTTGAGAGTACTAATTGAAGAAGCGGTCCAGCTTCTGGATAGTTTCCAATACGTGGTTCTGACAGCCTGCCTATCAGAGCCACTCGTTTGAAACTTCAAATCGGTCAGTATCTATAGTTTAAAAAAAAGAAGGATACGAATAATAAGGAAATTAAATTTAACCACTGTAGAAGATGTCTTCAGCCATTATCAATTTCATCTGAATAAACGTTTACATCATAAACTTTAGAGAATTAGAACGCCATAAAATGATGGGTACGAAACCAATATTTGATTAAATTATCTTATCCCTGAAAAAAAGGCCAGAGAGTGTTTTCATTTTCCTTCCAAAAATTATTATTAGATGAAATAAAATAATTTCACCGGGAAGATTTATTTTCCATGCGCACCTGAAGGCTAACGGCACAATCTGATGCAATTAATTTTTATTTAAATATCCTAACTAAAAAAACGTGCACATTGAAGCCAAAGATATATTCCTGCAGATAAAAATTTATTTGCGCAATTGAAGACCCGTAAAGGGTGGTCGAATACGAATGTCAAGGAGTGGGATCTAACGGTTCTGGACTTGGGTAAAGATGTGAGATGCGTCCTCAATATCACCTGTCACCACCTCTGCCCCCCGTCAGCCCTTCGTCAGACGTGGAGGATGGCGCACTCACAGTCGTCACTTCATACACCACCATAATCCCACCCTTTCAAAATTTCTCAACCATTTACCTTGCTTTTCATCGTTACGTCTTTATAACTTCATACAAATAACCCCAAAAAGTTTAATGCGGTAAAAAAAATCAACCAAGCCTTCCTTTAAGTGAATTCCAATACGTTAATAGTTAATTGCGTTACCAACTTTTCCAGTTAAGTGCAGAAAAGCATTGAAGCACTTCCAGCACATCTTCTGAAAGTTATTTATGCCACTCTTACCTATTGGGTTATCATCAAGGCGATAATAAGCACTCCTTTCCCAAATATAAGGTGGATGGTATGATAAGGTCGTCATTTTATTAAGAGGGCGGCAACTCAGTCCAATACTTGTTTTTTATTTACTACATTGAAGGGACGAGTGTATTGTAATTTCATTTTCATGGAAAATATTTTATCTGTTAATGCATGGACTTAATGGATGAAAGAATTTAAATTAAGGTGATTCATCAAACTATGATGGACTGGCGTACGGCCAATATATTCTCGAAACACGATATGCTTGCCTGCCTTTAATAAGTCGTTTCATCGAAAATAAACATTGTACTTCTGACCATTTGCATGACTGAAAACACTGCACTTATTAATTTAGAATAAGGGTAACTTCTCACCAGATGAAGCCTCAAACTTTCACCTTCCACACATCCACTTTATTAAGAAGAACTAGTTCAGACTATTAAAAAAAAAGGAATTTTAATTTTTTCCATTCTTCAGAAGGTACATCTGATTCGATAGCATTAAAGATGATAAATCATAACTCCGCCACGGATGTACTATGATTACAAAATAGGAAAATAAGAATGAAGAGAAGTACAACTGTAGCATGTGTCGCAGACAAGTCCAAAGCCTGTTCATACAACTACAGTTCATTCAGAATGACAATATTCATAGAAAAAAGTACTTATTTGCATGTTTGTCCAATAAACTCAAATTTAGTGTGAAACTCGAAGTTCCTTCACAAGATGGAATAAATAAAGGAGAGGTGCTATATCGCAATAATATTAGAACCCAACAATATTTCCAATGCAGACAGAAACGATACATTAAGAGATATATGTTGCCGAACATCTACGTTTTTCCCCCGAACAATAAAGGAGTAAATGTTAGACGTAATTTCAAAGTATATCCTTTTTATTTTCAAACGGCTAACATTTTGGCTTTGTCCTAACAACCCCGGCCTCACGCCTATTGAGGCGGCTTGCGGGGTAGTATTTAAATGTAGGTAACGGTATTTAGGCGTCACCGGTGGAAAAGGTATTTTTAGAATGCCATTTTAGAATTGTAAGTTAGGCTAGTACATGAATTATAGAAAGAAATGCGGTGTAGGTCCTTTCCTTTTTTCCACACTCGGCGACATCGTTTCCTAGCATTTTTCGCACCAGCTTTCTCGCCACACATCCCTTTCCCCTTTTTGTACTCCCAATAGTTCGAACACATGTCCTCCTAACCTTCAAGAACCACCACTCACTGCTAGCACTCCGTCTCAATCTTTCCCAAACCCTTACTTCACCCTCTCTCACCCAACATCCCTCCATTTCTCACTCATCGTCCTCCGCTATACTCAACTCTCTTCTTACAGCCCACCAACGCCGAGAAGAGCGCTTTATTTCCTTTCTTCCTCGGCGCGTCGCTCGAAAAAAAAAACTCCCAGCATCCTCCACTTCCGACCCTTTCCCAGGGTTGCCACCCACTTGGAAAATCTGGGAAATTCGGTAAAAATCCCCGGAAATTGGAAGCTACTGGGAAAAAATCGGGAATATTCCAAGCTTTACACAGGCTAGCGGGAAATTTCGGGAAAATATGGGTTATGGTTAATATCGGAAATTCTCATGAAACGTTTTAAAATTTATCAATCCTCAAAACAGAATGAAAATGAATCGAAGAATTTATGCCTGCAAAGCCAAATGATTTTTTCACGGAGAATTCATCCTTGGTTCATAAAAAGCAGATTTAACGCCGACATTTCCTTACTGATGAGAACCTTAATTTATAGGTTTATTAGTTGAGTGATCCATAACTTCCACGAAGCTATGATGAAACCCTATTAAACAATTATGCATATTTTGTGTACCGTTAAACGCCCTGCAATTATGCTTGCAAAACCTGAAATCATAATGCCGGTTGTACAAATAGGAGAATATATTGCCTCCAATCCTTTCGTACCACATTAAATTACACTATGCATCACTCAATTATGGTATAGGCTATTGTATTATTCCCCATGAATGCGACTCAGGCCAATGAATTGCAATCGACTGTTACGGAAAAATATGTAAATACCATGTTTTCAGACATAATTCAAAATTGCAATGTAGCAAAGAAAACATTTTATAACACATCTTAGAAAACCAGATAAAGAATTAAAATGCACTCTGGGACATCGGGAGAGCCTCGAGAATTTTATGTCCGTAACTCAAATACTACCATGATATCCTCCTCCGTAATGTCCAAATAGCATATTTTCTCAATTTTATTTTATAGCCCCGAATACCGGATGAGATTCTTTTCATATACTAAGCCCTATTATACGCATTCTTCTATTCCTACGCAGTACATATCCTTCTTCATATAAAGACTAAAAACACTGCGTTTACCCGTGGGGGAGACCACCAAGTGGGCACTTTCATAGGAATATGCGCCAATTGAAAAAAAACCACTATCGCCAACGTGTAGACCGCGATTTGCGTAACCCATCTTAACATCTACCGCGAGTTCCGACAGCCCGCTAGAATAAATAAATTCTTGAAACTACCCCAAAGAGAGCTTGCCCTTTTTACTATGCTTAAAATGCGTTCTTCCGAAGCTTGTACAAGGAATTACGTTTAAAAAAGAACAGAAAACCATTCTTTATTAATTAAAATTAAGCGATCCGATGTTTTATAGCATTATAATAGGGTGCTTAACATTCAACACTTCCTTAATCACCAGGTAGTCTATCAGTTGTATCTGATGAAACTATAGTGGAATATTCAGTAAGGTGTAGACAACTAAAAGCGGAGGTAATTAAAATGATGAGGGAGGGAGAAAAATGAAGGGTGGAGATAAACCTGGAGTTGGAGTGGTCCTGGGCGTAATATTATCAAAAAGCGTCAATGGGACCATGGCTACGACCCATGGAATATGAAATGGACTGTCATTCTAAACATGCACATCATTACGTAACACCCAAGTATGAATCGAAATTTCTTTTCATAATCTTTGCCACCCCCGGCATTCAAATCGAGGTCCCCAGAATGGGAAGATAACTATCAGCTCCATCAACTCGACCCTCCCTTACACATCTTAAGGCATAGTAGGGTATTAACCAGCTAAACTGAATTAAAAGAAGAGGACTGTATGCGTGAAAAATTTGTACGGCCAACCTATATGAGCACCTATGAACCGCGCTTATCAAAAACCCCCCTCATTAAATGGGTTTTTATCGGTAATGATTAAGAAAATATATCTTGGGGCTATACTAAAATTAATCTCTATTTATTAAAAAAATTATGCTAATAGTTGAACATGAGCATACTAAATAATTACACATGTTTACAGTAGCCATTGTTTCTACTGACAAAGAGAAACTGTGAGTATAGAGAACTCTTCCATACTCTCGCTTCTTCTTTCTCCTAGCAAATCCCCAAAAGTTTTAACTCTCGGTTACTATCATAGCGGGAGCTTTTTCGGATTCTACCGAGACTCTGCCAATGGGCGATTCACATGAAGAGAACTCACTGCGGCCGCTCTAACAGCCTTTCTCGTGACATATCTTTTTGTTTAACACGTATAATTTTGAAATGTTCAGAAAAAGTAGAGGACATGATAGCCAAAATCTGCCCATATCTCCATTTTGAAAATTTTACCTCAGCGGTAAAACCTTCATATTTTGAAGAGGGGTAAGTGTGCAAGCGACAAAAACTCCACCGACATACCCCGACATTTAAGGTGTCTGAACAAGTGATACGTGACATTAAAAGACAAAACACGACCGGTCTGACGGGAGTGATGCTTCCTTTAGTCAAATGCATGCTGAGGAAAAGTATGTTATCGGCAAATCAATTTCAGTTTGCCTTCTCGAGATGAAAGTAGGAACAAGAGAACTATTAATAATAGTAAGCGATGCCGAAAATTCAATAAAGCATACTGCGAAAGAAAAACCTGTGTGAAGACCCCAACCTCAGGTTCTACATGGCCTCATGCTCTCGCCATCATTCTTCATGATACCCATAATTCCTTCACTCGCACCTTAGCCGTTCCATTCTATGGGTCTCCTCTCCTGATCGAAGCACTCTTCCCCTTGCCCTCTGACCCTCTTGCCGACGTGTGGCAAGAGACACGGAGCCGAGGCAATATGGCTACCTAGCCTCAGGCACTAAACGCATTAAATAAAGGAAGAGAAAGAAGGGAAGGCAGGGAGCTCTTCCACGAAGAAGGGTCAACTAAAAGTGGCACGGAAAGTAATAATTCAACCTCCCTAAGCGACTGCTTCCAACCACTTGGAACGAAACGTGAACACAATCATACTTCATCGGTTTTTCCTCTCACTTGAAGCTTACCTAGCATGTTAAAACTACTTCATATTTTTTTTTAAAGTGCAAACATTTCAGCTTATACATCCTAGTTAATAAATGACGCCTGAATACCTACTTGTCAGGAACGAGCATCAACTGCACACATGATTTATATTTTTTCATGCCAATCACGCCCACTCCAGGTAAATAAACAAATCCAGTTAAATGCCACTGGGGCTCAGTTGGTAGAGGCAATACGGCATCAATTGAGTCATTTTTAAAATTAAGGTACATGTAAACGTTTTTACCCAAACAAATTTTGTTGAATTTGTAATCAATTTCAAATGAACGAATTACATTTACAGGGAATTATTTCCTACGTAATAAAATCACACCACTAACGTTATTTCTTTAAATGGTCGTGCAACTTCATAAGCCAAGTGCTACAAAAAGGAAGAATAATAATGCATATTGATGTGTGAGTAACCTCATACACAGCACTTAGTCACGATTAACTGTAATCGATTCAGTAAACTCTCCCACAGAAACTTTTTAAATTATAATTATCGTAGAAAGCAAAATATTGCTCTGGTTACATAAATAAAATCGTCGCCAAAAAATGATCAAATGACGGGAATCTTAATCACGAGATGATTATTCCATTAGTGATATCCTAAATTGTGCAATTGATAACTGGTGATAATGGATAATTTTTATGGCGACGAAAACTAAGTTCCCCCAAAACGATATGCGATGGCAGATGTCAAAATTATAGTTTAAAGAAGAAGCAGATTTTTGAAATTTTTGGTTACTAATACCTTATCTCCAGATATAACTAAAAATATGTCCCGAAAACTTTAAATGGAGAACACGGGAGCATATAACCACCTTTTTTATCACCAAGAATACATTTCGTGACGTCTCTCCTCCATTCCCAAAATCTCAAATCATTTCCCACTCGCCTGTAGCAGGTCTACTTGCTCCCACTAACCCTCAAGGTATGAAAGAGCTTACAAAGACTTCATAGGGATCAACGGAACGGTTAATATCCGCCTCCCAAAGATAAACCCTGAAATCGCAGAGTAGGCAGATTTTGCGAAAAGCAATCCAGCATCCACTTGTCTCTCGAGTGGCTAGTAGTTAACGTGTAGAGCGTCAAAGCCGTCCAATGTGAAGTTAAAGTGACGGCCCTCTTACTCCGAGCCTTTCGTTGGAGCAGACACCGGTTGCTACACCTCCATCCTAGCTCCCTTCCAAAATTCTTACCGGCACTTTTCTCTGCGTACTTGTAGTGAAGTGGGAAAAATACACACGGCAGTTCTATGCCAACAACGCCGACGATTAACAAGTATAGTATCCAATTAACAGAGACTTGAACTTGAAAGTATTATGCACTTGAGAAGTCTTATGAAAAATTTTTCAATGACCCTTCCACGATACTAATAATTTGATACGTTTATGACATAAAAATTGATAATAAGCATCTGTCACAAAAAGCATTTCATTAAAACATGGAACGGTAAAAATGACCCTTATTCGAGGAAGGCTCAATTAAAGCCGAAAACTGATTTAATAGAATGGAATACGTTGCACTATGTCAACTAATTATACGCGAAAATTGAGCAATTTATTTATTTCTATCATTAAAATGGAATTCCACAAAGAGCAGGCCTCGATCAAAAATTCCACTTTAACGTATAAAAACGTTTCTTCATAACTTTGAATCCCTTCTTAAATTCTGATGATGACAACGCAATAGTCTTAATACTGCGACTACTAAAAATAGAACATGCAATAGCAATTTCAAAATAACGAATAAATTTTGCAGGGAATACATCCTAAATTATACAATCATCACCCTAACGTAATTTATTTAAATGGTCAAACATACTATCAAACCAAGAGCTACAAAAAAGAATAATAATGCATATTGCTCTTAATGCCGACATGCATATGGTACGAGTCTATAAAATACGCATGTAGAGATATTTTTCAATCGAGGTTGATTTGAAACCGAGATCACAGTCGGCATTAAGACGATTACGAAAAATAATCTTAGGGAATTTTTGAACCCAAATAATCCTGGTGACATCATATCGCAAATATTCAGAAATATCTAATTTAGCAACACGAGGATCTATTAGCTACAAACATCCCTATTGCCTTGGGAAATAATTGAAAGATAAACAACGAATAGAGAAGCCTACCCTAAAGCGCAACGCAAAAATAGTTATAAATACCTGGCGCAAAAATACTACGTAATGACAGACGAAAACAAGGAGGGTATTACATACTTAACGCTCATGAGAATTGGGAATATAAACGACAGCTATACATTAGAAGAGATGGTTGGTTATAACTTGTGCTCGCCGCATAATTTTAATATCAAGAGCGGAGTGGATTAGCATTATATAGAGGGTTACCATAAAAAACGCTGTTTCAGTATTTCATATGAAGATAGTAGTGACAGGGCGGCAGATATTTTTTAGAGACTGCCCGATTCCTGCTTGAGTGCCTAGAAAAGTTCACTTCAAGTGCAGCACTCCTTCCGTCGGATGGGACGTTAAGCCACGGTCCCTCTGGCGCCTTTCATTAGGAGTAGCCTAATGTCGACGTCGGGTTTCTCTCTTGTCGAGCGACTGAGGGCGCAAATATTGAAATTTGCTAATTAAGTAAAAACCTGTTTGAGGCGATAAATTTGAAAAATAAAATAGAAGAACTCTAAGTAATTCTATTTTCATTTAAACCACGTTCAAACCGCACCATTCTTTTATGATAAGCAAGTAAATGAAACTTAGGACGCATTCAATTGTTTTAACTGCTTAATTTTAACATTTTAAAAATACAATCTAAAAAATCATACCCGTTAAGAAGAGTAGCAACACACAGTAAACCCAACAATAAAGGATCAATTGAAACAAGGAATCCACCTCACTAGACCATAGAAAAATAGGATCGTGTGATCAATGCAAGCGTTCCTCAAAAGCGGAGGTAAACGGTACCCCAGTGATGCACATTCATGTCAAAAAAAGGGCAGTACTGATAAAAAAGAGAACAGATTCTCGAACGATATTGAGCTATCCGAACGGATCCAAAGGTAACCGTTTAAAACGATTCCACTAGCAAGGGCACATTAAAAAATGCCAATGGTACACGAAAAATGAGGGGAGGGGAATGATCCCCCATTACAATGCAATATGGCAAAATCTATCGATCCGCAAGGTACATACGACTCCAATATAAGGCTGTCCAATAAAAAATGCATATCATCGGCGAGAGCCTTGTGCCCTTGGGGTGAACACGATGATACAGACAACATTGCTCTACAACGACGACAGCGTGCTGGGGAAAAATACGGAACGCTAAAGAAGAGGAAATGAACTCGGGAACAGTATTGAATCGACTCAAATCGCATGGAAAGATTGTCAAATTTATGATGTTCCGTATCAATAAAGTAAAATTTACAGGCAATATTCCACAACAATGTTAATTTCACGACCAGTTCCAAAATGTTTTGGATTACTTCCAGGTGATAGGTCATCTTATTCGAAACCAAAAATCGCCATCAGCATCAAGAAAATTTTTAAAAAGGCATGCCCTGAATAAGTTCGGATAATATCGAATTAATATGAATAGACAATTACAATACTAATTATATCACCGGAAGATTAATGTAGAGAAACCGTTCGAGAAATTAAAATATTTGTAGGAATACGTTAGAATTCCACGAGATGAAGCCTAAATAACTCTACATAATAACATTTTGATAAAAAAGATATAAAGCAGTCCCACTTAGTAAACAAGGGAAGCCGTAGCCAGAATAATATGCGAACAAAGAAACAGTTCCAAATGAAGTTATATTTTTATATAAATATATTCTCATGGACTAGAAATCAAAAATACACTCCGCCCCAGTCCACTAATTTGATTTATTTTTTACGACACAGATGTCACCGCACAGTGACATCTTAAGGTCTGTCCTACGTTTCCTAAGTATTGATTGATTCCGAAGTCACTACATGAAATATTTTATCTGTCTGAAGATTAAATTGCATGATGAAACCAGGAAATATATAAATTGAGCAGACAATAATGACTGCAATTTTCGTTTTCGAAAAGAAAATATTACACATGGTCCAATCATTAAGTAATTACTAATATTTCTGAAAAATTGCACGAGTATCAGATATTTTATGTTGCCTCAAACACATGCGTATGTATTCGACAGCTATATTTAGAAACCGACGAGAATAGATTCTTTTCGGACATTACAAAGGCTTATCATTGGTTTATGACCAATCTACATTCACAAAAAATGGAGATAAATCATGGTAAGTGCTTCTCATACATAGGAAAAAATCCGTGGAATCGTCCTTTTTTTACGATCTCCCACGAAAAAAAACTGGTGATTCATCTTCATTACCAATACTAGTAGCACTTAAAAACGTTCGGCGGCTTGTAGGCGGCGTTATCTCCTCTATTAATCGACTAGCGAGAGCGATAAGCGAATGATTTAGCTGGGACAATTGGGTGAGAGAGAGAGAGCCTCGCCAAGAGTAAACCTACATATCAACCATACCCAATCACATCTATTACTGGCCTCACAGATTTTAGCAATTCACGATATATCTTACTACTAACCCATGGAAGGAGCAGGAATATTACATTAAAAACTGAAACAAAATTTAGGCTTGTCTGCATTTTCTACATAATTCAAGCGTTTCGTTGGTGTATGCTTAGAACTGAATTTATTGTTCCCAATGCCAAACGTGAAACATGGGTGATTTGGGGACACAAGAATTTTGCACTACCGAGGAGTAAATCGGACTGAATTATATTCGAAACAAAAATATGAGTTGATAAATGTTCGGACTCAGGACTTCGACAGGAAATTTTTCATCACAATAACTGAGGGAACTAGCATGAGAACGATGTGAAAAGTATTTTTTCCGGGAAATACGCTGAGGTTGTCGGCATGGATTGCGACGGCAAAAGTTACATCACCCTGGTCATTCGTCCAGGCCGAATCATTTCATTGCATTGCGCTCTGATTCCAATTAATTTTCGTAAAGAGTAACTACACAACTAACGTGAATACGCATGTCAAAATCTAAAACTCACTCCATAGTTCAAAACAGACGAAATAAATACCTGGACAATCACTTTTAAAAACCTGTGCTTAATTTTCACAACGAACACAAGAAGGACTATTCTCTAAGTAAACGTACCTCTTGTTAGAGGGTTTGCCTACTTGACATATCGCATTTTATTTGTATATTTATTATGAATAATGTGTGTTATAGTGAAACGGAAGTAAGTTTCCCAAGTTTTTTATTAAAATGTACTATAAACAGCACAATAATTAAAAAAATACATAAAATACTAAGGTTATAAGGCATGTCAAAGACGTTGAATGCAAGGGTAGAGAGTAAATTATGGAAATTAGAAGACAAGTGCGATAGGTAATAACCTGACAGAATGAAGCCGTGATAGGCCACTGACATTACTCACTAAAACTAAGCCAAACTGGAGCCGAAAAATTATTCAGTTCCCTTCACGGGTTCTCGAAGGTTACCGGAAATTTCTATATGTTGCTATTTCTACAAATTTCAAATTTTTATTCCATTTTGATAAAGGAACATTGTCGTCTTTAACTACGCAACTTTCACTCATCAATGGATAGATAAGAGAAAAAATTAGATTTGTAGATCCCTGCTTTTAAAAAATCATTATAGAATACACAAGGCAGTGGGCTTACAGTGAATTGAAAACGGAAGTTCTTGAAGGAAAGGGAGGCTCCCAGAATACTTCCTAAGTACTTCATGGAAGCCTACCTTAATCGGTAGAATACGTTAATGAACGAATGAATACAGACTACATAACTTGTTGCACGTTTTGCTTATCAACATAAATAAAACGCTGTGATTTCAAATGGACTGTATTTTAGTTTTCTATAAATCTTTATTACAGCTGTTTAAGAGTCGTTCTTACTATCGTAGAATATGCGCCGTACACCGACCGTCGATCGGTTGCGACTGTTGCTGCTGTCCCTCTCAGTTCCTTCACTCTTTATTGTCTCTTCTCTCTTGCCCTTCCGAGGCACCCTAGAAAATTCACCCCCCCCTTTCGGGGCACCTTAGACGGCCCAACCCATTCCGGGGCACCACTCAGTCACTCATGTCTCAAGTCTCCCCAAGGACCTGTACGCCATCTTCTGCCCCAAAAAGCAGCTGTTTCATTACCGTAACATAACTTAAGGCAGATAAATTTTCAGATAAATATAGAAAAATTTAAATAAATTTAACCTTTCAAAGCCTTCACATAACCGTTACACGTTCTTTTTGGCAAACGACATTTCGCGAAGTTTATCTTGATAACATGACAATCGAAGATTCATGCCCATAATGACTCGGCGCGAAGCAATAACTCTTGATTTTCAGCGGGTCCTTTTGATGAGAGATTGAACATAACACCCCTGAGACATAAAACGAGGCACCTCGAGGTTTCCAGAGACTGAATTTGAGAGATTTTTCGCCGTTCAGCAGACAATTTCACGATCAATGAACACGAAAAAGGGGTATAAAAATTTTATCATAACAGCCAGATTGAATGAGCTCCCGGTCTTTTTCAAAGATATTTTTCCCCGAGTGAAAATGTAAATAAATCGAGAAGGTTCTTCTAAAGGTCCTTATAAATTACTGCTCAGAGATGACTTTCCCTGATAGTTCATAAAGCCACGAATTCCAGCAAAAAAGATTGGAATGAGCGTTACATGATACGCGAATGCCAACGAATAATTATTTTAGGTCGTCGAGGACAATGCAAACCATTAATTTTCAGATTTGATTTGATCTTTAGAAATAGAACAAATACTTCCAGGCATCATCCCGCTTCCAAATCCACACACTTATCTCTATTACAGCAGAGCACATTCTTAAACTGAAAAAAATCATATTATGACTAAAACATTTTCTGATAACCATAGACTTTAACATAATTTCAGATCAATGAGAACAATTCAAACCCTTTATTTACATATTTAAAATCCTTGCTAAGAAAAAAAATAAATTAAAAATTTCAACCTATATCAGCGTTGACAATCATCGCGAAACCTAAATACACATAAGTACGTATCTTTATCACAGCTGAACACAACGTAACTGAACTGTACGTGAAGATAACTGTAACATAACGTTACATAACTGAACATAACGTTAGACACATAAGAGAAGCTATTAATCACATCACATAACCTTACACTGAAATAAATTATCCTACATCCACTTTCCTTCTCTATGGGACAACCACCACAGAGATCAATAGTATACGCAAAACACGCAAGTTCAACTTGAGATTGGGTCCATAGCATAGCCGAGATTATCTGCTCAAGTCGACGCACACAAACAACTAAAAGCAGAATGCATTACGGAAATAGTGCACCTAAGACCATATCTCACTTTTGCTCCCCAGCTCCTAGGAAAATAATAAGCGATGAAGACTGGGAAATCAAAACGTGAAAAGGGTATTTTGAAAACTATCACGCTCGAACTGCAAATATAGATGGAAAATTCAATATGATTTCCCATAAATTCCAGTTGTTGAACATCACAAAAGATTGGATCAGAATAGAATCACCGGGAGAGCATTGGTCGTAAAACCGGAGGGAGAAAATAAAGGCCGAACAAGATATTGGTGTAGGGAAAAAAGAGTAGTGTGTCAGAGTGTACGAGTAACAGAAGAGAAATATAAAAATGTATGATGAAGAAGGTATTACGCTATAACCAGCCAACATGGATATAAGAAGAGGACGTAAATATGAGAAATTACAACTTAATCTAGCATTCAACTGGAAAATAAAGTGGAGCAAAAATCGCATCGCTCCAAGGGCAGATGCAAAAAAAATGCATTTTTTCCTTTAAAATTTTAAATTTAACAGCTCAACAATTTTAAAATTTTCCAAAGAACACAAAGATTCCCTGATTCCCGGCTATATTCAAATCTTTCACAAAATCACCATTCTGTTTCCTTAATCCCAATTGCGGAAATATTTTTCATAATTTTTTACTTACAAACTTAATAACCTGTATAGTCACACAAGCAAGTTCTTACGACTTACCACCAAAACGACCAACATATTAAAATATGAGTTACGGAAGCACTACAACAAATATTCAACAGATTAATAACGGGAATGAATTAAGTTTGGGACACATTTAGTCACTTTGCTCTAAATAAAACATAATACGGTCGTAAACATAATTACTGAGATTAACAGCTGCATTTGATGGGCACGCAAAAACTGACGTAGCGATAAAATGAATGACCAAGAGAAGGTCAAATGATTTCATCGGCATTCCACACAATCCCTGACCTTTTCTGTGGGTAGTAGAGCTAACTCGGGACCAAAGAATCTGGATCTCGCGCAGTGTTGAATGCAGTCCAACCGTCATCGAGAACATCAAACTGCATTTCACTGACCACTTAAGAAAACAATCTAACTTCTGTAACTTTGCGTAACAATACTGAAAATCTAAGTGAAATGTCATTTTCTTTCAATCAGTTCAGGAAAAACTATGAACATATAAGCATGCATATAAGATTGTGCCTCCTTTCCACATTAAGATGAACAGACTCAGCACTGTGTGAAACCAAAGAAGAGGCGACAGGTATTCCCCGCCTCACGCCCAGCCGAAGTTACGATGTAAATTATTTAAAAAAATAACTTTTGAAAAATCCCCATATTGTCGTTCTAGAGGTCAATAGGTTTGCTCTTTTATACGACAGGGAGTTCGCTTAATATATATTAATATTTGCTCTTATCGTATCCATTTTTTTGTTTTATGGGTTTTCGCAATTGTGTTTCAATTTAATAATAATAATATGCTTGAGATATTTAAAGGAAAAAGTACGTGTACTTCACAGAGCGGATCTACGTCCGTCGGTACAGCAACATTTTAGTTTTGATTTGGCCTTTAGATGATTTAATACTTATACCTATATATATCATGTCCGACTAACAGACAATCCGACCTAAGACAGGTCTTCGGAACGTATCGTATCCGAAATTCGTGAAGTACCGGGATATTTACAGCTCTCAGTTCATAGGGGATTTCAACGTCAAAAAAGGCAACGAATGAAGATTTCCAAAAGAAATAAATGCACCTTTTGACCGTGTAACACGATACACACCCCTTCGCATCACTCGCCGAGTAGCATGCGGTGTTCCCCGCCTTAGCAACAAAAATGAGGTCCAAATTAGGTCATGGTGAGAGCTTACTTCGCGCACCATGGGTTAAGTGTTGTTATACTTGTACAGGATTGAAAACGGTGCAACGAAATGTACCAGGACTTACGAAGCTTTTTCTCCGCCTTTGGAGGGGGGATTTGAGTCATATTAGTCATTCTTTGGTATTTAGGATGTAGAGGTTCTTACCAAAAAAAAACCTTCATGGTAGCCATTTGATGGCTTCAAATCGTGAGACTGAAACATAAATAACACAAAAATCACAAAGGACAGCCATTACTTGGATATAAAACAGCATAAGACTGCAAATATAACAATTAGCTGGATGACTACTATGCCATTATTCAAAAAAACAACTTAAGTAGTCAAAAGAAAGCCTTTTTAAAAAGCGAGAAGTAAACGCTTCACGAATGTAGCTAAAACTTCTGGTTTCACTTTGTGCAAATCCAACACAACACATAAAAAACCTAGATGACGACTGAAATCACTTCACCCCATAGTCGGTTTTTAATATCGACAGCGGATATTTAAAAATTTCATCTTTTATTTTTGCCGAGCATTATTGACCACAAACCGTGCATTTCACTCTCGGAATAATGCAAACAGGGTCGGATTAAGTATAAAATTAGGGAGGTCATGATCTGTGTCCGCAGAGTATGGAATACCCCCGGGAGAGATGGGCGTTCTCTTACGTAAAAAATTTTAAAATACCCATTTTTTTACGCATTTTGGAGCCTAAAATTTAATTTTTGTTCTTAAAGACAGATAAATTCATCAGTCTTCGACTTTAAAGGATATTAAAACTATCGAACTAGTAATTATTTACAAAATTTTATAAAATTTGAGGGGGGTCATGACCCCTGTGGCCTCCTCCCTTAATCCTCCACTAAATGCGAGCAGTATGGAATAAAAATGTTATAGGCCCATTTATTACCGCAAAGGAAGGATTAGAGGGAAAACAGAATGAGTGTAACCGTTATGGACTAACCGCCATAACCATTCATTCGCTGGAGAGCGAGTACACACAAGAGAGATATCTACCGCCCATCAAAAAAGAAATCTTTTAAAGTAGTCCCGAGGGGACAAAGTGGCCATTGAGAAAGACACCTTCGAGGAGAGAGATTAGTGCCGAATGAAGTTTGGCGCGTTGGGATCGCTTTTATGGGATGACATCCCACAAATAAAGGAAGAGATAGCAAAGAAGGAAGGTGTTGTCCCAATCAAAGCCCATTAGTGAGACCATAAAGGGAATCAACGCAATTACGAGATGGAGGAAGACAGAACTCTGGGCGGTCGGAAGAAATTTCCTAGGAAGACGTAAGAATAGTCGTTCCTTAAGGTCAGGACCTATAACAGTTGATAAAATATCAACACTAACATTCTCGATATCAGACGTTTATGACACACAAATTTATTCATTGTACATTTATCTTCCATTTCCGGGTATTTTGTGAATTGCTAGTCCCACTTCTATGTTGCTCAATATACGGGCCTTTTCGGTAACGATCAGTAGATCAGTAGTTATGGTAAGAAAGATATTCCATCACAACGCTATCAACGAACAAATCGTTACCACATATCATTGTCACCTATTTGAGAAAATAGGTTGCTATCTCCGAAAAACAGACATAAATAAGACAATACAGGAGATGGGAAGAGAGATCGGAGGAAATATCAATTGTATGCATAATGCATTCGCAAAAGGACTTTTACCATTTTAATGAATATCATTGCTATTACTTTAATTTGGATCACTCGTTTCAATTAACGAGCATAAATTGTAACGCATTATTATGTGTGTGAAGTCAAATTTTACGACATACTCCTGAAATACCTGGTTCCAAAATTCTCAACATTTCGCCGAGTGAAATAATTTACGATAACAACAACGATATGACTCACTACAATCCCTAAAACAAAGGGAAATTTTTAAGACAAATTACAAATACTCTGCATAAAAAATGTGAAGTTTATCGGCCATACTACATTGCTGATGGAAGGTTGAAAAGATATTTTTTTCTTTTGTGATTGATGCAGAACCCAAAACAAAAGTTTCTCCATGACTTGGATGAATTCAGGCGAAGAATGACAGGCAGGCTACAGGTAACTTAAGCTAATTGTTTCAATATATTTACAAAACTCTCCAGGTTTCGACACTCGCGCAGATTTAACCAAGTATACTCTGACAATAATTTATGGATTCACTTAAACTCAGCATTTTAAATTATTAACTTTGAGGATATTCGATTAAACCATTTAGTGTGAAAACCAGAAGGTTTAAATTAATGAAAATCTCAAGCCTAGGGCAAAACTCCAAAAACTCCGATACCTAAAACTACGACCTGAACTCGAAAAAAGTACAATACGCTAAAAGAATACGAAAAAAACAAGCATTTGCAATGAATTTTTTTCTCTCACCGACTTCAGACGCTAAAGGTTGACTACGATGCAATTTTAAAAAGCGTTAACGGCTTAAGGGAATTTGGTGATACAGCATGAAGAAATCGAACCTCCCATTACATTAAGATAATTGTTAACTACAATTTCTTCACTATTATTCCACTATTATACAAATATATTGAGTTATCGATAAATTGAAAGCTTTTTTTTAATGAAACTATAAATTTCTTTGATAAGTTCCTCTAAATACGTTCTTATACGTTACGTGCATGGGAGTTATGCCCTACACACCCTTGCATATCATAATTTTATGCGGACGTCGATTCGACGCTAATTTGGGTTAATTTTCCTTTTCGACGAACTGGCCTTGAGAGCCAATTAGAGCGGGGAGACCGTGGGACGGCCGCCGATGGTCCAACCGCCCGGACATCCATCTCCCAATTATCACCCGCATTCGGATCGCACGTAGGCCTTCAAAAGGAAGGCTTTAAGCCGGCACAGCCGAACTATCCCATCCGCATGAAGAAAAAAACGGTAGACCATTCCGTTGAAATCACGCAGCTTATCTGTAAATTACTTGGAAAAGATAATGATGAGAGATAGAGGCGAGTCAACAAATAAAAAAAAAATAATACGCACAAAAATTCGGAGAGATTCCGAAATGAAATGATAACCAACGCGTTCAGTGTTTTCAAAATATGGATCCCCTAACGATTTAAGACCTAAAATTTTAAGGCCCTATTGATTCCAAAGAATAAACGAACGGTTAACTATAGGAACAGAAAGTCGCTTCATTGCGTCATGATACTTTACCTCATTTTGTCTGGCACTTTGAGCATCAATAGAGAGACTTCAGGGAGAAATAGCTTTAAGAGCTTTATATACACATGGTCAATTTTAACTCTAAGATAGTGCGAAAAAGATATAAAAAGATCTGGATACATCAGGTAGTGATGGCTAACCGTTCCTTTTTTCATTCCAGTTTTTTTCATTTGATTTTACAAATCGCGACCAAAATAGAGAGTAATCATACATTCCAAAAGCACCTAATAGCTGAAAAACCTTTAAACAGAAAAATATTAGTATACTTTTAGTTAAAAATTAAAGTATTAGTTAAAATGACTCTGACAAGTTGGATACCGTATGGATGGCTACTGAAGGCGACCTTGTTCTACATTAACCATTCAATATCTCAAGTCAAGGACCACCACATAAAATCCAAAAACTGTACGATATACTGACAGAATACGACAAAAACAAATATTTACTCTGGGCTTCTTTCTTTTATCAATTTCAACCGTTAAAGAATGCCTACCACGCAATTTGAAAAGTAATTAATTGCAAAAAGGAATTTGGTGAGGAAGCATGATGAAAACGTTTCTACAAATACTAAGAGATCATAGTTAGCTATAAATTATTAAAATAATTGTACTGTTTTTAGAAGATATTGATTGAACGATGAATTGAAAAACTCATAGAGTGACAAAAAAATATTTAGTGAGACAATATAATAACACACCTTTTTATCTTCACGATCAAATCAATGATTTATATTTCCTCCGTTTAGCGAGGAAATTTTTCACAAACGCAAGTATAACCTCGTAAAAGCTTCTTTCTTTACCCGTGGGAAAGAATTACCATTTGAGATAATAATGTTTCATTTGATGCACAGAACGAGATGACGCACGATTAAAACGCATCATACTCTTAACGTCGGCAACATGTAGCAAAAAAATAAAACCAGGGAACCTGTTCTCGGAGGAGGAAATATCAAAGATTAATCATTCGACCTTCAAAATGCAAGCCACGAAACGCAACATTCGGAATCGCGTGAATTAGGCCCCGGGGATCGACATTTCAAGCACATAATCGTTTTCCGATTGCCACATTTTTCGACGGCGGCGGTTTTTCGCTTTCGCCATTATACATTTCGGTAATATTTTATGAAAAAATCTAAACGAAAAAAATCTTCGATTTGACAGATTCACGAACACTTTCAAAATAAAATGACGGCTGCCAACAAATTTATGGGGAAAGCTGGGAAGTCTGAATTAATTTCTCCCCCTTTCTCATCATAAAATTTCATCCGAAATTGATTTCCAAAACTTCAACAGGTATACTATACAAGCCCGATATATTTCAATACTGAGTGACGAAAGAACCATCAGTTCACTTCGATGTTTCATCTCCATGAAATGAATCGCCAAAAACGAGGTCTCCAGCAAATGGTGACAAGGAACCACCAATGCACGTTATTTTCACACAAATTCGGCTATCGGTGGATCAAGTTACAGAAAGATGTTTGCTTCATATTGGAGGAAGCAAGAGTACACCTTAAATGTAACTTAGATGCCATTAAACCCAAATCTGTCCACTACTGAAGCATGTATACTATAGAAAAACGTTTGTATGATCCACTGATTTTTGCTTGCTGTCCCAGGTTTCGACAAAATAGGTCAAGTTCAAGGTTTATCGAAACGTAGACTAACACAGTTTTTGAAAGCTGGATCGGTAAATATTATATATATCTATATTTAGGGTCGGTATTACATAATAAGATAGAAACAGCCGTAGTAGAAATTTTCCACATTTAAGAACTCCACCGGTTACAACGGTAGATAACACGAATTTCCCTTTAGTTGTCTCTGAGTGTGGAATATTACTACGGCTGCTTCCATCTTTATACAATGAATTTCCACTAAGTAAACTAGTCAAAATCCACCTGATCGGTCCCACTAAGTATTTCTAATATTCTTTCGTAATACTTAATAATGACAATATTTGGGGACCAACAAACCATCTTTGAGTTCTATAGTCTAGTGATTCACTGCGCCCGAAATGCGTTTCATTCACTCACCTGCGCTTGCAACCCGGAGGTCGGTTGGGGTATAAGGTAGACCTCACCCAGTAAGCTACAGACATTTGGATTTCAAACGGACAGGGTAGCAGGGCCAGTTTCTCCCCCTGGATCACCTCACATAGCGAGGATTTCTCCAGGAACCCGGGATCCTTCCGTGATCATAGCCAAATGGTCTGCTCACTAGGCTTACACGTTCCCTCGCTGGTTACGCACATGCGAATGACGCTAATACATACTTATTTGGCCTCGCTAAGTTGCCATAAAAATTTATAATTGCCTAAAAATTTATGATCGAGCTAACAACTAATTTATGCAGGTAGCATCATTGGACAACAACCTTAAGATAGGTTTGACGCAGCACTGCACTCGATTCTCCTGTCAAATAATCTTTTCACACTTACCTACGTATATCACGAGGTAGATAATCATTTATGAGCATAGTTTTTTTAAACAAAGCAAAAATAATAGAGGACTTTTCACTAAAACTGATGCGTACCGAAACTAAACCTGATCCTCCCTTAAGTTAATTCAGATAGAATTTTTTTAAATAATTAGGTAGGCGTTTCGAAAACTGCCACAGTTTATTCACAGTGAAACGTTCATTTAAAAAAGTACTCCACCACTAAACAAAGTTCGATACCACCGTACTGCATAGCAAGCCATTCCAACAAACGAACAAAATGACTCATTGGGAATAGATTAGCATAATGAAAATCGCCAAATAATTTAAATCAAATCTATTCCAAAGGGCTATGTTCAATTGAAAATGATGCATTATGTGTGAATGAAAATTGTGTTCGATTGGCAAAATTGAATAAATTCTAAAAATATAAGCAACAAAGATCGCAATATGATAACTGCGTGTCAATAATAATGGTAAAGTAGACGAATACTTTAACTCCAGATCACTCTCTTCTATATTATATCAAGGATCAACTAATTTATGGAGCAAAAATTGGTGCTAAGTCGTCAAACACGATAAAATTAGCGAGTTTAACATCTTTTAACATCATACAACATCGTGTGCAAAGGCTTTAACCGTCTAAGGGTTACATCGCCAGCCTGGACATCAGGAACATCTCTGCGTCATTGCATCCCCATTCAAGGTAGTACCATTAGCCGCTTGCAAGGGCTAGATTAGCACCGAAAAACAACACCGCCACCGTATTCCCAATCCGTGATAAGCCGCCCATGCATCTACTCCGCTCTTTGCGCGATAAATGGTGATCTCCCTTGGAATAAAAAAATAAATAAAAATACCAACGAAACAAATAAAACAAGCACTCCCTGCGCGCAGAAAAAAAGCACGTGCTCGCTACGACTGCGGCCCGTTCGATTTCATTTGTCTGTGTCGGTGGCTCCCCGCGGCGAGCTAACGGAATGCCAATGAAACTCGGGAGAGGAGAGCACATGGGAGGGGGAGGCTGGCGGGCGGACCTCGCGAAGGCAAATGTTGACACACCCGATAAACTCGCGAGCGATGAATATTCCTCGCGGATATTAAAACCTATCTCTCCCACACATACACCCTATGCTGTCGCGGCGACTCAGCATCACAGGGCTCAGGGTACGCCGCGGATAACACGGGGAAGTGGAAAGAGCGTTCGAGGAAGGGTAGAGGCGGGGAAACAAGAAATGTAATTCGCCGGCAAATATCGAACGCGTATAAACAAGCCAAGCGAGCAGTCTTCAAAGAGTTGAAGAGGCTCTCGGCAAAGAGCCGATTATTACTGGATAAAACGGGCAAAAATACCATCATTCAAGAACCATAGCGAAAGATTACCGAAGGGAATCTGGGGTAGGATCGCAGTTACATACATCCAGTACTCTCTTGTGCTCACTGTTAGATACAGGATAAGTACATGCACCTTTTAATGGACGCCCCGTCAATAATGCGAAATTGAAAATAAACCCTAATTTCTAGCTCTTTTGGTATATAATTAAAAATTGCCGTGAAATGTAAACCCTTCCATATTAAAAAGAATGTATATCTATCAGTACAGTGAAATACATTAAATTATTTCAGCCAAACTTTTTTTCTAGCTGTTTGATAAGAATTATATTTCAGATCGTATTAAGCACTGTTGCATACAAATACATTTACTAATAATTTCTTTGGAAATGCAGAGCTGTTTAGTTTTCATACTTATAATGGCTCTAATTACATGATGAACGAAAAATTTTCCCAAGGAAATTATTTAATATTTTTTATTATATTATTTTTATTATTTTATTTATTTAACATAAAATATTATATACAATCTGCATTTCTAACAACATCAACCAACAACTGATAATAAAAAATCTACATTTAATAACAAGCATTTAATACAAAACAAAGAAATTTAATTGAAATCATAAATAATGCAGGGCTCATATAAATACTACGGTCAATACAATACAGTTACAAAAGCATTTTTCAAAAATTTCATGGAAATAAATATAACCTTCCGTATCTTAATGGATATTCACATATAATTTTAAGTCCTTAAGTCTTTCACTGAGAAATAAGAAAAACTTCCCAAGAAACCAATTTAATTAGGTTGAGGCCTAAAAATAATTTTTCCCAGCATAAATTTGATTTGTACATAAATTGAATGCAGATTACATGACAGTACAATACTTACTGTACCTGCATTGCTTTCCAGTATTTTTATTTAATTCCTTTCGTCGGTCTTCTTTCATTAAAGATAAAACATCATATAACCACTACATTGAGTCGTTTCTTTAAATAAAGCAATGGAATGTGAAGTTATCGGGGAGCGACAGAGGTCAGATGGATGGAGAGTCACGAAGTGCCACCACAACTATTTGGGCCGGAGAGAATCCGATAATTAAAAAAGAATACCGGAATAAATACCGATAATAGTCGAAGGGACTGGTTGAATAGATGCTGAATCATTGCTTTAATAAATTTCAGAAGATTCATCGGCAAATGCTAAAGTCATTTCTTTTGGAAAGCGGCAGCTTCAGATGACAAATACTACTTTGAAGTAAAAAAATAAAATACAATCAAACTGATCTCGTATACAAAAATTAAAAGCTGCAAGAGAATAACTGCAGTTACAATTGTCGAAGCTTATTTTTTTATTAGATCTTATGGACATGGAAATAATTGAGGGTACTGGAAGTACGGAAACCTGAACAGCGGCACGTTATACATGAGAAACTCGAGAATATTGATAGTATTTAAATATCTAGAATGTTAGATAGTACCTACACGAATAGGACTGCCTTGCAACATAGTTCTTAAACAGCACGTCAAAGTAGTTCAGCGTAATTAAAAAAATATTATCATAGCAATTACAAAATATGAACTGTGAAAATTTAATTTATGAAATACCGTGACTCTTTCCATTATTTTTCATTTTATTTATAACAATCCAGTCGTTATATTACGACGCATCATAAATTGCGGCTGTTTTCCAATATCTGGATACATAAATATATACTTCATATTAGAACTATCATTACAGCTGAAATCGAGAATCGATATAAAAAATCGCCGACATACATAGCCAGAAATTTTCTCCAGGGGGAGCTTGGCAAGTAGGCGAGTTATCAATACTTAATACATCATATATACAATATTTTGTTGTCAATTCCGACTCATTGGAAAACCATAATTTCATCAAATCGGCTACCTATATGTTTCGTTTGAAAAATGTTACATTCACCATTGGTTATTGGAAGACATAATCAAATGTCGCAACATCGGAAATTGGAGCGCCTGATAAAAGCCACTAGGCAAGTGCTCTCCTCAGAGAACAACACTTGCGGGTGGTAAAAGCATGGGAAAAATCCGGGGGCGGTGATGAAGCCCCCAAAGCTTCCCTTCCCCCCTGGCTACGTGCCTGCAAAGGCCCTACACAACGCAACGCAGAGTCTCCCCCGATAGGGCAGTGTTCGCACGCCGATGAAAGTACTGGGAGTTCAATCGGACCACGATCGCGCCGCATGCTGCTGAAACCAAACCCTTTGCCCTTTGGAGGCCTCTCCAATAGAGCTCGATTGAGTCAGGCGCGTCCGCACCGAACTGGTCTCTGGGGCGGAGGAGTCGCGGGGTCCTCTTGTCACGAGTCGCGACCTCCGTGGGAAGCGGTCGACGCACATTCATCTCTCCTCCTCGCAAGAGTTTATAGCCCCCGTCCGCAACAACTTAACTTGGCGTAGATTGCCTTCGTATGACCCAGACCATGGTCAGATTAAAGGGGGAGCGGTGAGGAACAATCTTTTCCATTTAACCTGTATAAATGATCACTTTTTTGCCGTCTATAAATCGAGAAGGGGTCCCCTCCGGAGAAAATAAAATATTACATTGCCGTTCTCAAGTTGTGAATTGAATGGTAAATAGTTCTCCTCAATATGACAGTTGGGAAAGAAAGCCTTTGAAAACTGCGCATTTCCCCCACATTCCCCACAAAATTTCATTAACCCGCCTGTGATCCAGACCTGTGAGTGCAATCACAACTCGGAGCGTGTCACTCACTCACTCAGTGACTCAACTCGGGGATGGTTTGGATAGGTGAGGGTGGAATTCGCCCCGGAATTATACACAGGGCTTGTGAATTCCACACAGCCAGGGAAGAAGGGCCAGATACTTTCCCTGGGATACCTCCCACCTCGAAGATTTGGGATGTCTGAAGGTTTCACCCGGGATTGAAACCCAGGAACTCTCGGTCTGCAGCCAAGGCGCTCCACCTACTTGCCTACTACGCTCCACAAATTGGAATGAAGGTTCACGATTTTAATGAAAATTCTATATTTAATTAATACGACCATTATCTGAGAAAAGAACTAATTTGTCCTTAAACGATAGAGGGTCAGGTAGTTTTGCCCCTCGTGAGACAGAAAAATTATCGTAAATCCTCCAAAATCGATGTCACCACAGATGCGTTGGTAGACGGAACACATCGTTTCTTGTTAGATTCATAATAAGTCAAGTTCGGTCAAGCTATATTGTTGAGAACGGAGCTTTATCTTCCCGTTTAAAAGACTCCACGTCCTCACCACCCCTCACACTCCCTCCTCCCAATCTCTCCCCTCCCCGCTCTATATTTAGATCCCGCGCCGAATGTGAAATGAGTGACTACTCATCGTTTCCTATCCATATTCGCTTTCTCCGCCTCCTTCCTCAGTTCGAAAGCACGCAGACGGCTGTCTGAAAGCGGGGATCCCCCAAACGCCCACAGCTTGCGAGTGTAAAGCTCAGCCTGGAGCAAACGTCTCTGCAGGGTAGGACTCTGAAAACCGGCGATGAAAACTATAAATTCGATACCCAAAACATCCTTTACCTTGACCGAGTATCGAGTTCGGATGTCCTGATTTAATGAAAAAGAGAGAGAGCAATTTTCCACAAATTTATTTAATAATGTACGAAGCGTTTCGACCGTCAGGTCATTCTCAAGTACAGTGTGAAACAGTTGGAATCAGGAGCTGTACTATTCGGATGAGTGGGTGGAGAAGGTTGAGGAAGAGAGGGGAGGGGAAATGTGTCATTGGGTAGTGCACTTTTAGTATCATTTTCACATTGAACTTGAGAATGACCTGACGGTCGAAATGCGCAGTACATTATTAAATACATTTGTGGAAAAATACCATCTCTTTCTCTTTCATTAAATCAGGACGTCATTCCACTACATTTCGACTACCTCAGTTACTTTTATTCGGATATGGTTATCTGCGGTCAGGTACGTTGCCGAGTACGCCACTAAGCAGTCATCTTTTTTCCTTAGATAATATTTTTTTCTGTAAACAAAAAAATAATTAACGTAAACAATTTCAACAATAATGGCACTGAACAATGCTATTTACTTTCAAAACCCCTCAGTGCATAGAAGTCTTCATCAGCTAGAGATTTCTCAGGCTTCAGTTTCACACTCATCTTGATTTCTTGACTTCGTTCTCTTCACGACGACGGCGAGTGCACGTTGAAACACGTAGTTCATTTGGGACCATATACTGTAAAAATTAATTATTAGAGTCGGCTACTTTTGTAAACGTGTCGTTCCAACAATAAATAGCATCACCATTTATCAAATTTAAGATTGCTTTATACATCCCCCTACTCCATTCCACCTCAAGCAATATCACTCAAGAACTGGAGCATATTATTCTTTATAATATACTTTTACTTGTTTAATGACGATAGTGCCACTATAATGGACGAACCATGAGGCCGCAACGATCGCATAATAATAAAACGCTTGGAATGTTACGTGGGCGTTTCAAAGTAGAAATCCGGAAGCATGAATTTCCTTATGCACCCAAAATAGTTTTTTCACGGGATCAACACGAGAAGCAGGCAGCATTTATTGGAATGGAGTGAACTTCCTTTGATGATAGTTTTAGCCTATATAGAGAGAATATTTAGCATAAAAAATTACAACAATAATGGCATTGAAAAATTCTTATTACTTTCAAAACGCCTCGATGCACATGTGCCTTCATCAGCAGGAGACTTCAAACTCATACAACAGAATCATCTTGATTACTTGACTTCATTCACGTCGTGACGACGGCGAGTGCGCGCTGAAATGCGTAGTGATTTTGGGACTTTATGCCGTAAATACTAAAAATAAAACTCTGCCACTTTTGTTAATGAGTCATTCCAACATCAATTAGCATTACCATTTAACAATACTAAGATTTATTGACATATTTCTCAACTCGATTCCACCCCAAATAATGTAACTCATAATCTAAAGCGTATTACTATTTATAATATATTATTACTTTTTAACGACTATAGTGCCACTATGATGGACCAACCATGAGGCCGCAACGATCGTATAATAATAAAACGCTTGGAATGTTACGGGGGTGTTTCAAAGTAGAAATCCGGAAGCATGAATTTCCTATTGCGCCCAGAAAAGTTTTTTGACGGGATCAACGCGAGAAGCAGGCACCATTTATTGGAACGGAGTGAGCTTTTACGAGCCGTTTGAGCCACGAGCTCTCTACAACTCATCATCCATCCGCTCAGCTAGCGGCTCTAATTAAAAACCGTAAGGACCTCGTGACTGCGGAAGGAAGCTCAGCACGTCGGCTGACAAAGTTCTAAAAACATGGCTCAACATCAGTTGCATAGAGAACGAACGGATGGGAATTGAGCGATGCAGTCACGGAGCAAACGTGCTCAGGCTTCTTTTTCTTCTGCTCATGAGAATACGATGAGCGTGTAGGTTGAAGTACAAGCTTCCAATACGTAGCCCTAAATTACGGCACGGAAAGATGTTTTTAAGAAATAGCCGATGGTACATAAGGTTTTTTTCATCCACGAGGCATCAAAAACTAAGCTCGCAAGGCCTTTGCTCATGATACTACGATGAGCGTGTCATTTGAAGTACAAGCTTCCAATGCATAACCCTAAATTACGGAACGGTAAGATGTTCTTTTTTTTTTAAACAGCCGGGGGTGCATAAGGATTTTTGCAGCCAGGAGGTGTCAAAAACTAAACTAGTAAGGTCGTGCTCTATTTCCTGTGCATGAGCAACTTTTTCCCAAAAATTAGGGGGAAGATAGGTAAAGGACGTTCATCAGTTAAACGAAGTACTCACACATATTTCATTCAAGAAAACCGGCTGAACGAGAATGTTGTAGAAAGCAAAGGGCAAGAAATACCCTGGATGTGGCCTGAAATTACAATATTTACATATATCTTCTGCAAATATCTTCAAATATTATTATATAAACAGAATGGCGATCAGACCAGATCAGATCATGAATAGTGGCGATCCAGGTGGCACATTTGGCTTGTTTCCGCAGCGTGACTGACACTCAAAGATTTTCGTTTTCCTCACACCACAAAGTTACGCCGCCTTACGAAAACGGTGGTTATCATCACGGAATTTCCGTCACCTTACTCGCAAATGAAGTATTTACTGCAATATTTTCCCCAAAATAAGATATCCCTGTTTGACATTCGTAACATCAAATTCCTTAAATACAATGTGTAACAATTGATACAATTCATAATACCACTAAAACTACAATTTAAGGAAATGTTTTCTTCATAGATGTCTCAAGATATATTTCGAAATATTGTATCTATTTAATTAGTGTATTACATTGGTTAAATCATCATATCTCGATCACAAACCAGCAAAACTAAAAGGTCACAAATTGGAACCGAATCCTATAGCTAAACACGATACCTGAACGCGGGAGGCGTGAATTATCAAAGCTAATGCAAATTAAACCGTTTTATGGCCAATATGCACCTCCTCGTAATATTTTGATAGCATAAAGTTTGCACGATCACAAATCCGACGGAAAAGGAAGCCAATTTTACACTAAAAGCTCATAAAAATGTAAAGCTAATTTTGAATTTAATATACAGCTAAATATAGATACCGACTCACTAGCAGCAATAAACGAATAAAATTAAAGTGGCCTCATGGATCTCTGATAAAGCCTTTTGAATGGCGAAAAGCTGTGTTAATATACGTGTGAAATGACGAAAACTATGAGCCCAAAAAATAGTACTTTGAAATCCATGTCAAGATTTTAAGGATTGGCATAAAATAAAAACTCTACATATAATATAATAAAATAATACCCTACCTATTTCCTGCCGGGAGATAACCCTGGATAAGACAATAAAATTTCGATCACAAATTCCAGCAACAGTTCAGCCGCCGCTCTTCTACGCATAGAAAGCCTTTCCGGGTTCGTAAACGAATTTTCGGCACGCGATCCTATCAAGGCAAAATTATTGCCTAACCCCACCCACAAAGACTTTTCCCCAGCTACTACCTCACACTCAAAACTTTTCCTCTTTGGCCGGTAACCCTAACGCCAACCACATTCGCCTCCCCAAACGAGAGTGAGCGGAGGAGGACGGGGGGAATGGGAAGATTAGGAGGAAGGAACACCTCGTGCTCGTCCAAGCACGACCGAACGAGGAAACCCCGCAAAAATGTGTGTCACGACCACGTCGAAACCTAGCCAGTTCTGAACCACTGTGTATTCCACTGCCTTTGACGACGTTCTCTCGCCGAAACTACAGAAAGAAAAAGCGTACAACCCACGTAACTGCCTGAATCGACAACGAGAGAAAAATGCACTAATATAATGATAGGAGATTCTGTAGTTGGCCCCAAAATTGGAATAACCACGGCAGTATACCGAAATGTTTTATTCGTGACGAAAACATCATTCAAATTCATAACTTTACAATATTGTTCGATTCATCATATAAATGACAATACTAACGTCGAAATTCTTTTCATTAATAATTTCTACGTGTAATAACAAAGTTTCATTTCATCATCAGGAAAAACTTAAATACAGTCGCTACAAATATAAGTTGATAAGGGCACATCATCCGCTAAACATGAACGAGAAATACGAATGATAAGGAAACTTCTCCGCAAAAATCCTTTTCCTAATTCACTCCCTTTTCATGCCATTCGCCGCAACCCACTTCGGATTCCCAACTGGTGGCTGTCATGGTAGCATGTAAATTTAGTCATCCACAATAAAATTTGCGGACGCAAAAAAAATAAACCTGTTTGCAATCACACACACACGGGCCAAGTGGCTGAGGGTTCGTGATTCCGATGAAAGAATCGATGAAAACGAATGCCAACAAGTTGACACGGAATAACAAAAAGCTTTCCCGTCCCGTGGCGCCATCAAGATATGCATGTACCACGAACAAACAATGCACGAAAAGCGTCTTCACGTCAAACGGAAATTTTACGGCCATTCGATCCGAAAGGTAAGCTTAACCCCTCCATGCTCACTCGCAGCTTGGTTCGCTTGAAGGATGACTTGACAAAAATCATTAGTACGTACACATTTGTATGCACACACAACATGTAAACGAAGCGACAAAAACAAATTTCGCACGAATGATTCGGCAAATACGTTGTTTGGGACCCAAATGAATACTCTACTGATGACATCACTAAAAATACCATAGAAAAAGACCATAATTTATAAGTTAATATAAGTAAATAAAGGGTAATGCTCAACAGGAGTGCAGCGTATTCGTCTACTTTGCAGAATGACTTGTATGAAATACTCATGGAGGCAATACAAATTACTTCCAAATGGCAAAGTTGGTAACGCTCAGAAATCCAAGAGGTTCTGAGTCACGTAAATCGCTACGATGCAGTCAACGAGTAATTAGCACTACTGCACAACAAAGTTTTCGAATACATAATTACAGGACGTAGATCGGTAATTACCGACTACAATTATTACTACTTCTTTCCATTGGAAATTACCTGATTAGTAAAAGTAATAATAATAACGATATGCAGTCTTTTTAAGCTTGGTTTTCAATCATCCAAACATACGATCGCAGAGGAAAATAAACTCTATAGAAAATATTTCATGAAGTTTTGAAATACGAATAAAATCAAATCCTTCAAGTTTCACACGATTAAAAAACGACTAGAGTAGCAACAGAATGACTTGACGATTAAAAACTGCATACAAATTATGGGTAGTGCACCAATAGTTATCGAGGACTTTTTCATGATAACATTAAACCCTATGGATGAGAAATGGTAATAACAAATATACGAATAATACAAACAAACGAAAATAACAAATAACCATCATTCAAAAGTTGACCAATGACAAAGAGCAATCGAAAGGATTCCCGGCCTGATTTCCGGGAAAATTTCTCGGAACTATCGACATAAACAGCCATGAAACTAATTATACGACAATTACACTCTAATAAAAATCGGTTAGCTCGTAGCGCGGGAAAAAGCATTCAACGACGGATAAGGAGGTGTGAATTATATCGAAGCTCGTAGCCGAAGTAAAAGTATAACCTGATACTACAATAACATCCAAGTCATCAATCTACAAAGACATCTAGGTTACCAAAAAGACCTTTATAGATAAAAAAAGAGAGATCAATACGGCGATGAGATCAAATATGAAACTGGTCCGGAAGAACGGGACAGAACCAAATTATTTCCCCTTAAACAGGTACCTACCACTGCGTAAATAGAGGATAATACAAGCATCTTCCCGGAAAATTAATCAAAATAACAAGTTAAGCTTAGCCAAGGAGAACAGCTACTGTGAGGCTGCGAGGATAAAGGAATCTTAATTTCATCGCAGCTAAATATTATAACATCACTTTGGCATCACTTCTACGGTGCGTTTTCGTGAAAGCTCTTTCTTGATGGCCACGTAGTTGCCTTTTCGCCTGCCAGCAACAAATATCTTTTTGAAAGTACTGCCAACAGGAGGAATTAAGACCCAGATTCATAGTATTATCTGGGTGACCTCTACCTTAATACAGTACTCATATTAGCATTGACGGAGGCGGTTGTCCCCCAGCTCTACCGCAGGCAACCGGACACATAGTGGATGCTTCATGCTTACTCAGGGGTCCCATTACAGAATTTCAAGATGGCTTCCACCATTTCATCGACTATTATTAATGAAATTTATCTCATTAAACGACTTGCGCACACGTAATTCCATTTAAGTAATGTTAATATTTCATGAGCGGACTGGTAATGCAGACATAAATGAAAAGAAAATCACATATCCTCTGTATGTTACTCGTATAGTACGTAGTGAGTATTAAATAAATTCACCCATAAATTGAGTTAATAGTTGATTTATGACTGCGTGTAAATGAATTTTAAGTATCAGAACATAAAGATTGATACATAGCCTTCAAGTAACGAAGGGGAACCCCAGCCGTCCTCCGACTAAAGGACACCTGGGTAACCTCTACCACAACGACTAGGAACTTGGGGCTAAGTTTTCGAAATCGATGGATTATTCATTACTCATACATATACGAATGGAAAAAAGCTAACTTTTAAAACTAAATGGAAAATAAGGGGCTCCGCGTTCTTCTAAGATATTTCTAAATCGAAAGTACAGAAAATATTACTCGCCATAAATGTAATAAGTGGTTGGTACGCGAGGTAACATCCGTTTAAAGTACATATTACCGTTGGTCGAATTCACTAACTACTCTATTTACCTTCAATTAGGTAATCAATATTTCCAGAAGAGCACGAAAGACAATGTAGAATACTCACCTGAAAGAAAAATAAAAAAATATTTTAAACACTACAAAAAATATACAAACAAAATACATAGTGAAATTCAAAAAAGCTAATACACTTTACATCAACTTTGTAGCACTTTATGCAAATAAGTAGCATGCATAAATACGTAAGAAGCAGTTTAACAACATTATAATGCTGCCATACCGTCAATGTCGTCAAACACACAAAATAGACTCAAATAACAATCAGCATTAAATATTCTCTTCTTCATACATGAGTAAAATTTAATTTGAAATATTATAAATACAAAGATTCCACACTGTGGTTTCGCAAATCAGTTTCAATCGGATCATAGAGCTTGAATAGCGAAAGTATATTTAAAATATTGTAGATCAGGATCATTACTTCCAAAATTAAATGTTTCTGATGGAAAAATACGACAAAAATTAACAATAAAAATGTAAACAACTGATAAAAAAGGCTTATAACATGGGATATCATTATCCTCCTCCACAAACTTAAGAACTATTCCACTTTATCAACCAAAATAAATCTAGATTTTCATTACGTGAACCGAAGAGCCAGCCACAGTAACTACTTAAACATCTCTACCAGTGCATCTCTTCAACAGTAGGAATACAGATTGAATTGTATAGTAGCAGTACAAGTAAATACTACGAAACTTTATATTAATTGCATACATAACAACCATCAATTTAAAAGAGTCCCAAAAAGGAAAAACATCGTACGGCGACCAAACGATTTCCGAAACGAAGAAAAGTAAGCCAACATTTTATGGTCCGAGGTTACAAAGTAACGCAAAAAAGAGATTCTGTGATAAAACTTGGGAAAGACATGAACTCGCCAGAACAAGAAACGCTTAGGAATTAATGCTCCTAACAAAACCTTTTTTGACTGCAAAGCGCTTCACAATAGCACGTGGGCCAGCGTTAGTCCCACGTATTCTGATAAGCATCGCCGACTTTCTCAAGCGGTTGAACTCGTTGTATGACGAAATAGCACTCATTGATTAAGTGGCTCATACTTTCATCATTAACTCCTCAACATTATGCCTCTCATGTCGCAATAGGAAATCGTAACCTTCAAAGTTGACAGAGAGTCACATTTCCCGTAATCAAGTACAAATACTTAACAATGATTCTTATCGAGATAAAAAATTACTTGTTATTCTTCTGTTGGCCAGTGCATCGCTTCAACAGGAGGAATACAGATGGAATAGTAAAAAAATAGAATTCTAGAAAGTAATGCATCAGAAAGAAAGAGTTTTACTCGAATTGTAGCAAATAGCATTTATTTCAGCCTCGTGTACTCGTGTGAATATCTATAGAAGGGATATCGACTAAATCAAAAGATCTACAGACAAAGGCAAATTAAAAGTAAAACAGTGCATATCTTCAACAGTAAGAATACAATTGGACAAGTACAAGTAATCGAATAAGTAAACACTGCGAAATTATACATCAATTGCATATTTAATCGCCACCCATTTACCCACCTATCCTAACTCAGGAGATTCGTGGTCCTCACCACAGAGGAGTCCTTTGTCTTATTTTCTCCTAAACTCCGACCCCTTCGGAGATGACGTACGAAAAACTCCACTGACCTCTGAAGAGTAACCCCGCGAAGCTAGAATATTTCGTTCCCGTTTAAATATCTTCCGTATCCCACTTTGAAGTCCAGCAAAACATAATGCAAATCATGCATTGGTATTAATTCTAGATATTAATGTCGTCGATGATAAATTATTTTATATGAATTGAAGAAAGCTGGCATAATCCGTATTCACAGTAACAATCTGAAGCCGGACTAGAAACAGATCTGAATACTTCCCACGACTGACATGACGTCGTTTTTAATTAGTGTTTCGCCAACATGGTAACCAGATAAATTCTGAATTCTGAGCCTCGCTGCGATCTTATTCGGATTTAGCCATTCTGGGCACTTTATTTTACTATCTGGACATAAGATCATTAGGGAAAACATTTGAAACAGCAATTCAGTAACGTTAATAGCACAAAACAGCTTATTACCAGATCTTGCTATATTCAACGCCATGAGCTCACGAAATGGTAAAACCGAACATTTTTTCCACTCCTCAGGAAGCACCACCCGTCGTGAAAAAATACATCAATTTGAAATAAAAACTATTTCAAACAAGATTAATCCCAAATAAGTTCGCTTCTTTAAGAATGAGTGTTCGAAGGCGAAAATACGATCGACTTGAAGCATATTTCAGACCTCTACAAGTAACAAAAATGTATCAGTGTAACATAAACCATACTCATACCTTTCAATTAAACTATCCACTTTCAGATTACCTTGAGTGCATATCAATATTTATTCCAAAGTAAATCTCAGGAACGCGAACGAAGTTCGAAGAGCTCATTGAAATACAGACGATAATTTAAAGCAAATTTAAGTAAAGAAAGATTTCGTGCTTTCCCGGCGAATGGACTCTCTCTTTAATGTTGCTTTTTGGGGAAGTTACTTAAATTTGGTAAAGAGTTCTCGGGATCGCCACCGGGTCAGGAACTCCATATCTGCCAACGTTTCGATGTCCGACTCGGTCATCGAAACGTTGGCAGATATGGAGTTCCTGACCCGGTGGCGATCCCGAGAACTCTTTACCAAATTTAAGTAACTTCCCCAAAAAGCAACATTCACAAAAATGGTGCCCAAACGTTTTGCCTCACTACAGTCACTTTTAAGGCAACAAAATTCGAGGCTCTAGAAACGAAATAAGAATAAGCGTGGGTCGATTCAGGGCGGCATAAATCATCGCGACTTCATCCTTGAGAAAATCACATTCGAATTATACTGACATAACGCTGGGAACTTGGGATTTTGGAGAAAGCTGATTCAGACGATGGGTTTTTCCCATTTGCCCAATGGTTTAAAATGGCGCAATTGACACGATTTCCGGGTCGAGCGTAAAAGTAATCCACTAACATCTTCGTCATTCAGACACTCCCCAAGGACCCAATGAAAAAGCACATATCCAAAATAAATTCTACATCACTAATGAACGAAAAAGTTTCTTAAATTTCACCTATGAAAAATCCGTAATCAATCAACACATCGTATGTAGTTCAATGCCACAACAGGCATTCGCTTAATAAATAAATGTAAAGCTTCACCAAAAAACTTTCACTCAAAACTGCAGCAAAATCCCAAAGATTTCACAGGCTGAATGTCAACCCGAATTTCCTCTTGGGCAATCTACATCTCAAATAACACGGGAGAAAATCTTAAATGATTGCAAGATACGCCTTTTAAATTTATATTGAGGCCATGAGTATGATTCAAGAAAACTCGTAGGCGAGGAAGATGAGTATAACATAAAAAGAAACTCAAGAATTGGGAGAAGAATCAGAATTTCAAATAAACACATTTACAACCATTTCGTTAGCTTACCTACTTTTTCTATTTCCCATGATTATAATGAAGTTGGGGATTCTATGTAGGCCACTTCGTTTGTCAATGCGTAGCAAACTTTCGAGAGTTACTATGCATTTTTACTCCGAGAAGTACATCCAGTTTTTCTGAAAACCATTCCGTCGATCACGCAAATACGGAAACGCATACGCAAACGCTGCCTCGCGAAAAATCGATACAAAATCGCATGACGAGAGCACGTGAGCAAATGAAGAGCTGCGGACGAAACCAGGAAACAAAAATTTGAATACGACTGAAAAGAGTCGCGAGAATGAAGAATGAAACGAGGACGAAAGTTTTTTCAGCTCAGCAGGAATCAAGAGAGACAGAAAGTACGGTTTCAATCCAAAAATCCTTATGCGGGAATTCTTCACCTCGGTGATTCCATTGGCTACGGTGTAGCTCCAAAACGTAAAATTTTCAAAATAAAATCTACCAACTACAATAAGTTTTAGAGAGACATCCATGATACCACTTAACAAAATGATTTCCTATTTAATATTTACTTGGAAAAAATAGATTAATATTGCTAGTACTGGCTACCGTGTAGCTCCAAACCGTCTAATTTTTACAAATCGTTTAATTTCGAGTATAACTGTCAATATAAAATCTACCAACTACATTTAGTTTTAGAGAAAAATTCATAAAACCACTCTACCAGGAGATTAGATATTTAATATTTACTTCGAAAAAATAGGTTAGTATTGTTAGTATTGGCTATCGTGTAGCTCAAAACCTTTTAATTTTTAATAAAAATATCTTCCAACGTAAACAAATTTTAGAGAAAAATGTATCAAACCACCTAATTCGGCGACTTCCTATTTAATTTTCACTTCGAAAAAAAATGTACGCTAGCACTGCATAAATCGGAAAAACTGTGATCCGGGAGTGTATTTCGTTACATTAATGGCAAAGGCTTACATGTCAAACCTTTAAAGCCAATAAATAGTTTGCAAATAAGATACGGATAACAACGCCAGTGATGATACAGTTACTGTTTACTCATTTAAATAGTTGGGTAACTATCCAGCGGCATTGTCATTTCAGCTATTAGCACTTTAGTGGGTTCCAGGTGTAACATAGTTAGCTCATGAATAAATATTTTTACTTATCACTTTTCCATGGGTAATAAAATTAGGTTTTTACTTGAAAATTGGGTAAAGCTCTTGAATTTTATACAACCAGCCCTCCCTGAAGAGATGCAGAAAAAACATGATTAATTATCATTTACCGCAGAGCAACGAGAAACCTGATTAACTATTAAGAAGAAGGATTTGGTGTTTTCCCGGCGAATACTGTTGATGAAATCTTCACGGGAAATCAGCCAGGTAAGGATGGACATTGCTGCCAACGTCTCGATGGCCTTCTCTGCCATCGTCTTCAGGGCGAATGATGGACCTGGTTATTGCCGGGCTTATATACACCGTTGGGGAGGTCAGTCGTCTGTGATTGGTCAGTTTCTTTAGAGTTCTTTCCTCCTCTCAGTTTACTCATTCTTTTTATCATGGGGTTCCACGATTTGCTGAGGTTGAAACCCGCGTCCTTATTCATTTTATTATTTGCGATTCGTATTTCGATGGCCTCTTTTGTAAGACGGTCCCAATATCCCTTTGCATTGCAGAGGATTTTTGTTTCATTGACCTTGATGGTGTGATTCTTTTTACTGCAGTAACAGTAACCCCATGATAAAAAGAATGAGTAAGCTGAGAGGAGGAAAGAACCCTAAAAAACTGACCAATCACAGACGACTTTACCTCCCCAACGGAGTATATAAGCCCGGCAATAACCAGGTCCATCATTCGCCCTGAAGACGATGGCAGAGAAGGCCATCGAAACGTTGGCAGCAATGTCCATCCTTACCCGGCTGACTTCCCGTGAAGATTTCATTAACTGATTAACTATCATTTACCGCAGAGCAACAGAATATTTTGTGTCCGGTAAACCTGATTAACTATCATTAACTGCAGCGCAAACAAATATTTTGTGTTGTGTAGATTAAAACAATGGCTACACTCCACACAAAATCCTGAGCTCAGGCCGAAAGTAAAATGGGAAGTAATAGGACCAGCTGTCATCGGCAAAATCCATTTCCGAACGGTTACATTAACGAGCTATCAAGTCGACCAGTGGGTGAAGCCCCAGAATGCTACGGTGACCCGACCTCGATCTGACAATTTTGTCCGCGCTAACGGTGAGTAATTTGGAATTCGCAGCTCATAAATAACTGCATGAAATATTCATAGACTTCTCTGTCAAGATTGGAATTTATATGGACGAGGAAAATGCCATTGCATCCGATGATCGTATGTTATCTCTGTTTACTCACGGATTGAGCCGTAGACCATGAAATATTCCTCTTTTTTTACTTTGTAAATCTCTTGGTGATACGAAATACTTTGCCCTGCTTCCAAGTCAAATCTACAAAAAAAAAAAAACTAGCGAGGGTATATGTGGAATGAAGTGGCAAACGGAATGCACATTGTGGAATTCCATTCATTCCCTAAACTAATGGTATTACTGCGCTAAGGTCAGTAAATTAAATAATCCATACTTTAAACACGATAAATTACTAAATATAACGTATAATTTTATTGGTAGGAAAGCGAAGTTCCCACTGAACTGCGACCTTTTGAAGAACAAGGTAATTTCGTTGTAATAACAATAGCATTATATATCCTTAAACAGGTATCTTATAGTGTAAAAGCTGGCAGAAGAATTTTAACAAAATAGTTAATGTACTTGTGACATCCTCCCCCACCCCTTTCTCAAAGGTATAAAGGTGTTGATTAATGTAAGACAGTGTCTCGTACCAGATGATGCCTCTGTGAGCCGAAACGCGTCTTACGCATTAAAATATGGTGGAAAAGTGTTGCCATCTTTTATTTAAAGAGTTAATTCAGAACGTTAAAAGTACATGAGCATTTTCTTAAGTACTGCTACAAAATCCAATTAAAATACAACTTTTCAAATGAACTTACCGAAAAATACAGTACAAAAAGACTATTTTGCAAGGATAACAACAGTCCCGCATACCATTTTTCTGGTTAAGATCCTGAGCAATTACCCCATCCAATTTAACTTCTTTCCGTTCTGCCGTGATTTTCCATCAAGGCAGAGCAGTAAGAATTTTAGATTTTTTCCCTTACTGCAGGAGTCTTCAACATTTTTAACGCAAGGGCCAAAAATCGATTTCACATCGTCCGGAGGGCCACAATGCTCCATGTCACTTTACCACCACATCAATAAAATGAAAAAAAAAGCAATTTCAAAGTGCAATATTGGTTAAAAAGTTCGATCAATAAATGCGATTTTTGACATTATTTTATTTTTGACGAGTGTGTCGATATATATTTTATATTGTGTAACACGATAAAATATTTTCTTTAGCCTCTAAGGGCCGCAATTGGCTCGGGGGCTACGGGTTGAAGACCCTTGCCGGGTATTTACCCACTCGATTCGCCTGCATGCTCCTACGTTTCTGATCGATCAGTCAGACGAAGTCCACAATTAAATTAGCACATATTTAAATTTCCATAAAATTCTACACACTTCGTTCTTTGCACCAACCTCCACTTTCGATGGATCTTTGCACCAACCTCCACTCGTTGTGTGGAGTACGAAGGTACAGGGGTGCAACAAAGCGTAGCATAGAGCATGAGCGGGAGGAGGAGGCGGAGAGAGCAAAGAAGGGAATGTTGGGAAGGACGAAGGAAAAGGGTTTCGCGCTCACTTGAATCACTTGGCGATCGAAGCGGCTTCGGGAGGCTCTGTCATGACGTCATTGGCCGAAGTTGGGAGGCGGGACCGGAGGGGAGGGGGGTTTTGCCCTAGCGGATACGAAATGGGGGTGGGGTCAGGGGGAGGATTTTCGCGGGAGACGAGGTGAGGGGGCAGAGGGCTGCTATGTTTGAGCAGAGTACCCCACGCGAGTGGGAGTGCGGTGGCCGGCGTGGGTGTTTACGTGAGATTCCGCGAACAGAGTTAGGGGCATAAAGTAAATATAAAAGAGAGAGCTTGAGGTGGCTGCGCAGGAACCAAAAGCTTAGGCCCAACACTAGAACCCAAACTCACTATTATTTTTGGAAATGGAAAAATCAGAAAATGAAATTATTATAAATAGCTTTGATAGAAATCCTCATACTTCCGGTATGACATAGTTTCCGGCTTGACGTGGTAGAAATACGATATATCTATTGCAGAAAAGTTTCTCGGGTTTTCCACTGGTTGATGTCGTCCATGTCTCCCGACGTTTCGATCCGCGACTTGCTGATCATCCTGAGGAGATTACGGTGATGACTGGGGCTACTACTCACCAGTACGTATGCTCAAACCTCAGCTACTTTGAGAATTACCTTAAAAATGGATGATCAGCAAGTCGCGGATCGAAACGTCGGGAGACGTGGACGACATCAACCGGTGGAAAACCCGAGAAACTTTTCTGCATCTGATACGCCGGGAAAACATAAGATCATACAACAATATATCCATGATAAAATATGAAACCCCAATAGTAATTTCCACACTTTAACTAACAACTTGCCTTCTCCGCATGATACTTATATTGAAATAGCGAAGTCCGAAATCACGTGTTGGTTTTCTTGGTCCAACTGGGAGATTACGGTGATGACTGGGGCTACTACTCCCTAGTACGTATGCTCAAACCTCAGCTACTTTGAGAATTACCTTTAAAGTATGGAAACCATGCTCGATAGCGGAATAGTGTACAAAAGCATGGAAATTACTTTTGTTTTTTTTTATATTTTATCATGGAGTCATACATCCCTCTTCGCGTGTATTAAATTTCACGTCAATAAAATCCCAAATTGAAATGAGCATGAAAACATACGCTTAAATCGTAGCCACCCGTCATACCATCATGTGAATACGAATTTTACAATTTCAATCCTGGTAGCATGCCAATGAGCCAAATATCGCTACTTTTTATCGCTAATAGCTACTCTGAGATTAGAGCATACCAATGGAATGGATTAGCCCCAATTATCATCGCAGTCACCCAGTCAGACCCATCACACCCAACACGTGATTTCAATCTTGGTGGTAAGCGGAAAATCCGATAATAGCTCTTGTTTTATTCCCTCTGAGGTTAGGGCAAACTAGCATGGATTTGTTCATTAATTTATGTTCCCAAAGAAATAGAATGACTCAGATTCGTTTCCATCATCATCAGTCAGAAATCCGAAGTTTGGTTTGACACAGCTCACCGTTACGTACACACTCTTTTAAATTTTATACCGGTAAAATCTACAACTCTTTTTTTTTTAGAAATTCGTTTTAAAGTACACACTAAATTTAAAGTACGTACATTATCTGTAGATTAACTTTTTTTCAAATTTGGAAGAGATAAAATCGCGAGGATATATTGCATCCTCCCAAAGATATTTTTGTACAGCTCCCATCTCTCGTTAAGACCTAGATCATATTCTAACGCAGCCATACAAGGAAAGCCCTATAGTTTCAACTTTACGATTGTTTACGTTGCTACTTATGTAAACTACAATTCAACTCTCAAAAACACCCACAAAACTATAGCGACCCTATATGCTTCAACTTCTATTATTCTCACGTTTCAACTTCTCCTTGTTGTCTTCTTCTTTTTAACACAAAGCTGATCAGTTATAGGCAACCAAACAACCCCACTCCTCAGTGAATTTCGGTACCGGTAAAGCTAAATGATCTTTTTCAAACCGTATTTATTTCATAGGCGTTAATCACTTTAATTACATCACCAAATCATGAAATTTATTGCAACTCGTCACCCTTTCAAGTCATATTCACTCCTTAAATCCCAAGTAAACACGAACTTGTTCAGCATTTTATTTTTAAGGCTAAAATTCTGAGCGATTGCCTCCTCTTATTACTACTTTCTGTTCTGCCCATCTCCTTAGATTTCCATTAAGGCAGAGTTGTAACAACTTTGGATCTTTTCTTCCCTAAAGGGGGCCATGTGGTGTTTACCTACTCGATTCGCCTGTATGCTTCCACCCTTCTGATTAATCCGTCCATTAGGTTTTCAACGTCCGTCTTCAGCAAAATGCTTTGAAAGCTAATATCTTATTCTCATCCCCGTTACCACTGAGTCTTACTTACGGTCCTGAAAGCGTCAGATAGAGTGATACGTGATTTTTCACACAGCTCCGTAGTACGGTCGTTTATTCAAAATGGAAATACTATAGTATGACAGTTGAGTAGGTAATGACCATTTATAATAAATATGCCACATTTAGCCACCTATGTTCAAAAATATCCCGAAAGTTTACAGCAAATATATTAGGGGCGACCTCAATTATTCGGTTTTGTCACCACTTGGTTACAGGAAAAGTATTAGACGAGACCGGCGTGGCACGATATGTGTTTAATGTCCCTGACCATGAAAAAGAAGAGAAGTCAAAGCGATGTTCCGTCGCCGTAAAGTAGACACTGGTTCAAAATCGCAGAAAGGAGTGAGTGTCTTTTCAATCTTTAGACCGAAATTTGACATCAAAAATATTTGCTGGACAAGGTCATGGACGGCTGGTCTTAAGAGCCTACACCAGGATGGTCAGTTCGGCACATCCGTACTGCAAAAATTTTCTCTTGATCCGGTAGATAAGGACGTCCGTACTCCGACAAGAGCCCAAAACTCCGATGACTGCGGCTATCCACACTGTAGTGATGGGTCGATCATGAACGATTCGATCAAAAAGATTGAATCACTAGGTGAATCAAATGACTCATGATTCATTTCGTTAAACAAGTCGATCATCAATCATCAATCACTCCGACTTCCGGTTTCATATCAATCATCTCGGTTTCCGGTTTGTTTCAAAATTTGGAACGATCGATGCTTGATCTCTTTTCCTCAGGGCAGAAATAGTTGTGAGAAAATTAAATACTATGTTATGAAGAACTGAATACTTGTGTAATCTTTTTCTTAAATGTTTTCCAGCAGTTATCAGTATTAATAACACCAAATACACGTAAAAGGAAAATATTAAGATGACTCCTGTAGGAGAACGTTAAGAAGTAGAAGTTAAAGCTGGTTACATTTTATTGTGCCGTTCATAAAATTATCCTGCAGATCAGATTCATGCATAGTGTGTGGTGTATTTTTGTGTTATATTTTGATCAACTATAGTTAGAAATTATTTTATAAGTGTTAAGAAACTGTGGCAGTTTTGCCTTCCCAAATATTTTCATGACACTACTTCCTTCATTTTTGCAATCTAATTTACTTATCTAGGAATTCACAATCAAAATAGTATATGAAATGATAATATGGATAGCAATCAGCGTTACCAATGCTCTTCGCAGATGAGGCAATATTTATTCGATTATTCAAAGTGATTTATTACATCCATTGATTGAGTCTTTTCGATCTTGATTCCTTTTGAGTCTTTTCGATCATGACTCCTTTTGAGTCTTTTCAATCATGACTCCTTTGAGTCTTTTCGATCTTGATTCCTTTGAGTCTTTTCGATCTTGATTCATTTGAGTCTTTTCGATCATAGTGATTGAATCAATTGATTGAATCACTTATGTGACTCGAGTCAAAATGATTGAATCACTAAAATGATCGACTTTGCCCATCACTACCACACTGTGAAAATTAGGGCCCCCGCGCACTGGCAACTTTTACAAGGAAGTCCCATGAAACACACGCCAGTTGCGGCAACTAAAAAGTCGCCTGTGCGCGGGGCCACAGTCAATTCCGTGTGTTTCATTTGAACATCCACAAAGCAACTAAATGGTTACTTTGTAAAAGTTGCCAGTGCGCGGGGGCCCTTACTCTTAACTTTCCAGACGCGAGTGTCGGAGCTTCTTATAATGGCAATCAGCATATTTGCTGTAATAATTGGATGGATATTAGTGAAGAGCAAAATAAATACATTTTCAACGCAGAATTTCGAAAAAGCCGCCTCGAATGGCCAACGAATCTTTGGAATAGTTTTCGGGAGTTAAATTATAAAATTAGACCCCTAATTAGCTACCTTAGATATTCCGATCGGTAAGGTCGATGATCTAGCAGTTTCACCTCTACGCAGCTGCATGCGGCAGCATTTTATGAATACATGGTGGCTTTCCATATGATTCTTATCGCTCCAACATTCCAATATAGCGGCCAGATAACCCCACCCCTTATCTGCTCGGCAAAATCATCCCTTGGTCAAGGAGATAAGTCATTTGCGAGGTTCAGACGTAGGGACTAGTGAACCTTTTTTCCAACGGTAATAAAAATTGATTTTCTTGGCGGTAATAAAATTAGCGGAATACGGAAAAGACCGGACAGTTGAATTCTCTGAATAGTTCGATTATTTAGAAGGGACACTACAGCGGCCAGACTGCAACTCCAGACGCAGGAGAACATATCTTTCTCCAGCGACAACATTTCCCATTCATTCGGAAACGTGTTCCTACTTCAGCGTGGGTTACTCGGGTTGAAAAGCTGGTTGGATGTTATCGGGGCAATGTGCCGCGTCCTACTTAAGTTTCCCTTTCTCCTTCATCTTTTCCCCACTTCTCCATTCTCTCCTCCTCTCTTCCCTCCACATGTCCAGATGTTCCCATTCCAGCTCACCATCCACGTCTTTCCCCACTCATCCCGCACCCATCCACTCTTTTTTTCCTTCCTCCCGAGAACGAATGGCTTCTCTGGTGCGAGGAACGACCCCCGCACATTCTCGATTCCGGCCGAGTAGATAATAGGCGTTAGTCTACCCACATCAGAAGTCCATTTCAGGAATCAATAGCAGCTCAGTGGCGCCTTCGCACGGGGACCTCGCTTTTTTTTCGGTACGGTTCCACACTACTCCAGGCAGGAGGAACCCTTCCGCTCCGGGAACAACTTAGACGACAAAAGAAATATGCTGAAACACGTGTCAAGTACGTTCCACGTTGGGAAGCGACTAAAATCTTGATTATCAAAATTATGTAAACCAGAATCGCAGTCACACCGAGGAAACAAGCCCAAAATTTCCCTACAATGTTAAATGTAGTAGGTACGATGACACACAAGGAGACATTGCGAGAGTGAGGTTCGGAATCTGAATGCCAATGCTGTTTTCTAATACTATAGGTAATTTAGAAAAAGTGTCACTGCTTTCTTTCCCATAGGCCCGGGACCAAACAGCAGCCAAATGATAACAAGGGACAAACTAAAAACGTTTTCAGTACATCAATTATATGCACTCAAATTTGAATAAATTCAAGAAACTAACCACAGCATATTACAGCGAAAATTGCGGTTAAAAGTGGATAAAGATCATTATGGGCTTTAATGCACGGAATTATACGAAAGCTAGCACTAACTCAGAATACTGATGAACGTTCGAAATCAAATGACTCGCAAAATTTTATAATTTAATAAAATACCGCCACATTTTGATTGATATATGATGGTAGCGTGCGTGGATATTTGTGCATTTTTTGTACGGTGTAGTATAAAAAACACGAGGAATCCGATGGAGGGTAGTTCAAAATGGTTACTAGAACTTTAGGAATATCCGTTGCTGCGGAGTACAATCCGTATTTTTCACTAAGTGCAGCATTCCATTTCAACGAAAAAATAAATGATCCAGTTCACAACATTAATCTCCCTCAGCCTTCCCGTATAGCATAGCATTTTGATATGGCTCCGTTTCTGAATAATGCCTTCCATCTCACCCACTCAAAACTACTTTTTCCCTTCATTTTCAACCTTCCTTCACCCCGCGACTATCTTTCCTGCTTCCCGATCACTCTCAGCAGTTCACCAGAACGAATTTCACGACTCTTCATCACTGGCCTTCATTCTTTCTTATCTACGCTTGTCATTCGCACTTCTCCGGTTTGCTCTCTCCACCAACAGGCTCTCACTTTTTCATCGATCTTCGAGAGAATCACAAGAGCACACGAATTTTCGCCCATTTGTTCAGATCACAAAAATCTTTATCAATCCTTTCTATAAAGTACATCAATATTTTTATCACTTTAATAGGAGTATTTTAATTATAACAAATTAAGTACTAATTGGAAATTAATTTCTTCTGTGATTTACATCCCATTGTCGTTTTATCAACTTTTCTGTCTTAATTTTCGGATTCTTCACAAAATTATCTAATATTTTGGTTGCATATATATGCTTTACAGTTTATACGTTATATTTAATTTTAGTTATAGCTATAGTAGCATTGCACAGTTTACGTTACGTCTAAAACTATTCCATGTTCTTTCTTTTAAAAGTCAAAACCCTCAATTTCAATTTAAGTGAATAATAGCTAAATTTGGTAAAATTCTCAAATGCCACCAGCATTCACATTACTTATCACTGCTACTATTACCCTTCATGGCTTACAAAGATCGTTACAAATGCCTGGACCATTAAAGCTTATCACCAACTTATCAATTTCTCCATTCGATAGCCTCTTTCAGCCATGAATGTTTGAATCCATGTAAGAAAGTGAAACTGTTGGCAACACTAATAGCAAGTTATGTTCTTCACATAAAACGGAGCTATTAAATAGCAGATGAGGGAAAACTCAGATAAGCCGTAAAATATCCACAGCTTCAAGTCTCACCCGACAAACGAACCGAGGCAACAATACACAGCATCCAAATAGATTTCCTACCATGACTACGAGAGAAATAAATTTCAATTAAAGGAAATTTAACCGTTTGAGATTCTCTTAAAGCAATCTATATGCGCCAATAGTGCCACTACAGTTCACTAATATACACCCAAAAGTTAACTTCGAATATTGTTTTTTCCAAGGAAAGCGAATTTCAAGGATCCATCGATGGAATAAACTTTTCACACTTATTAGATCGATGAAATAATTACAAATATTTATGAGCCGATTTGAACCGAAGATGGAACAAAATTAATACACAATAATACCACAATCTGGAGAACTCTTATATTAATTCACTTGAACGTAGTTATGTTGACATAAGATCCCACAAAATCTAACGAAACGCTTTGTCAGCATCAGAATATATGCCAGTAAAACATTGATAAAAAATCGGTATGAGAAAAAATGGTAACAAGCTTCAACACACTCATTCCATGCAATCCATACCCTTCTATTTTCGAGATTTCCACTACGAAGAGTACCCCGTCTTTTTCTTCTGACCTTATAAACTAACCAGCCCCATAATCCAATTAAATACTCATCACCCCTGGCCGCTCATTTCAAGGGAACTTTCCATCCAAGCCTTTTCTTGGTTCTTCTTTCATTCATCTCCTCTTCGAACCCAACTTTCAGGCAGCATCCCCTTACCAGTACCTCTCTCTCTGCTCCTCCTGTTTCCTTTATTTTCATTCCCCAGGCTTTCATTATTTTCACTTCCTCTTAATTCTCATGCATTCTTGATTCCTGGCTTCTTTGTCGAGGCCCTCCACGGCAAATCTCTCCCAAGTTTCCCTCCTTTCAATTTCAAGCCCCGATCACGTTCCTCCTCACTCGCTAGTCTTATAAGGCTCTTCATTCCCTTCTCTCACGACGACAAGAAAGTTGAACTGATTGGATAAGACTACCGATTCTCTATTCTAGTCCACCCTAGTATTTCTGCGCTCAAGCTAATTGATACAGGCGTCCTAGTATTGCATATGTAATACACGATCTCTTAATATATTTCTCAGGTGGTAGAGTAAAACTAGACAGGGAAATGAATGAGTCCTTCATACGATTATCTGCACTGCCTTTAAAAGAAAACTTGCTCATAATTACCGAAAATTAATATAAAAATATAGAAAATTGAATGGCTACTCACTTCTCTCTTATTCTCACTTATCTCTTCATAAATTTTTCCCTCACTCTCAATAAATTAATTGTTATCATAATATTCATTTGTATGTTGTTCATCAAAGTTCATGAGACCTTTCACCATGAATTTTAATAGGAGATAGTGAGCAATGATTTTTGGCGGAACGTAGGCATGGCTCACAATATTTTAAAACCGGTAATTAATTCAATACTAGTAATACCCAGACATAAGATGAATTCTTACGTACCAAAAATATAAAGTTTCCCTAATATTGCCGAATTCTAATAAAATAAACGTAGTAAGTACTAAACTATTCATTCAAGTTTGCCCCAATTTTCCCTAATTTTAACAGAGAAAATACTCAGCCATGCCAGTATGGTTTCAGGAGACATAATTACTAAATAAAAGAATAGAGAGACCGCGTTTTGCAAGCGCCAAATTCGGGTTGGTAACTGGGGTTGTTCACGGTCAACGAAGTAAAACTATAGAAAAGCGCGATGCACGCGATTCCTAGTTCGTCGGTTAGAAATTTTGACCGTAGACTCGTTGGCACTTATCGCAAAGAGCGGTCGAAGCTAACGCCAAGTTCCCGTACAGCCATTCCCGAAATAATTCACTTTTAACCTACAATACTGTATCCTTAACAACGAAATTGGCCCCACGTTTCGACTTTCCAAATAAAACGCCAAGTTAAAGGGAGAGACAGGAATATTCGTATTTCTCACAAAGTATGTTTCAGGATATAAGTCGTGAAATAACAATACAACAAAAAAAGAAAAAAAAACTTACACAAAAATAAAAATTACCTATATGTACTTTGGCGAAATATTCTCAACTAACATACAGGAACCTCCAGACTTCTTGGAAATAACACCAGTGGAAGTGCCCCGTTGATACTCAACTAGGGCGATATAATCTAGGAATGACATATCATCAAAACAGAGAGAATTCTAGCCATCGTTTTTATTCTCAATATACTGAACGACAATGCCTTTTCCTTTGTTTTATATTCTTTCATTGAATTGGGTATGCAAATTGCTTCGTCAAATATCTCAGTCTAGCTATGTTCCGAAGTTATAAAGCTCATTACCAAAGGACAAAGACGTGACACAAAACATCATACAAATACGTACAAGATAAATACACCATGGGCAAAAAAACACGTAGTTACTTTCCACCGAGACTCAACCTCATCAACACCAACATCAGCAGAGCATAAAAAATAAATGAAAATAAATAATAATGAAAAAAATTTAAAAAATCAAGAAATTTTCGGAATAACGTAGTAATTCGTAAATGGGCTGCATAGAGAATTATGGGATTCTTTATGAAAGATGTTAACTCTGTGACAAGTCAACTTAACTTTGCTTTAAATTTACCGCTAAATTATCCGATCGTCACGACTGATAATTTTCTGCTCCGGAAACCGAAAGCTAACATTAACCCGAAACGTCTCAAAAACATGCGAATGTGAGACATTGCAATAATCCCTTCCAATGGGCTGGGCCACTCGAGTACCCCAACAGCATAGCCTCCGTAAACTTAAGCTCTTTCTCCGTCTATCCTCTCAGAATGTATAAACGACGAATTTTATTTCAGTTATCAAGAGATTGCTGCGAGCATAAAAAAATGTATAAATGCACGGAAGTCAAGAATTTGCGATTTTTGACCAGGTACCCGCTCGGGAATAAAATATGAGACATTTTTTATTCCAAAACGTATCTGTCATTCCCACTCACCGGCGTCCAAACGCTCTTCAGCAAAACCAACCGCTCGACCACTACGACTCAGATACGCCGGGCACGTTTCCTTCCTCAGTTCCCCGATCCCCTTCTTTTCGATACTTTCCCGTTTACTTTTTTTTATCGAAAGATTTGCACAATACAAACTTCTGGAATATCTTGCGGGCACGAGTGTTTGCTCAGCGAAAGTTTTTCTCCGAGGAAAGCAAGCGATTGGGAAGGGGAAAGCAGAATCCCAGGATAACTGACAAAATTCTAATATCAATGCAAGGGAAAAAATGTCAAGCGGGATTTCTTTTGAATCACTCCCGGGAGCGAAAAACCTGAAAACGGCAAATTATTCCTCTCCGGCGAGCTCAGAGGGCGTTATTGGTATTCGATGCTTGAGCCTGTGCTGTTTTCGGAGACCACTTGAGATCGGAAACAACTGTCCAAATTTTCGGCGAAATGAAACCGCGGCCATGCAAAACACCCCCAATAAACTGACTTTTTTCCTTTGCTCTCAAGTAGTCACGAACAAAAATGAAGAAAAAATGAAAAGAGGAAAACATGAAATAATAACCACCTAACTACTTAACAATATAAAGGGATATTAGCAATTAAATTAACCTCAAATTTTAATTTTTAAAAATGGATACATTTGCGAGTGGTAATTGCATCAAATAAAGAGCCACAGGTAAATTTAGAAGAAAAGGCTACAGTGACAGAAGAATTTTGCTGCATGTAAAGCTGCTGCATAACTTAATAAAGATTATTGAAGTTTTACTGCGCCAGGATTAGTTTAAAGCTTAAGATGCCACGAGAGTGGATGAAATATGGGAATGGAGATGAAACATTCAGACCACGTACGGATGCATAAGAAAGAATCAGTCCAACTCGTAAGTGCCTCAATACAACGGAGGTAATAAGGTAAAACAAAACCGAATCGTAGGGATCCATTAAATCAACGCATTCCGCGCATTAAATGTGTAAAAAAACAGCAAGGAGAAGGGAATTTCCGATGATTGAATAGGGTAATTACCCGTCGACTATGATTATATCCTACGCTCATCAATCCACATTTTTATACGTCATTATTAACGACTACTACATAGAAGTTAATTGCTATTTATTTACTTTATTTATTATCCAATTCCCCGTAAACAGCAAATTATGGCCTATTACAACGAGCGTTTCCAATATTAACTAAGTACAACACAAACATCCATGCCCTGGATAGGGATCACCTACCCAGGCGGGATTCGAACCCACGACCTACGGTTTGGAAGGCGAGGACTTTCCCCGTCGCCATCGAGGCCGGCAATTTAGATGAGTGAAAGCCAAGATGCTCTGTACACAACTATTTGACAGTGAGTTTTTATGCTAATTAGTTGTTATCGATTATATGTATCACGTTTGAACGTTGACAGCACTGAGTTTCAGGGGCGCAGCTAGGAACTAAGGCTGGGGGGGTTTAAGAGCAACTAATACCGGCGTTTGTGGGGGCATGGAATACCCACCAGGATAAGCGCTAGGTGCGAGATAATAAATTGCGGAATTTTAAGATAAATGGTTCAAAATGGTGAGTTTTACGGCTTTTTGGGGGATATTTTATTAATCCTTACACTATTCTATGAGTAATATCAATCCAATTAAGTAAAATGGATTAAAGTTAAAATTCTCTCTGAGCTCGGGGGGGATGGGGGGTTTATCCCCCAAAACTCCCCTCGCTGCACCACTGATGAGTTTAACAAATCTTACCTTCCTAAAAACATATACGAAAACAACGAAATATTCCGCTAATGGTTTCATAAGATAACACAAAATAATACTTTTTCTAATCCGAAGATTCAAGCGTAATGGAGTGGAATTTTCCCAGACTGAAAAATAACACTTGCAATTTTCGACGATTATTCTAAAAATACTTTAAATAAGATCGAGCGAAGGGTTGTGAAGCAATTAATTTAAACCCTAGTACTCTCTAATAACAATATTTTCCCATAAAAATTATTATTAAAGATGCTGAAAAAATCCTCTTGAGTGTAATAACAGAAATTTCAAACTAGACACTTGTAATCGGAAGACGAGAATAACGCAATAACCTGAAACTGAGGTTAAAGAGACCCTGTTGGAATGGAAGTCGAATGACCCGATATCCAATTAACTTCCCTCCTTTAACGTTCATTTTTCTCCTCCTTTCCTGTCCTGACAGATCCCGTCACACACACCCTCAAAGCAATACTTTGATGGAATGGAATTGACGAAAAATAACGAACGTCGATACGATAACTGCCTCTTCAACAAGAACCCCAGAAACCTCTCATGCTATCGAAGATTTCACCTTGAAGCGTGAACGAAGGAAAATTTGGCCACACCCACTCATAATTTCCGCTCGGGGTTTCGCTGTAGCGACGGTTAGCCCCTTAAGATTAACTACCCTGATATTTGGGGAGATAGCGAGTCAATCTGCTAACATGGAAGCCATTGCGGTCACAAGACGAACGGCAAGTGGCGTATAAATTAAGGGCGTTTTTGGGGTGAAAATATTTCAGAGTAGAGAGAGGACAATATTTATAATTTTCCATTTCGTTGCAGAGACTCAGAGTTGGGAAACAAGGCACGTAAGACCAAAACTGAAACAGGAAACTCATAATAAACTAAATCAGAACATAAATATTGACTACGATATTCTCTATCGTCGTCCTTGTTAAGAAACAATGATAGTAAGTGTGAAGAGCAAGGAGGCTCCAAAATGGTCAAAAAACATTAATGGCAGGCAAACCAAAGAAGAACAGCAAACACTAGATTCATATTTGCTAGAGAATCTATAATGTACAGTTTCAATGAATTTACAATGTATTTGTAAATGCTATTAAGATGAAGCCTTACTCTACCTCAACCGGCCATATTTAGCCGTTTTGTTCTTGGGCGTGACTATAGACAACGGATTAAACAAAACATACAGAAGACAAGTTCACGACGCATCAGAAAGATACACCGGACAGTTGGCCCTAGTCTCCAGTTACTTCCTCAAGTTTTTCAATTATGAGGAATGGTTTTTTCATACTATCAATAACGTCATGATACTTTGGCAGCTAGAAACATCTCACCCTCAAAAAAAGTTAAAGCAAGTTAATTAAAATGATTCTGATCCAATCTGGGGAGTTGGCGGTTGTCCAAACAGGAAATCGATTGAAAAAATCAATTTTACCAATTGCAAAAAATATCTGGTCTTCAAAAAATAAAAGAAAAAAACCCCAATTAGCAGCTGCATTGAATGATAGAGAAAACTATACTAGCATGACGTATCTTGAACACACCCTTACATTAATTTGATCTCATTAGTAAATATTGAAGGGAAGTGAATTTAACCTCTATGTCTCAATAGTAACCTATCACTCGCATGCCTTCGCCAAAAACGAACTTTTCCATCCATTTCCAACTAGTTAGACTCTGAGCATATTGACACCACACACGCAATATGTGTCCTAATTCACGACTGGATCCAAAGCATATCATCGGCAACCAGCAAAAAATACGCGATGATACGAAGAATTAAGTTCATGCAAGTAAAGGATTACAGGCTCGACCACAGGTACCACTAGAGGACCTATTACTCGCTAGACTGGTCCTCATACTGACGTACATATTAATGCTTTTAAACAAGCCATCATTTTTCAATTTTTAGGGAGCATGAATACCCTCGCGTACATTTAATTTTATCGAAAATACGAACGTTTTACCTTAGTACTTTCTCAAAGGTAATTTTTTCCATCCTATATAAAGGTAGAAGGTTGAGAGGTTCTTACTCTGTTAACCACATATAATAATAGCAAAACATGAAACCACTATGAAAATTATAGCATGAGTTTAAAACAAGTAATATGCCCGGAATAAATAAAAAATAAAATAGCGACTGGTCGAAAGAAATTTGTCGTGTAAATTGCAACATACGATAATTTGGGAGGGAGTGATGCGTCACCTTAACCCTCGAGAGCCTAAGACTCTCGGAAATTACAAGTTATCGGGGACTATAAGTTTAAATGAATAACTAAGAGCGTAAGAAGACAAAATACGGCTGATCCATAGAATGAGAAGTGTCCTCAAAATTCATTAGAATCCGAGAGAGTTGATACTATAGAGGCTCGAAAATACCAAGTACAGAATACTAAGTACAGAAGTCGCCCAAACCAACGGAAACTAAAACAGGCTTTGAGTTTTACGAAAATCTAGCGTCCTCACTCTATAAATTCCCGGGAACCGCTGAAAACGCAGAAAAGTGCAGGATGGGAGTTTCCGGGATCTATTTTGATCGGTCAATAGAGACATTCTTTAGTTCAAAAGCAAAGAAAAGCGAGGAAGACGTCAAAATAAAGCGGTCAATATGCATATAAGATGTATCTGACATGGAGAAGAAACATTCAAGCTAGAGCGGTGCCTTCGACACGCTGTCGACGGATGGATCAACACGGAAGATAATTCCATACAACCACATCCTCAAAGCTTCCCTCAAACGCCTCCACTCAAAACGGTAGCGAGAAAAATTGAAGTGGGCAGACACGAGCGAGTACTTGAATGTGAGATGGATGTGCCAATATTATCCCATCGTGAGCCCAGTAATACTGAATTTCTCTTATTTCATAATGAATATTTAGGCCATTAATTATTTAACCCATTATTTCATACACTAGACAACCTAGTCACATACGTCACCAAACTTGCCAGACGTGTATTTTTGTGGAGCATCCTTCAATATCACCCCAAACGAGAACATTTCTGAGATGAAAAACCGTTCTCCATATTCTAACATATATAACTTGAACCAAGAACTTCAAATAATTTCAGAGGCGCTACTTTCGAAGATACTAATTACTACCCAGATTGAAGGCAGTGATTTTTTTTCCCAGAATAATTCTTCTTCTTAGATGTCAATTGAAGCTCAATTGCAGAGGTATGAGTGAAAAAAATTGTATGTTTCAAGGCGCTGGTCAATAAAAATTCAATTATTTTTACAGAGGATGAGAACACTTCAAACTTTGTGTACTTTAGAGTAGGCTACATTTGTAACCGAATTTAGTAAAGAACGAACAAAATTAATTATCGCTTCGAGAAGAATTTTTCTCAATGAGATAACTGTGCTTCGTAGTATATTCACAAGAATCGTAGTTTTCAGAGTCCATTTGCATATTAGTCAATATTCAATGCGGGCGCACCAATGCCTTTTCCATTCACAAATAAATAAGTTAACCATAAATTGTGGAGTAAGCATAATAAAAATTGCCATTCATACTTAGCACACCTGATGCAAACTACAATAAGTGCTCAGACTGCAGCCTCTGTTGCAGTTGCGGCAGAATGATATTCGTAGCCATAAAGGAACAGATCTTCAGGGTGAAGCATTTGAAAACTCGGCGTTAATGACTTCTCTTGTGATAGTTTCTAATTTAAATGCAAACTAGAAAAGCCAAAATCTAACTAAAAAGATGATTCCGTCTCAATAAACTGAAAATGTTACCCACACCAGCGTATAGAAACCTTCTTGGTAGGATTGGGCCAGTAGGCTAAAGAGTCAGGGCTGAGCTGGCGATACGAGGGAAACGATGGGTGGCTGCGAATGGGTTAAGAGGAAGTGACGGCAGATATATACCACCCGTGGGGGGAAGCGATGGATTGCCAGCGGGGTGTGACATTCGCCCCTTTGTAGTTCACTTTGCCCCCTTCTGGGCCGGGCTAAATTTCGCACTGCTAATTCACTAAAGGGACTATTATTGGCGCGCACAAGTCTGTAAACAGATTCGGCATACCGTTTGAACTTTATTCGCGTTCACGGACAACGCGATCCGGCACGGATCACCCATTTAACTTCCCATCTTTGTTTCTCTTTCCGTAATCCCAAACTTTCCGGCTTCGCTGTATCACATCGGATGGGTTGCATCGATGCCTTTGACCCTGGAAGGGCTGCGGTGACCTGATGAAACAATAGCTATCGTTTCTTTTGCCACACTGCGCCTTTGGATCTACCACGCCAGTCGACAGAGAGAAGGCAACACTGCGATCATGCTCCACTGGCCTTTGAACCAGGCGCAGTAATGGGTTGGAAGTATGATCGAAATTGACTCTTTGGGTAAGCTTATCTCCGTTTCGGGTTGAGACAGCGATGTTCGCAATTTGGATTTGTTAAAGCGAGAAGTGTGTTCATGAAATGCGCGGAAAATCAGTTTCCGTAAGAAAAATTCTTTTTCATTCAACCACAAGGAAATGGGCCATGATAAGGATAAATGAGATTTCAATCTTTTTTACGATGAGAAATTATAAATACATTCTTCATTACAATTGGAAACAATTATATCTGTGAGCATGCTCGGGTATCAACAAGTTTAACAAGTGGTCGTATTTCCTCTGAAGTAATATTCCTTCAAGAACTAAATATTTAAATGCATTATTACATGATACTTAATTTTAATTTGAAACGACAGCATACGCGCTCATGCTAAGGGAAGACGAAAAGTTATTCTGCGATCGTATTTCACCAGAAGTCGTATTATTCAGTCGAATAATCAATGCATTTCTCCATTCTAGATCTTGTTTAATTAAACATATGGACTCAAGCATGCTTGGTTCGTACCATTTTCAAATAATGGATGTTTTTTTTTAGATTTAAACACTTTTCAGGGAAAAAAGGAAATGCATACTCAAAAGGAATAGAAATTCGCCAAAAGGAACGGGGTAGCTAAAAATAAATGATGGACGAAATCGAAAGAAATGAATGAGGAAAGAATGAAAATCCCGCTACTGCATTTCTCACCCTATGTGAACTATTCTTGGTTGTGTTTCTGTCTTTTCTCGCAGTGTTGCTTCCTGGTGTATCCTTTTTATCGGGCGACGTCAAAGGGGGAAGAAGGTGTTAACAGAAAATCCCATTTGTACGATCGATCAGAGTCGATTCTCATGGCAATACAAACAAGGAAAAACATTTTTAGGGAAGAGCAATAAAATCTGTATACATTGTAAGTTTAAATGTTTTACCCGTCAATACATTCTTCTATCACAGCTGACGTTGTGGAAAATTTGATACAAGTTATTATCAGCCATCAATACATAAATTAGCCTCCATAAGTTTTAGCACAAACAAAACCTTTATTTCACACCAATAGAAAATATTTTTTTTTCATTTCAAACAGTTATACTCCGTTAATTCTATCGCTAAGTAAATTTCAGAGGCATTAAAGTAAAAAAGTCACTAAAAAGCACAGCGGCATTTTTACAAGGTACTCAATACATTCTACAGATAAAATAATGAATTAAATATGTTTTTTCTTCATCGAATGACTCAAGATGCTCGCACCTCTTCAACAGCGCGTGCATATTATTCATTGAGGATTTCACACTTTTTCATCTACATAAAGGTCATCTACATTTAGGTCCTTTCAAAGTGAACATAAAAACTTGATATACGAGCTTGTCAAATATAATGCATCAGGCAACGATCAACCGTGTCCTCAAGAAAAAGCAATGAGGTCATTTCTCTCGATTTATCTTTTCCAGATAGTTTATCGACATATTTTTTGATATCGACACATTTCACCCTTCGCCTTTATTTTTTTATTTCCATCAATCTCAGAGACTCAAATGCTTTCACGGAAAAGATGCGAAGCATTTTTGTTACTATCACGTATTTCATGTTTAAATTCTTCCATAGCATGCATTAATAAATTTTCGGGAGTAAAATGTATGCAAGATCGACAGGGAAACCCTAAAAAAAAAAATCGGTGAGAGTAATTCACTAATACGGGCATTACCGGAGAAAGAACAGCGTGAGGAAGCAAAGCATTATAGAAATACCATCACAGAAGAAGTCTGTATTTAAAACAGCGTAACCGGCGAAATGACTATGAAATGAGGTTTACAATTTACTTGAGAGTACAAGCAAGAAAAGCGGAGGCCAGATAAAGAAACCTTGACCCTGAAAACGAGCACGACCAGAGAAACTAAAATGAAAGCGGACTGACTTGAAGGCACCAATGGAGGAGGACAGAAATAGAAACGGTTTGAGACGGAGACGAAAGAAGCAAAGCCAATAAATAGACTACGCGTGGACTAGACTCGTAAGAAAATAATTCACTTTTTTCTACGTTTTCAAATAAAGATACGCACCAAATGGTTTGTTTTCCGCAGATTCCGATTACGACAACTAATACTTCCGTACATATAAAGCTACGATATTCAAAGAGCAGGAAGGTAAAGGAATGAGGCTAAGATACACTCGTTTGGCTTAAGCACTGCCATATTTAAGACCTTTTCAGAAAAATATTGGTGGATCAGGATTTTTTTTCCTTGGCTCTAAGAACTTTCTTAAGAAAAGTAATGTCACTGTACCCTCATTTCCGAAATACGCAATTCACTAAAAGACGAGCCCAAATGCAGACAGGCATAAAATAAGTAAATTGAATGCTTCTTTGGCTGAAACAGCAACATGTGACGACGTTGAAGAACAAAATTAATGAATTAAGAAGAGGGGTTTCCGGACACACTGAAAAAATTCAATAAAAGCCATTTCTACAAATGGCATTTGGGAAAATCTAAAATGAGTATAAAAAGCAGAATGAATTTTTCTAGAGCACTATGTGGCAGGAGTTACAATGGGAAAAAGCAAGCGAAAAGAGATAAAGTAAGTAGTTTTTTCTAAATATTTCTCATTTTCCAAACGAATTTCTGACTATGCCACAGTCATTATCAAGGTCGCTGAACGGATATGATGAGAATATGGAGCAGAGAAGGCAAGAGTGGAAGCATTCGAAATGCGGTACTACCGAAGAACAATGAAGATAAAATGGATCGACCGGGAAAGTAATGAGGAAGTGCTAAGAAGAGTGGGAGGAAAGAGAAGACTTCCGAAACCTTAAGCAGATGACGGGACAACTTAATTGGGCACATTATGAGGCATGATGCTCTGATGAAAACTATCATAGAAGGACAGGTGGAAATGAAGAAGGGCAAGGGACGGTCCCGAATGAGAATCATAGGAAAGGTTATAAAGATGTAAAATAGAAGTACGTCTCTTTTCAAAGGCTAGCGGACAAAAGAGGGGAATGGAGAGCTGCGTCAAATCAATCTTAAGATTAAATACACCAATGGATGAAGTTCGCCATGAAATTGTGTTAGGGTTGTTGACTAATGATGATGTCATAGAAAAATAATATAGAAGATTGTAACGGAAATTATCCTTCTTTCTGCAATACATTACATTCAAGACAAAGTTTTTCGTCAACCCCATTTACTCGCGACACTAATTTCATCATAGAGTGGATACAATGTTGCCTTTTTTCCGAAACGATTTGCCATTCGACAGACGAGCCCACCAGCCCCTTGTCTCAACCCTTGCCTCCCACGACAGCGATCCGATTCGTCCCCGAGTACCGCGCCGAGGACGAACCCGCCTCCCCGCGTAGACACACGTATGGAAGTCGCCCAGCACGCGGAAGGAGATGCACTCGCATGGTTTCCACGCCCCCAATCCGCTGAAATACTCGCGGCGCGCGCACACCCCTGGGGCTTCGTCCGATTAGCTCCCTCGTACCCGTTTTATCGCCCTCTCCCTCAACGGCGGCCGAGACGCGAAAAAAAAGCGTGCCAGCACATTGGTCCGCCTTCGATATTCAGCCCCGTATCGGCAAAAAAATCAATTCGCCCGCCAGACATAACGTCAAAGTTTCTATGCGGTCAAGGAGGCGAATGGAACTGTAAATGTACCAGGGCATGCACGCAGAGAACAAAGTATGCTCTGGAAAAATTCAATATGAAGCAAGATTTTTCGCGCCCCATAATATACAATTCCAGTAAGCGTGCATCAATACACCACAGGAAATGCTCTCGTACCCTCGCTCCCCAGTGAACATGACTTGAGAAGAAAATCTGAGAGTTGAATCGTTGCTAAGACGATGAGCAAGGTATTTTGAACTTTCATATGAAAACATAAGAATGATGACTACGTCAGGTGCATCTTTTCCAGAAGAAACAATTTGGACATCGAATTCAGAGCAACGTGACTCTATATAAATAATTCGCTCAATGCGAATATATTCGTTCATTAGTTTTGCTCAAAAAACCGCACCTAGCTCAGGGAAAGGAAATCATCCCCCACGCATGCCACATGACAACTGCTTTGCATAGGATGAGCTTTCTTTCAAACACTACGTAAAAAAATAAGGCTCGCACGGAGATATGATTAACAACCGCCAATTGATGGACAAAATTTTATGGATTTCTACGCATTTTAAATACCAAATCATAGTCAATATCGAATTCTATGCGTCAAAATCTCTGATACAAGAAAGCAAATAATTAATAAAATGGTACAGCAGAGAAAAAAAGGACCAAGCATGGTGATTGGTGACCCCTTCCAATAATCGTTCAAGACGGGCTAAACACGGTTCATTATTGGTTAGGCCTATTTTTCGCTGACTGCAAGCATCCGATAGCATTCCAATCTATTCACCATAATTGGCCCTTGTTCCAATCTACTTTATGGATGTTTCTCCCAACCCCCACGAAAGGAATTGGCTAATTACTCACATTTTGATCAAAGGTGAATACCCCCCGATTGCTATTGGCAAGATTGTCTTAATTAAGATGACATGTTCAATGCAGGAGTCATTTAATGAAAATGTTCTAAGAAAAAAGCTTGATTGAGAAGGTTTAATTTAAGATTACGGCGCTGGGCGCAGAAACGTGGACACAACAGACAGGGCTAAAAGAGAGTGCAGGAGTTTATGATGCGGGGAATAAAAATATCTCAATGAATGAAAAACACCAATAAGACTTGTACAACAAAATATATGACAAACGCTCATAAAAAGTTTGGCAAAAAATGTATAACCCGTTAGAGTGAATGAAGAATGAGGACGAAGAAAATATAGCCTTTTTTGGGAAGAGGGTGCTTAGCGAGAAAGTACATTACACATGGAATTATAAAAAAGGTAGTGTAAGTCACAAAAATAAACCAACAACGTAACAACTACGGTTAAATTCAGACAAGCTGAATTTGAAGGAAGTCATCAGATATGGGCTAGGCAAATTCTAATAGTGAGACTCCCACATTTCCTATGATATGTTTTTGATGATGGGCACTAAGGTCCGTTCGTCACTAGAGACGATATTATTGATGGTAAAATAATTCCTGGAGTATAGGTCATATATTACGACATTATCTACAAAAGCCGGAGTTTTATTTTATTTATGGACGCCGCCAGAGAAGATGCAGGAGAATAATATAATTTGGATGGGCTATGGACAAATTTTCATTCACTCTTAAAGGCATGGAAAAGGGAACATGGACATAGAACTACAATCAATGAAACGTATTTTGACGAAATAATTACAGGACTCTGTGATGAATCGGCTAAGAAAACCAAACAGTCCAATAACTAGCTATCTGTTGTAACATAATTCTTTCATCTTCAGGGAACGAACTCACTTTTAGTAGGGAGACGAATCAGGGGGATATTACTCCTCTAATGGAGGCCTGCGTGTTCTAGGGTTACTTCTAAGCTAGCATCGGCGACTCCAAAAATATTTTCTTATGACATGAAAAATTTGCTAAATTACGCCCACAACGTAATCGACTATGCCGGAAGCGAGAGACAACTGAACCACCGAGTTTCCTTAAGCTTAACAATTCTAAGCAAGAAAGGCGACAGAATTTCAGTGTCCATCAAAAACCATTTAAGACAAGCGAAATAATACGTGTGTTCTTTCCACAGGTCCCATTACCAGGCTTCCTCCAAGTTCATCCATGAGTTTCTCCTCCAATGTCTGTTACCTCAATAATACGTGAGAGAATTGAAACCATTTTACCAAGTACATTTTCAATGGGGAACTCAAAACAGCCGATTGAAGTGTAGAAACAACGGAAGTTATGAAAATTCCAATCAACGAAACAAATGCGAAGCGGAGGTTCCAACAAAAAAGAGGCGTTGATTTTCCTACAAAAATCATTATGAAAAAGATATTATTTGTTTAATTTTTATAAAGTAAAACATCAATATTATCATAAGTAGAAATACAATACGATGTCTACAACCTCAATAGCTAGAAAATCTGATCATTACCCTCGGTGCCCAAAACTTAATCGTAAAATCCATCTATACCTCATCTCTCTCTCTAACGCCCCAACCAACCACTAATGTATTATTTAATTCCACACGACAAAAAATTCCACATAAACGTATCTCTCACATTTTTACTATCCGACCTTGATAAAAATATAAGTATGTACGTAAATGTAAAATGAATACAAGTTACTTCCCTTAAAATCTAATAGGAAGCATAGCTCTACATTATCAAAATCTTTGATGAGGAAGGCGGAGTTAGCTACCAAAACGTGGTGAGGAGACCCGAGCTCCTGATCTTTCAGAAAACAAAAATATTGCCATTAGTTACATCAAAACTGGAAATTAAATCAGAAAAGAAAACTAATCATCGAATTATCCATTACGATAAAATGATTGAAAATGGGTATTACCTCTCCATAAGCAAGGGAAATTTCGGCAGCCTTCACGTGAATTACTTTTTTCGGGAAAGAGTTGGAGTTCCATGAAAATTAATCGGGTCAGTTCCCAGCTCGATAATTTGCCAATTTCCATAGAGAAAGTTATCTCGGTCGGATAAAAACTGAACTTGAGGTAAAGAGACGCACACGATAGACAGAAAATTGCCACGCCCTAAGTACAGTCATTCAGAAAAAAATATTGACCCGTTATTTCGATAACGTGAAATTAATCCCTCAAAAATTCTTAATTCACTTTGAGTTCTACTTTGACATTACATGCAAATTACCTGAAATAATTACAGTGGACACCAACATTATAGCTTTACGAAATAAGTAATACTTATCTGATTTCATTCTTGTGTGCTCTCTTGACCACTCTATGAAGTCACAAAAATATTAGGTGATGCGACAACAGGGCAACTAATGGGTGGATTAACGGAAAAGAAACAGTATAGCAAATGCTACAACTGCTCAACCACAAAAAAATAAAAGTTTAAAAAATTCCACTGCACAAAAAAATGATACTTTATTTTGCCTAAATATCTTTCAGGTAATTTGTAGAGTTCTTTCAATGCAATCTTGCAAAGTTTTCATCAAAGCAATTGAAATTTTTAATTTTTATTTCAACAATAATATATTTAGACTATAATTGTCAGCTACAGTTTCTTTTCAAGAAGAGAAGGGATGGAGGCTTCTCCAACACACAAAATCTCAGTATTAAATTAAAAAGCACCCACCTTAATATTTCAACTCGCGTAAGCTTCCACGGGAGAATTTTCTCGATGCTAAGATAGAACCGGGCTCTGAATTTCTCGTCGTAAACAGAAACACTTTCTTGGCTATCAACTCTCAAGAGCGAGAGGAGTAATCAGATAAAGCCGACTGCCAATAATCCTACGCTTTCCAGACCATTACCGAAGAATCGCCTGAGGAATGACGCAAGATTAAGCAAGTCACATTCAAGACTACCTACGTATCTCACAACGAATTTAAGATCGTCAGCATAAGGCACCGTTTTCTCAAACTAAATGACGACGCACTTCCTGCATTATCGGTGATAAAGACGAAAAAGAAAAATGTTGAACGTATATTACTAAGTTACGACCAAAATAATATAAATACCTCTACCTAATGCAAAAGTTGAAATGCATACTCGAAAAAATTTTTAAAGTCCACATGAATTACGGAGACGTCAATAAAAAATAAATATAAATATTTCCCGACGATAATCCTATTGTAAATCAGGTTTCAATCGATGATTTAGCCGACGCCTTTCAATCCTTACACGTCATGGACGAAGAAAATTTTCCGAAGCTAATAAAAAAAACACAAAAGTGGGTACGTGTAATGATTAGCATTTTATCAGCCCAAATATGCATTAGCCATGCACTAAAAGCGACCTCAGATACCAAATATAATTGAACTTGAGCAATATTACTGCGAACAGATAACACCAAAACAAACCCATCTGCAGCATTTCTTCCTAGGTTGACTTCAGGGTTTCAACTTTTCGGAAAACCTATCAATGACAAACTCAAAATAATTAATCACTGCAATAAAGGGAAAAAAAACTTGGCTGAGTAGTCTTAAGGTAAGCGTGATGTCATAAATCCTACTAACAAGTCATACGATTTTTAATAAATGTCATCAAACCTACTGCCTCCTTTGCTGACGGAATTCTCTTCCACTGCTGCACCTGCTTTCCTCTAATAACATGAATATGACATGTAATTGAATTTAAAAAATCCGGAAAAGACACCGAAGGAACTATGAAACTACTCCATTTCAATACAGTGAGGTTTGCGATCGAAGGAATGATAGATGGCGATCAGTATAAGGGAATTACTGAATACATTGAAGCCCCAAACAGTGAAGCTAATTTTCCGTGACGTTCTCAATTTAAATGTATGGCTATATTTTTTTAAATCGGCCTTTATACTTATAGCCCCTTCTTCTCATCCTCGCCCGTAGATATGGCGATCCGAGGGTAGCCCTTTACGGTGCAGAAACATGGACACTTAGGAAGGAGGACGAGAGGGGGCTTGAGACGTTCGAAATGTGGGTGTGGAGAAGAATGGAGAAGGTGACGTGGACGGAGAGGAGGAGGAACGACGAAGTGCGGAAAATGATGGGTAAGAAGAGGAAGCTTCTAGATGAGATACTGAGGAGACAGAAAGTATGATTGGAGCGAGTTCTTAGCGGGAACGGGACGTTGAAAACAGTGCTATAGGGTAGAATGTTTGGTAAACGAGGGAGAGGAAGGGAGATACAGTGAGTCCTCGTTCTACGTCACCCCGTTTAACGTCATTTCGCGATAACGTCACGAAAATTTTACGACCGTGATTCGTTTATCGTCCCTTCGCTTCGCGATAACGTCAGGTCTGGTCAGGTCTTTTAAATTTCGCGCGAGAAAAAAGGCGAAGCGGCGGGCGTTGCGGGCGTATTGTTTTGTGGGCGGTAATACAGTCAGTCTAAACGAAGTGTAAAACGGTGTGTTTATTGTCAATTTCGATTACGTTTATGGCTAATTTTCTGCAAAATGAATTCTTAGGTAGGCGCGCAAATGTTAAGTGCGTAAATGTCAAGTAAAGTTTTAGCAAATTTTACTAGACATAACGGTTTTCTGGAACCTGAAAAGTGATTTCTAGGAATTTTTCCGTGTAGAACTCGGAGTATTTGTCGTCACTTTTTCGCCGTGTTCTCAATAACCTTGGTTCCTGTAACTGCGACGATGTTTCAGCGATGATGATGCCCAGGCGACGCTCGAACGGGTGACCACCATAGCGAAGCCGAAAAAACAAATGCGGGAAGATACAAAAATGGAGAAGGATGTACGTCGCTGCTGGTATTGCCGTCGATGAAGACAGGGACTCATATTTATGCCATAGTTTGGCATTCCCATCGTAAAAAATGGCCCAAATATGATACGCTAAAATTTTTTCACGTAGGAATTGTGAGGTCCAGGACCCGATATTCACTTTTTACATTGTTTCTTATGGGATAATGTGCTTCGATTAACGTCATTTCGTTTATCGTCACATTTTTCAGGAACGGTAAGTGACGTTAAACGAGGACTCACTGTAATAAGATTTTTAGATGAAATGTAAGGGAGTCGGCCTAATAGTGAAACGAAGAGGGAAATCCGGGAAGGTAGAGGAGACTGCCAGAACACTTCATAAATACTCCATGCAAACCTACCTTAATCTTAAAGATAGAATACTTTAATAGTAATAATAATAATAATATAGTCCTACACCCTCCCGCAAAGCGTCCATTGAGACGACTCGAATTCATTGTCTTACGTAGAGGGGGAATTATAAGAGAAATCGATTGAAGAGAGAAAAAAGTTTATGTTTGCACTGACCACACCTCACGCCAATAGCACTATGTACACGATAGCACATTCAAACTATACACCTTTTCATTATATGCGCATTGTTCCCGTAGCGCGCCCATAAGTAACGATCTTCCGCTAGAGAAAATGAAGACGATAGTACATAGCAAGGGTGGCAGTGAGGATTACAAATTAGTTACAGACACCAGAAACTGCATAGTAGTAACCCTATGGATTACAAGGTAGCCCATTTGTTTTTCGCAAGAAACGGCACAATCAATCACAATCCACTTGTTAAACTGAGTCAACGAAGCCAAACGAAGCCCTGCCGAAAATAACATCGAGTGATGATCACACTTCGGCGGCTTTCATCAATACAACGAGACGCGTTCGTCCAACGGAAGGTAGGAATTCCTAAGCATGAGGAAACCGCACTCCAGCTAGCGCAGAGCTAATTAGCTTCTCACTTACTCAGTGGTGACATGACGTTTCGAATCTATAGTAAATGCTTGATCACGGAGACCCAGATCTTTTTAAATGCTTGATATGTGAGTCGATTCAGTTAAAATAATGTCCTAAAAAATACCTGTGAAACATAGGAAGTGATAAAATTATGGTCGATAATTATTGGTCGTATAATATTAAGCATAACGAATTATTTACTACGTAAACGAAGGCGAAAATTAATAACACTACGATAAAAAACATGACGATAGGAAAAGGGACAAGTAAGAGAAGTTATTTACCAGCTTGATTAAATAAGAATATCTACAAAAAAAATTGCAAAATATATATTCAATGGATAAACAAGGATTTACAACGCATTTGCGCAGCAAAATACTGTGGTCTACCTGGATTTCCAATAGAAAGTTGTAAGTAAATACTACATATAAAGATCCTGGTTAACTTTGCCAGTATCTCAAATTTTAAGAATTCTCCTTGGTTTTGTCTCGGGTGTATTTTTTTCAATTTAAGGTACACGCAGGTAAGGTTATCGACAAATACCTACTGTTTTTATCCTGATACTTGAAATTGAAAAATTAAGTTTGAAATTAGTACTATGTCGCCAAAATACGACCATTCTATTGGGAGTAATGCGTTCTCGCCACGGTAACCCAATCCCCTACATAAAACCTGAACGTTATCAGGTGCGGATTCATCATCAAATTTGAGAGTACACATTACTAGAGTGCGAGGAGTATGGAATAACCCTCGGGAGAAAGAGGCGTTTTTACAGTAGAGAGCTACCCTCTACGATAAGTACAACTCAAACTTCTCTCACATTTAGGACTACAAAAACTACTAACCGAATAAAAAATGACAAAATTGGGGGTAAAGATCCACATGACCCCCCACCCCTAAATCTGACCCTGAACGTTAATCGGGTTGTATACCGCTCATATGGAACGCTTCCCGATTATCAAACACCCTTTGACAGGTGTAAAACCAGCGTAGCGGAAACAAGAAATAATAAGAGTATCAAAACGACGCGACGTCACGGACGGCATTACTCAAGACAGTGATATTCACTCTCGATTGAACTGATACTAAACACGAATGGCCACAACTAACAGGAAATACCAAAGTAAAACACGCTCCGATGATTCACGTCTATCCCAACCGACGAAGGAGACAGTGAGTGTTATCCATCACGGCGAGTCTCGGAATGTCACATGGATACGCAGCCAGCAACCGCATTCAACCACGACCCGTCAATCAGAAATGCCTCTCTCTGAATGAACGGCGATGGTGTGTGAGATCACCAGAATGACCAAATAGACACATCAATGCGTTCGTACGTTTTCCTTCCCAACGCCGCAAGGCCGTGGCTACGAAAAACAAATGCCGTGGAAGGAGAAAACATAAGAAAATAAGCTCTCATAAAAATTTTTTTTTTTTAAACCAGCCTTTATATTTAGATTACAGGGGATGAGCAACGTTTATATATGACACAAAGCAAAAAAACTCAGTGACCCCGAAAAACCAAAAGTGACGTATTAAAAAAGTCACTATATTTATTACTACGAATCTGCAGGCGCTCGAAGGGAAGAAAAAATTTTTGACGATTTTCGAAAAAAATCTAAGTGCCGAAAAATTTCAGTCCAGAGTCCGGACCTGGGACGACGGAATTCGGACGAAATTTTTCAAAGTCCGAAGCCGGACCCGAGACGACGGAGGGACTTTGAAAAATTTTCGAAAGCGGGGGTCTCGCCGAGTAAAGCAAGACGAATCCCCCAAGCTAGGGCTGAGTCGATGGGAAATTTTATGGTGGATAACTTTTACTGTGGTCGCAAAACACGAAAATCGACCATTTGGAACTTCTTTGATCAAAAACATGTTTTGGGGGGCTATAGGTTGACTGGGGGGTGGTTAAAAGTTGGAGAGAAAAAGTTATATTTTCATGTATTGTCATCGGAAATGAAGAAGTGTGCAAAATTTCAGCGTTTTTGCTTCACAGGAAGTGAGTCAAATTTCAGTTACAAGATTTGTACCAGACAAACAGACAGGTTGGTGAGTTGATATAAAGACTGTAAAAATTAGTGCGATTAAAAAGAGCTACTACAAGATCAAAGCTTCACTAGGATTTTTTTGTAGCCAGAAATTTTTCTCTTAAAAGGATATTTATCGCCATCTTTTTCATCGAGGCTTAGCCAAATTAAAATAGATTTACTTTTTATCTATGTAACTTAGGGCGCAGTCGTTGATAATTGAGCTTTCGCCTACGATGCAAGTAGCAGCCTATGTTAATGCCGGGGTCGAGATCAATCGATATATTACTCCCTCGTGTTTTTTGCAGGACCTTTGATAAGATAATAATCAATGCAAAACGACTGGTTTTGATTGTGAGAACCTCACTAGACGTATCAGTTCTTGATTGCATGTACTTTAACAATTCAAGTCCTAACAGTTAATTACATACCGTGGTAGGTTTTCATCAAACTATTTTATCACTAAAATAAGAAATAACGCTTAATTCGTACAAGTTATTTGCTTACATATATTTAACATCATGCCATCATAGAAAGCCATGAGCTACATCTGAAATTCCAACTTATCAATTCAATTAAGAGTCTTCTGACCACAACACTAACCACAGACTCATTACGGCACGAAAATCAACGTCTCATATTGATGAGGTCAAGAACTAGGAGTGAGAAGAAGAATCCTCGTTAGAGCAGAAGTCTAATTTTTCAGAAAATGTACACTTGAGATTACTGAGTAAGTACTGTTCTACAGACCGCACCCATGTAAATCAATGGAAACCTCTGATAAAATACCGCTTCCGCAAGATGGCGGTACATATATGAGATCTTTTAATGAGTTACTTTCTCACTAACCCTATCTGCAATGCGCCTCCCATTTAGGTGGAATGCGTGATTATACTGAGTCATACACGACTACTTGGATATCTACGAAAATTCACGAGCATCGTACGGGTTACATGACACCACATTCAATCAGAAACTACGACTCAATCTCGGAATAAATCAACCTCCTCCTGAAGTGAAATAACCACCAGCCAGGCATTCCTCGACTGGGGCGCTTCTCTCATTTGGCATTGCGCAAAAATACGAGTTTCTTCACGTGACATTTTATTTCCGTAAACTGTGCAGCTAATTAACTCTCATGCTTCTGCGGTTGAAATTTCCTCCAAATACGGTTGCGTGAAAATAAAATCGTTACATATCATGACACTTATTTTTATGGTGTATACACCAATATTCAAGTATCCATTACAACAGTTGCACTGCTATTTTAGAATAAATTTGTTGGAAGTTTCAGGCAGGGTCGGTTTCCATCATTCCTATTTGAGGCTCAACAGTTTAAATCACATTCTTTGTTAGTTACGGATGCAGCCCACATCACGAAAGAAAGAAGTTGCCAAAAACCGCCGATGATGCAAAATCTACAATTAATATAATTATTGCCAATGCACTGCGATTAAAATCATTAATTTCCATTTAAAATGAAAACTCTACCTCAATAATTAATATCAAGTCTCGGAATTCACATGTGGTCCAAAATTCAGAGGATATATAATCCGCTCACAGGTTTTTCCTATCTCATCACTAGGCACATCACAAGATCGTTAATGATAACGGAGTATTCGAGAGAATCCTGACTAACATTTACATCCTTCCTAACCTTCTATGAAAATGTATCCAACATGCGCTCGATAAAAGCAGTCTATGTGATGCGCTATGAGCATAAATAGTGTGAGAAGCACGCATAAAATCAGTCTAACAAATGATTAATTATTCTATCGACAAAATTTTCACGAAGTACCTTTTGTATCGAGTGAAATAAAACGAGAAACAAGTTTCAGCACTAGCCCTCTCTCAAAACAGATTATTTACTCATGATCGCGATGATCCTTTTCGTTGCGAACGAGCTTGGCATTTCAAAATCGACCTCCAAAATGAACGACTAGGCACATCACTAGCACCGACAAAAGGAGTAATAAATCCAAAGATTAGTCCACTGGCGTCCTCATGTCGGGAATACCCCTCTCCACGACGCCGAAACAGAAACAGGGCTCTCTGGCGCACTCGGAAGAACCCGTCCGAGTACTTCAACATTAAAGCGGCACCAAATACGAAGAACAGGTACGGAAGAACGAGGTAGGAAGTATGTCTGAGGCGGCACCATTTATCCCCGCACCTCATGTCACAGCTGCACGCGTGATATAATCACGAATGCAAGGCAGAGAGTAACCACCAAACGAGAGAGCCACATTTTATGCCTCTCACACTCCCTCGCAAGGAATATATCGCATAAGCTCTCCACGATAAAGTTCTGCGGCCGTACTCCAATTTTCATATTACATCAAGACTTTACTCAAGATCGATTGGATCCATATGTTTCAAATTTCACACACTATTATTCATTTTATTAACTGAAATGGTGATGGTTAAATGAAATGGCGTCAGAAGGGGCCTAGAAATTAAGGTGTTTCAGGGTAACATCCTAAATATGTATACACTGAAAACATTTACGCTGGAAATGGACGGTCAGCCAGGGCGATTCTCGTAAATAATTCAAGGGGAAAGGATAAACCATGGAGCAAGTGAAAACTAAATACATAAATCCGCACTCCACGAATCCCTGCTGCCAAAAGGTACAGTCAGTATTTTTACCAGTGAAAGTTTACACCTATCGTGAAATAAAATTGTCAAAATACTTACATTCGCATTTAAAATAAACCATTCATATATGAACAAACCACTAACACTAAAAAACGCTATTTTTAAATCGACACATAAGAAAGGGGTGGCATTTTCTAATAAATCGGTAGGAAAGTCAGCTCAACTACATATATAGCATGATTGGAATTATAAAAGTGGTCTGCCATTATTTACAATAAGTACTACACCTCGCGTGTAGGCTCAGTAATTTCCCTCGCAATTTTAAGACCATTAGATACAGTAGTTTCTATTAAACGACAGTAGTCACAGAGGGATAATGGAAGCTAAAGAGAAGATTAGATTCTTCCATTCCTTTTTACGACTTCCTCTGCTTTAATAACCCGATCCTTCCTCAGCTGCGGTGCCATCATGAACAGAAAAGAGTGGAAGATAATAGAACCACCAAAGTCACATTCAGAGCATTGGGAACTTCGCCGCCAAGATTCCAAGGAGTATGCATCAACTTTTTCCAAACTGAAGCATATGCAGCTGTGACTGAAATGCATAAGAGGACACTAATTATAATAAAATGTAAAGGTCAATAACTTGGCTGAAAATAGAATTCTTACTACAGAACTGCAATGAAGAGCGATAGGAGAAACTCTCTAACTCTTTCGTCACAAACTGATCTTTTATCATCAAATATAGACATCTGTGATGAATGTAGGTCGCATAAAATATTTGTAATCTTGTTAACCGGGAAGGAGTCCTAATACCTTCTTCGAAGGCTGCTTCGGCAACGCCTCTATACCACTCTCTTCCCGCGCTTCCTCTCTTACGTTTCGCATCGATCCTCGAAGAAATTACTAGCTCCCTTAAAATACAACAAGGCGACTCTAGGTTTAAGTAAACACGTGAGGGAGCCAGGCTCTATTTTTTATAGTACTAGGTTGCAACCAAAATACTGGGTAAAATTAAAACGAAAACTCCCAAGTCAAACAGAGTACTCGAGCTCAGTAAACAAATTGAGCTTCAAAAATGGTTGAAGTGCATTGAAAGCAGGATATTTCGTGAAAGGATGATTTGGATTATTTTGCAAAACGAAGTTTAGGTGATCTGGGATCCTTAAGGAATGTGGCTAAAATATTGAATATTAGAATTATAGATGGACAAACGTAAGCAAATGAAGCTTGAGAGCATTCATCCTATCCACCATTCTGCATACTGATAGGGAGCAAAAATATTGTAAAATAGTAGTTTGGGGTAGGCTAGACCAGTTTGAGGAACAGAGAGAGAAAAAGAATTTTCTTGCAGAAGGAGAGTATAACTGACTGGCAACTACTAGTAAACGCATGTGCAACACGCAATGAAGGATAATTGTCAATTTCCTTCTAGAATACAAAGTGCATCTAAAAATGGAATAATTCCAATTAAACTATTTCTCCCATGTATTTTGGGAATCGCAAAATGGGAATTCAATTCGCGCAAGAAACATCCCAGTTGTATCCGATGATGCTACATTTGCTAGGAATTGCCAGTCGTAAATACATTAGAGCCACTATTTTCAAAGACACCACTCGAGTTTTACCTACATTAATTTCACAAATTGTTGAAGTAAAATTAGCACAGTCGAAAATGATCCATTCACAAGAAATAATTCATGCATCATGCATATGAATGTGAGAGCAACCCGACCACGGCATTATTTGCTTCCTGTCACGGTTTCAAGGAAGTATGTTCCGCAACCAATGTATGTAACTGGAAGTAGAGCCATATCTCGATGTGAAGCAGTCATATCATCATCACCGCTACCTAAAAGTCTAGAGCATCAGGCGAATATCTGTTACATACTCAACAACAACACATTTAAATTCGACGGTTATCACACAAATTGAATCTGAGTTATAGGGGCGCTTGTATCAGAACATTCAATATGCATTAGTCCTGGGTTAAAAATTCTTGATATATCCCAGAAGATTCTGAACACCCTGTAACTCCGAAGACTTCACATTCAAAAGGGCAGATCAAATAATAATGAATACCTCAATACTCACAAATACAAGCAAAATCTCCGACACCAAAAATGTCCGTGGACTTACCTGAAATAAGAAGAAAATTAAATTGTTAATTCTCAAAAGCATATTGTTATCATCTAAAGAAGTAAATTTTTACTAATATAAAATTACTAACTCTGAGAAAAAACTTACAAGGGTAAATCAACAATCAAATAGCCGCTAAAAAAAGACTAAAAATAGAATTTCAACGAAAATTCATGAGTGCGTAGGAGGCTACATTCCATCACAAGTTAAAAAATGAGCTTTCTGTTGAAACATTTTTACTAAACGTTAAGCACAACATTTCATTTTTTAATTATATGGTAAAATTAAAACATTCAAAAATTAAATTTTACTAGAGAAAATCGACATCATTTTACATGTGAAAAATATTCATCAAATAACTTTTTTATTGGCAACACTGGGATCCCGTGGCTTAGAAAAGTAACGCTATGGAAGGTCGCGGAAAGGACTAGTTGACATTATAAACACAGCAACGTAAAAATAAGATGCTCTCTTTCGCTCTAATGAACAAATCTCGAGGAGAAAACCCAAAATATTGGCAACAAAAGCAATTCAAGAGATATATCAGATTGCAACAAGGAAAGCTAAGATATTCTTATGAAATGGGTGAAACAATCACACAAATTCATCTCCGTGGCGATGGGGTAAAATCCCGGCCAGCCAAACCAAAGGTCGCGGGTTCGAGTCTCGCCTGGGGTGATTGTCCCTATCAGGTCATGAGTGTTTGTGATCGTCCTTTACTGTTAATCGGCAATATTTACGAATACCCATGAACGGAGAATGAAATGTATAGGCGGAAAGTCTAAAACATTTCTCCCAAAGGCATTCACACACTTCATCAAGAGCCTTCGGTAGGTTAGGTAAATGCTAAGTGTTTCTTACGTAGATCTTTTATTTGTATTGCACATTAACACCAGGTTACCAACTGAATTGCTCTATTTAATAATAAAATAATATAATTTTTCAATTCCTTTAAGAAATAAAGCGTACTAAGGACGCTTCCCTGAGAAGCGCATCAATTATCACACCAATGCCTCACATTATTCATTTTTTCACGGGAACTTAAGGCAGCATTTTTTAACGGATATCGGACGCAATGACTTAATTACAGGGGAATAATTAGAGCAATTCATCATGACACGCCTTGCTGTGAGGCATAGAAGCAATTAGGGCACTAACCCCGCAAAAGTCCGGAGCTTAATTTAGCACTTCCCCGGTGTAAGCGGGTTTTGACGGACGCCCACTTTCCCTGACTGAGAGAGTGGATTCTCCCCTTAATTCGGCTGCGACTTAGGCGGAATTACGTTGATTTCGGAGCCGAGTTTCTCTTCCCTTAATTGTCCCTCATTTGACCTCACCCCCTCTTTCCAGAGGTTCCCATGATACGAAATCAGCTCTCCAGGCCACCAATTACTGGTGAAACAGACACTACCGAGATATTTCACTGAAGAAACATTAGCTCACAAATTGTCAGTACCAAAGACATTAGTAAAAAGGCAATATTCATGACACAATGGCAGAAAAATGTTCACACTCTTTCATGACAATGATACCACCGTTAGGACATTAAAATCGCATATTCAGTCGAACATTTAGCACCGAAAATCTCAATATACTTGGAAATAATGTCAGGACATCAATATACATATTTCCAGCCAAATCCAGAACAGCCACCAACTATATTTTTTCACATTAAAACGCCATCTATAATGGGCTCTAGGCTCACATATCCAGACCAAACTTCCAGTCGAAGCACTGACTATGAATTGATTAGGAGTTCGAATTCAAAACTGATAAAATCAGAATCCGAAGAATGTATTCCATTGAACTCCATTGTCAAATTACATCATCGTCTTTTAGAATTCCTAACCAACTAAGTCGCTCTATTGATATTTTTATAACACTTCAATTCAAAAGAATTTATATAAAATAATTCCAAGAGGAAGAATGTATGAGAAGAGATGGAGGGTGGATGAGAATAATTTCACTCCAAGGATCTTGGTCGAAGAAATAGAGAGAGCTCTCCGGTATCTGAACACAAGGGAAGCCGAGTGCTTGGACAACATTTTGCCTGCGTACCTAAAGAAATCGGTAAATTTCAGGAGAAAAATGAACCCGTAAACTCCAAAACACTACAAATTCATTCAGATAACTTCGGAGACAAACCTCTTTTTCCGTAAATCTTCAAGCTAGTAAAGTCATCAATTGGACCTCTCCTCATAAATGAGTAAGCTATATATGCAGTATCCATACATTAGGATGGCCACTTGAACATCAAACTGGAACTCCCTAACTTCTCGAGTCTTTTCAGACCATGTTGGCGAATGGCGACACTAATTGATAGGAGATTAAAATTGTACAAAATATCCACAGAGAAAAAAATCGCTCGCCTTGACCAGGATTCGAACCCGGATCCCGCGATTTCGAGTCGAGTGCTTTAGCCAGTTAAGCTTACGAGGCGCCATTCCTCCCGGAGGATAATTACGTACACAACCGGATAAGGCTGTGGCGCTATGCGAACGATTTGGACTGCTTGCGGCATCATATGCTTAGCAGTCTATAACACCAGGGAGGAATGACGCCTCGGTAGCTTAACTGGCTTAAGCACTCGACCGGAAATAGGGGGATCCGGATTCGAATTCTGGTCAAGGCAAATAATTTTTTTTCTCTTTGGATATTTAGCACAATTTGTGCATTGCGGGTGACTTCCGTAAAAGTTATCACCGCCGCTAGTCCCGGTATACTTAAAACTAGGAGATTAAAATGTAAGTGGGGTAAAATAATGACAAAAAATAACTTGTATATTCACGATACAATTTTAATAGTTATTGATCACTACCGTGACTGGCAGTGACTACCGGGATTCTGGAAACAGGATATTCAAGTATCGAATATTCATCAATTCGTTAGAAAATTAGGATAAATTACCATTCAACATTTACAAGAAATTCCATGAAAATATTTCTCTAAAATTCCATGACTTTCCAATCACAATTAAATTCCATGACTTTCCCTGACTTTTCAGATTTTCCACAAGAGTGGTGACCATGTTCATCGTAGAAAATCAGTTAACAGCTCCAGTAGCCCTAAAATAACGCCAATAAACAGATTATCCCTAATTCTTTCCAATAGAAATATGTCGTTTTGTAATTCATGACTTCTAATGCTTTCGGGACTCAGCCATTGGATACATAGAAACGAGAATCGTCAGCAACACTCTGTCACTGGCTGGGCCGCGATTTCTTCTCAAATAGTTTCGTGGGTCCCAAACGTGAAAGACCCGAGCCTATTGACCGGGCGACATCACCTCGCAATTTGAGTGACGAGGAGAGAGTGGTGAGGCTCGACTTCTTAGTTTAGTCCCTTGGGTGCAGGGAGGGGGAGACGGACATTGCCGCCCCTTCCCCTCGCTCGTCTCAGCTTCATTTCAATTGAGGCGAGTAATTGACGCACGCCAAAGGATCGATGGAGGAGAGACGGAGGAGGTCATCCGCGGGATGGAGCTCCACAAGGAGGGGAAGTTTATTCAAGCACCACCCCCCCCCCTCCTACTCATCTGCGCTCTTCATCGGGAGTCATCTTCGCCTCTAAAGCATCACTCTCGTTCTCGTCGATGTCCCTTCTTTGTAGAAATGTCATCCTCCTTCCACACTCGGGTGCCCTTGTGATTACTGAGGGAAGGGCCGCCACCGGGAAATGGTGTGGCCCAGGAGAGCAGACCGCGGATTACAAAGTCTCATTATCGAATCTCCAATACGTTAACCATTCTTTTTCTGGAATCTCCTTGAGCGTCACGGGTTAAAAAAGTTTCCCAACAAATCGAGTGGCGCCAGGTGCTTTCCCGGGCGATGTTTTACGCCCTCTTCTGCGTAAGGCTCGGAGGAAATATATACAAGATCGCGCATCGGCTTCTGCGCATAAGAGCAATATTGAAATGGGAAAATCGCTTGATGATTGCTGGATCTGATGAGCTGACTCCGACAGTTAAGTTTTCTTCCATATTGTGTCAGTATACTATTTCCTATAATTTTTTTATAATTAAGAAGTAACAGAAGTGCTGAGATTTTAATAAAATCTCTTTCATAAGTAAAAACTGATTCCTTTCAATTTCCCCTACTAAAATGAACGTTCGGGTTTCATTGCATGCTTCGGCTTTCCGTTACTGCGCAGCCATCTTTCACGCGGTTGGACACACCTCCTTTGGGGTCACAAAAGATTTCGAACACATGAAGTGGCACCTCATGCGTTCTTGAGCGATTTTAAACTTCCTCTGCCGATTTATATTATGCATCGGAAACACCTACGGGAATCGAAATTTGAACATCTTCACAACTTATGGTAGTAGACGAAATTCGTTACTTCCACCGCTTGATTGGGAGCAAGGCTAAAAGTAAAATTTCCTATTCATATATTTTAAAATAATAATTTGGATTTCTTCGCATTTTTATCGTGTATCTTTATTTTACCATGAATCTTATAGTTATTTGGGGATAGTTCAATATTTTTCATACAATTAATCAATCCTCAAGGCGAGATCTCGAATCATTCATAGTGCGCATCGTCAAGGTTCGACATTTTTTTAGAGGCCAAAAAAGTAAATGAGACCATTCGAACGCTTGACCAACTAGACCCATTAATATAATTTTCATACTAGTTCATATAATTTGCATACTAGAGAGTATTAAAGGTTTTAACGTATTTATTTGGGCGACTCTATTGGACAGAGACTATATGCTAGGCTTAGCTACAACCAACAGGAATATGTCAGAGGCTCATAGACGGCATCGTTTTATAAACGCAAAATACTTCTAGGTCGAGCAGAATCGATAAAATACCTGAGAAACATAGCTCAACTGATAGATATGGAAATTCGTCTATCCCGCGGACAAGAACAGCTTCGGCCACTCGCCTATTGGGGAATGAGCACGTAGATGTAGATGAATAAGTTCCAAAATAAAATATCTGCTAAATCTCTCTACCTCCAAATATTGAATTAGAGGAAACAGCCAATTATGCGCGCAAGGGTTACGTCTCCAATAACTTCTTGTGCTGAGAGTCTATTCCTTCACCGTTTCATAACTGCGCTATGTTTTTAGATCCGATAGAAACGATTATATAAAAGAAATACCCAGCCAAATGGGTAAGCATAGGAATTAGTTTTTCCGAGGAACAAAACAATACCTAACCCTTTCTAGCACAACCCAATTTTTTCGAGAAAATAAAATTAGAATACCTGTTATTTAAAATGCGAAAATTTTCTGAACCAATCATAAAAATCATGGCAGCATCAAATGGACCATTTAATTTTTTCAACAGAAAATGACAAGTTGCCGAGATTTGCCTTTAATAGAGCTGAAAATGTACCAGTGCATTTGCCAATGGCAGATCTTCACATCTGATGTTACTTAGAAGCATCGTTAAGTTATAAAGGGAACAAACATTTGGACATAATCAAAGCAGAAAGAATCCCTCGCAACACGCTTTTTGTCGTACACTATGTACATACAGGTGTAAGTAAACCTTCCTGAATACGGCTCCACTTATGGTTCAGTCCTTTGCACCGTCGATAAAGCCCCCAGTAAGCCCTTCACCGGGAAATGATCGTGATAGGGACCGAACCTGGCAAGACAGCGATTCGGACGGGTTGATCTGAAATGAATAAACCCGCTCACGACAGACGGAGAAGAAGGAGATGTCATCTGTAATCGGCCGCATCGACACCAATCGCTCAACTCGAAAACCCCAACAGATCAATGCGACCGCGACGTGCCATCCGCGGGATCGATAACGACCTCCAGCCGAATTTCCCGCCACTTCAGGCGGATGAGACGCCTTCGCGGGGAAGACCACGCGGGTCGAATTGATTTCTCACGGAGGGCGCTCTCCGCTTTTCGTTTGCTCCAGAGATGGGCGCACGTGCGACGGGGACACGCCTAATGGCACGCTGACCTAGCCCAAAGAGCAGAGCGAAGCGCGCTCTACGGTCTGTCAGACCAACGCCCACGGAACTGACTATGAGTTCACACTCTTTTTTTTTCCTTCGCTTCACACTTCTTTCGTTTACAACCAAGGTAATAGAAATATATGAAGCGCTTATCCACAATTATACTACTATAGACTAACATACTGTGCGCTGACAATGAAAAAATTGTGGAAAAGTCGATTCCCATCCGAATCGAAAATTCGAAGAGAGGATTTCTCCCAGGCATTCTTAAGTCACGTGAACAAGCTGCTTCTCACAAAATTCAGCATCACTGAAAACTGAGATTAAATTTATCTCCTTACAAAATTTGTATCATACATATGACTACGGCTGACTAAACGGATTAAATACAGATTAAAGACATGTAAACAATACGATATTTGAGAGAGCGATTAATGGATTCTTGCGTACTATCCATTATCTCCGATGTCTTAACACCTGGATCTGTAGATCCTGAATACAATATCCAATGTCTTTATAATCTGATGTATATAATGTAAATTATTGACTCATTCCATCGAAGAACGCATTTTTTGCGAAGTGAAACAAACTATTAACATTCCTAATCATAATGTACGTAACTATCTTTTAGAGGTATTATTAGAATAGGATATTCACCTGCTAGCATATTTTCGCATGTATAAGTTCATTAATAACCTGTCTTATCCCCGTTAGCATAGTTGTCACTACAATTCGAATAAATTGATATTGCTCTTCTTTCTCTCCAGGAGTTCTATTCTTTTCCTCCCCATTCCCAACATCCATCCGTCACGGTTTTCTGTACCTACGCTTTACGATCTTTTTTTACCCATTACGCTCACTCCACACCCTCCATCTCCTCCTTATTTCCTCTTGAAGTTAGACGTTAGTTCTCAGTGCCAAATGCCGATTTTCTATCTACATTTAGAAAACTTGAATCTTTTTATTGTGAGTGAGCTAAATTTAAGACAATTAGTCGCGTATTTATTGAAGAGAGTAAACAAAAAACGACTCTGGGTAAGGGGCAATACAAAACCAATGGGGCCGCATGATGAAAGCGGTATGATAGAGTCTGTGCTTCAAAAGGAGCTATTTTGCATTTTTTAATCTGAAAGTTGCGATAGTGAAATATTCAGAAACAGTTATAATCAAACGGGTAGAAAAATCCTTGTCATTTTTTCATCAGCAACCAATAGAGTTTTCACCATTTCTTACTGAATACCTGAAAGCAAAACCTAACCCAAACTTTTATGTAATACAGTAAGCAACAAAACAAATTGTTCACAAAAACATAAAATTTTACTTCGTAACTATCGTACAGGTCATCAGTAAAAGCTGCAAGAAACCGACAGAAATTTTTTCTTCTCATTTTCAGCCAAATTTCGATTTCCACCAATTAAATACCGCGGAGTATGTTCCCAGTCTATACTGAGTAAGACAGGTCCTTCACATAGTGTCCTAGAAGATATTTGCGAAGCTAGCTTTCGCATCGATAATAAGTCTGACGCATGCGCCTCATAATCTAATTCTTTGAAGGACATGTAATATTTCTCCGCCGTTCTCGATCTGATTTTCAAAACACAAGCCTTCTATCCTTCCTTCCAAGCAAATCCATCACATGATTAGGATTCTAAATTTTACACAATCCAAGACTGAAAGTTAGCACCAAGAGGACATTCTACGTAAGCGGTTACCAGTCTTCAGTCCGAGCAGAATTGAGGAAATCTCCCAGAAATGTTCATGTCGCGTGCTAATAACTAGCTGGTTCTAACACAACTCAACATCACAGAAAACTTGATATTCAATTATGTCTCCTTGTTGTATTTCATTCACAGAGATGACTATGGCTGAATTCACGAACTTTATTTATGAATTTAAGGTCAGGTTCACAATGCGATACTTGAGAGAGTGATTTAAAGCCAAGAGAAGACGGTGAGGGATTTCAAGACTGCTGAAACATGACCATGGCATTCATTTTGAACGTAATATGCCGCTAGAGACTGGATATTGGATAACCCCGAGCTAAAGATTATATATATACGGCCTTAAATATGACGATACAGCATTACATAACCTCTTCAGCTGCTGCTTTCTTTCAAAAGACGGGAAAAAAGGAAACACGCTCCGCTAGTAAGAAGAATCCTCCGTAACACCTCTACCAAGCGTGGAAGTATTAGTAGATGACTTATAGAGGCTCCTAAATAGAGAAAAGTTATATCATACACCAAAACTTAGTAAATGGAAAAACCAGACTCCAAAAAACAGATACTAGGATTAGAAAAGGTAAGGCGTCGGTCAATACCAACAGCACGGCTTTAAGGTGAGAACAACAGTACCTACTTCTAAAAGGAAGGAATGATACAAAAGTGAAAATATGAATCTTGGTCAAGGTGAGGAGAGGCCCTTGTCTGCAAAGTATTCCAAGAACGGACCACTCGTCAAGGAAGAGCCACATACAACTGCACGATCGTATTTAGATGTCTGTAACACATCCATAAAACCGGGTCACTGACAATGAAAAAAAATAAAGGAAACAGTAAGGGTGGAGAGGAAGCATGATGCCAATATGAAATGATATAAACAACGACAGGGAAGCGTCGCTGTAGGAAATTTGAATGTATCACGTTCATTAAGCGATAACAGAAACGAAGCATGGAAGCTCATGACCATTTAATTCCCTAGTCATCTCAATAGAGCATTCACACAACACAACAACGTTTCAAGTGACAGACGAATTTATATCTCTGCCACGCGGCTTTCGCTGGAACTAAAGAGTCCCTGTATCTCTTCATGCATTTCGCCAATTAAAATTTAATGAAATCACAATATGAATACATGTCTTTGGAATTAAATAATATTACTGCGTTTTTGGTATTAGTGATCAAATTTTAACTAATATAGCTAACTTATACTAGATGCAAATATTCTTTGAAAGCAAATATTAGGCAGAGGTTTTAAATTAAAAAAAAAAAGCGAAAAGGTCTTAAGATCTCACATCATTTGTAAATTGTATCTATCATCATTTGTAACATCACCTAGAAAATTTTTGTGAAAGATGCAATCCCAACCTCTTATCGATATTCAGTCTCAAGTAATACGTGAATTTTAATCTCGAAATCTAATCATACGATTGATAAATTGATTGATTCCTTTCAAATTTAAAAATCATAGTAATCAAATGCACGATATTAAATACTATTTATCAATATGTATGTCCCGCACGTTGATCCCGACCTAAATGCATTCCCTGCATATGAAAATCAAGGTCGTTATTACAGACGGTATTTTCTATTTTTTTTATCCCGAAAAATATAATCTTTCTTCTAAAAATATAGAAAATCTTTAAATATCGTCTAAAAGTAACCCCTTATAACTTCGGCATGGACTTTGCACACGAATCCATATTAAAAACAATATCCTAGCGCATTTTGCACCATAGCTACACAATACATGCGAGCATGAGTATATATTTTTATGAACTCCCTTAAAAATTGTATGCATTTAGTTCAATTAACATACATAAAAATAATATTTAGAGTACAAAGAAAGGTTATTAGAGAGGAAGCGGAGCTTCTTAAGTTGAGAAAACCAAATCAAGGAAATAGACATATATTCGACCCAATCACTAGAAATATTTAGCGGACTCACACTGAATAGAGTAAATTCACGCATTTGCACGGCGCTGTATTTCATAATGAAGGATTGTATTATGAGTTAAACATAATTAATTCAGGGTCAAACGCAATGTAAAATTAGCAGAATTATAGCATCGGTTTCAACCAAATGACCTTTTGTTATCTCACACCACGATTTAACACGCAATCGTCCTCTCTTTTAGTATCCTCTTTTTCAAATATGTATATTAAGGCAGACGCGAAATGGGTCAGGATGAGGTACCTGCACCTCGTGTTACAAAGCAAATGAGCCACATTGATAATAATGAACAAGTTATTAGTACCTGGGGAGTAACATCCACGGGAGTGTAAACAAATTCTGAATTTAAAGAGAAAAAAACCATGAGGGAGGGAAACTTTTTTTTAATTAGAATCGGTGCGGATAGAAAGAGATGAAAAGGAAGAAAAAGGAGGCCAAGCCCATCATCGCCACCGAGCTAAGAGAAGTGGCGGCTGGGGCGGGGAAGCACGCAAGGTGCAAATTAAAATAAAAACGCAAGGCCAAATTGAATGAAACTCTAATTAAACCGGAGGTGTCTCGGGCGAGGGGCGAGGGATTATATGAGGGAAGGTCGGAGCGATGGGTACAAGCCTCGCTAGGGGAGGAGACCAGGTGGTATTACCTCCGGGCTGAAGGCGAGAGTAGGTACATACTACATGGGACTCAGTGCACGGTGCAGCGGAATCGAGGGAAAAACGCCACAAAAGCGACACTCGCAGAAGAGGATGAAGAGGAAAATCGGATACATTTACAAGAGCAAGGGGCCTACATAGAGGAGGCACCAGTCCGTCCCGTTGCTGATTCATTCTGGCGGCCACTTTTATTTAACTATTGCCACACCAACGAAAACGGCACTATTTGGCATTTACATCGGGGTTTATATAAGAATTGACTCTTAAATGTCGATACACGAACATCCATGGCCTGGATAAGGACATGGATGCGCAGGCGAGATACGAACCAGCGGTCCTTAGTTTGGGATGCGAGGACTTTACACCGTCGCCACCGGGGCCAGCAAACTTTGGGTGCATTTTCATCGGTTTTCAAGAAGTTCCGAAGCGCAGAGATGAGTGGAGAACGAGCCATTCATTTTCAATATTTAAATAATTTAAGTTTTATCCTTTCCCATGAACTCAATTATTAACGTTGATTAGAGTCCTGCAGTCTTTAAGTGCAGTATATTGTTGTAACTTCATCAGGGCTTTTCATCAATGAATACGATGTTTATTGGCTATGGCAATGTGCTTAAAATTTACACTGACAATCGCGAGGAATATCAATGAATTTATTATCACCGACTAAAATGCGATTATAGCCCTAAATTACAGCTTGATTCTTCATGAAATGGGAACGTTTCGCTCGTCAGCGAAGCAAATGGCGACTTTTGAGAATCCATTTAAATTCATGGAGGGTGAAAATGCAAGAAGCAAACACAAGAGAATTCACTTTGATAATACTTGAAGCTAGCACATTCACATGGCGCGTTATTTGGAGGTGACGTACCGATAGCTTAGATCATTTGCGCAACTTCAGATATGTGAGGAGGTAAATCTGTACCAGGTTCCTCGTTTTGTGACATTTCCGGAGAAAATCCAGACCCTTTTCTATTTCCCAAGACATCGTATAACCATCTTTCAGAGCTCATTTCAAATAACATAGCAATAAAATTCTCGAACTTCCATCCGAGAAACAAAATTCATCCGTTATCTCTTAAAATAAAATTAACAAATATGATGTGTAACAACAGAATATTCGATGATAGATTCTGGTTGGTACAGTGAAATAGTACTTCTAACGTAAATATGCATAAAAGGTTTCCGTTCGCCAGTTAACATTTCGAGGATTTTTATCCGAATATTTCACCCTTCACCCTGAACCCATCCCAGAGCTCTCAACATAACGCTCTCTTTTACATAATTTACCTTTTTTAATAATTACATATGTATTAAGTCATATTCCACATTAGGCAATTTTTGCCCGTGAAAAATGCTGAAATCTGGCCTTGTCTCATAGAATAGTTGCGGTAGTTACTGTCGACGTTGCTGATTTAAGACCCACTTATAGAGCCGTCTTATGAGTTGAAGACTACGATGGTTAGTATTTCTGCACTGAATCCATTAATGGACAGAGTACTTACGGCAATTCACAATTCATTAGCTCGTCCTACGATTCTCCAGGACAGGGGGGGGGGGGGCTTTCTTCACATTTCAAAAAAATTGAGAATATTTTATCACTATCCATACATACATTTTAAGATTTCACAAATGATAACTCGATATGATTCGAAATTACTTGATATTATCGGAGCTAAAGCACACATTCGTCCAAATATTCCGAAATACTCACTAAATACTTCCACCAGACTTGCTTCTGCGCGTCAGACGAAAGAGAATCTCACTTTGAACTTCGCACATTCAATTACGCCCTCGGTCACTTCACAAGTTCTAACATGAAGTGGCCATAGTCGTAATGAGGAAAACACACAAAGTTGGAGCCTGAGAGGTTACGCATAACTTTGAAGACCTCATATTCAAACATTGAAACCGTTACTCGGTCGCGTTGACTCCGCATGAAGATGATAGAGTAGCCAAGAGAAATTCAGCCGAGGCAGAAATTAAGTCCAGCAGGAAAAGTTTACACCCTATGACGACCGCGCAGCAATTTCATCAGTCGAACAGAAAGTGGAATTGACCTACGACTTCTCACAGCGAGTATAAGTCGCAAACTCAAACCTTTCTTTAGTCTTATTTTCTCCCGCTGTGAGACGAACAAAAATAGACATTTTAAAAGGATAAACCTTTCAAGGAAGCCGCCAGCACAGTGACGTAGGGTGACTGGTTTAAAAAAAATAGAACATGAATACAAAAGAAAGAAGACGCTCCATGTAGCGACTAATACTACGAATACTCTAGTAAGGCCTCACACGGAAAATGCGGCTTGCGTGTAGGACCCCCTAACGAAGTAGGAGCGATAGGTAATATCAACATAGTACAGCGCAGAGCGCCCAGATTCCTGATGAGTTATTATGATAAAAAGTGCTGCGTTTCCAATATATAGGGAGTGTTAGAATGGGAATCGTACCAGGGGCGTAGAGCAATGCATAAGATAAATTTACTTAGCAAGTTCGAAATTTTATTCCCAGAGAAGGTGAAACCATTCGTTTACCGTCGTACTATGGTAGGCGTGATCGCGAGAAGAAAATTGAGGAAGTAGACTGCAAAGCAGAGAGATTTATAATACCATTCTTTCCTCGTACCATCATGGATAACAACGGTGTCTCCATGATTAAAATTAGAGGTGTCAATAGCTATTGCCTCATTTCCTGCATTTATTTTTCCATTACTCTAACCTCTCATTGATTTGCTACACGAATTACTAACTGATGGCAAGTTTTGTCATGCATGAATGTGGACATATAATTAGCTTTCATGCGCAATATTTTCATGGCCGCGTGGTGTGCACGTGGGAGTCCCCTTTCGGAGTTTCATTTTAACTGAGTGTCAGCTAAAATGATGATTAGACAATATGAGTACACATTAGACGTCATACTTCAACTCTCATTCACTGGGTCCCAAAAAAATTTGAACTCATTGGAAGCCAAATGAAATCATTTGCATTTGAGCCCGGATTCGCTTAATTGCCGAAGGCGTACCCGAGGGAAGAAAGGAATTCTTAAATAAGGATTCAGTAATGAGACGACAAAAGAGGGCAAACGAAAGATATGAATACGACTCGTTGCGAAAGTGGGATAGTATGGGATTCAAAGAGCCACAATTACGGATGATTACTATATTAATTAAAATTATTATTAATAAAAATAAATTAAAATTAACTAAATAAAAAGTTAACGCACAACATGGTTTAAGAGATCATTGAATCATTTGCGACTGCATATGCAGAGTCCCAATAGAAAGAATACTGCTGGAGCAAAACGGTCGCGCTTGAGCAGTTACAACTTCGCTAGTAAAAAGATAATGCGGAGGAGAAGAGATTTTATGGCGGACACCTACATCTAACCTCATATAATAAGAACAAATCGCTTAACTCGGAGGCACAGTAACGCACAGCCAAGGCTATTACTGAAACCACGTGCCTTTGAAATAATATGGATACAGTAATGGCGTACGGAAGAATTGTATTACATCTTTACAGAAAGTTTCTATTAAAAAACACAGCCTTTTATAATCTCACCGCAGATTAAGGTAAAATACGTAAGAGTTTATCTACAAATACAAGTGAGAGTTAAATTTACGGTGGACTAGTAGATCTTTGGGTCATGACGAGATGGCATGATTTATATATTGATTTTTATATCTCCCTGTAGTAATCATAACATTAACGAAAACAATTTCAACGAAAACAATTTCAGCGAAAATGGAAAAATAATCAACAAAACTCAAATCAAAAAAGAGATATTCAAAATTGCGTTTAAACAGAATGGCCAAAATGATTTTGGTAAATGATCTTAACATGGGCTAAACGCACAACAATTAGATATTTATTTATTCATTGCTGCGTGTGATTGAAACGTGAAAGCAAATGAGAAACATAAGTTAAAATGATGAGAAAACAATGAAATAAATATAAAATAGTAAACACGCATCGACAAGTCAAGCATTAGAATAAAATAAAAACGCAACGTTTAGAGATCCTTATATGACGCTCAATGCACAAAACATATGTTTTTTTGCATATAATGATGCTGAACGAGCCTGAGGATAACCGCCACCCCTTATGGGGCTACCAGCACTATCCATTCCAACAATTCTCACGTGACGAATAACGTATATAAAGTCGCGCAATAAAGAGTATTAGTCTTTATGTGATGGGAAAGAGATAAGCATGCAAGCCAAAGCTACGAAAATAATTTAAGGAAGCGAATGATGGTCTAACGTTTTCCAAGCCCAAAACGTTGGGATAAAAGGTGACCCACGCCATAGTTTGGGAGGTGGTGCGTCACGTGAGCGAGGAAAGTCTAGCCTTGGGCGTGGGTTCCCTGCACGAACATAAGCAAACAACATGGGATGAACCATTGGATAATTTATGCATGAAAAAATTGAGAATATACATTAGATTCATAGATCAAGAGAAAGGAACTGTCTGTGAGGACTATGTTCACACGAGCAAGAAAGGGAGTACTATGCACAAGAAAATTTTCCATTAGCCATTAAACCACGAGAAAATACTAAGATGACATTCATTGGTCTGTAGCTTTACCATAACTTACTATGGAGTCAAGTAATTTAATTGAATTAAAAATTAGAGATGGGCACCCGATGATATCTGTTATGTTTTTAATGCTAGCATTAATAAAAAGTACCAAAAAGCTACGAAATATACGTAGAATGGTAAGAAGTAAAATCGGTAGTTAATAAATAAAGAAAAAATACAAAAACACTGTACCTGCTAACGATACATGGCTGCCAGTTCGAATAGTAAATAAATATTTAGATAACCCACAAATTACAACGAAACGTGCAGTACGGCAACGTGGATAGAAACTAAGTCCTGGTAAATTAATGTTTTCAACTCGCAAATTCTACACGCTTTCAATGAATATTCAGCCTGAAAATTTCAGAAGATTGTGAAGATATAAGTCAGAAAATGAGAGGAGGCAACATCCTTAATATTGCTACCAATAGATAAAATAAAATTATTAGAGCATTATACCGATTAGCGTGCGTTTTTATGGAGTATTTACGAAGTATTCTGGCAGTCTTCTCTTCCTTCATGGGATTCATGTATGCCATTAATGACTCAGTTCGCAAGCAGAAGGAACTATGGTCTTTGATTCAATGATTTCCAGAATGTGCAGCATGCGGCTGATTACAGAAGTTGCAAGCAAAAAGGTAACGGCCTCCCTCACGGAGCACACAGTCAGTGGACTCTGCTTGTAGTCTTCTTCATGAAAAAATTATTTCATTCGTCAAGTTAAAAATAATCAAATTAAACAACTCAATCAGACTGAATTCAATGGCAAAGGCCTTGGACGTAAATATGACGGCATTCACTATCATTAAAGCCAAAAACTTTACAGGTTGGATATAGAGAAGGAACAACATCACGAGTAGGGGACGCAAATTAGGCCATAAATTTTTGTATGTCCACCGTATAGGGTTTTTTAACATATTTGGGAACATATTTTCATACAGGCGTGTGACAACCGCGTTTTCACACGACGCAGGAATTTTTTTTAATGAAAACAAGTACTTAAATAATTAAAATTCGTGCAACGATAACACTGCCACATGGCACTGACATATGTAAAATTATGCTTTATCTATATTATTATAGCATATGATATTCTCATAATGATAAAACCGAAATTTATGGGAATACGTGATTCACCGAGTTCACCGCGCGTTCACCGTGAATCAACTCCAACGTTATTGGTATGGGCGAGGGTGAAGCTCAATTCAGACTAAGTCACAGGGACATGGTTTTTCTTACGTTGAGAGTAATGGGACCAGTTCCTTTACCAATGCCACCTTGAAAAGCAAATTTTTTTGGTTGAAATTTTTGGTTGGATACTGAGGGTGTCCAAAGGCTTTGCCCGAGATTCGACCCCAGACCTTCCGGTCAATAGCCAAGCGCTCTATCCACAATATCTTTAAACAACAAAATTTAGCTGAAATCAATACTTTCACGTGTTTCACAAATCTGCCTTCCGGAAGTTAATCGCTGCAATCAGAATATTGATTTCCGTTGAATGATAATTAAAACCACATGAATTGTGCCTACTTTTACGCCAATTGAGATAGAAAAATCATAAATAATTGTTTCAAGGCGATATTTCACCAAAACTGACAGAAAAACTGAGTATTTATTTAAACAATTGGTATACAAGCCGCACTCACCAAAAAAAAACAACATAATTTACGGCAGTGCAAAGGTTAAACAATCTAATACATTAAAAGAAATAATTCGATCTATCGCTCTTACATGGTCTACCGATAAAATATTCTTTTCAATGGATCAGACCACAAACGTTACTGGCAATAGACACGCATAGGGGCTTTCGAGAGTTTGCCCATCAATTCCCTTCCAGTTGGTGAACCAGAAAATCTCTCTCATCTTTCAGGGGCCAAAAGATGAAATAGTTCAACGCATCACTTCAATGTTACAACATAATATTCCAATTTAACAACTTCCATTGGTCTACCTTATTTTTTTGATCTACCGCATCCAAATCAAACGTTTTTGACAAGCATGACCCAGATGCTCCCCGCTGGGATGAGAATGACAGGATGGGGATAAAAATGGCATGAGAAATGCATCACAGATACCATCGAGTCACGCAATCTAAAAAAAGCGCCTAAATGAAAAGCTGAAGGCCGATCACGATGAAACGGCTACTGAGGGCGGAAAATACTGGATACCTCCTCAGGAGGATGTTTATATTTCTTTCAAGGACGTTTCCTGGAACATGAGCATGAATCTGCAAATTAATCGGCAGAAATATGTTTTAATACTCATCCTTCCAATCATGTTCGTATTTCGGGATGACTAGCTACCGCATGAATCAAAATTTAAAACACCCAGTTTATTAGAGGTATAGCCACACATATTCGAATCGCGATGTTTTTCATACGAAGTCGATATGTTTTCCCATTACAACATTATTCAAACAAATATAAAAGATTTTTCCAAGAACTCTTAATTATCAAAATAATTTAAAAGCAAGCCCTTAGGAATTCCAAGATCTTAGTTCTTTTTTCAACTCTTCTCAAGATAAACTGGGCAGTAGATTCATGGCCTCGCGACTAGGTATAGTTTCAGCCGTTAATGGCGAGGGCGGAGAGGTTATTTCACATTTACTTGTTCAAAATTCACTAATTCAGTGATTCAACCTTGTGGTTGGTATGCATAAGCGAGTTCACTTCGCACTAAGACACAGGCGTGTGAAGTTCAGGCATTCACTGTACGGGGTTTCGTTCCTTGAACCGCCTCGCACTTCGAGGACTTAATTACGAAGGGGTGTACGAAGGATGCTCAACATTATCCCTAATGACATACCTGGAGTAGGATCTATGCACAATTTTCAGAGTGATTACGTGAACGACACTTAAAAATTAGCGCCACCTGAATCTTCCCTTGGCGAGGAAGGAACCACAGTTGACCGGTGTATCATTAAGCATTTATTGCTACTATGCAATTGCATTTAGCATTGTTTTGCTACTATGATTCCACAGTTATACGGGTAAAAATCGTAACTCCTCACTCTCTCCCATTACTACTGATGATTTCCTCTCCCAACTTGAGATAATTCCCTGACAACGACGATGTATACTTAGTGACCTTAGGTTTTCCCACCGAATCATGAATTCATTCCAAACGACATTCTCCCACTGTTCTCCCTCCGCGTCCCTTTCCGTAAAACACGGAACTCGTCTCTTTTCCATCTACAACACCACCGTTGATTTGTGACTTAGAGTTCCCTCACCTACCAGCTACCTATTACCTGCAATTTCTATCAAAGTTCCTTCTGTGGATATAGAATCATCAATTTCATCATTTACAACCCCCTTCAGCAAACCTCTTCTTTCCTCATCCATCCTTAAATTAACAAAATAGCGGATGAGGCGGTCATATAAGAGAAATAATACATGATATCTGAGTGTATTTAATATGCATTTTGTTGTTGTCATTTCTTGTTATACTTTATTATTTAACCCTTTGTATACAGAACCAATGAAAAAGTTCTTCTAAGCTGTTTTTGGATTTAATGCAAATAAATAAAATGAGATACCCTTTGTGTCCTCCAAAATCCATCCGAGCTTAATTGCTTATGAAACCTGAGGCCACTGCTAACTTGTAGCTTTCCTCACCAAAGTTCTCCCTCTCCATGAAAGCCCACACTTCTAATCGACCTGAGCGGTGCATAAAAAAGAATCCATTTTTCCTTCAAATTTTATTCCCTATAAACATTTTAGTCAAATCCTCACACGTGTCTCAACTTGAGAGCGGTAAAACCCATCCTCCTCCTTTCATTCGAGGGCCTCCTGTACTCCGAGGAGGGAGTTATGCTCGGCGTAAACACTTAGCCAGCAGCTATCGATTCTCAAAACCTGCTAAGGGAGAGAAGACAACCCTGAAGTGGCGGCCAATAAAAGGCAAAGGAACCGCGAAGGTCGTCTACGCCGCTGCTGCAAGGTAAAAGATGGACTGCAAAGGTGTGTGCTCAAGACAGGCCTGCCACCTTAGGCTAGATTAAGCTCTCATAGGTCATATCATCAATCTGCTTGCGATGTGATTTCCTCGGTCCAAATCCGTATCACTCTTTTTGCAATGCGAATCCCACGGTCCAAAACCGTAACATCACGATAACAGGGTAAAATTTTACGATCATATGATCAAGTTTCAATTCATCAGATGGTACATCAAGAACATTTTTCGGTACGGGAGCGAGGATTGGACGTTTAAATCAGCAGACAATTCAAGAGTGGAGGCATTCGGAATGGGGTATTATCGAATAATGATGAAGATAACTAGGAATGAAGTGATGAGGATATGCTAAGAAGAGCGGCAGAAAGGAGAATTCTTTGTTATGCATTAAGAAAAAAACGGGAAACTTATGAGGCATACTGGCCTGATGAAAACAATCGTCGAAGGAAATGTGGTCGGGAAGATGGGCAAGGGACGGCGCCGAAAGTGTTACATAGGACAGGTTGTAAAAGAAATGTGCTGAAATATTGCTGAAAAATTAGTGGAGGTGTCAGATTTGAGAAATAAAATATTTCTTTTGAAATAAAGCAGTGAAATGGCGTGTGATTTCATCATTTTGGTATAATTACCATACTATTTCTATTTTCAAATATTCTTGTATTCCTTTCATTTATCGACTGTGATAAGGCCTTAAGAATTGTTCTGTGGGAGAATGCAACATGATTACAACGTCAATACCCTTCTACTAGGGTTCATGCATAAATAAATATTTATCTTTCTCGTTAAGTGTAAACCGTTTCTCTGCCATATTGGGAGGAGAATGATGTATATTTTTAAGCGTAATCATCATAATTATCATCTAAACTAGTCAACAACACAAATATTGGTTTGACATAGCTCTCCATTTCACCCTCTTATCTGCTTTACTTTTCATAGTAACGTAATACATTTCTTTTACAACCTGTCCTATGTAACACTTTCGGCGCCGTCCCTTGCCCATCTTCCCGTCCAAATTCGATGCAGACTACTCGAACACCGTGGGGTTTTAGATCAAGATGGAGGGATCAAAAGGGGAACTAGATAAGAAATAGACGAAGGACATGTCAAGTAAGACTGTGAGAAAAAGAAACAAGGCTTTGTCAGTTGTTCGAGGTGGTGGACTCGGAAAAACTCGAGCTAATTACTTTTATTCTCTTGGCTTAAAAAACAATTAACGGATGAAAAAAACCTACACATAATCTATACCTATATATATGTACTATAAAACCCACTTTCCCCCACTCCCTGGTGGATTCATTCACTCATTAAAATGTCTGGGTTAAATGAGACGAGGTACGACAAAAAGTAATAGAATCGGCTGAAAAAAATAGTCAAAATAAGTCCCTCTACAGTAGTCTTAAGCCCTATGAACAAATTGTCGAAACACTAAATTTTCTATTTTCTATCTATGACAGTTTCCAGATGCCTCCATTTTTTGGGGATTTGTAGTGTCCGAAAATCGATTTTTCAAGCATGTCATTTTTCGAATCCAGACCACGTACTAAATATGCAGTTTCAATCCTAGGATTGCAATACCATGAACGAATCGTTGGACTTTCCCACCACCGAATTTCGTGAACTTGATTTTTAAAAAGTGTCTGCCACGAATCGGAGAAAGACCGAAGAAAAACGGAAAGATCGAGAAACACTGAAGTGAAGGGCAAACTTGAGGTGGTGTAAAGAGGCATTTCAAAGTGGGGTGTGGATACTGAGGGAGGAGAAGAGATCGTCAAAACGAAGAGGAGGCTGGGAAGACTTAAAGAGATAAGTTGGCTACGATGGCAAAACGACGAGTTAAGGAAGTGTCGCCAAAGTGTGAGTGCCAAGACGGGAGGAGAAGGAATACAGAGAACCATGAATCTCGCACGATCCGTTCGTTGGGAAACCCTCCCACGGTAACTCAACATTACCCCCACCTGCTAGTCTCATTTTACCCACCCACCGCTCAACAGGATACCAGGGAAGCACACAGAAAGCGGCGCACCCTCTTTGTCCCAAAAGATCTCGGCTTCCCTTGCTTTTAGATACGGGGCGAATAGGACTCCCATCGCCAACGGGGTTTGCCTCTCCTCGGGGAAAGAAAATGTCTTTCCACCACCCCCGCGCCGCTTGTTGAACCCTTCTAAGGGCCAATCAATGCTCTTCAACCCCCCGAGAGGCTTTGTTTACTCAACTGATGAATAGGAAAGTACTCGAGGGGGAGTAAGCGTGTGGGTCGAGTTGGGAGTGCTAAATGGAAAGCGGGGGTGTTGAAAATCGACGGAATTAATAAAGGTGGTGATGGCGATAAGGGAGGGAGGATATCCGCCGGCTCGTGGGTGGGAGAGGTGAAGTTTCTTTGGATTCGGTACCAATATGGCGGTCTTTTTTGCTCTGACATTACCGAAAGTAACTCCCGATTATGAATTATACAATATTCAACATACTGACAAAAGTTTTAAAATACAAAATATACCACACTTTGCATAACATATTTGAAAGCATGAATGGAGCGAGTGCTTAGCGGGGAGGGGACGTTGAAAGCACCGGTAGAAGCTAGAATGTAGGTAAACGAAGGAGCGGAAGGAAGAGAATAAGATTTTAGATAAAATATACAAGGGAGTAGGCCTTATTGTGGATTGAACATGAAGGATGGAGAGCTGCCAGAATTCTTCGTAATTATTCCATGGAAACCTACCATAATCGGTAGAACACTTTAATAAATAAAAAAGTACACTTTCGGAGTGGTTTAGAGGGGTTCCTTCGAGAACTAAAAAAATGCTAAAGAAAGCAGAGGGATTCCCCAACAACTGCTACGAGGGAACAGACGGCGAAACAGTTTCACACGTACTAGGCTGGGAGCCGATTGAGATTAGCAGGTAACGTGTTCAACTTAGGTTGTTTGAGAATAAGATCAGGCAACTTAAAGAACGACATTATCTTAAATCTGAACTATACTTCCAAGTCCGATAGAAATAATAAAATGAGACATTTTTGCAGCAGATAAAGTTCTAAAATTCATGAATATTGTCATAGTGATTTTCAATGGCCCAACCCAATAGTCTTAGTCAGCTCTTAACCGGTTCCATAACTGCCACAGTTGGATACGAAAATTGTAGCCACTGCTTACACAAAATAATATTCCTTTAAATGGAATTGTTACTGTATGTAAATAGGGAGTTACTATTTTCACTATTTCCAACCCCTAATTTTTCCGACTATTTAGTCAACAATTGCATAATGGATTGTTCGTACAAAAATGATTTTACCGAAAAAAGTTCCAGATGGTGCCTTGACAAATCTAATTAAGTTCAAACGGATTTTTTCCGTTAATACTTAGGGAGCTAAAACTTTTTCCCTCCTTAATCCTAAAATCACTGTTAATCCCCTGGTCTTAAAAAAATTCATACATAAGCTGTACGTAAAAAGTTTTAAAGTCATAAGTGAAAGAATATAGCCATATAAGAACCTTTACCTCAACGGATATAGTAGCTCGCTGACACATACGTTAAAGGAAGTCGCTCCCACCAAAGAAGGGACTGGGAATGGATTGTATAATCCGAAGAAATTTAAATACTATTACCAATGACGTTCTAAATTACAATTGGCGTTCCTCAGATTCATCACGGTATCTTCATGACTTATTTCAGATGTTACAGAAATGTTGGCAATATGATTCTAATTTTCAATTTTTGTGATATACCTATAATTTATTTTATTTTGCACGATGTTATTGGGGTACGAGAGGGTAGTGCGAGCATTAGGTATTCATATTGATTCATACGCATTCTGTTATATTTCCATATTTTTCTCCCAATCGAATCATCATTAGTGAGATTAAAATAGCTATCCAGGCAATTCCGGAGAGTACGTTATCTTCTACAGTGTTAAAAATCGCATAGGCGTTTCAGCAATGACTTGCTCATTTTACACGAAGTAAAATATTCATATTTTAAGCTCAGATAAATGTTGAAAGGTTTTATTTTTTACACCCATATACCCATGCAAAATTAGAGCGCAAGTTTTTACACAAGAAATACGTCAAAAAAGACACGTCGAGCGGGAGCGATGTGCATTTTTCAGACTTTTATTCCAGCAACAGAGGTAAATCCAAATGATCAGATTTTCTAGTGCAGGCTCGTGGAATGTAGTCGACATGGGAAGCAGCCCTAGGCATGGGGCTGGGTCGCGGTTCGCCGCGGTCGGGAGGCGCTGCAAGGTGAATGAGCAGCACCCAGGCGGGTCGTCCAAGCTTGCCCACTCGCCGTGTGGCGAGAGGCGCGCGTCAGCACCGCCGCTCTAGTTTCCGCAGATCAATAGTAACACGTTTACCGCAAGATGCTACCGAAAACATGACTTCCTACGAAATGACACCTGCAGTTGCATACGGATGGATCACATTATCGTACGTGATTTACGAAGATATTTTTAAAAATAACAATAATAAATAAAACTTGCGAATTTCTTACAATCATTGACAGAATCATTCTCACAGAATTATCCCGGAAACCTTTCAATTTGTTAACAACAACAATGTATTTATTTACCCGACAGTTGCACGTCACTTCCATTCGTAAATAACCGCAATATTTGCCTCCTAAGGTCACTTATTAGTAATCGTTGGTTTTGGGCGTGACTTCCTGGAATAAACTAACGAAATATAAATAATAAGAAAAAAATTCTTTTCCCACAAATATTTACAACAAATTTCATAGCGACATAAGTCTCGAAACGGATCTTCACATATGCCTGATGAAAAAGAACCTCTTCAAAACTCAAGTCGCAGCGAAGTCTGTAATAAATATACGTGGAAAAACAAAGCTAATCATAATAATTCAAATCTTCTCATGAGGACCTAGCCAAGGAAACCAAGAAAGAACGATTGCTGAGAACATTTTAATAGTTCCATCCCAAGATGACTATTATTGAAAAGAAATTCTGATATTCAGATAACTATAAGCACTTCAACGGCCATCCTAAAAATGATTTTTTTCTAATCTATAACCAGTACCTTACACCTGTGCACCAGTATTCACTGCACCTGCGCCCAGATGAAGAAATCTTCATAGTCCCAAGATGGGAACTGCAATTAACATCTAAGTGACGATAACGGTTCCTGTTTAGTTCATGCACGCGGTAATTACGCATCGTGAAAAATATATCGCATTACGTTGTCCTGATACGATATTAACAGAGATAGACATTTAAAATTCCGAAAACCCGAAAATTATATCAATATTCAAATGACCTCACAATAATCAATGACCCCTAAATATTGTAAGTATACCATCCGAATCTTAGAGGTCATATTGCATAGCACATGGATACAGCCTTAGTTTATGCTTAAATACCGTGAGGAGAAATAAAATGTATTAGCGAAGAAAATTTCATTACAAGTAGACAACGTCATCGATTTTTGGCTGCGCAAATATTCAAATCTCTGTGAGCAAGCAACACCCTTTCCTGTCGACAGATGTCTTACAGATAAAAATTCTGATTTTAGAACCGAATGAAAAGAATTTATCAAATGGTAATTTTATTCCAATCCGCGGTCAATCAACCAAGTCTTTTCAATGAATTTACATTTTCTCGAATTCTGAAGTTTTCAATAGAATATATTGACGTCCTTGGGAACGAGTATCTTTAGGGACAACCGCCCAACACAGGTTTTTAAGATACATGGAATAAAAAATCACAGTGCCACCTGAGAATTCAATTCTGAGGTAACCTATTCGACCTTCGCCGCTCATAAGTCTAAAAAGGCACGCTGATTGCCGACGAAAGGCAAGCTACGGTTGAGTGAGGGGATTATTTCTTTCGCAACTCGAAGCTTAACAGTTCATGAATGCAAGCTCATTTGGGCTTGGTGGCAATAGCATAATTGCATCACGGTGAGCATTGCTTCCTAGAAAGATACCGCGACGCGAACCGGTGTACTTCAAGGCATGGAAAACAACCTTGATACAAAGTTCGCGGAGGAAAACTTATTCCCTGACGATAATCAAATTATTCTGTACGCAGTAAAATTTTTTTGCCTTTTTCGCAGAAAAACAACAGCCAAAAAAGTTAGATCAGACATAAGTTCACCAGAACAAGAATTTATAAAATATTGCGAAATATTTTAAAGCACCACAAAAAAAACTCACTCACTGGTTCAACTCGAAGATTGGTTTGGATAGGTGAGGGTAGAGCTCAACCCAGACTTGGCCACAGACGGGTGAATAACACACATTCAGGGTAGTGGTTCCTTTCCCTGAGCCACATACCACATAGGAGGTGTGCCCGAACACTTCACGAGGGACTTGAGTTCGGGACCCCTCGTTCAGCAGCCTAACACTATTCTCTTAGCTTACAACACACCAAACAGCGTATTATAATTTTTGACATTATATTGCGCGGCGGGGTGTTTTAAATACTTCAGTATTCTATTAATTTTTAATTTTAGGATTTTTCATGTATATTTTTTTGAGTTTTGGTGTTAGAAGGTTTGCAGCATAGATTTTGATCACTCTCATTTCCCTGGATGCCACATAGACTCCTTGGAAACAACTTTCGGGCAGGTTCTGAGCGGAAATCAACAAGGAGGACGCATAAAAAGGAAACATTTCTCGCTGGAATCAATGGAAGACCGATAAGAGATTTCCGCCACAGGTGACCTACGACATGCGATCGGCCAAACATAAGCCCCAGCATTTTGGGGAAGCGATTTTCTTATTTCCCCTCTTCAATGGGAGGCCTTATCGCGGATCTTGCCTGCGCAGCTCCTAGGGATAAGGGAAAACTTTTGACGCGGCGCGGCGAACAAAGGCAATCGAGATAGGGAAAGGTCGGCAATTCATACCGTTCGGCCGGAAGGCCAAGAGCAGACGAGATTGAAACCACCGCGCCTGTCGATCGCCGACGAATTGGAGTGAGATTAGATTCCGGTCGGCGATCCGAATATCAGCGGGTTGATTCCGCTCTCGAAAGCGCTTCGTAATGCTCATGTGAGAGGGCGCGCCGAAGAACAGAGCTCAGGAGGGTACTTCACAGCTCTAACATACAGAGTGCTTCAGGAGGAGTCTGCTATACTTCAGGAGGTGGTGGGGGAGATTATTTTAAGCATTTTTTGCCCACTAACATGGGGTCCCAACTCCTTAGTTACAGAGATATGGCAACGCGAATATTTTTTTTAATGCACTTTACAGTTACCATGAATACGATTTTTTCCTGGGTATCCCGCCTTTTCTACATTTTATTAAATACTCTGGATTTTGTAAGACATTAAATAACTATGCATGGACGAAAATATGCGATTAAAATTTTCTAAAAAAATGAATCCCAAAATGGGTGAGATTGTGCAGACGTATTGTTGATACTCGCTCGAAGCTCTCGTTTAATTAAGCTAAAAAAAAACTCATTGTAATCGCACATTTTCGTCCAAACCTAAATATTTAATGCCACTGCAAAGTACATCCAAAAAAATTTTTTCGTTGCCATAGCTCATAAAATACGGAAATTCGAAAATTAAGGACAAAAAAAATGCTTAAAATTGTCTCCCATATCACCTCCTGCAGTATTGCAGATTCCTCTTGAAACAGCTTGTATACACAGAACCAACGCAGGCTATCCCTGAATCCCTGTTTACGATGACGAAATATAGTATGTGGAGGAGGCGACCACGGTAGCTAAGGTTATAAACGTCGTGGGGGAAGGGTAGTAAAAGAAGGCTAGAGAAAAACCCAACGAAGGTATAAGTCTTAACTTTACGAAAGGCACCTAGGAGACCACGGCACCATTCGACGGACGAAGTCTGCACTTGATATACCATCCAAAAAGCAAGCAATCAGGGATCGGGTATTCTCTGAAAAACCTCCGCCTTTGCCAAGCATGAAGTCACTTAACTTTATACGACCTCGCCCAACGCCTTCAAGAGTCTACCGTTAAAAACTCAGACTGCCCTTAAATCGTGAAAACGATTCTAGAGCACTTTAATCAGTTCATATGACTGGAATGAAATATATCTCTCTTCCTTGATAATGGTTAATATTCGGAGATATTAAAGCCTGGACACGATGTGAACTAGGCTTCTTGCATTAAAAAGGGAAGGGGAGGATCCGGCATTCGCAACGATACAATATCGCTTCGAAGGCAATGCAAGTCTTGAATACTCCCGGAGAGAGAGCTTTTAACCTAAATTAAATAAAACATTTTGATCATAAAATTAATTCAATATACGTAAGATCAAGTAAAAAGTTTCACTAAACTTTCATACATCTTACGCGACAGCAAAGGGTTGAATGAATCATAAAATCTTGCTGTTCCATCGCCCCAATTTTAGCCGACATGTCATTTGATTCACGAAGCTTAGAGGGCGAATACAAGGATGGAAAAATATTTATCCATCCATCTACTCCATTAAACGCCGCTACATCTTCACCGTGGCGACCACTCCAATAGGCAGTCTCTTTCACGTATGGTCTCGGACAATTAAAAGGAGGCGCCAGAGAAATTTTAGCTTCACGAAAACACTAGGATCCGCTAACATCCGCGACATCCTCTCCTGTTGCAATCTAGTGATAAAAGACCTAACTCCTACCTAAGGATCCTATTCCGGTAGCCAATAAAATCTAAATAAAATATTAAAAATTTTGTGCCAAGCCATATTTTTCTTCAAAAATAGTATTAATCAAATACACCAAGGCGTAAGATTAATGAATGGGTAAAAATTTAAGCCTAAACAAACAATTTGTATAATATTACAACCCTGTAGCTAAGCCAGGTTGGCATCTCACCGTTATTATGACCGAGTACCTGATAAATCAATGCCTCGAAATTTTCGAACCACGAAAATAACTTGACATAACGACCTGAAAACTTTCAAATAAAGGATGAGACGAAGGGGAGGCAGTGACTAAAAAACTTGAGATTCGTCTAAAACACCACACTCATGAACATGGTGTGTCCGCCACTCAATCTTTTTACTGAAAACCGCCCCTATTTCAGCCTTGCCTGAGAACCCGAGGAAAAGTAGGGTAAGTTCCACCTCGAATCTCGTTGTTTCGATAACTACATGTTTTAAGTCGAGGAAATTAAATAGAGTAGGTCCTTGTTCGTCCCGTAGAAATTAGTATCATGTTGCCACTTCGGGCGCATATCATTCGGTTTCCAGAGATGTCCGTAGCGCGGCTTAGAATGTATTGCGATCCATTTATTATCAATATTTGAAACCCAATATTTACAACTGCGGGAAAAAGCATTGATTAGAAATTTATTTGGTAGATGACATCATCACGAATAAAATTTCAGCTATCAGCCCAAATTGTATATCCATTCTCCTATAGTGAAATTCGGATCGCCCGTTAGCGGCAAAACCAAATAATAGTGAAAAATCATGATAAAAATTGTATTCTTGTAATGTAATGTTTTGGGCCAATCAGGGCCGTTCCCGGCTTCCGACGCCGTTTAGGTTTAGTATTCATAATTTTAGAGTGTTTTTGCACGCGCTCACTAGAAGCCTGTCTTTCAAATTCTCCTTCACTAATACTGGAAAGGTTACACTGGTCCCTTTACACTTGAATCGTCATTTTGTCCCGCTTACGCACTTTGCGTAAATTCATCGCCGCTGAAGAGGTGGCATATATACTCACCGGCAGCCGGACCATCCGCGGGTATATAAGCCCGTTGATTTTGTGGTGAGAGAGAGCGACTGGCGAGGTTTTTAAACCCATTCAAATGTGTGGTGAGTGACAATACTGTAGATCCCGACAGAAGAATCCTCAATTGTAATGTTGATGTAGGCTTTCGCGGAGGGGTGCAGTGGGCGCAGCAATGTTTCCGGGTGGTCCTCCACGTCGATTCATCTTCGTGACGACAGTTTCGCCGTCGTTGCAGCAGGCATCTTCAGGTTATAAATAAACTGCCGTCATGAAGATGAATCGACGCGCGGAACAACCCGGAAACCTTGCTGCGCCTCAATTGTATTATTAGAGCTAAGAGTAGAAAATGACATTCTAACACTCCCCAGAGGTGGCACACGCCGCGATTCGTTCCCTGCCTTGAAGATTCAAAACGCACTTTGCCACGAAAAATATCTCACCCAGAGTCCAGAAGACCATACGCACAGCAGAGGGAGAGGAAATGTTTTCTCCACGTGAAGCCTGTGGGACGGAGGGGGGAACTCCCGCGGCTAAGCGACAAACAGTAAAACGCGGAATTGCCGGAAATATATGGAAACAGAAAAGAAGCGTTACACCAAAACCCTTCAAAGAATAGGGAAACGAGGCAGCATGGGGGGAGGAGCGAAGGTATCGAATTTCGGCTCGTATGAATAAGACAAGTGATCCGGTAGCATTCCTACCCCCACGCAAATGGTGAGTCTTTCGGTAGAGAGAAAACATTTTTTCAAGCACAAAAATTATAACTAATGACAAAATATTCTTTTTTCACCGGTTTGTGAGTTTACTTCGTGAAAACACGAGTTCATAGCAAAATGAATACATTGAAGTTTTCCAAATGCCATTCAACTTTATTCGTTAATCCTCAACCGATTTTTAAAAAATTACTTGTCCTTCTCAAGAGAAACTACATTATATAAAAATATTTTTTTATATCCAGCCTCTAAAGGAACATTACCTTATAACAACAGAATAAATTATATATTTTTCCAGATTATCATACAAGAAGGGAGGAATTAATTTGGCATCAACAAATATGAGTTTCCAATGATTACTCCATCTATCAACTACCTCAGCAGTACGCGCAGGTATTCAAATTGATACCTCCACTGCACTGGAGATTCCTGAACTATTATAGATGTTTACGCAAGCGAGCAAGATACGTAATATATATTATCCCATACTTGAAATGACGTCAAAATTATGAGCACAACTCTCGACAATTACGGGAGAAACTTCCTCGTTCCTGAACTCTGCGAATTTTCAATACACCAACACAATAAGCAATGGAAGACGATTTATGTAACAGTAATGGGCAGCCAAGGTTAAGGACGCGAAAAATTACAACACACTCACAACGAAAGGAGTGATACAAGTACACATGACGTCCAGCTGTTTTGTGCGTCACTTCCATCTGTTTCATTACTTGATCTAACCAGAATCATATAAAGAACAATTTAATAAGTGTCACAAAGGCAACGCAAACGACTACTTTCTGAATTTATTGAGGCTACTCCTCACCAAGATCAATTTATTTGTTACGATACTAATACCAAATGCATATAAATACCGCCACTGGTCATGCATATGTAACATCCTATTTCTTCAAGGGTAACATGACGGGTTTGAACATCCGAGTGCAACCACTCTATGAGAATACCTACGAGGTTGAAGCATTTTTAAGCACCGGTTTAAGAGTTTTAAGGCTTACACATTCTTTTGGAATAAGCAGATCATACGAGAATCGAATGAAGTCTATATTCCCCATAAATACCATGCCCGTAAAATTGGCGCTAGCACACAATATGTAAAATTACACACACATGCAGAACTATTAGACATGTATTAAAGAAAGGCCTATCTTTGCTAAGTACATAATTTGGAAGCGTTACTTTAAAGAACCTCAATGCATACCGGGTTCTCCACGAAGCAGAAAGTAGAACTGGAAGTAAATATTTACGCCTCAACGTCAAGTGAAAGGGACGAGAGGAAAAACCGTTCAGAAATGCAGCATGAGAACCTTTACAATCAGTCATCTGAGCACACCCAAAATTAAATACCAATTTATAAAGAGAAAAAATAGGCATCATAGTGTATGTGGTATCAACTAAAAGCAAACCGAGAGATTAAAAGCACTAGCCTCAGGAATATTAAATGCCATTCACTCCCACGCCAAGACACACACACAGAACCGCACTACAAGATGGTCACAAAACCTCGGAGATAGTTTACAAAATAAAGTTCTCATATTCCTCCTCATCACAGTGATACATGAAAAGTAATTATACAAACAGCTGTAGTAATTTTTCACACTATTTTATTTTCTCAACCGGTTATGAGACAGCTCTTGATAATGATGGGTAAACATTGAAACCTGTTGAGCAAATAACATAGGATGGAAAATTACTACAGCTGTTAGTATCACTAATAATGATGAATTTCCACAAAGTGAATTCGTCAACAATCAACGTGATACATGAACTACTAATTCATAAATTAATTCAAATGTAGAATTTTAACTGGAGGATATGCAAATACTGCTTTTACTGCAATGAAATAAACTCTGTCAATGTGTGGCCCTAGGCTGAGAACTATAATGAAAATTACGTCAAAATAAAACAATCTAAATATTTTACCAAGCATAACCCATATTGGGAATCTTGGTTACTTAAATAAAATTGCAATGGCCATAGTGCAATCAGTGGAAGGTGTGTACCTTGAATATTAGGGAAGTCGACTCAATAGAAATAAACACATTTATTGCGATTTTTTTACTACCAGTGACTGTTTTCGGGATTAGAGACCAAACCAAACATTAAATCGCAAGCTGCGAATCCGCCACTAGTTTTCGTGCAGGAACATCCCCTTAAAAACATGGTCCGGAGTGCATTTAAAACATCCTTTTAAAATTCGCTCAGCCATCGCGAAAAACGGAAATGGAAATATGCGACGGACGCGAAGAGAAAATCTGCCCTCGCGCAGCACAGAAAGTGAAAAATTTCTGCCATAACCATCCATCTCTCTCCTTTCCTCCATACGAAATACCTGCAGAAGGGCAAAATTGGCAACATCACCACTCCACGAGATCGATATACCTCATAATGGACAACGTGGAGGCTTGGTGGAGGATTCCCGCGAGCTAAAAGGAAATACGCGAAGCATTATGCTCATCGAAGCACTCAAGTAACTGGTTTGGGTGCTCCCAAGGCAACGGAGAGGTGGTAAGCAAACTCACAACCACTTTCCTCCTCCCGTTTACAAGACGTATGGCTGTGGAATACCCGAGCTACGTCGGGGTGCCTTGCTATGCAGGCGACCTTCACTTTCATTTTCTGATGACAACTTGGGGAGGTTGATGCTATTCTATGACTGTGCAAATGTAATACCTCAAACGGTTAAATTCCATCAAAATCCCATTTTCAAACTACGAGGAGCCAATGTTTCCTTACTTCACAGGTATAAACCAAAAATAATCATTGAATGAGCTATTTATATTTTCGATTCGAAATTTAGCCAAACACCTCATTTCACAACATTTAAGTAAATACATAACATAAGTTCAAAATCTTCGGAATTAGAATGAAGTCAATTTTTCTAGGGAAATCCACTTGTACAGGACAGAGGTACGAAAACTAAGTGCCCGTAACAGCAAGATAAAATCAAATAGCTGGGCTGTCTGTATTAACGGCCTATTTCATGAAGAGTACCGTCCAGCATCATAGCAAAGATCTCTCAATTTTTTCCAACGCCCACTTAAACATGTGAATCGCGGACAGTATGCAAGATTTTTTCGGAGAAACCAAAAACAAAATAAGAACGGCCGACGCCACCATAATTCTGAAATTCTTTTTTTCACTCGGCGCCTACCGATCGATGCCCAACGGTATATCCTCAGCGTTCTGAGTCGTCCCCAAGAGAGCAAGCTTTCCACTCAAAAATCACCAGCATCTGAATTTTGTACGGCTGTAAGGCTAAAGCCACTCCACGATAAAAGAGACTCGGGGTTCCGAGGAGTTCGGCTCATCCTCTCGCGGCCCCCGTACGTCTCATGCACTCATCGCTTCTTGATACCCGCGAAGGGGATAAGGAGATACCCCATCCACCGCGACCACGGACCGGGATGTTTTTACAATGGGTGAACTGTAGACATGAAAAATAGGCCCGAGGTGAAATAAGACTGTCGAAAGTCTGAAGCTGAAACTGGCAACCCTCGACACGTCGATAATAACACAAAAAGTACCACACTATCAATAATACTTCATTACCTGGTGAACAAATTTTGAAATATTTAGTATGTTTTACATTTGAAATTTTTTTATATTTAGTTTTATATTTGAAACAATTCGCGCGCTACAGAATTCATATTTTTACTACATCTACATCTAAATATTATCCCGCAAAATTTCGAATGTTATCACAGGAATTACGTAAAATATGACGACTTCAAGTTACTTTCTTCACTGCCACAATTACGCCTGTGACACGCGAGGACAATGTTTATCCCCTTCTCAATTACAGATAATGATGTAAACGATGATGATATTCTAGTGGGACACCATTTTTTCAATCAAATTATTGAATTGACTTGTTGCTACTGATTAGAAAACAAATTTTGCAGGAGTAAACCTAGGAGGCGAACAAGCGGAATTTTAAAAAGCTAAACTTTCAGTTCCTAAGTCATTATCGTAAGTTACACGTCAATATTATTATACCCCAAGAAATAATTAGAATATTCTTTGCCGTAGAAAATCAAAGAGATATAATGCAAGTAGCATTCAATTATAAATGGCAAACCGACAATGGATACGGCAGGTATACAAGACGAGAGGAGGTTACGAATAATAACTACCTTCACAGCTCTGTGCATGTGCCGGCCTCACTCATGAACCTTGAACGCAAAAATTAGGACTTGATCAACTGTGAAGCAGAAGTTCACGTTGACGGCGACCTTGAACCGTCTAGCCGGAAAGGTAGATGGAACCCAAGCTAAAGTGTGAAAAATACGGAATTTTTAGCGTACCGCCAAAACGATTGCAATAATTTAACAATTGAAAAAATAACATAAGACTTCCTTCGAGAGCAGGATAGACTACAGGAACACAACTCAATTGTCTCTATACGATTCACATGGACTAACATCTTAGTAATGGAAATTAACGCACCGAAGGACAAAAAATTACACATATTTTAAAAGCCGTTACGATAGACTTTTTAGTGTTACCTACCACTCAGAAAAACTCGGATGGGGATCACTATCAGACGATAGACTGAAAACTAGACTAAAAATTTAATGTAAAATCAAGAGATGTTTATTTTTCGACGAAGTTAACCATATTTTACGAACGCCAACATACTACGGTAGTTCAGATCCTAAAAAATAAGAGAGAAAGAAAGACAGTACCTAAGTCATTATGATATGAAAGAGAGACCGCGTAATGGATAGATTTAAAATGTCTTTTTTTCCGCGATCGATAAGAATATAATGGCAATGTTAGGACTTACAAATAGTGTGATTGGCTGATGATGTACTTCAACATTTCTTAATGAATGTTCCTGAATTTCCCTCGCATTTCTAACAGCATGTTTTGCATGTTCTAATTTTATAGACAGATTGCCTTCATAAGTGGGGTATACATTAATCCAATAGCTTACGTGCCTTATGTATCCTACATGTTACGTAGTGCATGGTAGTGGAAGAAAATTTTAATCCTCTGGTGCATGTTGGTAATTTTTCACCCCCTGCCAAACACCTCTGTAGATCACCTCTGTAGATAAAAAGCAAGGACATATGTAGATGTAGATGATTCTCATCTAAACCATCATGGTAGTATAATCCAGAGAATCATACCACATTTACTAGATGCCAGGAACGATTTAGGGTCGAAAGACAGCCTTAAAAGGGTTATAATTCCATTTTCACGTCATAGGCTTTGACAAGAAATAGGTTTCAGCCCACATATCTGAAACATGCTCTATCCATTTATACCACAGAAAGTCGGGCAAAGGATATGGGTTACCTATAGGATATTTCTAAGAACTAAAATTACGTAATTTAATACCATACTCCTAACTACACAAAACTCAAAACGTAATACTTAAGAGAGATACATCATAATCTATCGGGAACCACCCACTACATTTTTTTATGGATCCGACCCCGCACTAGCATCCATGAATACATTACCTAAAAAACGTTAAAAATCAATTTACGTAGGCATGTACCAAGGTGAAAAAACACTCCCAAACCCATTTTACATTGGATTTAGAAGAGCTACAGGGCGAAGCGAGATTTTCGTCTCTTTCATCTAACGTGAACAAACATTCCAATGGACATCGCCGCGGACAGCGAAAAAATCGGACGGATATCACGTTCTGCCCCCTATACTACGACCTTACACGACGATTTCGGGCGTGCATACACTAGGACGCGGGAGAGAATTTGAGAAATGCGCCCATCCCACAACGTTAGTACAAAACCGAGCAATAGATGGCGCGAGAGGGGGGGAATTCCACGAAATGAGCGAAATGACGGGAGGATGCAGAGGTCGAGAGGCAATGGACGGGAGGATTTATAGAGGGGAGAGAGGCGAGAGAGGGGGGAGGCAGGAGGGATAGACAGGGAGAAGGGGAAGGGGTGGTTGGAGGGAACAAGGTCATTCTCAAAAACAACACTTTCTCCACCCCTCCCACTCTTATCCTACCCCACCCTACAACACCACTTCCTCTCCACGCTTCCCCCTCCTGCCTTCAATGTTAAGCTTCCCCATTCCACCTTACAGTCATCTCTACCCCTCCCAAGCACCACGTCGCCCGCCAGCCCAGCACAAGGCCATCGGGTTGTGTGTATGTGCAAGGAAAGGGAGGGGGAAAAGGAAGAGGAGAGACTTCTGAGCCAAACGTGTATGAAAAGCTCTGGCTCCGTAACGACTCCGATGCGCGCAGCTCCGTATACCCATCGTTATGCGGAGATGACCAGGGCGGGGACCTAGAGCGTCATCTACTTCGCGGATGGGCGTATGAACGGGCGGTCGCGCGCGTCCTAAAGGGTCATCCGTATCCAAACCAGGCGAGCAAGCACAAGGTAGGATGGAAAATGAACTTCGCTTGTGTACACACACTCCACCAAGGCCGCAGCGATCAGGGTGGGGGATTTGGGATTTCATACCCTCCCCTCCCCGGAATATATTTGCCCTCCCCTCCCTTCAAACCGCCCCTCTCCCACACCCCCGATTTTTTTTCCTTGCTGCGGCCTCGCATTGTACCAATTTTTCTCCTGACCAACAATCCTTTCCATTAATAATACGCTTGGCATCGCCAATAATGGCACCGTCCACCAATTTTAATTATTATAGATTGTGATTGAGTTTTAAAAATAAAGAGACCCGAGACAGAAAATGTGGTGCACTACCAAATCTGTGACTTTGTTGAAATGACACATTGCAATATTTCCACTTATAGATTTATTTTACACTACGCGTTTCGTCGTTACAGCGACATTTTCAAGTGTGAAAAAAGTCTTAAAGATTTTCCTTATATATCATGGTGCTTGAAGGGGGGGGGGGAAGTAAGATGGAGAATGGGGTTTGGGTGACGAGAAGTGAGCATATTGAGGGCTGTGGGGGGGGGGGGGGGTTGGAGGGTCGTTTTTTAGGGTCTCGAACTGAAGGAGGGAAGGAAAGAAGGTTCTAGGATGGGTGAGGGTACCCCGCACTCGTTCACTGTCTTCTTTCGGGTTGTCGTTGTCAGGATAGCGTCCTCGCCCAGATGATCTTCTCCTCCTGGGTAGTTGACCTCGTGTCCTTCTTCAACTGTTCTTCTGCGGTGTGAAAGTGGGGGTGTAGTGTGGAAAGGGTTTGTACAAAATTTTTTTTACAAATTACAATTCACAAATCTGTGACGTATAACGAAAAAGCGAAAATCGGAGCGAAGGTCGTCGATACAACCAAGCTTGATTAATAGCGGTCGCGGTCCTATCTTTAAGGTTCACGTAGAAAATTTTTGATCTCGTACAGCTATTCCAGTCCATCGATTGAGAATCGAAGGGCACTTTCGATTTGCGGCGATCTCGGAGTAACTACGTCTGGTTGATGGCTATTGTGGTCGGGGACGGTGTACCTCACAGATTTACATAAAAACGGTCGCGTACGACCTAGTGTCATCAACATCCCAGCGATCTCAACCACCTCGCGGTTGTGCAGCATGTCCTGAACTGTCATCAACATGCATGAGTACTCGTGCTGCAATGAGCAAGCAAACATTCCACAAACGAGCACGTATGCGGCCGCGATAAGCTCCCTTCAACAGAATTAATCTGCCAGATACGAAGTATTAAAAATTTACATTTGAAAATATACATTTTTTTCCAAATGCATGCATGCCATGAAAACCATGTATGATGAGGTCTTCATCCGATTACAAAAATTTGAAGAAACAAATTAATAATAAATAAACTAATTAGTTTCACAGCTACAAGAGTGGCTTATTCCTGTGGTATGGAGAAAATGTCAGCAAACGAGTAAAATGTTTGTTACACCTTTGAACGCTACCTTGGAAAGATTAGTGCCAAAAAATAATATTAATCACTATAAATTAAATTTATTCGAAACGATTTTTTTATACTTGTCTAATGGATAATCAGGTAAAAGGGAAGTAAAGAACACTTTCGACGGAAAGTCCAGCTAATAAAAACTAAGGTATTTGGTACAGAGGGAATTTACCAAAGATGTAAAACGCTAGGTGTGTCTCATTAGGTGCTACCTTGGATAAATTAAGAATGAAAAATAATAAAGCATTATAAAAATGTCTGAGAAAACACACTTAGAGGTAATGGACGATGTCTAACCGATTCCTCCAATACGGTGGTCATTGTCAAATATACTTTCGCGAGAATGGTCAAGCATATGTAACTTCTTTTATCAGTAAACAGATCGCCCCGCAATTCTGTAAAACTATAACAGAGATATTAAACAGTGGCAGTGTTATTCATGGTCCCAAGCCATTTACTTCAGCACATTTCTCTCCGTTATCAGCAATTCTTTTAAGATTATTTGATAATTAGCTTAGATATATATCATACTCCTCATAACCCACCACATGCATTCCCGGTGAATGCATAACCTCAGTGATACAACTAGGTCACAAAGACCTCACATACGAAGGAATAACACCTCCGAATTAAATCAATGCAAAAGATCTACATCTATATAACACCCCGCGAGCCACCTCTGGGGTGTTTGGCAGGGGATAGCATATCACCAGCACGCAAGAGGATCCCCAAATGCAAACCACTCGATTATAAAAATACTATGCAAAATAAAAAATATACGTCACATTCATTCATGCAAAACTTGCCAACAGATAGTCGCTCCTATACCAAACCCTAAGTCCCCAAAATGCTAGCATCATTTGGAAATAAATTTTCATGAGAGCATTTAGGCAAATTTGGGCCTGGGCAAATATTTTTGCAAGCAAACAAAATCAGTAGGTACTCACGCACTTTAAATCACGCACGAAGTAAAAACACCATGCTATTTTCCATACAAAGCCACGTTTGAATGAGCACTCCACAACCCAAATTCCCCGGCAATCAATCAATCAATCAAATCAAGCAATTTCGCTGAAGATCTTTGGCGATATATGTGCACCATAGTTGGAAACCACAACAGAGATACTCGTGCAGTGCATTCATGCTGCATCACACGATAGGCATTCGATGTTTTTTCATTCTTTACGCCCAGTTGAAAAAATATCCCACTTGTCCTTGACATTATTATGTAAGGGCATTTGACACCCGAGTCGATGACTCTCCGCTGGTACAAGTCATAAGACTACGTCAGAATTGGTAGTTCCTCCCTTTTCAATGGCTCGGACCACTTCATGACGCATCTGCCTGCCACTCTATGGATAAATAGACAAGCATCTGGCAGTTTTTTAAAGTCTTCCTCACTATTATGCGATTGCAGGCTTTTTGAGCGGCTTTCGAATCAAGCTACCACTGCGATCATTAAAAGACTCCGCAAGCTGAAGCAGGAAAGCGTGGAGCATGCATTTTTTTCCGACCTTGACAAACAAAACACCTCGCACACGATTCACAGCTGAGAAACAAGCGAGATCCAGGAGGGATGAAAGGAAACTTTCATAAAACAAAGAGAGAATGAAGTAAGATGAATCTTTTTTCGCACAGGAATTTAACAAACGGAGGTAGATGCCCGGTTACATGGCAAACGCTAAAAAGAGAAATATTTTGCGACACGATCCCGTGAATATAGTCAAACATCAGCGCCTCCATATCAAGTTTATTTTAGTTATGACCAGAAATAAAATTATTTCGTTATTTCTGGATTAGCACAGACGTTCTTTCATCTTACCATTTCTGAGTATCGTTTGAGTTTTCTTTCATCGCGGAAAACACTTTGTTTGACAGTTATCTTGCTAGGAAAGATATTTTAATTATAAATATTACGATTTAATTCATGCCCATTAGCAAATTTTACGCACACGACGACTTAAGCGCAAACATACAAATAAATTCACAGGTAAGAAAAGAAAGGGATAGGAAAATGTAATGGAAAAAGGATCAGGACAACGGTGCTGTGTTATATGGAAAAAGCCCGAAATCAGAGGGTAAAAAAGCGGCCTGACTGAGACACGAACCCAGAACCTCGCGGTTGCCGGCCGGGTTCTCTACCAGTTGCGCTATCAGGACGCTTAGATTTACTATAATTCCCGAAAACTCCCTTTCCTTTGGCCCACAAGAGTAACCAATAGATGGTACGGGGCAACTCACCGCTCACCAACACACGAAATGGACAAGGACACAAGAATGAAAGGAAATATACACACTCACGCGATAGCTGAAAGAGACATGAACATGCGTTTCGGGGCACGCTGAGCCCAAGTGAAATCAGCCAAGATGGCCGATACACTATTTCATTCATTCACACGACGCCTTAAGCGCAAACATACAAATAAATTCACAGGTGAGAAAAGAAAGGGATAGGAACTTATTTTCAATGAATTATCATCACCTTCAGGCGCTAATTATGATTAATAATGGAATTTACTTAATTTATTATTAAATATTGTTAAATTACTTGCTTACTTGTATAATTATTTTTTTTCTCTTCTTATCTTGACCTCGTTTAATACATGTTATAATATTTCCTTATCTTTCTTAATTCAATATTTTCAAATTTCCTAACATATTACAAATTGCCTCATAGGTACCTAACTTAAAAGCCCACACCAGGAGGAGAGGATCTCGTCTAGAATTTAGGGTCAGTCACAGCAGAAAAGGAATTTATGACACGACAATTATTTTGATTGCATACATCTCAACAGAACCTTTCTAACGCATCCTCCCTTCAACTTTTCACCAAATTGTACCTCAAATTAAGAGATATTATTGCAAAAGAAATTGTAACAAGAAAAATTAAACCAGCATTCATTGATATTCAGTATATGCATCAAAAAGCACGAGATACCTAAATATTATTGCGGTGAAAGTGTAAGAATTAGTTGGACACTAACTATAATAAGTAGAATTTGAGGGTTGCAAGAATATGACCCACGTAGTAACAATGTTATCTAGAATTGAGACTTGAACACACTTTTAGTGTGCCATCGTAATATAATCTCCATCAGAATAGTTAGCCTCTCTTGACCTTTCCATGAGACCCGCATTCCTCTGAATGAGAAACATACCAAGGTCAATCATACCCTGCAAGTTCAGCAGCGACTCTTACCTTGGGATCATTCACCGTAGGTAAGGATGATTTTTTAATATCCTAAATATGTGAGGAAATAAATTAGATGAAATCGAATTCGATCCCGTAAAACATATTTTTCTATAATCAATGCAAAACCACGCGGTAGGAATTTTCTGAGGCCAGAAATAAATGAAACGTGGTGTTAACCACTACTTTATCTTCCATATTTATCCAACCAATGCTGAATCCTAAAATTGACAAAAAAAGGAGGTTTCAATTTATGCCGATTTTTGATTAGGCACAGAATTAAAGTATGTAATCACATGTTGCAATCAGAGTATGTTTAGAAACGCAGAACAATACTACGATGGAATGCCTCTACTACTTCCAGAGGTCAACAACATCCTTCCGGCCTTCGCGCGTTTACACGCATTGTGAAAATAAACGTTGCAAAGTTGATAGAGAGGGGTGAAAAAGGAACACGCGAGAAGAAGAAATAAATTCGGCGATCCAGAAATCAACTATCGTTTCGTAAGGTTCCTTACATACTAAATAAGCACGCCACGGCGAGCCGTTAGTGCCACGTTGATGCGGGAAGGCAGCATTTGATTGCTATGGCGCAGCTTCGCAATGGCAACGTGTCAGTGTTTGTGGAGGTTTCGGAATCACCTTTAAACCGGCGTCGAAAACCCGGCTAGAATTCCATGCAGCAGCAAAAGACAAACCGAGAAGCCACGGGTAAGAGTTGAAAAATAAAATAAAAAGGTAGTAAATAAAAAGAAACCAATCCCTAAATTAAGCACATGAAACGAAAGACCAAAAAATGGAAACCTTCCATACAAAGAAAAACGTAGTTTTTTTCAACCTCTTGCTAGGATGAGGACGAGTTCGATCGACGGAGAGGAATTCGCAGAGCGAACCCGGCTTGCGGAGCTCAGGAGGTTCGTTCAAGACGGATGTTGAAACGTGGCGCGCGAGGTCGGCATGTTCCCCTTTTGTTCGCTGGATGACGTTTCCTTATACCGCTTCTCCTCCTCCTCGGCTCGTTTTGTTTGCACCCCGTTTCCGACCGGTTTTGACATAAGGCGCCGCCCGGTATTGTGAAAATTCCGCGCGGCTGCATTGCCGCGGAGAGAGGGAGGTTCACCCCTGGCACGAAGCGCTAGGTTCTGCCGCGGTGAAGAACTCGGGATTATTTAGGAAGTCCCAAGATATAAGAAATGGACGAATTTCCACCGTGCAATACTTATTGCTACAGCAAATGTATATTTATTGGTTAGCTCCTCATTATATAGCGGCAACATTATTATTTTTATCAATTTTCAATTAACCCATTGGTTTCGAAGTTAGCAGAAGTTTCCGTTGTTAACAACGAATCCATTAATTTTAGTGATGTAAACAATTTGTTTTCGGAAAACTATTAATACTAGATCTAGCTTTCTTATATCAAAATTTCTAGTTACCGGACCGAAAACTACGTGAATACCAAGCGCTACAAGTTGGGCAACTTGATTTTACGCGCAAAAAACGAGTACTTTTTTTAGGAAAAAAATTATTTACAGGAAATACCACACAGACAGTAGTTCTGCCGCGGTAAAAAATTCGGGTAAGCGAGATAATTTAGGAAGTTCTGAGATATAATAAATGCACGGATTTCTGCCCTGCAATACCAAAGGCTACAGCAAATGTATATTTTTCGGTTACGTCGTCATTACCTAGCGAAAGCATTATTATTACTTTTCCTAGAACTGCATGCTATACTTTGTTAGTAACGACGGGTTTTGATTCGTACCACTTTCACGTGTACATAATTCCCTTAAAAATTATAAAAAATAGACACCCCAATACTCAACTTCAGTCGGTAGGGAGCAATGTAGTATGAAAGAGTGACCTAAACTTTTTACGACACTGAAATTTATCGTGGATGGGGTCGGTGTGGTGATTTCAGTGTTGGTATCCCACCCTGTGGGTCCGGGTTAGTATCCCGCGGTGACGGAGATTTTTCAGTTACTGCTCGCTTCAGTGTTTGGTGGAGGACATCTTAGTACAGCACACCGTCGAGATCACGATGCATACACAGCGAGAATAGATATCACTTGGCAAAGAGCCTCAGTAATATACAAAAAACGGAGCAATTTAGAATAAATCTTGAATATAATTAATAAGGATTCAGAATTGACTGAGCCTCCAAAATAACTTAATTTGGAAATCAGAACTTCAAATACGTCAATGTATGCCATTCAAAGAGTTAAGACAACGGAAAGAAGTGATATTACATTCATAGCAATTTAAATGCCAAAAATCGTTTCTGCACACTATCCCAGTAGAATAAACAATAGAAAATTGTGGTAAAAAGGTAACTACAAAATATAACGTGAAATGAAATGGCAGGGAAATTCAATACGTTGATCGGCCACATACATTGTGAAAAGTATCATCATACCCACCCGCATCATGCATGCATATTGGTGCGAGTAAAACTCATGCTACCAATGAAGCACACAAAAAGCACACAGGTAATAAGGTTGTAGGGTGGGAGTACTCCCTTAAAATGCTGGGAAAATAGCTGCATTCGAGTTCACAAATGAAAAAAAAAATCCGGGCACGTTTGACGATTCCCCTCGTGCACCATAAAAAATATAAGATTTCCTCTTATTCGGAGCGCGGGCAACGGCTTTCGCGGTAGAACGTCTGGCCAAAGAGACGTGCCCCGGGAGCTCTGCGCAAGTGGAAGTGGCTTATACAGAAAATTCCTCGCTACACACTGGTGCCATGACAATTTAAACCTGGGACATGGGATCAAACTGATCACCCATCAACGCGAAAATTGCTATGCATAGTTTCCGGGGCAAAATTGTGTATCTGTTGTCTTATTAGTGAAATTTCCCAATTACAAGCATAAGTTCTGAAAATTGAAAACCTTTTTAATTCAAAATAAATATTGGATTGAATGAATGAAATTTAAGTAGGCCTTTCGATAAAATATGGACGAGCTAATCCAATTTTCCTAAACGAAAGTCTTTCATGCATGACGAAATAAATATACCGTAAATATTACTTGAAGGAAATTAAATAAACGTTTTAGAAATCTTATTCCATAAACACTCATTTTTTCATGGCAAAACATTTTACAGCCAAATGCTTATAAACGCAAGTTCATACTATTTAAAAGATGGACTAATTTTGAACATGCGGATATCGGTGGGAAATTTCACTTACCGGTAGAAATAACTTAGCAATAATGGAACGAGTAATAACATTTCTACTAGCATATACAACCTTTTTTACGATAGCGCAAAGGATTTTTTTTTAATTTTAGCCATTAACACAGTAAAAGATTTCAGATTTTCCCAGTGTTTTAAGAGCAAAAATTTTTCTCAATATTCGCACCAAGTAATGTTTTCAATTGCAGCCGACGCGTCGCGACGCGACGTTCCGAAAGACGAATTGTCATCCATTTTTAGGGCGTTACCCTGCTGGGTCCGATTCCAACTCTATTTTATTTAATTATTTAAAAAGCCAACACACAGCAATACTGCCAATTTACAGAGGTCTAATGACAAAACAAACAAGGTATTGCGACAAGGTATCTGGAAAGACCTTTTTCACATTTTGCGTCGGATTTTTGGATATTTAACAAAACTGATTTCAAGGAAAAATATCCAGAAACGAAGGAATTTCACACAGAAATGGACACTGAATGATCCACATCTACCTTAATAAAAAGGTGTATACAATCTACAGTATTACAATCGATGCAACGATAACTTGAGGAGAGAGCTTTTTGATGAGTTAAAACCTCTGCTCGCCGCGTCGATCATCAAGGAATCTTTAATAATATTAAAATCTTACATTTGCATGAAATTTTGGATTTGCATTGCGATACGCCATCTGTCACTAAATACAACAGTTCCGCAAAAAAAACGTAAATCCAGACTTCATTTTTCTCACAACGTGACAATTTCGTAAATGCAGAGTTCACTGTGCACTGCTAAACGTTTCTACATAAGATCGCTAGCTCACCCTCCCACGGTCGCTTCACTCTGGGAGCTGGGGAGGTTAAATTGAGCCCAACAGCGGATCCCATAAACTCATTTTGAACGCGGGAAGTGCTGCGAATGAAATTTACGGTGAGGTATTGGGTCCCATCTGTCACTGCATTGGCGGAATAATATAATGCCGAATAAAATCTGAGGGAATTGGAAGCAAATAATGATGGGATTTCTTTAAAAATATTCTTAGAAAATCGAAAGAAATGTTGAAGCAATCATCAGCGAAGTCACGCCCGTGAAGTTTTTGCGATGAACCATAATTTTGCTCTACAGCCGGTTCTAGTCGAAGAAAACATACAATAGAATACAACAATGGACAAGGAAGATGGACTTATTGACCCGGGATGTTACCCCAGAAAGCTTTACCCAATACTCCTCCATATTTCCCGCAGTTCTACGTCAGAAAATCCTTATTTATACCACTGATTAATGGGAAACAATCAGAATATTTAACTCAGCTAACAATTAAATCATTCTGACTTGGCCCCTTGCCCGGGTAGCGGACGCTCTGGAGTGGGGCCAATTCCGCATTAAAATATTTCTGAAAGAATATTTTTTCGCTCTCCATTTCCTTGAAAAACGATCAATATGAATTGATGAAATTATAATCTCCCATGTCGCGAAAACAATGCAATGTGCACAAATCTCAAAAATAAAAAAGTAAACTGCGAGACACCGTATCTCAACAATCGTTCGAATAACAGCGGCGAGTTATGATCGGAGTATGATCAATGGATTGAAAACATTATATGCTTATAGTTTTCATATTCTTCGGAAATTAAAAAAAATATGATATTCATATTACATAATATCACAATAATAAGTTTTTTGCGCAGCTTCTAGCAGCAAACGGTGACTTCACCTAATTCTGATCCAAATATCCTGATTTTCAACGCTCCTATTTCCCAGAGCTTTCAGTCATTCATATTTATCTTCATTTAGGCAGATAATAGACGATGCATTAATAATAGAAGTAAAGTAGAGAAGTTTCCTAGGCTCCCTCCTAATTCCAACCTTCACCGACAAATTCCCTCATATTATCCAGCCTCTCATGAGAGTACATACATTAAAGAAAACCGAGTTTCGAGCGATGGAAAGGAGACGCGGATAGAAACGGGTGTTCTTCAAATACAGCCGTCACACAGGTGCTGCGCTCATTTCAAATTCACTGAATTATTGCAATCCATGAGCCGCGAAGAAGCGCAAACTAGACACGGTCGAGGGTATGCAACGGCAAAGCGAAGCCGTATTGCCCTGGAAGGGTTTTTCAGGCGAACTGAAAAGGATTTCCAGTGGGAATAGTAGAAGCACTTCTTCACAGGGCGCTGGTTCCCTTTAATTAAAACACACTCCGCGAAGAATCGATCGACAATCAGATATAGAGGTTACTATTAAAAATTAAAAAGTAAATATGACTCAATGAAGCTATTCAACGGAGACGTATCTAACATTCTAAACAATGCATGACGGAAAACAAACTGCGTTGAGTTGAGGAATTTCCACTACACTCTCAAATATTAAGTTTTATTTTCCACTAATTCAGTAAAACTTTAATGCTCAAAATACTGCACACAACCAAAAGCCGAGAACATATATGATTGTAACCAAATTACTTTAAAAATTTAACAAAAAAGATGAGAATTAAATCATTCCAAGCTTGCAAATTATTATTTCTTTAGTGAAATGCTTACATTAAAGGTACAAGTACCTCATTATTCATCATAAGATTACTACGACAGCTTTCCTGGGAGTTCCATCACTGGAATTATTAGGAGCACTGTTAGAAATAATAATAATTACAATAAAACGCCGTTATTTGCGCCAGATTGAGACCATGATGTATGTCCCTTCTTCCATCTATCCCCTTAAACGAACGAAGTCCGTAATAGGGAGATGTTAGAAGAAATAACGTATACGGCAAATGGAGGAAATGGGATCAATTTCATACTTGGGACGAAGAGAGAGTACTTTGCGAGATGATGTACGATAAATAGGAAGATTCAGAGAATTCCAGCGTTATTAATTTAGCAAATAGCTCTTTTTAAGTCATTTTTCTTTAAAGTTTTAAAGCTATCTCAGCCACAGCATCTGCAAGAACGATCACAAGGATTTCTACACCTTATTCTCTAAATAGAATTAAGTAATAAATGATGATAAATCACATCATTAAAAATGAGCGTTTAAAATAATATTGAAATTTCCATTTATTCCACGATATTAATTCAAATTATTATGAAATACTTAAGGTGTACCAATAAATAAGATTTTGGTAAAGTTAACGGCGACCCTAACACAGTGTTTCAATGTTATTCTTCCACGGCAACCCACGAATTCCCTGTCCTTCACCGTTATTGGACCCCATGTCATAATCGAAACAGATACGTTTCCGTACCTGGTTGCAATGGCATAAAAGAAGAACACTGGCTAATTTAAAGGTGATAATCATGAGTCTCACTACAGTAAACTACCTCCAACGCTACCGTCCTCAAGGTGACCTGCTCGAACACGCTCAATAACTGGACACAAAAGCTACATACACATTGCAGCGGGATCCAAGGACCAAGAGCAAGCAGAAACAGCTCAATAAAACAAACTTAATTACTACAGCAGCAAAATGAGGTACTGGTTGAAGTTTGACGTTCAAACTGAAAAAGCCAACTATTTTATCCAATGCTCATAAGCAAGACGCAAATTATTTTTTTTACTCACAATTTCCTGCAGAAGGATATTCCGAGTGGTAGGGAAGCACTTTACGTTATCGCATACAATATAAACATTCCTCCATGATATTAATGCCAGTTAGTATTGAGTAAAAGAAAATCCTTAAAAACAAAAGATGCGTCCTGTAGTGATTTCTATCCATTAACATGTCCACAGATATCTTCTTAAATCCTCTTTTATTCAAATTCCGAGGCCAAAAAAACAGATTAGTAAATTTCATACAATGTTTTCCAACCCAACAACAAAATTCAGTAAATTAATCAAATAATAGCAAAAATTAAAAAGCGCGCGGGCGACTGTATCCTACTTTATTCGCCATGGCCCTCTAACAGCAATTAAGTATTGCGGAAAATCATTTACCTAGCTCAATCTGTAGACTCATCAAAGCTTTACCTTGTATTTTAGTGACACAAGATGCGTCTCTTAGGCTATAATTGATTAAAACTTGTAACATACAGAACAATTAATTTTTTTAATTGAATGGGGTACGGTGGAGTTACTACGCTATATTTATTTCTCTCTTGGCATAATGTTTTTCCATAAAATGACCAACATAATCTAGTTTATAACAAATGCCATTGATCTTATGTAAAAATGTGGACACAAAAATGCACTTCTGAAACACGATGGCGCGAAAATACCATTTTTTCACTCATGGCTTCATGATACTTTCTAGGAAATGTTTTTTACTTTCTTCCTCTTTGGAACATCTTATAAGTGCACCACTATCTCTCCTCACAAGTCACCCATTACAGCCAAGTGTTCATCAACAATGCACTCCTCGACTAAGCGAAAATTCGTGAGCGAAACTCTTTTCGGAACCTGGCATAACTCCACCGAACGTGTCGTACGGTATCCCTTGGCTAACACCCTGCCGGAAGCAATCAAAATAAAAGAGGCAAATAAAACGGATGAAAAGGAAACCTTTAGCCCGAAAACGAGGTCAACCATTCAACTCTGACCACTCACGAAGCAAACCAAAGATCCCTCGAAATGTCTGTTCACACCGTATTTTTTTCCTCTGACGAACACTGCCATAAAAGAGGAGAGAAAAAGATCGATTCAGCCAGAATCTCTTTCTACGGCAGCGCACTGCTTACATGGATGCAATATTTCAAACCCACACAAATCTAAAAAAAAAGCATTGAATCCTTTGATGTAATCTTTTTCCTGACAATAATTTAACCCGATACCTACCTTCGAAGTAAAATGTGAGTAATCCAACCAAATCATTGACCATACTATTCCTTATGTTTTGGAGCAATAGTATAATACGTATTCCACAGCCTTATTGTTGTTGTCACTTCATGCTGCCCGTGTTTCACTTGACAAAAAACATATTTTAACATCGGAAGTATAATATACATTAATCTAATAAATACGCATTATTCCCATGAAATAAATGCTCAGAGAATAACTTTAAAACCAGGGGGAAACATCAACGATCACTAGAAGCTACACATCATTTGAACCGCGACTTCAGGAAGCGCTGCTAATAAGAACTAAAGGGATTTGCCTATCCGCTACCGACACTGCTGATAAAGCGCTTTATTTATAAAAGCTAGGAACTAAATAAACCCTCTTCTGGAAAAGATTCCGTTGTCTCCTCTAAAATTATTATAAAGGCTGTTTTACACGGGGCACGGAATTGCGCAGATTAGAGCTGCATTAATTTCTAAAATGGCGCGGAATTGCGCGAATGAATGAACGAAATTAGAACGGGCTATTTTGCCGTCTCGCATCCACGCATTCTCGCATGTGTTCCAGCAATTCACCGCTTTACACGACGCAATTTTGATTGCGCCTTTGTACGTACGTCAGATTGCGCAATTCCGTGTACCGTGTAAAACGGCCTTAATAGTCGGTATTGATGTTTTTTTTCTGAAACAGTTGCTAAGCCTGCAGTTAAAATGAGGAAGGTCCTTTAGCTGAGGGAGCAAGAAATTGCATGAACGAGCTCTTAAAACCTTTTCCCATGCCTATGTCGACGAAACCAATCTCCGAATTCAGTGGTTGTTAACCCACTTCGGAAGGGGACCGATCCATTTCCATCGTGAAGAGGATGAATGGTAGAAACCTGGGGAGAAGGAAAAATGGTGGAGAGGTTCAAGCGCTAACATAAACCTGCTCTTCAAGAATGGAGGCAAGCAATGCACCTCTTAACGCCCTCACAGATGACATGCTGTGAGTATTTCCGAAGAATGATACGAAATCTAATTGAAGCAGGAAGTACCATCTCCGCCACCAGTTTATCAGCTTAAATTCGGGATTCACCTTTGGGGGGAAGACTTAATGGTTAACCAGACATAAGCTAAACTAAGAATGCGACATTTTATCATTATGAATACTAACCAAATTTTATCTTAACAAAGCGCATAGTAAGGAAGCCACCACTTATCAGAGAAATAATGAATACTAACACACTTCTTCCACATGTTAGGATGTTAGTAATCGTTTACACAGCTCATTCCAAACGTACCTAAACAGAAAATGTGCAATTGACACTTCTTATCGTCCGTTTTTCCCACTATGTCGTTTGAAAAAGGTCCACCGGAGGCCGATACTGCGACAAAGAAACGGACGCGCTCTCATCCCGAATTTGCACTTCAGTATTTTTCCAGCATGTCTCAAAATAGCCTGGTAAGCAAAACTATACCCAAGGGGCCTTTCACTTTCGCTAACGCCAAATATCCCTCCACTACCCCATTCTAGGTCGCTTTTCCGAGAAGTCCGCCTTTCGGGTTCCCAATATAACATCCCGAAGAGATTATTTTTGCTCAGTCAGAGGGAAATTCAATAACATTCACAACCAGCAAAGGTCAGTAATAATGTAACATTTACGGGAGAAGACATATGGGCCATGAGACCCGTGATCTCAAAAGTCACACACATCCATTCGTATCACTGCTCGCAGAAACTGTTCTTCCCCAGATACAGATAATACTTACAGCTACGCCGTACCATTCAAGTTAGCTCTGCACGTTCGGTGTCGCCCGATTTTCTCGTCACCGTGGTATCGCTATCACGGCACTATGACATAGACCACATTAAATTAATATTACTCTTAAATAAGAATATCAATGATGAAGCTAGTTGCAACAAACCGCTCAATATTCCAGCAGCCCTAAAACTACTCGAACTATGGAATCTATATGAGTTGCATCTGCAGTAAATACAAATGTTTAAGCTTCTCCATTTAGAAATTCCTTGTTTCAATATTGACCACTCAATCTACTTTAGTTAGTCAGATATAATTTTCAACGTGCGAATTCTTGCGATTAAAAATATTTTATACATTCGTATATTTCGCATCTAACAGTACCCAAGGATCTCCTTTCGTATTCCAATTGGGTTGATACATCATTTTTTCGAGTCGATACCATTTCATTCTTGCAGTTCGCACAGTTAGAACTATGCTGCTTATTTGCGGTAGTATTCACTCACCAAATCTACATAATACCCTGCGAGCCACCTCTAGGATGTTTGGCAGGGAGTGACAAATTACCACCATCCAGCATGGAAGAGGACTGCCCCACATGCACACCGCACGGCCATACATGTATTACGCATAATAGCACAAATTACGTGCATATTCATGCAGAGACAAAACTTTCCAATGGTTAGTAATTCCTATAGGAAATACATGCTAGGTTAGAACATTGGAAGAAAAAAAACTTGTAATGAGTTGTCCTAGCAAGTGACGCCATTAATTCTATTAATTAGACACAGTTGTTACCCGTAATAGTACGAGGGAAGAATGACATTTTAAATCTCTCTATTTTGCGGTTTATTTCTTTCATTTTCTTCTCGTGAACAAGGCGGTAAACGTAGGATATGTTTTACGTCGTCTGAGAAAATATTTTCTCCGAATTTACTAAGTAAAGACATATAGGTCTGTAGGTTCCCACTCGAGTAACAGGGAACGCACGTAATACTGTCGACCACTTTTTCCCCCTTCATCCCACCGTTTTCACTTCACCTTCCGGAAATGGACCAAGCAGCACGTGAGAAGAGGGAAGGCGCGAGCAAACGAGAGGAGAAGCCTAGTGGATACACGAGAAACGGTTAAGAGGTATACGTGAGAGAAGAGCAAGAGAGACGTGGCCGGATGCGACAGAGCAGAAGAGGGTGGAGGAGGGTGGGTTTATGGAAATCCTCGGAAGACGTCACAAAATAGAGGAGGAGGGATGCAGAAGATAGCGCAAGCGCACCGTGAGGAGAAATGAAAAAAATGCCCAATATCAATCACTTACTTAACAATTTGAACCTTATCTAATAAAAACTCTAATTTTCAACCGATTTTGATCGGATACGTTTTAAAATGTTACCTTATTGAATGCACGTATTTCTCTAAAGTTTCATTTTTGCATTCTGTCTACTTTCTACAATATCACAAAAGTTGACGAGAACACAATTCGGCTAACTTTACAGGAGAGAAAAAAACTTAGTAAACCCATATACACCACACATATAGTCTTTTTTTAATATTTTTGTGTGGTATGAATGGGTATTTAGAACTTTTATATACTACTAACTCTTGCACTTATAGCAAACAGACATCCTCTATCTTTATGGCAACAACTTAAAGAAAAAAAATCGCTCAACTTGGACATGTCTTTCTGCAGTTAGCGATTCGTATAATATATAGCAGTTAAAAATTCGCGAACGAACCGACATGCGCATGATAATTCAGTGAAAATTAGAACATTTCTATTTTTGCTCGCATGATATCGTGAATGATGGCATGATCATTCACCGAGTATAGCGGTCTTAACGCGAAAAATCGCGGATGGATCGTCATGCGCATGATTATTCAATGAAAATTAGAACATGTTGTATTTTTGCTCGATCGGTCCCGTGGATGATGGCAGCGTGAATAATTTCATTCGCATGATTATTCACGGTGTACAGCGGCCTTTCCACAGATATTCCTAAGCCATTACTCAAAGTCACATTAATTTCTCCACAGACGTCTAAATTATATTCCACGATACTTTATAGAAGTATTTTCTGATTTTTATGTAATCTTGTACTTCCTACACATTTTTCAATGATTTGTATAACAAGTTTATCTGATTCGCGGAATCTTCAAGCACAAAATACACACAAAATTGTAACTGAACTCGCCGCAAAGTGATGAAACTAGTGGAACGGTTGATTGTATTTTTTTGATGAAGTGACGAAAGTTTCTAACGAAATATCAAAAAACCACGCTCTTCTTAACCCCTTTAAGTGGCATAAGGAGTCATCAATAATAAAATAGACCATGGTTTCTGCCGTATATAAGGTTCATCAACAAATGCTGTAAGTTGTAGTACGGAAAATAACATGAATCGTCAGACTTTAAAGTTTATACAATTATAAGACTCACTGCCACGCTCCTGTTCCAGAAATTATACAACATAATACATTTGGATTCTTTTAAGTTAATAATGACGATCAAATCGAACGATCAATACCAGGCACCACGTACTTTCTTGACGTATTGAATTATTTAGTTATTATTAAAAAAAAACTATCAACAACAAATCAAAATATAGAATTTATACATAGACTGTAATAGAAAACAAGAAAAAAATTCTGTAAGTTTTTCAGCGAAAATCTTTTTTCTTTTTTTTTATCCTTACTTTAAAATCGATTTACACTATAAATGTAACGCAGAATCAGAAAAGAACACTTCAACATAAATAAAAGATAGAAATAATAAAATGATAGTGGGTGAATGAGAACAAAGCACACGTTAAGTACTCATTCTCACACACTAGTCATTAATTTGTTTTCTAAGCCATTTTAAAATCACTTCCGTACGAAAAACCAACCTAAGTGAATATATTCTTCAGACCGGCACAAAACAAAACGAACTTTAACAAGCCTAATCCATCTGAATTCTCTCCATCTCATGAACATGAAACGTATTACGCAAAAGCCAACTGCAAGCAACATGTCTTTCATTCCTAGCGACTAAAACACTGACACGAAACCCACTATCAAATCACTAATTACATCATTAATATAGGACATAGAGACAGCTACAAGGAAAGGCATTTGGATAACTTTCTTTAGAAAAAAATGAGCCAACAAATTACCTTTGACATAAATTCGAGCAGCACAAAGGTTGCTAGACAAGCTGCAGCCCAAGTTAGATACCCATACGATGTTTCTGCTGCACACGCCAACCATTAATGACTATTAACATGACGCCAGTGAAGGAAATAAACTTGGATTACAGCGATTATACTTTTTGCTGGTTTTCACGACTTCTCATAGAGCAATTAAGATAAAATTGATGAAAAAGATCAAGATACCACAGAATTTGACCAAAGCATTAGCGGTTGAAAGGAAACACACGACAAGGAGATGATTATACCCTGAATAATGATTCGGAAACGGAATATTAAGCGGGGAAGTAAGGCAGACACATACACTTACGCAATAACCTTGGAAGCGTTTGAAGGAGGCGATTTAAGAGGCGTGGGAGTAAACGGAAAATAAACGAAGAGCATAATTGATGAAGTCACCAGCGGGAGACAATTTGTTCGCAGAAGTTAAGAGCGCTTGACTACCATTAACGCAATAAGCTGAAGTTACATGAGCTTGAATACGAATGAATATCTCAAATACATGGAAGGTAATAATGACCTACTATAAGTGTAGTAACAAAGGTCCCCAGCTAGGTTTTTATAAAATTTATTGTTACTTGAGATTATAAACAAATATTAAAACACAAACTCGGACCCTTTTGATAGGCGAAAATAAAGGTTTTGCTCATATTTACAACAAGTTTTTTTGCCATCCGTATCATCCAAAAGTATGGTCTTATTCATGGAACTAACGCGATTAGAGTTCAATCTTGGATTTTATTTCTTCATGACTCAAAAAAAAGTAATAAATAATTTCATCTTAATCATGAGCCTTAAGGTATTGAAAAATTTATTCCACGTTTTCGTCACAACAAAATGAATATTCTTGGAGTAGCTAAAATTTTCCTACGCATAAACAATAATCACTCTAGGAGTCAATATACAAATTCGGATTATGCAGATGCAATTTCAGGAAATATACCTCAGGCAACCAAATTATTTTTTAACTACGATCGACGAAGCATAATAAGGAGTTCAAGTGTGGATATTTTCACGAAAATGAAGTTGAAGCCCTGATTTCCAAAATAGAACCAGTATATTAAGTAAAGTTTGGAAACAAACCATTTTCTTAACATATTTAAAGCTACCAAAATCCTCACTTCTACTTTTACTTTTCTTCCAAGAATACTTATGCGGCAATAAATAATATCTATTCAAATAAATAAAATGGAAGCAGGGTTTTCTAATAGTCCCACAAATTTACATTAAAACTGTTCATCCCTCATTACTGCCAGGAGGGCTGGAGTCGTAACGAAATCCATGGCTTCATGTAATTTGTTTCTGGGAGAAAAATCCTTAGCCTAAAAAACACGAGAGCCCGAGTAAAGACATAGAAGACGGATGGCGTAAGAGGCGGCTGCCTTCACGGTGGCAGGAGCGGAGTTGAACCAGGTGGAAGGGAGCGGAAGGGGAGGAATATACCCTATCTATTTGGAAAAAGAGGCAAGTCGTGAGCAGATAATCTGATGAGATTGAAAAAAAAAGCGACGAATGAACATACAACCAAGAGACCATTGCTACAAGTTTTTTTCCATAATATGTAGCACGCAATGCAAGAAAATCTACCCGAGCCGACCAGTATACGGATTCCTTCCCAAGAAGCACTACCGACCGGAAACCGAGGCAGAACGAGGCGAGGTTCGTAGGAAATAGACCTCGATTTTCATTTCTTTCGTACCTGAATATCTCAAATCCATTCCTTTGCAATTGTATCGCAAACATTTCGTCACCGTCTTCGTATCATACATTGAAAATTTGGTATTTCGAAAACATTATATTTAATTGCAAAAGCGTACCTAATTTTGGGAGTAAATGCAATTATGCATTGCAATCATATCACTTTTAGCAGTAACCGCGCTAATTGAAGCTTTTTTAATTATGTTTACGTTTTTACACCGAATTCATTCAATGCCACAGACCAAGGTTTAAGGCATTACGCATTCAGCGCTGAGCATCGCCCGGGGATTGTACCCCAAAAGTAGAACGATTGAGACAATCTCTTTCATTCTGAACATCAGCCATTAGTCAGAAAGAATGAAAAATTCATCATACTTACGACTAATTTCACTAATGTTTCCAAACTAGAATTCCTTCCATTAGGATCGGCTGATTGCATCCAACCGCTAAGAGTACACGGCATAAGCGAGTAATCAGATTAATGGAAGAGAGTTGAAGAACGAGACCTTTATGAAATAAGAGTGAACGGTCAGAGAGGAATTAAGACTCTGTGGACGCCATAATTAAGAATATAAAGATATTTTTTCAGTTCTAACAGTATAATCGAGCAATTTAGAAACAGAACCCAATACCATTTTAGTTACTTTGATATCCAGGTCTCGCTTCAGCGTTTCGAACTCGGTTAACTCATAATCGTCCGCGAGGTACTTAATCAAAAGTAACTCTAACATTCTGGAGTTAAAATAGATTATAAAAAAACATGATTGTGAGTCAATGCTCACAGAACTCCAGACAATAACTAATACCGACTTGAATAATGGCTCAATATATTCCGAAAGTAAATGTGCCATATCCCTAACACCTCTAAGAGGTACGCAACGTCAACCGCAACCCTCAGATATCAAGAGTAGAAAATGATAAATGGACGGGTCAAATATTTCTGATAAGCTTGAAGTCCAGAAGTTTACACGATGCAATTAAATATTAAACGAAAGCAATAACACGGCATCGTTTTACTGGTTCCATACCGCAATAGCTACGCTTGGTTAAACATTTGTGGATAAATTTCGAAAATTTGTTTTTTATCCATCACAGCATGCTATTCTGAACGTTAGAATACTATTATAGTGCTCATTCACAGACCGTAAAGCTCATTTACGTTGGATACTATGTAGGCTCAATAAAAAATAAAATGCTTCATCATTATTGATACTCTCCTATTTGAGTGACAAAATAATAAATAACATGAAGAAAGGTAATAATAAATGAATGCACCAATACTTATGGAATGGGAATCTAACCCCAATGTGAGACAACTACGCGCCGTGAAATAACCCGGGATTCACACTTTAAGTATTGAAGTACATGCAAGAAACAGGTTCGCAACTCATTGTTGCCACAAATAATGCCTTTCAACAAGTGACTGGCTCAAAGGAACAAGATCAAGCAAGCCACCTCTTCCACGTACAAAGAGATAATTTCGCAACGTTCGCTCCCATGATAGGGATTTTATACTAAAAATTTGTATTAATTTATAGAGAAATTTCTGAGTTTCGAAGATGTCTGGTAACCGTACAATTTCATCGTAATATGAACGTAGGTTTTGAAAGTAAATCTCTCTTACCAAACAACATTTCGAAGAGCACACGTAGTAGTAATCATTTGATAATACGTTAGCAAATATAATGCCATGCATTATGCATAAGGATTTGAATGTTCACTATTGCCGCCGTACTTTTCTTTCCTGAACCAGCAACTCAACCAGCAAGGTAGCCACTCTCCCTTTATAAATTCATTGGTTTAGTATCAAATCAGGTTTCTACTAGACTCGGAGACTAAATCCTGGAGATTTTATTCTTTGACTGCACATACTTTTTTATTGCTTTCAATACAAGGGAAGATGCAGCGGTCAGAGAGTTATGCATCATAAAAATTTAAGTACATGTGGCAATAGAGAAAAAAATTGCACTTCTCTCTACCAAAAATCAAATGAATTAAAATATGAAATGATTGTAGCTACAATGTCTAACGTACTTTGGTAGACAACTCATCTTTGAAAAAATACCAACCATGCATAACAATTTTATCACAGAAATTCGGAGAAATTTACTGTTCAAAATTTTACTCGTGAGCCAATTACGCTACACTTTACGTTTTTAAACCGAACCAAAAGGATTAAGTAACGTCCAAGATTTCCCAAAAGCCTATTAATCTGACCCTTTCATTGATTTATCGCGAAGTCTTGGTGAGGAAATGTATCTTCCCCGACCACAAGCTCGAAGAAGAAATACGACAGAGCGGGGCAGACGATATAAAGGTTCAAACACGACAGCCGCCAGTGGAGATGAGAGAAATCACTTTCGAAGGAAAGTGAAAGGGTTTCTTCCTCTTCTTATTCGCGGAAAGGAAGTAAAGGCAAACATATGGGCAAGGAAGCGGAAGAATGCCAGAATCAAGGGAGCTACGGCTGGTTTTTGTGAGAGGGAGTAAGGAGGAAGAAGGGAGTTTGAGGGGAAAGGAAATAAAGAAACACCGTCCACGAGGTGGTATTATCGCGCGATAAGACCCACTCACGTGACGTGTCCACCGGCGGCGTTTCAGACAAGCTAGGCCCGACTGAAGGTCCCTTTCTTTCTTTTAAAATTCCAACAACTACATGTTTTCGGTATCGGCAGAGAATTCGGGAACTAACGTCGCGAAAGGTAAGCAGCATAACATATGTACTTGTGAACCTTACGGCTTCTTATAGTTTACACAAGAAATTCCCTTTTCATTCGTTTTCCTGCGTAAACAAAAATTATCATTTCACCTTAAAATATTTAAAAAAACATAATAAAATTGAATCACATCAATATCGCAAACAAATATTCAAATCATACTAAAAATAAAGCTAAGCATATGATGTTTAAGTGTTCTCTTAGTGCGTCTTCATCGTACATAAATATAATCATTTTAAATTCTTTACATGGCATTTTAACAAAAAGCCTGTTAAAAATAAGCCTTGGATAAAACGTAAGTATATATCTTATTCAATTTCCATACATACAGTTAGGAATTGCAAATTCATCAAGAGAGATATTCTTTTCTAGCTCTATCACTCTTGATCCTTCGTGAGTCGAAGAACGCTTCTGTTTGTATTTATATTGACACAGTTCTTTCATAGCAGGCGACTGATTTATTATCATGATTAGATCCTGTATCCCGTCGACGGCCTTTTTCTTCAATTAAAAAGATCGAGAGAGTAAAATTTTTTTAAGAGGCTTTCGTAATACAAGTGAAAAACTTAAAATCGTACGGTGAAATTAGTAAGGAAAGAAAACCAAAGAAGTGCGAACCGTAGGATGAAATGAACATTCAATAATCGGAGGAGAGAGAAGGCATTGATGGAGCGAGTAATTAGAAGGGAGGGGATGTTGAAAACAGTGTTAAAGGGTTGAGGGTATAATGTTGGGTACACGAGGGAGAGGATGGAAGAAAATAGGATTTTTAGATAGATTGATAGGGAATAGGCCGGATTGTGAATTGAAGAGGGAAGTTCGTGAAGCGAGAGGAGACTGCCAGAATGCTTATTGAATTATCAATGCAAACTGACCTTAATCGGTAGAATATTTTAGTCATAAAATTCGGTACCCGAACACGAGCACCTTAATCACGACACACTAAGGCCGAGGCAAGTACGTTGGATTTACATTTAAAAAATAAATAAACGAAACTGACACAGTCCTTTGATTTCAGAAGGGATGTAACCCACCACGAGAGAGCTCCTAGACGGGTTTTCCTCAAAATGCATCGCAATCGCAGCTGGATTCGGTAATGGTCCCGACATCTTTGCCAACTCTGCCGTTCAACAAGTCGCGAGAGACGGGACGAATTTTCCATGATCAAACACCTGGCCATGTACATAGTCGGTCATGAACATCCATTTGAATGTTCCTCGATTAATTTGATGTTTATGTCTTCGCAACCTGATAAACAAAAAATGGATGAGAGGATAATTTGCACTCGTTAAACTCCATGATATTTCAAATTACTACTAACGGGTATTTGTTTCAAAAACCTTGCCGAAGTTTAGACTCATCTACGGTGCACTAGGAGAAAGCAGTACTTAAGTATCTCCAGATCTCTATCCCATCATATATAAACTCTTTATTATTTCCGCGATTTCTCCAAATAATACACATATACCTTACGGACTCTTAACTTCTACGAATGCCTTAAGTGTAAGTGACCTCTTTTCGATGAATGTATCGCCAAAATCACTATGAAGATATTCTAGCTATCCACTTCACACTATAACTGACACTATATAACTCGTTGTTGATGAGTTCGAACAGACTCGATAGGGCGATTAAAAAATGACTCAAAACTCGTCGCCGAACGCATTTACTTCATGTTCCACAAAGAAACCCCTACAAAGTCAATCGTATATATTACTGCAGAAAGGTCTTTTTCTGTCACTCCGTATACCCTCCGTCAATACCGCACCTACACCGATAATTGATGCATCACTTTAAATGTTGAATCACAGGCTTCTGACGAAAAATACAATCTTAATTTCAAATTTCACTATCAACCCACAAATTTTACTTAAAAGTTTCGATTTTTTCATATCGATTACTAGCTCGAGGTATATTGACTCCACATATTTTTTTTTATTCTTAACTTCAAAAAAAAAAGTTTAAAACCCGCTAAATCCATAACTAAACCAAATAAAAACCAAACAAACGTAACATAAGCAGGCAAAAATATTTAAAATAATATCTAAGTGAAAATGCGAAATTTTCGAACAGGTTACCTAGTCCTTGTTATTCCTATCTCCTGCAACGCCTGATTTGTTTTAATAACTGTCCGTGCTGTTATAATTTGCGGTATATTGTATGAATGTTTATACTTTTACGAGTATTCCCAACCCATGACGATAATAGACGCTTCCAGGCTCTAAAGTATCTATCGAGCAAAGCCGTAAACTTTTGCTAGGTCTGCATATACATGCACAGGTACTCTCCGACTTACGAACAGGATACGTTCCAAATACTTGGTCATATGCCGGGTTTGTCGTAAGTCAGAAATGACTTAAATATACTTACCGGTATTAAATTATCTAGAGGCCAAAATCAACCCCAAAACGTTGCTATGCCGACTGACTTAAGGTACTTTTTGTGCACGATCCTCGTAGTCTATATATTACAAGAACAATATTACTGATACATCAAAACAAAATTGCGAAAACTAATATTCAAAGAACAAAAAATGGATACGGTCCGAATTGATGGTAATTATTTATTACGAACTCATAGTCGTAGAAAAGAGAAAACCTATTGACGTCGCAGAAGAAATTATGGCGAAAAATAATTTCTGTCGTAACTTCGGATTGTTTAAGTCCGATGTTCTTAAGTCGGGGACTGCCTGTATAGAGCCAAGAATCAAGTCGCGTCATCACAGAACCAAGTTTAAATCACACCGAAAAGGAGCAAGAAATGAAGTCCCATCACGTTCGCTCGCCTTGTCCGACGTTTGGTGCTTCGTGGGGCCTCTCCTAAAGGAATACTGAGAAGGGCGTGGGAACACGTGTTCCGCATCGTGAAAATAAAAAGGCCTGCAAAAGCAGGTACTAATGGATAGGAATGCTAGCGAGTCACCAGCACCAGAATCGGATGGCCTCGAAAATCTAGAGATGGGAGAGGAGCGGATTAAGAATTGATGGACGGATTACGCATGGCTGGGTAAACATTTTCAGGAAAGGGATCCCGAGTTGCCGCGAGTTAGGCATGCCAAACGAGTACGTTTCGAGTCATGGGAAGACTGCGAACGAGTCCAGCTGAACTGAAATGCATCCGTAATGGTTATTAGATTTGAAAAAGAAGACTAGGAGACATGCAAATGTGTGCAGTACACCAAACAAATCGTTAATTTTAAGGGAGAATAGCTTTGTTCGCCAATTTTCTTTTCCTATCATTTGAAGACGGAGTTTGAAAAATAAAGAAACCCGTAATTTTTCCATATTCCAATTCTTCGCCGACTTCAAGAGTTATCCGTCGTGAAAAATCGATAGCCTTAACCCCTTCGCAGATGAGTTAATGACGTCATGGGCTCCTGCCGAGTGTGTCACCGCTTACCATCTTCTCCTCCCTTCCTCGCATCTGTCTCGCGAGGTTGGTTCTTCTACAATTTTGTAAGAGATAACTCCAGTAATGCCACAAAAAGTGAGCGACAACTTTCACGGTTATTCAAAAATTAAACGTGAGAACGGTTGACTGAGGAAGACTTCGTGACATATCTTTCTCTTCCATTGTCCGAATTTTCGCAATACATTGTGATTTCGAAACGATTTGATTACCACATTAGGCTAAATTCTTTATAAATGTCGCAAGATGTCGGGGACAAACTTTATAAAATTCATCTTCAAGCGACCTCAAGATGGCATTAATTCACGTAACCCATGACAAGAACAAAACATTTTCAATTGCAGAAAGGTTTCTCGGGTTTTCCACCGGTTGATGTCGTCCATGTCTCCCGACGTTTCGATCCGCGACTTACTAATCATCCTCAGGGGATCTTCCGAATAACGATCTTCGAAAATGTCCCAGGATATATACACCCCATCCGAGGTCAGGTGTAACCTGATTGGTTCACGCGTGTTGTTCGTTGTTTTTTCCTTATAATTACACGATCCCGACGCGAATTCTTTAACGGGTATACTTGATCATTGGATGGCTACAATATCCTCACGGCAGCAAGAATTAGTCTGGCACCAATTATGTGAACAATCATTTTCATCCATCAAATGCCATCGATGACGCAGGATATCCAGTGGGCACTAGCACTATATCACACGAAATAGGAAATCCTAAACTAGCTAGCATGCTCCATAGGACACTTTTCTTGGATTTGTGCATGACCAGGAACGCGTTATTAGGCTTAAGACTACCCTTTCTCTCTCGCACTGGATGCTTGGGCGGGAAGAATAAGTCTCGTTCCCCACGCGTCTCCTCGTTGTACCCTCCGTGCCAGATCCCGGAACGAAACCTTGAGTGCTCTTGAGAGTCTACTTCCGACAAGTGCGAGAGGAAAAAATACACGAGAGCGGAGCGAGTGAGGAAGAGTGTCGGGGAAAAGCGAGAGGAGAAACAAGAGACGTGAGGAGAAGAACTGGGACAAAGGAAAAGAAGAAAGGGAAACAAGGAATTGGGACCCACACAAATCCAACAAAATGCTGGTTTACAATAGAAGTCAACGGGTATATCAACCTAATCAAATACGGATAACTTTATTTATTATAGTACTAGCTGACCCGACAGACTTCGTCCTGTCAAAAAAATTTGTAATGTGGCAGTGTTTTGTTCCTACCTTTTTTATATTCTTTGCAAAAAATTATCCTGAACAGAACCGTCACCCTGGTAATAATTCGGTGTGAATTATTGGGATTATGCCTGAACGCCTCTAAGGCAGAATCCCCTCTAGCCGATGAGGCAACGGTGATTTGAGGAGGCCCGAGAGCCGGCAGGCTCGAGACACTTTTCTTGCTCTTAGTCGACGCGCCTTGCTTAGGGGTGCGTCGGCATCCGAGCCGACTTGCCGATCGGGGAAACCGGGGCTCCCGGGGCGTATCCAGCGCCGACGGGATGCCTCCCCCAAGCGGTCGATCATGGGTGACCGACTGAGGACGGCGTCGGGTCTCGGAATTGTCTGTAGACGACTTTGGTACCGAGCGGGGTGTTGTACTCGGTAGAGCAGCTGCCACGCTGCGATCTCTTGAGACACAGCCCTAGCTTGGGGGATTCGTCTTGCTTTACTCGGCGAGACCCCCGCTTTCGAAAATTTTTCGAAGTCCCTCCGTCGTCTCAGGTCCGGCTTCGGACTTTGAAAAATGTCGTCCGAATTCCGTCGTCCCAGGTCCGGACTCTGGACTGAAATTTTTCGGCACTTCGAAAATCGTCAAAAAAATTTTCTTCCCTTCGAGCGCCTGCAGATTCGTAGGTCTATTCCGTAGTATGGTCGTACTGGTGCCGTAGTCTGATCCCGCCGTGGGTTGATCTTTTTTCGAGATCCGAAATTCCGTCGTCCCAGGTCCCGACTCTGGACTTCGTCGTCCCAGGTCCCAGGTGTGAAAAAGAAAAGGGCTGTTTTTAGGGTTTCCCGGCAATTATTCGATTTTTTTCTCGCCGTAAGAACCATCCTTGGACTTCAACGAACATTTTAAAAAAAGAATTGGCCAAATTGGTCCAGGCGTTGTTGAGTTATGCGCTTACCAACACATTTTGCGATTCATTTTTATATATAAGATTCTACCGATTAAGGTAGGTTTCCATGGAGTACTGAAGAGGTATTCTAGGAGCCTCCCTTTCCTTCCAGCACTACCTTCTTTAATTCACTGTAAGGCCTACTCTCTTTCAATCTATCTAAAAATCCTATTCTTTTCCTCCCCCTCCCTCGTTTCCCCAACATTCTACCCTCCAACACCATTTTCAACATCCCCTCACCGCTAAGCACTAACTCCATCCAAACCTTCTGTCTCCTGCGTATCTCATCTAAAAGCTGCCTCTCCTCGCCAACCATATCCAGCACTTCGTCGTTCCTTTTCCTCTCCGTCCATTTCACCCTCTCCATTCTTCTCCATACCCACATCTCGAATGCCTCCAATCTTCTCTCGTCTTCTTTCCTCAGTGTCCACGTTTCCGCACCGTAGAGAGCTACACTCCAAATCAAACTCTTCACTAACCTTTTCTTTAAACTCTTACACAACGATCCTCTCAGAAGCTCCTTCCTGTTCATGAACGCCTCCTTCGCTAATGCTATTATCTTCCTGATGTCCTTACTACTGCATCCGTTTTCCTCTAACGTACTGCCTAAATAGTTGAACTACGGATAACTTAGGTGAAGATAAAAAAATTATAAAATAAATTTCTTGTGAAGGATTTTCGCGGAGTGGTGAAGATTTAGCGAAGGTGTTTACGGGATTTAACACCGCGCGTGTCCATCTGTGTAAACGACAGTTTCGCCGGCATTGCAGCTGGCTTCTTGAGGCCACTGAAGTGGCTTCAGAGGAGAGTGACTTCAGTGACATCTACATAATACCATGCGGGCCACCTCTAGGGTGTTTGGCGGGGGGTGAAAATGAACCTGAATGAATGACCTGCCGCAATCCTGCCTGCCGAAAGAATCCAGCCGCAATTCCGGCGAAACTGTCGTTCACACAGATGGACACACGGGGTGTAAATCCCGTAAACACCCCCGTTGAATTAATCGAATTAGTTATCACTGAACTTTCTATTTTGAATCATTAAGGTAACGAAAAAACGTCAACGAAAAATAATAATGACTGAAAAATTAAAATAACTCTGCGAAAAGACAATGCATAAAGGTTACATGCTACAAAAGTTAATGTTAATCAAAATGATAAAGCACCCATTTTTAAGAAAGCATGATTAAATGCATCAAATGCTTGGAAGATACTAATTGTGAAACTTTCTTTTCCTGACAAGTAGTATCAAGTTGTACAAGAAAAAGCCACATCATCGATTAAGAAAACTGTACAAATAAGTTACTTCTGAGTCCAACACATTTTTTAAACAAAAAAGCATTTAATACATTTCACATATCATCGATCCAATTCTGATTATTATGATTACAAGTATAAAATAATCAAGAAGGCAAAAACCAAAAACGTGATAAAGAAATTGGATGGTTACTTACTTGCTAGTATGCTCGATAGGATCCCAAGATTTTTGCATGGCCACAACATATGATTAGGGGTAGAAAAATGATGTACAATATTAAATTTTTTTGAAGAAATAGGTGTAGAAAGAATTATGCATATTAAAAATTTTGTATATTCCTATGTTTTTTACCTACAACAACTCTACAAAATCTACTCGGGTTTTCCACCGGGCGAGTTGCTTCCAGGCCGATGTTACGACGGCTGCCCCTGTTATTGTCCTCGGGACACGGGGACGATGAGAACCTACTAAATCCGGTATAATACCAATAATATTGCTATCTCGCAAAAATTTATTAATTTTTGTAGGGATTTCTGGATCTCCATGTCTAAACCTAATTTAACATTGAACAAAAGGGGTTTCTTGTACAAGGGACCAAAATTGTATAACATCCTACCCAGTGCAATTAAAGAAACTATTTCTTAGAGTAAATTCTTAAGATAGATAAAAAATGGATAATAACTTTTGATGATATTTAAACGTTATTGTAAAGTTTCCAAGTGGCTTCCGCGGAGATTATGATGATATTTAGTTATATTCTTCCTAAATGGATAAACGCGGAAGAATACCCGGAAAAATCACTAAATATCGTTATTGTAAAGTGTTTGTAAATGTATTGGACATATTATGCTTCATTTCATGTGTGTTTTTTATTCTGCATTGTTATTCATTTTACAGTCACTACATTTGATTTTTACGCACAATATTTCTTCCATGTTTTCCTCTGGGAAATGAGCAATTTTGGTTTCCTTCTTTTTCGTTGACGAAATTTAAGAATTTTGAAGTCAGCCTTAAATAAGCTTATTGCCTTGCAGGGTGCCTTACTACCCTGAATGGAAATAATTTACTGTAAGTAGAAATGTTTGGAAGCTTGTACGCTTCAAAGAAAATTTTTAGTTTCTACGACGGCGCGATCGAAATGTCTACCACCGACGGCGAACAGCCTCTTTCTGCTCCTCCGCGAGCGATATGAAACTCGGAAATATCGAATTAAAATGGGGACAGCGGAGCACCTACGAAGCCGCTGGGCGGGATAGTGTGCTGTAGTCACTCGAAGAACCTTGCGATGCATGCGGAGGAGGTCGGGGAGGGAAGAGTCGCCTGTAGGTGAGGGTCAAGGTGTGCTCGTTAACTCTAGGCCCGGCGCATGCGCAGTCCCGTCGCACGGCTCTAGCAAGAGCCGTGAGCATTCCACTAAGCAGGTAAAAGATGGCATTATTATCCTCAAAAGCGTCATTCGAGTGCTCCCGGCCTTTCGGGCCGAAGAGAGATAGAGAGAGAGAGAGAGATGGTTACACTTTCCGGATGGACGAAGTATTGATTCTTTATCAAGAATACAAGCCCCAGCGATGCTGGACACGGGGGCTATGAAAAAAGTCGAGAAAAAATTATAAAAAGCTTTAAGAGGACGCATCATACTCGCTCGACCAGTCATATTTTATCTTGGATTTTCTGAGGAACATTTTTTTAGACCTACCCAACCGCTTTAAAATTTTCAGGGCACATAAAGCACACCCCACTCAACATTTATCATAAAAATCATAAATATGATGCCTCTATTCTAGCATCTCGAATCTGAAAATTTCACCTAAATGCCCGTTGACGTGGTACCTACCGACTTTAACCCGTACGAGTTAAAGTCAAATGTATGAACGCGTGAATTAGCACAACACCCAACTTACGCGAATGCATGAACAGAAAATAGAACCCGTTCTAGAATGCATTCGTACACGTTCCGTTCCGGTCAAAAAAATCGTTCGTGATTCACGTATTAGCTCGTGCGTGTTGATATAACGTGTAAATAGGCCTAAAGAGTGAATACCGAGATAAAATAGCTAGTTTTTTTTAGGAGGAGACCACAAGCTGACGTTATTTGAGCAAATAGGAAAGGGTGGAGGGAAACCCGACGTCGGTATCGGCCAGCTCTTAAATGAGAGGCGCCAACAAGACCACGGTTTAATGTCCCAACCGACGGACGGAGTGTCGCACTTGAAGTGCCCTCTACACATCGACGGCGAAACTTTCGTGCAAAAATCGACAAGTCCCTGAGAAATCTCTACGACAGCTAATAATTGAACCAGGACCAAGTGTTGGGAAAAAAAACACTGGCCACTGGACGAAACCGTTCCACCCTAGATAAAATATACGTACTAAAGATAAAGACGGATACTGAAAAATGACAGCTCAATACACCCATATATTTTCAAGATGATCAAATTCAATTTTTAAAAAAAGTAAAATTCTTAGAAAAACGACAAATTTAGACCGGTATGAACTAGTGATGCTTCCTCTTAACGACCCCTCATGCCCATTGACTCCGAATACTTCCCACTCTGGGTGGATGACGAGTCGTTATATATGTTTTCATTTACCTCAAGCAAGATCAGCCGCTAAGACGGGCTAAATATGATTCATTGTATTGCCCCATCGGTTGACATTCCGAAATAATAAACGACCCGCGGAGACAACTGGGGTTGTAAAAAAATTCGGGGGCACGAACCAGATAGAAAAGATACGAACGGCTGTTGGACATAAAAGCGAGAAATGTACACTGAGAGCTCCCCCCCTACTCAGTAACATCAAAAGAGGGGCGGTGATAAAAAGATCACGCATTACCATGCTTAGGTACTTACAGGGATCAATAGCCGTAAAAATGTGAGTCTCGGTGAACGAGTGGCCCCATTCCGCTCTATTTTGAATCACTACGGTAGCGAATAAACGTCAACGAAAAGTAATGATGGCAGAAAAATGAAAATAACTCACGGAAAAGACCATGCATACAAATTTTACATGCTACAAAAATTAACGTCACTCAAAATGATAACGCAACCATTAACAAGAAAGCAGGATTAGATGCATCACATGCTTGGATGATGCTAGTCGTAAAAACTTATTTTCCTGACAAGTATTAAGTCATGCACGAGAAATTCACATCAGCGATTAATAAAACTGCAATAATAAGTTTACCGCATTTGGTAAATAGCGTAGTAATAATGATCCGATAACTCATACGTACTCCTTACTTAATTTCCTACGACAAAATCTACAAACTAAACACAAAATATAAACAAATAGAACTAACTTACGGGTACTTATTGTAAGTCAAAAAACTTCAACAGAAACCAGGAAACAGCGTCAACGGATTTTAAATTCCTAAATTTCAGTGGGACGCTATCATTACGAATTTCCCTCAAATGTCATCACTCTTTCGGCGCCATTCCGACAAGATGAATTGAATCCACCTTAAAATATTTATGTCATAAACCTTCAATTATCAAACTCAAATTACACCGATTTCCACTCACATGGACACGAGTAGAGGCATTAAAAAAAGGAGCTCCCATAAAACAAATCGTAAATATTTAATCAGATATAACCTCTCAGTTTAAGCACACCTAAAATGAGATGCGCCACACTTATTGAGGAAACAACACAAAAATTTCATACCCCATAAACTTCGAGCCAAGGGCCTCGCCGCTTCATAGAATCCATTGAAACAGGATCGATAAAATATTAGAAAGGATAAGAGAAGCCCCCATGTTTCGAATTCCATTCAATTACGACGACATCCGTCGTATTCCAGGGAGTGCTTTTTATACATTTATCACTCCTATCGTTCACGAGGAAGTGGGAAAGAAAACTAACTACAAGTTATACTCAACGAAGAGAATGAAAACGGAAATAAATACATGACGAAGTTTTTCAGTTCCAATAATTCGATGATGGCCTCACAATTGCAAAGATCGGTCGGGCGAGAGACGTAATGTTCCCAGGCTATTCAGGTCAATGCTGGGATACCATAGGGAGAAGGCAACAATGGACCAAGCGCCGTTGTTTGGAATGTGAAAAAAGCGTGACTCACTGCAACTTCCGGTAACAAAAGGTTAAAGCCCACCCCAATTGTCCTGATTCGTTCATTCAACTCAGTGGACACAATGACCGACATTGAAACGCAGAGAATGTACGCCGATTGAGCTATTCCACCACACCTCGGCTGATACGCGAGAGACCACAATATTTTAAGTTTGATAGCCAGATGATTCAATTTTTAGCAAATCAAAATTGCCAAGCAACCTCGAACTAAAAATACAGCATCGCAATACCGCACATCATGCAAACCACCAGGAAGTCTGACAATAATTAAGCTATAACTATTTGGCCATCTCGCAATCATGCACTTCCGTATAAATCCCAAAATTTGCCAATAGACACGAAAAAAAACGGCGCCTAAAACGCGCATCACAATGCATAAAATAATGCCTCAAAGAAAGCGCCATTTAAAAAGAAGCAAAGCTTTTAAAACTTTCGTACTATTTAAACAAAAAGCAATCCAACTCTCTTTTGATTTACGTACTTGACTTCAAATCGTATAATTGATTTCTTTCGTTAGTTTTCATTAAAAAGGTCAGTGCTCTTAGAAAATCTAGTCAGTCAGAGCAAAGGATTGTACTTCCCTTCATTTTCAAAATTTATCGTAATTATCACTGTGCTATACACGAGAAATTAACGAGAATAAGGTCCAAATATTGGTTAACATCAAACAGAGCATTTCCCCAGTACAACATCACGAAATACAAAGAAATCGAATTAATTTTATCACGGTATAACCAATGACAAAAACAGCCACCCTATAAGTAAACATAAGAGCTAAGCAGACATTTGTAATAAATTTTCAACAAGTGAAACCGGAATATACATTTGCCCACGGAAAGAATCGCACATTACTGTCACAGTAAATCTAAGCAAATACATACTTAATTCTTGAGTAACTAAGATAGGTTTTACGCAATGAGGTAAAATTAGTTCGGCAAGGGGAGGGCTGACGAGACTGACAAGGAATTATCAATCTTCAAGAAAGGAACAATCTTCAGGAATGACGACTACTACGCTTGCACTTAAATGAAAAGTAATGGAATACCGAAAGTCCTCAGGGTATTCTGATCCAATGTCCAATTCGCCAGAAGGAGAATTGTTTTGGATGTTGACGTTAACTAAGAATATTTCAGATTGCAATAAATATAATCGTCCAAACAGCTGGAATTCGACTCCACTAAGATAAAAGGTAAAAAGAACCTCCAACATCACAGTGCAATCAAAATTTCCAAAATGCATCGCCAATCGCGAATTCATTGATAACTTCTCTTACATAAGCAATCTTACACTAAGCATATATACTTTCACCCAAACAAAATTATTGAAATGAGGTAAGTTATAAAAAAACCAAGCCATTAAATATCACATGAAAAACGAGCTGAAAACATAACAGCGGAATTTCAACAACGAACATCGGATATCAACATTATAATGTCAACGATTCCGTGATTCTTAAAAAGAAATCGATGCTCCGTTAGTAGGAGAAATGTGGGTCCAGCATTAAATTCTATTTTTTTCGACAAAATTTTAAATACATGAAAGACTTACAACGCTGAAACAAGCTCTTTCTGAGAAGGCTCCAAATAGAGAGAAGACTCACCTGAAAAGAAGATAACAACAATTAGATTACTCAGAATTACTACACCATTGAAATATATTTACAGACAAGAATCAGAATCACATAAAGAAATGAAACAAGAATAAAAATATTTTATCGAACTAGAATGTTTCAAATGAAGGTACAAAATCTATTTTTAAATCTTGTTTTGAATATAAATTGGTGGAAACCCTTAAATCGTCTTTTACCAAATTGCATTATGAAGTTGAATTCGAAAATAATATAAAATAATATGAAGGATGAAAAATATATCCAGTAACACGATTAACGTAAAAAACAATTTCAATAAATATACACTAAAACCTTAATAGCACAGTACACACACAGTGAAGCTCTCATCACGGCTTTTTTTCAAAAATAGGAACATACACTGATTAAGTAGTAATTCTAGTTACTCCCGAGGATATTACGCGAGAAGAAAGCTTGGCAGCAAAGGAAAGCAAATCAGAGTAAAACCCAATAGTGCGGTACGAGAAGCGACAATGCGCTTAAAATATTCCATTCGGTAGGCCAACGCGGAACAACTGCAGGGCTTCAAGATCTCGTTTCACATTTGGATCTATTTCCAGGATCGTAAAAAAAATCCCCTAACGCATTGGAGCGGACCAGCACCAAAAATGCCGTCCCGTAAGGCTGGAGTGCATGGAGCCAGGATTCTCATGAAAGAAGAATAACTTAGCATATATTTATGAGAATAAACCAGCTCAATTTTTCCAACGCATTCAATTGCTCTGATACTAAATTTTACATATAATCAATGATGCGTCATACATACAGTACAGTCGATTTCTTGCGCAGAAAAGCCACTAGTTGACTTTTTTGTTGTAAGAATGGAGTGATGATATCAAGTGCATTTTATTCCCTTCAATAAACATGATTAACTTTTACGCTACATTCAAAGTCACTTAAGGGCCCACAAACATCGAAAGAACACGTAAATTATCAAATCTTATCCAGACAGCAAATAACCATGAAGTGTTATATTAGATACCTTAAGGCGGCATACCTTCCACATACATGTACGAGAAAAAGAGAGACATTTTAATCTAAGCAACCAATCCAGCATTTACTTTAAATTTTTGATAAGGCTAAAGAAAATGCTTGTAAACAATATAAAATGGCTGAAATGCACTCTGACCAGCTTTTTTTGACCATAATGTATTACATTTCTACAAACCGTAGGAATAAATCAGGGAATAATTGTATGCTACATAAATGAAAGCAAGAAACCGAGAATTTTGAATTTTCGACACAAAAAACCGAAAACCACGAAAAATTTTGAAATATACAAATGTGAACAACATTTATGGATTGCGGCACGATGCAAAAAATAATAACATTTTACTATTACAACACGATAGAAATTCATTCTCCAAAAATAATATACTACGGCAAAACTTAGGAGCAATCAGATGTCCAAGGATATGACAAAATAAAATAAGGAAATGGAAGAAAATGCTATTTAATACCAGAGTAGCTCAAGAGCAGCTGTTTAATACTACGGCATGGCTTTCTTCCAAAACGGTTAAAAAATGTTTATTTACAATTTATGTTTATTCTAATTTTCATAGTATACAGCAATTGCAAACAACCCAGTGAAGCTCCCCAAAATTTCGCAAAAAGAGGGTGCTGGAGCGTTGACCCAGGAAAGCGATAAAACACGTAAAGAAATACGGTGACTTATTAGTGACTATTCTGTTACTAAACAGGGAAGAAGGAAATTATAGGCGAGTCACTCCAGAAACACAGCCCTCACTTATAAAATCTCATGAATAAATTACAACATTAGGATGCAGAGAACAGATTCGGTAAAAATGCCGACATACCCACGCACCGTTTAGCAATGACAAAAAATGATTATCAATTGGAAGATAAAAAGTGGCCGAACAGTGGTATAGTCTCGTCCATCGAAGGTTCTGATTTATTATACGCTATCGTCTAATTTATGCGCTTAGGGCAACATGGAAGTCTTCCTCTTCTTATTTGACATTTCCTGTCCGTTCTAGCGAAGTAGCGCGGCGTCTAAATAATACAAACTATCCTACAGATAAAATATATAGGCATTCCTTACTGTTACGAGGAAAACATTGAAAAATCCTTATACCAAAGAGAAGGAGACGAAAAGTTCTCTCCGAAGACAACAAAAAAAAGACAAAATAGATTTATACCCAATACGTAACGGAGTACATTCTGGCTTTCCATTTGCATTACCTCGAGTAGCAATAAAATTAACTTTAAATGAATGTAAAAAAATCATTTCTCTAACAACTTAAGTAGCGAGGGGGCGTGGTTACTTGGTTAATCACGGGGGTGTGGACCGGGGTATTTACTTAAATCTGGATGAATATTTATAATATCCTTAACTGACTACTTTCGATTCACAGTACTTGGCAACAAATTGCATACAAGTAAATAAACTGGATCGATTTCCGAGATTTTAAAGTCATTTAGATAATTCCTTAACCCTTTCAGTCATAATGTTCATTTTAACGGACATGGCCTTCACGGGATTAATCCTCCGAATATTCATGCCAGTCCATAATTATAAACGTGGATGACAAAATGTACAAGTCAAAAAAAGCCAAACCTATTTGCACGTGTCACCCATAACTAAGGGTGAATAGTAGATAAATTATTTCCATCACCAAGTAGAATAAATTGTACGACAGAGGGTTAAGAGGGAGTAAAATCTCTTCTCTCATCAACCAAACCCACCCTTGAGATTGGAATAATGAACGAGGAAGAAAACGCATCCGTCAGCACATAAGTGTGAAGAAGTATGAGGAAAGAGAGAAGGGGTGGGCGCAAGTAAAAGACATCATAATACTGAGCGAAAACGATAGGGAGATTCTTCGCATATGGTTTGCATCCCAAAGAAGGGGAGATCACAGGAGCATCCTTCTGTCATATGCGGACGATATTTTTCACTGATGCGTCGATCGTGAAGCATCTGAGACGGCTATTTGAGGCAGTAGATGACCTGGAAATATGAAATGTGAAGAGAAACGCCTGTGAAGGCCAAATGATCGTCGCATATTCTCAGGATGCCTTCATACTACATTGGATTGACAGTTTGCCCGACCATGAAGACCGAATGTTCGAACGAATAATAAAATTTTGAAAAATATAATCATGTCTTTGGAAAATAAAACATTCAAAATTATAACCTACCCTACAAGTAAGTACGCCTCCAAGAAGAAAGTTCAGGTTTAACGCGCTCTTTCAATTAAGTACAATCAGTTTAGACATCAACAAAACTAGCTTTTCCAGTATCGATGTAAGTACAATTCTCGTTACAATAATACAAGTTATGCCATACAAAAAAATAATACAAATTATTGTCACATAAACCCAAATTTACGAAGTAAAGATCACGAACTAACCGCGTGAATTAAGGTGATCGTATTTGTGTAATTATTGATAGTAAAAAGCAGGCTTCATTTTCAGATAATTATTCTTCTTTTAGTCGTGCGTATCGTCAAAAATGATAAACTGATACCACTCAACGAACAACATCCATATTTAAAAATAGCATTGTAGCATGATAAAATAAAACACGTAATCCTTGGCTACCGAATAACCAAAAATAGCTTAATATTTATTCCATATAAATAAAGGCTGACGCTTTACGAATTTAATGTTATTCAAAGGAAACACACACCAAAACCTTCAAGCACGAATGGGACTACACGAGTGTAAAGTATTTATTCGTAGGTACCGAAAAAAATTCTGCAAAGCATTGCTAGCAGACAGCGTTCATAAAACGTGTTAGCAGTTCAGGAAAAATTGCTTAATCTAGCTGAATTAACAGAAGCAAAGAAATGGTTTCACTGGAAAACATTAAATTACTAAAACCATTACAGTTAATTTGGGCATTCGAAGTGCCTCAATGAAATAATGTTGCATTAATTTTTAATTAAAACAAAACGGACATTACTATTTTGATGTCACCTTGATTTGATAACGTCTAGCTCAATAGATTCGAAGCATACCTCGTTCAAAGGGCGCAGAAAAAGTAAATGGTAACTCATCGCCTCGCCCAGTTTTGCCCATCTTAGTTAGATTAAGGTCTCACGTAATAATGACAAAAATGTCATTACTTCATCCCGCAATTTAAATGAACGGCGATAAATTATACTTTCACTTATTTGCAAACAATTCAAACAAAAATTACCTCAACAATGCTAATGTAAAAGAAATGGCGTGTAGCCGCCTGCTACTTCTACATAGAAGCACATAATTATAATATACGTATTTCGGTCTCGTATTTTCGATTTATATAATTATAAAACTCTATTCGAACAGTATGAATTCCTTGTAAAAGATAAAATAAAAAGAGCAACGAAATAGTAACTAAGGGATAATGGAGTAAATACATTTTCAACTTTGAGACTTCAGGTGTTAGCTTGATAAATATCGATGCCTAATGGAATTTGAAATTCACCAAAACGCATCCAGAAGAAAATCTGTGAAGAGGCAGACGAATTAAAACGACCTCATGCCATGCTCCATTTCCGCCCACCGAGTTAAAAATGAAATAAATCTCTAGAGTAATTATTCGGCGAAGTTGAATAAATATTTTAAGGAGGTAGACGTTCGACTTCGAAATTCAATAGAAACACTTTTCGCATATGTTAAAAAAAACTTTATCGTCATAGACGACTTGCATTAAAAAGAAAAATTAAGATAGGTACACAGAATTTCAATTATTCAATCCTAATCATTATTATTTAACACTACTCCAAGATATTAGGAAATATTGTCCACGGTGTACTTATTACAACATGAACATTTCAAGATGACAGCATACCAGTCGAGGTGGAGTGATACGTCCTCTTAAGCAAGCGAAGACACGTCTGAGTGGAAGAAATCAGATAACTCTTGAACAAAATGAAAAATTAAAGGAAAAATTAAAAACGGCCAGGAAAAGATATAAGTGCGCCAACTGGTGGAGAGAAGACGAGCGAGACGACGGGCGTTATGGAACCGCCCCGAGCATCTGCGGCGGAGAGGATGAACATCAAGAGGTGTAAAATGGGACCAGAGAGTGGGGAGGGGTATAATGGGGCCACACAATGGAAGGAAGGGACTGGAGAGAGATTAGTCTGCGGTGGGCGGGCGGGAGGGACGAACGGGAGGAGAATTTTGCGGGGAAAGATCAACAGGTAAACGGAAGAGGAATGCCGAAATCGCTATCGCCCCAGCAGCGGAGAATGCTGGCGAGAACCCCCCAGAAGATGTTTTGGTGGTGCATGGGAAACCACGCTTCAAGGGACCGGGAATCACGCATTCGGAGTTGGCGGAACCCCAAACCAGTTTTCTTCCATCGAACATTCCCTAAGTTCCGTCAAATTATCGACGCGAGCACGAATGGTAACCAGTCACGCCAATCGTTCCAGCTGGGATATCTCCTGCATCCTGCCAGAAGGGATTGACCACTAACCCGATGAGAAAGCATTGAGAGAACGCATCTTCTTCGATACGAATAAATAGTTTCAGGAGGTGGACGTTTGACTACGAAATTCAAAACAAATACTTTTCGCATATATTAAAACAAAAAGCATTGATATCATGGACGTCTTGCATCGAGATTACAAAGCAAAATTAGATTACTAAGAATTTAAAAAATTCAATCCGTATAATAATTACTTAACACTTCAAAAAATCGCCTTTATGATTAGTACTTTGGGATAGTTAATCCCACAGATGAATGTATGCTAAAGGTGTCATGGCCTCCAAAGAGATCAAGAAAGTTGTTGTCTACGTTTTGAAGACCAATTCGTTACTAACCTTCAGATCAAATGTAAAATTATAAAAGGGGCGAACGAATGGCTCAATTTCCATGCCAAAATTCCCATACTAACTGCTTTTATACATTGGCTCTTTTTCCGCCACATTTTCTCCTTAGAACTATATCACAAAAAATTCCAGAGTCACAATGTACATCCGATAGTCGGTTAAAACATTGATCACAGTTCACTGAGATGAATTTTATTAGGCCACGGGAGTTAGAATGAGGGTCAAAGTAGCTTACGGAAACAAGGATGCGTTAAAACAAGCAATCCCCATGCTAGATGACTAGGTGCTCCTGACAAGTTAAAGAAGCGTTGCTACATCGCCAAGGCCCGAAGGCAGATGTGTAGCCAGGGGCGTCTGCCCCCTCCCCCCAAATATAAAAACACAATTATTTTCCTTCATAAAAGAAAACAAAATATTGAAAAGTCATGAATTTACAAAATTTTTCTCAAACAAATAAAGTTTTTTTTCGATTATGAAAAGTGTTGTTGTTAGTTTAAAACCCATTACTTAGTACCCTGTTTTTCAAAATTGGTTTTGGACCCTACCCCCCCAACCCCCTCAACGAAATTCCTAGTTACGCCACTGCCCGCAGGTAAGGGGAAGTCCTACCGAAAACGACCAGTCAGCAATGGATATGCAAGTACGTACGAGAAGGATGATGTGAAGGAGGTAAATAGAATCTAGGCGCCTTGTAACTTCAGCGTGAATGAGCTTCAAATTAACTTCACCCCGACGCGTCAAGACGCACGCTTCACAAAAGATAAAATATTCCACAGGATTCAAAATGCGAATATGAGATAGAGAATGCAACAACCAAAGACAGACCTCCTTATCACGAATCGGATGCAGCAAGCAACATATCGTATTAAAATTTTCACACGCCACCATGTGAGGGAGCATGCTCTTACGAGTTACAAGACAAGCAGGTAAGGCTATCGAAAATTGACGCCATAGCCAGCCCTTATAGAAGGGTGACTGCAACTTTCGACCACATATAAGAAGAAATAAATATTATACACACATAGTATTTTGTGAAAATTATAATACGTTTACATGTTCTTAAATTTCTTCACTATGAAATAAAAATAATTAAACTTCATACAATGGGACAATATGAATGCATTCTTTTATAAATTCTGCCATGGACAGAGTTATGACTAAATATTTTCTGAGAGTTTACGTAGAAAATTAATCCCTCAAGCGAAAATTTAGGAAGAAACTATCTAAGTTTATTACAGCTCTATTAGGTGAGGTGTCTGTCAATGCTTACAGCAAGTGAAACGCTACTTATGAAAACTTTTGCCTTGAATAAATGTCGCACTGTACAGAAGGAATAGCAGAGTGAAAAAATGCCCCATAGGAAGGGAACTTCCTGAGCACGAGAATATATTAAAATTTGAAAATATTTAGGGAAAATGACATGTTTGAGGCAAGGACAGGACGCAGAAACTACGAATCCTTAACTTATAAGAGGGACCACCGCAGCACTATGTACATAATTCAATGCCCCTGCCTCGAACTTCACGAGGCACTTCGCACCTAATTTCCATTCCTCTTCAAAACGTATCTTGTGCCACGCATTAAGAGAGGCACTTCATATGCAACAGTAAGAGGCTGAATATGTTCCCTTACACTGAATCACGGACTATTCCACCAAGCACGATGCGGAAGGCGCACAAGAGCCTACGTAACCGCCATCAGGAATAAATTAACCCATGTGAACTTGACTATGGCATTTTCAATGTCCCATACACCTAAAATAGCGCAGTTGCAGCAGCAAAGAGCCGCTAAATTACAATTATCAGGCATTCCCCTCTTTAAAAATCCCCGCTCAATCGATAAACACCGCTGTAGGGGTCATTGAATACTGCACCACTTCTACTAACAAATTTTGGAGGCAACGTTAATATGTCCGTGCACATGGCTATGATTTATTCCAGGGTCAAACCATCAATATTCTAGACGATTCGCATAACAAACCATTTTCTTCAGATGACTGCTCAACAAAAGCCTTTCTTTTCTGTGGCAAACTGGGTGCTGAATTCGCAAATCAGGTGCACTGTAATAATCCACTCCTCCATACCAATGTTAAGTCAGTCTCATTAGTCTCCCGTAAATAATTTAAAGTGATGACTATTTCGCGCTGCATTTAATACACGGAAAAAACAAATTCAAACAGTTGGAAGACATAAGTTAAATTCACAATCAGAATGCGAGCCCCAAACAAATCACGAATTGACAACCAATTGGATAATTTTACTCCTAAACTTAATACGTTAAAAACAGTCCTATAACACCACACGAATCGACGAGCTTTGAACTCATTTCCAGCTCCAAAGTAACTGAAATTAGTGAGGGAATTGACTAACTAAATCCAACAGAATTTAAAACGGCGAAATAAAAATGAAAGAAACTTGAGAAAAATTACTATGCAAAAATAGAGGGGAAACTTTACGGCAAACAGTAGCGTGACAAAGCTATATAACGACTCATAATTAAATCAGGGAGACGCCGTATAGAAGGAAACCTTTCCTCATTCATATCTCGGCTTGCTTTGAGTGGAATCATTTGTAAACGGCGATACAAAAATTTAATTGTAATTAAATATCAAGCGAGAATGCAACCAATTCATTATTTCCCTTGCATAAATAATCTACAAATTTTCCCAAATACTTTCTAAACCGTTAACTCCCATGATAAAAAAAGTCGACATTACCAATAAAATATGCAGAAAAAATGTTGGGCCATAGAAGGCTATATTGTCAGCAACTTAGAGAGATCTTACTCCACTTGAAGTACCTAACGAATAATATAAAAGGGACGCTTTGCAAAATTTGGAAATTCTGAAGAGAGGACGTCTTTATGAGGAAATGGTAGCTCCTTTGACCTCGGGGACATAGCAGAATAGTGACAAACGACATCAATGACCTCAACGATAGGAGGCAGATATCAATTTATAATGCTAAAGTTGCATCTCCCCGCAAGTAAACCGTTAGGCCCTCAAACCGGTTTCTTTTCCTCCTTCACGTCTTAGGCCATCTCCTGTGAACTGGCATATTTTGGTATGCTGGCATACTCTGCACATATATAACGATTAAAAAGGTGCCACATTGGTAAAAACGAAATTATTAACACGTAAACCAATGTTACCAATGGAAATCAAAATACATAACAATTATCAATCCACGATCAAAACCAATAACATTGAGCTACGTATCCCGTAATCTCCTGGTGTAACATTTTTCCGTCGACATAATATTATCCAAAGTAATTTATGAATTTAAACAATTATAAATACCTGGCATACTCGGCCGCAAGAGCCAACTCCATTATTAAATTCCAAAAACACACTATACAAAAGGGCTTTCAAACGGAGCACTAAAGGGTAAAAACACAAAATAAAAAAATCCACCTATCCCACAACCATATTAATCACTGCCAAAAGCAGGCAAAGTCGACCCAATTTTTATTCCTAACGCGTAACCAGAAGCAACCTTGCAGCAGCATATAGACTCTTCAAAACTTAGTGCGGATTTATAAAATCTAAATCGTCATTATCGGTCTGGAAGACGACTATGAGCAAAAAAAATTCTATCTTTGACTCTGATTAGGAAAATTTCATGAGTTTGTTAAAAATTACTGCAAATATCTGAATTGTTGTTGGATTTGAATAATTAAACATTATTTTAATAATTAACAACGTAAATCCGAGATTACATTTTGATTATAATTACAACATGAATCTCACGGGTATTGATGGAATAAGTATTAGTAGAATAAATTCGTAAAATGTTTTATAATGTCGAAGTGCTGATTAATTCCAATACTTACAAAAACTACGGTTGAGAACCAAATGCCAGAGCCGTATCAAAAGGTTAATCGCAACAGGACCCGTCGCATACATAATTCACGGCGAGTCTTCCACCTGAAGTACATCAGCGATGAAATAAAAATTATGGCATTTCACAAAAGGACTGCGGCGAAAAAACAGACGATAGTGAATGATTTCAAGCGTTGAGATTTTCACAAACATGAATGTAACTCTTTTAATAGCTTCTACGCAATGACCTATAGCCACCAACATTAACGCACCAAGATCACCGGTACCGTGGCTAATGAAGATTGTCCGTACGATCCAGATACATTAGAACCTAACGGGCCTGGAGGACAAGTTCAATTAAAATTATTATTAGCATCAGTAGTTATATTCCGCATAAGGTAAGTCTAAAAAAGGAACACGAATCACAATAATTTTATCAGATCGCCTAGTCATTTTCTACCTATCTCAAAGAAGTAATATGATATTCATGAATTGCCATGAGAAAAAAATTCCCCAGGACCGGAAACCCAACCACGGATCTTTGGCTTTCCGGGCCAATGCGTAGACCACTACGCTATCCACGTTCAATAATCCCCATGGCAATTGTACCGAGGCTCATGGTACTAGACTGAATAGGAAGGTCCGGGGTTCCATTCCCGGTCCAGGGGAATTTTTTCCCATGGCAATTCATAAATATTTTACCGCCGTTCACGCGGCAGGATTTCAAATATTGCACAAGTGATATAGTGCTCAAGGATGGTTTCCATGAAACCGAAAATTTTCAATCATTTTTTATGACGGCTGTCAACCAGTAACTACAGCCATTTTGTCATTTTCCGAGTCTACCAAAGTCTTATCTATCTCCATCCTCTACACCTATTCGTCTTCTTTTCCTACTCCCTCTGTCCAACATCCTTCAATATTACACATCCCCAGCAAGCCATCGTACCTCAATACTCACTCCATCCACCTAACCTCTCTTCTTATCTCTTCAAAAAGTTTTCTCTCCTCACCAATCATGTCGAGCACCTCGTTCGTCTTTCTTCTTATCCATATCAGCTTCTCCACTCTCACACTAAGCCACATCTCAATCACTCACAACCTCATATCGTCCTATTCTCTTGTTCACGTTTTCGCACCATTCCTTACGACGTTCAATATTGAGTTCTTAACCTGTCCTCTCATCCTGGAGGCATAAAAAATACTGATGGAGATTAAGCTTGCGAAGCTTGTGATATGGATGGAACGGAGTACGTATCAAAGCAAGGACGATTCGCGTTGCCTGCACTTTGAAGAACACCGATGGGACATAACGATTGAATTACATATATAACGATATTTATATTAACGATAGAATATACACTGCATATTTAATCATATTGAGGAGCATGTTAGTAGGTATTATGGTGAGCTCTATTCTTACCTATCCAAACTAACCTTTGGGTTTGAACACTGAGACTTAATATTATATGAGTAAAACATGTAACGGCCATTTTTGTTTAACGCTGTCAAAAAATTGCACGGTCGAGAATTTCCTCATTGAATGGTTACCCCTATAAACGATTATTTCTTCAGGGGTGAATAATTTCACAGTTTTCTAATGTATTTTATTGCGTATTTTTGGCAGTAAAATAAATATCGTTATTATTAAACGTATGAAACTGCAGTTAAAATGGGAAAACTATAAAACATTTCTGTCTTTATGGCTATCGCCACCAACTTTTAATTATTACTCACTAGCTAGCTTCAATGCTTCTGCCTCCATAGAATTACACGATATTTTAAAGAAAGGTATCAGGTAATCACTGAAGAAAGGCAGGGTTTTTTCCATGTTTCAGTATCAAATCTGTTTGGACCTTGTTGTAAATTAAGAATAGCCACGCGTGGTATAATGGGCATCAAGAATTCCACATAATACGATAAGCCTCATGCCATCGCTTAATCTTCGCTTTCAAGGAAATGTGGTTATTTCAAATGAGCCGATAACAGTGATTGAAGACTAATTTAATGCAATGAGAAATTATTGATCAATCTATATCGAGAATTGAATCGGGGACCTCTGGCTTACTGGGAGACAACTTATCAGTATCTAAAATCATTTTAGCAAATTTATGGATATTTACGCCACTGAGTGTATGACATTAAAATGCGATGATAATGAAACATACCGGATACCTCAGTGGTTAGCCGCGGATAGGCTGAGGAGCATGTTTCGACTTCCGGAAAAGGTGAATTGTTTCCCGCGGAAATTCTGCAATCGCAGTTAACACGGCAGTTACGAAATATCCAAAAATTAATTTTCCTTGTGACCTTGTTATCCTTCCGATTTTTGCTTGTGAATTGCCCATAACAAATAATAGTTTCCGCGAACTTCACTTAAAATAGACTCGGATCCGAGGTACGACGCAGCCCTCACATGTGTTAATAAATAGTTTAAGGGATTAATAGGAGGCAACCTTCTTCCGAAAAAGCAGATGACTGCGGTTCGACTCTTACTTAATGTGAACTATATTCCACAACAATAATAGATACACCAGAAATTTACTATAATCGTTATTGTCATTAATGAGGCGGTCACGAACTTGGCATAGTCAGCCCGTTTCTTTACTGGTGAAGTAACTTCCTTTTCACTTTTCACGCACTTCCGGTCCCAAATAATATAAACTGCAAATTAAATTTGAACAGCGAGACTCATCATATTTGGAGTACAAAGTATCCTTTCGACAGTTCTCATCCATTTTACGAGAAACGTCCCTTGTATCCGCCTTGAATATTTTAAGGGATTTATAGAAGAGGCACTCCCTTGTCCCGCGGGAAGAATTCAAACGCAGTCTCCCTTTCTCTCCACACTCCCTGTCCCGTTCTTCATTCTCTTCCTCTTCCCTCTTCTTCGCTCGAGGATTGCGACACTGCTTACTACTACGGCCTCGAAAACCCGACGCCTCACCCGTCTTCGCCGTCGCCGCGCTCCAGATCGATAAGCGTATCCTCTCTCTCCCAGAGGCGCATGACCCTCCTCCTCTATGCCCCCAACGCACGCCGCATGGATCCTCAACTTCTCTATCTATCCCTAGCCAAATTCCCTTATCCCTCCTCTAAGACATATAACCTCTTGAGCTAAAATGACGAATCTAGCTCCAATGCAAAATCGCGCAATGACGTGTGTATCTCGTCATCAGATTCTCATAATTTTAGCACTATTTAGAGGAACATTATAAATATTTTGAAAGTTAACGTAAAACATCCGTAATGTAAATGAAGAACTCATATTTGATAAAATATGATGCAATGGAAATACCACAATGATTATATACGAGTATCGATCGCGGTTTTCTCGATGTATTTAACTAGATATTTTTTTATATATGAAATAATAATAATTTTTTATTTCATAGATCCACGTTGATTACAAACTACAAAATATTACGTAACGTTTAATTTAAAAATAACCACAGAAAAAATTAATAGAGGATAGAAGCACGATAATCATAAAATAAATTTAAATGGAAGGGGTTAAGGATAAAGGTGCCACTAGGACGCATGGGCGAAGTTTGGGGGGGGTTTAGAGGAGGGTAGCCCCCAAAATTATACAGTTTGTTTGAAAAAAGTATGAAACCTTTACATTCAAATATAATGAAAACAAAAACATCAAAAAGAAATTTTAGTGTACATTGAATTTAAAATGCTGTTTTCTGAGGCTAATTTACACAAAATTTTCAGGAGAGGGCCCCATCAGCGACGAAGGAATTGAACAAAATTTGATTCGCAAATCCAATTTTTTTTCTAAGAAAACGAAGCATAGACAAGGCTCTCATATCCAAAACATCTTTTATTCCCAAAAGCTCGCAAACAGGCAACGTCGGAGAGGGAAGCATGATTTGGCGCATGGCCAAGGGAATAGTGAAGGGGTAGCTTGGCAAGCAAGAAAGAACAATCGCCCACAAACGCAGATATTACAACCTAAGGGATACACGGCTACACAAATATATATTTGTCCACATCGGATTCACTAAAGGCAATCCCCAAAAAGATGTTATTTTGGATGACAAGACATACGATAAAATTTAAATCAAGTAGTCGTCCAAGAGGCAAAATATGAGGAAAGAAATGATTAACTGGATATCAGGAAGGAGTACTGATACAAGGAAACCTTATCATAAATTTCCACACATGCATATCCATAAACCTCTAAAAAAGATCTGGTAATGAGAAAAGGCGCATAAATTTTCTAGGGAAAATAACCTAAAATGACATATTCAAAGATTATGCTGGATCCATAGCTTTATATTTATGAGAATGATTATTTATTGCTCTACTCGTAAGTAAGTAATGAATATTGATATAAATTAGGAATGATACATTGAAAAAAAACTATTCGGGCTGATTTTTACCGATATTCTCCTTCTCTTACCAAAAATCTATTATATCGCTCACTACCATACGGGAAAAGTCATGCGAACAACTCAAAAATGTGAAAAATCTTCAAAATCTTGGCAAGGGAAAACTACAATTTCATTTACAAAAACTACTACATTATCCCTGGATGGCACTAAAGCGCCTATCTCACTTGAGTACAACCCTAAATTTAATTTTTGTCATTGCATAAATTTTATTTTCCTTCGAATACGGTAGTTCTTCGACTGAGCACAGAGAGTATGCACCAAAAACTGCATACTTCGACGAAATAAGACGATGCGATGAATTAGACAAGGACTACCAATTAGTAGAGGAACTGGTGCAAATGTGGAAGCTTGTTGGTAATGTGCTAGCATAACCTTTAGGGCTTACAAAGGTACTGTAGGCTACTGTAGACTTGTTCCAAGTTTCTCTTCACTCGTAAACTTTTTTAGGTAAGTTTTTAAGTTAAATTTAATCACATAGTCCACCAAGCTATTTCTTAGTGCTAAATAAGTTATTGTTAAGCATAAAACACGCTACAATCTGGTGTAATTAAGCAATCTACTAGCTGGAAAATGTACCATAGTTTTAGCTTCATAGTTCAATATGCCTATGCTGGTAATGTGGAAGCACAACACTGGGGTAAATGTGGAAACGTTTCCACATTTCCGTCACCTAAATGTGTTCTGTCTACTACACCACCTTTTCGCCAGTTTCAGAAGCCGATGAAGATTATTAACCCCAAGCCCAAGTGCAAATGGGAAAATTGGGATGTCCAATCTAAAAGCGATTGTTTCCGTAGGAGAAATGAAGAGCATACTTTGAGCTCCAGCTGTGAAATTAAGAACCAAATTTGTGACTTTTTCAAAACATTTTATTGAAAATTGCTATTTTTTAAGCCTTTACATTGATTTTTCAATGAATAATAAGTAGATGATCTGATATTTCACTTTTCTATAGAATACAAACGTTTCCACATTACCAGCACCTTTCGAAAATCTAATCAAAGTGTCAATTTATAATTTACTGTCATTTTTACGAATTAAACGATGAATTTAGCATAAAACCAAAAGCTGTTATATAGGGTAGTACCTTTGTGAGTTATTTTCACGAAATTAGAAATATTTCATTGGAAAACAAGCTACCTATAACCTAATTTAAAACAGGGTTTCCACTTTTGCACCACTCCCTCTACATATCGATATCAGTGAACGACAATACTGGCAAATATGAAAAAAAATTACACACAATTTTTTTATCACGGGCGAGTCTCAAGCAAGCAAAAAATGGCAAGAAAAAACATCAAAAAAAAACAAAGGGAAATGTTATAGATAAAAGACGGAAGGAATATATTAACGTATACCTTAAGAACGATAAAAATAGTCTAAGGAATGATAATGACACTTGAAAATCATCATGTTCTGAACTACTAATGAAATTAGAGAGAGAATTGTACAAAAATTGCAGCACTGTTAGAAATTCAATCACACATATATGATTAACGCCGAAGAGGATGAATGGGTAGCACATCGAAAGACGAATTCAAAGGGGATCTCTTCGAAAAATCGCTTCGAAGAACCATGAAAGGCAATGGTTTTCATAAAACTGCGGCATTCTTGGATACAAAATTAAAGACGTGAATAAAATGCAAATATACGTTAAAGAGGGATAGAATCAAACGGGATTGCATTGGAATCATAAAAGACGGATGAGATAAGGAAGTGGTTCTTTAGTTATAAAAGCAATCACGCCACCCATAAACTCTTCATAGCATTCTAAACGATGCATTTACTTTTTTTAACTCTTCTATTAAAGCGACAGAAGACAATTTATACAGGAAGAACTTAGACGTGAAACAAAAAACACAGGTATGCTCAAAAGAAAAAATAAATACCATTTAAAAAGATAAGACAATATAATGTATAAGAAGGCTGGATAAAAGCATTAAACCTTTTTCACGAATTTCAAATCGCGATCTTAACACATAAATTACACCAATTAAGCTGGTAAGAAGGTCTCCGCCTTAAAAAACGCATGTATTAAACATTTTGGGTGGAAGAGCAATAAAATTAAGAGGGGGATGAAATCCTTTCGCTTCACACGCGGGCATAAATTTATAACGGCCATTATTTTGCATCATATATATCTTCACAGTAAACTGCTTTTAAAAAAATAGGGAATGAGTTATCCATTACATGCATCCCGTCCTTCTGAGAGGTTGTCCCTTTCGACATTCGCATTCTACGTTGTGTCAGGAAGGAGAGGGTACATCGACCCTATCCCGAATTCCAAACGTCCTTCCTGCACTGAAAACAATGATGTTGACAAATATATGGGCTATCCAACTGTTACGTGAAATTACGCTCGCCAACGTGCTCTCACGTCAGAAAGTGTTTGTTGCAAACTAAGTTTTACTTCAAATGAGTCTCAGAACTTCTCTTACACGTTCTAGGAGATTTCCATCAACAAATGAAGAGGTACATTTCAAAATAAAACTAGTCCATGCAGTAAAATTTGGAGGCAAATCACTGGATGCTAAGTTCTCTGCCACAAAAGGCGGTCTCAATCATGGTGCTGACAGGCGGGACCTTAGCGCATAAGGATATGGTCTCATCATATTTTGTACGCTTCAAATTTATAGTCTCGCACGCTTAATTCTCGAGAATTATGTACCGATTACCGCTGATACTTTCCCGAATACTCGCAGCCATTATTACAGCTTTCCGCTATTGCAAGAGAAGGAATTTCCAACAAAATCTCACGCTTTTTCCAACATTCCTAGATGTAAACTTAAGCACAATTCAGAAGAAAAGGGACAGCAATGCAAAAACTTCGCTAAACTTCCAATAAGAGGTAATTAGAATGTTTGCCATTTACAATATTCATGCGAAGTGTCACTTTTCACTGGGTTGATAAATTGCGATGCATGACTCTGTGGCCGCGGCATCATCGCCGTCTCAGCCGAAAATAGGATCGCAATGAGTCATAATATATTCAGTCCTAAGATGCATACCCGATATTTAATCTTAACTTTGCAATCCCTGGTACTCAATATTAAGCCGTTTCGTTCATTCCGTTGTTGACCAATTCACACCGTACAGACCATCGGCGTGGATGCCTACGGGCGGCACAAGTTGCAAAATAATAAAAAAATACGCCCGAACGCCGTTACCTAAGTCTAATGACTCTGAAGTAACTTTTAAAGAGTAGTGTCTCAGAGTTTCTTACTTTTATCAGAAAACGGTAAATTGAGAAGTACACCCACATCGAAGATACAAGTCCGCAGCAGGAAGAAAGAATGAAAAGGAGATATCTGAGCCAAACCAATCTCGGAAATGAAAACGGTCGATGACGACACTGATGAGATCTTAACTAATGAGGGTTGACCTTCGGAGTCCCACCCGCTCCCCACCTTTCGCTTCTGAAACGTGAATACGAGCGACGTCTGCGGGCGGCACGCGAGTTCGCGGCTCCCGAGGTACGCCCATCGAGGTTAAAAAGATAAAAAAAGGGAATACAAGATGTCGATAACATTAACTCTAATATTATCAAATTGAAAATTTTCTACCTGCTTATCCTTCATTCAGGGATGAGTCGATTCCACTTTTTTCGATTCCCAATTCCAAATCCGATTCTTTACAATCGAATCCCGAATATCGATTCCTATTCATACTAACAGGCGGGATATTTCTTTGTCAGAAGCATCGCCGTCGTTAAAATTTAAGAATTGAATGGAATGAAATAACAAAGACATTAAGCGGCCCCAAAGTATATTTATTAAAAATAGCGAAATAGCATTACAGTGATATATCCTCAGCTTTAAGAAAATAATAAACACTTCAGACAAACTGTTTCAGACATAAATTGTTAACTTAATATTGTAAAGTGCGCAATATCTCAGGTGTGTGGCGGCCTTTATACCCCAAGCTTTTAGTCCATTTTCAAAATATTTTATCTTCCTAAAATCGATGGGATCGGTATCGACTTTAAGCGATCGATTCTTGATTCCGATTCCGTAACCGAGAATCGGTGGGATCGATTCAACCTTACCTTTAAGAGGTGAGCGTGGAGAAGAATGGAGAAAGAGAAATTGACGGAAAGGAGGAGGAACGATGAGGAGCTAGACATGGTGGGTGAGGAGAGGCAACTTTTAGTTGAGATGCAGAGGAGACAGAAGGTATAGATAGAGGGAGTACAGAGCGGATAGTGAATGTTGGATACCGAAGGTAGGAGAAGGAATATAATGGGATTTTTAGATAGGATGAAAGTAAGTGGGCCTTATTGTAAATTGAAATGGGAACTCCAAATAGGGAAAGCAGACAGGCCGAGGTGATCGGAAAGGCAATTTCATGGGGAACACATTGATTTAACCGTCAGTCGATTCATTAAAAGATCGCATATTGAAATGCTCAAAAAAATTACGTCAACTACTCCATTTCGCGGTGCTACCACCAGTATAATCGGAATCACGAAATGGGACTACAAAATTGGGAAACCGTTAGCCTTGCCCCATGCGGCACCCACACGGGAGGAGAAAGTCGTCCACAGAACTCACTCGCAGAACAACAGTCTCCCATTCCTCGGACCATCCCCCCTTCATTTCTCCAGGCCTTCCAGTGACGTCCATCAACCGAAGCGGCGCTAAGAAAAGAGGGGAGAAAAAAAGAATAACAGCGCGCGCGACGCGACAACAATGGTCTTGAATGACAAGGCCTCCCGACTCGAGAGCTCGGTCGTACTTACTGGCCCCATAGGATGACGAAGGAGGCAGGACTTCACCGACGATCGCATTGCACACTCCAATCAGGTCCCCTTCGGCGAGAGGGGGGGGGCACAATAATTAAACTGGGCAGGGAGCAAACGGAGGAATTTTCCGTGTTCGAGGACAGGAGAACCACGTGCTACATGAACATAACCTCGTAGATCGGTTCCCGATCTGCATCAACATTCGGTAGATTCCAAAGAGTGCATGGAGGGGCTTTGAGGGCTCAGCAAGGTCTGAGGGTAGCAGGGCAGAAGGAACGTCGCCATCACCATGATGACAACGTGGGAAAAACCCGAATACCAATCCAGCGGTAATAGCCCGAATACTACAGTAGAGAATTCTCTCATCGGCCACTAAATGTGCTTTCACCTCCAACCGTGCGTTGCTTTTGAACCTCAGGAATATTACTACCGCCAACAATTATGCTTCAAATCACTTTGGGAAGAGGGCAGCAGCTCTTCATCTTATAAGTAAAGGTGGAGACCACTGTACAGCGGCAATCGTTTCACAGCGGGAGTGGCAAAATTTACTTCAACGAATGCAGTGCTACTACGAGGAAGAAAAGGGGAAACCCCCACATTATTATCCCGAGGAGTCGCAGATACACCACTTATAATTTTAAAGGTATGATGGCATTCTCTAAAGTAACATATTTCGGAGGTAAACAAGCAACGCAACGAAAAGCACGTTTTGTGACCTATGAGAGAATCCTCGAGTGTTATATTCGAGCTGTAACCGCTGGATTGGTTTTTACCACGATGTCATTATGTGGCGAGGTTTCTTCTAACCTGTTTTCCTTAGACCAAGCCGAGTTTAATACGTTTACTGAGTTTACAATGCAAGTAAACTCAACCCAGCTTGAAACTTCCGCATGGCCTAAGGATCCATAAAGCAGAGTAAAAGAAATATTTTCATCAAGATGAGAACGCAGACGAAAACTGAAAACCAATCCAGTGGTTCGCAACAACGCCGCACAATCCTCCTCCTGATACTTTTCCATTCCAAGTTGATAGAAAATTTACTTGAAAAAATATTACACACGTTGATTTCGGTAAGAAAAAATACTAAGTTATGAGTTAAAAAAAAATGTAAGCACCAACTGAGGTAAAAACACGTTGGTAATTAGAAGGAAAGAAGAGCAAAACGTCAATGCTCTCAAATTCCAATTTACAACTATACTTAAAGAAGGCACCGAGGACTATCGTCATAGTGAGTATTCCGCTAACTCTAGATAGTAACGTAAATTATCTCCACAATAAGAAAAATTCTAATTATTTACAGCTTACTATTGCACACAAAAAATTAAATTATTAAATGAAGGCAAAAAAATGTACATAAAAGGGAAATTCGAAATGATATTTTTATCACCATTAATATCAAACAATTTATATAAGTAATAAGTATTAAGCAGATTTCACCTCACAGCCCCGACATATTCACATTTCCTTAAATTTTTCTTAAGTTTGGAGATCGCTTCCTCATTTACTGATAATTAACTTCAGATAAAAAATAAGAGCTGCCATTCACAACGACATGGAGCAATAATTTTGAATAAATAGAGTGAGAGGAACTTCACAAAACTAACGCGAAAATCAACGGTCACCCGATCGTCGGAAGTACAAGAGTTGAGGAATTTACGTATTGTTTACCTCGCTTGAGCATTTCCTGACGTACATACAATATAACCAGAGTCACTACGGAAGGTCACCGTTTGCAAAGGTCATTTGTACCATCAATGCCGGATGTTTCGCGTAGTACTAGAAATGCAAGGTGAAAGGAGGATGGCTATGGGAGAAAACGATGAATAAGAGCCCACATTACGAATGGCGCCGCGAAATTCACGGTTGGACAGCCTTTTTGGCGTCAGTTAGAATGCTCTAAGTTCACTCAACATGTCAACGAGGAATATGTCGACACTTTAATTAATTTATGTCCCTCATTTCGTCAAATATGGGAACTCGGGTTGAATTATTAAAATTAATATAAAAGTTTTGAAAATGGGTAAATAATTTTAATTCCGTGCTCGGGGAAACTAATAACACACTATTAACATTCATTTGGAATTATGGAGTAACAATTCCAGCAATATACAAGCTGCCTCATGAAGTCACTCTCTTACGAGTCTTTCCTTTATCTTTTCTTCTTCTAGTTTAAAAAAAATCAAATATTGGATTAGTTTTTTTATGTGTGCAAAAGAATATAAGACAAAATAAGAGAAAACAAAATGTAAAAGCTTATATTTCAAAAAAATGCTTCTTGAAATAGAAAAATATAACAATTACTTGACACGAAAAAAATATGCATAAAATTTACAAAAAATACTAATTCTTTGTATCAAATTTTTATAACGAATATTATCATTTAATATATAAGAATCTGATATCACAAATAACAAACTACCCATACACCTAACGAGATGCCCAAACAAATTATTGTAGTTTTAACTGCTGGTTGGCTGATTGTGGTGAACTTGGTTTACCGGTAGCGCTGAAACACTCCTGCTGCACGCCAAATAATTATATCCCTTAATCTGCAACAAACCACTAGATTTAAGTCTACCGGGACTAGCCACGGTGATATCTTTACGGAATCACCTGCAATGCAAAAATTGCGCGAAAATTCCAAAAATAAAAAAAATTATTCGCCTTGACCAGTATGCATCAGTAGCAAACTGGTTGAAGTACTCGACCGGAAATCGGGAGATCCGGGTTCGAATCCCAGTCAAGGCGAATGATTTTACTCTCTGTGGAAATTTCGCACAAAATCACTAGACATTCGACTTCCTCCGATCCACAAAGAGTAGGTACTTTCCTGAAAATTTAAGTTGGAGGTCAAGAAAAATACGCTGCAATGTCAGCATGTACTCGTAGTATAAGTCGTAGCATGTATTACTTCCCCAACATTAAATGACACAACACTATGAATATTAATAATTATAATTTATAAATTCAGTAAACTAATTTTTGCACACACAACTTAGAGGATACTGAAAGGAATCTAGCCTTCAGGACTGCTAGCTTCTTCCTGATATTATGTAACCAACACTGCAACGAATAATACCATCGAGAAAAAAATGGATGAAAAAAATTCAAAATCGTAACGCGATTTCCTCAGCAGCGCAAATAAATTACAAAATTTCGGACGAGAGAACTTGAAGTTTACGATCTCATTACCACACAGTTTAATGTACCAAAGAAAGTCCTAAACCAATTAAGTGAATGAAACTACACTGGAGACATGAGCAAACCAATTCAGCCAAAAGTTATATAAACATGGAACAAACACCGTAAAACATTCTGGCTAGAGCCAGAACAGCAAATAACCCAGATAATTCATAATTCCGATTCAGAAGACAAAGAAGGGCACGACTTTAAGTTAAAAACTTTAACCTACCATTGAGATTCCATAAATTTTTACTTGTCCATCAGATAAAATTAAGCGTCAAGATTAGGCTGACAATATATTTTATTCTCGAAGGATCAAAAGTTGAACTCACCGAACGAATGTCGGAGTAGCCGTCTCAGGCCGCTCACTGCTAGTAGGTATTTCAAAGGGATATCTAAGCCACTAGGCAAAAATAATAGCAGATGAGAATCCATTCAACAGGAAATTCGGCACACCAGCTAATCCCACGCAATTTCCAAGATGACCAGAAAGAGACATGCACTGAAAATTCCAAAACTATTGTTGCCGACAGATACCTTTACATTATATGAACCGAACCGTAATGCGTTTTCACATACGAATTCCACCATAAGATAACGATAACGTAAATCGCTTAGTAGGCACAACACTATTTGACGAATCCCGATATTTTTAATCCATAATTTGCTCAATATTCAATGAACAACTCTATGTATTTCACGCTTAAATGGTAGCATAAAAGTATTCTCTAAACTGCCTACTTGTGCTAACCTTAGATCTTCAGGATGTGTTGGTGTAAAACGTCAATTTGCTACATAAAATTTTAACCTACTTAAAAAATTAATACAAAATTAAATCCCATCTCAGATGGTTTCGACAAGAAATATATCGTTCGGTCCTCTGAAGTTATTAATAATTACTATAATTATCAAGGTGATTATTTCAATTTCCTCAAAGAAAATAACTACGCTATTTTTATTATTTCTACATGCTGTTAAAAAAGAGTTTCATTGAAGACCAGTCATTGAAATGCTTACCGAAGACACTGGCTATTATATTATCACACGGTTGAGTTATACAGTTCTACACTGACTGCCACGACTGTTAAGTAATGTTATGAGCCAGCTTTAAAAATATTTACATGGTACATTTCCCTGAAATGTACACAACATTTTCACGAAAGGAAGACAAATATCCATAAAGAGCACGATTTAAAATGCAAAATATTTATTGTTTTCTAAAATTATCGGCAAAAGTAAAATGAGCTCTCTCCTTTACCCATATAACTCTACTGCCGGTGCAAATTTTTCGATGAGTTACAAACGACGTTTCAAGAACAAAACGGCGTTTGTCTAAGAATAGGAAAATGACGAGTAATTGTGTCTTTCAGACCAATTTTTAATATATTTTTCGATGTGTATTTTACCCATTACCGATGAAAACGTTGGAATTCACGGGCTACATATCACGGAATTCGATTAGGATTAGGCTAAACGGCGTTTGTCTAAGAATAGGAAAATGACGATTGGAAATATAAAATCACATTCCCAAAGCGCCTGATGTGAGGTTGATAATAAAATGAAGATCGCGGAAAAAAAAAACAAAAATTAAGGAACATTAAGCGACATCTTCTTGATGAATTACCAAACGCACGTACGATAGGTACCTGTGTAGAAGTAAAAGACGCAAATAAAATAGGAGCTACTGTCTATTCAAGCAACGCCACTCACATCGAGGGATACCATCTATTAAATCGAACTGTTATTGAACAATACACGCGACAAGAAATTTTTATGATTCGCACGGTGACGGCCTAATCTCCTTAACTACTTCGACCGTTTATTTCGAACATGCTACAAACATTTACACAGCATTATGTTCAAATTCCACGCTATATCGCCCGAATCCGCGGAACAACTCTGAATGATTGGAATTCGGAGGGCAAGCGAAAGATTCTGAAAGCGTATAAATGGTGGAGTTTCGAAAGGAAATCGACTGTGGCGACATGGTGTCATTAGGAGACAAGAAGGACGGGAAGGTTGGGAGTCGCAGCAGGGGTGGAGACGGTTCCCAAGAGGAAGCAGGGGAAATGGAGAGGAGAAGACATGGTGGCGGTGGTGTGGGTTGCGAGAGAGGAAAGACGGCGGAAGAGAGAGAATTTCTGCGGTTAGAGAAACATGAATGCTCACTTCCACCATCACTCTCCCCACGCCCAATGGATGCTACGCTAAAACCTAGAAAACTGGCCAAAATAAAAAAAGCAATGGGTCCTAGCTTTACCTTATTTATTTATATAGTAATCAATATACTCATGGAGTATAGGTCAGGGAAATGAAATGCTATATGCTTTCCTACGTCTCAATATTTTATTATATCTTCACCAGGGCAATGCATAATGATTACAATAAATTAATAATTTAAGGGAATGAACAATTTTTAAAGTGATATTTTTACAATAATAATTTTTTTAATGCTACTTAACATAAATGGAAAAGAAGAATTTTGACATACAGTGTCTGCTTTTTGTCTATCGATTGTAGCTAGGCTAATAAAATATCATGGCTGCCATCAATTTGGATTTATTAAATAAAAACAAATTTTATTGAGGTTGTTAATTTCTGATCTTTTATTGCAGTTATTTTAAATACATGAATTATTTCTTTTAATAATCTTTTTTTTTAATATTCTCAAATTCTAAAATTTCAGCATTATCAAAATCAAAAGAAAGGCTATTGTCTACACCACGCTTTGGAAGGGCACCTACTGTTAAATACGGAGTTAAAAGAAAATATCAAAACGTCGGCAAACATTTTGCTGTTTAATTCCCTGACCTATACCCCAAGACTATATTAATTACTATGTATAAAATGAGTTCATGATGAAGAAATCCATATACATCTTTATTTATTACATATTGCTACAAGTAGGCTATTGCCAGGAGGCAGCATGAGATTAATATAAATTGATGAAAAGTCCACATATCTTAGAACAAAGTTAAGAGACAGAAAATACACTTCTAGTACAAAAAATAAATCAATTCGAACATCATACACCTAACACATGAAGACTGAACCAAATTAACCAATTTTCAACTCTCCATAATAAATCACAGTAAAATCAACCAAGAATAGATGAACACTTACTCTTAAAAATTTTAGCATTCGCTTAGAAGATATTAATAAGATCTGGAGGGTCTATCGTAAAGCGAACGCCATCGTATACTGAATCGGCATTATCTACAGAAGAGAAACCAATTTAAAGAGAAAAATAAATACCGCTATGCTATAAAATATGTTTATAAAACAATTAAGGCGAAGAATTAAATAACTGACGACATTGTGCGAGAGGAAATAATATCGACGTAATTTGAAATCGCGTGCAAAATTAGCTCAGATAGTTCGCCGAATCCTTCATCGTAAGTCTAAACCTTCGTAAACCGGGGGTGTACTGTATTTCGTATTTTGCTCGGAAGCTGAAATGTTATACAAGATTGTGGGTCTTAAGACAGATTGTCATTGGCACAAGGAAATGTGGAAATAGTATATATTTCCAGATGTTACGGATTAACCTCTCTTTTCGTCACTAAAAGATTTGGCGATGGCATAAAAGAGCATTCTCTCATCCTAGTGATTACTCTTGTCAACTTTAGACATGATTTCCACGTTTTTTACTGGAAAAAATCTCTATTTCGCGTCATTTATCGCATGCACAGCGTTAAATGAGACGGCGTGTTGCGGGTTGCCTGTCCCACAAAACTGCTTTCGGTGGTGGTAAGAGGTCATTTTCTCGATAATTAGAAGCGCTAGAGCTGGCATATTTGGTCTAAAATATCTAGGAAAGATCAATGTTATACCCCATTGGAAAAAATGAGGGCTTGCTAAAACCAAATTAATATTATTTACATTTTTAACGTTTTTCGTTAAAAATTTCGAAATTTCAAGACAAATGGCGAGCACAAGATAATATAGATACAAAGGATTATGAAAAAAAAAATCATATCTATAATACCCACCCGAGTACGCAACTTTTGATGGGTATTACGATTTTCTCCTAAAATAAAGTGGCAAAACGAGGCACCTTAGTGTCCACCAAACAAATACGTTTTAAATAATCGGAGGATTACTCTCAGTATCGCTAATACGTTTAAAAAAAAATTTTTTTTACAGCGCTCTCACGGACGAAAGCCAAAAAAAGAGCCTGCCTCCCTGCCCTCAACGAAGTTCCGTAAAATATTATGAACCCAAATACACATAAACGAGGTTAATATGCTGTGAAGCTAAAATGAATCAACATTAACAGTAATCTCAAATCTTGTGTTCTCCAGTACAACACTAACCCTGTGTCATTCTTTGGATGCGCTAAAGGCATTAGAGGAACGATTTTTTTAGGGTGGAGCCTGAGCAGAGAAGAACGCGGAAAGAAATGTCTCAGAAGACAGATGAAGGGCGGACACGTTAAGAAGGATGAGCCCAAAATGTAGATGCCCCAACAAAAACCCTAACGCACGAGGAGGAAAGACGTGGAAGAGAGATTTACCGTTGCCCTTATTCGGCGAAAGATAATGCTACACCCATCCGCACCTATGTCCGTAAGGATCTGCGTAGTAACGTAATTCTGACGCAGTTTTTAGACCCTATCTAGTACTTAAAAGCGTAGTTAGTAATTTAGCTGTCATTCATTTGATGCGCAAAATAATGGGAAACATGCTCGTCTCCAGAATATAGTAAACAAAAGTAAAGCAGCAGTAAAAAAAAATAGAAACTATATGGGGCCATTCACCAGTTCCAAGAACTAATTTTTCGTTCTCATTTCATAAATAGTCATAATAATAAATCCAATTTGACTTTCTGTATTGATTTACAACAGAAGGAAGGATTAGAGCGTAGATAAAATCACCGTTCATGAAAACCTGAATTTATATTTCAATGCCAAGTTAAAATATGCACTGCAGACTCCGGGAAACAATATCTTCAATGTTACACATACACGCGGTTGACATGTTTTCAAGTGAAAATCAATCAGCGTTTGTATAGATCTCACAACTTGTGTTTTCCTGTCCAATACTGATGCACGAGTGAGATCATGGGTAATTATTTGGATACGTTGGAATAATATGTATTGCGTTATAATTTTCAGATATAATAAGTGCCGAGATATTCATTTAGCTATTTTCCTCAATGAAGCGTTAAATAATGCCAAAAACATTATTCAAGTTCAGCCAGTTTCTTTTTGACCACCTTCGTCAGGAAAACGCCAGAGAGTTGAAAACTTTAAGCACTTAATGCCCGGAGAAAGTACCACTGCTCTAATAACATCACACCCTCAAACCTCAAATGGCTTACTTCCTTGGACCGCCAAAAATATCATAAATTTAAGACGAGGCTACAATCCGCAACGGTTTCCTGTTTTTCTGTACTTTAGCGATTAATACCAGGCAACTGTAGGAGAAGTTGGCCAAAAGTTGTCCGAAAGTGAACCTCAAAGTCAATCTTCCGGAAACATTGTTGCGAAAGTTTCGAATTCTTGAAAGTCTCAAGATATCTGGTCAATTAGAATTGATGACTTGGATATATGAAGACTGTGGGGCACCTTTAAGGGGAAATTTATCTCAGAGTTAATTAATGCCATTCAATTACACGAAATGGACGAAAATTGTTAAACTCGAGACAATTGAATTATCAAAATTCATAAAAATAGTAACGATCGAATAATGGCAAATTATGCATGAATACGCTTCATCTCTAGGTACATTCTTAATACTTAAAATCTTTTGCGTCATAAGGCGTATTTCATCTTCAAACTATTTTTTTTTCTTCCATTGAAATTACGGCGATAATTTATCACCATTTATATCATCAAATAGCATATGATTGGATACTAAATTCCAAAGAGATATTTCCGACTAATCAGTATAATATTGCGTTACAATTTTCAGATATAATAGGCACGCAGATATTCATTTAAATCTTAATAGAATGAATTAAATTATTAAATGAAAGAAAATAATTTACATAAAAGGAAAATTCGAAATCATATTTTTATCACCATTAACATCAAACAATTTATATAAGTAATAACTGTTAAGCAGATTTCTCCTCGCAGCCCCGACATATTCTCATTTCCTTAAATTTTTCCTAAGTTTAGAGATCGCTTCCTCATTTACTGATATTACACTTCAGATAATATATAAGAGCTGCCATTCACTTCGGCATGGAGCAATAATATTGAATAAATAGAGTGAGGGGAACTTTACAAAACTAGCGTGAAAGTCAACGGTCACCCGATCGTCGGAAGCAAAGAGTTAAGGAATTTCGTAGATGTCTGAAATTTCCTGAATAATGCGTTTCATAATGCAAAAATATTTACGCCCATACACTAATTCAATTAGAGTAAATTTAGTGCCAGAGGTGAGCCAAGAGCTCATTCCCCAATCATGTGAGCATCAAAATTATCATGATTTCATTTAATGCCTATTTCACGAAATTGCTAAAACTCACTAACACACAAAGACAATGGTGCGCACCTTCAAAATCATGAGATATTGACCTGAATGATACTCATTTATACACGGAATACAAACGTTAAAACCGCAGCGAACGCGGATATTTTTCCTCAATTCTACAAATTCCTTCAGCCAGTAGTTCTTAACTTATAGCAAAAACACTCTCAAGGACCCATGCGCTACTTTCTAGGGTCACGCGAAAGAGGCTGATTGAATGCTTTTGCAAAAAAAAGCATTAGCAGTCAATCAGCTCACATGCCGACAGTTTCCCACATATTTACGACCGCATGTATCACCATATGTACACTCTAGACGATAGCTAAAAACAAATTCTGAAGCACGGGAACGGAATAATATTCAAAACCACAGTCAAATACAATTTCAAAATGAAGTCGAAAAATATTTCCATGCATTTTACCAAATAAATATTAAATAAAGGGTAGTTCAAATTTCAACTTCAGTGTTTCGATCCTGTTATTTATGTGGACTTTTAAAGTTCAAGCAGGAAAATACAACTTAAAGAAGAGATTCAAAACTGAACTGAATACATCTTTCTAGTTTAATTAGCCCCTTATTTCGCTAAAATTTATAGAGCAACCGGCTGATTTTTAAAATGGATTAACCGAAATTCAGAACGTATTCAGTTTCGGGAGGCATTCTGGGAGTAACCTCATCTAATGCCAAGTCCCTTAAGCTGACAGGAAACAACCCTTGTTCCTAAGTTTGGGTCATTGCGGTAACATCAGGGGCCTGGAGTAACCACTTGTAAAAGGCAGGCAACAAGCGATCTTCAGGAGGAGACAAGATGACCTCCTCAAAGTTAACAACGGCGTATACAAGTGCTTCTAGCCAACTCTCAAACAACAAAGATAAGGTTTAGATATAACCAACAAACGCTTTCACCACCACCACCAGACCACCAGAAATCTCCTGCCATAATACCTGAGCTCATGATAAACGTATGATATCTAGAAACATAAAAACACATCGAAAACAAAACATTTAGAAAGATAGAAAACAGAGATAATGTACAATACCGATGTTAAACCAACTCCAAATACTTGGTTGACATATCGAAATAATTGCTGCTATAGAGCTATTTTAATTGCAAAACTCTAGCATATTTCTTCATGCTTCATTCACATAAAAAAAACGGAAAATAAGTCCACAAGGAACCATTGTCGTAAATACATTCTTCTCCAGATAGGTTCGTTTCTACTTCACCGAAATCTAAAATCGTAACCAAATCTAACTTGACAGTGGCAGAATCTTATTATGCCACTACCCAACAACTACGAAAGTACATACAGCCTAAATGCGTTACATAACTGTATAAAGATATATTTCCAAGTTACAACTATCATTTTCCAACGATAAGTTAATTAATACTCCATAAAAGTCGCGCAAAAACTCATGCTTCTTTGAAAGCGACCTATTTATATTCCATTTTTCCCTCAAATTTCATCCAAACAAGAAGACAAAGATGATTACTCCGTAACGCGATTGCCCATGCTTCAGCAAGGCGATTACAAAGGATGACATCCTTACCACACGGGCGTGGAAAACAAATTGACCATCTCATACCGGAGGTGAACCTCGAACAAGTAATACAAGCACACACATTCTCCTGCTCCGTGAGCAATAGATGCTGCGAGCAGGCCGCGGAAGAGTTTCGAGGAGTCGTTGGGTGGTGGAGGGAGGGGAGGAAAATGAGCACGGAGGAAGGGGCGGGATGATGGCACGTACTCTCCTAACGCTCCCCTCCCCTCTTTTGTTTCCGCCCGCTGCGATGATGTTTCGCTGCTCTGGGGTCAGAGGGCAGGGCGAGATCGATTGTGCGCGAGACCGAGGGTGGCGCTGCTGCTAATGAGAAGCCCATCTCCCATCCAACTCCCATCAACAACCTCCGCCCACCGAGCCAAAACCGCTGCCGCCCGCTTCCCCACGACCTGTCCACGACACACCTTACACAAAAACACACTAAGCCCACGTACTACTGGCGGGCTTGAGGATTTGAGGACACCGCAGAAGCCTAATCGTCACACGGTTTCCCTCTCAACGGGGGCGAATTTAGGATTTGCAGGTGTATGTGATCAACCTCCGATGGCCCTACCTGAGATGGATCCAAGAATACCACCCAGAGCAAAGGCGAAACAGGGTTAGGGAAGTTAACACGAAATTTTACCAAGCATTTAGGAAATTCCACCTCTACTACCTTAACCTTATCCTGTGAACTCCCTACTGTCATAACTCTGACTTATTCTAGATCATTTCGCTAATAAAGCTTAATGCATCCAACATCGATACTGTAGATGTATGGGAGCTTTGAATTACATAAGACCCGATGTTTTCACAAAGCAGTGATTGGAATGAAATACTGAACACACTAAAATTTCCGAATGGTTCAATACGGTAAACTTAAGGATATTGATTTGCCACGAAATGTGCACCTGAGTTGGGAATGAAGAACTTAAACCAAAATTAAGACCTGGATACTTCAGTCAGGACAAATAAGTCGAAAAATACCTATATGGTCAGAGGTTTCGAATATACAAGAGGATCGGCGAATTTTTACCAAGCATCATGAACGAATATAAACCTATTTTCTAAAACAAAGCCTACCCAAAGAAAGAAAAACTGAAATTTTTGATTAATTGCTTAAAAAGTGATATATTAACCTTCATTACTCAAGTGAAACACCCTGCGTTAAAGGTATCATAGTAACGTAAGGTACATAAATCAGCCTAAGTACTAAATTCTTGCTCACGGCACGCCGAAAAAAGCAAACTAACAATAAGAGGTATATAACACTTCTTATCGATAGATAAATGGGTGGATGTGGTACAACCACTACCGCGGTCATGATTTCTGGGAGAACCAATCATTGACTATCATTTCGCACACTGAATATAAAATTGATTTTTAGGTAAATTCCAACGAATAAAGATTAATTATTAGAAACCAGGGCTGAGCAAAATAAAAGCCGAGGAGTATTTCAAATACAAAATACCGCTCCAAATGTATTTGAAATACGAAATTCCGCTCCAAATTTATTTGAAATACAAAATACCTTTTGAGTTGCGTATTTGAAAAACTAACAACAAAACAGTATTTTAAATACCTTTTAAAATACAAACTACATTTTTACGGAAACTAAGATGTCTTAAAAAAATATAACCTGTCTTGTCACGTTATGGATAGTTGCAAACATGAATAAAACGATTCAAACGAAGAAATCTCTGAAGCATATTGACAAAGAATTGTTACCAGAGCCACTTCAAAAGTATTTTACAAATGTATTCTTTATTTTAGAAATTTATAGGAAAATGCCAAAAATCTGTACTTGAAATACAAAATACAAGATACATTCAGGTTTAGTATTTGAAATACCATATCCAAATTATAATACGTATTTTAAAATACTTATATTTAAAATGCTGTCAAGCCCTGTTAGATACTAACTGTTATTAAAATTTACTTCCAATAACCAAAGGTTACATACACCCTACGATGAGAGGGTCTTGGTAACGTAGGGTGGTCATATGTACGCCATTCTTGTTCGTGGCAAACACCACGTAAAAATGTGTTACACCCACATATTAGTATAAAAATAACTATGCACTACTGACGGAGCATGCGGACGAATATTTGAGGTCAACGCAAAGACCTGATCGTAATGGTTCTCTCTAAGCAAATCCAGAGCAGTATTTGCGATTTGAAGATCCCTAGGCTGCACCTCTTTTTTGCTGCACCCGTCAATCATAAACGTAAGCGGATATACCACTTCAAACACTTCACTATTGAGGCAGTTGGTCCCAACATTAGCCTAGACAACAGACGTCACACAGTTTACGTATTCGTCATTCATGATATGCTAGGCTTAGATTGCATGACCAATAGAAAATGGATACCTTTAAGGTCGACACAGAGGACATGATATACGAACCCGACTACATTACTAGATCCAACCGAGACATTTTGAGATAAATTAAAAGAGACATTTTGCCGAACGGATAGGCAAGGGAATTCGTTTTCCCCGCGCACGATTAAGAACTAGTTAAAAAAATAAATTCTTGTCGTAACTTGCTTAGACCATTTCCTTTTTATGCGTAAATGATTACTATCCGAAAGAGAGTTAACACTGGGTATAATGCTCCGAGCCTTAAGATGAAGAGGGTAGTCATGCGTATTCTTACTCTTCCTTACTGACCACCACAGACAAAAAACTTTTATCTCAGAGGCAGAGAGCGCGCAACATAAACCTGGAACAAAATGCCTGTTAATGCGTCAGAGTTGTGCAATTTACGGCAGTACGGCAATTTCAAACAAGACGGTCATCAAATAATGCAAAAATTAATCAGCGTTGTGAGATTAAAATAACCTATTATATAAATTATTAAGTGTTCCACCGATTAAGGTAAGTTTCAAAGGAGTATTCCGGAATTATTCTGAGTAGTCTCCAATCCCTTCACGGACATTCCTTCTCCATACACAATACGGCCTACTTCCTTTCAGTGCGTCTAAAAATCCTATTCTCTTCTTCCCCTCCCTAGTTTACCCTATAAAATGTTACACTCAAAATACAGCTAGCATCAACGCATTTCCGATATAAAAAAATATGATGACACATAACCCAAAAGTTTCCTCATTAACCGATTCCCTCACCGGATATTCAAATACACTGCCGTTTCGTCGTTGTCGCCTTCATACCCCCAAGAAAAGGCAAACAAATTAGGCAGCACGCATCGTACGAGTAAAACATATCGGGTAGTCAGGGCGCACGCGGTACTCGAACTTTCGAGAAACAGAACTCTACTCAATGACCTTTCCGAGTTTCATGAGAGGGGACGCAAAAAGGAGCTGAAAAGGCATGAATCCATAATAACTGAAGGAAACATCCAACGTAAATAAGAAGAAGATGTAATTTTCGATAACATGATTTTATTTGCCCTAAAACCATCCCGCCCGTTGAAAATTTGAAACTAATCGGCCATAATTTTTCCTTTCTCACCAACTTTTCTCAACTCATCACCAACCATAAAACCCTCCCATACATTAAACAACCATTACTACTCAAAAATATGTCAGCCGAGGACCTGAATTTTGACCAAACTACAGAGACTCACGTACGCTTAAATTACCATGCAATCCAATTCCTTTCCTATAGTTTTTTTCCTGATATCTAGAAAGCCAAATTTCTACGAACTAAATAGTTGGTCCTTGTGATGACGCCGATGAAATGCGTAAATCCAAAGAAAAATATGTGGAATTAACAAAATAAAATTTTAGCAATTTATTAAATATATTCCTCGACATTCCACCGATTATAGTTGCGGCTAATCAAAACCTAACAAGCTATGCTGAAACATATCCAAAAAAACACTCATTGACCTTCAGTTTCATCCCATTGGACTACCAAAAATATTCACGGTAATATGCATAACATTTTTCAGTTTTTAAATTACAAGCTAGTTGTGTACATAGTTCATTGTGAAGAATAAAATTTGCCTAGGTTTGGCAGTTCGAATAATTATTTAAACCATTCTAATTCATTATTACTATTTAATTACTATCGCTTTCCTTGTAGACACGCTGTAATCGACAATAATAATGTGACTACGTAGGTTTCCGCGTTGTCGAGGGTCCAACGTCTCCGTTCTTCCGGTGCTACCGCGTAAGTTGTTGGTTTAAGACGACAGTTTCGCTGGCACTGCTGCCAGCGTCTTCAGGTCAAAGATGCCGGTTCAAGATTTCCGTCCTCTTCGACCTGAAGACGCTGGTAGCAGTGCCAGCGAAACTATTGTCTTAAACCAACAACCGCCGCTGTAGCACCGGAAGAATGGAGACATTGGAATCGACAATAACATTTTAAATGATGCCTACTTTCATCCATATAAATACACATCAGTGTTTTCCACGAAGAATGAATACATAGTGATTTCACCATAAAAATCTTAACTGCTATGTCACCAAATCCGGTGGAAGACAAGTCCCCAAATTTTTAAAACCTAAAATTTAAAAATATAAGTTTAAAAAATTATGAGTCATATTGAATAAAATTTTACCCCATTTATTATTACACCCCGTCACGTACGTTACAAATACATTTAAACAAGCATAAAAGACCGCGTGGTCATAATCATTTTGAGATCCCTTTTTTGGAAAAAATTCCTGATTACACGGAAATTTCTTCTTGAGTTGTTCAATCGATTTTAAATTACACATGTAAAACCCTGTAATGGAAATCATTTAATTGCGTGGCATTAATACCAAGGATTCGAAGCAATAATATTTACTTATCCGATGCCAAATTTGAGAAATTTAGGTATTTCAGACTCCAGGAAACTGTCATATTCAGCTGCACACCTATAATTGTGAGTGTTGAGAAAATCGTATTCCCTATGCTTTGCGTTGAAACCATCGAAAAAATGGCCGTGATCACGCCAGGAAATAATGTTAACTAAGTAGCCTTGCATTCCTCCTTTATCCACATAGTTACACCTCGCCCCTCAGCCTCCTCCACCCCAGGGTACTCTTCGGCTCCTCCTTCCACTAATCCGTCCTTTCCCTTCCACAGCGACCCCATCTCAACGCCAAAGCACCGTCGGACAAATGAGTTAATGGATGGTTTAAGTGAGTTTCGTCAAAAACGCTTCCTTGGCTCGCTTCTCGCATCCCTATTCCAGAACTTGAGCTCCATCCGTCCCCCTTCCAAGCTTCCTTTCTCTTCCGAGTCCTTTCCGACCCTCGCAGAAAAAAGCCGTACGGGACATCCGCATTCTGATGTCGAGGGGACCTCTTCAAGGGCTATCATCTTTGATAACCTTCCGGTACTTAATGAAGCTTTTTTCTTCGGCAAAACTGACAACTGAAAAATATCGTGCGAATTATTAGGAAACAATTGATGAGGATTGTTATTGCATCTCAAAAATGCCTTTCCCTGGCATTATACATCGTATAATAAGACGTAATTGTCACAATATCTGAAAGTGAAAATTGTCACAATAGCCACAGAAAACTAATATAAATCAACCCATACTTCTTGCGGTGTTTCGCAACTTAAAGAAAAATTACTAACGGATTTACAATAATAACAGTGATGTAAATTAACATCACCATCTTGGTTTCGATAATGAGCAAACTTTTCGCAGAGGATTATGCCCCCGCGAGTTATCGGCATAAATAAAAAATATTCGTTTAGCTTGATGGACAATTTCTACATGCATCTGAATTATATTTTAATAGCATCTGTTTGAAAAAGCCAAAGTTATAGCACTTAAAATATTAACTTTAGTAATGATGCTACATTATATTCCAATTAATACATTCCATAAATTAAGACATGTAACTACATATATTCAGTACAGTAATATATGAAACTAGTATATTCTGCAAGGAAACTCTAAAGAAAATAGAAGTTTTGCAGCGAAAATTGGAGATTGCATTTTGATGGATAGTAAGGATATAGAGGATAAAAATTTTCTCCTACTCTTTAAACACCACTGCTATTAAAATAATGAATAATTTCTCAGAAAAGAGATTTCAAAGGAGGGCATACTACGCTACTCTTGTTACTTTCAAGGAAAAGAAGCAATTAATTCCATTGAGAACCAATATAACCTCCTTCTCTACCATTACTGGCCAAGAATGTACTCCACAGAAGCCATCAAAAGGGATTTTGTAGGACTAATTTACAACTTAACCCGCTTACTAATGCACGTAACGGTAAAACTCGCCAACTATTTTTTTTACTGTTATCAGCATTATCCTAATAAGCTCTTTATTGATTAGATCCATAACATTCTTCCACCCTGATAAAGATACCTCGGGCATTTTTCAAGATGTACAACGGATACTAAGGTACGCGTTACTAATAAAATAGCATAGTACGTGGTGTATAACCCTAGTAACCCAGGCAATCTATAGCATGACTGTACATCATTATCCTCTTTTGCGCCTTAAAGTACACTCCAGAATAAAGTATAGTATTCAAATGCAATCTCGAATAAAAATTACAGCCCCAATTTTCAAGCAAACTGCAATAACAATACGCATAATAATATGCTTAATAAAAAATAAATCATCAACAACAGCACCACCATTACACTCTGCTGCCAGCGAAAAGAAACACTTATTTTTTACATTCTATCAGGGCCATACATGAGCTACAGTGATCTCTCCCACTTACACAATAATGAAGTAAAATTCGAAACTTCAACCCAGTGGCATTAGATTATATTCAAAATATAAGGTAGTAGTAAAATATTTGCGGACGTTTTGCGGCTCTATATTGCAACAGTACATCAAACCTAGGCACGTCAAGATGCTTAAAAGTTTATCATAGCACCATTTTCCTGCTTCTGCGATCTGTCCAACTTTCATGGATAAATTACCACGTTTTTAACAATAATGTACCCTTTAAGGCGAACGTAAATGCGAACCCTTTAAAATATTTGCCTACCATACGACTTTACGATGCACCGCCGTTAGGTTTTCTTAAAAAAGATGAAGACCTCGAATCGCACCCTTAGCCGTTCGACTTCATGAGCATATTCGCTACTCTGCCTCCATTATCGGAAGATCGATAACTAAGAGGATTTCAAGCGAGAAGGTGTAGACAACGACGGGGAACGGAGGGGAGGTGTAGACGGGGACTGGCTGAGGCGATTAGCACTGCGGTCTGACCGACCTATTCGTACCTGTGGCCACACCACACCTAAGTGGTGCACGTCGGATGAAACCTGTGCTGTGACGAAACCACTACAGCAAGCCATCTACAAGTAAAGGCATACCAAAAAGACTTCGCAAACATCCATCACCCTCCTAGATAACAACTACGAGAGCAGAACTCGAGACTCCTCATCGTGTTCACTAACCAATCCACTTGAGATCAAGTCGAGTGTTATTGAAGAGCAATTGGCCGGGTGGGTCGGTGCATAATGAACTTCCCTAACCGAAATATGAGTTCCTATACGTTAACTTATAAATTTATTCGGCATATCAGGAAGGATTAGACGTGTACAGTGAAGGCCCATTCATGCTGAAAATGCACATGTATTCCTGTATTTATATTAAACCTTGAACGCCACCTCTAGGTCATCCGGAAAAATAAGAATGTGTTTGACACTGATCGTAGCTATTACGATCTCTTGTTATCACGAGTGGATAATTCCGACTGGTTGGAAATACGAGTCATTGAAATTTTTCATTTCTCACAAAAATGTAATTCAGCATCAAACACGCCGCATATTTTCTCATAATTAACATTTATTCTATCACATACCCATTCATCTTCATCCTATTCCTGTAGTGTAATCATCTAACGACCGCTATCTACGCCTAGATAATACACTACTTGCCACTTCAGAAAGCGTTAAGGTAGAATGAGTTTACGGCATTATCTACCATCACGAGCCACATAAAGATGTCGGCCTCGGGAATAAGTCCTTACCTATCATACCGAAGGTCGCGGGTTCGAGTCCCGCCTGTGGGCATGGGTATGGGTGATCGTCTGTTTTAATTGTGCATATACTCCCGATGTAAAGGCCTCATTGTGCTGTTTTCGGGGGTAATTAAAATAAAAAACTACAAAAATAAATAAAAACAAGCATTGATGCAAACGGCGTGAGCTGGCTCACAACAACTCGCCACACACACTGAGAGCTAGAGAACCAAAATAATCCGAAACAAGAAACTTCGATCAACGCACTAATGAGGGATATTCCAATGATTTTTCATTCACCCAACCAGTGGCGGAGCTATGGGGAGGCTAAGGTTATAGCCCTCCACTTGGATATCCAATTTACACTAGATAGAATGGTAGTTACTGGTAGTTAATGGTAGTAATGTTAGGACCCCCACTACTGCTAGGAGTTTACCCCATACTTATCCCCCCTCGTCCCTATCCTGGATCCGCTGCTGCACCTAACCCCATTTCAGCCCTTTCAGGTGGCAATCAGAATTCCATGATGCAATGGTTAGACACCCTGGCACTAGGGCAGCCATTTGGAGAGCTAAACTCAGGGAGAACTTCACGGATCCCCCTCCATTTTGATGCTCATTTCACTGCATAAAACCAAATATAATGGGGAAATGCTCGTAGATCGAACCTTTACCCCAAAATTATAGAGTCGATACTTCCAACGCCAACAGCTTCGTTCGGAATGATTTCATCACCCATCCGTGACAGCCTACAGCGACCAACGTGTGAGGGCTTAGGGGAGCCCTTCGAGGATACAACGCACAGGGACCGGGAACCAAGCCAGTGGCTTATATGCCCGATCACCCGGGGAGGGGGAGGAGAGGAAGGGAAAAGGAAAGAGGAGCCGCCGCGATAGGAGCCCGACGACGACTCTGGGAGAGGAAAGGTGCGGAAGGGACGGGAGAAGGAAAGACACCTCAACGCTATGGAAGCGAAGAGGGCCCTACTATTAGCGAAACCAGGCAAGGCCATTAATGTGCCAGCGATTTTAGAGGATTTTCCTATGAGGAAGAAAAATCCATCGATCAAATCGCTAGAGCATACAGCGACCAGAATAAACATTCACGGGACATGCATAATACACCTGCATTCCCATAACAGCTGTAAACTTGAAACTAACGGGGAATAAGTTTTTCCGCCAATCACATTATACATCGCACATTGAGCGCATAAATGTACGCTTGATTTCACATGCAGAGACATCAATCATATAAAGGTCTACAATTCAAAAAGGAAAAAAAACATTGCCTTATTTCAAGCTGTGACTGAAAACATATTATAATTGTCCGACAACCATCAACCTTTAAGCACAAGGAAAACCGAACAACCGTGAATAAAGAAAAGCTGAAAAGTCACGAATCAAGAAAAATTTAGGGTTTCGTGAGATGCAGCTAGGCCCGCGGGACTTTGATCTCTCATTTCATGCTCCGGTGGCTCTAAAATAAACAACACCTTTCGGAATAATCTTAGTCCATCCGTTGTCAGATAAGAAGTAATTCCAAAGTAAAAAGAAACAAAGTATCACGAAAAGATGCGCATAATCGTAATTTTCTCTTCACTTCCAACCCTTCAATTATTAAGGTTAACAGCTGAGAATACAAGCATGTAAGTAAGAAAACATTTCATCAGATGCTACATATGGAGCGCGCTACTCTATGCAGTGGCGCATCGAGGGGAGGGGTTTTGGGGGATAAACCACCCCCCAGGGCTCAGAGAAATTTTTAAGTTTAATCCATTTTACTTAATGGAATTAATAACTAACAGAATAGTGTAAAGGCTAATAAAATATCCCTCAGAATGCCGTAAAACTCACTATTTTGAACCATTTATCTTAAATTTTTTCTGGGGGAGGGCCCCCACACCTCCCGCTTACGCTGGAGGGTTTTCCATAACTCCCATACCCCCAGTATAAGTAGCGTGTAAAATTAGCCTTAATTCCTAGCTGCGCCCCTGTCTCTATGGGTGCGAGGCTTGGACGTTGAAAGAAGCAGAAAAGTATAGAGTGGAAGCATTTGAAATGTGGTGCTACCGAAAAATGATGACGATAGAGAATCGATGTTTTAGTAATAAGGAAGCACTGAGAAGAGTGGGAGAAAAGAGAATTCTTCTAAAAACCCTAAGGAGAAGGGGAGACAACATAGTAGACCACATGAGGCATGATGATCTGAAGTAAACAATCGTCGAAGAACAATTGGAAGGGAAGAGAGGCAAGGGACGGCTCCGAATGAGTTACGTAGGGCATGTAATAAAGGATGTAAAAGAGAAGAAATATGTCGCTATGATAAGGTTAGCGGATAAGAGACAGGAATGAAGAGCTTCGTCAAGCCAATATTAGGATTGTTGACTAACGATGATTAATATTGGTTTTCCCCATTAGCTCATTCGCTATATTCATAGATGGTACTGAATCCGATATAATCAAAAGGTAGGCATTGCGCTAAGTTCGATATGACATTGATACCAGAGGAACCAATGGTACCGGGCGCAATCAGAGATGGAGCGCGTGCACGGATAATCGCAAATCAAATCCAGCACTAATCAAGAACATACCAATCCACATCATTTGATGCAAACTTTCACTCGAGTAAGCATGATTTAAAACTAGAACACAAGTCTGATTCTTCGGGAACTGAGGAGGCATTTCAAGATTACAGTCACTTCCTTATGTTTTATTCTAACGTATTTTATGTCAGAGTATGATTAATGAAGGCCTCGAAATTTTCAGTACCAAAAAATGAGGTAATTTTGACGAAAGGACCTCAAAGCTATATGGTACTCCATTTTAACAGCTGGCAATTGCCCAAGAGAAGAGGCAACGCCAGAGAAACTTCCGAGCCTCGACCATGCTCAATACTTACACAATAATGCAACGGAACATTATGGTTAACGATGCATACGGTTTTCAAGGAACTTTAAATTTCATAAGACTCGATGCCTTTCTAAGACTTGAATGAAATACTGAAAACACTAAAATTTCCGAACTATTCAAAACGCTGAACTGAAGGATATTTTGTTGCCGCGAAATATTTGCTTGGATTGGTAATGAAGCACTCAAACCAATTTTAAGGTCGTGATAGTTAAACCTGGACATGCAAGTCGAAGTAATACCTATATTGGCAGAGAGGTTACGAATATACAAGTGGATCGGGTACATGCGTGTAATCGATAACTAAGGAATATTTTGTGATTAAAATTCATCACATTTAGATCAAAATAAACACAGCTTTGTTATCAAGGCATCACTTAAGTATGCAAGAAAAAATAGTCCAATGGTGAAAAGTTCTAGCATATATCTGCTGGACGGAAAAGCTGTGAATTAAGAAATGAAAAAATAGCAACATAAGTAATTAATTCCCGCGTAAAGAAATACATAAACCCCTCCTCAAAGAGCACTAATTTTATGTTATATAAATTTCTCTAATTCATACTCGGCCCATGCAATCACTCAAGGGACATATAGCCACGTAGACTTTAGTAGAGTAACATTTGAGCGTGATTTTTAATTACTTAGGGCCTCGGTCAAAATCCCCTGAGAGGCTTTGCGGTGAAACGCTTCCAAAATTGAAAGAAGCGTAAAAACTTGGAAAATTATGAAGGCGAAGTCGGAGAAGAAAACTTTTTTAACTAACTCTTTGAAATTTCGACGAGCGGATGCGGACAAAAAAATACGTAGGTATATCCCCGCGCAAACCATACACTAATAAAAAATCCAACCGAGGAAAAACAAGAAAGAGCCAGCCAAAGAGAACTTCACACTCACCTTTTTATTCTATCAAAGATTGATTTAAAACCTAAAAAGAGCAAGTGAATCAATTCGACAATAGTTTTCATCTAGGATACAGGCGACCTGAAAACAAAAGCTGCAGCTGTCGAATCCTACTATTCATAAAAAAAAGGCTCCTCTGTACACTGAAAATCAAAGCGTTCCCAAGTGGCTATTTCACGAAATTATTCTTTTACGCGCATTCGGGACCGGAACGATTGAAAATTACCCAATTACGGAGTGACTTCCCGACGAAAGCTACAGAATATTCAATTAAAGCCACTACGGCGAAAGAAAAAAAATGTCATAAGCATTTCCAGAAGTTTACGGTGGCATTCTACCCAAAGAACTAAGTTGGCTCACTACTACTTCGGTACTATATTTACACACCTATCCTCCCTAGGGATACCAACCTGAATGAAATACCGGAGATACTGGTTTCGTTTTCGCACGTCCTCAATTATAACCTATTTATGGCGAACCAACACAAGATATGGTGCTTTCCTGGATAATATATAACCTGCAGGGACATAAACCTTGGTTTTCTTCTGAATTAAATCTACATAACACGGAGAGGTTCAGCGCGCACAGACACTTTTTGCGCAAGTGAATACTCGAGACGGGTCCCTGAGGGCAGTAAACTATATGGTGCCTTGGAAATTATTTATCATAATACGAAAAAATATGAGGATTTAACTGGATTCCATAAATGGGGTCGTTCTCTCAGACCCAAAATCAGAATTGATGAAAAAAATTAAATAAAATGCCCTTCCCTAGCAAGATAAAAAAATAGGACGCCATTGACACGTATGAAAAATAAATGATGCAATTGATGATACATTAGCCGAATATACTACATGAGGACAAATTGAAGCAGAAGTGTAATTCCATGCATCCATGAACTTGTCGAATATGCAGCGGAAATACAAAAAGAAGGGAAATATAAAATATTCTTATTAGGCGTCGATTCCGCATATATTTTCGAGGGAAGTAAATTAAGTTATGAACTTTCTTTAGTGTTCGATCTGGCGACACTGGGGACACAGGTAAACATCTGACACGGGCCCGGTAAAAGATTGAACACGATTATTCGATTACGATTCGCTGACTTGACAAAGTAAGACTGAAAAAATGTGCTAGTAAGGGCATCACTTACCTACGTAGGAATATTATCATTCTAAAGTTTGCTTACTTTCGTCGTCATAATACTCCACATTCGACTGGTTCCTGTGATGAGGTGCATGACTCCTTCATTTATTATTAAAATTCTTTGTAGCAATTGCTGTTGTCCTCTGCCTTATTCATGAGAATTACCACCTTATATGGTCCTAACAACCGCATTAAAAACGATGCTTGAAAATTGGTAACGCTTCATCAATCAGATACGAGCAACGATCGCTAGTTTCTGGCTGAGAGGCTTCATGACCGGAAAATTTGGGCACGAGATTTAATAACTCGATGATAACTCAATCCCTTTGGCCAAGCGTTGATATACAGACCGCCCACGGTGGATGCACAGAATCTAAATATTGAGGATTATGTGAAACTTCCTATTCCAAAACAATTATGGAAATTGGAAAAAATTAATATATTTCATGAAAATTTTGGTTCCTCTCCACCTTTGATAGTATTAAATCATATGGAAATATATTATTTAACCGCAAAAAATAATCTTGTAAACAAACTCATCACTACAAGTTAAACAATGCTATCTTCGGAAGCGGCTAAATAGTTTTCTTCCGAACAGAAAAATCGGAGGGGGTTTTATTTATTAGTCTTCATCAACCCGAAAATCACCCTTTGAAGGCCTTTACAGCGAGGACATTTAACGAATTAAAACTACTTACCTGATATGCAATGACTTGAACCAAGTTTTTGAAATAAATAATTAATTAAACTAGAAGTCGACAGCCTACGGGCGGGAATTACTTAAAACAATGAAAGATACATAGGCGGGACTCGAACTCGCGACCTTCGGTTTGGATGATAAAACATTACCCCGCCGCCACCGTGACCCGGCTGGTTTGAGGTGATATGCAATTTTCAAATTTTAATCTCTGTCACAAGGGTACTGCATATAAGAGGCCCAATTCCATCCCAAAAAAGGCTGATTTCTGTTGCCACTACAGTCGCATTTTCATCGGTTTTCAAAAATATCCACGGCGTGGAGATGAGTACAATGCGATCCCCTTTTTTTCCCATATTTTGCAGTTTAGTATCTGTAATTGTGAGGAATATCATTTAATAGCTATTAACTTAATAAATTATATCATCATTTATATAAATTTAGATTGACACCACTAATTATACCTTACTTCCCCGTGAAACTCGGATCAATTCGTCCGACAGCGACGCGAGAGGCGACTTATGAAAAAAAACATTAAAATGCGCGGTGGTTGACAAAACATTAAGAGGAAAACTTGAAGATCTTTCTTTGTAATATTCGTGCTCGGTCGCATGCGCAGAAGCCGAAAATCGCTTTTTTCCATCCCTACTCCGTAGAACACGAGGGCCTTGGCGCAGCTTTTGGAGGGAAATGAGAACGTGGGACGAATAGGATGTGGAAGAGAGAGGGGCGGGGAGAGGGGAGGAGGAAGAGCGCGTGCTTGCTGGGGCCAGAGGAAAAAACGCGGCGAGAGAGTCTCCACGAGTGTGCCGCCAATGAATATCGGGGGATGTCCCAAGGTCGAATCGCCACCGCCTACGGCATTAGCGCCCCCTCCCTTCTCCCGGCCACAAAAAGCCCCTCAGTCAGACACGAAACCACTGCACGCAGGCCAAGTGAGCAGCCAAGGAGGAGAAGCGATAGGAAGGGGAGAAAGGATTGAAAGGGCATCTTGACCTGTTCACGCTACTATCGTTTAGCAATTCAGGAACCTTATTCTGTAAGGTCTGGACGCGGGTCGAAGTCACTATGCTTTCCGTAAGTCTGGTTTGTACGCCTTCGTGATGGCAGAGGTACAAAAGAAAGGGAAATGACGGTGGCGAGATAGAAATATTTTCATTTTCTCTTTCTCATCTACATCTACGAGATACCGTGCCTCAACCAGAGTGTGTGGCACAGGATGATTCCACACCAGGCATGCTGGACTCACCCTAACCTTAATCAGAAACTAGGTGAGTGGTACGGACAAAAGGGCACTCTCTTGTGCTAACAATTAATCTATTGAAGTAATACATTGAAAAAAGCTAACTGAAGCCATATTTTTTGCCTTTATAGTTACACAATATCAGCCCCTTACGATACAACCACAAAAATTGACTCCTGCTGCGTTTAATGCTGTCGCAGTTGAACTTTGAGCGCAGAAGGAATCGATGGCAAGAGGCCTAAAAATCGATGGATTTCATGTAATTAAATGGCATCCATTGAGACAATGACTCCGATCTTGTCCTTTTGGTTGCCTACGAGTTTTCCTCACAACGAGAGCGAAGCTTTTCCTCCAATTTTTTGGCGTACTGGTCCGAATTGCATTGCTACAAAACTCGTCTAACCTCAAAAATTACGTTAATTCCACAGATAGCTTAAGCGATAATGTTGAGGCCTGGCTAAATATGGCTCTAGACTATGGATGTAACCCGCAACGACAGAATTCCAAACCCTGTTTCAGTTTCTCGTTTTGTGTTGAAAATTTTCGTATGGCATCAATTGTCGTAAATAATCTAAATTGATACAAGTAACATTCAGATCATTAATTGAATCATAAACCGCCAAAAAACTAGATACATTTGACGAAACTCCTCGCCAAAATTTTCGATCATCTAGGCTTCCTTATTTACGCCGTTATTTTCGTCCCCTACACCTTAGATGATTGCCTTCATATTTCATGTCTTTTGGACTTAACACTTTTCAGTCATTTTAGCCTACCGCGGTATAGCCTTTTTCACAGTCATAAAACATGCAAGGAAAACAATGAACTCTGTCGCACGCGAGCATCCTATTTCAATTACGGTTGAGGAGTAACACAGGACTGTGCCTTAAAGAAAACACTCCTAGCCGATTACCATCCCGGTGCCCTAATTATGCACAAGGCCACTAGCTTTATGCATGATAAGGCTCCGCTAATCCTACTTAGGAAACACGATAGTAACAGTTACATTGTCCGTCAAACAATACAAGTAAGAAACGATTTCACTGAAAGATTGATTCCTTTAAAGCCAGGGTCTTCACTCTTCACGCCTTTGCAGCGCCTCGCACTCACAAATAAGAAGATAAAACTTGAACGGCCGCACTTCACAATCGGCTTTTAGAATGCGTATATGTACACTACAATGGAATTGCTTAGCCTGCTTGGTAATCTCAAAGCTACCATGAATTATCCTAAACAATTTCTGATGGGTTAACATTGCCACCTACGTTCATTTTTCCAATAATGTCACGCAGACGCAGATCAAATCCTAATCATAATTTTACCACGGAATAGATGGAATGTTTTAATTTTACCAAGAAGAATCGCCATATTCTCATTGTTGTTGCATTTTACGACCACAAGAAAAACTGCGCGAGCAAATTACCGAGACCCTTTGCTCATTACAAAAGAGTACTTCAACGGCGGGGGTATTCTTCACTTCGGATTCATTCTGGGATCCCAAAAAATCAAAAATTAAAAGGTGCGTAACGTCATATTATATCAAGCCCAGGAGAAATGAAACGAATGGACTGAGGTAAGCCTTCGGTGGAAGTGGACACGATATTCAGACCAGTCCGGGCGTGGTCGTGACCATTAAAAAAATCAAGCACCTGTGAAGGCAAAATTTTCCGGGTATCGACCATTGAGAAATATTATCCTCGCAGATTTAACGAATGTAGAGTTTTGAACGAAGAAGTGTGTGTTACTAATTAATAGTTAAACGATAACAAGCTGCTTTATGTAATGTGAAAAACCATGGAATGCTCATTCCAATTTGACCCCAAGATTTAGCTCACAGAGTTAACAACAATACTTATCAAGAGGCACTTCGTACCAGCCAAATGCGGAAGGACGCTGACTAAAATAAAATTTACCCGACATTCAAGGAAAAAATACACAGTGCGGGATTCTTACGATAAACATGGGGAATAAGATGACTTATGTCTAGTTTTGTGATGTCTGGTCAGCGTTAACCTGAACATGATTAACTCGTAACCTCAACTTGATAATATTTGAAAGGTAAAACAAAGGAAAGTCGTTCAGAATAACGTTTAGTTTAACTAGTGACCTCACCTGGAATCATTTGTTAACTGCACTTTTCGCACTCCGTTAACAAATGTTAACTAGACATTAATAAACCGGCACTACGATGAAATTCATGGAAAATCTGATTAAGGGTGTAATAAAAATTATGTGAGAAAAGAGAGGCTTATAGGAGACTTGAGCAGAGAGCCGCAACAAGCCATCGACCATGGAAACATCGATATTCGAGTAAGTGAAATTCAAAGATCGATCAATCACCGACATAAAGAGGTCATTGGCAATCATCGACGTCCCTTCGACCGGTTAAAGCAATCGAAACTTGATACCAAAAACCGATGTGAAAAAGCTTTCGTAGTCATACCCACGTTTGCATACACCCAAGTATATGACTATAAACAAGCAATGCGAGCCTCTTCCATTATCCACTCCACCTTGGTCATTAGCAACCACCGCAAACCCTCTGAAACAACCCTCTTTCAGCCCTCTTCCCCTCCCTAACACAAACCCCCAAACTCTACCATACATAACACCGGCATGGGGAAGACACGATTGCGAGAGTGTGTACAAAGGGTTGGGAAAAGTTTAGGGCCGCGAGAAAAGTAAACCTAGATTGGGGACGACGAAGACCCCAGCACTTGCCCGAAAGTTTATCGCTTATGTTTAATACTTCCCCGCAGCCCTCCTTCCACGGGGGGATTCGGAACTTTAACTCTATGGACCCGGATGCTGTCCTACCGAGATAAATGAGCCAGTTAGCTACAAATCACCCAAACTGCGGGACCCTCATTGATTAAAAACTTAATGCATTGAAAACTTGATGCTCGCGGATATCAGTTGAACGCATTCTGAACGCATAAAAAATGTATGAAAATGGATGTTTCAACAACCACGCGAAGGAGTGTGTCTTCCTACAGCGTAGATAAGATCTATAATAATATAGAGGGTGCATCTTACAATGGTACGAGAAAACGAAGTATTTTATGTTGCGTGGAGCGATGAATACTTTAAGGTACCTTCCGTAAATAAGAGGTAGAGAATACTTTTTTTTAAACCATAATCCCACATTTTCAAGAGGTATGATGGTTATCACTCAATCCCTGCTAACACCGCACAGAGGGCAGGCAGGTTATGATTAAGATGCCTATGTAGACAAAGTATAGGCACTAAACAGCGTTAGATAGTGTTAAGACCATAATCGTTAAATTGTACACAAGTTCAGGGGGCATCATCGCAAATGGATATAGATCCGTCTGCAGAATACGACATCCCGAATCCGGATGAATCTATGAAGTAACTAACATTTTCTAGGAGCACAAATCGTAGGTGGTCTTGCGAAAATAACAGCCCAGAATAAGTGAATTCCTTTAAAAAGTTAACGGCTTTCTAAGAGGTTAAATGGACCCTACCCAATCAAACTAAGTTTTGGTAAGCGACACACGGCGCACGAGGTGAACAATAATCCCCTCTAGTGACACATAGCGTGATTCGCTCAATATCTCCATGACAGGGACCAGCAACTTTCAAAAGCCGACGCGACGAGCCGAATAATTTAATTCTCATAAGAAATGGATAGGCACGTTTTGGATAGCTAATTTACATTATTTGCACAGCGTATTTTAATACCAGTATTGCCAGACTTCTCCGTGGGTTCGAAAAAATTGCAATGAATTTCTATTCTGATCACAGCAATTCAAATGGATCCTATCAGATAAATCCTATCTTCGATCCTATCTAGAAAAATTTATTACTAATATACGTAAATAACGCTGAATAAATGGTTATGACATTATTCAACGATTAATTATTTTCAATAAAAGCATACAGATTAACATTCGCCGGGACAGTTTTATTCCTCTTACGCCTGCACCCTGGGTCAGCATGTTAAAAATAAAAAGGAGTAAACCATCCCTATTGAGTAACGAGCGTCCAGCATAATGAGAACGCATACCTTCTGCTCGACAGTTATTTTTGGAGACGGATTTTTTGCATAGAAATTATGGTATCATCTTTAAATTTTCAAGGAGAATAAAGTAGACCGTTAAAAAAATCCGGAAATCTAAAATTTATAATTTTACCTTTTAACTGTTCTCTCAGATGTTATATTTTAATATTTGAGAGAAAGGTGAATGCTGACCTGGGACAACCTACTCACCCGTAAAATTTTAAGATGAGAGCTTCAGTTATGCTCTAATTATCAGTCACCTGAAAAGACAGATCGAGGAGGAGGTATGCCTCTTCCCAATGAGATTATGCGTTGGAACTGTTCCATCATGTTCAAGTGAATAAGATTAATTTTTCACTTCTTATAAACTATTCATTAAGTACAAATAAAAAGTTAAGTGAGAAGTGGGAAAATTGAATGAAATTTACCAGAAGATCATGCGGTAAACGTTTTATTGTATTTTTCATTATCTCCTTAGTGCAGCTATCAAGCATCCCTTGGGAAGGGGGTTTGAAAGAGGAGTTCTTCCTATTTTGGAGGAAAAACGTATCACATTGGTTGCGCCAAAAAACCATGTGTTGCAATTCTTCCACCTTCCACCGAGCCAACAACAGTTGGGAGGAAAAAAGGGGGAGGGAGCGCACCAGCACGTGGCGCGTTTGGATCACCAAGCGAATCCCGCGACCGGAGATGCAAACATACACTGAGATGGGGGTTGAGGATATGGAGAAGGACGGCCGCGTGGGAGTGGGGAGGAAACGTTTTGCGGCCCGCTTCCCACGCTCATGGACCCCAATCGATCAACTGGTGGCTGCTCTTGCCCCCCTTTCCCCATACACACCGCTAAAAACCTTATCGTCCCGAAAGGCGGATGCCCACGCGAGCACACGCCAACACATAGCAGCAAGTTTCGCGATAATGGAAGAGTTTGCTCGGCCAAATTTCCGACCGATTTGTTCACGGATAGAGAGGGTCGAGGAGAATGAATCGATTTCACGCCGGCAACGGCACTATGCTGGCTCCCTTCTTCCTTCGGCGACAAATAACCAATGTCTAGCCTTTCTACCGGTAAGCCAACACACACAATTACTTGCAAAGCTAAAATCCACAGCAAGTCTTCTAGTAACCTTAATCCGTTTCACCCCTGACTTAATGTTCCAAAACAAACTGAAAAATGCATTGTCGTTTCAAGATTTATGAGAAGGAATTCCCTGATATTTGCTTGGAAAAAGTCTTTTTCACTGAAATTTTCTTTATCAGTGTGATGTTCAGAGAGGATTGCAAACGAAAGTTGAGTAGAGGCTCCAATATTAATGTTATACATTTAAAAATTTTTGACTAAGTATTAAAATAAAAAAATGAGGAGGAACACGTTTCTGTGAGGGTATGTCGGTCAATGACTAGGCCACTCATTTCCGCCGTATTCCATTTGTCCTGAGACAGATCAAATACATTTTCATTTTCCTAAAAGGCTTCGTAAATCCCTGATATTTCCCCGATTACCTTAGTATGAAACATCCTCGAGTATTCAATGAAAATTCATAAGGAAGGTATATATTTATCATTACCACAATAAAACTCCGGTGTATAATACATATACCCTCTCACAACAGATGGATGACCTTTTAGGAAGATGAGGGATGCCATTTATCAGGTTAACTTCTCACGAAACGAAAACCATCGCAGCCTCTTCCACAATTAGGAAAAAAAGCATTTAACTGTAGCCTGAGAATATATGCCAGTAAGTCAAAGGGTTCCGGATTAAAATTGAACAGCCCCAAATGAAATCCACGAAGGTGAAGAGGCCCAAGGAAAGGGTCTTCCCCCCCTACACGGATTGTTTAATATTCTCACCCAAGTGGCTTAAGTCTCCGGTGACCTCAACCCTCGAATATCTAAACTAACTATCGGGTTCAATCTGAAAAAAAAGACTTTCGTGACGCAATTCAAGAAGCGAACAGAAAAAAATCTCAGAACGTTTTCGCATCATTAAGGACATCTGGAACCATAAACGAACGACTGGAAAATATTTCTGCCGCAAAAGATGGAGAACACTTCGTCTCATTGTCCCCAATTTCGGAACCCGCATCAGCACTTATGACCCATATTAAAAATATTCATTTTTACAGAATTAAAATAGGGTGAAGTAAAATAATTTGATGAAAATATTCATTGGGCGACAATATAAAATATACCTTTTGAAAATTTAAAATATAAAAAGACTGTTTACAGTTACCTCAAGCCCCAATTTTAGACATAAGTCTTGAATTTTACAAACTGTTTGATAGTAAATATTGTGAGCTAATATTTAAACTTTTAAAAACAGCAAAAACATGATTTTAGCAAACCCTGCGTCGATCACAAGAGGAATTGAACGAGTTTGAAGGATCTGAAAATCCTGGCACAGTTAAGAGACAACTCATCGGATACTACGCATGGAGCATGCTTCTCTACGGAAGCGAGGCTTGGACGTTGACAGCGCAAGAGAAATCAAGAGTGGAGGCATTCGAAATGTGGTGCTAACAAAGAATGCTGAAGAAATGATGGATCGACCGAGTAAGTAATGGAGAAGTACTAATAAGAGTGAGAGAAAACATTGTAAACTTGTAAATAGCCTATAAGGACAGGAGGCTAAAATTCAGTTCACCACATTATGAGGCATGATGGCCTGATGAAAGCAATCGTAGAAGGGCAGGCGGATGGAAAGAAGAGCAATAGACGGCTCCGAATAAATTACATTGGACATGTCATTAATGACGTAAAGGAGAAGAAATACGTCACTAAGAAAATGCTATCTGATAGGAGAGCGGATCCGAGAGCTGCGTCAACCTAATCTTAGGATTGTTTACTCATGATGACCGTCACTAGGTAGTACATGATGACGGCTTCGGATTCGTAGTCACCTCGGAAACCCTGAGTGTGCCCTGCCTCTTGGGTCAACCACAAGGTCGTAGAATCCGCAGAGGATCAGGGAACGCAGGGAAAATTCATCGAGGGAGGGAGCGTGCTGGAAACCAATGTCATGCCGGTCGCATAATTTACAGGATACATGCAAACACACCGGGCGGGTTCGACTCCAAAAATCGGATAAACACGCTATTTTCATAAGTCCTTTAACCTTACAAGACGTCGCCAAACAGGTTGAGAGGTCAATGAATGAAGATGTATCACAATTAAATTTAGAAATATAATTACGAGATAAGATAAGGGAAAATTTCGCCTTAACAGCATCAATATGAATAAAACTCTGTGTGAGAGATTAAACCGTGAGCAAATAACCTTTCACAAATTAATTAGAGACAACTGAGGTTGTTAACATCCTTCCTACAACAACTTACCCAGAAAAATGCACTAATTTTTAAGCAAAAAAACGTGGAAAAAGTAAGATTGGAAAATAAATATAAGTATGATAATTTAACAAGCACATCGCATTCAACTTCCGAAGTAAAACGCACAGGGACAAACACTTCCCCCGATCACTAAATTAATAACGCGGCTAACTAATATAATAGCAAAAAAAAACGAACTACTTAGTGTTCATTTCGTAATGCGTGAAAATTCATCGGGAGGATGAAAATGCGCAAATAGAAGGTAACTTGTAGTTTAATACCTATAAATTTATCAACAAAATTTAAAACGAAGGCACGAAAAGTGATGCTTCCTAGCAATAAGGTGTACCTGAAAAACATTCAACGAATGGAGGGTCCGTCTCCTCATAAATTGAACATTCGAGATTATGTACAAGTAGGCATTTACAATGTTTTCATTCATAAGGCCCCCAAATCGCGGAAAATACATATTTCCTTCGTTTACTCCTGGAGATTAATTATTATTATTCTAATTTTATTTCGGGTACACAATAGGCAATAGCATGGCAAATTAACCCCATGAAGTAGGGTATTCAAAAAAAAAACCGTTGGAGGACAATGTTGGACAGTTTGGGTGATGATACCGCAGATATGAAACTCTTCTCCCCGAAACCGTAATTCAGGAAGGGAGACTATTGGTGTTTCGAGAAAGGATATTGACACAGCAGCTGGAGATGAAAACCTTTGGGAAAAGAACGTTGACGTAGCAGATTGAAATACGTGCGTCATAAACCTTGGCTTGGTCTCATAACCAAATTGCATGGAACATTACAAACATCGGGAGTCTTGTTTCAATTCGCGAGTACCCAAAAAGGAAAAGTGAAAATATGAACTAATGAAATTATATAACTTTGAAACATCGCTACCTTGGTTTGACAAGGTTCTAACTGACCATCAGCTGGTTTTGAGAAAAACCTTGTCAAAGTTTTAAACTGCTCTATTTCTATTATTAATAGGAATTTATTTTTGATTTTTGGCACATACACTAGTGATCCACTAGATACACTAGTAATTACTACTTTAAGAAAATGTTATTTATTTCATTTTTTTACATGTTTACATGAGTGATAAAATAAGTAAAATGCAGTTAGAACCTTGTCACACCAAATATTAGTTTTTTCTCCTTGCAGTTGGAACTTTTTCACTGTTCTAAATCTGTTATTATTTTACATAGAGGAATAAAAACCGGTGCAACACATAGAGAAACATAAACTTAGTTATCTTGAGTGAAAACACCAAATTTTGCAAAAATGTCAGTTAGAACCTTGTCAAACCAAGGTAGCGACATATCATAAACGAAAACCGGTCTGGTTTAAGACTAAAAAAAACATAATTTCACTTAATTAAATACCTATTTCTGCCTACACACCAAATCCTCAATAGGACAGTAAGCTGCTGACCTTCCTAACTGTCGTAGGGCAATTATTAACGACTAATTTACGTATACCGGGACTAGTCAGTCAGCAGTCTATACCACCATGTCCGGTATAGTCCACAAATTTCCAGAGAGGAGAATGACGCCTCGGTAGCCTAACTGGCAAAATCACTCGACAAGAAATCGGGGAATCCGGGTTCCAATCCTAGTCAAGGCCAATGATTTTTTCACCATGGATTTTTCGCAAAATTATCTACGAGATGTACACCGGGTTTCCCTCCTCCCTTATTCCACTTTCGAAAAAATACTTTGTTCAAAAATATATTCTCATTCCCTCAATACTGCAGATACCCACGCTTCATCAAATCAACGAGCTAGAATGCGCAAAAAATAACATCATCCCCTGCGGAGAAAGAAAATAAAACTTGGCCACTATTCCAAACTTAAATAGAAGTTGATTTAAAAAGGGAACACGCCGCATTATGGCTATCCCGATGACGATAACAACGTACGAGATGCCTCGTAAGCCAAGGGGAAGATCCAAACTATAAAATGAATTCATTTCCAGAGCAATAAAATTCTTCCGTTTTTGCGGCACAAGCAATCCGGCTCATATGCCTCTCCCCAAGGCCGAGGTTCTCAAGAGGGGATAATAGCGTATGCTCCAGTGTTGGCGCCAGACCGGCGTGTCGCACTTTCCACCCGCCGACTCGGGAACAATGAGCAAGGGTTGACGAAGGATGCGGCGACCGGCGAGGGAAGGCTGCGCAAAGGAGAGTGGGAGGCGGTGCAGCCATTGCCACTCGCTTTCCTTCAGCACTCATCCCACTCTAAACCTTCAAGGGAACGGATTATTCTAGGGATTATGCGAAAAAAACTCACACGGGTATGTGTGAAGAAAGCGTACAAGGGCCAAAGTGACAGTTTGGGGGTAGGGTTTACGCTAACAGTAAATTTAAACTTGGAGCTGCTTGAAGGTGAGTCATCAAACAATACAATAGCATTCGCACCACCACACCCACCCCATCTTTGTCATTACCCTTCTGGTGGTACTCCAGGTCACTTCGTAAGCTTCAATCGCATGTTTCAGTGTTTAACTCACAAGTGTTAAATTTATAGTTACTACTTTACTTAGTATTTAAAACATTGAAATTATTTCTAGTGCTTTTACATGGTTTGGTTATGGACGTCATTACAACTATCAAGGGTAAGCCTGAAGCACATTATAACATAAAGGCATATAGGGAGTATAGGAAGTATAAGATGATGGGTTAATAGTATGGCGTTACTTATTTTTAAGAAGACTGGGGCTGGATTTCTTTTGTAGCTGTGTGCTTTTTTCGCGACACCATCCCAGCACGTTCCCATACTTCATGCTGGCTCAGGGAATCCTAATCGGACAATTCACTTCCACGGAATCAACTTTAAATTTCAAGTTGAAATTTCCTCACTTCTCCAGAATCTGCAGACACAGTAATTTTAGAATTCAGAATAATTTTAAGTGCACTGGGATACCCCACGGTGAATGCACAAATAGTGCGAAAATTCCGCAGAGAAAAAAATCATTTCCGATCAAAGCGAATGATTTTTATCCGTGGATTTCCGCAATATTCATAATGTCCCAAACAATTTCTGAATATTAAATTATTACGGAAAAAGTATCTTAAAAATCATTAAAATGCTATTATCATAATATAACTTGTACAGAAATATTTGAGAAAGTAACTGGCTACGGTCTGGAGTACTTCTTTAATTACTAAAAAAATACAGTAGATATTGGAGGGGACGACATATTTCACGCTGGCCCCGGAATCCTAATCGGACAATTCACTACCACAGCAGCAACTTTAAATCTCAAGTTGAAATTCCCTACCTTCTGCTGCATATGCAGGAATAATTCAGAATGTCCCAGACCATTTAAAAATATTAAAATTTTACGAGTACTGCACTTATTTGATAAATAAAAGTTTGGATTCAGAAAATGCTGTAAATATTGGACGTGGTTTCACGGTTGCAACTTTAAATATCAAGTTTACATTCTCTTTTCTCCACACTCAAATTTTAGAATGTCCAGACTATTTCATAGTGTTATTTTTTTCCTAAAAATTCATCATAAATATCATGAAAATGTTACAATCACTTTCGATAACTAATAAGAAGACTTTAGAAAGTAACGGGCGACGGGTTATTTTTTATAAATATTTTTTATCTTAATCACCCCCAAAAACAGCGCAATGGAGCTTCAGATCGGGGGTGAACAAATAACAATAAACGATCACACAAAACCATGCCCTGGATTGGGGTAAAACATCAAGTCGGTACTCAAACTAGTGACCTTCAGCATAGTAGGCAAGGACTTATCCCCGTCGCCATCGAGGCTAACATGAAATATATTTTTACGAGCGTGCTGCGCCCGCTCCCAGTGGGCTTCCCCCGCTCTTTTCAATGCAGGTCCACAGAGTGGATAGGCGCGTTTCTAATTTTAAAATGTAGAAAAAAAAGGCAGGGTCTTATGTACAAATTTCATTGGAATGTTCATGTACAAATTGAGGTCAGAGGACCTCTTTGAACATTGGAAGTAATTACACTATCCTCTGTTAAACGCACATGATGACTCATACTTACGTATCAACAGGAGACTTGAATGTGGAATCAGCCGCATTTTGATAAAAGTTATTTAAAGAATGCGAGTTATTGTTGCAAATGAACAAATTTATCAGTCTGTGCGCCATTAACGTCAGGAATATTTACCGGTTTTTGTTTTTTTTCATTATTTAAAAACTAATTTTAGGAAACAATAGCAATATTTAGGAAGTAAGGTATACCGTCGCATGTTCTCTGATAAATTCTGCTCATTTTGGTACCTCATTTGTAGAGTTTGGTTGCGCATAAGTTGAGAAAAAGGTATCTATAGTGTAGAAATAATATAGAAGATAAATACTATTTTGGACTCAGAAAATGCCGTAAATATTGGATGTGATGCACTCCGGTATTTAAACTAAGATGATCAAAAGACTGAGAAACCAAAAAAGATAGTAGCATACTATTTTTGAACACGGCTTTTGATCGGGCTTCGTATTTCGGAATCTCAGCAACTACCTACTGTTTACTGGACACTCAATTAAGATTGAGTTATCACACATTTCGATAATTTTTGATCAACTGAACAAATGATATTTCTCACATGAATTCCAATATGATAAAAAGGCGATAAAGTGGAGTAAAATTAGAGTATACAACGAACCGTAATAATGAACGGTTACGCTGGAAATAGCATCCACTTATGTTGACGAAAAAGCCATGAGAACGAGAAGAAGCCTGCATTTGAATTTTATATAAAAAAATCACTTCTCTGAAAAAATAAAAATCAGACAAATAAAAGTCAGAGTTAAGGCCATAGGGAAGAAGCACACAATTGATATGAAACTATCTCTCTGGATATTTTAGTAACGTCTTCACAGAATTATAATTACTTTCGCCTGTAAAATTAACATATTTCGGGGATTGTAATTCTAACGGCGGCGGAGAGCAGTTGAAGAAAATGAAATCAGCTTGCCTTCTTTTGTAGAAACGTACCAAAATGATTGAAGAAAATGAAGCCATTAGGCTACATTTTTACCAGTAACGGCGATTGAGAAAATAGGATAATACATTTCGTGCCTATTGTAGGTAGTATTTGAGAGCAGAACTTGGGCTACGCCTAAATTTAGCAGTATTCTCTTAAAATTGATCGCCAAGAAATTTTCTGTAGCTAGCTATTATAAAAACGCTACTGAATATCACAAGATGAACAGGCATCCAACCATTTCCCTAATCACACAAGACTTTGAACCCACAGTTATCTATGCCTTTGTAAACATCGGCTTTCAGGTATGTTTTAAGTACCGGTATACCTGAAAGGTACTAGCCACGGTAATAACTTTTACGGGAGTCACCCGCAATGGACAAAGGCGAATGATTTTTTTCTCGGTGGATTTTTCGTACAACTTCAGGGATGTGACTGCATATTAATTTATTTTAAAATGACAGAGCTTCCATCGCGAACTTTCTTACAACCTGAGGCACAATGATTTCCTTTGAAAATTATGAAAAAGGACTTAAGTTAAATTCTATTCGTGATCCAACGGTGCAAGATGGATTGATAGACATGGAACGTAAGAGATGCAGAGTGTGTCATGGTTCCGATTATAAATTTAAATAAGGGGCGATAAATTGAAGAGCATGGTGAATTGGATCTCATAAGTGGTTCCTATGGTGATTACTACCACCATTAACGTCGGAATTGATCTACAAGATTGAAAAATAAATAAATATTCATAAATATAAGATCAAATATTTATTATCTATCTTTTAAATATATAACATGACATTTCAATCGCCCACATACAAATTTTCCTTCTAATATTGCCTACACAACGAATAGGATTACGATTTCGAAGTTGACTACAGCGGCTTAGTGTGATGAATCTTGTTATCAAAGAAGCAATGGATTGAAAAAGATTGGAAAGCAGTGACACGATTGAGAAATATTACATCGGTTATAATAAAATACTAGTACAATACATTTGAAGAGAGACACTTCATTCTAGAATAATATAATTTTTTTATTCCAAAAACTAAATTCTCAACTAATCTCATGGTGCAGAAGAAGAAAAGAGGACTAAAAGGGAAATAATGAAAACGATTTGAAAACAAGACATTTGTGCCTTCAATTACCTTCACAAGAAATTTAAAATAGTAAGTCATACGGAATCAAAAATTGACGATGCGACGGTAATCATAGGAATATCATGGAATAATTCGATATTTTAGTACAGAAATATAAGATAACGTTAAAGGCCTCTGGACAAAATACCACATCGTTATCAATTAAACCAATGAACCTATTGAAAATGATTATTGCTCAGTGGTTACCATGAGCACCCGTCATCACATTGGTGCATGCGCATTAAGCCTTTGCCAACGCCATTAGCTCCGACATAAGCTTAAATTTTACTACAAATTCACAATCCAAAATAAGCTACGCTTCAGTAAAATCGTTAAGTTCACGATTTCTCGCGTAACTTCTAGGAAGAAATGAAAAATTCTATGAATAACACATAGAAAAAATGGGTATTTAAAATAACAAGAGAAAATTGGTGTTTGAAGAATGCAGGCTTCAAACAGATCAAAATTTCGTAGTAAAAAATTTAGTGACGCAATGAGCCACGACCGACAACAATAAGATCATGAAAAAAAGGCAAACTAAAAACTTCATCTTAAACAGTAATTTTTCCCGAAAACTCAATTAGGCAATCAAAAGTGATAAAATTGTAAAACGATGGCGTGATATAGATCATTTAAATGTAGTATTTTACCGTTATCAACTCATCTGCACGTCTCGCACGCACTATAGATTTCCTTAGTCGTCGTTCCACTAAACAAAAAAAATTAACCACAAGTAAATGTTAAAAATAATTAATATCATGAGGATTGCTATCATCCATGGGGTAGTTAAAAATTAGTTAGGCCGTATTTAAAAATTAAATCGCGGGTGCGAAAAGGCGAAGATTATTACGGGTCCCAAACGATTTTTTTTTTCGGAAAATGTATTGCCTATTAACGAAAATAAGTTCTTTCTTTCACTTCTGAATGCTTTTACGGTGATAAATGTTTTTAACGACAATGACGCTTTTCACTATCAATTACTAAAACTGACTGATTGGACACGATTTTCGAAACTTTATATACATTTACCTATCTATGAATAGAATTTAAATTACTTATGCCTCAATTGTTTTTCGCAGTTCGAGTACGAGTTGATTAAATAATCATGCCGACATTCTGCACGTGTACCACACATACAAACACTAATTCAATAAGTAAAATTCCTTTAAGTAGTTCTTAGTAATCATAGCAGGTTTAGAACATTTAGAAAACCCCATACCTAAAATTTACGAAAATACACCGGCGCCAAAAAAAGAAACCGCGGGTGATTATAGCGAAGCGCAGAACTTTCAAATGTTAATTTTCACAATCAGAAACATATTCACATGAGCTCTTCCTTATAATCCCATTCTGTTCAGCAGAGAGATGACAAGAAAGAACTATTTTGGACTTGGTCAAGCATCCTTGACAGCAGCAGACGGACGAAAATCATACCGTTATCGGTCGTGGACATCAAACCGAAATAAAGACAATTAAAAACTCGCCCATCGAAAAACATCTTTGGAAGACTAGGATAGAGAATGGCTTCCATATTTCCTAACCAACATGCTTCGCTAAAAACAACCAATAATGCAAAACAAAATAATGATATACATGAAAGGTTAGCTCCTTTCTCTTGAATGACGGTATCCAAAAATTCATCACCACGTAAAGACACGCGGGACGCGGCAGCAAAGACATGACAGGATACACTTGGCGTTCTAAGTACATTATTTCTCGAATGCAGATGCCATAAACCCCATTTGACTACGTAATTAACGAGACCACCCCCCGGATAACACGTATGACATTAAAAATGCTAATTCTAAACAAACATTAAACAATTCCATTGTTAAGTTTGTGCGAATAATACAGATATCTACCCGACACAACTCTGGACCAAAGTACTTTCTCTCGAGATTAAATCCCTCTGATTTGAAAATTGAAAATATGGCTGACGGCATCATATTTGCTTCGAAGTATTGGAGATAGAATAATCTGTGCTAACTGTAACCATGGATACGGACACGGGCTACCACAACACTTCGTTGCTTAGCATCCCTAGAGATGACCTCCTTCCGTCTCTCAGGGTGCCGCCAAAAATAATCGTACGTAAGAGTTCACTTGATTTAGATACTAGGAAAGGTGATAGTTACTAATAAAGTTTACAGTACTATAAAGTGAAAATTTTCCTAAGCCGTAAAACTCCAACATCAAGAAGTTTTCACACTGAACACACTAGAAATAGAATTGCCAGAGGATTGATTACAGACGTAAATACTCATATCTTGATCGAAATTCTCAACAAATATATTGGTAAGCGACAAGGGGCTTCACTTCTTCATTCTGTCCCGCTAGTGAATTTCTGTATCAATATCTCTGGAGAGTAAGCAAAGGTTTAAATGGTCCCATCAATTACGGCGATTGCCTCTAAAATTCATCAAGCGATTGGGGACACTTCACATCAATTAATCCAGTAATCACATCCATAAAATAAACTATGTACGCCATTTAAAATTTCGAATAGGAGGCCAATGTCTAAAGTTTCCGAAATCACATAAACTCGTGATCAGTTTTAGCTTTGTTAAGATGACTGTTCAAATCAGGCAAGCCATGCAGCCAAATAAATAGTAGCACGAGAATAAGGTACGTAAGTAAAACTTTCAGTAACAACAACACAAAATTCCACGACACAACCCTAGTTTCAAGGCTGACCAAAAAAATGTATCCACTCCATATTCTCCAGCGTTCAGTGGAAAATTGCACTGCAGATATACTGCTAATGGCAATCCACATTATGGTAACAACAACCGTTCATCTCTCGCGAGCCACTAAAATTTTATAGATTGGAATGTATGAGATTCGCTAACCATCATCATATTTGATTTGATGAACTTCTGCATGGGATATCCACGTTCAGTTCGAAGGAATTTCCTCAGCTACCTGCATGCCTCTATTAGTCGGTCCCACAGGAAGATACACGGCAGCAAGAAAAGGTCTTCCTATAACCCAAACTTGAGGTTCCTCGAACGTGATCCACAGGTAAGGCCTAACCATAGCGGCGCTCAACGCAGACATGAACGCGCGAATACGCACCATGCTCACAGAAACACACCGAACATGCATAAACAAAAACTTGCACTTTTATCCTTCCACTAAGAGATTACATCCAATTCAACGAAGATCAATAGCTTGTCGAAGACATAATCCATTCCAGGAGGACGAAGTTCTATTAAGGTACTCACCAAATGAAATCTTTGCAATGGCTGCAGAACGTCGGCTGCTTGAAGAATCTCGGCATGAACTTATGGTCCTTCACGATGTATACATTTTTCTTCTTTAGGGCTCCTTTACGACCTCTTAGACGAAGTCCGAAGACTGTGTTCATGTCACCCCCCTGCCCATCCTCAACAGCGTTCTCTTCCTCCGACATCGTTACTGCTTTCTCGTCGTCTGCCCGGGAGAAGCAATGTTCGCCTGCTTTATCGACACAACAAATATGAGCTCAAATACAACACCGTTGTACTCTTCATAATACCTACTATAATTAATATAACCAATATGTATCAAACTAACTAAACCATAAAAAGTAATTAGGCATTTATACGTTCAATATAAGATCAAAATATTTTACAAAACTAAATATTACACTGTAAAAGTTCTAACTTGACTTAAAATACCGCAACCCGAAACGCATGACATAAACAGTTGAGTCACGATATTGTGTTTGGCGGAATGTGTACATTAGTGGTCACGGATATTTGGAGCTGAATTAAACTCTTCGTGGCGTTAATTTAAAATTATGGAGCTTTCGGACGTAATATTTAAAAAAGCTGATTATGTGGAGACGGTAAGCATTTAATACACATCGTGATTAATAACGTATGCTCTGGAATTAAGATTCTTGCCAACAACCGTGAGCACAAGTTAATGTTACTTCCTTACATATAATTTTTTTACTTTCTTATATTGAAATAAAATTTCCATAGATTTAATAAGAAATCTTATCGTTTCCTTCTAAAATTGAGGTTATTTTCTTTCGTAGGCCTCTGGTAATAAAGTCTGTCGCCAAACTGTCCTCTGCGGCTCACAAAATATAATTTTGCAAGGGAAGGTAATAGTGCAAACTGATGCAATTATACGTGGTGATCTGGCTAATGTTCGTGTTGGTCGCTATAGCATTATAAGTAGCCGAGCGGTTATAAGACCGCCTTTTAAGAAATTCAGTAAAGGGTACGTACCTTTTTGATACTGTGTTGTGATTTGTCTACTCCATGGAATTATTAGGTATTATTATTTTCGGTTGTGTTGTGTTTATTATTTGGTATTTCCGGTTGATTATGGCTTTTTACCTTGAGTGAGAAGTTATTGGAGACTTTGGAATCGATGCATTGACATTCGTTAAGGGCATGTCAGAACATAAAATTTAGCCTTCTTACTTTTCTTTCTGTTGTCTCGGAGTTCGCATTCACGGTTGTTACTATTTTTATTAAAGCTACTTTTTCATTCTAGGGTTGCATTCTTTCCTATCCATATCGGTGAGCATACTTACATTGGAGAAGGTTCTGTGGTTAGTGCTGCTGTTGTTGGATCATATGTTTACATTGGAAAGAACTGCGTTATCGTAAGTATAATTCTATCTCCTATTTTATTACGTGGGTCAGAGATGATTGTTGTATTTCTAAAATGTCATACGGTTAAGGATGTAATTTGCTGACGTTTAATGTAAATTTTCAAAGAGATGAGAGACTGAGGTGGATCAAACCAAAAGAAGATTCTTCAATAGATATGAAAATCTTGATATTGAGGTTAAGCCCCGGCGCCCATATCTGAAGTGCAATAGTATTAATCATTAGATACATATGATTTATGTCGTTTACTCTTGATGTATATATTGAAGCCTCACTTCAGTGCATCTATTTTCAGCTATTTTAATTCATGTTTCATCCATACAAGCTTTGTATATATTGATTCCTTATTTTTTCAATCAAATAGCTTTCTTCAATTGATGCATTATGATGTCCCTAATGGTAACTTGTATTTTATATTTTCTTGATCACTACCTAAAGTTATTGATATCTTTTCTTGGCCTTCATTAATATTCTTTCTCAAGAAAATATGTGTAATAAGCTTGCATAATTACTACCGCTAAAATTGGAGCCGTTCCTCTTCACCCTTTATACTAATGATTTCTCATTGGTGTATAAGATTGATCATAAATATAGGAGGAAAAACCTCCTATATTACTTCTGGGCGTCATCTAATGATTTTGCATTATGGTGCATCATCATGGTTTGTAGAGAACTTCTTTGTGTTGCTGTGATCTATAAAATTAGTCAACTGTCCAATAGGCCGGCCCTTATTTTTCGGAATTACGAAAAGTTATGTTTTCCTGGTCTCAAAATGATCCAAATGAGGTTTATATTCACGTGTTAAAATTTGGTTACTTTTAAATGACGGCAACCCGTGCCCCAAGGGCCCTAAGTACTAAGGACTCTAAATTGAGTTTTTTGAGGTCAAAAAGTGCTATTCCTATGTAAAGCCCTTTAGGGCCAATTTTCTGTTTGTTTTGACGTATCTTTAAGCGTTTAGGAGATATCGTCAGTCGTAATGCAATTCCCCCCCAGGGCGCCACCCCGCACCGCAGCACCGTTGAGGTACGGCCCGCACCACTTACTACAGACTTCCCCTCAACCCCTTCCCCTCCCACGGCAAAGACTTTGCTCACACTGGCAAGATCTAGCCTCTGAAGAAATGTGATTACCTTAGAAAGAATTTAATTGCCATAACAATACTTCCAATCCAAGAGATCAATTTATTTTCACTCTGTCCATGAATTTCGGTACAATAACCAAAATAAAATACATTTTCATTGTTTTGCTAATTTTTCATTAACATCCCGTATTTGAAAATTAAAGTGCCTTTCCGCATGTAAGGGTTGTATTGCGATGAAAAGCCACCCTTAGTAATACATTTTGAAAGCCCTCTTCCTTCAACGTGACTGCTTAAAAATCTAAAATAGTTTCACCCCTCTCGATGCACTGTCATTTCCCTCTTGATGACCCCGAATAATTTGCAAATCGTTCTTGTATGTTCATCCCATTCTCGCATGTGCACATCAAAGAATGCAATGCATATTTACAATGCATTAAATAGTTTTCTCGAATTAGTAGTGACAAAATTTGGCATAGATACCTTAGTCGTGTCTTTATGATTATAGAATGCCTTCTTCGGTGGATCATATTTTCCTTCACACGACCACATACGGCGTATCACGTTTTTATTTTCACACCTAGATATGGATCCGTCAAAGAATGACAGGCCTACCAACTCCTCACTTATGAACCACAAGTGGTTTGATAACCTCTTTTGTGCTGCTTTCGCTCTGTCCAAGCTAACACTTTCGTAATTTACAAGTCTTTTTGGAACTCCGGGTCACTGTTGGAAGCTAATGCAGCACAAGGAGCGGAGAACCACATCTTTTCCTTTCTTCTTGAATATATTGAAATCTATTCCACCAATAACTACATTTCGTTCTCTTCTTTATTTGCGTAAGAAGATTCTTTCTTCAGCCCAAGCACATTTACTCACTTTCTGCTTCCTGCTGCACTTTCCTCCTCGTGCGTCAAAAACTCAATGGTATCGCTCCTTGCAATTTCAAACAAATCATAAAGTTTTGTTACGAAAGATTCTCTTCTCCTCATCTCCACTGTAGTTCGCGCTCTCTTTATGTCGTTGCACGTTCATCCATTCTTTGCGTCATTTTTCTAACTTTTCAATTGCCTCATTTTCCGTAATAACAGGAACTCTATTTTTTACCGTGGATGAGACGCATTTCTCACGGTTTTTCTCGTACTAAGTCTTACAAATTTCGAACCCATTAGGTGATAGAGAAAACACACAGTACTTCTCTCACTGTAGGTAAATTTGAGCCGAGTATTTCTTCACTTTCTTTTGCAACCAGTTCAATGCCTGGATTTAGTCTTGATTACATGCCTTCCCATGTTGGTCTATTCTTAAAATGAACGTCACGTCCATGATAAAGTATTTATTTCACCACTTTTCTCCTTACATCCTGAAAAAATTAGCACCTTATATCCTTTGCACACTATAAACAAGAACTATCTTTCCACAGTGATCTACATCCGTGAAGTGACTACCTCGTTTCTTTTTCCTGAATATTTCTATCTACTGATGGAGCCCTGGAAGCCCTACACATTCCCTTCATTCCTTTATAATTCATAAACACAGTTGCATCACATGCTTATAATATTTTGTACATAAAGAGCCCTTTGGAACAAAGCCTGCTGAAATGGTTCGCGGCCGTATGGCGGCGAAAAAACAAGGTTTAAGGGGTCGGTACCCAGTACATAGGACGGCGTTGAAGGGTTAAAATTGACATTATAGGCTTTAACAACATTAATCGTGACACAAGAGTAATAAACTATTCAATACTGTACCACTAGCATGTAACTTTTGTCACCAGGATCAAAGTCTTTGCCGTGGGAGGGGAAGGGGTTGAGGGGAAGTCTGTAGTAAGTGGTGCGGGCCGTACCTCAGCGGTGCCGCGGTGCGGGGTGGTGCCCTGGGAGGGAATTGCATTACGACTGACGATATCTCCTAAACGCTTAAAGATACGTCAAAACAAACAGAAAATTGGCCCTAAAGGGCTTTACTTTTACGTTTTACATAGGAATAGCACTTTTTGACCTCAAAAAACTCAATTTAGGGTCCTTAGTACTTAGGGCCCTTGGGGCACGGGTTGCCGTTATTTTAAAGTAACCAAATTTTAACACGTGAATATAAACCTCATTTGGATCATTTTGAGACCAGGAAAACATAACTTTTCGCAATTCCGAAAAATAAGGGCCGGCCTACTGTCCAAGGCTAAGTCATAGGGGTAGAATAAACTACAGGCTGAACTATGAATGCAATGGCGAAGATCATGGGATAACCACTATTGCTTAACCTCCTCCTTGGTGCCAGCAATCAAATTAGTAATTTTGATGGATCCTCAGATGTTATAGGCAACTTATTGCGGGTGATTCTTATTGTCATGCAAACTTTCTGTTGAAGGGTGCCACAATGAAAATTTTGTTGATTCCTTTGATTGTTGGGTAATAAGGGGAACCACCACTAAAATCCCAGCCTAACATGAAAGATTCTGGCCCTACTTCTGCTCCTTGCATTCATAATATTTTTAAATTTAATAACATAGTATTGTGTAGATAATTATGTTTTTCCTTGTTTCTTGTGTGGCTCGATATACGTTTGAACTATTCTTGCTACTTCTCTAGCATCACCTCTGTTATTATACACCAGTGAATATTATTGACTAACACAGAAAGCAAATTCGCAATTTTTTCTAAAATCTGTAATGGAATATCATGCTCGTGGTTTTTCTAAAGCCTCATGTGTCTTAGAAGTTTATGATATAATATGGTTGCCAGTGGCGCAGCGAGGGGGTTTTATGGGGGATAAAATCCTCCCCAGAACTCAAAGAAATTTCAAATTTTAATCCATTTTACATAATTGGATAACTATTACTTATATATTAGTGTAAATATAGGTAAAATATTCCTCAGAAAGCTGTAAAACTCACCATTTCGAACCATTTATCTATAAAAAATTCTGGGGAAGGGTACCTGCACCTTGAGTATTCCATACCCCCCAGTATTAGTTACTCCTGAAACCCACCCTAGCCTTAATTCTTAGCTGCGCCTGGTGGATGCAGCGGCATGTATAATATCTTCTATCTCCTGAGGTAGTTGAATTTCAGTGGAGAGGATTGTTTGGTTTAAAATTAGTGCTAGTGATAAAATTTTTGGGTCCTGATATAAGTTCAGGTAAGGGTTTACGATTTTTATTTCAACATTGCAATTCCTCAAGATTTTTTGAGGTTGGCCATACACCAATACTTCCATTTTGTTGTATCTAATAGGCTCCTTTATGAAGTCAATTTTTAAAGTACTTGTCAAATGGTGATATATCTTCACAACTAGTCATTTTTTCGCGCATCAAGTTTCATGAATTTTGTGGAGGTAACGTCTTCAAAATTACATCTCATCATTTTACCCTAGGGCCGTCGCTGTGTTCTGAAAGACTGTTGCATGGTGATGGATGGGACTGTACTACCTCCTGAGGCTGTCGTGCCATCATTCACCAAGTGGTCTGGCTCTCCAGGAAGAATGGATCCATCAGGAGATCTTCCGGAATGCACCCAGGACATCATGGCTAACTTCACCCATTCATATTATGATCATTTTCTGCCTGATACAGCCGTTGTTAAAGCTATTGACTGATAATTCCTTCGGAGGTGAATTTTATTGACTTTTTTCCTTTGAACTTTTTGTAAAGAATGAGCCTAATTTTCTTAATTGAAAATATGCTTCATTAATAACACTATGTAAGTGCACATATGCTTAAGTGTAAGAAGAAAATACTCTCATATTAATGTTCCCTTTAGGCTGTTCATGGCTGGTAACAAAAACATTTATATCCCAGTATTTTATTTTCATTAAAATGTATTTATTTATTTTAATTATTATTGATTGTTTGTTTCTTGTTACTTTTATAGACTTTTCTAAAGTTTGGTGCACATCAACAAACACACTTGTCAGCCTATATATTTTTGCATATGAACTTATACATCCACTTAATGTTATAGACTTATTTACCACAAGTTTCTGTGATGGAATTTCATGAATGAATTGAGGTATCTATGATAAATATAAATACATTATGTAAAGATGGCAGTCGTAAATTTTATGGGAAAAATGAAATGCATTTTAAGTCTTGAGGAGGCTAATTCATAAGTCTTTTTTATTTTTTATGGATTTCACCCTTCCCCTGAATCCATCCTCGAATTGATGAAAGTAAAACATCACCAATATTCCGAAGTGGATTTAGAACTGTAATCAGACGATAGTCGCTGCCTTCTTGTGGTGTAAATTGAATATTTAATCAAATTATTAAGCCTAATTTCCTGATGTGTTTGGAGAGTCTTAGTCTGCTAGTGCCTTTGGAAATTTTTATTTGGTGGGGTTGCATTATTACTGCCATCCACTGCAACATATTGTTCTGTTTACGGCTTTTTTTCTATCAAGTGTAGACTTAATTTACTTTATTTAAACAGACTTATATGCTGCTTTAAAGTACAAGCAAAGTTTGTAATTACTAGCAATGAAATCATTCGTACTTCTAAAAGCCATAGGAAAACTTGAAAACTATTTTACTCTTTTCTTAAAACTTGAAATTTTAATTAAAAAGCACAAAAGATTAAAGTTATTGGGTTGAAATTTTTTATGGATCATACAGACCTCTAACTATATACCATATTTCTCCAAATATAGTGCCCCCGTAATTTTTTAGTTTCAGGTTCAGGTAAAAATCTTTTAAATGCATATGATTATAGTCCCATTCTTTATAATTACCACGGATATTTTTGGAAAAAAGGGAGGGGGACTATATTCAGATAAATATAGTATGTACTGGGATACTAGCCACAGAGCAAGTATAAGGTAATTTTTTGTCCTGCCCTAATTCGTGATGCATGACTATACCATTTTTCTGAACTGACGGCGGCTGACCTTGAGCGTGCTCGAAACCCAGCCAATCACAGAAGAGCGACAGGAGAAAGTGAGGAAGAGCCCACAGTCTCTCTCCGAACTCCGAGCAGTGCACATCGCTCTCCAGCTAGCAGTGTTGCCAAGCCGAATCTTTGGAGATCGCACAGCACTCGTTCTGTCGCCCCCGAAAGTACCGTTATTCCCAAGGATGGCAACGCCGGTCGGCCAGATGGAGGGGAAAAGGGAAGGGGATGGAGGGGAACGGAGAGGTGGAAGGGGCAGCGCTTCTCATTGGCTAGTTTCTATTTTCCACCCAGCCGCCGTCAGTTCGGAAAAATGGTATACAAGCACCTTACCAATAACTAAGTTCAACATTTTCAAAACAAATGATTGTAACAGATGAAAAATGGAAAGAGACATTTTCCATAATGTTTAATCTGATGTCTTCTTCTTGAACTTATCATAGCTTGAATATTGAAAACTTTTTAACCCATTACAGTGGAACCTCGTTAAAGCGAGTGCGGGCTATAGCGACACCCCCGCTATTACGAGAGATAGCCGATGCACCGTCAATTGATCCTATAATAAGCGTATTAAAAAATTCGTTTTTACGAGACCCTTTCGGTGTTGGCTCTCGCCATAGCGAGGGTTTCACCACCGGAAGACTTTCATCAAGACTCCTTAACCTCTGTAATTGATAGCGATCTCTTAGAAATGAAGTTAAAAGAGTGCTCAGTTTCAAATTTATGTGGTAAACTGTCGTTCGATAAATATAATGATTGACGAAACAATGCTTTGCATGATTTTTATTCAGTGCGGCGCTTATAAATTGTTTGAATAGTTAGTCGTTATTTGAGTAAGGAAATTTAGTGGTGCAAAAAAACATCGCCTTTCGTCTGGATTTATGCTTACGTTTATCGGATAGATGTTTATCTGTCGCCGCACCACTCCTGTTCCTGTATATCTGTTCGCAACAGGTATACTGGCTATTATTTGCTCCACCTCCGGTAAAGCGACAATTCGCTATATCGAGTGTTTATTAGTGCACCGTGGGGTGTCGTTATATCGAGGTTGCACTGTAGTAGAGAAGTTGATGTCATCAAATCCTCATGCCCAGGAGGTTACCACATCACAGGTAACCCGCACATGTCCTTGCAAACTTTACATTTACTTAAACTCTTAATAGCAATTCCTTTCCTCAATGAAAAAATCACTCTCTCCTCACCCTCCATGAACAAGTTAATGAACCAAAACTGATGACATTGCCAACTCATGAAAGGTGGGCGTCAAGTTTCACGTTTTTTTTTTATTTCAAACTTATTAGGGAATGGCGGAATGAGGAAAAAAATACTTTTATTCACTGAAAGTAATCTTTCCCTTGCATCTCACGAATTCTATTCCTGAGTTTCATTTTCAGGAAGAAACCCCATTCCAGGCTTAAATGAATATAAGGAATGAAAATTAATCCTTCTAATGCCAATAACAGGGCAGTATACAATAATTTTTACATTAATTTCCACAATTTTATTCAATGACCTGAATCTTTTCTGAGATTAAAAAGAAAAAATTAAACCATATTTACGTAGAAACTGTAACTATAAAAGGAAAAAAGCCTAGCTTGTACACCATTTCCCCGCTTCTATGAGCATATCCAAAACATAATTTATGAGAATAAAATTTACTTACCCAAGTTTTTCAAAAACCATTATTCTCATGCTGTGACTTCCTCAACAGGTGAACATTAAAAAAAAAAATTTGCACAATTTTTCTAACATATAATTGATGTGCCTTTCCCTGGTGGGTATCACTTAAGGAGATTCCATCACAACTAAACTAGTCAAATACTTACAAATATTTAGCTTAAAAATAGTTTGCATTTCATGCATAACACTAAGTAAGAAATGGTTTGAAAGAAAATGAAGTTACCTGTGAAGGCATAGATCAAACCAAATTTGGATCACAAAAGGTGTGTAAGGCAACAATGGTAGCAGGAGGATACTTTTCATAGGTGGCAACATTCTGGGCATAGCTCAAAATTGGTGAGAACAACTGAAACTGTGGATCCAATATACATATTACTACGGAATCATGGATTTGAATTATGTAGAGAAATGAAATAAAATATCTAGAAATGGATATCAATTTTCTAGTATCACCTGCTGAGAATTTATTAAGTCTCAACCTCCCAAGAAAGTGGATTCACAGCAGCTTTATATCATTTCAACCTCCTATACAGTAAGAGACAGAATTTATAAGCATTATTGCTCAGTAAAGTGGTACATATTTTTGTTGAGGCTTGATGAAATAAAACTCCAGCTGTTATATGAGAAAATTAGATGCAGTGATCAAAGATATCACAAATTTTAAGTCACAAGTACTTTAATATCCATCGATCCTTGTTCAAATTTTATGTACAGTTTTACGAAAACTATAGTTTTCAGGACACACTATATGTGCTTATTTTCTATTCCTCTGTAAGAATCAAGGTCCGGCTTGAAGTCTTACAAACGAATGTCATTCTAAAAGTATGAATAAATAATAAATATTCAAAGGATTGAAACAATCAATATCCGAAATTGTCACGCAAAGAACAAAACAAAAGGAAAAAATATCAAATACAAATGCTAGCATTTTTTTCTTTACTTTTAATATAAAACCATGCCTGCTAGGAGGGAACAAAACAACACATCAAATGGCAACCATCATAAATGTCTTTCCACAACCTTGAACTCCCTACAGTTCATCACACAGAGAGCACATCCATATGAACCGGCAAATCACACAGGAAACTTTTCCAGCCCAGGATTCCATTCACTCATCCCTTGCACTTGGTTTCTCCTCCCCTCTGCTACCTGCTCCCCCTCCACCACCCCTCCCTCGGCCACCCCTGTTCCTCCCTCGACCACCCCTATTCCGCCTTTGCTGCTGTTGTGACCCACCTTCCCACTGGTCGACCACATTCTGCACTTCACCTTCATTTACAGCAATCTGAAGGAACATAAAAATATGAGCTACTGACCAATAACCCCTAATTCCTTTTGCAAATGCATTTTAAATCCTAACAAACAAACAGCATACAAGTTATAGCCACATTTCTTATAGAAAAAAATAAACTTTCAATATTTTTCAATTTCACAAATTAGGCCTGACTTTAGGCTTTAACAACACCATATCGAAATAAATACCTGTTTAAATCATATGGATAACTACACTATGTATACACAGCTTTGCCACTGTGCCATATCATCAGGTACCTACTATCATAATTCCCAAAATTCTGTGTTTACCTATGCCACACACTCCGATTGACTGAAGGAGCTGAAATTCTGGAAAAAGCCTCAAGGGTTGGCACACAATGAACAAGAACTGTGGCCCTCACTGAAGGAGCTTTAAGTCACTGAGATCCGAAAAGGGCGGTATGCAATGGAACAAAAATACCTTAAGTCAAAAAGCATGTCAGTACCCTATCGCAAGGGATGTGAAACTGGGGAACCTCACGTTCACACTCACACCAATTGGAGTTTTATCTTTCTGGCCCCCAGACCCAATGATAGCTCTCCCTCCCTCTCTAAATATCAATGAAAAGCTACCTTATTAATAATTGTTTATATAATGTCATGAAGAGTGTGAATATCATTTATAACTGGTAAGGGATAGTGTGAATTGTGTTTGGGGCTAGATGAGTGCAGTTTTTCACATAGGTAAACATAATTCTTCAATAGATGCCAGAGTACGCATGTGATATTAACTTGATCTGCAAAATAAGATGGTAAAAAATGTTTGCGAAGAGAGAAATATGCAATGAATTGGTATTTCACAAAAAAGATGTTACTCCTCCTGGCAAGAGCGTAAAAGTTGCAACTACTGCCTGTTTGAATGCTTAATCAATTATTATTAATGAAGTGATGTTGTAAGAATAATCTCTTTTTAAATATCTGATAATGGCAATTATGACATCAATGAGAATGCTGTAGATTAGGAGTATACAACATATGAGTGCTCATGCATTACTCGAGAAAGTATAGAATTTTAAAAATAATGCATGGTACAAAGAATAAAATCATCAATGCTCTCACATCCATCAAATAACTACAAAAATGGGTAATACGAACAGCATTCAACAGGGCACAAAAATAATTCCCACAATTCTTCACCAATCAATCGTCAATAATATTCACATCCACATCATCAGCCACCTAGTCTGCAAATTCAATTAGACTACTTTCAATCATGCAGCCTTCAAACATAACACTGAGAGGGAGGGAGTGTCACTGTAGGATCTGGGTGCACCAAAGATAAAACTCCAATCAGTATGAGTCTGAACATGAGGTTCCCCAGTTCTTCATCTCCTCTGCTGGGGCTCTAACATTCTTTTCACCTCAGTTATGTTAGCCCCATTGCACACCATCCTCATTGACTCTGCCACATAAAGCACCTTCAGCGAGGACCAGGGTTCTAGTTCAGTGTGAATTTTTTCAAAATTTGGCTCCAATCGTTCATCCAGTTAGTGGAGCAAAGGTACACACAGAGTTTGGGAATTAATAAAATCCTGCATCAAGAATATGTCCTATGCTTTAAAAATTAATTGGTGGGTTACAGCATAAAAGGGCAAAAGCCATTAGGGTTAACAAAACCCTAATGGCTTTCGCCCTTAAATGTAAATTTACAAGGCTGCTTTAAAACCCTCGAAATACCGTTTCATTCACCACTTAAAGCATAGGTTTATTTGTTTTTTTTTAAGTTGACGGGAAAATAGGACAAAACAGTCCACAAATCTCAAGTATGTAAGACCTTCCTTGAAAAAATCTGTACTATATTTAACATCACTTGGCAAATAAAAGATGCTGCACCAATTTAAATATACTTTCAATTATCACCAGGTGCAAAAAAAACCAAGCTCCGTTTTTCAGAAATGTTTTTCCTTTTCTTTCTCTTCTATTTTGATGTAAAGTATTTCATAGTATAAAGCCATTGGGGTGATAATATGAGAATAATGTTACAGCAAATGTATTGCATTAAATATTAAGAACTAATGGGGAGACATAATATCAACAACAACAGCTTAATAAATTTTACACCCATACTTAATAACTAAACATGAATAATAGCAATTAAATTGCTAGTCTAATTGTTGCGATGAAAAAGATGACTGTATTATGGTGACGTTTCTACAAACTTCAGTAAAAAAATAATTACCTGAGGTTTTGCCTTGGCTGGAGATGCTCCACCATCAGGAGTTGTTGATATGGGAGTGCTTGATTCCTTAATATTTGGAGTTCTATTCTGGCCACCACCTTGGCCCTTATTTGACTTTGCCCGGGGGTTAGGCTGAGCCCCAGGATTAGCTTGCGGTATTACTCTCACAACATTGCCGACTGCCTTTGTCCTTCCCTCTCGGAACACCTATTCACACATTTCCCATCAATCACTTTTACATTCATCGTAAATTATTTTCTTACTTTTCTGCTCAATTTCAATGACAAAAGGAATAACTTCTAAATAAAAAATAACTCTTACCATTCTTTGTCCAGCCTTCAAGTATTCTGGATGTTTTATGAACCTAAAATGCACTCTGGCTTTGTCTCCTGTCCTCAAACATTCACGTGACATAGAAAGTATAGAAGCTGTTTGTCTAATACTGCCACAGTGAACTAAAATATAAGATACAATCCTTTAGATAATACAAAAATATTCTATGATTAATCACAACTCTGTAAAATTAATATTCAACATAACATCATGAACATTGAATATGGTATGAGAATTATTCATGAAACTAATGTCTTGAGACCACGTTTATGATAGTGATCTAAGTAATAAACAATGGAATGCCATAGCTCAAACAATAATCTCCCACTAACTATATAAGAGCTTATCATTAGTATCCAGAGGTATTTCATTGATAAACTTCTGTACTTTCAAAATCTACGATGATGACTATAATAATAAGTCCACAAATCTATTAAAGCTACGAATGGATAATTTTAATTAGCAATACGAATAGTAAAAAAATAAATGATGAAGATGAATTTGACCAAAAACTATATAATTCCAATATAGTTAAGTCACCTCATATTATTTTTTACAATTAATGCTGGTATGTTTTAAATTTTTACAAAGGAACACAACCAACATAAAATTTTCACAATACAAGTAAACAATTTATTTAGCATGGGAAAGATATAAGGTGTCTTCATGAACATATTTCATTCATTGTATCAAAACAATTTAGGCATATCCCAGAGCTAACTTTAAATTATTAAGTATTATGACTGTTAAATGAACTGTAATACTACAAGATATGCTTATCGCATATTCCCTTTGAAGTCCAGTTTTGCCTAATTGCCCATTATCATCACTGAAATGAGTCCTTGGAATGAATTCCTTATGCTGCAAGAAACTTAATTATAGTGGTAAGAAATTCAAGACAAAAATCAAAATAGATTTTTCACTGAATTTTAAATTACTATCAATAAAAGTACCGTATATCTCCGAATATAGTCCCCCCTTTTTTTCCAAAAATGGCCGCGGAAAAGTAAGGGGGGGGACTATAATCGAGTGTAATCCAATTTAGCATACTAAAGGTGACCATAAAGTAATAAATAACGGCATAATGGCTAATGTTCTCGTATTCTTTCTATTTGAGTATATTTATGAGGATTATAATCGGAGATATTAGTAAATACTGCCACGTTTTACCGGAAATTAAGACAATTTTTTACCACAAATGTTGTACAGATACGATTATTCCGATTCAAATAGCATATCGAATATGCGTTTTCACGGAATCCATCGGGTAGCCGCTAATTTTTCTTGGAAAAGTATTGTTAGAATAATTCAATCGACACTGATCACTTAATGACGCAAAACAGTAAATAATTAAAATGAAAACTAAACACACACTATCATTACATTAATCGAACACTAGAATTGAATCAATAGTATATGTACCCGTCGCTCATTTAATAACTACACGATTTAAATAATTGCGAAAAATAAACAGATAAAGTGAACCTTTCGTGACGATTTAGCATTTCATTGCGTCCGTAGCTACTATACGTCCGTGCGGTTCGTGTTTACAACCACCGCCTTCACAGAACAAGAATGCGCAATAGGTGATGCATTTGTTTCTGAAAAGGCGCAATAATCGACGACTTTAAACCAGAAGCGCCGGCATTACTGCATTTGATCGAAATACAGCGACTCAGCATCGAAAGTGTAATCAATTTATTGAGGAATATCTTCAATTCGTCAGGGTAAATAGGATCGATAAATTACGTCGCATAACGTTTCGCAATTATTTCCGCGATATTTTCTTTATTAAAAATAATTTTACGTTCAACAGTGAGGTGATGGATCAAGTAGAAAGATGAGGATCAATCCTGCCGCAGATTAGAGGCCTTCAAAGACGGAGTTTCGATGCCAATTTAAAAATAGCCGTTGCAGAATACGCCGTAAATCATAGTATTTACAGCGCTAGCAAAGCGCTAATACATCGCGGAAGTCATTTCGGGGGTCTCGATGCGGCAGATTCAAAGAATTAGAGGAAAATATCGTCGAATTTGTGCGCAAATGCAGAGCAGAAGCTCTTTGTGTAACTTATGCAATGATTCGCGACGAGGCATTGAAAATTTATATAATTTTTTTTCAGTTTTAATGTTTGTTGGAAAAAGTTTATTTCTTAATTTTATTACTTTGATATTTGTAAGACCTGTAGTTTAATTGTTTTGCTTAGCAGGCATTAGATAGCAATATTTTTATAATATTTATAATTTATTTAACACAATTTTATTTAGATTTCCTAAATTCTTCAGGTCACTTGGATTTGTGATGACTTGATGGGTGTGTTACACTGGATCTAAGGAAGTTTCAGGGCCAAATGCAATACTGTTTATGGGCTTTAAGTTAAAGCTTATATATTGACATTGTCTGTAGTCATTTGGAAATCAAAAATATTAATAATTTGTGAAGGTTTAAAAAATACAATAGCCTTGGATACTTAAAAAAATTTCACATTTCTTCATTACATCTGGTTAAGGAACTATAAATTACTGATACATGCAATGGATCACAACATGTTTTAGGTATAGTTATTTTGTTGTGATGGAAAATATGTGAACAGATTTGTTCTTAATCTTCACAGAAAATAATAGTTTTTATCGAATCTAGAATCTTAACTTGCTAACCACAGAAAAATTGCCTTCCTTTACATTTTAAAATTTTTCCCAAAACTGAGGTCTCAAAATTGGGGGGGGGGGACTATATTCGGGGGGGGACTATATTCGGAGATATACGGTACTTATCTCCAATATACAATCAAAAATAGGAAATGATGATTCAGAAAACTTTCAAAATTGGGGTATACTACAGCAGATATAATAACTGGAAATACAAACTTGACAAATTACTTATGAGGCAATTACTACCAACTAATATATTTTTGACCTACCCATTGCTTGATAACGAGAGCTGATGGTAGTTGGATGATGCAGCACTAAAATTTCTCCTTCAAATTCCCAACATGCAGTAGGATTCAGTGCAGGAGACACCATGACCATTCCTTTTCTTATCTGAGATCTCTTAATCTGTCAATTAAAAATTTTATCATCATATTAGAAAGTTGTGCAAACCACTTCTTTGAAGCAATTGTGATTCACAAATTATAGAAGGCATCATGAAAGTTTAGCTTCATTGTGACAGTAGTAAATACAATGAGTTAAACAGTATGCACAACATTTTGGCTGCGCTGGATCAGCTAAGAAGACAAAACACTGTTGGTCTATTTTTTCAAAATTATTGGCCTATTTACAATTATAACTGAACAAGAAACTAGCCAGATTCCATCAAGAAACCTTAATAACCTTATATATAAAAAAATTATTTTTTTCTTCATTTTATAGGACCACTAAATTAACCATAAATCTAAATTTCTTTTAAAAAATAAATAAACTTACCTTTTTCAGAGCAAAGGAAGCAGTCTGGCCCCCTTTAACTTCACGAACAGGCATACGTTTTCGATGAATAGAACGAACTGAAATTGGAGCAAAATGTCCCAAAGGATCTGGTCCCAGAAGAAGAGAATCATTCAGGCGTATTGTCCCTTTTAGGGTAGTCCCAGATACCACAGTACCTACACCCTGCAAACATAGATTGCATTAGAAAACCAAGCTAGTATAGAGAACTAATGTCTGAAAAAAAGCCCAATACCCGAGTCAGAAAAGCTCTACATTCTAAACAAAGCAACCACTTTAAATACAACGAAAAGAATAAGGGAGGCCCTATATTTCTACCTTGGTTTGTGGACTTAAAAAAACATCAGCCCTGTAGTAGTTCTTTCTACATACTTTTTTTCTGAAAAAGTACCACTTTTTGCATATAAAATCACATTGCCCAACTTTGAAACAATGATATTCCCATAGTTTCCGTATTCAAAACTTGAAGTTTTGATAAAAGGAAGCTGTATCTATTCCTAACTGTTTAAGGAAAACAAATTAATATGTAAAGCCACAAAAATTAACGAAGTTTTCACAAATAACAAAAACCTCTGCAAATATCAAAATCGTATCCCCAGCTGAAAAAATGTCATGTGCTTTAAAATTTAAGAAATGCAGGAAGTTAAGAATATTTAGGTTGAATATTATGACCATTGCCAATATTTTTTGTTATTTATATACCCGTTTTTCTAAAGTTCCTCCAGTTCCACTGTGGGATAGGAAGGAGAAAAGAGAAAAAGTATGGTCGCCCCCAACTCAGCAGTAGCAAACAGTTCATGATTCATTAGCTGTCATGGTTCTGAAACTTGACAACACACAGAAAACTGTAGTCTTTGGCAAGATAAATAAAAGATGAAAATCAGGTACATATCTGATCTGGTAATTGTAATAATTATTTTCTCAAAATGTAGCTCATAATGGTTGTTAGTTACATTTTTCTCTAAGCAAGTAAAATGGAGCCTGATTGAATACCCCTAGAGCTTATCTCATCACTGCCTGAGAAAATTTGGTAATTACTTTTTTGCCTCACCAACCCTGTATAGTATTCTACCGATTAAGGTAGGTTTCCATGGAGTACTTGAGAAGAATTCTGGGATCCTCCCTCCCCATCAACCACTTCCCTCTTCAATTCAAAATAAGACCTACTCCCTTTCATTCTATCTAAAAATCCTTTACTTTTCCTTACTCTCCCTCGTTTACATAACATTCTACCCTCTAACACTGTTTTCAACATCCCCTCCCCACTAAGTACTCGCTGCATCCATGCCTTCTGTCTCATCCGTATCTCATCTAAAAGCTGCCTCTCCTCACCCACCACGTCCAGCACTTCATCGTTCCTCCTCCTCTCCGTCCACTTCACCTTCTCCATTCTTCGCCACACCCACATCTCGAATGCCTCCAGTCTTTCCTCGTCCTCCTTCTTAAGTGTCCACATTTCTGTATCGTAAAGCGCTACACACTAGATCACACTCTTCACTAACCTTTTCTTTAAAGTCTTACATAGCGAACCTCTGATAAGCTCCTTCCGGTTCATGAACACCTCTTTTGCTAATGCAATTCTCTTCCTGATGTCCTTACTACTGTATCCGTTTTCCTTTGCCTCGCTCGTGATGCTTTACAAAACCGCATAAACTTGGTCTTCTTGTGATTGAGCCTCATCCCGTACTCCTCGCAATGCTCATATAACGCATACACTGGAGCATGAAGCCCCTTCGCTGACTGGCTAATCAATGCCTGATCATCTGCGAATCTCACTGTTTTAAACATCATTCCTCCCACTTTTACTCCAGCTTCTAACTCATTCCACGCTTTCCTTACCATCTCCTCAGCATATATGTTAAAAAGCAGTGGCAATAGAGGACAGCCTTGCCTCACTCCTCGGCCCATACTTGCCCAGCCAGATTCTCCGTCCGCTACCCTCACTTCACAATCTTATCCCTGTATCGAGGCAACACAAAACACACGGTGATATTTTAACAGAGTACTTAGATGAGCTTTAGCGAAGCTGAAAGGAGTTGTATTCAAGATGAATCAATGTGAAAATAGTACATTCAAGGTCACTTTAAACTGCAGTTATTTTCATTAAGGAATCTCAAAACAACAGTAGGCAAAAAGGTCCTACAATTATAAATCAAAGTTTCATTCAAAAAAATTAAATACACCATATAGTAATTATGTACTTCTATTAGAAAAAAATAACCTAGCATAAACTCCAGTATACTACAGGTGGATAAACACGTAACTATCTAGTACTATAAATACAGCTTCTCATTAAAATTTTTAACACAACATTTAGTGAGTTGCATTATTATACTTTGCATCAGGAGATGATTAAAGATAAGATTCCTGGAGCAACCCATAGTAAAAAATTAATTCTTACCGGAACAGAATAAGTATCATCAATCTGAAACTCAGCAGGATCTGTATCTTTAGATGGTGTTCTTGTTGTCAGGAGATTAAGGAACATCTTGAGGAGATCAAGATTTTCACCGGATACATTAGACACTTTGAATATGGGGCAGAGTCTGAAAAAAGAAATCAACCAAAATTTATAGCATTTCCCAGCTTGAAAATAGGCATAAAATCAGCCTAAAGCATTAGCGAACATAAGTGTAGCTTACCTTCACTAAAATAAAGGCAGCTTAGCAAGGAAAGACATTACCAACAAATTCCAAAAAAGACTAAAAACTAATCCTTACCTCTCGGAGACAAAATTAGTAGCAGAAAGCAAAACATCATCGGCATTCCTAACTATTACAGGGACTTTACGACAGCCTGGAGATTTCAGGACCCTCAGTAATAATGATAGTGTATCAGCCAGAATATTTGCTGGACACATATCAATCTTGGTTACCACCACAAATACAGGGACTGACAGAGCGAGAGCAAGTCCAAGATGCTCCTTAGTCATACCAACTATGCCTGCATTTGACCCCACCTGCAAAAGACATTCCAATATTAGAAAAGGCTTGTACCTCAAATGGATACATTTAAGCAAATAAGCACCAACATAATATACTTCTGCAACAAAAACAGTGATATTCTAAGCTAGATACTCAAGACTATCATAGCCAAAATTGAGCAGTACAAGGTACTAACAAAGGTTACATACCATTAGCATACTAAAGTCCGGTGCATGCCCTGTCATTCCAAAAACAGTTGTCTTCAGATATCTCTCATGACCAGCAAGGTCAATGAAGGTCACAACTTTGGATGACTTCTCACATACTCTCACCCAGTCAAGAGAGCCATGCTCTGGTTTGTTGACAACATTCCCTAAAAAGTGGAAGCTTTCATTGAAATAGGTGAAATGTAGAAGAACAATTAGTAGTAACATGAATTAAAATTTTCATATTTTCTAAAGTAAAGATCACTTAAAAGTTTACAAATGTTATAACAAAACTTTCAAACTTGGATAATACTCTCAGAACTACTCAAACACTTCCGTAATAAAATTTAGGAATTCAAAGCAGAGAAATCGATCGTTTGAAGAAATTGGCATATTTTTCCATGGACAATAACATTTAAGTGCCAATGACAGGGTTCCCGCTCTATCTAAATTATAAAATTCACTGTTTTTTCCAGGTGTTCACGGTCTAAATGTCTTCAAATTCACAGTTTGTAGATAAACCATTTTAGGCTGATATATTGATCACCTAACAATCATCGGCCGCATGTTAAATACAAATTTAACTAACTCCACCGACACCGTGAATCCAAACGCAGCAATAGGGTAGTTTCCTTCATCAAAGAAAACAAAAGGCATTGATTGCGATTCGTTACCCACCATTAGTGTATTCATAATACACAAATTATTTGGTTTTTGAAATACCGGTTTTGACGAATGGCAATGGTCAAATTTTATCCTCATTTGAAAAAGGCCAGATTGGCGCCCATGCGATTCCACTCCACCTGATGTCACAGGGACCTAGTTTCTACACGAGAGGATAGGAGTTATACATCGTCTGAGGTTACCAATGCATGCATGAGGCACAGAGCTCTGGGAAACATGTCTTCATAATCTCCTATTAAAACTGGCTTAGGTCGGAAAGTTTTCTTTGTTTGATAAGGTATTAATAAACCTTTTTTAAGCCAAGCGCTACCAGCCAGCAAGGTACTCAGCTACCCGCTAGCATCCTGCATCCTATCAGCGCTCAGAGCCTCGATCAAGGTCACCTCACAAGGAGGGAGGGGAACCAGAAATGCGTCGCACGGACTTTTTCCCATCATTCCTACTTACGCGTCGCATTTTCGCGCGCTTGAAAATTTTCACTTTTCATTAAATCGCGAAAAATAGAAATCGTCATTTAAAAATCTAAAAGCGTGAAACACGTACTCCAGGAGTAATAATCTTTCGATTTAGGCAATAAAAAAATAATAGGAAACCACCCTATTAAAGTGCTATCTCTCCTGACGTCACGTATCATTTGCAAAATTTAGCTCTGCCTATAGGTTGTGCGTGGGAAAAAAGAGGGACCAGGGTGCCAGGGATGTTAAGAAGTGTCTGAATTTTCGCAAGTGCTTATGACTACCAGTTACCAGTCTCCCGGCTTGGGTACTGGCTTAAGGTCAATGTGTCATCATGACACACGGACCAATAATTGCGTTTCAAATATACGTGTCCAGATAAATTCGTGACCATGTCTGCGCGTGACTGACCTTGAAATATCCATTTTTCTTTTAATATGTCAATCGCAGGTGTACGATCGTAAAATCAAGACTGAGAGATTTTTAAGGCTTAAGGGCGAAATTCACGGCTTTTTCCAGGTTTTTTCACGGCATGCGAAATTCACGGCATGCGAAATTCACGGCTTATTCACGGTTTTAAGGTTTTCAAGGTAGAGTGGGAACCCTGCAATGAGCAATTGGAACCTTTTCTCTCAAAAAACATATCCAAAAATCAGAAAATAGTTGGCTCTTCCAAGAAGAATTAGCAGTGCGCCGATGTCTGAATGGTGCCAGCTGAATCTTTGCCCGCGGCCAAAAAGTTTTATTTTTTGTTATAAAATGTAATATAAAATAATTTAAATTGTGGTGCAGCTATTTCCAGCATCATATTTTCTTGCAAAGCTATCCCATGGTAACTTGGGAATCCATAATTTAGATTATGCAACCCGCAATATATTATACAACCTGCATTTGAAGTCAAGAATTTTGCATAAAATTGTAAGACCCTCTTTTCTGCAAAAGTTGGGAGGGAAGGAAACATCTTCTTAGATTTGTGCAAATACAGTAAATGAGGCACTAACTGCATAAATAAGCTCTTTCACCACGAGAAACAAGCTGAAACTTTCTCCTTGCTGTAGAAAACTTGCAAAACTGTGGTTCGTTAACTGATATATGTAGAAGAATGCTAGAAAGCAAGCAATCTTCATTATTTTCAAACTCCTAGCTAGTTTACAGTTAACATTACATTATATTATGTTATAATTACATAATAACAACCCACTGGATCAAGAAGCAATGATTTAAACAATCATTAGAGACCAGCCATAGCAATAACCTAAACCATTTGGAAAATGACAATCAGAAAAACAGGTTTGACTGAAAGAAATAAAAAAGAAATACATTCAACTCTCCATTATTTGGCTAACCTCTAACCAATGTACGAATTATCTAGGCTCTTTTTATTCTCCCGGAACATAGGATTTCGAAAAATATTCTGAAGGCAATTATAGTAAAACTCTAAAAAATTTTGATATTACTCCATGAAATACATCTTAATATGTATTTATAATTGAGATGAGTCGATATATAATGTAGATTCTTGATTACATCGATTCTAGGTAGATAAATACTTCGAAAACAGACTAAGAGCTGGGGCCACAAAGGCCGCCACATACCTGAGCCATTGTGCACTTAATATTATTAAGTTAAGCCTGAATCACACGATCATTTTTTTTTCGTAGCAAAAGTGATCACTATCGCGATCACTAGAGTGATCACTCGCAAAATGATTGTCGCCGGCAATTGTTTTTCGCGATCGCGATGAGGATTCCCATCGCTATTTTTCATCACTCGTCCGGTCGCTTTTTCCGTCGCTAAAACCGTCACTAAAACCCTATATCAGCCAATCGGAACGCATTCCCCTATGGAGCTATTGCAGCGCAACGTTAGACAATTGTGGGAACGACATAAATAAACAAACACGCTATATAATTTCCTGATGTGGGTCCCATGACAACGAGCTGTGATATTGGAAATGATGCAAAAAGCGACGGCGGGAGTGACCGTGTGATTCAGAAAAATGATCACAAGAGCGATTGCTTTTCGCGACGGGAAAAGTGATCTTGATAGTGATTACTTTCGCGACGAAAAAAAAAATGATTGTGTGATTCAGGCTTTAACAATTTATTTAAATCTTGTGGAAAAGTGCTACGATCTTTTATTTATTTAAATGTTAACAATTTGTGACTGAAACAGTCAAAGAGTTTATTATTTTATTAAATCTGAGAATATATTACTATAATACTAATTCACTTTTTTTCATAAATATATTTATCGTGTCACTTAATTACCTTTGTTTATTTATTTATTTATTTCACACACCACCAAAAACAGAACTGTTCGGCCTTTACATCGGGGTTGATAACATTCAACAATCACAAACATCCATGCCCTGGATAAGGGTAACTTACCCAGGCGGGACTCGAACCCCCGACCTTCAGTTTGGCAGGCGAGGACTTTACCCCGCCGCCACCGAGGCTTTGTTAGTTTATTCCATTTTATTCCAAAATTTTTATGAAAACATTTCTACTGACAAATCATTATCCCACATGTAAATATGAATAAGACTCAATGGCAGCAGCATAGTGACGGGGAAGGTCTGGGGGTCCGGACCCCTCTTCCATCCCCCGAAATATAAAAGCACAATTAATTTGTTCCATAAATGAAAATAAAATACTGATAAATATTGAACTTACAAAAGATTTCTTGGAAAAATGAAGTTTTTTTAATTACAAATAGTGTTAAAATTAGTCTTTAAACCTCTACTTAGTATCCTGTTTTTTTTTAATTTTCCCTTTTGGTTTTGGACCCTCCTCAATTCCTGGCTACCCCACTGCTTGATGGAATCGGAATTGAGAATTAGGAATCGATTTGAAAGAATCTTAATCGAAAAAAAGTGGAATCAACTCATCCCTAATATACATATATGTATCCTAAATATTTTCCTCATTAGAGAGTCAAATGTCCATGTTCCTGCCAAATTCATTACGTAATCGATTATCTGAGTTTTTTTCATTATTCGGCTTCATCTTACATTCATTAGCATGGATAATCGACAGTTGACCGCAGATGAAACAAGCATGGCACATGGAGCCCTTCCTGGGGAGTGGATGGAATGTCTTATGGTGCATTACACCTTCAATTGGACATTAACACTATCATATGTCCCTGTTTCACCCTTAATTAAAATTGAGTCGATATCAACGATAGATTTCTTCACTATCTATCATGACCTTAGCTTTGAGTTACCTCCTCCAAATGATTTATCTACAAAAACTATCTATGAAAAGGATTAACTGGCATTAACATCATAGAAGAATGGTGAGAATACAAATTGAACAGAGAAGAGAGCTTCTAATACACCCATGTCTCGTATAGCGCAAGGGATGCGATCCTCGGGGTCTTTGCGCTATACGAATTTGCGTTATACGAGAGCGTTTTAACATTGGAAAGATAGGGATGCGTTCCTGGTAGCATAGGTCTTGGGTATTGAATTTCCTCTAAAACATCTATATTCCCATAAAAAGCCTAAGAAAACATTATTTATATAAATGTTTATAGTTTAAAGCATCTTTAAAGATAGTATGCTTGCATTCAAAGACTTTTATTCACGTTAAAAAAAATTCTTACGTGCTTTTGAAATTCCCTCCTGTCGTGCGGGTGGGCTAACATCTGCTATCTCAGGGGATCGTAATGCGTTGCCGGCAGTTGACGATTTTTCAAACTAGTCTAAAAACAACTATTGTGTCACCCAGGCCCTTTTGTCGCTCATCGAAATGACAGTAAAATGCTACTTTGAATGCCATTTCATAGCTAGCGGAGTTTATGAATGATAAATCATTTTAATTTAAGTCCTCCGAGTCATTAGCAGCTACGTGAAACAGTCTTTAAATGCCTTGAAACCTGACCCAGGTTTTCCTTCCATGAAAATGAATGAACGAGATTTCATTCTTTTCCAAAAAAATATCGTCTCGTCAACACTAAAAACTGGTTGAGGGGGAAAGGAGCCACTTTCAATCACAGCTTGGAGTTCATCAGAAAATGTTGTGGTGGCTGCGCTATCAACACTTGCAGATTCACCTGATATCGCCGCACTGAAAATACCTGCTTGCCGTTCAAATTCTGGAACCAACCGGAGCTTTCACTAAATGTCTCGGAGCGATTACCACTCTCGTCTCTTTGTACTGATTCTCTATGAACTTTCCGTATGTGTAGACCGCATGGTTGAAGTTGGTGCGGCTGAGGTCACTGATGTTTTAACTTCGTCTTTATTCAGAATAAGGCATCGTGCGTTTAAACTTCCGCGCAATATCGCTTAGACGCTCTCCATTTTCAAAGCAATTGACCTCTTTCAATTCCTCTTCTAGGTTTATAGTTTTTCTTGATAAATTCTTGATTTTTCTACACGCATTCCTATTTTTTGCCATATTCTCTTGGTTTTTACTCTGTATGGCTCTATCTAAATCACCTTCCACTGCTGAACTGTATTCCTGAGACGCAGAAGGCCTATGACTGCGGGGAGGGAACGAAGCCATTGTGTTTGAGTCTCTATAGCGGACCCTTTTATGTGTTGATGCTATTCATGCGCAACTCGGCCACCGCTCCATTTCTCCCCCGTGAATACCGATGACCTTGAAGGCTTTAGCGCAGACGGCATAGACTCTCTACCTGGAAGTCAATCGCCAGATAACCTATGACGGCAAAAATACGTCTCAAACCGTATTGCTGAAAAAAAAAATCATTTCCACTAGCCCCACGCTTAATTAACGATCTAAATTATAAATAACATTCTGTTAAGGAGACGAGATAAATTACTTAGGTAGGCCGGCTATCTGGACCCAATGACGAGAAACACTTTTGGCCATGCAAAACAATGGATTTTGATTAATATATAAACAAAAAAGAAGCTTTGAGGCAAGCAATAATATTAATATGCGTAAAATGATAGAAATTTCGTGTGTACTTCGCGCAAGTTCACGTTTTATCACGAAAGCCTTTAAGATTTTTGATTAGGCTACACTGCGTTGCAATGTTTCTCCGAGGAACGTATTTGCGCTATATCAAAAATTGCGCTAATCGAAATTGCGCTATACGAGACATGGGTGTATCCTCAAAACATATACATGTGAATAAAGTCATAACATAACACTGAGGATGAGATAGAAAGGCATTTCATCATGAAATAAAGAATTCAATAACTTGGGAAAGACCATTATGAATGTATAAATAGAAATAAAAAACTAATTCAGATGCTGTAAACTACAATATAACAAATAAGATTATTACTATTCAAAAGTAAAAATTCAATACATTACCCATGCTGTCAAAGCCAAGTATATCATTTCCAACTGATGACGTCCGACCAGACTCCAGTTCATGTTTGTGGCGGAATAATCTCTGCCTGGCAGTTCCACGTCCGTTATCTAGTTCTCCATGAGTGAGTACACCAAGCAATGTGGATTTCCCAGCATCAACATTACCAACCACAGCAACTCTTAAAGTAAAGCATTCAGAAAAATTATATATTATAGCAATGAAATAATAAATATATATTTATATTTATTATTTCATTGCTATTTACCACGACATCTAGCATAAGCCTCCATCTTCCGGGTATACATTGCGTTGGTTGACTTTTCTTGACAACAGTTTTGTACCCTGTCCTGGAGACATCCTCAGGTCGAGAGCTGAGGATGTCTCAAGGACAGGGGACGAAACTGTTACAAAGAAAAGTCAACCAACATGACGTATACCCGGAAGATGGAGACTGAAAAATATATACAATACATAATAAAATTAATCTTCATGAGAAGTTTAATATTTTTGAAAATCGATACCCATATTCCATGAAATAAAAATACAACCACGTAAGCAAATTAATAAACCAATACCCCTTTTTCCTGACTATCCTATTAATGGTCATCCTTCAGCAGAACCATTGGCAGTCACTTAATGAAGGTTTCAAAAAACTTTCTTTCTCGATGACCCTCCTTTAAGAAGTACATATTGTAACAAAACCCAGACTGTATCACCCCCGTCCTATGTTTTTCCTCCCATTCAAATAATATATGTAAGTTATAAGTTTGAGGTGGCCAGTGTATGGGTCTTAGGACAGGTTTTTCAGCCTTGAGATATGAGTATGGAAGATACAAGCAGTGGGCAGAGGGAAGAGGGCCACCCCTGCAGGTCCCAAACATTCCTCAGGTTGAGTGAAGGGCAGGCTGTGAGTTATTGAGGAAGCTGATGAGGCAGTCAAAGGGAAGAAAGCAAATGTGTTTCATTTGGTAGGTACAGGACAATAAATGCCTCAATCATATTCTATCAACCATTCCCTTCATTGCCCCTCCACAGACTCAAAAGAACTTCCAGTGCATTATTAATTCCCTGATTTGCTTACCGAACTTCCAGAAAGTCCTGCTCATCAAGTTTCCTTCTCACCAAGAACTGGCCAGTAATACCACCAGTCGATGGGTTCGAGCTTGTGTTTGTGGGTGATCCAGCAACTCCTCCACCACCACCCCTCTTTCCCAATTCCACAACATCTGCACCAAGAGCACTTCCAAGTGCCTTCAATGTTGCAGCAGATGCCTCATACTCATCCTCAGAAAGACCACTCTCAGCCCCATCTGTAAAGTAATCAACAAACAATACTTAAAAAGTTTATGAACACTTGAATTCTTCCAGTAGGTGGTCATATAAGTGCAGAAACGTTATTAGACTATGTGATTTGGCATCAGGACCAAATATGCAGCTCAAAGAAAGGAAAAAGTATGAAGAAACCTCTTAGTGATATGAGCAAATTTGTTGGCATTTGCTTCACACAAATTCACCTAAAAAATAAAGGAAATAAACACAACTTCGATGGTTAACTACGAACTCCGTCAAAAAATATCTTTAACCGATTATAATTGAAAACACTTAATTTCTTCAGCACTTATCTTGTCCAATAATGTGAATTTATAAACTCGAATGATATAAGTCAGTAATAACAATATATTACTGAAGCCTTTGAGATTTCTGGGAAACTGAAGCTCTTACAGGCCCCCTGCAGTAGTCATGGCTACTACCCAAAGGAAGTTTTGCAAAATGTAATGACAAATACAATACTTCAAAGGCGCAAGCCAAATACTCAAATATTATTTACTGACACAGATGAATAACGAATACACCGATACCAGCACTTAAATAAACACAGACTTTTATTCGCCTTCCACTGATACGCAAATTCTGAGGTGAACTAAGGAAGAAATACACAGACAATGGGAAGACAGATTAACCATCCTCACGAAATATAATAATAAAGGAATAAAATATAGGGAAAACTAGAGACGAAAGACAGGTACCATCATTACAAACAAATTAAATTACACTCTAAAATCAATTCTTTAAGTTCACATCAATATCTCGCACCTTTCAATTAAATAATTCAATTATCTCGCAGATAAATCTACACAATGAATTTATACGTTAAGCTTACTTATAACTAAATATAGACCCTTGTTGCATCATCGACTCACCCTTCCCAACTCCAATGTCAAAAATTGTCTCTCCTCTGCCATCGTCCAATCGTTCTTTGATTGAGCGCATTAACAAATCGAATTGCTCCTCCGTTGGACTCACCAATGCATTCTATAAAGTTTGTTAAAAGATAGAGCGTTTAAAATTATTAAAAACAAAAATTCAGAAGCACAACACAACAACAGGGTCCATCCTACGACACTATTTAGGACCATTAGCTGCGTAATGGTAAAAAAAATATGTATTCCACTACTTACCTTCCCTCTGATGCTTGAATAGTCAACACCATTGGTGATATTTGCTTCAAACTTAGATGAAAACAAACTCCCTTCCGATGGTGCATTACCATGACTGGGAGACTGGTCAACAACTGCGGACATCGTGAATGTTTTTCAATTAAAACTTTCTTCAAAAACCACCTCTTATCGAAGACGAGTAATTGGTAATGACCCCGGCTCGAATACTAAAAATCTTACGTCTGTACCCCAAGCATACATTTGAATAAATAGCGACATGGAACGCGATATTTGGACTAACCGCAATACATACAATGCAGCACAAATAGTTAGCCAGTTACTATGCTATCGTAATCACTTAACGCCGAGCAATTGCGCAAAACAATACCTCACACCATTCTTTGCACTTCCACGAAAATAAACATAGTACGATTCAGAACGAATGACCGACCGTCTCTAAACAACACCACCATATTCTACTGAACCATTCAAAATCCCGGTATTGTCTCGCGATAACATTGCTAACTTTAAGACAGCGAACACGTAAATATTAAATGCTTTTATACTCAGATCAACAACAAATTTATTTACTTCTGTTTCACTGAAAACAAAACTCAACCCTTGCCAGAAACGCTATTTTTATGACATCGTCTTCATGAACAACGTCATTTCCTGTCAAGGGGCAACTCATTTGTTTATTCCATTTGTCCCCTTTATACCGCGTTAGCTGTGCTTTATTTCTATAGAATAAGATATAATTTGTATTTCCATATCAAAATTTAATTATTCAGAGGCCAACATTTTCGTCGTCACCTTCACCTAAAAATGCAACGACTTTGTTGAAAATTTGCGCGGTCTTTTCAACTACCTTAAAATTAAAATCGTGGTTATAATCGTACTGTATATCAAGATTTGCTAAGGTTAAGGAGTTTATAAAATTATTCCCCTGAATTTCAAGTGAATAAGGGTGTATAATATCTCATCTTCGATCCATTGGTTTTTATTACGCAAAATAAAGAAACCTGTTGGTAATTCATTAGCATATGCAACTGTACAGCAGAATTATTCGCGTAAACCAGCTGTTTAGCTTTATTTCTCTGATCTGTCAATGGAACCAATACACGCGAAATTATTCTTGGTGGCTCACGAAAGTAAATTATTTACGGGCAAACTAATGTAAGTCAAGAACTATATATATGACCTATAATATACCTATATATGTAGTTATGGCTACCGGCAAATGCGCTAAGATTTGAAAGGTTCAATAAGTTTTTATATATTCATATATGAGAAATACATACTCTTTTAGGATACATATTATCTTCTTAGCTGCAATAATTCTACTCACATCACAACCTTTTCCGTGAAATAGGCCATCTCCCCTGTTAACCCATTTACGGCCAAAGGTGCGAAAACGCACCATTTTTTAATTACTTCGTGAAAAAATATTTACACCGTTATTAAATAGTTTTTCCATGGTAAATTAGCCTTTAGACGGTAAACTTATTTTTAAAACCATTTTCTTTAATAATTTTGACGTGATTATTTAGTTATAATTTTTCAAGTTTACTATAAATTTCTAGCTCATCGAGGGCTATCTACTTAATATTTTTTTACGAGTGCACTAAGAATATTTATGAATCCTAATACTAGTATTATAAGTGTACTAATAATGCTTAATTACTCAGATTTTTTAAAACCAAATAATATATTAAGAGATGTACAATTTTGACACTTTTATATAATGGTGCGTTTTCGCACCTTTGGCGTTTGGGGGTATGGCGGATTGGGACTGAGGCACCGTACCGAGAGACAAATGTAGCAAACCTTGGTCACTAATATTGTACGCCGCCCTGTAATTATTCGGTGAATCAATTTGATCCCTGTTGGGTTGTAAATATCATGAAATGTACTTTCTTATCTTATTGGTCTCACAGCTGTCGTCTTCTAAAATGTGGCTTCTTTTAGCCATTGTGCAGGGGCGGATCCAGGATTTCTTTCTGGGAGGGGCACAAGCAAGGCCGTATCCAGGATTTTGTTCTGGGAGGGGCACAAGGATACCTCGAAATACAAAACGAACGCAATGATAATGGGACCGTATTAAAAATCTAGCATATTTTTCAGGGTCTGGGGGGGGCACGTGCCCCCGTGCCCCCCCCCCCCCCTGAATCCGCCTATGCCATTGTGTACTAATGGGCAGCTCGATTCCCCGCCACGAGCCCTATCGGTTTTCAGCTGTGTGTAATGTACTGTTTCTCAAACAGCGCTGGTCATTCAGAAACGGATCACTGCTATGTATAGTTTGATGGATCTTACCTTCTCACGCTAGAAGAAAGCTTCAAGAAGTTAGTCTCATTGGTCAATACGCATTCGTTAGGTATGACGGGTGTAACTGGGTGATCCTACATCTTCAATATCAACGTTTCAGGCAACGTAGGAGTGAAAAAAATTATCTATTTCATTTCATCAAATTTTCCGAGACTACTGTTGGTGGATAATAAAAGAAGGTGTATGTCCACCCAATATATCTTGACCACTTTCCCAGGGAGAAAACCAAGACCTATAAGACGTCTTCTAGACGTCTTATAGGTCATGAAATGGTCAATGGTTTTACTTTGGTTTTGAAAAGAAAAAAAATGACCAGCAACAATGATGAGCAAAAGTTTTTAAATGCGTCGCTTAGCAGTTCTAGTACATTCTGGAATCCATTTACATGAAGATTACTCGTTAATTCCAAATTTATTTACTTCATCATTAACGTGGTCTATGTTTGGTTTTGAAGTGGTCTGGAAAACGTCGAATAAGACGTCTTCAAAAGAGGTCGAAAAGACGTCAAAAAAACGTCATTTAGATGGTGAGAAAATCCTCTCGATCTCATATTAATAATGCATATTCCCTATAAATTTTCCCTTTGCGGGAAAGTTGCCAGCTTATATCAGGGTCTTGATCTTATTTTTTTCAAAATCAGATATTGTTGACCACTGCCGCTACAGTGGTTTTACTTTGGTATTGAAAAGAAAAAAAATGACCACTAAAAATTGTGAGAAAAAGTTTTTTAAATGCTTCGCTTAGCAGTTCTAGGACATTCTGGAATCCATTTTCATGAAGATTACTCGTTAATAGGGAACTTGCATACATTTCAGATATAATCAATAACCCCAAAATTATATAAAAATATATGTTTGCTTACCTCGGTGAAAGTTTTTTTGTTATTTTATGAAGTGGTTTGCGATATTTAATGCATCAAAGTTCACGAGAATTTTCAAATGCAAGTGAGAAGCGAAAACGCCCGATGATTGGCTGGTAGAAAAGTGACGTCATAGTTCAGTACGAGGAGGCACGGCCATATTACTTGAATTGATTACATGCGATGGCGTGGTTATGATTCATTTATTGAAGTGCAGACGTATCGGAGTTGTTCAGTGTGACTTCAGGGCTATTATTTGATCTATTTCCCCTCCATTGAAAGCGATAGATTGCGTAAAGATGAAGGAATACGGTTATTCCTAGTCTGATCCTAGCAAGCTTCCTGTTACTGATTCCATCATGATAACAGGGTATTTTAGTGAAACTGTAGACTTCGTCGGCGCGGAAAGTCGATGTCGAGAAATGGAAAGGTAGCTGATGTGCATCTGAAATGTTTTATAGTTCATAAAAAAGTGAGACTTGCGTATAATATTGGCGAAAGCGTATACTCATGTGAAATGTGTATTCTTTTGGCAGTCCGGTAGAGTCTTATGGTGAACTTATTTCCACCTCGAAGCTGTCGATGATACTTTCAACTTAAAAATACCTTGCCTGGAGGGCGACAGGAAGCTCTGAGAAGCCAGACTATTAATTTTTCAATTTAGTAGCGATAATATAGACGAACTTCCAACACAATGTAAGTAAGTACCATCTTGTGACTCAAAACCCCGAAGCCACTTCCTATTCTACAGAAAGAATCGGTCAATCGCACTTCGATCAATATAATAAACACAACGTCTTCAGGTGTTAATAAGTTACTTTTGTAATGAAATCCTTCCTAAATTAGCATTAAAATGTGAATGTTTTCCAAACAGAGTCTTTAATACATTTTGGGAGCTTTTCTCTCGATATATCTGAAACCTACTCTAAAGGCGAGCTCATCGTCATTGCGATCGGTTGTCACTTAAAAATTCAGTATCGGAAATCCTAGAGGGATGACCTTCGACGATAACCATGATCACCTGCACACTCACTATCACTGGAACCCGTGGTGAAAATATCATCCCAATCCAATTTCTATTTGGTTTTAACTGGGGAAATAAGATCAACATAGAACTGCACATTCTTTGGGAAACTTTGGGTTTGACTTTCCCTCAAACATCCCATTTCCCCTGTGGTGCACATCAGTCCTATCTTTTTACGATGGCCTGACAACCTTTAAATGGATCCTTGGTTTATCCTGACAACCAACTAAATGGAAATTGCTGATCCACACGTCTTCCTCTATCTCCAGAGTTTCCAAATCAAGGGCCGCGGAGCATTCCTCTTGTGAGTCAACTTTTTCTGAAAAGCAAGCAACGGCGTAGAATAAAATCAAAGAATGCTGCGATTCATTTTTTGTGACCACCTCTGGATTCCATTCTTTTTCCATCTACAACTTCCTTTATCTTTCGGGGTAAACTATGGGACAAGATAATGTTTAAATATTTTCATTAATTTATAACAAAATATAAGTTCTAAAAATACCCAAAAGCCATTTTATTAATTCGCACTGATGAGTGTAAATTAATGTGGAAGATGAATGCTGTAGACGTAGTAGTTTTCCTTAGGTTGAGTTGCAAAGTTCATGAAGTTGACAAAACGGCCAATTTTTCGGTGCGCGGAGTCATTCATTGCACTGGCCGTGTCTACATTTTTCCATTTTTTTGTGATAAATAAATCAGAATTTAGGATAAAATTTCCTTTAAAGTGACGTATAGTTCATTATTATAGCACGCAGTGAAGCCAGGATATAAATTTGCAAAGTACAGCGGCACATCATTTTGACGCCGACAGTAGAAGAAAACGCTGTCTTCTTGGCTGGCACTCGAATGCATGAGGATCAACGTTGCTCTATATTTTCATATTTCCTCCCTTGATTTTAAACATCATGGAATTTCCTATGTCCTTCCGTAACTGAAATTGAACAACAGCCATAAATAATTTGAGTCCATCGTAACCATCGAGAAACACCTATCTCGATTTTTGTTGAGAAGTTGAGTTTTTATTCTACGGCGGCCGAATTATCGAAAAATCTCAGTTTCAAATCATTCAGTCAATGAAATATGGAAATATTATTTATATTAAAGTTATCTTCGCTCACATAGCACATGGGTTTATCATTCCGTTTATTATACTCTTATTTTTCCGTAACGCTCATCCCGACAGACGGCATGCATCGAGGCTTTTTTTCTAATTTCCTCCGTGGGAATGGAGGCGAAAATTTTTTCTGGGGTGTTATTGCACAGAGGAACAATGCACCTTTTGTAATTTTTCCTTATTTCAGCCATGTTCTCCTTTAAACGCAACGCGGCTCTTCCAAACCTGCAGTACTGGGCTTGGATCTTGGACTCCTACTGAACTATGACGTCACGGCATAAGATTAGTGGGGGCGGTATTTTTTAGCCCGCGAAACTCGGGTGACTTTTGGGAGTCATTTTCTAGTGTATAAACAGAAATTTTAGCGGAAAAAAGTACCTTGCGGTACTAAGTGTTTACTGTAGTATTTCAGCATACTGTTTATAAAAAGTATGCAATTTCCCTATTCCAAATTTATTTACTTCATCATTAACGTGGTCTATGTTTTGTTTTGAAATGGTCTAGAAAACGTCGAATAAGACGTCTTCAAGAGAGGTCAAAAAGACGTCAAAAAAACGTCATTTAGATGGTGAGAAAATCCTCTCGATCTCAGGTTAATAATACGAGTTCCCTATAAATTTGCTCTGTGAGGGAAAGTTGCGAACTTATATCAGGGCCTGATATGCCATTTTTTTTTCAAAATCAAATATTGTTAACCACTGCCGCTATCCAAGGGAGAACACCAAGGTCAAAAAGACGACTTCTAGGCGTCATTTAGATGGTCGAAAAAACGTCTTAATACCAGGTCAATATAACCTATTTCCTTCCCTCCACCGTGACCTAATCACGACGTCTTCTGGTTGGTCAAAAAGATGTCTTTAAGACGTCATTTAGATGGTCGAAAAAATCTTGCGATCCCAGGTCAAAAAACCTATTTCCTTCCCTCCACCGTGACCTAATCACGACGTCTTCTGGTTGGTCAAAAAGGCGTTTTTAAGGCGTCTTTTAGATGGTCAAAAAAACGTATTAATCCCAGGTCAATAATACCTATTTCCTTTGAAGGTGGATGGATAGATGAAGTCATAGTGCGCACGTGCACCAAAATGCATAGGCAACTTTTCTGGCAAATGTTCATAAAAGCGATTTAAAGTTGGGAAAACTCGTTCTTTAAATGTCTTTACTAAATATATAGCTATGTATATTCTAGAGAATAGTAGAGTAGAATAATAGAAATTCTATAGAATGTCTATTTTATGAAAGTATGGCTGTTGATTGGACTTCAAAAATACCAATATTTTAGATTATGTAATTAATTTGACAAAAAGATTATTTAAACAAATTATATATATTTGAAAAACAAAAATAGTTGTAAGGAAAGAGCAGTCATCAACAATTTAAGCAAAATGTATAATAGGGTTGTTCAAGCCTATCAGAACGGTCTAAAAAAACGAATGTATATCACTTCTGATGTAATTTCATTTTGATTGGGATGAATGATAGATGCGTTGAAAAAGTAATGATGGAGTTATTAGCAATCAAAATTCGAACAATTTTAAACGCCGCCAAAAACGGTCGGCCATCTTGAAATAGAGGTGATGACGAAACAAGCCTGTACGGCTGGCCTGTACCCTCGATCGCCTCGATCGCTCGATGCCAAGCTGAGCACTCTGCATGCCGACTGGACATTTGCCAAGGTTATTCCTTATTTTGAAATGGCCTATGTTGTGCATGAAGCTTCCGGATGGATCAAGGCGACATAAAATCCATTCTTCAAGTTAGGCAGGCAACGTATGTAGTGTAATCGTTGACAGGAATTGAAAGTTTTGTATAGCTGCATTTGCAAGGAAACTACCTACGTGCAGTGAACTTTCATTTTTCCGCTAGTGCAAGTGAACAAAATTTGGGCCTTAATGTACCCCTGAGTGAATTGATTGCATATAGACGATGAAGTAAAGAGTGAAGCGACAAGTGATGTGAGTTGTGAATGTAACATCTTCGACGTAATTATTTATTTCTTCCATGCTGGTTCAATCAACCCTATACATTTCGATCTAAGGTATCTAACTATTGCGAAGGATATGTTTCATATTTGAGCTAGTTGTACTTAGAGGATACATCGAACGTATATTAATTTTCATTCGTTTGTTCGCCTCTAAGTTCTGTTTGATTTTATTACCTATTGCCAATTCATTTGGAGCATTCGTCAGTGTTTACATTTCACGAATTTCGTTGCGCTGTTGTTTGTTTTGGTCATATTTTGGTTACGGTAATAGTGAAAGTGAAATTCGAAGTTTTTTGATGTTACAATAACTGGTTTAGCTAGTTTAATAATGTGTTTCAGCCTATTCATTTCATTGTCTTCGTAATGTCAATGTAAAATAACGTAAACTGATTCTAAGTCGTTAGTGATGAGCGGTAAGTGAGGTGTGGAGAATCCTTACGAACTTCAAGGAGTGCAAATTCTTTTGTGTGTGCAGAGTGATTGGAAAACCGATTGTCATGTTTTATTAGTGTTACATAATAGTGTTTTATATTTATTGTGAGCCAAGTTTTTTATTGAATCAGTTGATTTGGAATATACTGATTATACGTATCAAAAAGACAGCTCGTGAAATGTGTGCGTTGTAGTGCTATTTGTGATATGATGAGCAATAAATATGTACAAGTAAGGGTAATTGTGCTTATTATTACTCTTATTAAAGGATAAATTTGGATTTTCTTTAAACACTGATCTGGCGGCAGACGCTGGAGATCTTTAAAAAAAAGTGGAATAACCCTGCTGAGCCACTTCAAACACTGCAGTAGGGCATCTACAGGCTTGTGACGTCACACACCAATTCAAGATGGAAGTAGGGCTTTTTGGCGTCACGTAAAATTTGTCACTGTTTAAAGCCTTCTCTAAACATGTACAATGAAGAAAATAGCATAATATTATTGTCATTGCTCCTTCTGAAGCACGATCTTTCGATTTCTTAAATAAAAAAAATATGGTGAACAACCCTATTATATTACTTAATCAAAATTGATACGTACGTATCAATTTTGATGGTAACTAAGTTAATTCAGTACATAGTTAAGTAACTATGTACTGAATTAACTTAGTTACCATCAATAAACAAATCCAATTCAATGGAATAACAGGTATGTATCAAAATTCTAGTCTCTTCTTTTTTGTTAATGAACAACAATTCTTTTTTATTTTAATATTATGAATAATATCGTCATAAACTTTTATGTTTCATAATTATGTACTCATATTTATTCATAGCCCTAATGAAGGTGTTAAAATACATTGGCAAAACTTGCATTGAAAATACGTCAAGGCCTATACTGCAAGACATTGAATCAACATGAATGCATTCATTGATAATGCTGCAGATGCCTTTGAGACAGCTAAGATATCTACATTATGTTTAGAAGGTGTCTTCAAGTTATTAAAGATATATTCTACATATTAGCAAAAGACGTATAAGATATTACATAGACATTTTGTCAATATTTGTGCTCTGTGGGAGTTTTCTACATTTTGTTATACTTTCCGTTTCTCGGACATTAATCTTTGTTTAGTTTTCTGTTGGTTATATAATTAAAAAATTACTTCATTCATTTCGTGTTTTAACTCCTATTTTTATCTCCCAAAAGGTTTTCCTTGAAACTTGGTGGAGGGAAGAAAATATGTCTTCTTGTTGCATTTTTCAAAATATTTTAACCATCAAAATGTCGTATTTTTGATCAAAAAGAAAAGGTCGCGATTGGGTCATGGTGGAGGGAAGGAAAAAGGTATTGTTATCCCGGGATCGAGAGGTTTTTTGACCATCTAAATGACGCCTTAAAGATGCCTTTTTGACGAACCACAAGACGTCGTGGATAGGTCATGGTGGAGGGAAGGAAATAGGTTTTATTGACCTGTGATAAAGAGGTTTTTTTGACCATCTAAATGACGCCTAAAAGACGTCTTTTTGACGAACCACAAGACGTCGTGGATAGGTCATGGTGGAGGGAAGGAAATAGGTTTTTTTGACCTGGGATTAAGACGTTATTTCGACCATCTAAACGACGTCTAGAAGACGTCTTTTTGACGAACCACAAGACGTCGTGGATAGGTCATGGTGGAGGGAAGGAAATAGGTTTTTTTGACCTGGGATTAAGACGTTATTTCGACCATCTAAATGACGTCTTTTTGACGAACCACAAGACGTCGTGGATAGGTCATGGTGGAGGGAAGGAAATAGGTTTTTTTGACCTGGGATTAAGACGTTATTTCGACCATCTAAACGACGTCTAGAAGACGTCTTTTTGACGAACCACAAGACGTCGTGGATAGGTCATGGTGGAGGGAAGGAAATAGGTTTTTTTGACCTGGGATTAAGACGTTATTTCGACCATCTAGAAGACGTCTTTTTGACCTTAGTGTTCTCCCTGGGTTAGAGGAAACCCTGGATTCTGTGAATGACGCCACGGATGTTGTCTAAATACCGCCATACGTTAAGAACTTGACTGATGAAGAAGACGTCAATGATAACATTTGAACTGCGAAGCCGATTAACAATGACATCGCGGTAACATTGCAAACGCATCGAGGCGATGGCATAGTGGAGCACCGGCTGAGTGCGCAAGAAGAAGAAGGAAAGCCATCAGAGTACAAAAAAAGATATCCAGTCGTCTGATAAAAGGCACTAATTTTCCAAAATGGAAAAAGGATATTGATGCTAAGGCCCGTATCCAGAAACCTCACTACTGCTAGATACGTCATCAGATGATGACGTAGCCGCTGTAGCGGCCGAGCACCGCTACGGGCACCGCTGCAAAAGTCTAGTGAGGTCCATGGCACACTACTCGCTACAAGTAATATGGCCGCCGGGTTTCGTCTGCTTATCGTCTCGCATTTATTATTAATAATTATTGATGTTGAAAGGGCTATAAGCTCATGATAATTATTTATTATTACTTAAAAAGATAGTAAGAATGCTTCAATAACCATATTTTATCCTAATGAGTAAATATTTTACCTAATTTAACTACCAATAAATACTGTCAACAATACCGTGATGAAACCTCTTAGGATTCACCGTTTTATTTGCAATTAACTTCTAAACGGGCCCTGTCATGCCTTGAAAACCATTTATAATTAAATACAAATAAATTAGGGACACAAGAATGTCTCGCCTTGATGCTTTTGAAATACTTTTTTTACGAAAAATAACCATTGTCAACGCAACTATGCTGAAACCTCGTCGACTTTGCCATTCTAATAGCTATTAACTTTGGTATAGACCGTGGCTTTCCTTGAAAACCATTAATATTATATATATATATATATATATATATATATATAAGTGCCCAAATAAAGTTGCAATCACCAGCTTTGTGTCTCTGATATCCAAAATTTGCGTAAAATACTCAAAGCGACAAAGTCGTCTTCCAGTCAGCTACGTCCATTCTCAGTTACTGCTAGTTTGAATAATTTCAGTTCCGAGCCATTGAAAACCATGTTCAATTACGTGAAAACTTTGATTTATGCCGTCACAAAAATGACGAGTTAAAGTTTAAGGGAAGGGTCGATGGAAATGGCATATTGCTTCTCAGTCCGTTTACAATAGCACATGATATTCATCTCATAATGAATGTCACGTAAATCTTCGGACGTTGCAATACAATAGGTACATGTATCTATTATATTACCTCAAAGTCTAAAATATCCAACTATACCAATGCAATCGACAGTTGTACGAGTATATTTGTCAACCACAATGACGAATTGCGCAAGTGACACCAAGGATTATTCAGCAATAAATACCACCACAAGAATTACTGAGTTCACAAACTTGTATTTATTAACGTCGTAAAACTCACTTTCAATTCAACAAATAAAATGATCACACTTTACAAGAACACTTGTCCAAAAAAAAGTACTCACGAAGAAAATCAACATCAACACGACACGTACTGTTACTTCACAAATCTAATTAACACAAATTGCAAATAAAATTGTCCAGGAAATGTTCACACGAAGAAAATCGGGAGCGAATACACTAACTGTAACTTCACAAATCAAATTACACATACATTGCGGACACAAGAAGTCGGTAATTAGAGCGAAACATCGGCAGCGACGACCCGTACAACTTAATAACGGCACTATTTTAAAAAAATGCTCACTTTCCTTTCATTTCGCATTGTCAACAATAATTGTAACAGATGAAACATTTTATTTAAAAAATCATCAATAAAGTCAGCACCGAAACTAGGGTGTCCTGAACAAAACTTGATGAGGTTACTCTTTTCCGCCCAGATTGGTGCATTTTCGGGGTGCGGGGTCTGGGGCATCGGCCGGCTTTCCCCGGCGGCAGAGCCGCCGAGGCCAGCCGGCAATCACCGGCGATCGACACTAGTCGAGACACTTGGTACACGTCGCGAGATTTCTGAACACGAAGATTTATCAGCATGTACCAGCTGGTTCTCAATGATAACTTTGCCGATTTAAAGGGACACTTTTCACATAATGAACGGAACCAGATTCACAGAAGAAACTTGAAGAACCAAGAAAATCCCATCCCTAGTAGCACAAGAAATGTTGAGCATATGCTCAGATTATGTCAGGGAAATATGTTTTGCACACAACATTAGCATATGCTGAAAATATGTTCAGCAGATGTTTGAAACCACATGTTTTCAACATATGCTCGAAATATTTCCAGCATATGTTCAGACGATGTGTTGAGCATATTTTCATAGAAATATGCTCCACATGTGTTCAACGAAATATGTTGAGCATATGTACGTAGACATATGCTCCACATGTGTTCAACGAAATATGTTGAGCATATATACGTAGACATATCCCTGTAAACACAATGAGTTGCAGCAACGTTGCAGTCAGGTTGCACGAGGTTGCAGAGGTTGCAGGGCTGTTGAGGTCTCTTTGCAACGTCCTGGCAACGTTGCAGACAGGTTGCACGAGGTTGCAGAGCTACTTAGGTCTCTTGAAACGTTGCAGACAGGTTGCTTTGCAACGTCCTTACAACAATTTTCCCTCATTCATTAAAATATGAAAATATTGAGCTAAAAGAATAGGTACCCACACAGCAGAGGATATTCCTGGAATATCCTATTTTGATCCGTTATATTCCTATTTCGTCCCAGAGACATTGCGAACCATTGTGGGATATTCGCGGTATATATTTTGACAGTAGGCTTTTGTGTATGTAATAACTGAGTCACAGTTGTTACAGTGTGTTTCATCATTTCTTTTCGGAACACCCAAGAACGCCGTCCACCTGGGGTGCTACGAAATGCAGATTAATTAAATATCAATCAATTCCCTTAAGATGTAAAAAAAATCCTGCCATGATAAGTTTTCCTCGTTTCATAAAGAAGAATGTTCTTCGAAATGTGATTTCACTCGTGCTTTTTAATCTACTAAGGTGATGATACAAAAAAGATATATTTCCCAGTGGGATTTATTCCTCAAGTCATAAGGCGAAACTTAATTTTTCGCCTACCAAGATTTAGACTCCCGCCCGCGATGTCGAGCTATCGATTGTGGATACCATCGATGGTCGATTCCACCAATAGTCGATTTCCATCGAGAGAAAAACAACATGCCAACGGCCATGGCCGTTTGATGGCCGTTGTCGTATTCATTTGCACATTAATAATGTTACGTGAACTGTGTTGTGTTCTTCGTGAGCGGAATTGATCCTGCCGAAGCATATCAGCCTCTTAAGTTCTTCTTTTACTTGTTTCACCAGCACCTAGGCAATCATCTACTGTTACTACGTAATTTTGTAGTGTTATGTTTGCGAAACTTCTCCAACAAAAGTTTATCAACCGCAGAAGTTCTACTTTTGCTTCCTTCATCAGAATCTGGGTAAGTAGAAGTGTTGCTTATTGCAACATTTTTTATTTTAAATGAAGCATATTCTTAATATTTTCAACCTTCTCACACTTCCTGAGACAGCTCAGTCAATCCATCTTCTGTGGATTGAAAAACATTACATATGCATAAACCTAAATTTATTTTAATGCTTGACGCATTGCATCACCGTAGTGTGGGAGGATTATGAAGAAAAACTTCTCGGCTTTACTATTTATTGAGTCATTTAAAGTTATTTACATTTTTTATAGTGTTTATTTTTCATTTAGGTGTAGTGGGTTTAAGTGTAGCTTCATGTCAAAAACATCTTCATGATGATGTAAAAAGTTTTGGATCAAAGTTCCAATCAGGTAATTGTTATTAAAAGAAAACATTTCAATCAATTTTGTGTCTCATTTTTGATAATTTTTTGTAGTTAAAGATGTCACTGTGATTTTGTTAAAGAGGGGATAAGTAATGGGATTTGATTTGTTGGAGGCAAGTCTATTTGTGCACATTACTCAGGGATAAAACCATTGGGCCATAATGATAAAGTAAATATCAGTTTATCTGTGGTAATATTATTAATACCCAGCCCAGTATAGGAAATGGTTTAGATTCATCTTCCTTTATGTTTGCTTGAAGCACTTTTCAATAGAGTGATCAAAGACTTTGAGATGCGTTGGCTCCCTAATATTGTTTTCTTCTAAGCAAGCAGACTGTTTGATCTTGATTCCAATTATGCAGGGTATCCCATTTATCTTGACCACCCGAAATAACTTTTTGTTCAGATGGAAGTTCAAAAATGTGTCAAGCAAATGTTCATAAGCCCTCAGGGGGACATTAATCAGCATGACTGCCTTCCTTGTATCTTTGTTTCTACAAAGATTTGAAGAGTGGTATGTCTTTTTTAAATGACACCCTATATTTTTTATGAATGACTGGTGGAGTAGTTCCAATACCCGCCTTCCTGCACTAAGTGCTATTGAGTCAGACATTTTTCATAACACTGTGTTTATGTTAATGGTCCGCTGTGCTACATTTTTGAATAAGTCTTTAGGAGAGGAAATGAACTGCCAAATAAAAAATATAGGGTGCCATTTTAAAAAGACATACCGCTGTTCATATCTTTGTAAATAATAAAGCTACAAGGAAGTCAATCATGCTAATTAATGTCCCCCTGACGGCTAATGAACATTTGCTTGACACATTTTTGAATTTCCATCTGGACAAAAAGTTATTTCGGGTGATCAAGATAAATGGGACATCCAGTATTCTTCATGTAAAATTGTCATAGTGGATGTGTACAGCCTTTGGTTCAATGAATTATCCCTAATATAATAATTTTTATTTCAGATTGATTTTTTGAAAAGAGTTGGGGGTTCTACTCCACCAGATGCAACAAGGCGTGGGTTGAGAGCATCATTCTTAGATGATATTGCAAAATATTATTTATTGGAAGGCCTTAAAGGGAACATAAAGTTTGGACAGACACACATTCATTTGGCTCTAAGCTGTAAGTAAAGTTTTCAAATTTCTATTAATTAAATACTTCAATGAGACCAACATATGTCAGTAGCTTAGGTATTTTCCTTGAGAGCTATCAGCAATCCATCCTTGCATTTTGTTGAAATTCTTGCAAGGACATTACTTTTGTTATTTTGTGCTGTCCAGCGCCCAGAATTGAATTATGCTCTCTAGTCTCTTGGGTTGTATTCAAAGTTAGTACTCTCCCTTTCAATACAACCCTAGCATTCGATTATTTTTATTACCATTCCTATGATTTTCAAGATTGGCTGTTCTAAAAAATATCATGAGATAATTTCTGTTTTCTTTGAATGACATTCAATTATTGTTGTGCGTGCTTATTTCATTAACATTTGGACTAAACTTTTATTTCTCTAAAGTAAAGAAACCACTCTCCAGCCTTAAATTTATCAGGTGGATTTTGTGGGAAAATTAACTGCTTACGCCTTAATTATCGAGGTCATTTCAAGATCTCATGTAATGACAGTAATGATAATAGAATCGCTCAAGAAAATGACTAAGTATATGCAGCCAAGCTCGTGTCTCAAACCCTTGTTTGTCATTTCATATGAAGTAATTTGCCAACTCTTGCCTCATAGAAAGTCCAAATTTGTGGGCTCTGACCTAGGTGGCAAGTGCAATACTAATCCTGCTGATTTCATCAGCTGACCATCACATCTTATTGGTTATGTGCATCTATTTAAAAATGGCCCTACAAAAACTACTGTCTTAATTATATTATAGTCAATTTACTTCTCACCTTTATAATAAGATGAAAAGTACATTATACATATTTTTTAGTAATGTAAACTTTTTCTGGTCCCATAGTTATTTCTGAAGACCTTCTTCAGTATTTAAAGAGAATTGAGAAGACGCAGCTGGAAATTTTAAAGGAAATTCGGGCTTTGAAAAGAGCTAAGTCGAACTGCCAGATGCCAGATGAAAGTGACAACGACTTATTATTGACCTGGAAATTCCCCATGGATACAATGGAAGAATTTGATGCCCTGGAGGTGGAACTCCTCAAAAAGCCATTCCACGCAGCTCTGGTAAAATAAAACTTTTGAGTGTCATTTGTTTGATGGGCTTTTATAAGTAGCTGTTTGTGAGTTTTTTTGTGTTGTAAAAATTCCTCTGATTTTTCAGACTGTAGAGTTATGCAGACGAGGTCGGAATAACATTACTGAGGGTGTTTTCGGCATGTTATACCACCTATTTACCAATAACCTTGGTCGGAGATTTTCATTTTTCGGCCATTCCAAAATGAACACTAAAAAAATCCAGTTCTGTGCCACCAGAACGTGTGCCTGTATTATTGGTATGTTGTGCTTATAAAATTATTTCAAAATGGGAACTGTTCAATAAAACTACTTGTGTCTAAAATCCTTACTAAAATTTAATTTCAGATGCTTTCCGTTGCAAGCCCACATTAAAGGAATATGGCCATAAGCACATAAAGGAGAAGGCAATTGACTGGTTCAGGCACGCTGAGTCAAGGCATCAGAGGGTGGAGGAAAGGAAAACAAATTGTAAATAAGGAATAATAAAAAAATTTCCTTTGAAACGACACAATTTAAAGTATTATTTATTAAAGGTTGCATCACGTTACGCTTCTGGTGGTGAAGATTTGTGAAAATGTAGTAAGGATTAAATTTTGGCAGTAAATTGGTTGACGTGAGACGTAGCTGCAACGTTGTGGCAACCTATATGGTTTACAGAAGGTTGCAGGCAGGTTGCAATCATGTTACGTGTCACGTTGCAAAGATGTTGTGAAGACGTTGTGAAAACGTAGTACGGAGGACGTTTGGCAGTAAATAAGACGTTGTCACAACGTTGCATGGAACTCCCAGTTGGTTGCCGTGAGACGTTGCTGCAACGTTGTGGCAACCATTATGGTTTACAGGGATGCTCCACATGTGTTCAACGAAATATGTTGAGCATATACTCGTAGACATATGCTCCACATGTGTTCAACGAAATATGTTGAGCATATTTTCAAGAAAATATCTATGCGTTCTGAGAAATATTTCGTCGACAAATCAGCGATCATGATTCGAATACTGCATGCTAGTTTTATAATAAATGTAAAGGAATATATCTAGTTCTAGTTTATTCTAATTCAAGTATATCAATTCATAATTTTAACCAAGGCCCTGATTTTAACACTTTTAAAACAATTGAAGAGCGAGACGCATGCGTCGACGTTGTTGTGTGTGTTCATGTTGCTATGATTTCATTGCTCAAATCGCGCGTTGTTTACGTTACTTTATACAAGAGGAGAGAGCCCAGTTACCTCGGAATCATCTAGAAGCATGAAATGTAAGTACATTGGTAGATAAATATATGAAATTACTATTTTACAATTAGTACTAACTGTTCTTGTGTGATATCGTAAAAGTTCTCAATCGCTGTTTATGAACGGATGAATGTATGATATTACTATTTTAGTTCTAACTGTTCTTGTGTGGTATGGTAAAAGTTCTCAATGGCTATTTATGAACTGAATTGTGGTCGTAAATGCCGTATTAAGTTATTCCTGCCCAATGTAAATACTTGGATCGAATATGATGCATGTAACCGAGTGAGTGCGAAAATGTTCGATCAAAATCAATCATAGCCACAATAAAATGTGAAGGAAGTAATAAATTCTTGGTCAAGGCTTAGAGCCTGTTCTAATTTCGTTTGTGAATCTATTCATAAACTTTTTTTGTTCATGCTAATATTGTAACAAGGCCATAAAATTATGATAACGGCAGCATATTTCATGAATGCTAAACTAATCGCTGGATGATGAATTAGCCCTCTCTTTCATGGTATCATTTTGAGGCATAATTAACTAATGTGTAACCAAGTATCATTAACGAACTTATTTTGTGAATAACTGTCGCAGCGAAGTGCTAACAGTAAATATGAGTAGTCTCGACTAGGAATCATGTTAACACAGTTGCACTCTGATATGAGGGAACGAAGCAAAGAATTGGCATAGGTAACCCATGGGGATGGCTCAAAAGGTGTGCATGATACGTACTATCGTTAGTTTTTTTCCATCAGATTACTAAAAATTTACTTTAGCACTTAGGCGATTCACTCAGAAGTAAGGGGACAAAAATAATCGAGTTGATTTGCAGTATCTACAGTATTTCTGTGGTTCGTGCCTCAAATACTAACCAAATCTGGCATATATATTGCTTGGGTTTCACGGATTTCAAGACATACACCATATGCCCATTGGTATTTATAATTTCATGGACAATTAGAGACCAAAGTCACATAATGTGTATCTTAAGCGATTTTTTATGGAATATAAGGCTCCACATTATAGTGGAATTAAATTTAATGTTGTCAATTGAACCGTTTGTTCTGTTAAACATGATATTCTCAGGTTCATCATAATTTTCTTGCTTTCCATATTTCATTACATATTTTAAGCAATGCAAAATCTGTTAATGAGAAATGTCTGTTTAGTCATGCAAAAAAATGACATTTTTATTTTTTGAAGAACCTCATCACCCTCTTGCATGGAAATGAATCGGTGTCTTAAAATGTTCATGACCTCACTAATCTATTAGTATTATCTTCATCTAGCACTCAATAATTGTATTATGATGATGAACTTACATGGAAATGTATTGTAGGATTATTGATATTTAAGACCAATGTATATACACTAGCTGACATGAATAACTTTTACATTACATATTGTGTGAACTTATGATGCAATACTTCCCTTACTGCTGCTTCCTCTCCTTAGTCTGTCTCATGCAAATTTTAAATTTTGCAACTTAATGTTAATTTACCATTCATGAAAGATGTCAATATTCACCATTTTCAGGTTAAAGAAGTAATATTTTTTGCTGTTTAGTGCTTGTTTAGTGGATAAATATTGATTTCTGTTTATTTTAATCTACAGATGCTCTCCACTCTTGTCTTATGTTTAGCAGTGCTGATAAATGTGCCTTTCTTGAGTTAACTGGGGAGTGGCTACGATGGTCGTGCTGCCTGAAGAAGACTGAGAGAAATCAAGGAAAAGAATAGGCTTGAAATATTTGTTGATAATGTTAAATGCTTATGTTTTTTTATTAGAATAAATCTACTTCATTATCAAATTGCAGAACTATGTCATACTTGATTCTCCTATTATATCCTATGTAATCCATTATCTACCAATTGATTACATATTCCGTAGGAGCTCCATCAAAGGATAAAGTGGCAGTAGACTTTAATAATTACAAATAATTTGGGCTAAAGCATTAGTGGCTCATGATACCACCTATGTATCAATATTCTTATTAATGTTACTAAAACATGCCTTAGCCCTTTTCCTTGTTCGTTCAATCTTTCGTACGTTGTAATCTAGCAGTGTGGAGTGTAATGCTTTCAGAAGCACATGTGCAGTGGAGCTGGTGAGAGCTGTACGATGACAGGGCTAAAGAGGATGTTGAAGGGTTAGACAACATGAATGTTTTGCAGGCAGTCGCTATTACCCAAATGTACCTTTTACCCTTGCCTACTCATACAATTTCGTCACAGGAAAAAGGTAATAATGACTTCATCCCTCTTGTTTGCCCTTCTCTCTCCATCCTCTTTTCTGGATTGTCTTCGTAAACCCTTTGTACACCTTCCGTGGGAGTTTCCCATCCTGACCAGGCAGCATTGCTGCCTACCACTGACTTGCCTCTTCTGCCTATCATCAGACAACTCTCGTTGGCTCAACTTTAGGAATGATCCGTGATAAAATTACGTACATTATATGGCTAATTAATTACATTATTTGGAATGCATAAAATTTTCATTGTTTTCAAACAATAGAAGTGGGGAAATCTCAGTTGAACAATTTGTGGGAGACTTTTTTTTCAGAGATTCACTTATTCCTTGCTGTTCCTTATGGTTGATTAACCATTTTATTTTGCAATATTTTCAGCTTTTCTGAAAGGCATCACATGTAACTAGAACTTTATTGCTTCTCATAGTAGAAGGTTAATCTATTTTTTATGTAATAAGTTTCAGGGTGTAGTACTCCCTCATGACTATCTCATGTGTAGGATTTGCTCTTAAATCACTATGGGATGTAGACTGTTTAGATGCAGCAGCAATTAAGTTGGTAATTAATTAATCTTTGGTCATTATAAGGATGTTGGATCAGAAGCAGGATCATGGTTATTTCCTTCTGATAATCAGTACCATCGATGCTTTATTCTGTCGAATGCTTATCATTTATAAATTTTAAATTAATATTGGCGATTTCAAATCCTTGACCAAATTTAGTTGTATTAATGATTAAACATTTTCAATTTAAAGTGCTAATCTGATAACTCGAGTGAATACAATGTGTAGGTCTGACATCATGCCCTAAGTCCACAGTGAAAGGCAGGAGCGGTAAAAAGGAGAGAATTTGTGCATGTATAGGTATTTCAAGGTTGTAAGGGAATACTTTTCATAAGGGGGATAAATGGATGCAACCTCACCCTAGTGAAAATCTCCATAGGATTTCTTTGTCCTTTAGTAATTTGACAATGGGAAATGATTGTTCCTATAGGAAAATTTTAGGTTCCTATGGGAAAATAAAATTTTCCTGTAGGAACATAAAAATTTCCTATAGAAACAAATGTTTCCCATTGTCAAATTACTATTGGAAAAAAAATCCTGTAGATATTTTCACTAGGGTATGCTGAGCATATTTTGGGAAAATTATAGGCATATGTTAAAAACATATGTTGGGCATAATGGGATACCATGCTGAGCATATGTTAAAAACATATGTTGGGCATAAGTGGGTAATATGCTGAGCATATGTTAAAAACATATGTTGAGCATGTGTGGAAAATATGCTGAGCATATGTTGAAAACTTGTGTTGAACATATGTTGAGCATATGCCTTGCCGGACATTTACATATGCTCAGCATGTGCTCAAATTATGTTGAACACATCTTACATATGTGTTGAAAATGCCCTGAGCATACTCTGAACACAAATTGTGCTACTAGGGATGGAACCGAGAATAAATTCCGTGTGAGATACCGCATCTCCTAAGACATCTTATTTCCACGAACACCACTAAAAAAGAGAAATTATATCAATAATTTCCATTCAGATTATAAGAACAAGACAAAAGATTCTCCGCTGAAATTTCACAAATCACGGCCTAATAATGTGCTTACCTTCGTTACGCCATCGTGCCGATTAAAATTCAACCTCCACCTTCTTCCATGCCATAGCCTTTAAAGAAAGACTCACAGCATTGGTTTTCTTGCACTCCAATACAACTTTCCTATCAATAATTAGTTTTAAAATCAAACTCTTCTTCTACGCCGAGATTCTTCTTCCAACCCGTTTCCATTTTGCTTACAAACATAGTCGCGTTGCGATATTCGTTATTCAATTGTCGCCCTTAGTTCCTCTCAAAGCCCGCATAGTAGGGACTCAAAATGTCGCTAAATTCGTCTACGTCATCAATCCAGCCCAAAATAAATGTGGCAACACTGCCCCCACCCATTTGGAGCGTTTTGGAGTAGTGAGGTTTCTGGGGTGCGTTCCGAATCACGCATCATGCGCATCAACGCATGACCTTGATGCAGCCGTTCCGAAATTGCATCAAGGCATTGATGCGCTTATGCTGATGCGTGATTCGGAACGGCTTGATGCGATATGAGCGGGAAGTATTCCCCGTTCAAAATACCCGCAGGCACCCGTGCTGGAAGATAGTTCGGGTTAAGCGATAACACAATGATTGATATGCCGAAATTTAATGTGCATAGTACTTATGATGACGAAAAACGTTTATTGATGCGTATGTTAAAACTTAATTATATTCATTACGGTCGATCGAAAGTTCCAAGCCGTAACTTGCCACTCATATTTACTTAAAATAGTGATAGACTGAGTGAATTGACGGGAATTTTTGCAGCTAACTCGAAAAACGGTCAATAAGGAAGCGTAGTGTATAGTATATCTCAGCCATCAGTGAGTTTTACGGGTCAAATCGTTTTGAAGAGACGATTTTTACGATCAATAGTACGCAGATTTAGCTGCTAGACATCAATTTATGGCTTTCCGACAAGATATACGACTTGAAAACAAATTTTTTTCATAAAAATCGGGAAGGAATACTTAATACCTCGATAAAATTTTCACAAACACTTTGTCATACTGCATATATAATGCTTAAAAATTAACTCCAAGATATTTTTATTTACGTATTCTACCGCTTGGTATTAAGGTAGGTTTGCATGGAGCATTCCAAAAGTCCCCCTTGCCCTCATTGACTTCCCTCCTGAATTCACAACTTCACCCTTTTCATGCTATCTAAAAATCCTATTCTCTCCTTTGTTTACCCAACATTCTATCCCCTAATAGTGTTTTCAACATCCACTCCCAGCTCAGTACTTGCCTAATCCATACCTCCTGTCTCCTTCGAATTCCATCCAGAAGCTGCCTCTCCTCACACAACATGTCTCGCACTTTGTCTTTCCTTCTTCTCTCAGTCCACTTCACTTTCTCCTTACCCACATCTCGAACACCTCCAGCCTCTCCCATTCTCCTCCCTAAGTGCCCATGTTCCCACACTGTAAAGTGCTATACTCCAGATCAAAATGTTACAAATTTATCAACCAATGTACTGTCTGTAAGCAAGCTAGTTAAAAAGACACAGCTGTCTTGTTTAATGAATCTGGGTACAGCTTATTTGATGCCAGATCTTTGGAAGTAAAAGGAGTGATCTAGCCACTAGTTATGAAGAAAATGGCATATGTTGTCAAGATTTGAAACAATATAATTCATAAAGTAAAAGTAATGCAACTTGTTACGTAGGATTGACTGTCAAAGCAGTAGAGGACTGTTTACTAAGTCTGTGGCACAAGAGTAGCAGACTTGTGACAGAGTAACATGCAGGTTATAATGTGGTTGTCAGTGGTGTGGATTGTCCCCCTAATATTTAATAAATTGCAGCCTTGTATAGCATATGTTTATGGCATGTTAGCAAAGAAATGATTCGAGATAAGTGCTAGAATGGAAGCTGTATGTAATACATTAAGTCTGATCCTCTCAGAATTGTGTGGTCTGATGGTATTATAGGTGAAAATATATTTATATTATTTATGCAAAATATACATATAAATTCAGGGGTAAGGAAAGAAAGGGATAGGAACATGGAATAGAAAAAGGACGAGGACAATGTATGCTCACCTTAACTGATGACTGCACAAGAAAGGTTTTTGTTTTCTTTATTAAAAGTAAGGAGTCTCATTTACTCCTTCAATGCTATACAATTTTTGAGGCAAGCATGGAGAATGAGACAGGGGACAATATGAAATGCCTGCATACAGATTATGGGGGTGAATATATGGGACAGGCATAACAGGGGAGGTTAAGGGCATGTGTGATAAAAGATTAAACTACAAAATCTTATAATCTTCAAGCAGAAATGATTCGCTGAGCAAATAGAAAGCTAGGTACAAACTCTCTGGCATCAATTTACTAAAATATTATTGGGTTGAAGCTTGTTGAGAAGCTGTATATCTCGAAACAGTAACATCCAAAGCAGGAGGGAATGCATTACCTGAGGAGAGATGGTCTGAACGAAAATTTAATCGAAGACATCTAAAAGTATTTGGATGTATTTTCTATGCTTATGTGGCTACAGAGCAATGAAAGATGCTGGATGCCAAATGCAAAAAGTATTGGCAATTGTGAGGAGTCAAAAATGGTATTTTTTGACTGACCCTGATATTGCGGGAAGATTCATTGAAGCATGTGATATAGTATTCTTTGTAAATATGTTTAGGGAGCTTAAACCAGTCCAAATATCTCTTGGTAACTCTTTCATTCTACCTAGGCTCTTAGGGGATAAGGGATAATTAGGTACTAGCCTCAACCTGGCAGTGGAGAGAATGGCAGAGCTGAACTCACAAAGGTACCCAAGTAGTGAGGGGAATATCAGAATATCAAGTAATGAAGACTCCATCCCTGAATCAAGTTGTGAGGGTAATGACAAAGTTCCAACTAATGTAGACAGTAGTTTTGAGAGTAATCAAGAAAATGAGTCAGTGTTCGGAAGCGAGGAAGCAGAAGAGACGTTTTCTTTAAAAAATGGAATGGCTCGAAAATTACCAGATCACATAATCTCCTTGTCATCTACTAACTTGACCTGCAATCAACCTTTGTCTCATAGAAGCAGGTTTGAATGTAGCTCCTGCAGTGACCCAAAAACTTTTCCTGATGCTCCATTTCTAATTTTGATTGGTTTTCTTATGTATGCAATGATTTGTACAAGGCCAGATCGCGTCTTTGCAGTGTCAAACTTAAGAAGGTTTATTGATGATTTTACAATGCAATACTGGGCATATGCAAAGAGTATATTAAGATATTTTAATGGGAACTATAAATTATCTTATTCTTAGTCAGGAAAGTTTCTGGAGGGATACAAAAATGCTGACTTTGCCATTGACAAAATAGATTGAACAGATGACAATTGTTAGTTTATGTCACTTAAGTTAGTTAATCACTTAAGTTAGTTAATGGAGCAGTAGCTTGGGAAAACAAAAAGCAGTGCTGTGCAGTGGCTATGTATACAATAGAAGGCGAGTATGTAAGTTAGGCAGCTGGAGCAAAAAAAAACTTGGCACTGCATGGAAGGTCAAAGAACAGAGGTTAGACATCATTTTGTTAAAAACTCTGTTGCCAAAGGAAAAAATAATTGCTGATTACATGTTTACAAAATATGGTAGCAAATGTGCTTCCAAATGGGCTTAACAATGGTAAGCATTTGAACTGCATTAATGAATAGAATTTTTTAGCTGTTGGAAGCAACTGGTTGAAGGGAGGTTTTTGTGCTTGTAACCTAGTTGCAAAGTTAAGAAATAAATAGCTACAACATGTTAAAATAGTTCTTGGAGTGTAGGTCAATGTCTCATTTTTCAACATAGGTACATATTTTACTGTTCCGAGTGCATAAAAAGCCTAAATCACAATAAAATTAAGTACATTTTGGGGATTGGATAGTTGGGCATTGTCCATTTACTTAGAGTGGCATTCATCAAATAGAATTTAGCATTTCCTCCTGATTTTACAAAATTTTATACGGTGTAATTATGACTGAAAATTGAACGTAAACATTGAAAACCGGTAATCACTATAATTATGGCGATTTCCGATTTTCAATGTTTTTGTTTACTTTTCAATGTTTGATATCATATGATTCAGCTTCTTAAGACAAATACCCAAGTTCAACTGAGAACCATTTTGGAAACCCATTACTTTTGAAAACATTGATAGAAGTGTGCCTTTAGTTGGATAGCATTTAGGAGGACACTGAAAATAAGTTGGCCGCGTCATCAATGCGTCGATTAAAGAGTATTTGGAGCCAATTTATAAACTAACTGCAGTACTGCAATACGTATTTATCCGGGCTTACCAAATCACACGGTATGAACAAAACAATTGCACTGAATACTCAATCAACTCGATGGGGTTCTTCAAGCACACAGCACTGCAGTGTACATGTAAATCAAGCACACATCCATGATCCTTGCATAAATTAATTAATTGATGATGTTATTTATCACGGCATCACTACCCTGAATGTCCCTTTACTTGTGGTACCATAACGTGAACTGATCTCTTTAGCAGGGGAAAATAATTTTAGTACCTACCGAGCAAATTCACTTGCAATGAATGTATAGTTTCGCACATTAAATAGCTAATAAACGTTTGGCAAAATGGCAATAATTTGCAACATATATGCCTTAAAATGATAGACCAGTGAGATTATGCAAAGAGTAAGCAATTCTAATATTCCGACGAACAAAGTCTTAGATACTATTATACTATAAACCACAGTCTCTATGCTATAAACACTCCCTGATGTAGCTTTTCAACTTATCTTTTCACCATATAACGTTAGAGTGTCGAAAATTTCCACAAGTTAGTGTACAGAAGCAAAAATACCGTTAAAACTACCACGCCTGCATATTAATGTGTGAAATTATAGATCGTATTTTGCATTTTTTACCACCAATTAAATTAATAACGGTTGTAAACAAGTTACATACACGCACACTTCAACGCAACGGATATACATTTTCCCATTTTCAATTTTATATGGACTAATTATTTCAAAAACTAATATCTATAACTCCTTAAACTCTTTCCTACGATAATAGAAGCACAATATAGTCGTGTAAACACCCTATGCAAACACAAAACACCAGTCAAAATTTTAAAGGTTGCGCCCATTTTCGCCTTCGCATCAACTGCATCAAGAATTTCTGATGCGAGTTGATGCTTCCGAAACCTCGAAATATGCTCGTTGCAGGGCCGCATCAATGCGCATCAATGCTTGATTCGGAACGGCCTGATGCGCATCGATGCACATGATGCGTGATTCGGAACGCACCCCTGGATACAGCATTCAGCGGTGCGCGCCGTGCGCGCCGCTACAAGCTGAAGCATGGTTTCTGGATACGGCCCTAAGTTTTCGTGTCGTCCAATATCAAACGAGAAGGAATATGACGAAAAAATAAGACATGAATTTGGAGGTATGTCTCCATCTGACATTTTCCTCCGATTTCTTGATGACGAGGTTTGGGAGGGAATGGTATATTTTTCAAAAAAGTAATATATGTTACTTATAGCAGTAGGAATCAGTTACAATTAGTATTGTAGACTTGAGAAGTGTCTTGAGATTTTGATTCTCCCTAGGTATCATATGCTCCTGCAGCAGGACTTGTCTAAAGATATTATAAAGATTAATGGGCTGAATTAGTTCGTCAAACTATGAGTAGAAAGAGATAAAGGAAAATATCCACCTTTTCTCTCGACAAAACGGACTAATGTGCAAAGCTGAGACCAATATTTACTATGCTGAATGCTAATTTTTTGCAGTCTGGAATTTTTTCTCATAACCCTCCTATGGATGAGCAAATGGTTCCGTATTTTGGATGCCACTCAGCGAAAATGCTGATACAAAATAAACCGGTTTGATTAGGGTTCAAATTATGGTGCCTTTGCTCTTTACCTCATCCAATTTGTCTTCGTATACAGGGGCTAAATCAATCAAACTGTAATGGAGTGAAGGTAGGATTAGGAGCTATCGTTGTTTCGTATCTCTTGAAAATAATTCCCGATATTACTCAGCATCGGTTATTTATTGAAAACTTCTCTTATACATGTTCCTTGTTCCAAACACTGAAGGGAAAGCGATCCTTTGCAACTTGAACCACTCGGGTAACTGGAAAGTGCCCGCTTGAAGACTCTAAAGCTTTTGGAAAAAACCTCTGAAAATTGAGCATCCTTTTGACGAGGAATCTGAATTGTTCGCGGTCAAATGGAATGAAACCTCTGTTGCAATTGTGGCCAGCAGCAAATAGCCAATTTACCATTTGTAAGAAAAGGCATAACTATTCCCCAGCTTCTGCCATTCCAATAATCCCACCGGTGGATTATACATCACGATAATGCAAACGCGAATTATAGAATCAAAATCAGAGGGAAAAAGTGGTGGTGGACATTGTTTACCGATTTACTGGAAAGTGTGTTCATTGAAATTATATAGGAGGGCCAGTTGGCTCAAAATGTCTCCAATTGATTTCTCAAAGATCATATGACGCGCTAACGTCAATCAAAGGTGACCGATTCAGTTATGGCAATCACTAAGAAATACATGCAGAAGGACCATCAAATCCGAAAAAAGACAAACCTCCTCGTAATTCCTTACTAGCAGACACTAAAGAAGTTAATGCAGGTCATAATATCGAGAAGAAGGTAACAAGGAAAGGTGTAGGTAATGTAATAGGCTCAATGTATATTTTTGGGTAAAATGTAATGTGCCGTTATATTCAAATAATTTTCATTAATAAAAGGGATTTGTTAGAGTATGAACGGTTACTTAATGATTTTAAATACTAAATTATGCGTTTATATGTGTTTATAAATTAAAAAGGTGGGAAAGAAAAATATTTTAGTTTTTCACGGTATGTTAACCGAAGTACCCACATTCCGCCAAAGGTGCGAAAACGCACCATTATTATTTTTGTATAAATAAATTTTTTAGAGCCTCAAATTTTTCAAAATTTCTTTTCTAGTATCTATTAAGACTAAATATGATGATAAATTCAAATATTTCTACCGAATATTAGCCTTGGCCGTTAATGGGTTAATTAATGTGTCGCACAAGCATGTTTTTTTCATTTTCAATACGGTTCGTTCCCCAAAAATGAAACAATTTCAACGAGGCTTTCGATGCTAGAGGATGAATCTATGTGTAATACACTCTATTATTATGGTGAAATAATCAAAAGAGTCAACTTGTCTCGTGCCTAATTTTCGCACTTATTCGTTTCGCAAAAGCCGCCATTATTCACCGAAGTTGTGGCAAGTTAATCATTAAAGGTTTTCTTAACTTCGTTCAAGTAACACTCATACTAATATATCTTATTCAAAATTCACTTTATTATATTTATCAATTTTATTGCGAGTAATATATCGTAAATATACTTTTTATATTAAATACGGTAAATTTCAGACACCTCAACTGACTTTGTTATCAAACGCATTTCCTGTGCACTGATTTGTTTCATTCGATTGAATTTCATTCTTTGCTTAGCTGTGATGATTTTCAGAAGTCTTAGGTTAATTGTGGCTGGTTGGCATTTTTCATGAAAGATTTCCAAAAGCAGTCATCATCATATTAATATTGTTTATTAACTGGTAAAACCCATTGCAAAATTAAAATAAATAAATGAACTGCCTCTCAACAGTAGCAATGCCTCAAATAATTTATTTTTGCAGGAATAATTGTAGAATTTTCCTGGTGATAACTGGATATATGCTAGCTTACTGAATTTCTTGATTTTTGCTGGCATGGATCAGTTTTTTTTACTGAAATTAGAATATTAAACTGCAATTAGTATATCAAACTGTGATAGGTATTATGCTTAAATTAACCAGAAAAAAGTGAATTGCAAAGGAAACTCTTAATCCGCTTTTTACAGCAATCAGTGCATTATACTGCTGATAGTAAAGGCACATAATTAGGATTGTAGATTACGCTTTTTTTCTAGCTCATGAAATAGCTGCACCCTAATGTAAGCTATGGATAATGAAATATAAAACCCATTCTTCTCTTATTGAGGCCACCTCTTCATTAACATTAGCTGCCACATAGTCTCCTCTACCTTGCAATTCCATGGAACTTTTTAACTCCTCTAGTTTTGTGTAACTTCTCAATTTCACCATTTAGACCTAACTCGACTTGACCTATTAATTTGCAGTGCAAGCCTTTCACGAAGAGTGCTATCATGATGCAGTTAAGCCTAAAAAAGTTTATTAATGGAGAAATAATTACCTGTTGAAGTCCAAAGCAAGAAGGAAAAATTCAGATGATTCCTTTCACATTATAATTTTTACATTGGCGCACGCCTAAAGTAGACATAGGCGGATCTAAGGGGAGGGCATGGGGGCACGTGCCCCCCCCCCCCCCCCCCCCCCGCCAGACCCTTAAAACATATGCAAGATTTTTATTATGGTCCCATTACCATTGCATTCATTTTGTATTACGAAGTATCCTTGTTCCCCCCCCCCCCCCCCCCCCCAGAACAAAATCCTGATTACGGCCTTATGCCCTTCCCAGAAAGATATCCTGGATCCACCCCTGACAGTAGATGTACATGGAAAATGTTTTTACACACCTGAAAGAAGTGTTACAGGCTGTTTCAATCAATATCCGATTCTTTTCATAATCTGATGTTTAATTTGGAGCACTCATCGTCTCTTAACACATTCCGTGCTGACCGTTTTTTGAAGAAAATGCCCTGTGGCTGACTTTTTGGCAAAAATTTGTATTTTTTTATTATTATTTTAACGACATGATCTTATGATTTGTGATGCCTGCTACATGTTTTCGCACTTTTTTTAAAAAATAACCCTTCATTTGTTAAAAATTTGAAATTAAAATTTTCCAAGTATCCTGTCAAACTTGTGATACTTTCCCGCAACACACCTACATGTTTTCCACATTTCTTTGCTCTTTGTCAGTACTGTAGCGAAAACCCGTTCAGACTTTATCACTTTCTGGAAAAAAACTAATGGAAATAGTAATGCAGCAAACATTATTTTTATAATCTGGAAATGATACATTCAAATACGATTTTAAATGTTTTATTGCTCAAAAGAAAATATGGCGAGTATTACCAATATTTCCAGCAAAAGTGTTGCTCCCTATGGTGGAAAAATTATTATGAACGATATGATATCCTCTGGATAAGATTTTATAATGATATACATTGGTTTATAAATGAAAGGGAAAATTTGTATAAACGAAGAATTGTTGCAATGAAACATATTGTTTTACAAATCAAAAATTGACCAGCATTTTTAGAATAATTTTTCAGTCACTAAATACTTCGCATAAAATAATATCTTTTTAAATAAATATTGAAATAGAAAATATAAAAGGTAAACATTAAAAAATAATTTTTTCCCGCTGGGTAAATAATTTTCTGCATCACAAATTCTTGTGATACTTCTGGAAACAGTCAAGACACAATCGAGGATCAGATAAGCAGGTGGGGCTATAATATGATGTATCCTGGTGGACATTCTTCTTGAAGCACTGCCTACATCTCTTCTGTTTTCGTCTTTTCTGTCTATCGTGTTTTTCATATAATCGAGGAAATGTCCTAATAAGCCCTTGGTTTTGGTTGAGGCAGGCTAGGATGACTATCTCCTCAAAGGAATCGAAGGTACAGATATTGTCATAAGAGATTCTATAACTGGAATTAGAAAGTCGATGAGAGGAATTTTTCAAAAATTTTCTTTGAATAAAAATTACGTTTCAGCAACAGTGATTTCAGTAGGTGGATTCCCAATTTTTAGTACCATTTGATGAATTTTCTTTCAATGGGAAAGTCAGACATCATTTGATCCCAATGATCGATGCCACAATTTTAATTGCTGTTTTCAACCACCGCCTGTGGCTTTCTTGGCGTGCACCCTCGCCTTTTCGTAGATTCGTTCATTTTTTGCACGGAATTCAGCGATGATCATCCGCACTTCCCTCTTAACCGTCCACCTTAGGATACCGATTTTATACTCATGAAAGGCCTCCACCACCTCACCTTTCTTTAATTCGTAGCAGAGTGGAAGGATTGAAAGGATTAGCCTCAGTCAAAATGATCCTCCATCATTTGTTTACCATCTTCTCCGACTGCCCTTTTCCAGACACTTCTGAGTTGGAGGACCTGCAGCACCAAACCCTTTGCTTCCGTCAACATATACAACTTCATTGCGTACCTGTAGCCCTTTCTCCTCATATATTCACTATATCCCAGCCTAGCTCTCCATGGAATCATAGACTCTTCCAAACTTAGGTCACGTGAGCGGTTCACTACTTTTTCCATTGTTTCCTTGAATGCGTCTATATGGGGCTAATTTTGAATAATCAGTGGGCCAGAGGAGTGTTAGAGTCAGAGAATGTAGATAGGTTCTTGTTGATTTGAAGGGCTTGGAGAATTGACATGAATTGATCAAGCGACTTCTCTCTCCCGAAGCAATGCAAGTCATATAAAGATCAAGCTTTTCAATTATTGGAGATACGGGAGATTTGGATAATTCTAGCACGAAAAATAAGGCCAAAAAGTGGGGAAATTCTTCTATGGTTAAATATTTCCATCTAGTAAATTTCCTTCAGGACACGTATTGCCCATTTTATATCCTCGGATGTATATATCCTCGGGCCGGATCAGTTTCTCCGAGTTCGGCGGTATGTGACTGGGTTAGTGGAAATTGTTCTCTTGGGCATTTTTTTGTTGGGGAGGATGCCAAATAGAATGCTTGCAAGTATTTCGGATATTATGGAAAAAATCAAGTAATGAGTCTCTAATTCAAATGCTAGTGAACATAAGGATGGGGAAGTCTAGCTATTGTGCATGAAATGTAAATAGTAAAAATAAATTGCAATGTGGAATCAGGACTTTACTGAAGTTATTGTAAAATTTATGCAAATATATTATTTCTTGCATAGCAGCAAATAAACATAGGGATAAAACAAATTTTGCCATGATGAAATCATAGCAAATAAAATTCACTCTGAAACTTTAAAAGTATAAGAACGGAAGCATTTATTGTTATCGTAAGGATAAAAATACACATACCTGGAGTATGTCCGAAATTAGGCAACCAGCTAAGCAATTTACCACGATAGCGTTAATTGACGTTAAAAATGAAAATAACAACAAGGGAAAAATATCTGTATTCCTTCTTGTAAAAACTAATTAAATAAACACAATCTTATCATTGTGTTAAAAGTCATAAAGAAAGATAAAATACCTTGTAATAAAGTAATTACCTATCCTCGTCAAATGTAAAAGTATCTTTTTATTATTTCGCTTTGAATATTTGCAAAAGTTTTTTTTAAGGTATAAGAACAATTGTGAGAATATACAACTGTTTTTTTGCGTTATAAAATGAAAGTAATCAAAAAATATATTGTAAAAAGCCACCCCCAAAGACGTCCTTGCAGAGCAAAACCGGGTAAAATAGAAAAACACAGAAAAAATCGAAAAGAAAATTTTTTCGGAGCTTTCCGCACGGCAAACAGGCGAAGAGTGGTGACTGACCCTCTCCCATACCCTAACAGCGGTGGCTGGTGCTCAGGGTGGAATATAACGCAAAAGGGAATCATGACGTAGCGTCTACGTCATCAGTCACCTATAGGTAGTGGCTACCATGACGTAGACGCTACGTCATCAGCATGGAACGTGTTAAATAATAACGATGAAACAAATATTGAAGGAAATTTATTGCAAGCAAAGTTGATCATTTCCAGGGTACTTCCATTTATATTTTTTGTGAAATCTACAGCATGATTCATTTCTTCTGTTCCATGGACCTACGTCATTTTGCAAAGAGAACATAATGTAAGTCTTTGAGAGTCACTTTTGTTGCATCCATAGTTGGGCATGACAAAGTGAATGTCCTTCAGCACAAATGTTGACTGGAAATATTGATGGGGGGCTGATAAAGAAATCTTGGCTACGAGTGAGAGGGACATAATAGCCAATCACAAGTATTGCATATATAAAATATATTTTGGAAAAAAACATTCTTAAAAAAAATTGAGGAGGTGGAGGTTGGAGCAAGATTTTTCTTTTCTGTCTTACTATAGAGACTTCAGTGTAAATAACCTGGTGAAAATATTTCAGTCATTATAGTAATAAAATTAAATAAGTCATTAAAAGGGGCTTACCACAGTGAAACTTAGCTCTTAATTAGGCATCTAAAAGAACAATATAACCAAAAAATACCCTTCAAAGTTCCAAGTTTTGAATACTTTTCCATTGCCTGAGTAATAAAGTTATAAATATTTTGTAAAAATCACACATTCCAGATTTCATAAAATTTTATTGATTTTCAGGGGGTTATAAAAATTGAAGATAGTGTTTTGAACAAAAAATTACCTTCATTTTTACATGCCCTGAACTTTCTAGAATATGAATATTTCAATCCTGGTGCGAAATGAATAAGTCAAAATTTTGATTTTTGACCTGCTTTTTTGATTTCATCCTGCTTGCTGTGTACATCAGAGCTTGGGAGAGGTCTCGCCACAAACATATTTTTTCTGGTACTATTGATTGTCAACTACGAGTTAGTTGGCATCTGCACATTACCCATGCCATTGATCTCTGTTGTCAGTTGATTTTTTTTCGTCTTCTGTCCATTGTCCTCCTATGTGAATTCAGTTTATGTCAGTGACGTGGCCAGGGGAGGGGTCTGGGGGGTCCGGAATAAAAACACAATTATTGTCCTTCATAAAAGAAAAAAAAATATTGAAAAATCAGGAATTTAAAAAATGGTTCTTTAACAAATTATGCTTTTTCGATTATGAAAAGTGTTAAAATTAGTTTAAAAGCCATTACTTAGTGCCCGGTTTTCAAAAAGTTTCTCCCCTGGTTTTGGACCCCACCCGACCCTGAACGAAATTCCTGGCTACGCCACTGGTTTATGTCATTAATGAAAGTAGTTTTCCACTCAGGACATTAATTCTTCTGACTTTTGAACCAATGTTAAATCAAAACATGAGTGCAAAAGTAATGTCTTCGTAAGACATTACTTTGTAATGACCGATTTCAGAAGGTGATTCCATGCCAGATTGTTTTGGTATTTCTCTTAGAAGAGTGAAAAAAAAGTTGAGCAACACTGATTGATGACAATGAGCATGGGCAACCTAGCCGACGAACATATCTGCATCTTCAACAGCTTCAGTCTACCAAATCCCTGGTCAAGAAGTTACATATTGTGTGACACGCAGCCATTTTTGGAAATGGTTTTTGGAAAAGGCATGGTTTTTGGAAACGAGCCCCAATAATTGCTTTGAAATATTTTATTTAATTGGAATAATTATTAGCAAATGCACAATTCAACACAAATGCAGATATATTAAATGAAATAGCACAGATATTAAATACATAAAAGCAGTCATTAATGGTGTACATAGGAATTGAGGGGCTTCACCTTTCACCTTTGGGTAGAAAGAGTGCCTGTCATATTATGCAATTTTCCTAGAATTATGAGCACTCATTTAACAGTGGTTTGACTGATTATAAAAATATATTAAATACCTTAAAAATGAGTGAGCAAGTTTCACAAGTACCACAATAAAATTCAATGTGATAAGTTACTGAAAATCAAGGGGGAAGTGAAAGCTTTGAGTCATTATGTATTGAAAACTTTTGCAAGTGACATTCTTATATTTTGATGAGATTAGGAGAATGAATTTGTCTTAATGCTTGCTATACCATATCAAGCAAGTAATTTTGGCCAGAAAATTAAAAAAATCAGAGGTTGTAGCATATGGACTGAAGTTGAGTCTGGTGCTTACGTATCCCAACAATGTCTACTATAAAAAAGAGGATTCTACTTATGATATACATACAGTTGAGGACCTCAAATACGGAAAGCCTGGGACCAAAGGGTTTCTGAATTTCCGGTTTTTCTGGATTTCTGGTCTTCAGGGCCTTCCCAAAGGTATTTCCCATTTTTAATTAGCTCCTCTTTGATGTAAAGTAGGAGAGGTGAATTCTCCATTTCTCTAAGTCATATAATCAAGGAGAGTGAAGCTGATGACTTGTTTCATCATTCGTATTTTTACATAGCGAAGGGTGTGCATGCGGTCACTCATGACGTATACATATACGTAGATGCTAATGTAGCAAAGTAAACCGTGAGCCATTCCGGATTTCTGGTCTTCCGGGTTTCTGGATTCCAGAATTGAGGTTCTCAACTGTATATGGTACTTTTTTATGTGATAAACTTAACATCATCTCTTACAATGCTTGAGCGACGAAAGAGAGGTCACAGAGAATAGAATGTTGTCATGAAGTCATTTTCAATTCAGGATACGTACAATTTTCACCTCCAATTATTTACTAAAAAAGATCAGTGCTGTCTCATCTGACAAAAACTCACAAGAGTGATGTTTGCAACAAATATGGATGGAATGATGTCGATAGAAAATTAAAAAAAAAAATGAATTTTTTTCTATTCTTCATTTATTAAAGTTTGTTTAACAGTATTCAAAGTTATCAAGTTTAATGATTACACAAAATTGGTTATTAAGATTGAGAGTAACCACCTATGTCGTCTATCATTCACAAAAAATGTTAGTGATAATGCAATATTTATGATATATTTTTATATTATGACAGCAATATTTGTACACATTGTACACCAGAATTCTAATTAAATAATTAAAGAGCATAACATAATGTGTTTATTGGTACTGCAGGGTGAAAAATGGTAATTTTCAATGAAACTGTTGGCATGAAAACATTTACTGGTAAATCAAATATTTACAATTTAAAATGAAGTTAGGTTGAACAAGCACATCAATAGTTATAGTAAAAAAAATGAAAGTAATTGTAACACAATGTGTTGGTGAAAATGATGGGTCTTGGGTCCTTCTAAGTAACCAACTGACCCCAGCCATTTCAGTGTTAATGAACATGACCTGGGTGTACCTGAACCTTACCGTTGTACAGGTTTTACCTTAATGTTGTACAGGCTATACTTTAACTTTGTGTCCTGGGGCATTTAAATGTTGAGAAACAAATAAAAGTATCTGGGTAGAGGTGTTGAGATTGAAAATATACGTCAATTTGGAGCCTTTGTTTTAAATATGGTCAAATCTAACGTTTATAACTTTACATAATCAGACATTATGAAACATCCATTCATTATAAGTAACAAACAACTACTGAAAATGAACTTTTTTAATGACTATAGTATGCTTTGAAATTGTTTACATTGACTTACGTAAATGACGAGAATCTTTGTTACTTGTCTGGAATGCTCAGGAAAAAATGACAATGTCTTACACTGTGTGAAGCTCCATTCAGATTCCCAATGTTCACCTTTCATAGCCTTATATATATTCCTAATCCCTTTCAAATATTGTGACCATATGGGCACACCAGGTATTTAAGCAGGCCCGTGCTGGGCCGCTGGGGCGTATCCCGGTGCACCCTTCAGCCTGGTAATCTTTGGCACCCTCCTGTTCCGAAACTGACAAATTTTACGGTCAGAATGAAAACATTGACCAGTTAACTGGATTTCAATGATGTAGATATTAGATATAGATTTCAGATAACAGCATGACTAGCTGCACTGTCTTGAGTCAACAAAAGAATAATTTAAATTAATATAATTCACCCAGGATCATTCCGATAGTCCTCTCCCTGACTAGTGGTCAGGGGTTAGATGGAAGATGGGACTTTCTAGTCCCAATCTCGCCCAATAAAGACGTTTATTATTATTATAGTACTGACTCCCTCTGGCCATGGCCGACCGCCGTCATAAGAAGGAGTCCAGCACGGGCCTGTATTTAAGGTTAATATTTAATATGCTACAAAACGTGGGTCTTTTTTATTAAACATAAATAGAGAACCTTATACAATGCCATAGCTGTTGCTAAAATACAAGGATATATAATGTAAGTATAATGAACTTGACATTAAGCCAGCGATGGTGTATCCTGTAACTTACCTGTGTACAGGGGCTGATCGAGGATTTCTTTCTTGGGGGGGAACAAGCAAAGTCGTATCCAGGATTTTGTTCTGGGGGGGCACAAGGATACCTCATAATACAAAACAAACGCAATGATAATGGGACAGTATAAAAATTTTTGCATATTTTCTAAGGGTCTGGGGGGGGCACGTGCCCCCTACCTTGATCCGCCTACGCCTGTGTATTAGAATTACCTGATAAAGTGATTTTTACATTAATGACTATAGAAAACGCTTTCCAAGTGCTATTAAAAGCAAAAATAGGGAAAAGAAAATTCGTGTGTGCGTTGCGGGCTGCCTAACATAAATTATGTTGGCGTTGTGGAGTACCAAATTTAGTTTGCAATTCGATAAAAAATTGCTCAATGGTGTTTTAATTCCTAAATTCTTCATCTAAAAAAAAATTTTTAATTTTGTTGATTTTTGCGGAAATTTCAAGACATAGTCTCAAGGAAAAATTCTGACCAAAGGTATAACCGATTTCGAAACAAATCGCATCCGTAATATCTACAAAAGCCGTTTTACATGGGGCACGTAATTGCACAATCTAACGTGTGTACGAAGGCACAGTCAAAATTGCGCCACGGCACTCCATGTATGTCGGTGAATTGCTAGAATGCATGGACGTTAGATGGCAAAATAGCCTAATAAAAAAAAGTAAGTTTTGGTTCACTTTCAAGAAAATTGAATTTTATTAAAGAAAAAAATTGTCGAGGCATCCTTCCCCATAACCATCCCACCTATAATCTCCCCTAGTCAGTAGACAACCTGCAACACGCGACTGCCATATTTCCTAAGAAATTGACCCGCGGATGGCGTTTTTTCCAATTTATGCCGTTGAAGCTATTGAATACATTACTTAAAATAAATCAAAGATGTTGGGAAGTCACTCAATTATTTCATATCTGTCTAAAATCAAAAGGGATGATAATTAGTGTAAATAAATTACTTGCCTGTAGCATTATAAAAAAACTCACTCATCACTCAATCACTGACTTACCTCTTCAATTTCTGTTTTACATGCAATGGCACTAGCAAGGGCGTACCCAGGATAAAAACTAGGGGAGACAAGCCGTGGTTGTTCAAGTTGTAGGTAAGATTTAAGCATGGAAAAGGTGAATGAAATCAACATTTTAAGGAAACTGTAACGGCTCTTTATAGTTTTTAAAATCATTTGCTTTAAAAAATATTATTTAACTTAAAGAAATTTGCGATTTTTGCTTCTAGGGTGGAGGGGGGCAGCTACCCCCCTCGCTGGGTACGCCCAATGGCATCAGCCCAAAAAATTTTTTACGGCAACGAAAGAGAAATATACGATAGTGTTGCGGGTTGCCTATGCAGAACTTAGATACTACTTAACAGTATCCGACAGTACTTTAAAGGGAAGTCTCTCAACTTTTACCGCCAAATCTCGTTCAAATTTCGATAGGTGATAGGAAATGGATTCCCACGAGGTGAAGTTTTTGTTTCAGCTGCTAACGCTCAATACTTTTTGAGATATTAGCGACGGAAAGTGACATGAAAGCGCCTAAATTTATGCAACCCAAATGTCAACAAGTTGATCGTTGAACAAGGCCCCTTGTACTCCTGTGCTAGGATGACGAGCCAAGGGTGTATCCAGGACCAAGACTAACGGGGAGCAAACCGTGGTCGTTCAAGTCATAACACAGGAAAGTTTATAGAAACTAAAATTTCAAGAAAATTACTACAGCGCTTTATTATAGTCTTCAAAATTGTTTGCTCAAAAATCAAATATTTTTATTTTTATTACATGCTTTATACTAATATCACTTTTCTTGGATTAAAAAAAATCGTTTAACCCTTTCGCTTTGAATTAGATTTACTTTTGCTTCTGATGGGGGGCAGCTGCCCCCCCGCTGGGTACGCCCATGTGAATAGCACCTACGGTGTATTGTTGTTCTGTGGGTTGCATAAATTTAGGCATTTCCCAGGTACTTTCCGTCGCTAATATCTCGAGAAATATTGAGTGTTGGCAGCTGAAATAAAAACTACACCTCATGGGTATCCATTTCTTATAACTTAGCAACATTTGAACGAGATCTGGTGGTGACACTTTAGGGACTTCCCTTATCAGTCACTACTTACTGCCGGGGAAACCGCACTCAGTCGCATAATCGATGCATATTTTGTATATTAATGGAATTGTTATTTTGTGGTGTTGATTGCCGTCTCGAGAAATGTCTCTTTACTAAAAATATGTTCTAACACCGAAAAAATAAATTGAAATTTGAAAATTTTATTGCACGAGAAACTTTGCTGAAACCATTCCCATTGATGGTATTTACTATTAAGAATAATAACCACCTTTTTATATCCGAAGCAGGTAAATGGTAAATTTACAATTCTTTCGAAGAGAAATATGATAAAATGCGGCATGCCAACGCTCACGCGATAGGCTTGTACTTTGAATAAACCAAATTTACAGCCAATAATTGATTGTGGCTTCCAAAGAGTTTATTCTCCCTTGCATTAATCTTCCTGATGGACCTATAGGATACATAATATTGCACAACGATATCCCGCAAAGTGTAAGAGAGGGTAGGGTAGTTTCCTTCATCAAAGAAAACGAAAAGAATTGATTGCGATTCGTTACCCACCATTAGTGTATTCATAATATACAAATTATTTGGTTTTAGAAGTACCGGTTTAGACGAATGGCAAGGGTCAATTTTATCCTCATTTGAAAAAGGCCAGATTGGCGCCCATGCGATGCCACTCCACGTGACGTCACAGGGACCTAGTTTCTACACGAGAGGATAGGAGTTTTACATCGTCTGAGGTTACCATGCATGAGACACAGAGCTCAGGGAAACATGTCTTAATAACCGCTTATTAAAACTGCCTAAGGTCGGAAAGTTTTCTTCGTTTGATAAGGTATTAATAATCCTTATTTAAGCCAAGCGCTACCTGCTAGCATGGTACTCAGTTACCTGCTAGCATCCTGCGTCGTATCAGCGCTTAGAGCCTCGCCCCAAGGTCACCTCACTTGCGGCAGCGGGAACCAGAACGACGTCACGCAGAGTTTTTCCCGGCATTCATACTTACCCGTCGCGTTTTCGCGCGCTTGAAAATGTTCACTTTTCATTTAATCGCGAAAATTAGATATCGTCATACAAAAATCTAAAAGCGTGAAATACGTACTCCAGGAGAAATAATCTTTCGATTTAGGCAATAAAAAATAATAGGAAACCACCCTATTGAGGATCCTGTAACAGCGTGATAATTTTCGCATGGCAAATGATGTCAAAGTAAACGCTAGTAGTGCTTAGTGCGTACAATAGCACTAACCTTAAAAAAAACTTTCGGCCAACGATAGAGAAAAATACTATATTGTTGCCCACTCAGTACTTAGATACCTACTGCTTTACGGTCACCGCAGGGGAAACCGCAGTTAATGTGAGTCGCATAGTAAATACAAATTTTGCATATAAATGGAATATTTCTGTTTTAGTGTCTATTGTCTTTATGATATTACGATTTTTACCAGTCACGCCATGGCAAAATTAGCAGTGCCGGAACGCGCTTTCCTGAACTTTCTTTAGAAGTGAAAATTTACTTTACTAACTAAACTAAAATGGATTATAATTAAGCATTTCTCTGAGCTCTGGGGGGGTTTTAACCCCCAAACCCCCCCCCCCTCGCTGCGCCACTGTGTCGGGGGTCACGACTTAACCCTTTCACTGCGGTTCAATCTCCGAAAACCTACTCCTCACATGCGGCAAAAAGGTTAAAATGCGTTTCATGGGCCCATGGAGCAGGTACTTTTAGGATTGGTGTGGTACACCCTCCGAGGGGTCGCTAATCCGCGACCCTATCCTCAACGAGCTCACCCACGCAGGACCGTCTCCTCGACCCTACCAGCGGGGGGCCTACCTCCCGAAAAGTGGGCGCTCTGACTTCATTTTGAAAACCTATCAATCAATCCGATCTTCGAAAAATGATTGTTTTCATCGCACTCCTGCCAATCAAACAATCAAGTATGTCTTTGAACCGTGTTTCTGCGATGAAAAATAACGATTTAGTTAAGTTTGCTAAAAGAAGTGGCTACGGACAACCGCAAAATGGCCAATTTAGCAAAGTTAACAAAATTGTTATTTTTCATCACAGAAACACGATTCAAAGACATACTTGATTCCCTATTTGGCTGGAGTGCAATGCAAGTAATTATTTTTTGATGATCGGATTGATTGATTGATTTTCAAATTGCAGTCAGAGCGGTTACTTTTTGGGAGGTAGGCCCCCCCACTGGTAGGGTCGATGAGACGGTCCTGCGTGGGTGAGTTGGTCGAGGATTCCGGGTCCCGGATTAGCAACCTTTCGGAGTGCTTCGGCAAAAGTGCTGACCGCATGGCAGGGACGACGAAAAAGTACGTCCACAGCAGTCTGCCGTGCGGACGTACTAGGTACGTCCACAGCAGTGAAAGGGTTAACAAGCACGCGCGGATATCCAGAATATGACCATAGAATTACAAAGCACGGCACGGCATGAAACAAGTGACTTCGTACGAGGTCATGCGTTCAGGGCATGGTGCAGGGTTATTTACCCCAAGGATGAAATTCGCCATGGAAAAAATTATTTGACTCACCCAGGATTCGAACCCAGATCTTCCAACTGCCTCTCCGACAGTGGCTTGGTATTTACGACCTCGGTTTCCTGTGCCATTGTATGTAACTCAGACGCCAGCACCTTGAACGGTTAACCCAGTCTGCTTTGAAAAAAGTTTAGATTGAAAAACCAAACTTTTCGGTTCAAATGGATCATTGAATATTTCGGTAATAATTACCCAAGAACCCTTTAAGGTTCTTGCAATTACCAGACCAGTTTGATATATTCTATCAAAATAGCCAAGGCAATTCGATAAAGTACTAAACAGCTACACAGTTAAATATAACTACTAAAATCAAAAGGAAAATAAAACCAACGCTGAGTGCACATATGAAAGACGTTCCACTCAGAAAAACATTGTTCAAATTGAAAATCATAAACTTTGGGATAAAAGTATAAGTTTACGCAAAATAAATACAAAAAAGTGGTGAGAAAATACGCCTTCAGGTTTATGTGCATTTAAGAAAACTATTCCCAATCACACCAGTTTGATAGTTTTTATCAAATCTTTTATTCCGTGTGATAATCGTCTAGGAAGAAGTTGGCTTGGTGGTGTAACTGATTGCATTACCGAACGGCAACCGGGAGATCCGGGTTCGAATGCCGGCTAAGCCACATGATATTTTTTCAGGGCAAATTTCACCCTTGGTGTGTAAGACAATTGTTTCTCTTGCGCCGCCGTCTCCGCATGGGTAGATCCAGCCAAGGGGCTTTCCCCCCACCCTCGGGTTTTCTTTCCCCTTACCCTCCTCGTTCTCTCTCTCATTGGCCCATATCTGTCCCCTATTCCGTTACATATAATTATTAATTTTATAATAGCAGCTTATGCTTCTCTACGGAAGTGAGGCATGTTCAATGACCGCGCCGGAGAAATCAAGGGTATAACCTAGGCTTTTTAAATATGGTGCTACGGTAGAATGATGAGGATTAAATGAATTGGCCGAGTAAGTAATGAGGGAGTCGTAAGAAGAGTGGAAGAGAATATTATGAAAAACCTTAATAAGAAGACGGAACAACATTATAAGTAATATCTTGAGACCAGGGGCGCAGCCGGGGGGGGGGGAGTTCAGGTGCAACTAATAACGGGGTGTGTGGGGGTATGGAATACCCACCAGGATAAGCTGTAGGTGCGAGATTAATAAATTGCAGAATTTTAAGATAAATGGTTCAAAATGGTGAGTTTTACGGCTTTCTGAGGGATATTGAATTAATACTTACACTATTCTATTAGTAATATCAATCCAATTAAGTAAAATGGATTTAACTTAAATATTTCTCTGAGCTCTGGGGGGGGGGTTTAACCCCCAAACCTCCCCCCCTCGCTGCGCCACTGCTTGAGACATGATGGCCTGATGAAGACAATCGTGGGGGGATAAGTAGGTGGCAAGAACGGAAAAGGAAGACCTCGAAAAAAATATATGGAACTGGTAAGTAAGGATATGAAAGAGAAGAAATACGCATGTGTGAAAAGATTTACTGACAGGAAATTGGGGGAAGACCTGCGACAAATCAATCTCAGGATTGCCGAAGAGTGATGATGGTGATGAATAGCAGCACATTTTGTGGAACTTGGCGGAAAGACGCGTCTTCAAGAACGCAATGGTACTTTCATTTAGTTGACAGGACTTTCATTGAAATAAGATCATTGGCTTTCCCGGAGGATTAGTTGAGGGAATTCTTCTCGGGTTCTCTACCGGGTCATGTTTTCCGTTGAACCCCAGTTCAAAAAGGCGCATTATTGTTCACACAGAGGTTATAAGGTTTACGCATGTAGATTTGAAAATCTTACATGCAACGGAGTTCCACTTCCTTTTTCGCCGAAAACATTCCCTGTACTAGCAAAATGGAAATCTCGTTTGAGATGCAATTCTCAGAGAGAGTTCAGAATGTTCATTCTCCCTCTCCCCTTCTCCTTAGAACTTCCCCTCTCCGATAAAATCCTAGATCCATCCCTCCAGTCTTTGACGCAAAGATAAGAAGGGATGATTTCAAATTGTTGATTAGAATGTCGGCCTACGAACCCTTATAAGGGATCGACTCGAATCTATTGGACGAAAAGCATTGTCCTAAGGATTACTGATCCCTCCCTGGAATTGGAAGGTAATAAAGGGCGACTTCATGAGTTTTTCCCTTTCTTAATGCTATTTTCATTGTGTAAACAAGAAAGTTTATACAATACTTCGGGCACTGCTCCAGAAAAAATAAACAGACGAAATAATTCAAAGTTAGTAAATCACTTCACTTCAACGGGATTCGAACCCGGATTTCCGTATCCCAGAACTGATTCACCCCCACTTAGGTACATCAGAAATTCTCTGGGAAACCGGTCGATGCCAATATTTTTTCACGATTTTTTTAATCCCTGCAATTAATTTTATTTCCATTATTCTTCATTAGTTCTCACAGCAGATTTTCCTATTTTTTCAAAAGCGTACAATCTACTGATAGTAATAAAGTCACCTCTTTGAATTATTTCCTTAATTTTATACATTATCATAGTGGATTGAAAATATATGGTGGAGATTCATATTTAATCGTAATCTAATTACCCTATTTGCTGTGGGAACCGCCGAAATAAATGATATGGGTAACAATAGGTAATAATAATATTTTTTCATGAAGCGAATCGTTTAGGAGATAATTATCAATTATGCGGGTGGCTAATACTCCTGGCAATGCATCCGGGTAATTAACCGCTCGCAGGAACTGCTTTTCCTTCGAAAATCGACAATATGGAAGTGTAAATGATAAAGTCTGCTTCATCAAAGGTCAATACGCCTAGCATCACTGCTGCTGAGACGAGGGGACGTTATCTCTCAAGATAAGTGGTCGGCATAACCACTTTGCCCTTAAAAATATCTGAGGTCACCCTGGTGTAGCTATCCTACCCGTCTCATAGTCGGACGCTATTGCTGTTAAATATGTTCTAGAAACGAGGAATAACCGCTCAAATCATATTTGTTATTTATTTAAATATCTGTGGGATCCAGGGAATGAAATGACTCGGGTATTAACAATATTTATGACACTTTTTATAATCAAGGGAATCTTTGAGATGATATTGATGAACTACTGAGATCACGGATGTTGAACAAGCATCTGAAATGGAGTATAAATTTCCCGAATAGATACCCGAGATTTGTCTTGATTTTTCTGCGCCTGTTACTATATCAAATCCCGATGGCGTTCAAGGACAGACAGATCTGAGCTAGTTATTTCCTGTTAGGTTTTTCCGTCTGTGTTATCCTCACTGTTGACCAACACCACTATGAATGCCAAGTCACATAATATCACCGATAGCAAATAAAAATTACGAAAATCTATCAATTTGCCTGGGATCTACGCCTAACGTATGATTTTTGCAGGTCTACCATGGAAAATTATTCACCCAGGTCGAAACATTCCGTAGGAGAGCCTCGTTTTCCGTCCGTGACTTTGTAGCGAGAAATCTGTAAAGATGCCGCCGATAAAATCACCCGAACAGCACTATGTTGACCGTCTCGTGCCGTAGGGCTGGAAGCTACTGCGCTGCTGCGGGTATCAATCGTAGCAACAGGAGCACAGCCGCCTTTAATTTGTGGCTTGCTAGCTTCACAGGGGAAACGAACTTGGCTCTGATCATCGCTACGTCAAGGTCGACCGGGGGAGGGGGTGATCTGGGATGGCAAGTAACGCTGGAGGAGTACGGAGATGAACTCGTAGGCGACGGTGGTTTTTCCTTTGTGGTGGATTCATAACTGTTTTTTTACCAGTGACTTTGATGGTTCGTACCACATTTTTTGCCATTGTTATTCCTGTTTTATCAGTAAACTTTTATAGAGTAACTTTTCGTTCTGTCCGGGAAACATCGCTAAAAACATCCGTCGTTAACCGTGCATTTCCCTGATTTAACTAGGGCCGGCCAAAAGAGGGTCTAGGGCATTGCTAAATTTCGGCCAGAACGGCATTCCGGCAACTTAAGGTAAAATTGGGTCGTGTCAAATAAATGTCGTCGTTTTTTTTATATATTTGGTAAAACACAATTCCTGATTGTAATTTTTATTACAAATTTGAAAAAATTCGACATTTTAGTGGGGATGCTTATATTAGAAAACCGTGTGCATTGAGTATGTTGATAAGCGTTCCGGTACCTAAAATTTAAGAAATTAGGCTCATGGGCTAAGGGGGTAGTTTTGCCTGGGTCCCCAGTATTCTGGGTACCAGAATTTCAACGACCTTAAAAATGTAGCAAGGGTGGGTGAAAGTCTAAATCGTCCCTCGCGCTCAATTTTTTTTTACCGAGTTGGTGGGTTGATAAGTGTTTTTATTAGTGAAGTTGTTGGTTTGCACCGAATTTTTTAAAACCGCTGCTCCTGTTTTTATAATATAATTCGTTATCACGGAGTATTACGCTCCACACTTGATACATCCTTCAAAAGCACAGCAAAATGTCAAAAATCGTGCACATCCCTGATTTCTCCACGAGCGTCCAGAATATGGGATAAGGGCGGTAATTAGCCCTGGACCCCACTTCGAAGTCCTTAAAAACATTCTCGGAGATCTTAAAGATGTTTAAGCGGTGGGGAAAGACAAATATCCCCTCACGACTAAATTGGGTTTTCCGTGGTGGTGAGTGGTGAACTATTTTATTATAGTAATGTTGATGGTTTGTAATGCATTTTTTCTTTATTATTCCTGTTTTGTTAATAGCCTTATATCAAGAAATTTCACGTTATGACCGAATACGTCGTTCGTCCGCATGCCCACGTTTTGACCGTTACGTCGTTCAAAAACAGCGTTTCTGTCTAGATTCGTGTCTTACTCTGATTTTTCTAGGGCCGCCCAGGATTGGAGCTAATAATAAGAGGATTAGTTTCCTCTGGGATACATAGCGGCCTAAACAGATTCTCAGCCATCTTAAAAACGTGGTAAGGGGGATGAAAGACAAAGTCATTCCTCGCGCCGCGAATTAAGTTTTTCACCGCAATGGTAGTTGATGGCTATTTTTTTACCTGTGACGCGTTATAATGGTTTGTACCACGAATAAACTTCTCACGGGTGCGCAAGCTGGTAAGAAAAATTAAATCTGCCTTAATTTTTCTTACTCGCGCGCGAACCCGAGAGAAGTTTATTCATTGTATTCGCCGGGAACGTTAAATCATACATGGTTTGCACCACATTTTTGTCCAACGCCTAAAAACGTACTCAGCGACCTTAAACATCGTAGGGCTGCGGGAAAACAAATTCGAGCCTGAATTTGTTTTTTCGAGGCGGTAGTTTGATAACTATTTTTGCCAATGACCTTCGTGATTTCTACCGCATTTGGACGTCCTGGAGGACGATTTGGAAGATGGACGTCCTGGAGGAGTTGGAGATAAAAAGAAATTTGAGTTTGGGACATGTCCTTAATGACATCATCTTCCTGAGAAATTCACCTCTCATTACCACTGGTCTTAACCTTCACGATTTAGCCCTCTCCAAACCGACCCTTTCCCCTGGCCGAGGAACCTTACCTGCCTCTCCTAGCGTGGGCTTAGTCACGCTTCCCAACCATTCCCTCACCAACCCTCCCACTCCTCCCCAAGTTTCTCCCCCTGTATAACCCTTCTCCCTCCCCCCTGCTAGAATTTGGGTAATTATTGGATTGTAGATATTATAAACAGTATACTTCAGAATGACGCCTCAGCGTCAAAACGCGTCGTACCAATAAATATATATATAATTTTCCAGTGAAAAGTTATCAAGGTTGTGTATTTTCATTTCAACATGGATTTTCACAAAGTAAAAGCCGAATCAATTGAATTCACTTGAAGATATCTTAATATTTCTTATCTATGTACAAGTACTATCCTACTTCCTTAATTTTCTAAATTTTAGATTTTCAAAAATATGAAATACCACTGGGTGTCAAGCCAGAAATTCAGCCAGCCAGCTTCAAAGAGGCTTGCCAGCTTTGCTGGTTGGGAGAGAGTTGCTAGGTTTTTTGGGGGCAAGTCAGTGTTGATTAAAAAAAAGTGTTCCTTAAATTTTCATAAACCTGGATAAATTTGCACAAATACAACCATAGCTTTTGTTATTATGTCATATTTATAAATATTGACTCAAAAACACCTCCCTTACTAAGTAGCTTGCCTTTTCCAGGGGGTCTCCTGAATGTGGCATACATTCTGGACTACATAAGTGACTGGGCTAGTCAGAGCAGAGCAGGCTTTTAACGCAAAAACAACTCAAGAGAGTCAACAACGGTGGTGAAACATGTGGACTCAGTTAGTAAAGAACAGAAAGGTTTGTGTAGTTTAGAGCTAGTTTCTAATAGTACATATTTTCATGGAGACTTGCTTTATTAGCAGCTAAAAATAATGCCATAATCCATTTTTATAATAATCTTATTTGGGTCTTGTTTAGCTGAGAAATGTGGTATGTATGTATAACTTTCAATTTGTTTGAACTTATTCTGAAAGTCTTTTATTATGGAATCTTATTAATGATCTCTATCAGGAGCTCAACTATACATGGCAAGTATGAGATTTCTTCATCAGCACCAATACACCGTAGTCACGAGTAAAGTTTACATTTATTTATTTCTTGGACACTCAATTTCAAAATCATCTTAGAAGTGAACATAACGCAAACCACCAATATTAATAAAAAGAGCATATAAATATAACTTGAGTTAATAATAATAAATAATTATAGTTCACTTATAAGATGACCTCATTTTGAAATTGAGTGTCTGATAAATTAATTAATTAAACTTTACTCATTATTATGGTGGATTTTTAATTAAACAAACGTTTTGAAGTTCGGATTGTAAGAGATGCTATCGACCTTATAGGTGCCAATGCAGTTCTAAGGGGAAGGAAATAATGCATAATTTGGGTCTTACTTCAACCTTGGAAAAATACCATTCATAAAATTTGCTTGAAATTGGGAAACCTTTTGTTATAATTTTGCTAATTTCAGAGTATTCCCTATGAATACATATATTTATGCCTTAAACTTGAGCATATTTTATTTGGTTTTCATCATTTCTTTTATCCTTTCAGTTACCATCCCTGCTTGCCAGTCAAAATGGCCGTTGTTGCTGTCAGTCTTCAATACAGCAGAGATTTGCCAGCAGTAACGAAGCAGCAGATCCTCCTCTACCTGAAATTGCTGATGTTGTCATAATAGGTGAAATGAAATTTTAAGTTATGATTAATTGAATAATCATTGTTGAATAAGTTTAGCATAAAGAGGTAGATTCTATGCTGAGAGGATAGGGTGCAAGTAGTTTGACGAGACGTTTGAATTAATCTGAGTACACAATCCTCACAATTCTTCATCTGGTACGTCCAGTATGATTTTTTCATTGCCCTCCATTTAATTAAATAGCAGTTTTATCCGCTTTTATGTAAATTCTCTGGGCTATGTCACTGTTCTATGTAGTATCTAAGAACAATCATATGTATGTATTGGATAAACAAGCCATACATTCTACTGAAAATAAGACCTCTGGACGAATTATCAGTGACAAATCTTGTACGTTATAAAGAATAAATTTATTTTTTGCTATTTATTAATAAAGCATTCAAATCCAAATTTACCATAATTTAGTAGTCATACAATCAGGGATCTCAATTTACATTTGTTATCATAATTTTTCCCTTATAGGTAATTTTTTATTCAAACAAACTTTTGTAATCATTTTAGGTGGTGGAAGTATTGGTTGCAGCACACTTTATCATTTGGCCCGAATGGGAGCAGGAAATGGTGCAGTATTGCTTGAAAGAGGTAAATTAACCTGCGGTACAACATGGCACACTGCAGGGCTTGTCTGGCGCCTGAGACCATCAGATGTTGAAATACAGCTCCTAGATTCAACCCGAAATCTGTTGAGAAGACTAGAAGACGAAACTGGATTGAACTCTGGGTGGATACAAAATGGAGGGCTTTTTATAGCCAACACTGAGGTATTTACTCGTATATAACTACATATTTATACTTCCTGGAAGCACTCCCATTGTGGTATGACAGCGTTTTACAGTTCATTAATGTTAGCTTGATTAATGAGTTTGCTTACACATATAAAATGGGTGACCCACCAAATTAGGTCTTAAGATCATGCTGACTGACTTCAATCCTTTGTAAAAATGAAATAATTAATAGAAATATAATAAAAGACAGAATGGAAGTACAGCGCGCACATTCAAGTGAAGAATATACTTTGGTTGCCTATATTTTTGATCCATGGATTTCTCTTTGATTACAACCTTCTTTTCTTTTAACTTGAATTTAAGTATAATATTTTGGAAACACAACAATAACTCTATTCCTACCTCTGAATCAAAAAAGTACATTTCCTGTCAGAGAGAGATTCATGAAACCCTTACTTGATCCATAAGGTATATCATCAAGGCCTGGGGCCTATTCTCAATTGCTTAGCACCTTCATTTTAACCACAGAACAATTTAATCAAGGTTATGTTTTGTTGATACTCTCATTGGAATTTTTACAAAGGTGAAAAATCAGTCACAACAAACTGGTGATTTCCCTAATATACCATGCCAAAAGAATGGACTTCCCTGTAAATGTCATGTGGATATAAAATTTTACAATTCCTGAGTTTCCTCAATCCTGTCTCGATTGCTAATGTAATTACATACTTATATACCATCCCATCCGTTTACTTCTCCCAGATACAGTAACTTAGTTGTTGGTCACCCACCCTAACCAGGAGCGCAGCTAGGAATTAAGGCTGGGAGGGGTTTTAGGCGCAACTAATATGTACTGGGGTGTCTGGGGGTATGGCATACCCGCCAGGGTAAGCGGGAGGTGCACGGGCCCTCCACAGAAAAAGTTTAGGATAAATAGTGAGTTTTACAGCTTTCTGAGGGATGTTTTATGAATCCTTACACTATTCCGTAAGTAATATTAATACAGTTAAGTAAAATGGATTTAACTAAAAAAATTTCTGAGCTCTGGGGGGGGTTTTATCCCCCAAACCCTCGCTGCGCCACTGACCCTAACAGTACCTACCTTGCCATGTAAAGTAGTGCAATTGATCATAATCATGTTTCAAATGTTTCCCCATGTGAGAACTACACCCTATTTTTTATATAACCTCTATGTAGGAGAGACTTAAGGAATACAGAAGACTCATGACAGCAGGAAGATCTTTTGACATAGAGTCACGAATGATTTCTCCAGATGAGGCAAAAGAGCTCTTTCCCCTATTGGACCCAAAGGCATTTTCAGGTGCTCTTTATAGCCCAGGGGATGGGACTGTGGACCCTAATAGTTTATGCACTGCCTTGACCAAGTACGCTACCTCACGTGGAGGGAAGGTAAGTTCTTGTATTTTGTACTTTTTTATGGTGTTCTGTAGATAATCAAGAAAAATACATATTGAGTCATCGTGGTCCCCTAGTTGATATCAGGTGATGGGCTTTCCACTTTCCTATACATTCCATACTCTCCCTAGACTCTTCTACTCTAGCTTTCTTTTACTGCCTTCCTATAATAAATACTGAATGAATGAAGTTTGAATAGGAATGAGTAAAAAATAAGGCTTGCATGTCAAAAAGCAGATCGATATGAAACAGAGATGTGATCCTGGTCATATAACTTGTCTTTCGGAGCCCACTAAGGTAGGTGTAAAAATTTCAGCAGTTTCAAAGTTTAAGGCTGGAAAAAACTTTCAAATCTTCATTTTGGTTGACACATTCAGCCTAACGGACATAAATATGCGTACACCAAGGGATCCACATTCACATCTCTGAAAGAATGTTCTTCAAGCAGCCAAAAAACCTGTTCATTTTTCATGACGGTATCCAAAAAGTGTTGCGAATTAAAAGTGAAATCTATCAGAGTGAAGTTGAGATTTGGAAAAATAATTGGTGTGGACCAGGACATGGCAAAAGTTCTTTTTTTTTCAGTGACCCATCAGGTTTCTCCACAAAGTATAGCTGGGGTTTTGTTTTTAAATTTACCTTGTTATCTTATGATTGTCTACATCTGTTGATTATCATGTTTTTCAGGTCTATGAAGGCTGTCCTGTTACTAATGTTATACTGGAGGGGAAGAAGTTTGGGGTTAAACAAGTTTCAGGTGTGAACACACCAAAAGGATTCATTCAAACCAAAAAGATAATTAATTGCTCAGGTGAGATAGCATATGTATGTTAGTATCATAGGGGTCCAATAATTCATTATGTAGCTAAGAATAAATGTCATAACTATCACTTATCATCCTGTGTTTGCATCAGCCAAAAGTAATAGTTTGATGCTGGATTTAATTGTCATACTAAGAGCTTTTCATACACTGGCTAAGCTAGTGCGGTGGCCAGCCCTTATTTTTCAGAATTTGGAAAAGTTAAGTTTTCCTAGTCCCTAAAAGAAGTTCATATTCATATGCTAAAATTAATTACCATAAAGTAAGAGGAGCCTGTGCCCCAAGGCCCCTGCGAGTGGTGCTTTGGTGGTGTCATGGTGCGGGGTAGAGCTCTAGAGGGGGTTAACCAATCGGAACAGATTGTGGGAGTATGAGTCATAAAAGCTTAGAGATATGTTCAACAAAGTGAAACTCCAGGCCTGAAGGCCTTTCTTTTCATGGAGATAGAAATTTCAGACATGATATTATAAAGAGGCAATCTTTGAATAAAATCATGTTTAAACGCTTTCATTTGAGTTAACTGCATCCAGCACTACAAATGATTGTGCAGCATTCTTCCATCCTTTCCTTTCTGTCCATATCCTATCCTAGATGCATTGCCAGGATCCAAAATCCAAAATGGCTTTCTCCTTTCCTCTCCTCCTCTCACCTAAGGCCAGGGTAAAAAGTCCCTGATTTGTAGACCCTTCCTTTGGAGCGTAGCCCCATGAGACCCACAACAAGGGTCTTGATCTATTTGCATCTGGCCCTGGTTTTGGCAATATGCTTGAAAATGGCTGAACCAGGGGCGCAGCTAGGAATTAAGGCTGGGGGGGGGGGGTTAGGTGCAACTAATACGGGGGTGTGTGGGGGCATGGCATACCCACCAGGATAAGCGGTAGGTGCGAGATTAATAAATTGAGGAATTTTAAGATAAATGGTTGAAAACGGTAAGTTTTACGGCTTTTTGAGGGATAGTTTGTTAACCCTCACAGTATTCTATTGGTAACATCAATCCAATTAAGTAAAATGAATTAAACTTAAAAATTTCTCTGAGCTCTTGGGAGGGTTTTATTCCCCAAAACCCCCTTCTCGCTGCACCACTGGGCTGAACCATCTCTTTTAACAAGAATATTTACTATCAATATCATGATTATTGGAAGCATTCATTGATTATTCTGTGACAGCATTCTTAATAAATTTATGATCATGAATTTAATTTCCGTGAACAGGTGTTTGGGGACGAGAAATTGCAAAAATGGCCGGTGTTGAAATCCCACTTGTGCCGATGAAGCATGCCTACGTTGTAACAGAAAGCATTCCAGGAGTGAGGAACACCCCGAACGTCCGTGATCATGATTCATCTACGTATTTTCGGGTCCAAGGTGATTCCCTGTGTGTTGGGGGATATGAATTCGACCCCATCCTTTTGGACAATGTAAGTACATACATGCATATAGTGAATCTTTCCAAGCAGGCTGCCACGGAGATTATGACGGTAGGCAGCGATTCTTCTGGGTTTCCTTCTGCATTTATCCACTTTACTGGACAATATTTTGCCAAAATTCCAGTTGGCTACCTGAGGTCCACTGAAGGAAGCCAACGGGAACGTTGGCAATATATTGTCCAGTAAAGTGGATAAATGTGGAAGAAAACCAGAAAGAATCGCTACCTACCGATAAAGTGAATCTCTTAGTCTGTGAGGCTTTGCCTCTAATCCCTTCAAAATTTTACCAGTTTAAGTGGTAAGATTAAAATCAGTATAACGGCCTCTGTATGGGAAAATTTGTAATAATTTATGGTGAAGATATGCAAAATGTAGAACATCATCATCTGTCACATTATGTAAGAATCTCATTAGACTGTGCATAATTCTATATTAAAGGTTTGACCCACATTGGCAATACCATTGCACTTGTGCAGCAGCAGCCTTAGGCTCTTGAGGATTTAAATACTTCAGTGGAAGGGCGTACCCAGGATCATAACTAGAGGGGGGGGGGGGGGCAAGCCATGGTCTAGGGGGGGAAAAGCCAAGTTGTGACATTTTAGCATGGAAAAGGTGGATGAAACCAACATTTTAAGAAAATTATAACAGGGCTTTATTAGTTTATAGGATTATTTCCTTGAAAAAATAGTTTTATTTTAGTTACATATCTTATACTAATATATGTATATCATTTTTCGTGGGTTTAAAGAAAATTCGTTGAATACTTTCGTTTCAATTTTTGTTTTAAGACTTCAGCGATTTTTGCTTCCATTTACGCCCATGCTTCAGTGTCATGAACCCAAATGAACTTGACTGTATGTGGAATTCCATATGCAGTGCATAGTGTTAAACTGAATTGGGATTCATTTCTTTACCTTTATTCATCCACGGCGAGGATTGGCCCTCGCGGATGCTGTATACAACACATTTATGAAAACATTCAATACAACGAAACATACAAAACATGTACATTGGATTAAAACATTAGAAACACATACATTACAAAGATTACATTTAAATTTACATTTAAAATAAAAGAGAAGAAAAGTCCAGCTCAAAATACTCATGAATTGAGTACAGTGGATAATTGCACAGCCACTTTTCCAGCACATTTTTCAGTCTAGTGATGCTCACTGATCTGGCTTTGCTGGGTAATTTATTAAATAATTTTACTCCCAAATTGTCAGACTGGTTGTTGGTCTTAAACAGCCTACAGTAATTAGTATTTAGGCTATTTTTAGCCCTAGTGTCATGAGAGTGGATGGTGGATCGAATGGGGTAGGTATCTAAGTTATCTTTAATGTGCATAATGCTGCGAAACACAAAGAGGCTGTAGATGGTGAGGATATGAAAGTTTTTAAAAATTGGCCTGCAGTGGTCACGGGGCCCAGCACCACTCAGAATCCTCACTGCTTTTTTTTGCAGTTTTAGAATTTCTTTGGTTTCTTTTGCATGTCCCCAGAGTCGAACACCATAGGCAAGAATACTATGAAAAAAAGCAAAATAGGCTAATCTCATGTACTTTACATTGATACAGGTTTTAAGTTTCCTCAATAAGTACAAAACCCTAGAGAGTTTTTTGCTGACTAGGAAAACATGTGAATTCCATGTCAATTTAGCGTCAATATTGAAGCCTAGAAGCCTGACAGGATCATTGTTTAGCTCAGTACTTTTAAGACAGCATGTAAGATGTTGTGTCTTACCATTGTTCAGAAAGAGATTATTGGCTGTAAACCAGAGTTGAGATTCTTCTATTGCCTTTTTTGTAAGAAGTCTGACTTGGCTAGGAGTATTGCATTTCTGCACCAGAGTGGTGTCATCTGCATATATCATGCAGTCCATAGAAAGATTGTAAGGTAGGTCATTGATTAGAATAAGGAACAAGAGAGGACCAAGGACGGACCCCTGAGGAACTCCATGTTTCACTGGAAGAAAATCGGATTGGTTACAATTTACTTGTACCATCTGCTTTCGATCAGTGAGGTAAGAGGTCATGAATTTCAGCTCACTGTTATGAAAGCCGTAGTATTGGAGTTTTTGCAGGAGGGTAGCATGATTGACGCAGTCAAAGGCAGAGGTTAAATCACAAAGTGTGAGTGAGACACATTGCTTGTCTTCAAATGCCCTTGATAAATTTTTTACCACTGACTCAACTGCCAATTCAGTGGATTTCCCCGGGCGAAATCCAAACTGGGAAGGGGTGAAGAGATTGTGTTTCTCAAAGTGTACTAGAATTTGTGTATAGGCAATAGTTTCTATTATTTTAGCGATCACTGATATAATGGTGATGGGCCTATAGCTGTTGGGAAGAGTAGTGTCTCCTTTTTTGAAGACAGGTATGACCTTAGAATATTTTAAGGAGTCTGGGAAGTATCCAGTGGAAAAACAGGCATTAATAATAATAGATAGAGGATGAGCTATAATATGTATTATGGACTTAATCAGATCATTGGAAAGCCCATTGATGTCACGACTGGTGGAGTTTTTAAATTTTTTTACTACATTGAAAATATCCCTCGTACTAATCCATTGCCACTGAAATTTAGGAGGGGATATCAGGTGTTTATTGAGTAGTGCTAAGGCATCACACCTGTTATTTGTGATTTTTGATAATGTGGTGTCCACGGAATTGACAAAGTGATTGTTGAAGGTATCGGGATCAATTGTAATAGGAGATCTGTTTATAGAAGTGCCTTTTTCCCTATTGATCACATTCCAGGCAGCTTTGAATTTATTAGAGGCACTATTAATGAAATCCATGTTCGCATTTTGTTTCGCTTTTATTGCTGCGAAATGATACTCCTTATTCAATCTTTTATACACTTGTTTCAAATCCTCAGTGGGTAGTCGCTTGTACTCATGATAGGCATGTAGTACACTTTCCCTGCGTATTTGGACCTCGGGATTGTTTGAGTGGCCACGTGATTTAAAGAATTTTCGGACTGGGACAGCTTTTCTGGGAAAGGATTCATTAAAAAGGGAGATTAAGGTTTCAAAGAACAAAGAGAAATTTGAATGACTGTCGTTGAGTGAGAGTAAGCTAGTCCAATCCACACCACCAAGCAGGCCTTTAAAGACTTCAAGGCCGTGAATGGTGATTGGACTTATGTACCTAGTGCTGGATTCCCTAGGTGGACTATTGTTAATTGCAATCAACTGAAAGAGTATGGCCATATGGTCTGCAACAAGAGGATCGATGACAGTAAGGTTATATGCATGAACATTAAGAGTGGTTATCACATTATCAATACATGAATTGTTCCTCGTGGGTTCACTGTTTACACAATAGAGGTTGAAAGATCTCAGGAGATTAGACAGTTGCCTGCTACTCTTAGAGGAATATCTCATATCAATGTTTAAATCAGCACCAATTACAATGTTAGCATTAAACTGCATTAAATGACATAGTACCTTTTCAAGCTGTTCAAGAAACTTTGGAGAACAAAATCAAAATACATAAGTAGAAGGAAATTGGAGCCCTTTGTTCTTGGAGAAAATAAATTCAAGACCATTTCTTGAATAATTTTTGCTCTTTAGTTTACTAATGTGAATTTCATTTGGCTTTAGGTTCCTGACGATTTCCAATTTGGTCTTTACGACCTTAATTGGGATGTATTTGGCGTCCATGTTAAAGGTGCAACAAACTTAGCACCGGAAATTGGAAAGACGGGAATCAAATCCACTGTTTGTGGGCCTGAGAGTTTCACACCTGATCATAAGCCATTGATGGGTAAGATTTTATAAAAATCACTATCAAGTGGTTTCAAAATTTCATTTCAATGTATGTAAATTTATTTTCCATCACTTTTTTTCCTCCTGATTAATTATTTTATTTTGTGATGTAGCCCCTGACCGATAAATTGCCCCAATAAGGTGTCTTCATGATGAAAAATCAACTCGGGGCAGGAGTTTGGAATAATTAGGAGAAACCTGTGTTTAGTTTAACTTGATTTTTCAACTTGAATAGCTTTAATTCTTCTCATAGTTAACCCAAATCAATATCATGCCAGTAAACCTTAATTTTCAATTGATTTCTCACTACTGTTAAGCAAACTGTTTTAAATCAGACAATCTCAATTACACTGAACCAAACATGGACTAAACTTTTTTTTGGGAAGATATATTTCAGAGGTTAGGCAAATAGGAAGTTCTGCTGATATACTGCCTCTCAGAGTATGTCGCGTCATCGTTGTATTTACTTGACAATTCAAACTTCCTTCGTCATCCATAATTATTGAGTTGTGGATTAATCCTTGAGCAGAACATTCTTGAGCGGAGACACAAGATCCTGACAGAAAACCTGACAGGAGATAACAGTTAAAGTACCAACCTAATTTTATTTAGCATAGACTCAAATCATACTCCTGAAATTCCCCGCAACTGCTAAATAACCATTGAATGAAAACCAATACCATAGTACTATTAAATGTAAAATTTGTGGAAATTGCTCCTGCTTTGTCATTTTTCATTATGTCACGTTTCCACTCCATCTCGCCTGAAACCTCAGATTATATAACCATTGAGTTGCTTAGGAATCATTCTTCCCATGGACTTGTGATTGTGAATGGTCAGAGTAGTCGGACCAAAATATCCTGAGAATTAAAAGTCAAGTTGAGATCAATTTTTATTAATTTTCCCTCTACTTTGGCAAATTCACTCACAGGTGAGGATCCAAGAGTGAGAGGACTATACCATGGCTGTGGGTTCAATTCTTCAGGAATGATGCTCGGTGGAGGATGTGGAGAACAATTGGCCCACTGGGTAATGAAAAGAAGGCCTCTTCTGCATATGTACGCCTATGACATAAGGTAATCAATATTAATTGGAGCCTATAGACTACATTCTGAATGCCTATATATAGGCTTACTGAAATATTATTAGTTTTATGGAGGTATAACAAATATGTACCAAAAAATAATGAACCTCTAAGGTGCAAACTGTGGGCACCTCTTAAAATCTCTGCCTGTGGCCTCGATTTTTCAATGCCGCATCTCCATCGTGTCTTAGGAGGGTTCAGTCTTACAGGTTTCACTCCAATCAATTTATTTGAGAGGAAACAGCTTGCTAGATGATCAAAAAATCACCCATAATGAGTACCAATACTTAAAAATTTTCTTAATGAAAAAGACAGTTAAGAAGGCATCTTGGACACTTTAGAAACTGGAGCACATTTTTATGCAGAATTTGCCTTAAATAACTCACTACCGTTTTCACATTATGTTCGATATTATTTAGAATCTACAAACGAAATATATCAGTTGGTTTGGAATAAATTATTCATGCGAAAATCACTCCATTAAAAATCTCTCATCGATTGAGATGTTATCATGGTACTAACAAGGCAAGCAGATACATGAAAACAATGTTTCTAAAAGGCAATATCTAAAAATTATGAGATTCATATTGATCACATTTGTCGAGTGAAAAATCTCATCCAACTGAAACTTAACTTGGACACAGAATCACAAGATCAACTAAAGAAAGTTTCCTATTTGTATTTTTACTGGAAATGATTATATACTTTCTGGTAAGAATGATTTTCTGCCTTTCAATCCTCTGATAGCTTTCACTGGTTGGTGATGATTATGCAGAGGCTATCGTGCAGTGAGCCGGTCACCACCTACCTAACCCTTGTAATCCCTTCACCTCAATCTTTCATGAGAATAGGCTCCTCGCTGGGGGTAATACCTGAGAAATCAGACCACCTCTACTTCAGTTTTTTATGATATCCAACGTAGCAGGTAATCACAGATTTTGTCACTATTCTCATCTAGTGACAGTTACTCTGGGTTTTTGATAGATGTTCTATGGTTAAAGTGAGTGATTTCTCTTATTTTCAAAGGAAAGATATTTTTAAAGAAACATTTGAAATTAAGCGATATTTGCGTGTAAGTGCAAGAAGGAGCATAAGGTTCTCTTAAAAATATTTGAGTTCTGTACTTCAATAAAACCCAACTTTTGGCCTATTCGCATTTTCCGTAAGTTTTAGTACTTCCTGTGGTACCGCTAAATCCGTTTAGTCACAGCTGTCGGACAATACTGGAATAGAAGCACATATCCAAAGTTTGCATGCCTTTATAGCCAATCGAGAGGCCTCTTCATAGACCATAGGCTCCTTTCCTGCATTCTTGGATCTAAAAATATTTCATCACTTCTCTAAAAGTTGGTAACATCGATTTGTTTAACGCTGACGATGCACCAAATAAGGGACAAGCCGTCTCACTACGCATCCTTCTTCATCTTCTGATTTATATTATCAAAGATGAACGCCCTCCAAGCAGCACATGCGGGATGAATTTTTCTGTATTCGAGGCATGGGAGGGGGAGAAGTGAGCAAGGAGGGGACGGGATCGGCCTGCCCCTCTTGTACTCGCGACGCTGCGTGGGCGTTGGAATATTTTCTTTGCAGACTCGGACTCAAATTAGGCATTTTGTGGCTAAACGGTGGCAGGTACATCAAAATGTACAAAATTTTTACCCTAACAGTGCAATAACTCAATAAAATCTAAGGGGAATGACCATAAATATTATATTTTTTTATTTTGACCCTCCCTCCCTCAAATTGCATTTGAGCGAGGGTCAGGGGTTCACCTAGAGGTCTCAAATTTTTCAGGCCTTATTTTTGATCGGTCCCACAGCTTTTTTTCATTGGGCCACATGGATTTGAAAAAAATCGATTTTTCCGATCCGCCCTACTGCACATTGCATCTGCCTTCAAAGCATTATATGAAGTTATTTAGCCTTCAAAAGGAGGAATACCTTTTAAGAGAAATTAACATTGAAAATAATGATTGCTCTGATTAAATCTGCAACAGAATAAGATTAAGCAACTTTGAATGTCAGAGAGACCAAGTAATGTGATTGGAAAGGCTATATTCTAAAATAGTGAATTGTTTTCGATGAAAAATGCCTCGTAGAACTAATGTTGAAGAAACATTGGTGCCATACCTTTAATTCTGGAACTTCAAGTTAAATATATGATAACTGGTAACCTTTTAGGGTATGAAAGACAATATTCATAATGTATTTAATGAAAAAGCACTGTTTGTTGTAAAAATGTTGAGCAGAATATCTTTTCTTTAACACACTCAATGCGGATACCTTGAATTCAAGGCATCCCGCGCAAGCCTAAGACGCGGATGCCTTGAATACAAGGCATCGGTCCCGTTGGGTTTCTCGGCCCGCCATCTGCCTCCGCGTCTTCTACTAGACCCTGCAATTGTGCCCAGCGTCTCAGTGTGTCTTCTCCTGTGACTGGATACAAGTCGTTTGCTTGCAGCAGATTTTTTGCCTTCTTTTTATTATAATATATTTATTATAATTTTATTATAATATTTAATATTTTCGTTGTTAATAGTGCAAATTTTAATAATTTTGAACTATGTATGATTGTATACGATTAAAGAAGACATAATATCTGATATTATTGCAAAATATTTTTTCCGCGTGGCGGTGTGTTATGATAAATTTTCTCAGCATTGAGTGTGTTAAGTGCTCAATGATGTTGAAATTAATTCTAATCATTCATTATCATGAAATAATCGCCTTCTCCTTTATTTACTTTCCCATTGACTGAGTAGCTAGTTTTCGATGACATGTACTGTGTGACAGCTATTATCTCTGGGTTCCTCTTAAGGCATACAAATATCACCTCAGGCGCTTCACACCAGAGCAGTGCAAGAATGAAAAGTGGTCCAAGGAACGCTCACATGAAAGTTATGCAAAAAATTATGCCATAGTATTTCCTCATGATGAACCCTTAGCTGGAAGGAATTTGCGCACTGATCCTGTACACCAGGTAAGTTCCCTGACTCATTTCAGTAGTATGATTGAAATGAAGTTCATTGTTCACGTAAAAAATCAGAAGGAATAGAGGAGCATGCATGAGAAAGTAAAATAATTTTTCACTGGTACCAGCCTCTCCTGTTATTACTGAATTTTTATCTTTTTTGGAATGTTAGATTTTAATTATTTTAAACCATAAATTTTTACAGTAAATCCCACCTAACGGTGAAGTACTGAGGTTATACTCCACATTCCCACAGGCTTTCAGCAATGTTGCTTGCACTTGAGAAAGCTAACTATAAATATATTACAAACAGTGGTGGCTTAAGGGATTGGGGGCAGTCATTTCACCAGCTTAACAAACAATATTTTTAGATACTTTATGAACATCTAAAAGCCACTTGTCAATGCAAATCAGATCTCAGATACATTATCATTCCAAGGTATTGCATACCACCTAGACAACACAGAAAGTAATGAATCGTTCCCCCCAAAACAACAAATTTATCTGCCCCTGATTATAAACATATGTACCTTAGAAACACTAATCAGCTTCAAAATTCAAATTGTCTATAATAAAAGCTCTCTGTGTTAGATACATGTATATGTAATAAAAAATTACATCTTTGGGCATAATTTACCACGAAACATAAGAAAAAAAGAGTATCACAGGGTTTTTTTGGCTGAAAATATGTATAGGTTTTTGGAGAAAACATCTGCTTTACTTCTGCTTGGCATAAAATCCATTTGAGTTGCCTTAAAGGTGGCAATGAGTGGTCATGAGTGACCGATATAGGTGGTCAAAGTCTTCTGTACGATTGATTGAAAAACGGGGTCACTCTGATGAACAATACGATCTTTCTGGTTGCTACCGATCAAACTTGTGAGTTGGTCTTGCGACCGAGGTTGGTCATCTGACAGTCAGTCAGTCATCTGTCAGTAACCCTATACGCCTATACTGCCACTTGATAATTACACAAAGAAATTCAAAGCATGGCTTCATTTGGTGCATCTCCTATTAAAATCTTTCCAGCTAACATTATTCAAGCAATAAGATGATCAAAGAATATACTAACTGTTATTTTTATTCCATACTAGCTCTTACATCCCACATAATTTTGTACTTTAAATAATACTAGTCACCATTGATTAATCTTGACCAATCATACACTTGTATTTGTCACGATTGACATTGGCCATGACTAATGGTTGACCACTTGCAATTGACTCACTCAAGTGAATGATGAACCATAATCAACATCACTGAAACAGCCAACTTGGCCCATCATGAGAGATGGCATTATTTGCTGTTACTGCACCCCACTAATTTAAGTGACTATCCACATATTTCAGTCATATCTGTGCCTTGGAATGCATGTGGAATTGCTTTCATTTACAGTTGTTATCTTTATATTTACGCAGGTTCTGCTGGACGCAGGGTGTGTATTTCAAGAACGTCTGGGCTGGGAACGTCCTGGATGGTTTCAGTCTCCTGGATCTTTCACTTCCTCTCCTAAGCCAGCCCCCTATGATTGGTATGGTGCATATGGAAACCAACGCTCTCAAGATTCTACCTACAAGGCACTATTGAAGAAAGACCACACCTTTGGATTTCCTGATCATCATCATGAGGTCAGCAAATCATATAATATGTATATAATTAAAAAATAATTTTTCATACACTTAAAAGTGTAGAGAGTGAGCTCACGGAGTGCTACCACAACAGCTGTGGAATTTTCCATGAAATTTTCAAGTATGGCCACTAGGTAGTAACTCGAATCAATAAATCAAGTTTTGTATTTTCTCACTATTGTAAGCAACTATAATGATATTTGTTATTATAACGTAATTATTTCTTAAAATAACATCAAAATATTGAAGAATTTACTTCTGGATGAATGAATCAAATTTTCTACATTTTTCATAGCAATAACTGGAAAAGAGGGATTTAAAAATATTACACGAGCTAAAACAAGTTCACATTATTTCAAGTGATTTTCTATGGATCTTTAGAACTCCTTATCAAGGACTTCTTCGGTACTAATATCGCTGAGTCTTAACTAAGTCGAGTGCTCAAAGTACAAGTAAAAAATCTTCAAACAAATAAATGTATGCATTGCTATTATTAGTATTAATAGGGAGAATGGTGGCCTATTGGGCAGCGCTCTTTGCTGATTGTCGTGTTCTGGGTTCAAATGTGGGGGGAAGCATGTGGACACCCCTGAACATAAATCCCCTAGGATAGCCCCAACAAAGGAACTGTCCCCTTACCCTGCACGTCTGTCATTCACAAGCCTAGGCTTCATCTTGGATGAGCTCTGCTCTCACTTATTCAAAACCAACCCACAGGTTGACTCAATGAGTGGTTGCTCATTATATGTGAATTTCAAAGATGCTAGCCCAATTTAGTCTGTCTATAGTCAGCATGAATCTGTTGATGACAGCTGGTAATCAAGCTAAAGTTTATTGACACTTGAATGAGGTCTGAGTGACATAGGCGGATCCAGGGGGGGGGGGGGCACAGGGGCACGTGCCCCCCCCAGACCCTTAAAAATATGCTAGATTTTTAATACGGTCCCATTATCATTTCGTTCGTTTTGTATGACGAGGTATCCTTGTGCCCCCCCCTGAACAAAATCCTGGATACGGCCTTGCTTGTGCCCCTCCCAGAAAGAAATCCTGGATCCGCCCCTGCTGAGTGACATCAGTAGTGGCAAATTTTAGGCCTCGGCTGGCTAATCCTGACTTTTGAACTAAGTGAGCAATGGAAAATTTTCTTTATTTGTGGGCTTCTGTTTTATTAAATCAGAAAAATTAAAAAATTAGTTTATTATTTTTACACAAATAATTTCCTACAGACTCATACCCATTGTTTCAATGAATGTATTCTTTGAGAAAGAAGGAAATTTTTAGGAAAAAGAAGTTTGGAAAATGAAGGTGTACGCTTATTGACCGAATAGAATATTTTAATGAACAAAAATTACGAAAAATCTTTTCATTGATGTGAGTATCATTTGATTTTTATTATATTCCAACAGATTGGTGTTGAGGCCAAAGCATGCAGAGACAAAGTGGCAGTATTTGACATGTCTTACTTTGGAAAATTTTTTCTAACTGGACCAGAAGCTCAGGAGGCTGTCGATTGGATTTTCACAGTTGACACTAAATCAAAGCTTAAAGAGGCAGAAGCTAGTGGTGATCCATTGACCAAAACATTTTACACCTGCATGCTGAACTCTCAAGGAGGTATTGAAGCTGACCTTACTGTCACAGTGGTGGAAAGTGGAAATGGTGGTGTTTGTGACCCTATTTTCAAGGTATATAGCAAATTTTTGTCTTCTTTGAAAGGAAAATGGTGATCGACTAATAAACTAAAATGATAAAGCATAATTGCTTCAAGCTCTAAAGTGAATGAAGTATTAACATCATGAGACATTAATGATTAGTGAGGCTTAACTCAATGACAAAAAGGACACATACTACTCTAATTGCACAGATCCTAGGAGAAATCAGATATTTTAGGGAAAAGTTTATCCTCCACGTTCAAAATCCTTTTATCCACAATGCCAAGTGTTTTTGAAGGGGCTGTCAAAGTACCATTAGTTGCTTAGACTTTACCTATGTAAATCCTTGTTTTCAGTGGTGTTTACGAATTTAAACCATAGATTTTTTTCTATGCAGTAATACATAACGTAATAAATTGTTATTGCGTCCTTGGGTTTGATGGGGGCTTCGCCAGTACGCACTGGTGTATTAGCATGCTTGGCATTTGAAGCAAAACGTCCTGGATAGCGTGGATATTACGTTGAGATGAATACCAGAAGGAAGGATAGGTGTATCTCCAAAAATGTGGAAATTCATCTCCTATTTATCCACAAATATAGCGTGGAATCTTATATATATATATTTTATCTTCGTACGTAGGAATAAGGCTAAATCTGTGCTAGTTGGGACACTAGACAACATATCAACTGATAACGGTAGAAGGTATTTTTAATAACTAGGTTATGCAAACAGACCTCGGAATGAGATATTGACCTCACTGACATTAATCTTACATTTTACTCATTTTTTAACCAATTGCTATCATAATATTATCATAATTTCCCATCAATACTGATATATGCATATGCCTCTTCTAAACGGTAGGAGGAAAAAAATTAAACTTTTCTCCCAAAAATTGAGAGATATGAAAATCAGACTTCTCTTCACAATGCATATAAGTTAGAAAATACTGAAGCAGCCTAAGTCACCTTCTATAAAAAAAACAGTAGATCTGAAATCGCAATTGGAATTGGTTTCCAGTATTAAGTGCAATAGGGTACAGCAAATTGTGGTAAGTTTGCATCACAGCCATTGTATTGTAATTACAATTGAATTATTGCATTATATTTTAATTGCTAATAATATACAGCCATTGTATTATATTGTAATTGCTGCGCTTACAGCATTAATAATTGATGGGAAACTAATTCACTATTACCTCCCAGTTGGACCTACAATGCTGAACAATAATGTCAACTTTCAAAAGCTGTGATGTGATTCTCATTTCTTTTCCTACTTCAGCACAAATAGGGAAAGATAACCAACTCCTCTCTAACAAACATTTTGTTCTACAGATTTAATAATAAAGTGAAACTTAGCATGGCTCCTATCATACAGGATTCTGTCAAATTTCTATTACCAAATAGTACCTGTACCATATGCATCTTGTCCTGGATCAAGCGATTCACATTCAGTGATTAGGCCGTTTTACATAGGGCACATAATTGCACAATCTAACATGCATACCAAGGCACAGTCAAAATTGCATTGGGTAAAGTGGTGAATAGAAATAACTCATGCAAGAATGAGATTAGAGATGGAAAATTAGCCCCTGTTCTCATTTCGTACAAGCATTTGTGCAATTGCACACCATAATGAGAAATTAATGCATTTCTAACCTATGCAATTATGTGCTTTATGTGAAACGGCCTATACATATTATGCCATATGAGTCCTCAGCAAAATTTTTGCCTTAGTCAGCTCCCCTTAGCCCTCAAATTTGTGTGAATTTTTAATATGAGTTAGCATGTTCTGAAATGAGTGCTGTGAATATTCTCAAAATATTTTTCTTTTAAAAGGGGAGAGGATTTTATATAGCGGCTGGAGGAGCATCTGCCAATCATTGTTGGGCCCATATTCAGTCTGAGCTGGCTGAAAAAGGATTCAGAGCTTGCCTGAGTGATGCTACTGAACAGATGGGAATGCTTTCAATTCAGGGACCAAATAGGTAATTATTCCCTTATTATTTGTTAGATTGATCACAAACAGTTTGCCATGAACATTTGGAACATAGATAATAATCTTTGATGATTTTTGAAGCCCCAACATCTCAAGAAGAGGATATATATAAGTAAGAGTGTAGAAAGCTTCCCATCTGATAAACTAAGGGCCGGTTTTATAATGTCTGGTTAAGATCTTCCGGAGCATAAAAATCAGAGTTAACTCTGTCTTCTACTTGATGTCAGCCGTTTGACTAACCATTATTCTAAACCTCTTTTCATTACTTGAAATTTCAAATATTTTTAAGTCAACCATTTCCCTACTATACACGTATATATACGTGTGGACGTTTCCTGATCCAGGAGACGACGGCCGTATATTTACGTGTGAGATTTTCCTAGCCAGGAAAACAAAAGCCGTATATATACGTTTTCTAGTTCTCCCCCTTTTAGGACGGTCGCGGATTTACGTAGTCTTTATCTCGGGACCCAACCCTGCGGGGTTTAGGATTTACCCTCGGAATCCAGGAGCAGGTACCCGGACCCCTCGTCTTTTATAACCCCTCTTAGCAGTAAGGGACAGCAGTCATACAATTGTTTATCCAGTCAGGTTTCGAATTAATATTTGTTAATTTCTCAAGAAAAATAAACTAAGAATTGAATTATTTATCTTTTGAGCAGTGTTTACAATTTTTAAACAAAATTCTACCATAAATATTAACTTATATCTCGAGTTATGTATTAAAAAAACATGGAAGTTGTTGCTGCATTAAATGCGTTAATATTGGCCTTAGAACTTAGTTTAAAATTTGACAATGCTTCGAAAAAAATGAGGAATTCAATTCAAAGTCTGCAATTTACGTGCAAGCAACAATTATCCATTTGTTAAATACATATAAGCAATACATAAGTTGACCATGAACCAATGCCGCAGGTATGGTCGTAAACCCGGAAAGGAGGGAGCACAACTACTCTCGGAGTCTGAGATAATGCGAAGTCCCAGCGTGGAGGGGTCGAAAAAAGTTCAGCGAGACCCTTCTTAACGAATGCCCTCCAAAAATGCTACGTACCACGAGAAAGAAGTCTCTTGGGGCTCAGTACAGTAGTCATGCTAAGACGATAACTCCGCCGCCTCGAAAGGGTTAAGGTTTCGACAGTATCATGTTTCAGTTAATGTTAAGTAAATATTATAAAACCGGCTCTAATTGTGACCTCACTGAGATAAAATCAGACCATTGAGATATGTCGATACCGCCAATGCACAAGCACTCAACAATCGCCAACCGACTCAAATCCACTCATCAAGTAGCCCTAGTAGTACATACTAGATGAGCAGATTTGATTAGGTGGGCGCTTGTTGAGTGTTTGTGCAGTGGAGGTATCGACACATTTCTTTTTGTATTGTGATCATGTACTTCTTTAGGAAAGTTTGAGCTGTATTTATCATAGAGCATAGCTCTCCCCACTGTGAAAATATCCCTGTTTTCCAAAGGGTACTCCATACTCCCTGCACTCAGGTCATGACCCACATCGAATTTGATGCTGAATTCACCCCTGATCGCAGCAAATTAATTTTCAGCTAGTATGGATGACAAATTCTGAAAAATGTCTCAGGAGAATGTGGAGATGAATGCAGGGCAATAGGTTGAGATGGGTTGCTCTGGGGGAAAACCAGGGCTTGGAAGTGGAACTAGGAAATTCGAGGAAAAATAATCATAAATTCTATTCCATTAACACTTTGCGTGCCATAGACGTAATATTACGTCCTGTTAATCTTTCTGAAGATTGCCATGGACGTAATATTACGTCTTTCTATTTAATTGGCTTTGTACGTGTGAAGCCGTAATATTTCGCCCGTGGTACTTTTCCACTACATATACTGCTAAGGTGTTCTGTTATTTCAAAAATCAAATCCTCAATGGAAAAAGAGTTCTTTTAATGTCTTGAGGACGAAAAGTCCTCTGCAGCTACCAGCATCCTTATCTTAGGCCACTTTGGTGTGAAAATTCTTTTGCGGAAAGAACCTTTCGTTGAGGGTGCAGTGACCCTTTTTGTCATCCAGGATTTATAATGTATTGCTCGGAACAATGCTTTTTTATGATTTTCATGATTTAAATAGTTCAAATTGAGTGTAATAAAAAATTGTTACGCATTTTATGGCGGTAAATCATATGTTGCACCTTTTTTTATTTTTCAAAAACAGTAGGTTTTCATTGTTAAGTTATGTATTTAAAAATTAGCAATAAATGTTATTCAACTCATTCATAAAGAAGAGAAAAGTCTCATTTTTACTGAAATACGCACCGATATAAATATATTTTTGATGCTAATGTTTAAAAAAATGTACAAATTTAGTAAAAATGGCTGGATTTTTCAGTAGGGCTTTAAAATTAGCAGCCAGCACTCAAAGTGTTAAAATCTAGCTGCTCTGTTGTAAGTTATATCAGGGAAATTATGTTCATTATTTTGCAGCCGTTCAGTTTTGGAGCAGGTGTTACACATTCCTCTGGATGATGAGTCGTTCCCATTCTCTGCCTCCCGATTGGTCAAGGTGGACCTTGGAAGGAATAATCCACCTGCACTTGCAAGGGCTTTGCGCCTAAGTTTTGTTGGAGAGCTTGGTTGGGAGTTGCATCTGCCTTTAGATGCCTGCGTTCCTGTCCTAACGGCTATTCTAAATGCTGGGGAGCAATATGGAATAAAGCATGGTGGTTATAGAGCCCTTGATTCTCTCAGCCATGAGAAAGGTAAGAAGAAATTTATTCGATGAATTTTAGAGCACTGTGCTAATCTAGGATTTTAATTTCATATTAAATCATAACTCTCTGAAAATTTTTCTTACTGAAATGAATCTTGTAAATTTTCAGTCCAAATCCAATGAAACTGAAAAGTAGTTAACAAATCAAACTTGAATCTGAACAAAATAGATATGTATTCTAATTCAGATTTAAAACCTTAGAAAATTCAAATAACAATCGCTAAGCAGGGAAGGTTAATTTTCTATCTCAGATTATTTCTGCAGGTGATTTTTTTAACTGAAAGAGTAAATCCCTAGTTTTTTGATCCTATAAGGTATTCTATTGATTTGAATATTATGAACCTCTCTGTGTCATCGCATTCAAATTCATTGTCGAAATAAATCGCTTCAAGTTTATACCAATGGATTTCAAAACATAGGTACAGGACACATCAATGTATGAATTGCCTTGGTCGATGAACATGTGACATATGTAACATCTTCACGCACTCTTCTCTATATGCAACAATCTCTGGCAAAAGATTTATGCTAGGAATGAGAAAAGACAATTAGGACAAGTGTTGAAAGTATATGTGTGTAATTTGAAATGAAATTTGGCAGGTTAAATCAGTAAATGAAGAACATCCAGTTTTAGAGATCCATTTCGAGAGACTGTATTTACTCAACTACATACTACATTGTTGAGTCAACATCTACAACAGTAATGAACAAACAGAAAAAGAGCAGCAACAGCAACATTCAACAGGTGAACAGATCTTATCATAGACAAACAAATTATTATTTTCTTTTCCTCCAACAAAAAGAAAGTAGATTTTTGAGGGAGAAATAAATTATGCAATTGTCAAAAAATGAAAAGGTATCATTACCTACACGGACAATAGATATCTATATATTATCTATTTTCATCTTTGAATATACATATGTATATCTAATAGATGCCTATTAGAAGTATGTATATTAGATGTACAGGTGATGAGGGGCGGTTTTAAGGGCATCTCTGAAAGTGTGTTTTTAAATGCGATTCATGAGCTATGGAAGCAATTTAACATTTGATTAAGGGACAAATTTTTTGGTTCCTTACTCGTGCGATGGCGGACTTTTGCCATGCGTTGAACGATGCCTGGCGTCTAGCACCGTTGTCCTCGTCCTTTTTCTATTCCATGTTCCTATCCCTTTCTTTCCTGACCTCTGAATTTGTATATATATATATATATATATATTGTCTATTTTCATCTATGAATAGTTGTCTATGAGACATCTATTAGATAAAATATAAACATCTAATAGATATCTACATATAGATACATAAATAGTTATCTAATACAGGGGCACAGCTAGGAATTAAAGCTAGGGGTGGTTTTAGGCGCAACTAATACTTAAGTATGTGGAGTTATTGCATAACTACCAGGTAAGCAGGAGTTGCAGGGGCCCTCCTCCAGAAAAAATTGAAGAATAATGGTTCAAAATGGTGAGTTTTACGGCTTTCTGAGGGATATCTGATAAATCCTATCTTTATTCTATAAGTAATACTGATCCAGAAAAGTAAAATGGATTACATTTTAAAATTTCTCTGAGCTCTGGGGGGGGGAAGGGGGTTTATCCCCCAAACCCCCCCCCCCTCACTGCGCCACTGATCTAATAGACATCTACCGTAGATATCTATTAGACATGCTGCTGTTTTGACAATAATATATCTAATAGATATCTACGGTAGATGACTATTACATAACTATTTATCTATCTGTATATATCTATTAGAAATCTAATAGATGCTTATTTTGTGTGTGGGTACTAATACAGAAAACCACAAAGTAAGTACAAAGGACACATTGATAACATGAGACCAAGAGGCACAGGGATTCTGTAAAAGATGTCCACAGCCTCCAAAGTACGGGAATGACTGTGAGAAAGGTATAAGTAAACACTGAAAGATTGTATTAAAAGCGTGAATAGTAATTTGAAAGTGAAAAAATGGAAACTAATAGCATTGCACTGAATGAAAATTAAAGAGTATTCACAGCCAATGGATTGGTGAGCAATGAAAATTGTTAGGAAATCATTGCTCACACAATTTTTTTTATGATCGATGAGATTTATTATTTGGCAGTACTGATTGAAGACGTAGAAACTAATTTACATTTTCCATAATTTGATTAGCCACTCACCAGCAGTTTATCTCTTATCAGTAGGTATGTGGAAAAAACAATATGAGAATTATTCTTCCTCTTTCTCTGCAGCTTAGGAGTTGCTGTTCCTAACGAGTTGCCTCCAAGTCACATAATTTATTATCACTTCCAGTCAAACCCTTCTCTGCAAATCATTCTCAATGCTGTCCCTACATCTCCTCTTTGGTCTTCCCCTTGTACCTTCTACTGGCTAAGCACTCCATCCTCACACCTGCATTAAAAAATAAGCAATATGAGAATAAGGAATGAAAATCAGGGGAGAGAACTTCTATCCATAGCAATTCTTATGACCAAGAGCCAGAGGATCTTCTAACTGCGCAAGAAGAAGAATTACTTAGATAGGAATGAAAAAAGTACTGTAGTAGCTGTTAAAAGATTTGATGATGACTTGCAAAGAAATAGGTGCAATACTACAAGAGGAAAGGGAGGCCAGGAGAATTTGGGAGGGTAAAGGGAGGGATGGGAAAGGTTCGCTTTATCTGCGTGTACACTGTCACTGGACTTTGTCCCAGAACAGGTCCTAGAACTAGTTGCAGATGTTCACTGAACTGTTCTTCAGACATTTAGGGAAACGCAAACTTGTCCCAGTACTGAGTTCACTGTCAACTGGAGATTAGGTTAAATTTTTTGTGCGGTGTAGGAAAAAATTTACTTTTAGTGTATAATTGCAGAATCTGCTCAACTCAACCAATTAATTGCTTTCGTAGCTCAAATTTTAGTTTAATACAATGTCTTAACTTCATTAAATGGAATAGAGGTCAAAAAATGTTTTGAGAACCTCTGTGGGTTCTGGAAATCACTATATATGAATGCTCCAGCTAAAGCCAAAACAGCTGTTTCTGAAATTTTGCCTTGAATTTAACTGATAAAATGTCTCCAATAGATGAAGGTTAGGTGGGAAATTGGGAAATTTTTCTTTGAATTTTTCAAGAGTAAAATCGTTGGGAGTTCAGCACAAGACATGGTCAGGCTTTAGAGGGTGTACGTGAGGCTATCATTGAGGCAGGGCAGTACCCAGAAAAAAATGCTGGGGCTCATTTGGAATAGGGAAACTTAAAACTATATCTCCCAAACATTTGTCATATTTTTGGGGAAAAATGAACCCCTGACCTCTACCCGATTGACTACAGCCTCACTTTAAGGGGATGCATAAATCTGAGATTTTCAGATCAAACTATGTTAAGAAATGTAAATGTGAGGAAGAAAAGAATTCATCTACATTGAGAGGCATTAGTTCAGCTTAAGAATTAAAACAAATGAGAAAAGGGGACCTTGCAGCTGAAAAATATTTTTAAGATCCTATAGTCTTCCATGAAACCTTCTCCTAACTGGTGTCTTTCTCCAATTTATATTATTTGAGCAAAGCCACTAAATTTATTGAGAATGTCATAATTTTTACGGCTGGATTTTACTCTGCAATTTGTGTGAGAAATGCTGTACGTTTTAAAAAATGTATTCTATTCTAATGCATGCCTCGTGTTTTGTTTATGGTGTTTGCAGGGCAGGTTCTAGACATTTTTCTAGTGTGAGTGAACAACATTACGCAGCCCCTCTCAATCTCTTTAATCTCCTTGTTTGATTAGTACTGAACATTGGACTGAGCACTTAGGTGCTCCCTTTTGCTTATCGCCCTACACAGCTGCACACTTTGCTTACTGCTTACATAGGCCCTGGGTGTTTTATTTCTCTCAGTTTGGCATGATTAGCCTCAACTTTATGCATTTGCTAGCTATAAACATTCAAATAGGGTTCATTTTTTTCTGAATAAGGCAATGGATACGTCAAACTCAATATCTTAAAAACTCACTCGATACGCTTTGCTGCTCTTCTAAAATAAAAATATTTTGCAGGATTAAAATTACTAGATGAAATTATAACACTCAAATGTTACATGATTAATTTATAAGTGAAACCTAGCCTATTGCATATAAATTGATAAAATAAAGTATTATTTAGGATGCATCTATAATACACTCTTAATATTTACCATAAAAATAGTGAAAACCTCTAATTTTCATTTAATCTATAGGGTATCATTTATGGAATGCTGACCTGAGATCTGATGACAATCCAATTGAGGCTGGATTAGCTTTTACTTGTCGACGCAAAGGAGAATATCTAGGGAAAGAAGCAGTAGAAAGATATCGGAAGCAGGGACCTCCAAAACGCCTGGCTTTTTTTGTTTTGAAAGAGTAAGTTATAAATGTTCAAGACAATATGAAGTAAGAAGGAATGTAAAAGATTATAGTATTAAAGCTATAATAAACAGTGTCCAGGTGGATGATTAAAAGTCACCATTTAATTCACAGAAAAAATGACAGCTTGGTTAATGACCTTTACGTTCTATAACTTAAAAAAACATTGAAATTTCCAGACTTTCTATGTTTCCCTTTCCTAAGAGTTGCCTCCCTGTTAAAACATGGCTTATAAATATTTTATAAATAGCCAAATGTTTTGAATGTGTAGAGGAGGGTTGTATCTACAACACTTAAAAAATGAGAAAATTGGAAGGGGTAGCTATGTTGTCAAAAATCGATTTGGAAGTTTGAATTTGTAAAAAACATGATTTATAAATTTTAATTTTACTACAAATCGTTTTCACTTCAATCCCTTAAAAATGAGTAATTTTATACTTTTATAACCTCCTTACTTCTGGAGTTATGAGTTCCATCTAATACAAATATGCTTTTGTAAAATTTCTGTTGTGCAATATGCAATTTCTTATATACCATTGTAGGCATCACAAAAAACTTTGGGGTTTTTGTTTTATAATTGAATGAAGACGATTTTCCAATTTTGTTCAAAATTGGTGACCTGACAGGCAATCATCTGGTCGAATGACCTATATAGATTAGCTAATGTTATAAATATCCATCTTCTTTCAATGCCTTAAGGATTACCCAGATGGTTTTCTGTTGAGAAGATGGCAATATTGAAAATTTCCATGAATATTCTTTATATTACCGGGCCAACTGTTTGATACATTCTAGTTTATCATAACTTTCAGCCACTTTCAAAGTAAGGTGCGGGATCTTGAATGTCTAACTTTTTTAAGAGAATTGTGTAACTCATCTTTGGACGTATGCGGTTTTGTCATTAAAGTTTCATTATTTAAACAAAGTAAAATCAATTCTGAATAATTTAGTGAAAATGACTCATTTGGCTTATAAATATCATTTCATAGGGAGGTTCCACTTTGGGGACTAGAGGCAATTTGGAGGGATGATCAAGTTGTTGGCTTCCTTAGGCGTGGTGAATATGGATTTTCCCTTGGCGCCAGCATTGGATTTGGGTATGTTATTTTCCATACTTGTATAATATTTAATGATTTTTAATATGACTTTTATTCATTGATTCATCAGAGCATAATTCATTTTTAGATGAACGTCAGATATTAGCTGAAATATGTAACTCTGGCTTTAAATGTTCAATTATTAGTTCTAATTTCATTGCTGCTGCAACAGAAGGAGATCATTAATACATAATTCTTATTTACGTAGTGTCTTTTCAAAGAAAGGTTTTCAAGAGCTCTTCCAACTATATTTCAGTTGTACTGGAAAAATGAGCTGTTAAAAGGCCTCTTTTATGCACATTTGAGCTTCCAAGGTCATCCCAAAAAGATAATCTTATTTCTAGCATGCGTATAAGTTGATGGTGATTCAACATGATTGTGACAGCAGCATGCATTGCCTTATTCCTCAGGCTTCACCCACCTCTGCAGGACAAATGGAGGCAGCTAAAAGATGCTTACTAGGCACACTATTTAAAACTGACTTGCCTCCAATTAAGCAGGTTCAAATGAAAAATAGTTGGACTTACAATAACTATAAGCTTAATTCAGTAGAGCGTAAAGCTTTTATTTTCAACAGAATGGGAGTTAACGTGAAAATGTGTCAGTGCCTCTGTAGTTGGGTATTTTCGTTGCTGTTACAAATGCTGTTGGAGTCAACCTCCAAAGAATTCTTGCCGAATTTTCGTATTTTTCCATGCTCAACTGTTGTAATATGAATACGGGGTAGTTTTTTTTATTATGAGGGATTGTTGCACACATAGACAGTGATTCAGTTAGCAAAACTTTTATTACCATTCTCTTTTGAAATTAAATAGGAGCAGATAAATATCCTATGATCAACATGTATTCTCTTCACCATATGTATGTTGTTACATGGAATCTGCAATGCATAACTTATGATGACACATGACCTTGTTCTACAGGGAAAGATAATTCCTGCTCGCTAATCCAAGAAATGTCAGGGGAATCACTTCCACAGTTCTTCTGTGGAAACAGACCTTGGAATGGATTAAAGAGAGAATCTTTGGGTGAATTGTACAGTATATATTGGCTTGACTTGACTGCCCACCAAGGGTAGACTTGAAAGGGAGGGTATTATAAGCTATCCATGAAAATAATTCCCAGTGAAACTTATAAGTAGCTGCCTGTAGAGAATACTCTTGTTGTCAGTCGTCATGTGATCATTGAAGCCTAATTCAAGAAGTAAAAGATAAGGTAGTCACTGGTGACTTAGGAATGTCTAGCATCATTAGATAAAATTTAATATCAGAATTGTTCGGTGTTGGGATCAGAAGGGGGACAGGAAATATTGTGTTACACAAATCACCTGGCTTATTTATTCAAAACAAAATTAATTGGTCTCTAGCAGCCTATTAGAGGTGGCAACAACACAGCAGTAACTTCTGATTAGTGGCAGCAAAAGTTGTTCATTAAATTTAAAATTAAAAACAGCAAACTTGGTTTTCTGAGGTATTTAACCCCTGCTACATGTTTGATACTTTTCATCAATAGGATTAGAAACTAGGTGGCTCCTTAAATTCATGAACTTTTGCTACATGTTTAGTAATGCTTATGTTTCTTTTTCATCTCAGATACGTGAGGCACCCAGAGGGAAAGTCAGTGACCAAAAGCTTCCTGGAATCAGGTCGATATGAAATTGAGGTCATGGGGACTCGCTATCCTGCTGAATTACATCTTCGCAGCCCGTTTGATCCCGAGAATAACAGACTGAAAGGCATATATTCATCTTGAGCTATTATAAACTCTCAACAGTTTTGGTGCTGATTTGGTTACCACAGATGCCAAAAGCAAAGAAAAAAAATACCAACAAAATGTTTTTGGGTTCATTAATGTGTAACGGCTGTGACAATGGGACCAAAAATACCTCACTAAGACAATCTGTGAAGAAGAATTTTGAACCCCTTCCTTTTACAGTGCTAACAGCATTGGGTCTGTTAATACATATTCTGTTTTGTCCATTATATTTTATTTTCATGACCTTGCCTTATATGAAAGATAATTTCTGTCCTTTTACGTTAGGCATTTAGAAAAAAAAATGTTGTCAGACGAATTGTTACACATGCTCATCAAGTTAACTATATGTAATATTTCAATGATGATAACGAGACGTCACTTTTTAAAAAGGTTAACTACGCTCACTATGCATTACAATATCATTAGCCCATCATATGGTAATGCTATTAAATACAGGAAGTCAACTGGAAGAAAGCCGACTATTGGGGTGTTTTTATTATTATCACAGTAACCAGAGGTAAATCATATTTGATTTTAAATATCATTAATTTGGAATGACACATGATCATTATTGTTGATAATAATTTGACAATAAATTGATTGAATAAATTTAATGTCAAAGCTAATATGTACTTTGAAATTAACTTTTCAATCAGTAGTCATCAAGTGCATACTCTAACATACGCAGTAAAACCTTGATTACAACCAGTTGGAGGGACCGAAATAGGAGCCTTGTACAAAATCAACAGTTGGTGTCAAGAAGGAGTATAATTTTTAGGATAACACTAGCACTTTATTTTTAGCAAACTTAGCCACAAACTTTATTTAAGCTTTGATTAATTAAGTTAAAAAAATATGCGCAGTTAGATCCGAAGTGGTGTCTCACATTCATTTTTATTAGAATGTTTATTTTTTCACAGAAGAACATCTCTTTTTTCCCTTCCAATACATTCCACACATTATCACTAACCTGGGTAGGCTACCAAGGTTGAATCCTGTATTTTTTCTTTGCTACAGAAGATGCACAGATGTTTATTTAGTAATTATTTGGTCCTTCTCCTCCTTGTTAGCTTTTTAATTAATTATTTATAATGAGCCCACCCATGTCACCAATTCCACAACATTGCCAGCCAATCAGCCTAGTGGTTAGCACACTGAACTCTAAATACAAGCATAATTGGTTCAAGGCCAAATTTAGCTAATTTTCTTTCCCTTCAATAATCATTAATATTTCAAAAGATTTTTGAACTGTTTTGTATGTTATGTATATTGTACTCATTTGAAGTATTTTTCTCGTTGTGCTGACCTGAAAACCCTAATTCTCCTGAGGAGTTTTGAATCATAAAGAACTTCACTTTATAATGAAGCTAGCTCTTTAATCCATCAGTCCTATTTCAGTGCTACAACCTGATGCAATAATTCTGCATTTCTTTCATATGATGTTGGCACACACTCCCAAATCCACCCTACTGATATTGCAATAATTTTTATCAATATATATTATGTATTAGGAAGCATATTTTTAGGGATAAAACATACGTTTTGGGCATGACACACAACTCATTCATTTTTAAACGAATTTTATTCTTACTTTAAATTGGGAAATGGCTTGCAGTGTGATTAAACAGTCTTGTTGAGTAAAAGCTGAAATTATGACTAATATTGAAATAATATTTTCTGTATTTTGCCTCACTAACCGAATGATTGAACTTCAGTATAGTAATGAGTGCACCAGTCAAGGAGCAAAATGACAAAAAAATAAATTATTCTAACTATCCTCAAGAGGAGCATTGAGCTGCCACTGATAATAAAAGCCATTAGTTTATTCTATTTAAACCCATGGTAATTCAAAATATGGCAAAGATTTAAGAACGGTGCCACAAAATTATTTAGCTTAACTCTTTCCTGCCTACACCTAACAAAGAAAAATGTTTTCTGTTCTACGAGTAGCATGAGAATATTTTACACCACTCCCAACGGAGCTCTTTTTTGGAGAGGAGTTTTCTAAGTATTCTTGTCCCTTCAACTTCAGCCTCAACTCAATGGGGCATCCCACCATTACCCCTTCTGCTGGACAAGACCTGTGAACCCTTACTCAGCATGAGTCCACACAGTCTTTTTAAAGCACTAGCAGTCTTTTTTATAATAATCATTGTTCACCATTTCAATAATTTAAACTAACATAAAAATTACTAACATTTTTTAAGCACTCTAGAATTTTAAATGGATTTCTGTAAACAAAGTTAGTAATCAAATGGTACTAAGACTTCTACTCCCAAAGTCTGTTAATAATAACTTGAAAATTTTATTTACAAGTTGCTTATACACAGAACAAACAAGGAAGTTCATTTCAAAATATAAAAATTTTTAGTACGCAACAAATTTTTCTTTACTAAAATCATTGACAATTCAACCACTTCACCACGGATTCTTGCTGTGAGGAGGATCATAAGTGAATGGGAGGGTCAGGACCTATTGTGCACTAAGGTGTGCACAATAAGTGTGTGCACTAAGGTCTCACTAAGCTGAGTCTCAGGCAGGGCCGGAATATCTTTGACCATTGCCACCTCAGCGATCATTTCCCTTCCCCTCGTCAGCTATGGCCAACATTCATTCGCTTTCATGGAAAAATTCATGTGGCTATAGCCAACGTTAGGTATTCTGCCCATGAAAACGCTAGCCAGCTATAGCCAACATTTGGTGCAAAAGGGTTCATATTATTGGGTGGATTTGCATTCATGCCACTCAGTGGTACCAGAAAAATATCTATATTCTAAAGGGTGACTAGAAATGGAAATGATATAACTAAGTTTTTAGGAGTGGGTTAAAATTATGAAGCTATGGATTACAGAGAGAAGTGGTTCAAAAATGGGGGAGAAGGAAGTGGAAGAGCAGACACACTAAAATGTGAATAGAGGAGAGATAACAAACAAACCATGACCTTGAATAAAAATCAAGGTAACCTATCAACTAATCAAGCAGTGAGATAAGCATAATGAATAATAAGTGCAATGCATAAATGGAAGAAATAATACTTCATTGGTATTATAACATCATTGCCATAAATATTATAACGACATAAAATGCCAATATGTTGTTAAGCAACCAACTATGTACCATGATACTTCATGCCCAAATTCAGTCCTGAAGCTAACTACCTCGGCCACCATGCCATTCGGTTGAGAGAGCGGATGCGTGGGTATTATATACTGTAGGAATGAAAGTTTTGGAGCTTTTTTCTCGCAAATGGCTGTCCATCTAGTCTTATGTCTGGGGCATTGTAACACTATAGGGTAGTGCTGCAAACATGCAGTCACGCTACGAACTTCATTTCCCAACCCTATCACTCCCTTTGAAAGATGGCTGGGCCACGTGCTGCAGGGGGATAAAAGCTTGATGATAAAGAGAGCATGAGAAGGAACACTTCAAGGAGACCAAGATAGAGCTCAAAAGGAAAAGTAAGGGAAGATTGGAGAAAAATGAAAGCAGAATTTGAGACGGCTTGTTGGCAAGGTTTAAGAGCTACTAGGTTTTCAATGGCCCAATGAGGAAGCAAGAGCAAATGAAGGAAATATTATAGTTGAAGGAGAGGCCAGAGTGATTAAAAAGATCTTCACTAATGGCACGATACCTATATCAATTGAGGGAAGGCTTCCCCAGCAGCTGTTGAACTTTCTTCTAGTAGGTACTACTATTGGGGAAGCTGCATGGATCAACATTCAAGACAAACGTTTTTTCCCCTACTTCAGAAGATATCTTCAGGTCATAGTGCTTTCACTTCTTACTTGCTTAAGTTTTACTGTGGATGCCTTCTGTAAGGGAGAAGAAATTGTTGGCTATGAATATTAAGCATGCAGCAGCACCAGTAGATCAAGAAGAATTTGTAATAATGAGCTGTAAATAATCGATATTCTGAATAAGGGAAAAAACGGTAAGATAATTACGGGATATAACAATATACTATCATCAGCAAAATGTTTTTCAATAGGTACGATGTACAAAAGCATCAAGCAGATGTTTACCCATAAGATTATGAAAAAAAATTAAGTAGCAGGTACACAAGTATACAGAGGATTTATTTCAAATCGAGTCATTCCATCTGGCAAAAATTGAACATACGAATTGACACATTACAATGGTTAACTCGTACTAACAATCCTTGAATAGCTAGCATAGTTGTAATTCTTGCCGATCTCACCGAATGCTTTAGGCAGGAATAAATAGTACAGAAGAGAAAATATTTCCACCTCCTTATTTACCCCTGTCATTTCAAAAGCCATCACAGCATTTAAGACACGACGTTGTCAATCTCCAAAATTCACGACGCTAAGGGGTTCGCATGTATCGTCACACTGGTTATCCTCGTTTCAGTAAGAGGTCTGTAGTTTTTGGGGTTTACAGGGAGTTTCTCCAGCTCTTCCAAGCCATCAAATCCATCAATTACCCTGTAAAACAAGTTAATTGAAACAATAACTCATCCGTAAACATTCGAATATAGCAGTTATACCAAAAGGACGGTACTCACTTTCCTATGATAGTATATTTTAAATCTAAATGCGGTTGCTCGGCATACGTGATAAAAAACTGACTAGCATTCGAGTTCGGTCCACTATTAGCCATCGACACTATGCCCCTGCAGCAGTGCTACAAAAAATATAAATTATTATCTAACACTTATAAATTAGGAATGAGATACTCAATAAAAACTGAAATACCTTCAAGTCATCTTTAAATTCGTCTTCAAACTTTCTACCCCATATTGAATTACCGCCTTTCCCGGTGTTGGTGGGATCTCCGGTCTGCACAATAAATCCTTTCATATTACGATGAAAAAGACAGCCATTGTAATAATCACTGGCACAGAGAGCCAAAAAATTCTGGAAAATACAATAATTCAAACATAGAGAACAGAAAACTCGGTCGCATAGCGGCGGATCGACCTACTTAACCCACGATCAATGAAAGTACGTACCTCACACGACTTGGGGCAAGATTCACAGTATAATTCAATTTTGATATCACCAACGTCTGTGTGGAGGGTTACCGCCTATAAAAAGTAAATATTATAAGTGCAAATAAAAACATTATCTGAAGTACGGTGCCACAACATAGGCCAAGAAAGGGTGAAATTAGAAACTTTAGGCGTTGGATAGAAATTCACACGCATTAGTACCATTTTAGATTATCCTCGACTATTTACAACAAACAACATACAATTGAATAAATTTTAAATTCAGGAAGTATTGACATTTTCAAAATTTTTGAAACATTACGATGCTTCCGTACTCGCAAAGTTGCCTGATGGGAGCTTCGTGACGTCATGTATTGATCGTCGAACTGAGTCGTTGTTCGCCATCTTGCAGTTTGTGGCATTAGTCACTCAAGAAAGTTAAAATAAAATCCCTAATCATCCGTCCTATACTGAATTCGGAAAGGATTATTTTCCATCTTATAATTTGTACCCACCTGGGCGGACCAAGGTAATCAGCTTATTCAATAGCCTAGTGGTCAGAAAGGTTGATTAATTCACTACGTCTATCCTGTAACTTAATACAGATTATTAGATGTTTTACGATGATGTGTCGATTCCGAGCTTAAATATAGGGAATATAGTTTTAGAAATAAGATTATTCCCATTCCTTTTTGTGGTATAACTTCTTATTTCGTTTACATTTGTTGGTTGCGTAATGAATGAGTTCAAAAACCTTACTGACAATGTTACAGCCAAATTCGTGAAGACGCTTTTTGTAATAAAAGTTAATTTTATCACTCTCATCGACGCTAGTTCCGTTCAAATTTTCCTTTTTTATTTCATTAGTCTTGTATTTCAGCACATATGCTGGGTTAATTAACTTATGAGATCAGTTTGAGGAACGCTACCTGTCAATTGTCAATGTTTTGTTTCAGTTAGTTGAGATTGCTGAATTTCTGTGACCATTTACTCATATTTCATTAAGTCTTACCTTTATGTGTTGAATTTGTGATTTCTTTTATTGCGATCGATGCCTAATTTGTCGCTTTGTGTAATTTCAGCCAAAAGGTTCGCTCTACGGGTCCGTTTCATCTAAATGGTTGTCTGTGGTCACTATGTCCACACTATCGGGGCTTGCAACGAAGGGGGAGAAAGGCAAATCAAAATTTCAGTCTTTGGATATCAATAGTTTATACAGGGTAAGTACTCGTTTCATATCCAGTATCAGGGTATCCATTTTGTTGTGAACGCCTTGCTGGCTATTATTTTTATTGAGGAGTTATCCAGTTGTTTTTATGGTTAAAATAACTGTCGGGAAGATGCAATGCCACACCCTTAATGAAATCAATGCAGGTATCGCCGTAGCCTTGTAACCCCCTATATTTTTGTGAACATCTGAATCGTCTCCATATTCGTATTCGGTTTTGGTTTGTATAACAAGTATATCTAGCTATCGGGCAGTGGTGAATTTGGAAGATTTTCATGTCATGGGTGTGATAACATTCACATCCACAGTTTATTCTTCGGATAAAGCGCTTTTGCTAAAGTGACAGGGGATATGGACGCTTGATTTATCATGTTTTATGCCAGTGATTTATATGGTTTCACAACCATCCAAACAGATATATTACTGGTAATCGTTATATTACTGTTAAAAAATATCTTAGCGAATTTTGTTGTTTTTAACATTGATATCGCCCTTCGAAAGGAGATAAGTGATTGCTACTAGAAGTACTTTTTGTTCCATGGATGTCCTTTTAAGGATATTAATTTCAATTCTTTGACATGATCAGTTATGCCTGCATTTATTTATTAATCCTGTTAGTTGGGGTTATGTTCTCTTAGGAGAATTTGTTAAGTTTTTGAGAAGATTTTTGTGGAATTTATGGTTTTCCCTTTTTTTGCCCAATCTACTCAGTCATTTCTCTTATTCTCCAATTCACATTATCTTTAGATCAATTATTAGAGTTGATTCGTTTTGGTTGAATTTGTTTCAGTATTGAATATTTTTGCCTTGCTTCTTGATATTTTCATGATTTGTATTCTCACTTTAATGTTACTGGTGTAATCTAAACCTAAACCAGAGTTTATATACAGAAAACTTGTGAAGTTTTGAACTTGGGAATCATTTGGTAGTGTAAGTTTTCCTTGATATATGCCTGTTCAAAGTGTAGTTATGCCCTTGGTAGGCTCTGAATAATTTGCTCTTACATTTAAATGCCTTTAGATTCTGTTTTTTCTTGAAAGTCTCATTTACATTTAGAAGTTATTATTAGATGCAAGTGAGGCATTATCATTGCTTTTCGTTTCTAGGCTTAAATAACTTCTATAAGCACAGTTGAGCCTGCAATAGTTTTCTCATGACAGATAGAAGAGTTGATTCAGGGTAGGGGACAAGGTTATCATGCCAGTATTGAAATTGCGTACGGTCAAAGATGAGTAAAAGGCTTCAGCAAAAAAGGGCATATACCCTTGAAAGTTTTAATGAAAGAAGGTCATTTCCTGGTATTTCTGAAAATTCACTTCCAATTAGAATGGCTTTTCGAGAAGATGAGGGTGTGGATTGTAAATGGGGCTCAGTGATGGGTTGAATAACATAAACGGTGCCCGGGGTTCTCCTCCCCCTTCCTTAATTTATGGCAAGAAACTTGCTTGCTCTGTATCATAATGATCTCTAGCTATTATGCGTATAGAATTTGAAAACGAAACTCCCTAACGGTCTTGACGTAGCCTTAATCTACTATTCTGTGCCTGTTTAGTGTGGCACATTTTTTTTATGATTACTTAAAGAGGGCTGCTTCAAGATGGTAATTTGTTCCACAGGGCCATTCAGAAAGGCAATTATCTTAATGTGAACCAGCATATGTTAGAGTGGGTTGGAACATATTTCAAAATAATGATTATACAGTTTTGTATCTGCATTACACAACTTTGCTGGTAACCATTTTACAAATGTAATTGAAGTATTTACAGGGAAATTCATCAGCACAACGGGTAGTGGGAAGGTGAAATTTCAGACGTCTTTCTGAAAATATCATGCTAAATATGAAATTGCAGAGGAGAAAAAGCATTTTCTTAGACCTTGTTTTTACCTATGGAATTCTAACACAAGTGTGAACTTGTAGGTTATTCTGTTACAATTAACAGATGGCTGGTGTATAGATGTTGATTTCCATAAAAAAAAGCTAGAATGCTTGTTATAATGTTGACTCATTGTTTAGTGGTGTACTCGACTGGTGGTATTTCTTTATTTTACTTAAAAATAGGTCCAAATCCGTTGGTTAGTTGGATATTGTGCTCCATTCAAATTATCTTTTACTTCTGGATGTTCACGTGTTAAAAGAGCCCGTTAAAGACCCTTAAGGAGGTTTGCAGTGAATTATGTAAAGATTGAGTCATTCAAGTTTAATGAGTTACCTTATTTCTCCAAGTATAGTCCCGATCCAAATATAGTCCCCTGATTTTTGAGGCTCCAGTTTTGGGAAAAAAATTAAAAAACTGCCAAGGAAGCCTTATGTAGAATATAGTCCCCCTTACTTTTTTCCTGGGCATTTTGGGGGAGGTGTTACTGCCCCTCACTGGGTACACCCATGCACAAATTACATTTCTATGAATGCTCTTAATTCACCTTAATTATTTAAATTGCGATAGAAGGACATTTAGTAATATGTGGATGTTGGGGATATACGACTAAGTCCAAATTCAAGTTGAGTTGAAGAGGAAAACTTTTCTTTGGCTAATTTTTATTGATTGACCGGAGGAAAGTGGTTGATTTGAAGGTAGTAGTTTATGATAAAAATGCTTATAATTTAGATATGTACTTGGGACGTTTAATTGTCAATGGCCAGAACTAGTTTTAAATTAAAATTGTTTAGTGTTCCAATTTTTCCTAATGAAGTACCCTGTTCCCGTCCGATTTCTGGGATAGAAGTAAATTTAATGACTAATTTTGAGTACAGGATTGAAAAGCAACCTGGTCTTCACTGCTGGGATATAAATTACAGTGCATTGGAAAGAGTAATATGCTATTCTTGCTTTTTTAAAGCCATCATGTGATGTCCAATTATGAAATTGGCCATGAAAAAAATGTCTTAGCCATGATTCAAACCCTAATCTCCTGATTACCAATGATTAAAAAGTACCGTATTCATCTGAATATAGTCCCCCCCCCCCTAATTTTGAGGCTTGAGTTTTGGGAAAAAATTAAAAAAATGGGTTTGAATATAGTCCCCCCCTTAACTTTTGTCATGGGCATTTTTGGAAAAAAGGGGGGAATATATTCAGACATATACGGTACCATTTTTCATTTCCTAGTCATCTTCTTCCAGGCAGGGATGAAAAGCAAGTTGTAGACGTCTCATTTCCACCTTGTCCTTGTTCTCACGTCCAGATCGTCCTTGTTGTCAATAACTTGCTACCCATGCACTTGACTGCATACAAAGTTACTTGTTTAATGCACTTATCTAAAAAAATGTCTGTTTCTGGATGGTGACTACGTAGGGTTTTCTCTCCGACAGTGGCTTAGTAAGCATGACCTCCGTTTTCTCTGCTAATTAACAATTATGCATTAGGAAAACATTTTTTGTCATTTATTACCAAAGACTTGTAAAAATAATCTTTATCTTGATGAGATTTTCAATTTTTATTCTGTGTTAAGGAAGGTCTTATTGTAATTTTTGCTTCCTGTTGAAGTAGACAATGAAAGCTGGTTTTATGATGGTTATTTATGAAATCAAATAGTCAAATCAAAAAACTTCAAATTCTATGGTGTGCATAAAATTTTACAGTCATTAGGATCACCCTTAAAAATATTAAAACTTGGTAATGCAGTGTACTTTGATTAATTTGCTCAACTGGCTTCAACACACATCATTATCACTGGACTCCATCCCATTCTCAAGCAAACCTGGATGGGCTGTGGGCTACTCTGAAGTTTTATGTCACCTATGGTATTAGGTGAAGGTCTGCTTATCATTAAGAGTGATAGTTCATGGTTCACAGGTGTAACACTATAAGTTTTAAGAACGAATTGGCATTATCCTTTGTGTTATGCTTTCTTTCTTATCATAAACGGTATGCGTGGTGTTAGATAAGAAAGAGTATACCAAATAGCAAAATTACAAAGTTAATTACATGACTGTCCACTTACGCAATTCCTTTCCTACCCCCAGTTCCATAAGTTTTTCATTACACATTATTGCAAATTATGAATCAATCCATTAGTCAGGGACTCAAAAGAAATCAATTAGGGATACAGTGGAACCTCGATCTATCGTTTTTCAGGGGATGGACGAAAAAAAAAAATAAATGCAGGAAAACGATCAATGCAGGAATGTTTGGCTAGGTTGCCTATCTCCCAAGAAAAGCAGGATTTTGGCGTGTGATTACATTATTTATGAAAGGATTCAAATGAGATTTTAGCTGATTACAGGAATGTCAGTACATTATCAAAACACGAAGGTCATATTGTTGATTCGACTAATATCTCTTTCAAATATCCTAAAGGAACACGCCACCTCACTAAAAAATGTTTGCACTCTACTCGGCATTTGCACTGCTATTATGGATTTGTCAAGTGTAAAAATTCTTATCCATCAAATGCCATTTTGAGTACAAGTATTTACAAGAGCAATGTGCATGTTATGCCCAAAATAACCACTTTTGCCGGTGCAGTGATTGGTTGTGAGATGGATCACAAAGGTCAAAAATAGTTTATTATCTGAAATGTTCATCTCTAATAAATATATTTTTGATATAATAGAGGCAATGTGTAAACCGTGAGCAATGTTGCGTTAATTTTCAGCGGCACACCCACCTTATCCTCGGCTTCATCCCACTTCTTGTTTTCTCCAGGTAGCTCACTCTACCCCGAACCTGCTAGCGGACCCGAGGCATTCTGCAATATTCACATGCTTCTAGTCCGGATTCTTTTCTTAATCTTCAATTATTTTCAGCCCATCTTTTAAAGTTCTCACTTGTTTCTTCGGAAGGGCCATGGTCCGAAAACTGATAAAGATAAAACTAATAAAAATGAGACCTGACTTTATTAAACCAACACAGAAAACACTCGCTGGTTCAAAGTCGACCCACCCTGGAAAGTTGAAGCATGGCCATATGACTGTGCCATGAAATTTTTTTTCGTAAAGAGAAGGCAACTTACCCACTCATTTCTAAGTAGCGCAACCCCAGATGAGCAGTTGAATTGGGATTGCTAGAAGGGAGAAACAAAATATCCTGAGAAGATATCCCTTTGTCAGTAACTCTGACAAGTGAGACTTATAGTATAACTCGCAAATTGTACCCTGACGTCCTGTTTTCGGAAAAAATACTGCATCAACTGCCAAGATGATCTGATGCGAGGATATTGAGTTTTACCAGAAATCACCGTAATATTTTTCCGACTACATATTTCCTTGCTTAAAATGCTTAAATGATGTTAGAAATATGTCGTGTTTGGTCTCATTCTTTTTTGAATTATGTGCACATTAATAATATTTCAATGTAATAAAAGTATAATACCAAATGCCAAAATTCATTGTTAGACACCTTTTGGGCTAATAGGTGATTCAGCCAGCAGTTGACCTCCAGAAACTGGGAACTTGGAAGTAGGAAGAAATAAAAATTCAAGTAAAACAAAAAATTGCATGGATTTGGTGATTTTATCCTCCTAAATAGCCTACTTAAAAAATTTAAATCAAGCCAAAGGTATTTTGAGTGAGACTTGTGTATAAATATAAGATGCATGTAAGATCAGGCACCTGACGATGTAAACAAGTTACGAAACCTGGGTCATGCCCATAATTAAATAACAGTGAATGTTACAAAGTTTTTATTTTTATGCCCGTATGCCTAAAAAGGTCCTCACTTTTTCCACCCAAGGATTTGTTTGCATCAGTGTGGGTAGAGTTTACCTCAGGTTAAATTTCAGGTATGTGCAATTCACAAACTCGGGGTGGGCAGTTCTTGTCCCTGGGTGGCCTCTTAAGGTTCAGAATTTTTGCTCGGGGTATCTGAAGGCTAAACTGGGGTTACTACCTGTAATAATGAAAACATTTGATACCCCTTAATCCACCTAGGTACTCTAAAAAACACTTTTATTTAGCTTATTTTTCTTTTTATTTATATTAATCTTTGTATTTTTAGCGTATGTTTCTTCTCCTTCAATTTTTTTTCCATACTTCCTCAATTCAAGAAATATTCCATTCTCCTACACACTATCATATGAAATCTTCCATATCATTGCGTATGCAGTGATGAAGTTTTTCATCAGAATAATTGGTGTGGAACAAGTACAGCTATGTATCTTAGATTTTCATGAAATTTTAGCTGTATGAGAATACTTAAATTTTTGTGTTAGCAGAATTTTTTTCTTCAGTGTTTGGGGTTTTCTTTCCTTTTTTTGGGTAGAGGTAAGCAGGGTCTTCATCCTACTGATGTATGGTTTTTTCATGAATGTTCAATTGCCTAGTTGCTATTTTAATTTTAATATTTTATAAAATAGATCTTGAGTGCAGCTAAATGCCGGAAAACAATTTTTTTAATGGTTAGGAATGGTAGATCCCAATTGTCAATGGGAGGGATGTAAAGAAGAGGGAAGTGAAAGCTGTATTATGTGAGATTTTGTTGGAAAAATAAGATTTTTTGGGCTCAGACTATGACAGGGAGTGGGAGAAGAAATGGCAAATGCAATGGGTATGAGGAGGTGCACAGTTATTTTCACGTTTCAATTTTATTTTGACAGAAACAAAGATAATGTGTGTTGATATTTTTTATTTGTGGTTGACCTTATGGCTTTTACTGAAATGCTTGGAACATATACATACAGGATGTTGTTTGCTCCATGGCTGACTATCACTGACAAGTGTCAGTTATTTATTTCTTTATTTAAAACATTCTTCAAACATAGAATTAGCACCAAATCACAGTGAAAATTTTAACAAAAAATTGAACAGGTCAAAATGAAATAACAATTAAAGACCATCAAAGAAGAAACTGAATATGAGAGAGTATTTAAAATTGCTGACAGATTAGACATAGCTTTTGTGGTGACATTGTTGCATGATAAATAAAATGGATCGGCATAGTGAGGGAGTGAATTAAGAAGAGAGGATAGGTGATATAAAGATGAGCGCTTGGTTAGACATATCCCGGTAATACGTAGATGGGGTAGGTAGTGTGAGTGGGTGATCACTAGTACCAGGGACATCGCCCGTTATAAGGATTCGGCTTAGAGGCTGCAACAGAGAGGCTGGCAGTTCACCAGGACTTTGACAAAGAGATGGTGGAGTACTGCAGATTGGCATGCAACAATCCTTATGGCATGGAACCAGAGTACTTAAATTCCTGTAGCTAAAGCAAATGATGAGAATGTGATCCACTTTTGATTGGGGTGATGGGTAATATAAATTCACTCTCACACAGTGAGAGCTGAACTAATCCCAGAAAGATAGAAAAACACGAGTCTTCACCATGTGGGCCACGATATTAGATGCTCAACACATTGACTGCTGCTCTGGACATAGTCACCATCGCTGACACTTCCTGCCTCGCCATGCCGGTCAAGTGACTGACCATGGAGCGACTGAATCCTAAGGGGCATATTGAGCCAAAGATTACCAGGAGAGATGTTTTTGGCATGGACTATGACTGAAGTGCTCATTATGGCCGAATTACTTTGAAATAGTGAAAAATCATTATAGGTTCTTGGAATGATATTTCTACATGACATATATTAATAATATGTAACTGATGAAATCGTCCCTGGAAATATTTATTGAAATACCATGGTGGTCAAGGTGTCAACCTTAAATTTTGGAGCCAACAAGTATCCCTCATGAAGTGCTACTCAAGAATTTCATTTGTACTTCGTAGGTGTATTTTCCCTAATGGAAAACCATGTGAAATCTCCTGTACCCTTTTCACATGAGTAATTGCAATTTGAAAAGTAGTATTAGCAAACTCCCACCGTACATTTTTACCCAGGTGGACTATATTATTTACCTTACTATAATTCACAAAGTTGGACCTGTGTGTTATTGTTGAATGTGCATTATTATTAGGAGTTCAACTTAGTGGATGAATCCATTTCCTTCATAACCCCCTTTCCTGCAACATTGGACTTTGTGAGAGACGAATGAAACTGGTCAGCCTTTATATACCTATTGTGTTTTTTGTATTTGATTTGGTGCAGTGGGTGGTCTAACTACTCCATATGTTAAAACATCTTATTTCAAGAATTTTAACTAACATGACTTTGAGGGAGGAAGGATATAATAATGATGTAGGAGATGTCACAACAATTAATTCTGGGAAAATGAAAATCTTCATGTTTGATGATTGAGGAATTATGAATGTTATGGAAAATTAGGAAGGAATAAAGCAGATTATTAGGCTTATATATCTGTTATGCAGAGATCATGGGAAGAGTGATGTGGAGATTAAGTCAAGAATACCTTTTGGGGAGAATTTATTGTTAATGAGGAGTGGAATTTTTTTAACTGCATAATTAATCTAGAACTAAGAGAAATGTGTATGTTGTATGAATATGAAACCTAGGCTTTGGGAAGAAGAATGAAGGTCAAGGTAATTGACTTGGAGATGTGTGTGTGGGAGGCCAGAGAGAGTGAAAAGCATGCAGTAAAAAATGAGGTGGTGCTGGGAAGGATTTTCAGAGGAAAGGACAAAAAGTGAATGCAATGAAAAACAGAGAAAGTAGCTTTTTGTTTGGTCTTAATTTAACAAAGATGAGGCAGGGTTCCCACTCAACCGTGAAAACCTTAAAACCGTGAATTAGCCGTGAATTTCGTCTACCATGAAAAAACCTGGAAAAAGCCGTGAATTTCGTCCTAAAACCTTAAAAATCTCTCAATCTTGATAATAATACCTTCCCAGAAATTTTCAACTCTGTTCGTGGCGAGCGCACTTCTATTCATTGTGGCGAGCATCGTCGCATGGGTCGGAAAAGCGTGGGAACGAATGTTGCCTGAAGAATAAAAAACATCTTTTCCCAGCGCAGGCCTTTTCTCTCCCCCCTCCTGAAATATGACACCACTTCTCATCAGCTTGTTTACTTTCCTCGACTGGCTTGGTTTCCCCTCTCTCGGTCACTGCATAGTCCCCTTCCACCCAATTAGGCTTCCCACTGGCTGCAGCGACCACTTTCAAAACTAAATCTAGATGGCATTTGTTTCGAAAAATTTGAACGTTTATTCAACACCCTCAAACCTGTGATTGGAAGACCGCTAACCTTGACAACCTGCTATGAGCTGTGGACACGACGCTCCCTACGTTTGAACCGGGCGACAGCGAGCTTTCGGCGCGACGCACACTGGGCTAGAATCGAAAAAACCTGGCCAAAACCTCAAAATCGATTTTTTTGAGCTAGAAAATTGAAACTTCGCATACACATTCCCAAATAAATTGTGCATAACTACCCAGATTATTTCGGTCCTTTGTTTTCACTTTAACAATATATGTGAGGTCAAAGTTGAGCAAATTTAGCGAAAAACGACCACCCTCGATTTTTTCTGAAAATTGCCGACTTTATCCTCAAGCAGTGGTTTTATAAATAGTTTTATCGACAAAACTGTTATACCATCTTAATTGACATTTCTTATTCTTTCATTTGAAGGGTTTTAAAGATTTTATTTCATCAATAACCATAGATACATTACAAAATGGCGGAGCCTGTTTTCAACCCATTTTTTCACATAAACGTAGAAAAAAAGTAGACATTGTCACCGGCTTACACTAAGTAACTTATATCATGTCGTTTTTTGAAGCTTCTATATTGTGAATCTAAAGTCAAACCTTGCACCAATTTGCAACCCCGAATTTTAAATAGATTATTCGAACGCACGGACGACACCGGTTCTGGCCGGCGGCGGTGGAGAGTACGGCGACGCGGCAAGCGGGTGGATGCAATATGGTCTCATTCACTTTTATGTGTGGATAACAGATATATTAGTGACAGAAAATAATCACCAGAAAGTAAAATTTATAAATATTGCTACGAATGACTCTCATTATGCAATCGCTGGGCACTGCAAGAGGTGCACTGAAAGGTTTCTTTCTTTGAGTGCATTCCATGGGGAATGGACTTAAATCGCGTGCTTAAAGTGGGGAAACGGACTCTTTTATTAACAAACAAGCTCTATTTCTAGGCAAGAGCCCTCAATGACCCATAGCCTCCACTTCCTAACCTGCCATACATATTTAAAGGCCTTCTGACCACGGTCGTTTTACAGTATTGTTGTAGTGCCGAGCCCTTCGAACTTGTTTTTGGTTTGAACTCCTGCTAGCTTTAAAAGTTTCGGAAGGCATATTACTCACATCAAATAATTTATTCTTCCTTAGAAATACAGTTTATATTAATGTATGCCTTATGCTCAATTTAAAGTATTGATTTAAATCTCTTACTTATATATCAACCGCATTATTCTTATTAAACTGCGCTGCTGACAAAATGGTTATTTTTCAGAAATATTTTACCATATAAACATAACATAAACAAAAGCAACACAATTTACACTTTTCCCAACTAACATACTGCAATTATCACTGTCAGCAATAAAAGGTTACTGTTTTTCATTCACTATCTGACGAGTTTTTATCACTTTCACTGTCTGAGCTAAGGCATTGTTTTCCTTTTTCACCAGATCCATTACATTACATCCTTTTTTACCAGATCCATTACATTTTTCGGCAAGCTGTGTGTTTCCTCCAGATTAATTGGCGTAATGTTTGTCATTATCAGTTATGACATTAGGAGTTGTCTTCGGAATAAATCCCTATTTGTGGCCACTCGTGCCATTTTTCTAGTCAACCGTTCACGGAACTTTCTCACGTCCTTATACCGTGCCTATATCGCTTCCCCTGTCAGTTGTCGCAATTAAGAATGGACTCTTTTGCAATGTCAGCTCCTTGAATGAAGACCTTATGTACGGTTGGTGGCATACCATAATTGTATTTAAAGCGTCAGTGTGAGAGAGAGAAAATTAAATTATTTGGAGAGGAAATCTAGAATAATTGTGATGACTTTTGAATACTCGTGCCTGTTTCATGCTTGGCCTAAGGATCAGCATTTTTTACCTAAACAAGAAGGCACCAAGGTGCTCACGAGCAATAATTCATGAGACATAGGCCCTCGTTCCCACGTGTGATTATATTGCGCATGTCCTAACTGCTGTCAAAGCCGTGTTTGCAAATTTAAGTGCACTTTATATGCGACGCGAAACTTGGATCTGTGGAAATGTACGTTAAGATTCGAGTCGCATAAAGATGCAGAAACATTTTTGGAAACTTCTTATATAACCTCTGCTACAATAATTTCACTCGGGTAAATGAAATCATATACTCGCGTCACTTTCTCATCGCTGGGGTTAATATTATATCCCTGGCATTTCAGATTTTCGAAGACCCTTGCACCGAAATTTTGTGAGCTGCATGGGCACAATTACTTAGTCAGAGGGCCTCTTAATCTGACATAACATAATACTCGGGGTTGCATTTTATCCACTTGGCAAGAGTTCTTGCCTCCGAGGATGGCCACTGTATCTTCCTTTTGCATTCGTTTTCCTCCTAGTCGTTCTCTCGATACAACCCTGAAAACATGAATTGACGTCCATCTGCACTGGCTAAACTAGAGCAACATGTAAATTGTGCTGCATAAGGAATAGTTATTAATTGCTTTAAATCAAGAATATAAATTAAATAACCTTACTGGATAAGAATAATGAACTCTTCAAGCACAAAGACAGTACTTGATTTGGCAAATTTCGGCAAAATCAAGTACTGTATTGAGCCATTTTACATCACGTTTAAGGAATATATTATCTGTTATTGTTAAAAAGTTTATTAGCTAGTACAAGAGTCCGTTTCCCCACTTTAAGCACGCGATTTAAGTCCATTCCCCATGGAATGCACTCAAAGAAAGAAACCTTTCAGTGCACCTCTTGCAGTGCCCAGCGATTGCATAATGAGAGTCATTCGTAGCAATATTTATAAATTTTACTTTCTGGTGATTATTTTCTGTCACTAATATATCTGTTATCCACACATAAAAGTGAATGAGACCATATTGCATCCACCCGCTTGCCGCGTCGCCGTACTCTCCGCCGCCGCCGGCCAGAACCGGTGTCGTCCGTGCGTTCGAATAATCTATTTAAAATTCGGGGTTGCAAATTGGTGCAAGGTTTGACTTTAGATTCACAATATAGAAGCTTCAAAAAACGACATGATATAAGTTACTTAGTGTAAGCCGGTGACAATGTCTACTTTTTTTCTACGTTTATGTGAAAAAATGGGTTGAAAACAGGCTCCGCCATTTTGTAATGTATCTATGGTTATTGATGAAATAAAATCTTTAAAACCCTTCAAATGAAAGAATAAGAAATGTCAATTAAGATGGTATAACAGTTTTGTCGATAAAACTATTTATAAAACCACTGCTTGAGGATAAAGTCGGCAATTTTCAGAAAAAATCGAGGGTGGTCGTTTTTCGCTAAATTTGCTCAACTTTGACCTCACATATATTGTTAAAGTGAAAACAAAGGACCAAAATAATCTGGGTAGTTATGCACAATTTATTTGGGAATGTGTATGCGAAGTTTCAATTTCCTAGCTCAAAAAAATCGATTTTGAGGTTTTGGCCAGGTTTTTTCGATTCTAGCCCACTGTGCGACGTTACTAATTCTCGCGCGTTGCGGCCTGAAAACGAGAGAAGATTTCCGCTTATGGCAACACAGCATTACACGATCTTCGCATGCGTCGACCTGGACCTTGCCAGTTTTACGTCTCAACCGGAAAGTTTGTGTGGAAATATTTGACGAGTGATAAAGTAATGTGAAAGTGAAAATAACATGTTTCAGCAGGTATTATGTCTTTATATATGTATTTCAAACCAAGTGAATTATAATGTACCTATTTGCACCTATCTAAGACAAGTTTTTTTTCTCCTAACTCCTGCAGAAAAGATGTAAGACGAACCCTCGAGGGTTCGTCTTACAATCGAATGCAAAATTCTCGACGTCAATCGGGTTGCATAATTTTCGTCGGAAAAAATTATGGATACCTGAGGTTGCAACCTAATATATATAGCTATACAACGAAAAATCAACGTCAAGAATACCTGAGCAGTAATTTAGCTTATTTAATTTTGTGTTTAAGTGAAAAACTATTGCCATTTTAGGCAGCAGGTAAAGCGTGCGTGCCAATCAATCGCCGGGTGCACTTCTGCCGTGTCCGCGAGATCGCCTGCTTTCCCCCTGGGTTCGGCTCCATTCAAGTTAGAGCTTGATCAACTTACAAAATGTTTGTGTGATCGATTACAATTTACCTAAATTTTAACCAGAGGCGGATCCAGGATTTCTTTCTGGGGAGTGGGGAGCACAAGCAAAGCCGTATCCAGGATTTTGTTCTGGGGGGGCACAAGGATACCTCATGATACAAAACGAGCGCAATGATAATGTGACCGTATTCAAAACCTTGCATATTTTTTAAGTGTCTGGGGGGTATGTGTCCCCGTGCCCCTCCCTAGATCCGCCTAGGATCGTAACGTAAGCCTCAATGCCGTCGCGATATAAACTGCTACAAAGTCGTTCCATTTTTCCCAGAACAACAGTATGAAGGGAACATGATTTGCCTCTGATTAGAGAGATCGATTCAGTTTTGGTTTCAGAGTATTACGGTAGCAGAGAAGTCATTACACTGCCGCTTTCAAAAGAAAAGTTATACGGTGGAACCTCGATCTGTCGTTCCCGCATTGATCGTTCGCCGTTTCTGATCCCAAATAAAGTTCCTTATAGACAATGTAATTTTTTCCCGCATCTATCGTTCCCCGAAGTATCGTTTCTTGCATTGATCGTTTGAGATCGTGGTTCCGACGTATAATTTTCCCGCATCCATCGTTAGACGAAAATGAGACGAAATAAATACAATGTGTCATTTATGGCTAATAACGAATAGCACATAGTTGGAATCTTCCCCAAGAGATGGAACTACCATTGGGAGAAGCTCAGTGCCGTGGGAAAGTAACATTAGCGCATTTCCCAAGATCCGTCATCCCCCTCCATTCAGCATTCGCCTCCCCCCTTCTGACGCTTTCCTCTTCTTCAAAATAAAAAAAAGGCCCCAGCTCGCGCAGGGATTGTATTACGAAGACTTTAGCTTCGAAAAAAATATCGAGTTACACGAGAACAATAGAAACGTGTTTCGCGCTCCCCCCTCTTCTCACCCACTGACCTTTTTCAGCCTAACTCCTTCAAAGTTCCCAGTTCCTGGAGGTCAACTGCTGCATGAGTCCCCATTAGCCCAAAAGGTATCTAACAATGATATACAGCAATTGCTATTATGCTTTTATTAGATTGAAATGTTAGTAAGTTGCACGTAATTAAAAGAAAAATGAGACCAAACGCGATCAAACGTATTTTAAGCAAGGAAATAGATGAAAAAATACGATGGTGATTTTTGGCGAAACGCGATATCGTCGTAGCTGAGCTTCTCGGCAGTTAATTCGGCATTTTGTCCCGGAAACATGATATCAGGTTGTTATCAGTTATCAATTTACGAGCTATACTATAAGTCTCACTTGTCAGAGTTACTGACGAAGGGATATCTTCTCAGGATTTTTGTTTCTCCCTACTAACAATCCGAATTGATCTGCTCATCTGGCGCTACGATAGTTAGAAAAGAATGGGTATCTTTAGGGTAAAAAATTTGATGGCGCAGTCATATGGTCACGCTTCGCCCTCTGCAGTATGCTCTGCGTACCCCTGTACGCGATAGCATCAGTTCCGAACTTCACCTCGTACGAGTGGTTCCCTACTTTCCAGGGTGGCTGGACTTCGAACCACCGAGTGTTTTCCATGTGGGTTTAATAAAGTCAGGTTTCATTTTCACTAGTTTAATTTTATTCGTCTTCGGACCTTGGCCACTCCGAAGAAACTATTGAGAACTTTAACAGATGGACTGAAAATAATTGAACACGAAGAAAAGAATCCGGGCTAGATGCGCGTGAATATTGCAGAGCGCCTTGGGTTGTCTGCTAGCACATGACGGTAGGGGTGGGGGTAGAGTGAGCTACCTGGAGAAAACAAGTAGAGATATGAAGGCGAAGATCCAGATGAGCGTGCCACTGACGTACACACTACCTCAATTATATTAAAAATATATTCATTAGACATGAACAATTCAAGTAATAGACTATTTTTGGCCTTCGTCATCCATCTCACAACCAGTCACTGTGCCGGCGAATGCGGTTGTTTCAGGCACAACATGCACATTGCTCTCGTGAATACGTGTACTGGAAATGGTGTTTGATGGATAAGAATTTTTACATCAGACTGAAATCCATGATAGCAGTGTAAATTCCGAGTGGAGAGCAAACATTTTTTTAGTGAGGTGGTGTTTTCCTTCAGAATTTTGAAAGAGATATGGGTCGAATCAACAATATGACCTATGTGTCTTGATAAAGTACTACTATTCCTGTTATTATCTAAAATATTGTTTGAAACCTTTAATTACTCGCTAAAATCTTGCGTTTCCTGGGACATAGGCAACCTAGCAAAAAAAATAGCATTGATCTTTTTTCCGCATTCATTTTATAATCGTAACGTTATTAGGAAAAAAAAATATTCCCCTAGTGGAGTTCCAAAAAAGGAGGGTAGTCTTAGAATCGTGTTCGTCTTAGATTTGTGCTAATACGGTGTATGAAATTGTTTTTCGATTTATTATGTTCTATAAACAATTTTCATAAAATATTTTCCGTTAAATAAGAAAGAATCAAATTATTATATTCTAGAAACAATTTAAATAAAATATTTTCCGTTAAGTAAGAAAGATTGGGGTGGGGGAAATTCGGCTACTGTGCAGTAATAACAACGTGCGCAAAAAACAATCTCTCGGCGAGGAATTGAGAAAGGACCTCGAGTGTCCGGACGGAAGAAGGTCCGAAGGGTATTCGGCGTCGAGGCAAGAGCGCGGTTGGGCTGGTCCTTTAGTCGGCCCTGAATTTTGCAAACGATAGATCACGTCATAACAGATATCACTTTTCATTGCGGCGTTAACATTCACAGCGTTTGCCACGTACGTTAATTTTCTGTTGATATACGGCCAGTGATTTTCGTATTTTTGGCTTATTAACGGACCGTGAATTTAGCGAAATTGTGACCGTGAAAACCTGAAAAAAACCGTGAAAACATGAAAAATAACCGTGAAAACCTGGAAAAAGCCGTGAATTTCATTATTCAGGTAGAGTGGGAACCCTGTGAGGTGTTTCATTATGGCAGTATAGGGAGTATTAAATGGAGAAAAGAGTGAAAGAAGAAGGTTGGAAATTGGAAGTGCAGACTTGCGACAATGAGGAAACTAAGGAAGTTGCATGGAAAAAGATGAAATGAATACTGTTTTGTACTTTTCATTAGGTAAAGTAGCATTTGATGGTAGAAAAATGAACCACCGCATACTTGATGACTCGGTCATCACAGGGGAAAAGTGAATAGACTTGTTAAGAATGCTTAGCTGTGTAGAAAGTAGAGATGTGCGAATAGTATCCGCGAATACTCAAATACCTCGAATATTAGAAAGTATTCGATATTCAAGATTTCGAATAATTAATCTCAAGGTACTATCTCGACCCCTCGGCCCCTCCTCTGATGCTTTCCTTCTCTCCGAAATCAAACAAAAGGCCCCAGCTTGCGCAGGGTTTGTATTACGAAGACCATAAATCAAGAGCTTCAAAAGAAAATATCAAGTTATAGGAGAATAATAAATCGTGTTTCACCCTTCCCTCTCTCCCCCACTGACCTTTTTCTGCCTACCTGCTTCAAAGTTCCCCATTGCTGGAGGTCAACTGCTGCTTGAGTCATCTATTAGCCCAAAAGGTGTCTAAAAATGACTTTCGGCAATTGATATTACACCTTTATTGGATTGAAATATTAGTGATGTGCAAGTAATTTAAAAAAGAATACGAACAAACACGACATATTTCTGACTTTATTTAAGCATTTTACGCAAGGAAATAAATGTCAAAATACGACAGAGACTTAAAATTCTGGCGAAACTCGATGTCCTTGCAGCTGAGCTTCTCGGAATTTAATGCGGTATTTTTTTCCGAAAGCGTATATCAAGTTACAATTAATGAGTTGTGCTATGAATCTCTATTGTTACAGTCACAGACTAAGGGATATTTTCTCAGGACATTTGGTTTCTCCCTGATAGCAATTTGAATACATCTTCTTATCTGGTGAGAACTTCCAAAGATGGACTGAAATAATTGAAGAAGAAGAAAATCCGGTGGAGAAGCACGTGTATTTTGCAAAATGCCTCGGATTGTCCGCTAGCCCTTGACAGTAGGAGTGGGGGTAAAGCGAGCTACCTGTTAAAAATAAGAAGTTGGATGAAGCCAAGTATCAGATGGGCGTGCCGCTGAAATGGCGTTTGGTAGATAAGAATGTATACATCAGAAAGAAATCCATCATAGCAGTGTAAATGCCGAGACAGCATGAAATCATATTTTCGCCAGGTGGTGTGTCCCCTTCGGATATTTGAGAGAGATGTTAGTTGAATCAACTATATGCCCAAATTGTTTACATAAAATGAGAATATTCCATTAATCAGCTAAATTCCTGTTTGAATCCTTTAAAGGAAATCACAATTACTCGCCGAAATCCTGAGTTTCCTGCTGCATAGGCAACCCAGTCAAACATTCCCGCATTCGTAGTTTTTTTCATCCATCCCCTTGTCTTATGCACAAAAGAGCTGTTATCATTTGTGTAAGATGCAGATAAAATAGGGCAGACTTGGTTGAGTTTTTTTTCTGGCCAACCCAGCAATCTCAATGTGCCAATGGAGAACGTCAGGAAAATAATCGCAGCAATCAAAAGAGATCTTTCATCAGCATTTCCATTTCCTTTTTTATTCAATTGCCCTTTTGATTCCCAAAATCCTTCAAAACTTTCTCACTTTTATAAAATTTAAATGTGACTCCTGGTGTTTTGAAACTTTTTTTGAACTGCCAAAGCAATGGCTAATTCCAGTTTTTGGAGTCAATTCCTATTGTCGTTGGTCATTCAATCCTGAGATTGGTTGACTGCCGCCCTCCATCCCACCCTATGTAATGCTAGTTGGCTTACTTCATCTTATCTATTCCTTAGTGCTTTCTTATTTTATTTGTCCCTTGGGATTTTCCCTCTAGTTTTCCTTTAATTATATTCTTCACAAATCCATTATCCCTCGGGGTGTGACCAATCCATCTGGATGTTGTTTCTTCTACTCTTCTGTATACTTCTTCATTTCTTATTTTAGCATGTTGTACAGTGGCTCAGCTATTAGTTTTTATCCTGGTGCTGATATCCGAACACATTGAGTGTAGGCAGTGAATGAGCACTTCGTCTATAGAGCAAATATTTGCTCTATAGACCATGGCTAGTTCTATGCTCAATTTTGTCATCTCAAAAGAATATAGTCTGGCAATTCAGGCTGACCTCTTACCGGTCAAGATATTATAACGGCCTTAGAGGCTTCCACCAAATTTTCTGTTATGGGAAACTGGATGTGAAGTGGTATAAATAAATTATTCATGAAAATTCAGTGAAATTGTCCTTGGAAAATCAGGAAAAGTTAATAAATTTTGAAAATTGAAAAGCATACAAACCCTGGGTGCAGTTCAGCTTGCTAAACATGTAGCCTGTAGATATCATGTAGCTAGAAAAAAAGTGAGTTGATGGAATTCCTGCAATTTATTGTGACTTCAGAGAAATCCTAGGAAAAAATGGTAGTTTTCTTCCTTGGAAACTAAGTCGGTGAGATGTGCAACCAAGCAGCTTTAGTCTTGATATGTAATGTCTTCGCTATCAGGACCATCATAGCAGAACATAGGCATCTATGTGAAATATATAGGGGCCTAATTACCGTATTTCTCCGAATATAGTCCCCCCCCCCCCTAATTTTGAGGCTTCAGTTTCGGAAAAAGTTAAAAAAATGTGTTAGAATATAGTCTCCCCCTTTACTTTTACCGCAGGCATTTTTGAAAAAAAAAGGGGGGACTACATTCAGACATATACGGTATTTTAATTTTCATTTCACTTCCTTGAAATTATTTCTGTAGATTTCTGTACACCTCTTCACCAATTCAAGTGTTGAAAATTTTCTTTTTTCAAACAATATTCCTTGTTTTATTATCCTAACCAGTGCAGTACATAGCATTTGAAGGATGAGCTTTCATTTACCTCTTCAAATACTGTAATTGATAACAATTAATACTATTATTCTTCAGTTTTCATAGTAATTTTGTTGAAAAGAATTAATTTCAATCATGTATTGCCAAGGATTTTTTTTGCTTCTCTATGTTACATTAAACTCCGTGGTATCCTTGCATGGTCTATCCATGTTGCAGATTTCATCGTAAGCTGCTGCAAAGTTAAGTTGTTTCCTGCTTGTTCAAGCTGTACGATATTAACACTTCTGCTATATTAATAGATTTTTCATTACTTCATATATTATCCAGTTATGATGCCACAATGAGGTCTCGGAATGCTGTTCTTAAACAGGATTCCCACTCAACCGTGAAAACCTTAAAACCGTGAATCAGCCATGAATTTAGTCTACCGTGAAAAAACATGGAAATAGCCGTGAATTTCGTCATAAAACCTTAAAAATCTCTCAAACTAGATCGTAAAACTACGATTGACAGATGATAAGAAAAATTGATATTTGGATCATGTTTCAAGGCCGAGTCACGTGCAGACACTGTCCATACATTTACCTACACACGTGTATTCGAAGAGCAGTTATTGGTCCGTGAGCCATGGCAACACTTTGATCTTAAGCCAGTGATTAGAAGATCAGTAACCGGTAAAGTGTACAGTGACCCTGGCAAAAAATCAGACACTTCTTCACTTCCCTGCCACCCTGCTACTTCCATTTCCCCACTCACAGCCAGGCACTGCATTTTGCTAATGATAGACTAGATCAGGGGTCTCCAATTTACTAGGCCACGAGGGCCACATTCCAAGTTCCGAATCGCCCCGTGGGCCGGATGGCAAATTTGCCGATGACCGAAGTATTCGATACCTACATCTACTGAAGTATCCGGTGGCATATTTCTTATTTACAAGCAGTTGAAGGCGACATTGACGTGCGGTACAGAGCTGCAATGCTCCTAGCGGCATCTCACATAGTTAAACGAGCAAGAATTGCACGCTACTTGAAACGAGTGCGCAGGTCGTATTTTGGAGACCCCTGGACTAGATAGTTTTGTTGACGTCATAAAGGCTGTTTTACATGGGGCACGGAATTGTGCTGGATAGAACTGCAGTTATTTCTAAAATGGCGTGGAATTGCACGAATACATGAATGAAATTAGAACCTGGGCTGTTTTGCCATCTCACGTCTATGCATTTTTGCATGTGTTTTAGCAATTCACTGCTTTACACGACGCAATTTTGACTGCGCCTTCGTACACACGTCAGATTGTGTGAGTACTTGCCCCTTGTAAAACGGCCCTAAGAGAGAGCACTTTCATTGCTGCGTTTGCATTCAAATTTTGTCGTGTTTGTTAAATTTGTAGTTAATGTGCGACCAATGGTTGTTACACGATCAATATTTCTGTCTAAAATACCTTATCCACAGGCCGTGAATTCAACAACATTTAGGTCATGAAAACCTGGAAAAAATTGTGAATTTTATAATTTAGTTAGTGTGGGAACCCTTTTAATATGCCTCATGGAGGATTTTTGAAAAGTTATAGTAATAATAATTTTTATTAGCCCAAAGGACACAATACATCAAGATACATTTGAAAGTGTACATGGCACGTCAAAAGAAAACATTCATTAAGGAAATGTTACCATTCATTGTAAAGGTATTCTTTTACATTATAATAACACTTCTGTAGTAAATATGCTGAAACTGTCTTTTTAAAAAGGTTAAAACTATCTTTTTTTTAATGGATGCATGTCATTTGTTGTACAGTTTTGTGCACATGAACTTTGGCCCTCTAGATGCTAGTGTTAAGTTCGATAATTTGTCATGATTGTCATTGCATCTTCTGGTTTCATGTAAATGGAAGCTATTATTCCTTATAAATATCAGTATTCTACTCTCTAACTGCACTTTTCAGTTTACCTGTATGTCATGCTTAAGGAAAATTGTTTTTGATGTCCTCTGAACATCCCAGCATCTTAGATGGGTATTGTTTGTGGATATCTTGACATGTTGCAATATGGTAAATATTGCAATGCAATACTTGTAAATATGTGACTGAAATTTAAATCTTGCTTGTTATTTATTCGGAAAATTAAGACTGAGATGTGTACTCCTATCAAATTCCTCACTTACTTGTTGACCTAATTTTTGGTATTGCATCTTCAAGTTGTTATATTGGTAGGGAGGTTTATGACTTATTGGATCCGTTTTTACTACAGCATTACAGTATTTTCGGATTGCTTTAGAAATTGCTGATTTTGGAAGTCTGTATATGAGTGTGTGTGTGCACTCATTCCTCCATTAATATTCATATATCCATTTTATTACCTTAGGGTGAGTCGTTGGAGCCTGCACAAAAAACAATCCTCCGTAAACATGGAATGCAAAGCCTTGGTCGTGTGCCTTGCGCCCGCCGAGCTCCTGCCAACTTGCCCAGCCTGAAAGCGGAGACATCTGGAGCGGATCCACCAGTCAGTCTTGTTCCCTCAGGAGGTACAGGATGGGGTTCAAAGCCACCAGGAGAGGGAACAGCACCCTCAGCAACCCCAGCCTCCACTCAGGTTCCAGGACCTGCGGCTGTGGCCGCCCTTCTGCCCCCTGCAACGCTGCCCCTGACCTCCAGTACTACTCAGCCCACATCTCAAACACCTATTCCACAAAGCAGACAGCCACAACCTGTAACTGGCCCAGTCGGAGGTGCTGCTACGGTTAGTACTACTGGTATATTTTGACTGCATGGTGGTGCCAGCTTAAGTCCCAGTAAGGTTAGCTTACATGATGTTACAAGATTAGAGTGTAATTTATGGTAGTTGCCATAATATATATTGTCGATAGCCTCAATGATGAATGTTATCTTGGAACTGATAGCAATGATGTTCCAAAATCGAGCTTTTTAATTCTGAGAGGCTCTATTTTTAACTGTCTGAAATTTTACCTTTGGAATATTTTAAATTAACTACCGTCAATAGAAAAGAGAATGAATGGTCGTCACAGCTCAGCTCTCACCATGCATTGTGAAAGAAAATTTTTTGTGTATTTCTACCTTTCATTGTAGTTCCCAAATTGTGAACTGACTCTCGAAAATCAAATGTAGTTGTTATAATTTTGACTCATGTCAATGCAAAAAAAAACGTTTCAATTGAATTTTATTCATATAGAATTCACTTTTTTCGATAAAAGTAAGTTTAAACTTATTTTTAGTGAGATTATAATGACATTTCATAAGTATTTCGATATTTATAAAAATACTCAAAATGTGTCAATTTTCAAGTCACCTGTTATGCAAGGTAAATAATTTTTCCTAAGAGTAACTATTCCTTTTATTAAGTTTTTTTTCTGTCCCTATGAACGACAAAATTTCAATTAATAGATGTTACAGCTTATTTTTTGTCAGGAAGTCAACATTAAGCGAAAATCTGATCGGGAACATAATGTTGCGTTTTTGCAACTTAGGCTGGATCCAGTACACCCATGCCTCATATAGAACAAGGGATGCGTTCCTCGGGGTCTTTGCGCTATATGAATTTGCGTTATACGAGAGCATTTTAGCATTGGAAAGATAGGGATACGTTCCTGGTAGCACAGGTGTTAGGTATCTAATTTCCTCTAAACCATATGTATTCCCATAAATAGGCTTACAAGGAGACGTCGCCAAAGTGATGTTCAGGATCTGGATGCGGATGTTATTTTCTGAAACTATTAAGGTAAGGTAGAAAAAGTATCACGGCTTTCTTCCACGTAGGCCCGGGTTTGACAGATATTCGCTTGTAAAGATTTCGTGCAACATGAGATCCCTTGAGTAATTGCCACCTTCCATCTACGGCCGTGGCTGCACAGTCTAGGTTGCTAGACCTGTGGTAGGTGTCCCGGGTTCGAGTCCCAGTGTTGGCAATATTTTTTCTCTCTTCTAATTTTTGAAATCACTGTTACATTTTATCCCCATTCGTTTTATTTAGTTACTTCGCGATTTTTTAAATTTAATATCAATTTATGGATTTTAAACGAAACTACGAATTGTGCCTTACCTTTTGCAGAAACGCCATTGTAAATGCCAAACCATATATGAATGTACAAAATTTTGTACTCCATTGCACCCAAAAAGCTTTCGTGTATTTCATAAATAGTCATTAATTGTTGTAATTCAATTTACAATGATAAATTTAATGTCAATGAAAATATGTGAAAGACATGCTCATCTGAGAAAATATTCGCTTTGACTTATTTCTTTCAAACCGTAAAACATGTCTATTTTATTGTGGATTTAGGTAAAATAATACAACATATCTTTTGGAACATAATATCTTAGGGTTTTATTTATCCAATATGACGATATTTGTCATATACGTGGCATGAAAAGGCATAGGATTATATCAGACAGTAAAAATGGCATATCCCACGAGACTGCTATATACTGTAATGCCGGGTGCGTAACTGCATATAGATACCGGATTCGGCCAAAGTTGCGAAAATACAACATTTTGTTTTTTACCATAAGCAAAATTTTGAAGGCCCATATTTTCAATTTACCTTATTTAGAATGTTATCAGGTGAAATGAAGGGAAAAAATGATATATTTTCAAGTATTTGTTTACTTGGCCGGTAATGGGTTAACATTTTTTTTGTTGTGGAAAGCTAGAGAAGTACGTGGCAGATTGAAAAATGGAAAAATACAGGTCTCTTTATTTTTCCAACTGTTTCAAAATAGGCAACAAAAAATTGGTGAATATGCCCATTGCAGTTAGATTTGGAGGCCACAGACCTATGAAAATCAGGCCTTCATGAAGGTATATTGGCAAGGTACGGTTGGTTTTTATTACATTGCCACGTATTGCTTTTGATTTCAGGAATTTCCACAACTTTCTGGATCTCCTGGGACAGATGGTGTAGCAAACAGTGCCACCTCAGCTGGAAACAGCGTGAGTGGAGCCACTCCGACTGGGCCAAAAAGTGGCACAGTAACGGGTGTGGATGTGCAATATGGTCCTGGGCCAAGTTTGCGACCTCAAAGTAAGTGTAAAATATTGGTTTTTTAAACTAACTGGTCTTTTTTTTTTTGTAATCCCTAGTGCTGCATAGATAATGTAATATAACAGTGAGTGATGAAGTTATTTGTCTTACTACCTATTAGATACGCTTAATGCTACTTTTAGATAAAGTCACTTGCAATGTAATAGGCTGTTTTCCAATTCGCAACTATTCACCCTTTGTGCACTTTTCGATCGTCAACTTACGGATGTGACAACAGCAAGGGTGGATCCAATCGGCGAGGGTGCAAGGGAGGGAAGGGTAAGTGAGCAAGGGAACGTGGATGCTCCCTCGCCACCGTGCCCTCCTAGGAAGTGGACGTGAAAATGGTGGCAATGGAAAAGTCAGAAATCTTGAACTGGAGTTGTAAGTAATTTTGTGTTTATTATGTGCAGAGAGTGTCCAATCGGTGCCAGAAAAGTCAAAATATTAAGCAGCCTAAATTACAAACGTAAACAAACCGAGAATCAGGGTGAAATTGAATCTTAAATCAACCACCAGTTGTCCTTGACACTACCCTGCGCTTCATATTTCGTTACTGTCAATAGTTCACATTATTTCCGTTCACATTTTACGGCGCCAGTAGAGTATGAGGGAATGAGTGCACACTACGTGGATTGGAAAACGGCCATAGTGTTTGTCACTTAGGTTGGGAAGTTAATATGAGTCCCCTTTATTTTCAGCTGACACAGTCCCATCAATTAGCACAGTAATTTGGCCCTGTACTAATTGATGGACTGCTAATTTATTGGCCCTTTACTAATTGATTGAGTCTAAAGGGTGCAAAAACACCCCCTTCCACCCATATATTGCTCTTGAGTATGGGAATGTATGAATTGCTCATAGCAGGTTGTATGCTGATCTACATATTTCTGCTCCCTAGACCTTCATTGGGTTAATTAGAGGTGAAAAATGGATTTACTCACTTGCATCTTTGGTGGGGTGAATTTAAACTTTTTTGTGACATTTTAGATTTATTTCGTAATGTAACTGGTCTTCATGATGAATCTCCAGAAGAACTGACTAATGATGTTTCTTCAAATCGAGCTTTTTAATTCTGAGAGACTGTAACACTATATATATTTTTTTAATTTTGCTGTGTCATTGTTTTTGATAAATCCTTTAGCTTAGTTGTACTTTTTCTCAAATCTCAGGTCCTATATCTAAGTCAATGTCATGGTTTCTTTACAGGCATGGTTGGAGATGGTTTAGGTGCAAGAGGTGCAGGTTTAGGAGCATTGCCCACCGGCCCTTCCACGCCCCTCGGCCAGACCCCGGTGGTGGGCCCTGGAAGTGGTGGCGTGGTGCCTGGGGGAGTCGGGGGAGCTGCACCAATGCCCTCCGCTGGGGTTGGCGCCGCCGCAGGAGGTGGAGGTGGCGCGGGTGCCCCATTCCCAGGAATCATGCCACACTTTGTGAGTTCCTTTGCTGCAGTATTCAACAAAATTATTAATGATTAATCTTGCAGACAAGAATGCTGGAGAGTCTAGATTATCTGAGGTTTAATTAACATTTCATTGAATTATCTCCCCTTAACCTCCCCAGCATGTTCCCTTCTAACAAACTTTTACTCTCCCTTCCTTACCGTCCTCTCTTATCCTTTTTCTGCCTTTCCCCTCAAAATATCTAGTTCTTTTATCTAAGTAGTTTGAAAGTTTGAGAAGAATGTCTGCTGGTTCACAGCTACTTAAAGTGAATTCTATTGGTTAGAAAAGTTCCAATTTCTCATGAAAGTAGCTGTTAGCAAGGAAGATCTAATGCCTTCTAATTAATCCTTTGATAACAAAGTTGTGAACAAAGAAATAACAAGAAAAGGGCTTCAAATCATATGTTTTGGTGTTATATCTAGAACATTAGATAACAGTGTGCTTTTAGCTTTAATGATGAATTTAAATAAATGTGATCCCCTAATGATCCATCCAAAACGAGCTTTTTAATTCTGAATGGCTGTATAATGAAATTGATCATATGATCTTGTTTTCATTTTTGTTGTCCTCTGATAACACTCAATGTTTTTCCATTGGCAGATGTACCGGGGTGGTTTTCCGGGTCCTGGTGGATTTCCTCCCAATTTTCAAGCCTCTCTTCACGGAAATGCCCCAAGGCCCCAACGCTTTGGTTATCCATCGGCTGCGGGTGGCCAGAGTGGTGCTGGAGGCACAGAGGGCGAAGGTGGGCCTGGGGCTCGTTATGGGCAGGCTGCTGGTGGCCGCCCCCCAGGTCCACCCAGTGGTGCACAGGGGGGGCCATCTGCCCCTCCAGAAGACGAGGTGCTTCAGCGGCCAATCATAAAAGAAGAGGACTTAAACAAAATGGATGATATTGTTCGTGGAAATGGCTGGGCCACTCAAGATGACATTGACTATAAGTGAGTGCAAATAGAATGAATGATATTAATTTTTTTCAGTGAAATATTTCAGTTCTTAAATTATTTTTAATTTGCCTTTAAATGATTTCTAGCTCTTTTTATAATGCTGGAATGAGAATAGAAATCACTCTCTCACTACTAGTCTGGTTTACTGATGTTTCTGTTTCTTGGTTTAAGTATTCTCTCATAGGTGAAATATTCATTCTTTAGATTAAGGTTAATGTTGACAAGATTCTATTCAACCACACTTGACTGCTATACCTTGCCATTTTTTGTGGATATGTTTTGTACATGTAATATATTGGATAACTAGATGAAATGCCACTGTTTGAGTGAGAGTAATGCATCATCTTTTTTTGTTGCTTCTATTAATATATTGGTATGAGAAATTTCAATTTTAAAGAATAAATTACAGACATATTACATTTGGCTTTTAAATCACTTTTGATACCTTGATAGTCTTGTAGAATATGGATTGTTTGTGTGATTCTACATTGGCATTCGATTATTTTAATGTTTTTATGCCCTGACTTTTTCAGCCAAAAGTTAACTTTTAGTGATGATGAGAGTACAGAAGATGATGGAACAAATGGACATTTATCAAGAAAAGAGGCTGCAGCTCAACATCTTGCTCGGGAGCAAGCAAGAGGTTTAAATCAGAACATATCTGTGTCTCAGCATCATCATTCATTGCCTTTGATGCAGCAACCTACAAATCCACCGATGCATATGCATCTAAAAGGGAAGGAGTCTGAGAACCGCCGAGGACCCGCTGGTCCTCCAGCTCGTGGTGTGCCAGTGCCAGAAGATGAAAGGGATGGCCATGACTTGGACCATCGTGATGATGCTCGTGGTCGCATGGTGAGTCCTTATGATAAGTTATCAATTCTCCCAGCTATTGTTATTTTTTTGTCCGTCCATATTTCATTATTTCCAGGAGGTCATTTGAAGCTATTTGTCATCTTAATTGTAAAACCTCGTAAATCAAAAAGGGCAAAATTTACAGAAATAACAACTGTTTATTTTGCATGTCATACAACATTTAAATAACTGTTTTGGTTTTTAAATTCATTGACTTCAATTTAAAATAGAATTTTTCTGCTGTATAAAAGGAAATACAAGGTTTTACCACTAATGGCATAAAAATCTAATTCTTAAGAAATTTTTTACTTTTGAGGCTATGATGACCTCTGAAGTTGTAACTCTTATTAGTAAAATTATGCAAATGCATGATTTACTCTTCCAGTCACGAGCATCATATAAGTAGGAAACAATTTAAAAGAACCTCCATTTTATTGAATGACTGGGTATACATTATCTCCTTATGTGGCATCTGTTTAATTTTGTGTTGTGTTTTCCTCATTCAACAGTTATTACCTATGTTTGTTAAATGTCATCACTGTTTTATAATAAAGCTATTCAGATTGTTAACAAGCAAAAAAATTAAGGAAAATGACTGTGGGTCATAACTAGTGTGTGAATTCTCATGATAAATAGATTTTCGGTTATGAGTCTTGTGCTTGGCTTGGGAGAGGGATTGACGTATGTGAGATTCCGTAATAAACAATTTGGAGAACTACTTTTGCTTCACTCCTTGCCTAAGTGTTAAATAAAATCCTCGGCTTGATAAAATATACTATTGATTACTTGATTTATAGTTATAATATTTTTATTCTATCAATTGCAACTTAGTAAGTAGGTTGTTTGGTGAATATGGTAGGAAAAAATATGATAAAAATATCCTACTCTCTTAAAAAAAAATTTCAGAAGCCTGGAATAATTCTTTGTAATTTAAATAGGGAACTAGATTTTGAAAAAGTATGATAATTGATTGCAGTGCAACCTATCCAAGTAGCCGTTTCCATTCATTGGTCACCTCCACGTAGTGGCCACTAGAACATTTTTTTATAACCAAATATGAATGTTAATTCAATGTAAACATTCAATCATTTCAGTGGCCTCCCTTCTGTGCGTTTTTTAGCTTGAGATCTTGAGGATAGTTTTTACTGTATTTACTGAGTAGAATATGATCATAGCTCTCCTCCACTGATTTTCTTTAAACCTCTTTTGTGTAGGATGACCGTGGACGTGATTCAAAACGCCTGGAAGGAAATCGCATGGGTGATGCCCGGGGTGGTTGGGGTCAACCAGGAGGACGCCCGGCTGCACCCCCACCTTTGATGCCCCCGTCAATGATGGATTTCAGAGGTGGACCTCGGGGAGGTGGTAACATGGGAGTTTCTCCCCCTCAACAGGGACCAGCATCAATGCCGCCAGCTCCCATGGGAAATTTAATGCAAGCTCCGTTTAAAATATCACCACACATGGTAAATTAGTCATAAAATAATTTACTTCATGTTATCATTGTGATAAGCATGTATAATTATTCATAATTTGTTAACTCTTACCAGATTTTTTATAACAAGAACAAATTATTAATGGATATTGAAGCTCATGATCATTTTAGTGAAGTAAAGCGAAATTCCATTAAAGGAAATGCGTATGGGGTAATCACTAACCTAAAATTGTAAATGATAGCAAAAGATTCATTTGCTTAGAAATGTCAGGTTGGAAGGGATTGCATTTTTTTTTTTTTTTGTAGATAAATGCTCATTTGTTTTCTGGAAAAAAAAGAATTCCTTGCTCTGCTAAAGGTAATGAAAATATCTTGATGTTGTTCTCTGCTACCTTTTATTGACCTCTCTCTCTCATTATACAATGTAATGAAGCATTTTTGATTCTGTAAGGGCATTAACAAGGTCATGCAGCTGTTGGTCATTACAAGTCCTGATAATTCTCTCAAAGGGTGGCATAGATCACACGTGCATTGCAATTTCCTTATGTTCACTCTCTTTTACATGTATTATATATACCGTATTTCTCCTAATATAGTCCCCCCCCCCCCCTAATTTTGAGGCTTCAGTTTTGGGAAAAAAATTAAAAAAGACGTAGGAATACAACCATCCACTTTTACCATGGGCATTTTTGGAAAAAAAGGACTATAATCAGATAAATATAATAACTTACTTTATAGCATTCATTAGTTAATTTTAAACTGCATCTTAATAAAATAATCTGAGGTGGATGTGTTAATCTCCAACATGTTATACTCTTTCTACAACAACAGGGTGTGTCATTTTGATTCTGAATGTCATATACAGTAGAACCGCAATATAACTATCTCTTATTTTAAATTACTTATTACAATCACCCTTGCTGAATAGATGTAATTGTTCAGAAGGTTGTCGATTTTACTCTGTTAGGTCATGAACATTAATTGGTGCCTGTAGGTACATGGTTGCCACTGCTCAAGTCCTGTTGTGTGGTTACGTGATTGGGCAGCTGTTGACTTAACAGGAACTTAGTGCTAATAGTTTCCAAGCAACGTGGATAGAGCATGTTTGAAATCTAGAGGTCTTCAAACCACATCATGTAGCAGTTGCCTCCTGGGCAATGGACTTGGTGGAAAAATATGCGAGGCATGGTGTCTTGCAATATAGTTTCCAAGGTTGCACAGTAGTTTGATGCATCACACATGTGAACGTCTTTCCATGATCATGCTTACTATCACTTAGCCACTAACAAATGGCTCTCAGAAACCGGAGTTAAAGATCGTGAAAATTTCAATATTTACTCAGTAGTAGAAAGTAAAATGTATTTTCAATCATTATATAGTACATTTGACATTTCCTAGCACAATTTTTATGAATCTATGATGCAGATAGCAATGTAACACATGCTGGTATGCTGACAGAAGTTACTTGAGGGGACAACATCTACAATGAATACTATGGCCAAGTACCTTTACCACCGTAGTAGGCAAAGGAAGGGCATAAACCATTAGAGCATTGTTATAACATGTTTATTGTTAACAACTGATGTTTTAACAATTTAAAAATTATACTATAAAAGTTAATGTGAAAAATGCACTCATTGATGATGAATTGTTTCACTCATTAAAATCTATGTTATAAGGTACGAAATCGTAGAAGATGTGAGTGAAAAATTTTAGCGTCACAATAATGAATTACACAATATAAAAATTGCCTTCCTTTTGAGTCTCCTGAGTGTTGTTATATCAAGGTTCTACTGTATTAAAAAAAAAATTTTGACACCTAAAATTACAAGATAAGGTATATTTAAAAAATTTTAGAATTGAGTATGTGGCCGTTGTGATGATAAATAAGAACTGATTTGCTGATGTTCCTTTATCAAACTTTTCCATTCTGAATGGCTCAATAATATGCTCATTATTGTTTTTACATAAACTTGAAGATCTTGTTTTAATGCTGGAAAAGGTAATTATTTGAAGTGATCTTAAAATCCTGTTATTATTAGGGATGGTCGGATCTGATATCTTGGATCTAAATATCCGCAGATATTGCCCTTCATTGGATATTTCGGATCCAAATTCGCTGAAGACATCGGATCTGGATCTGAAAATTTAAATTAATGCTTCAGTGAATACAGCATCCCATTAGAGAGAGTGGAAAGGATTCTGATCCTCTCATCGCATGTGCCGTCGCACTACGACGCTTGTCCTACTTATGAACCAATTTGTTTAAAATCTCTCGTCAGGATTATGCGACAGAATTTTAGCTGTGGAAATTTTTAAGGCAAAGTAGGATAGGCACATGATGTAACTCTTACCAAGAGATTGAACCATTATCTGGGGAAACTCGGCATCGTAGGATAATAACCACGTCAAAAGTAACTGTTGCAGATTTCAGAAAATCACTGCTGGCCCTTTAGAGGTTACAAGGTGCCCACGACCGCAGATACCGATAACCTATGCAAGCCAGCATCTTGTAACCTCTACCCCACTGTTAGGTGCGTAGTGCTGAAAGTGATTAATCTATCATAATTTTTATTGTCTTTTATATCAGCCTTGAAAATACTCATTCAAATCAAGCTAAATTAGACATGTAGCTCAGCAACACACCTAAAAAGTTTTTGTTCTTGTATGTTAGAAGCATCAAAAAATGTTTATATTAAAATACGATTAATGATTATATAAAAAATACGATTCATTATGAGACTGTTGAATCGATGCTGACAAATAATTTCTGTGATTATCAACATACTATCTGATCATCTATAATAATTGAGGATGTACAATTATATTCTCAGTGAAATAGTGCACATCTTGCAAAATGTCTTGGCGATAAAAAAAATGCATCAATTACGAAGAAAAATCATTCTTCTCAGTCAATTTCAGCCAGATTGGATTGTGAAACATTTTTTTTTAAATCGTTAAGCAGGGTGTGCGCTCAGTAATTACATAGAATAACAGTAGTTCCATGGCTAACGTGCGTATGATTGAAAAAATTAGACTGATTATCATCCTCTACAAAAGCTCCTATTAATATCAGTTGTGGTCAAAATTATCTTTATTTTTGAAGCATGCAATGTGATGGAAATCATAACAGCATAAATTATGAAGACATTGAAATTACAGAAGAAAGTGTGGATATTGAAAGGAACATCGGTGATTATTGCCTTCTAAGAAGCAGGAATCATCTGGAATAAGTTGCAGTTGAGACTTAACTCACCAATGATGAGAAGTTATTTTTCTGGTTAAGGTATTATCATTTCCCCTTAAGTCAGACAAAATCAATCTAGAAGTGTGAGCTCATCAAAGTTTGTTAGTTATGAATACATATTATTGAACGGCTGATTAAGTTTCATCCCAAGTATTTTCATGTTTTTTAATCAGTTTTTGCTATGAAAAGGGGAAAAACCATTATGTAGGTTATTCACCCAAATTCCATAGCAAATAATATGCAATTGAATTGCAATCAGAGTGAAATATTGATATCATATGTTTTTCATATCATCAGTAATGCAAGCTGAAATTCTGTCGCCTGCATAACTTATGCAAAAATACATCCCAACAGTTTAGAAGACTTATTAAAGTGGCATAAGACTGCTATTTTGCTGGTAAAAACAATTTTGAAGAAGCAGCGAAATATATTTTGATGAAATATTCCTGTTTTCTCAGGAAACCAAGGGAAACTTTGTAACATTGACCATCACCTATTGTTAACAGAAGCTGTAATATATCCTTGTCATAATATATCACCCTACCTTCTCAGCCAGCATCTTTCATCAGCAAGTCTTTTAGTGATATACTGACTGTTTAACTGCCAAGTGCCAACATATAATGGTCCAACAACGGTGCATGTGTTTGCAAATTGTGGTCTAGTTACCGTATTTACTCTTAGAAGCCTCGCACCTTTTTCCAGGAAATGCTGATGAAGAAGAGGAGGTGCACGGCTTACATGAATCCTCCAAATATTTTTGCAAGCCGCGTACCATTTTCCCTCCATTTCCAAATGTTTGTCCAAGTGTTTTGCCTCCGTAAGGTTTTAATATTATTGTGCGCCAAGTATAAAAAACAAATGAGCCCAAATATGACACATTTCTGACATAATGAGTGCAGTTATCTGGGTTCTCCAGCCGCGTTTGACTGTAGTGAGAACCTGGATAACTGCACTCATCATGAGCATTGCCGCGGAAATCTTTGCTGGAAATACATTTCCGACATTATTTAACTTTACTAATCGTGGTACCATAACTTAAATTTATCGATTTACCAATGAAACAGGAATTCCTATGGTAGAACATACCCAAAAAGTGCTTAAAAAAATTTTCCCTCACGAGCCAGCCCAAAAATGGGGGTGTGCGTGATACACGAGTAAATATGGTAATCGATTCCAGCATGATTTTTATTGTACATCTATGTCTTTTGTATTTCCCGTATTGATTTAGGTATTTGCTATTAAAGGTTTTTGAACTATTTTTAAGAATTAGGATATGCATAAGAATGAATGTAAAAGTTATTTGTGGTGTTATTTTTAATAATTTCACCAGTCTAAGCAAGTGTATCAGGAATATATGGTTGCTAATCATGTTGCATTTTTTGTTTTCTAATTTGTGTAGCCATTTGGAGGTGCTGGTGGTAGGCTTCTAGATGATGATGAAGTATGGCGTGAAAAGAGGAAAAAGACAAATGAAGAAGTAGCCATTGCAGTTGTTCGTGCTAAGCAGAGGAAAGAAGAGGAAGAAAAGAAATTTGAGGAGTCAAAGCAGGTAATGATAGCAAATAGTAACAGCAGTTGCAATAAGTCAGTGTTGTGCTTTAATTTGATTCAATTAATATTTCCACTTATGATTTACGTATTTATTTTGGCAAAACAGTGTTGATCAACATCATTTTATGAGGCAGGGATTTAGAAAATGGGCTGTATCATACATCATTAGTCTGTTGTAGTTTAAGGTATTCAATAATATTAAAGAAGAGCTCCCCAATGGACTCTACCTGCAATACAAAAATCTCGATTTCAAATACATATGAATTAAAAGGTTTACCAGAGCAGACAATGTGTCACTTGGAAATAATTGTGGCCAACCTGTGTAACACAAGGAGGATGGGAGTTTCTCGCTACCAAGAAGGACGGCTAGGGGTCATTTGACTCCTAAAATGTTTTTTGGAATAAACCACCTCATTTTCATGTAATATTCATTTTTTTTTGTGTTAACTGTGAAATGAGTTCATTGAAAACACTTTTTAACGTTATCCAATATTATTTCCATTGTCAAAATTTAATAACAATAATTTTTAAAAACCACGACTTTCGCTACTAATGACAAAAATATGCGGCAGGACATTTCTTGACTTAGGGGACGAAAGCTGTTAATTTTTGTCATAAATTTTCCCACACAGGCGAAGGATGCTGAAAATATAAGTTTCATTGCTTTCCCCCTTTTATGACGGTTGCGGATTCATGAAGTCTTAGTTTCGGGAGCATAAAAATGTGGCCTAAGGTATTTTAGAAGAGTTTTTTTTACCTTTGATGCCCTTAAAATATCGAAAGATTGGGTACAAAAATTCAGTATGTTTTGAAATACAGGTGGGAGCTCATGGGACGAAACCTGCACTGAACCGGGTACTTGCTGGGTCAAAATCAAGGACATCATCTACCACTCTAGCCTCTTGCAGATTATATGACATATCTAGCACAAAAGAGCCCTCAGGCAAGGAAAAAGGTTGAAAATAATGCAAAAACAAGTTGTGGGTCAAATGAGCCCTGCCATCCTTTTAGTGTTAAATGTGCTATTGCCGAGATTACCCGAATTATGTAATGAAAATGGGAGTCACAGGGCTTGAAATGAGACTTTGAATTGCATATTAAGCAGTGCAGTACCAATTTTCTGCTGTACAATTGTGGAAGAAAACTACAAACCCTTTGATGATGTCACTGTATTTCAATAACTAAATATAACTGCAGGTTTTCTTCGAGAATGAATTGCGTAGTTTTTGTTGAGTGCCTGAATTGCTACCTTGCATCAGCATAGCTAGATGACTTGTCGTCATGATTGATAGTAGCATTAAATGTTTTTCTGGCATTATCTTGAGTATTGCTCTTTGTGTGGAACTTATTTCTTGTATAATTAAGTGGTAATATGGTTCAAAAAAGACATTTGCAACATTTTTATTGTTTTTTCACCTTTGTTGGCTTGACTTTTTTCAATTTAAACTCCATGCTGACTGCTCTGCTTTATAATGAATGTGTTTTATTTAAAGATGTGTGCTTTTTAAGTTATCTGACATTTTGAAATTTGTAATTTCTGCAGGCGGCTGCAAAGAAATTACAAAATCTGGAGGAGAAAATGGGGGTGAACAAAGAGAAAAAAGAAACACAACCTCCGCCTCCACACCATCCTCCTGAGGAAGGTTCTCCTGAATGGGAAAGGGATTGCTCTCGCACGAGTAGCGAGGGTCGGGAAGAAAAGCCAGTGGCACCTCCTCCACCTACACCCAGGGAACCCATCCGTGAAATTCCCAGGGATTCTCCTGGAGAAAGAGACTTCAGACCTGCTCCACCATTGATGGTGAGTTTGCATCTAGTTGAGTTCCTCATCTGCTACTATTTTAAGCTAAATGACTTCGCCCCTTATTATGTTTTTCATGTTTATCTTTTTTAAAATTTATTAATACCCCCTTTCCTACTCCTCATTGCTCTTCTAATTTACCAAAATGTTCACTTTCGGATTGAAGTTATCAAATGGGCTTTTCTGGTTATCCACAGAATTATAATAATAATTTATTTCACCTTTGGAATACATGCAGTTTCATGGCCAAAGTCCAGAGAGATAAGACACAATCATAAACACAAATGTGGAGAGGATAGTCTAAGTTCACTATTATTATAATAATAATAAGACATAAGTTATTAAGTTAAATAGGCTACAACATGCTAGCACATGCAACCAGTAGGGGGTTCCCACTTACCTACTTTCAAATAAAGATTACAATTTTTTGGAACTGTTCTTTATTTTAGTTTTTTTTTCTTTTAAGTTTTCATTTCAATTAACAGTTTTGTGAAGTTACATCACTTGCCATCCATTTCATGGTATTGTTTACCTTACACATACATGATTTGTTGTATCGTGTAGGTGAATGACCGGGGAGGAGGCGCCTATCGGGATCGTGATATGCGTGAAAGGGAGAGAGAGCGCCATGACTACAAGTTTTCCCGGCAGTTCCAGTCAAACCTGCCTCCCAGATTTCAACGGCAGCAGCAGCAGGCCGAACAGCACAGTGCTCCTCCCACAATGAGGGTTGGGGGCCCACCATCCCCACCTCCCACTTCCAGACCCAGACCAGCGACTGGCCCCACCCCCTCTGGTGCGCCTACAGCCCCACTCACTCCCTCCCCACCTTCAGTCACGTCTTCTGACCCCACGACTCCTGTGGAGGGAAGAGGACCATCCAATGCACACGATTCACGCTGGGGGCCCCTTGGGTCATCCCAACCTCCACTTCATTATGGTGCCCAAGGTAAGCTATTTCTCACTAGCAATCTCATCTCCAAGATCTCATTTCAAGAAGAGGTGTAAAGGATTTATATTGGAAAATTAATATCATTGCATTCACTATCATATGCTTATATCATGCATATGACTACTATGCATAAATATTCACTATCTAGTTTCATTTTGGTGGTGTATTTTTCATGTACAATATTTTTGTTTTTTTTATTTTGTATAAACTGTTACCACCTGGCAAATAGCCAACTTGTATTTTGTACAATATAATAATAATATGCTCCATGAAATGAGAGACTATTGCCCCTCCTGTCTCAGTTATGGTCTGATGGTTCTGCTGCACTCCCTATTACTAAAGCCAACTAAGTAAAATTAAAAGTGATAATTAAATGACGATTATTCTCATCATCTAAAGCATGTAATTTTGCCTTTCTTTTATTTTCTTTCTTTCAAGAATTTTATCTTTAATACTTACTATTTTGACTCTACTCACACAATTAGAAATTTAAATTGACTGCATAGCAGTCAGTCAATCAATGAAAGGTGCAAAGAAACTCAAAAGCAGTTCATGACTAACTGTAATCTCAACTTCAAGAAGCTTCATCATGAACTTCTGACATTCTCAGGAGAAAAATTTCTCACATGATGAACACATTGCACACACTATGAAATCTGGAGAATAAAATCTGAAGTTTGATTGTACCACGAGTTGAATTGGTTATGCATTCATAAGAAGAATATTTTACAAACCTAGATTTTAATATATGAAGATGTAGCTCAATCTTTTGATTGTTATTCAATTTTATCATTAGGTTTTGATTCATTATATATGCATGAAAATTAAAATAAGACTTAATATCAATTTAGCTATACATTTGAATTTTTATACTTTGTAATAAATGTGTGATACAAATTATTAGTGTAGTAAAATATCTTAACCCTTGAAGTGCCAGCAGGCCGAACCATTGGCTCGGAGGGTATGTGTGAAGAGTGCATAGGGCTGATCTATCAGCTGGTTTTTTTTACACCCACTGCTTTTATTTTTTGTGTTTCATGTAGCTTTGGTAACTATTTTTTATTATCTGTCATGCTTTAACATACCCGTATGTTTTGCAAGCGAATTAAAAAAAAATAGTTTCTGAAAATGCATGTTAGGCTTTATGTAAATTTTTAAGCAAAAACCTACAAACTCGCCAAAAAAAGCCCTGGCATTCTTAAGCAAAACCAGGAAAATAGGCTGGCACTAACAGGGTTTATGAAGGAAGCAGAGATTTTCAATATTTTTATGGAAAGACTGGAGGTCTTCTAGATGATGTAGGGGAGATTTCAATCCCAGTGTGTCATTATGAAACTTTAACCTATTTCTTGTCGGTAGGTATTTCCGGGATGAAGTCTGGTGGTGGTCCCTTAAGAAGGGGGGTGCGTGATGATTCATTGCCCACTGCTGATAGGGAGCGGGAAGGAGACAGGGAAAGGGAGGAGAGGCCTGGTTGCATGGAGCGAGGGCGAGGAGGGATTTCCTCTGACCCCCCACGTGGCTCCAATGCAGGAGCTCCTCCAGATGTTCGGGACAAAGAGAGGACATTGGAATCCAAAAGAGTGATTCCCACATCCTCTGAAGATAGAGACAGACGAATTGATGACAGGTGTGTGGTACCGAGTTATCTATGAATGTAAAAAAAAATGATAACTGAATTTTGTTTATTACATAGAAGTTGCTTAATTCTGCATTCATTTACATCAAGATACAATTGATTCACTACCATTTCATCCTGTAACTTTGTGGACTATACACTGAGGTTGTTAAGAATTCTTTAGTCATCAATGTGGACCTGAAAATCTTTGTTGTCTATTTAGCAGTAACATGCAGGCATATTAAGTGATTTTAGTAGCTTCATATCACTTTGTAATTTTTCAGGAAAATGTTAATTTCTTCTGCATCCTCTTTAGCAGAAATCTTTAGGTGAATGATCTCTCCTGAAGAAGCATTTTTCTCCCTTTTAATTGGTTTAATTTGTAAGTTTAAAAAAATATGTACCTGGCATCAATTCACCATGTTGGTTAAAGTCAATGGTATGTTAGGGAACTTTGTTTGGAGACCCGGTGCAAGAATTTTGCGAGAAAGCATGTTCCCTGTGTAAATATTGTTATTCTCAGGTTTCTTTTTGTGTATGAGACAAAAATATTGTTTGGAGTATGGAATAACTTTTAAAATGTGATTAAAATCATTTGTATATCATTGATTAGGTCCAAGTATATTTTCATTTCAACTATTGACTATAATATTTATTTTCAATTCAGGTATAGGCCACATGGACGAGATGTTCGTGGCCCCCCTCCCTCCAGTGGCTACTTAGATAATGGCCGCCGAGGCTATTATGATGGTCCAGATTATGGTCGTGGGTACGGTCGTGGCCCATCATCACAAGACTATGGTTTTGAAAGAGGGTGAGCTTTTGTACTCTTGATTACATTTAATTAAATAAACAACTTGCTTGTATAAAGGCCGCTTTACACGGTGAATGATCATTCAAAAGACCTTTCGAAAGATCATTCGAATGACCATCATTCTCCGTGTATAACGGAAATTTCCTGTATTTGTATAATATTTCGAATGAAATTTCAGGTCTGTTCTAATTTGCTTGAATGATTTCCGTGAATGATAGGAGCGCACGTTGTCCATCTTGACATTGGCATCCACCTCAGAATTTTAATATCATATGTAAAAACTTTGGAAGCATAGTAACCCATGAAATAGCTCAATTAATATGTACTTAGAGAGAACATTAATTCACAAACATCAATTATCTAAGGTGGGTAATTCGGAAATAACATTTGGGATATTTAATGAATAAAAACATCGTTTTTCTCCTCGATTGTGTCTATATTTTGTTTGATTTACAACTATCAAACTATATTTAATGATTTGAACGCTAAGTTTGGGGTGAGACTGCCAATTAATAACAAAATCTCTGTTTATTCGGTGAACACATTCCAGCCAAAACGAGCCGTGATATCATATTGGCCCACCTAGCAAGTCACAATCTCACAGGGTTGCCTTTAAGTCAAGGAGCAAACCCCATAAACTAGCCCATGAATGTCAGGGTCCACTTTCTTCCCCTGCATCGATATTTGAAGTACAGTGAATTCTCTGTGGTTAATAATTTAGGTTCTCATAAAGCCTTTAACTGTAATTGAGCATAATATCTCAGAAGATATCTTGAGAGCATTCGTAGTCTTGCGGTAATGGGAAGTAGCAAGCAATGAGATAACACTGAGCCAACTTCATAGTAGAAAGTATGTGGATGATGGGCACTTCTTCGAAAATAGAGCAGGTCCGTTACTTTTTCTCTTCTCAGTACCTTTCTTCTCTCGCACAGAAATGACCTTAGCTCGACTGCATTGTGAAGGCTGTGTACCCGAAGGGACCCCAAACATGAAAACTCATTGTCGACCGGCCTTCACCCTTGTGGAGCTTTTGCTTTAAGCTTATTGTGGTTTTTTCATTGGAGCTGGGCGCTGCGGCGTCAATAAGGGACTCGTCTCCATTAGGTAGGAGCAGTAGGTTTCTGAGCAAGAAACAACGTGCAGTTTTGCTCCCAATTATTTTTTCACATACTTTATAATTTAATGAATCGGAAGGGAAAAGACCTCGGGTAGCCATTTGAAGAGCAAGTTTCCTTATGATCATGTTCTGGAGTGCACTATCTTGAAGCATAAGAAAACAACTTATTATGTACTTTCTTACGGGATCACAAAACACACGATTTATTAAGTGGTTTTCCGCTATCAATTTGTACCGTTCTAATTCCTCTCATTACTTAGTAAGTCATACCCCACCGAAAGTCAAAGCAATACAAAAGTATATTGAAACGCCAATGTAAACTAAGCATTCCGTCGTCTGCGACTTCCAAAACAAATCATGTGGTCAGAAACATGGTTAGAATCGAAATACACTATCGATAGTCACACCAGTGCGCATCATTTCTGCGCTGAAAATTCACCGAAATCATTCTTCAAAATCATTCACCGTGTTCAGTGGTATCGGCGAATGAATTTCATTCGAATGATCACTTGAAAGATCATTGGAAAGATCTTTTGAATGATCATTCACTGTGTAAAGCGGCCTTAAGTCTGGCTTGTCTATTGAGTTAAAGTATCGATAAAATTAAGGCCCATTATATTTAGAAAAGCGTTGGAGTAGAAAATGGTTTTCTTCAAAACAATCAATTTGTCTGCTAAAATGTTTTGGTTGAATAGGTGAGTTCATGAACTCAGTTTTAATTAAATTCCAAATGTCTCCCCTCTTAAATAATGTTTTCAAATCTTACTCTTTTTGAGATACACTTCTTTTATTTAGTAACTCTCCTCTTATTTACTTTAATAATCCTTCTACTCAACTGTTATGCATATTAACGATTGGAAAATTTCCAAGCAGTGAAATGCTTCTCTGAAGTTTTTTTTTTTTTTTTTTGTATTAAGGGGGGAAGAGTTTGACTTTTATCCCACAGATTTCTGGCTGTTGGATACATTCGTTCATGAATTATAGTATTAATTTGGAAATAAAGTCAATTGTGTCTTTCATCTAGCTTCATCTATTTTATTTACCACCTAATTTTATTATCATTTCTCTTGCTTGCAGTCGTAATGACAGAGAGCATCTCAATGATGCTGATGCTCCTCGCTTCAATGATTCCCGCCATGGTGCTCCTCCATCCAGCCGGGACTTTGATCCTTGGGAGCGAGAGAAAGAGAGGCACCCTGTTGATAAGGATAGAATTCCTGAAGGACGGGATAGGCCAATGGAGAAGGAGAGAGACAGGGTCATAAATCGAGACCGGGAGAGATTGAATGAACACGAGAGAGTTCCTGAAAGAGAGAGACTTGGAGAGAGGGAGCGTGATAGAGGAGACAGAGTTCTAGACAGGGATAGGGACGGTCGGGATAGGTTGCCTGATAGAGACAGCCATAGGGATAGAGTAGTAGACAGAGAATTGTTGATGGACCGAGGCCCTGTTGATCGAGTCGAGAGGCTTGGGGAAAGAGGTGTGGACCGGGATGTTCGACTGGATCGAGATCGGCCACCAGAGAGGGAACGACCCTGTGATAGAGTATCAGATCGAGATAGGTTGAGCGATAGGGAGCTCGAGAGGGATCACATTTCTGACAGACCGGAAAGGGTTGGAAGAGGACCCAGCGATAGGGACCGACCAAGTGAAAGGGACAGACTTGAGAGGGATCGACCAAATGATAGGGATCGGCAAAGTGATCGAGATCGTCCTGGTGACCGCGATCGACCCAGTGAGCGGGACCGACCCAGTGACCGCGACCGACCAATAGATAGGGACCGCCCCAGTGAGAGAGAGCGACCCAGTGATAGGGATAGGAATGGAGAACGTGACAGGGCCATGGAGAGGGAGAGAGTGAACGATAGGGATAGGGCTAGTGATCGGGACCGTCCCATCGACCGGGAGAGGCCTGTTGAAAGAGAGAGGCAAGCTGAGAGAGATCGTCCCATGGACAGGGATCAGGAGAGATCAATCCACAGAGAGCGTGAACGTCCCAGTGAGAGGGATCGCAATCCAGACAGGGAGAGGGGCAGCGAGAGGGACAGGATTGTTGATCGAGATCGTGCATCGGACAGAGACCGCCCTGTTGAGCGGAACTTTGATGGAGATGTGCGAAGTGTGGATAGAGCACCTGTGCCTGATCGTGATAGAAATCATGATCGAGTGGAGAGGGAAAGAGTGGTTCCACGTGACAGGCCTGTTGGAAGAGACCGTGGGGTTGTTTCGGAAAGGGATGTCGATAGGGAAAGGACACAGGAGATGGACCGCACCTATGAAAGGGACCATGCTGTGGACACTGAACGGGGAGTGCGGCAGACTGAAAGAGGATTGGAGAGACTTGGAAGTCGTGAGAATGAATATCGGGACGTAAGAAGATATGACGATCGCAGGGGAGACCTTGTGGACAACAAAAAAGTGGCAGAACCATATCCTGAGAGAAGGGTGAGTTACTTTTAAACCATTATCTGACCATTATTTTAGATCATTTGGCCATTAAAAAAGTAATCAATTATTTGAAGACCCAAGATTATGACCATAACATTATGACATTGATATATTCGCTTTAAGACTCCGAGAACTCTCATCAATGTCTAGTTATTATTGTGCCTGAACACTCGAGCAGAAATCTGTCCTTAGCATTTGAACTCCTCAGACTAAGGGAACATGTGAATTCCAACCCCTGTCATGGGCTTAGCAAAACTCACCCATGTAATACATTAGGCAACTCCTACCTCTTTTGCTACCCACCTTGCCATCAACCTTTCCTGTGTTAGTCTCTGGCAGCTTCCTCTTCATCTAGTGCTTAAACTTAGTGCACAATAGTATAGACGGTCGTGTAATATTGGTAATTATGGAAGGTGATAAAAGGAGAAGAAAAGTTTAAGCTATAAAAGTTAGAAATTTTCAAGGAAATAGATGATAAGATGAATAAGAGAAACATTGCTAATTAGTTTTACTCAGTCTTTATCATGGATATCATTAGAATTGGGAGAAATGTATTGAGAAAAAAATGTAGTGAGTGTGTGGCTTTGGAAGCTCACTCAAAAATAACTACCACTCTAAACATTTGCGTGTTGGCGATCCTGTGTTTAAGCTGCCACTTATTACAAAATTCCGAGTGTCCTAAATCCCCCTACCCATTTCCTAACCTCACTTTCTTAACACATTCAGTGCGGAGCATGTCAATTGACGTGGTCCCATCTAAACCGAGGTAGGGAGCACATCAATTGACATGCTCTGCCGGTTGGGCCTGGAGCCCTTTCTCTGCCTCCGTACGTGATTAATATCCACTTCCGAGTCTTCCGATCATGTGTATGGCCTTCAGCAAGCTTCCCTCTTTCGAACCGTGTGCGCTGTTTGTAAAAAGCAGTATTTGAGCAGAATTTATGGTGCGGAAACCTCCATTTTTATGTCTTATTGTTATGGCTGATTTTGACGACTTCAATGAAAATCGTGCCCACATTATATGTGTTAATGCTTTTCATGAATTCCAAGGCATTTTTGCCTTTTCCATTCTACCCATTTCCTTTCCTCTCTGTTTTTCAACCCCTACATTCCGTCTTTTACTCTCTTCTCTTCCGTGCTTCACTCTCCATTAGTCAAACCTCATGTCATCTTTCTCTCTTTCACTTCTTGAAGTTGTTCCAATATAACTTATGGTTGTGGTTTATTGGCAGTGATTTCTGATGCTGATGATTAAAATTCAACGTGTGGTTAATATAATCATCATAAACAAATGCTTGAGCAGAAAACTATCCTTAAAATATTCACTCTACTTTTTTGACTAGAAGAACGTGCAGACTCCCACCCCTGTCTTGTGCTGAGCATGACTTTAACCCTGTAATATGCTAGGCAACTCCTACTCTGTCTGATTAAAGAAGTTTTTATACATTCTCTGATCGCGTGGTCCATGCTGATGAGCTAAGTTAGATAGAAATGAGTCCTAAAGTAATACTAAGGGTACCATTCAAGTTCTCAGAGTGGTTAGTCAACTACAGTTATTTTGAGGTATAGAGTATTACCTATGTGCTAAACTTACACCTAGTGAGTAAGGGGTATTCTCTTGGAAATAAAAGTGGGCTGAGACTCAAATTTCTTATTGAGTATTCTTACCAGAATTCAAACCCTGCAAAGTGGTCTCCATATATACTGCATTTACAACTGATATCTTATTGTTTCTTAGTTGTTATATCTCATTCCTGGCTCCCTCTGAATCATAAATCTAACCTCAATAGCTGAATTAAGCCGTTTTGAAGTTTTAATTATATTTACAATTATTATTACTATATGTTACACTCGTACTTAAACAGGAGTCCTTCGAGCCTGAAATTGAAAGTCGCCCGGTAATGGATTGGCGTGACCCAAAGGAATGGAAAGATGACCGCCGTTCTGGTGCTCTCTTGGGAGAAAGTAGACGGCAAGGAAGTGAGGATCGACCTCAGCGTCCTGACAGTCGAGATGAGCGTGGTGCCAGGGAAAGTCGTGGCCTAAGAGACTCCAATAGAGAAGCAAAGTGAGTGTCTTTGATTCACCAAATAATAATTTATGCATTAATATTCTTGTATCAAGTGCTCAGTAAAATAATATTATGCATTTTTATAAATGCCATTTTTTAAATTGGTCTCTTGAGGAGTATAATTTTTTCAATTTATTTTTGTGACGTGATGTTGATTGTAGTCATGGCTTGCTAACATCACCATATCAATTTTTTTAATGAATTTTTTTTTGTGAAAAATTTTGCTATCAATTAAGTTTAATGAATTTTAGGTTGTGAAAGCGTTATGTATGATTTTGTGTGTAGTGTATCAAATCTTTGTTTATGAATTTATTTTGCTTTGAGAATATCTGTTGTGTCTTTTTGTGACGTACACATGTTCCAGTGTGGACTAAAATTTTAATAAGAATCATGCATTTTTCCATTGATGCTTGAGAAGGTAACAATTACCTTTCATAAAAATTTCATGTGTGGAATAAGTAGTCTGTAATAACTAGAGGTATAAAACTGGTGTCAAAATATTTTGCAGTACATGCTGATTTCTCTCAATTTGTTAACTCTTTATGTTTTAATTATAGGAGTGGCCAGCTCTCAGAGTTATCTGGTGAAGTTGGAGGCAAAGGACCACCTACTAATGGTGGAAGAAGAGGGGAGTATGTGTCGTCTTCCTCATGGGCTGATGCACCGGTAGAACCTCTCTATCCGGAAGTTGCTCCAGAGGAAAAAAAGGAAGAATATTTCCGTAATGAGCATCGCTCCATGATGGAAACTTCTTCAAATGTAAGCTTTATTCTAGTGAACTTTCTACATGTTGATTATTTAAGGGCTTCTTGATCTGTGAAGGAGAACCATATCTCATGGAATGAGAAAAATTAGTAGAAATTACTATTTCTCCCAAAACTCCAAAAAAGAAAAACTAAATGCTCAAACGTAAATATTACGGAGCGGTCACTTTCATTGAGAAATTCCATAGCTGGAGTGCCTATTACCCAAGTGTACCATGTTGGAGAGATGGATTTCCACACTCTTCTTCACTTCCAGTCCTTAATTGAAGATTTCCCTATGTTTTTCTGCGTGGGCCGACCACCACTAAATAAATCATCTGATACATTGCTACTCTCACTATGGGCCATACCAGTTGTAATGGACTTCTACTGATTTTGAATTTTTTTTTTGCTGTAATCAATTATTAGAAATGTGTTGAGTAGATTAAGGGTATGATATTCAACAAAGATGTGTGGATTTGGGATTAATACTGGAGGTTAAAGTAAGTTATCGGGGAGTTACTACCCAAAAATTTGATGCGCGTGTTACTTACGTTCGACAGGGCATGATTTGTGTGAATATACGGTTAATAGGTTGAGGTCCATGTACGGTTAATAGGTTGAGGTCCATGAAAGTGGTTTTATTTTTTGCTAAAATTTGTTTTTAAACTATGAGATTTCGGTGTCATAGAAATATTGGTGGTGTTAATTTAATGTTACAATTTTTGCTCATTTCTCACAATTGCAGGGGCTATATTATTATTTGGTAAACATTTCATGAATGCTTATACTTTTATTAAGCATTTTACATAATATTTAATACAATATGATTGTACAAAATATCTGATTAAACTAAATGAAGGAAATCGTTTAAGGTATATCTGTGGTTCAAGTATTAATATTATAGGGTGAGCTAGAAAAGGTGCACCGTGAACACTTCACTTTAATAGTTGACTTTGTAAGGAAGACTAGAGCAATAATTGACAAAATGGCACTGAAATTTGTTTTTAATTCCATTGTATTAATTTAGACCAATAACACTATATTTAAGCTCTTCCTGCTTCATTTTCCCTGTTATCAGGATGTAGTCTTGGCGAATACAATCAGCAGACGGCAAATACCCACTGTATGTCCTTCAAGAGCCATTGCTGAATTTTAGAATTATCAAATTTCTCTACTCTAATTCCAGCATTTAAAATGCTTCAGTAGTAGCGACAACAAATGCCTCTTTCTTCTCCTTCACTTTCTTAGATTAAGTAACTTTCTGTTCAAGTGATTGCTGTGGGGCCCTTTCTTTTGCTTTTTTATATGTATTGCTACTGATTTGCGTTAACAGTGTGTCACATCTTTCAAATTCAAGTATTTTATCACAAATTTTGCTTAACAATACTTTATCTATCACACAAAATCCTTCTGAGCTGAATTCACTCATCCTCCAATTCGACGTGGGGGTGTGTGGTAGCAGGAGATACAGGCAGTGCTACATTGAGGATGATTTTTGATGAAACGACCTTCTGCCGGCCACCATTCACTGCACAGCACCGTGAAATTCAGGTTGCTTTCAGATGAGAGAGTGTCATGCTATGTGCCGTGCCATGAACAGCGGATGGTAGAAAGTCGTCTCGCTGAAAGTTGCCGACCGTTCCCAGCCAGCGGCCGTGTTTTAGTCAACAGAATTGTTCCATTAGACCCACACTTTGGCTTTCCTTTATCAAGTTATCCAATAATGCTGAGTACTGCATCGCAGTGAGTCACCGGAATAACGGCTCAGCATTCACACGTGCCCAGTGCATGAGCTTATATTTCTGCTCTTTTGCAGCCTCGTTAAATTTCTCTCAGCACATTATTGATTCAGAATATCTCATTTTTCAGGAGAGAAAGCAGGTCATTCATGATATTTCCGAGAATTTCTAGATTGATTAATGCGAATCAAAGAGAGACTGTGATTAATTAACGGCAAATTCTGGCGGATACATCACTGCAGTTTGCGATGTTGCGCAAATGTGGTGCGAGACAAAACAAGACGGTTGACTTTGGAATCGTAATGAGATAGAGTATATGAACAATGATGGCTTAGACTTTCATCAATTATGATTGAATAATGTATTTTTTCGCCAATTAACAAAAAATTTGCAAAAAGGCAAAATTTCATTTTATTTACCGATTTTGTAATATTGTGTTATTTTGATGCATTTTGCGATATTGCGGCTCTTGAATTTTACAGACCTCTTACAATAATTAATGTTAAAAAATCAATCATTTTCGTTCAAAATTCTTCTGATTTAAATGTTCTTATAGTCATCACTGTAACTAATGAACGTTGCCATTCTTGCCTTTTGTTCAGGACCGCAAGGCCGAGAGTGGAGGTGGAGTGGGGGTCAATGAGGGAGCGTGGGGTTTCCCGAGGGGGGGGCCCCCCTCCGCCTGTGCCCAGGGCCATACGGCCAGGGGACCTGGAGCGGAGCCGGCCGGTGTGGCGGGGGTGGCCGCGGGGGCACCTCCCACCCGTGGCCCCCCCAACCGCCTCTCCCCTTCCCCCCCCGCCCCCCACCACTACTACAACACCAACTCCCTCTGGGGAAGGCCCACCGTCCCCGGGCCGACCTCCCCGAGCCGGACCTCCCCCCTTGGGGGCCAATTGCACAGCTCCCCCTCCCCCCCTCCTGCCCCCACCGAGACCCCAGAGGCAGCTTTCAAATACATCCACCCCCACCACCCCAGCAGGAGGAACGACGTCGTGGGCCGACGCCCCGCCAACCCCCGTCGATTTGATGCCGCCCCAGGAGGAGCGGTCGGCAAGGGATATGCTCCCGAGCGCAGGGGAAGGTACTACAATGATGGGTAAGTGGCTGTTATTACTGCATCCAGTGACATTTAGGGTAACTCCATTGATGGCTCCTGGGGCTATAAGAGAACTATCATTTACCCCATAGTTCTTAAGCCAGTTTCATTTTAAACTCTCCGTCATTTAGTTCTGATGGTATTGGAATCTCAAAAGCTATACTTCTTGGGGAGGTGAATTGACTACTTAATTTTTCAGAATTTTCAACTCAGCCAAAATGACTGCATTTAGATGTGTATTTTCACTTTATTTTTACCTAAGAAGAGTACAGAAGTTTGTAATGGCACACCATTTATTGGCACAATATATGCAGTAATATCTCGACTCATTTGGGATATTTTTCTCTGCACAAGCCTGGATGAAGAAGCGTCCTCTTGTTGCTTTTGTCTTCTATTCCATAGCCGGGATATATTCCAGGAAATACATTTCTTCCATTGATTATTTCCTACATTTCCTTAAGGCACCTCATTCTCTGAGGTCATTTTGTCTTTACTCTTATAATTTGATCATCTAATAACTATTGGATTCATTTGTTGGCTTCTTATGCATTAAGTTGAATACCCTAAATTTCATCAAACAGTTCTAACTCCTTGTCTTCATTCTTTAAATTTGGTTGGATAGGCGGTCATTTTAATTTCAGTTTTATAAATACGCGGTTATCACATTCTTAGGAATTCCCAAGAATTATGTATCATCAAAATCTTGACCAAATATACTTACACTCTCAACAAATCTATGAAAACTCATTGGTTTTGACCCAATAAACTTTATTAAACAAAAGCTTTCATATTTGGTTTTCAAGGGATCCCTGTGGGTCTTTACTCCACTTTATTTGTCTGACATCTAAGTTATTTACTGATTGGCTCTTCTTTTAATGGCCAAATGATCTAATTTGTTGGTGCGACTATTGTGACTTGAAAATGTATTGTTTATTAATGGAAATGCTATTACAATCATAACAGACTTCCTCAGACAAACCTCAAAATAATGGCAGGTTCTCATTTCGTGTTTTCTGCCCCACCCCCAAAATAAAACTTAAAATCAGGATCCTATTTTACTTTTTTGTAAGGATGATTACCCCTGTTGCATTAGGGCAGTGTTTTAAGCAACAGAATAACCGGTTTGTGTATGCTAAACCAATCGCTCATTTTAACTGACTTGTAATATACAATCCATTTAACTCTTCTGTAGTTTCATGGCTATAAAACAACATATTTTGAATGCATCAGTGTTTACTTAGCTTAAAATCTTAGTACCATGTAATATGCCTATGAAACCTAACTAAGGTATAAGTGCCTTATCAGGTTCGAATTTTGGCTTGTTTGGTGGCCAAATTTGGTTGAAAGCTGCAGACTCAGTCATACTTGTGAAAAAGACCCTAACGTCTGGAAAATGAAGGGGAAAAGGAAAAATGTTTGCATCCTTCATTTGAATATAAAAATTTTGTTTAAATTGATTTTTTGAAAATGACAAAGTATTTTTTTGTATCAAACCTACAATGCATGAGGATAGCATGAAATTTATCATTGCTGAATATGGTCTATCAAAATAACAATTTAAGCTCTGAATCATTATTGATTAAACCGTAATATTTTATTTAATTAATACTGTTTAAATTTAATGTTTTATTATCTGGGATTATTATGCCATATATAATTGAAGGCTCTATCTATTACGAACAAAAATGTTCCAACGTTTTCGTTGTTTCTATTATTGCCAAAATTTTCCTGTGATTTTGTTGTCCAAACTCCTCACTATCTGTTATCGAGTAGCTAAACAATATTTTCACTCCATGAATGTGATCATATTGAGCCCCTGATGGTTAAGGGGGCCTTCATAGTTCGGCGTTGCGTTGACGCCGCGGCTAGCGAGCCAATCAGAGCCCGTCTTTGAGAATTGATGACGTCACGTCTCCAGCTCGCTGCGTCGTCGCAGAAAAACTGAACCTGTCAGATTTTCTCTGCGTCAAGGCGGCAGTACGCCGACGATTTCGAATTGGTGTTTGTTTCTGGGTATACAAATATGCAAGATTAGCTCTAATGGCAAATGCTATTTATTTCATTATTTACTATTATTTTGAAGTGTTCAGCTTAGATATTTCGTATCTTTCCTAAACATAAGACAAATGTTAACCCTAAATTAGATTACAATCACTGAGGAGCATAGATTAGCGTAACTCATACCCGTTAATGGTATCAAAAGCTAAATACAGCGTGAGAGGTGCTTTTTGGTAGCTAAGGTAGTTAAAATTCCATTTTATATCCAATAATTGTGCCCTTATGATCTACTCAGTTAGAGCTATTTAGATAACATGACTAGGACAATCTGTTTGAACAATAGATATCATTAATAAATATTCCTGATAACATTCCACGTTACTCATGTTCATTGAGTGTATGTAATTAGCTATTTTTTGAATATTCTGAGTTAGGAAATAAAATTTAAAGGTCATAATAATGCATAGGCAAGGGCCATCACTACATGCATTATTATCGACTTTATGGTCGCCATATTAACTTCAAATGCTATATATAGTTAAGAAGAACATTTTAAGAAATGAAATTGGGTAAACATGCAGAAATAAGGTCGTTAAAATTCCATTTTATATCCAATAATTGTGCCCTCATGATCTACTCAGAGCTATTTAGATAACATGACTAGGACAATCTGTTTGAACAATAGATATTATTAATAAGTATTCCTGATAACATTCCACATTACTCATGTTCATTGAGTGTATGTAATTAGCTATTTTTCGAATATTCCGAGTTAGGAAATAAAATTTAAAGGTCATAATAATGCATAGGCAAGGGCCATCACTACATGCATTACTATCGACTTTATGGTCGCCATATTAACTTCAAATGCTATTTATAGTTAAGAAGAATATTTTAAGAAATGAAATTGTGTTAACATGCAGAAAACAACATATGTATTGTGCGTTTAGTTCGAAATCATATGATGATATGCTCACAGGCTTATTTTTAGGAGCCGACGCTTTTTGCCTTTCATTTGTTTTCGCAACGCAGAGCTGTGAAGGGCTCCAGCTTGCTGCGATGAGTTAGCTCCGCCCCCAAGTACGCAACGCCGAGCTATGAAGGCACCCTAAGTGGTGAATTAAGAATAGGGTGGTTTTCTATTTTTTTTATTGCCTAAATCGAAATATTGTTACTCCTGGAGTACGTATTTCACGCTTCTAGATTTTTAATTGACTGTAACTATTTTTCGCTATGAAATGAAAAGTGAAAATTTCAAGCACGCGAAAACGCGATGGCTTAGTATGAATGCTGGGAAAGCTCGTGTGACGTAATTCTGGATCCTACTTTCGCTGTGTGAGGTGACCTCTGGGCGAGGATATTGTGCGCCCCTGCGATGCTGGCTGCTGGCAGGTAGCAGAGTACCTTGCAAGCAGATAGCGCTTGGCTTTAAATAAGGATCATTTATTATACCTTATCAAATGAAGGAAACTTTCCGACCATAGGCAGGTCTACTAGGTGATTATTAAGATGTTTCCCTGAAGTCTGTGCCTCATGCATGCATTGTTAATCTCAGACGATGTAAAACTCCTATCTACTCTTATAGAAACTAGGTCCCTGTGACGTCACGTCGAGTGGCATCGCATGGGTGCCAATCTGGCCTTTTTCAAATGCGGTTAAAATTGACCATTGCCTTTCGTCTAAACTGGGAATTCTAAAACCAAATAACTTGTATATTATGAATACACTAATGGTGGGTAACGAATCGGAATCAATGCCTTTCGTTTTCTTTGATGAAGGAAACTACCCTATTTTTGATATAAACTAATGAATAACAGGGATCCATCTATGAACTAATGGATTTTTCTTGGGCCAAGAGCAATTTATGGACGAGCATGAATCTCAGGCATGTCATGAATCGTCACGACAGGTGAAAGTGACTCAAAGTCTATACCCTTGGAGAAAAACTCCTCATGACCACCCTAACATGAAACGGTCATAATGACACAATGGACTTAAGATGGCCAATCTAGACAGAAAATAAAGATGAGGGAAGATGTCAAAATAACATCTGACCAAGAGATCTACAAGAAGGATGTTCAGACCAAAAGAAGGGCACACCATTTGTATCTAGCACCTCAGAGAAGATGGCAAGAATGCTAGAACAGCACAACATTTTCACAAGATTCACTTGTGTGTGTGACCAAGTGAATATGTCTTACCGGGACCAAAGTATGGATTACCACATGATATTCAAGAAGGTCTCTACAGGGAGTCATGTTTGTATGATCAAGACTATATAAGAGAAACATGCAGATCTTTGCGATTTGGCCTCCATGAACCCAAAAGGGGAGGGAAAAATAAACAATTTCAGCTATCTGTCATTGTGGATCATGCCTAGAGTGAACCAGGTCACAACATTTTATTTGACAAAGCATCAGTTGTTGCTATAGAAAAGAGATGTTGTCTCAGGCTGATCAAGAAAAAGGAAATAATCAAGATGCCAAACAACACGAACAGGACTGCTACCCTCTCCACAGCATGTGAAAGGGGTCATAGGAGAAAGAAATGAACCAACCATTCATCTTCTAGCTTGAATGAACTGGCCCCAACATGAGAATATAGGGAGGTCCTGGTGAGGGTAAAACTTGAGAGGCTCTGTAGAAATCTGATAACCGTAGTTGAAAGTGTAGAGCATTTGAGTGGTGAGATGGGAGTTTGGTTATGTTTGCATTCAGAAAATAGAAAGAAGGTGAAGTAAGGGGCATTAGCACAAATTTTGGCTAACCTGAACACTTAGAGGGGTGTAGTTAGCCACTGAGAAGTCTATGGAAAGAAGAGCAAACAATGACTAGATTGCTGCATTAATGGCAAGCCGGGGTAATAAGTTCAGTTTTTTTGTGATAATTTGTGTGATTTTTTATCATCTCAGATTTTTTATTTAGCTATGTTTTTCAGTTTTAACAGGTAATACTCCTGGGATAGTTTTTTCTCGTTAAGTACATTGCTGCATTTTTGCTGCAAGCAAAGTTGTGGATGGTTGGCACTTGATACTTGGCATCACCCCTCAAGTAGTGCCATCCAGTCAGGCGATAATATTATGAATCAAACTAGCCGAAAATGGATGACTTACTAATTGAATGTTCGCATTGGAATGTGGGATAAGTGTGTGTGACTCCTCAGGGGGCTTTGCCAAAGAATGTGTTGTGGTGATGTGTATAAACAGGTCATTGTAGGTATTTTAAAATCCAGCTTAACTCTGCCGTTAACTCTGATGTAGAAATATTTCTACGGAACCATCAATTTGTTTATGAATCATGAACTATAGTTGCAATTATATTTTATTCTTCCCACCTTTGGTCACCTGCTTCATCTAGTGTGGCAATTATTGATTAATCATATATCTTACATTTGATTTTACCCTGCTTGGTAAAGGATATGCTCTTTTGTTGGCTGTGGGATTATTAGGCCTAATTCTTCCCAAAACTGAATGGTTGGAGTCAGTGGCATAGCGAGGGATGAATCCGGAGGTCCACCCCTCTCCCCCCCCCCCCCCCCCCCCCCCGGAAATATAAGAGCACACTTGCTTTGCATCACGAAAGAAAACCAAATATTGAAAAATCATGAATTTACTAAAGATTTCTTTGAAAAATGAAGTTTTTTTCGATTATGAAAAATGTTAGAATTAGTTTAAAACCCTCAACTCTGTATGCTGTTTTTAAAAAAATGTCCCCCCTGGTTTTGGACCCACACCCCCTGGAACAAAATTCCTGGCTTCACCACTGGTTGGAGTTGATACATAAAGACAATAGGAGAAATTTAGCTTAAACCCATGAAATGAGAAAGACCAAACTGTTACTACACTAGAACAAGATGAATAATATATATGTACTGTTATACTATTTAATATCAAGTATGTGATGGATAAAGCATGGCCTTTTTACTATTGTTGTTAAATTATTGGATAAATTGATTGTTCGTTACTAGGATGTGTAGGTGTGGATAGATTTTTATCATCATCCTTGTGCCTGAAAGTCATGGAAAAATGCTATTTATTTTGTATTTGACGATAAGTGTATTAGTTAAAAGTTATTTCATACTTACATTGGTGGAGTTCTTATACAGTTTCTTAAACATTTGGTGAGGATGTTAGATTTTAATGATGTTTTTGGAGCCAACTTTCAAATTTCTTACCTGATTTTAGCATTATTTTTCAGTTTCTAGTGAAGCTGGTTTTTGACAAGGACTGGTTTCACCAAATGCAATCCTCATTAATTTTAAAGGAAAAATTATTTCCATTGATCTTGCTTTAGAACATAGTAGATACATATGCATCTCTGTAAAAATCTTGTTTTAGGAGAACTAGATAAGTGGTGTGAAATCTACATTAAAATATAGTACTCTCCAGCACTTTATCATATTTGAGTTTGAAGATTTTTCAAGATAGGACCATAAAACTTTGGATTATAAGTAATTTTTGAACTGGCTTCTTAATGCTTCATATGAGATATTCTTGGATTCTTTCAACAATCGTATCATATTTTTTATAGGATTTTGACTCAAAATCAATTTTTGAGTGGCTTATTAAAGTTTAGTGTTTGAGTGAGGTTCTTAAAAATCATTTTGTTTATTTTTTTATAAATGAATGTGATGACACATTTTTCAATGCTTTCTCATCAAATTATGTGACATACTTTGTGGATGCATTAAATTTGAGAAATGATTTAAACATGTCTAGTTGTGTAGAATCTATATGAGAGCTATGAAGTATTTTTCATTGTATTTAAAATTCTGTGCCTCATCTGTTGAAGTAGAATGCATTGAGCTAAAGAGAAATCTCTTTCTTGTGTTCTCACTCAGATGGAAAGGCCCTCGTGAATGATAAAGCAAAAACAGATGTTGAGGAAAAGGCTGAAAGTGACCGCATAAAGGAAGAAGAGAAGAAGGATGAGGACATGGGTCCTAAGAGGGAAAGGGGAGGACGAGGGCGTAGCAGTAACCAGAGTGGTTCAAGGAATCGCCAGCAGGGTAGTTTACCTCAGCCTGCTCGAGGTGCAACTCAGTGGGGCAGCTCCCGAGGTGGAAATACGACTGGAGGCAGGCCTCAGCGTGCACCTGGAATGAAATGGACAGCAGAGGAGGAGGAAGAAGAATCTGAGGTTCGTGCAGGAGAAGGCGATTCAGAGTTTTCCGCTGAAGAGGAAGGATCGGGAGAGTCGGGGAGGGAATTAAGAGGAGTTAGGGGGGGGCAGCTTCATGGTGAAGTAGAGAATGACATTGCCTCCACAGAAAGAAATTCCAACAATCAAGATGTAAAGCGTACCCAAGGGAGGGAGGGATTTGCACCAAGAGGGGAACCATCAAGACGAGGTAGAGGGGGAGGAGCGGGTTTCCGAACTAGGGGAAACCTTGGAAGGAGAATGGATCGCTATGGACCACCTCCATCTGGGTGCCCATTCGGCCAACCTCGTGAGGAGGGCACTGGTGGTGAAGTTCTGGAAGAGCAGGGTGATGGCAGTGCCTCTGAGAAGGGGAAGGGTAGTCGTGGACAGGCTCCTGGGCCTGTTGGCAGTGGGAAAGATGGTGCCTCAAACAGGAGCAGTAAGTCATCACAGGGATCGTCATCTGCAGTACCTCCTCGTATGCAAAGAAGAGGAGAGACAGAAAGGTCAAGGAAAGGCCGTGGTGGTCGTGGAGGTGGTAACTCTGGGGAAACTTCCAGTCACAGGAGTGCAGAAGGAACGATCCGGAAGCATCCTACTGGCCCCGATTCGAGGCAAGGCTCCTCTGACGTTGCAGAATGGGAAACCACATCGGAGAACAGTGATGCTGATGATTCGGGAAGAGAAAGGAGAGAAAGTAAGCGGGGCAAAGGACAAAGAGGATGGTCTGAAGGCATTGCCCCTGCTAATAACTCAACCAGTGGTGTGGTAGGAAGTGGCATTCCTCCAACTTCTAGAGCCCCAGGTGCAGAGAAGAAGTCTGGCTCCAACTCATCTGGGCCTGTTGGGTCAGGTCAAAGGACAAGCCCAGCCCCTACTTCACGAGGAAAAGGTTCTGGGAAAGGGAAGGAAGAGGGTGGGAGCACAGAAGGATCGAGGCGTGGAGGAGGGGCTGTCGGAAGTGGGAGTCAGAATAGATCTGGCCACACTCCCTTGATGGGGGTTAGCCTTGATATTGGAGGAGAGAAGGCACTGGAGGGCATTGACATTGGAACATACTCAAGTGAGTGTCCAGTCTTTATTAATGCTGTGTGATTATTGTCTGGTGGATTTATTTTTCTGTGTAGTTTTTCCTGATTTTTATCTGGAATTGTAATTAGTTGTGTTGGCTATTTTGTAGTAATTTTTTGCACTTCATTATTTAAATTCAATGTAAAGAATACACACCTTGTGAGCAAGCTAAAATCCCAATTTCATCATTTATTTAATTTAAATGATCCAATCGTATCAGTGAGTAACCTCAAAGTCCATTCTTATCTGACTAGTTTCTGTTTCTGCTCCTGGATATTTGTGCTGGTCCCAAGGTACTTTTTTATATCTCATTGTTGTGAGTTGACTCAATATACTCATGCATGACAGTTTTTATCCCAAGGATAGGAATAGAAATATTTTTGTGTTTATCTCTATAGAGAGGAAAACCCAGTGAAATCCACCTTAGAATTACTAGTCTTCAACTTTATTTCTGCACCATTAGGTGTAAATATTTTCTGCTTCTACAGTTTTTATTGTCATTAAGTAGGGTTGAAATGCATGTTAGAATCAGTAACAAGTCCAGCCTTATAGGAAGTGCTATGTTGTGATTGTTTGTTTTTCTTTAGGGAAACAAATCTATGTTATGAAAAAACTGTCCTTTAAGTTATGGTATGTTCAATTTAGTCTTCAGAATATTGCATATTGGAGAATGGCATCACTTTGAGCTTTGATCATCCATTTGGAATGCATTTTCTTTTCCAACTTTTGTTACCCAAATTGGCTGATGAAACTCATAATTTGTTTCATTTAGCATTTATTCATTGTTAGTTAACTGCATAAATGGTACCTTAGCAAAGAGTGTTTTATGGTAAATGCCATTATTTTTTCGTTTGATTTCTTTCATAGGTTATTGAAGTTTCCAATGATTTAAATTGTAGGGAACCATTTTGCAGAAAAAAGAACTTCATTAGTTACTAATCTGTTATTGCACGGATTGACTTACAGATAAGTGCAATGAATTATGTCTTCAGGTGCTGTTAAACTTATTTCACTTAATCCTAGATTACTTACAACAACTTTATCCCTGCTAATCCCTTCTGTCCTGAAACATTATTAATAGACCCTTTACATGTGAGTGTTATTAGACATTTTTGGAAGCAGTTAATATGCATTCTGGTGAAGTTATTAGCAATTCTTCTTTAATTGAGGAGTAGCTCATTTTTATTTTTGTCTTATTAGGGATTTCACTAATATCAGTTCTTCCGTTTGTTTAGATTTTTTTTAGATTTGTTGAAGCTTTCTTTGGCTTTGTTTTTTCATATCTTTACCCAAAAAGATTTTAAATCTATGACTGTATTTCAGAAATAAAGCGGTTCTAGGGATAAAAGCATGTTTCAAAGAAGCCCCTTTGAGAGTTTAATGATGGATGAGATATTCAGCATTGGAATTAAAACATTTGACTTAGTCCCATGTATTTGTTAGGGTTTTTTGAAAGGCAGGTAATTGTAGGGTCACTTATTACATATTTTTACATTCCTTTCAATGGGTACTTCTTGTGTGACTCATTGCCTTATATTTCGTTCTACCATGGTGCAATGGCCAAAACTGTCCTTTCTTCTTTGACAAACAATCCTTTGGAAAAACTTTGTGCTTAATTAGCATTTACATTCTGTTTTTTTTTCTGGTGTGACTAAGGGATCCTGCAGTAGAGTAAAATGCGAATATTTTCAATTTGAAATATTTAAAAAAATTGGTATTTCAGTCTTGGTAACCTTTCTCTTGTGTAAGATTTGTACCCAATACTTCAATAAGATAGCACTTCTCCACATGTTATGGCAGAACTACTTAAGAGGTGGATGCATGGTAACGAGATAAGTAACTTAGTGCTAGCCCATGGGAGGTTCTATGGAAGTACGAATTTCGTGATTAGAACTTGTAAAAAGTTACAAATGCCCCTAACTTACATCTGCTTAAATGAATTTGTTGTGATTTTCTGGCTTACTCAATTACTTGGGAAAATTAAGGTTTTTTAATAGCTAAGTTTTGTTAATTAAAAATTGCAAGGTGCGTACCTACTAATTTTCAGTAAATAGCATAGACATTAACACTTGTGGCCGTTGCATGTTTTTTGTTCATGTTTTGCAGTTACTGTGAATTGTTCATGCTGTTGTCTTTCTCAGTCTCTGTATTTTATCATGAGTTTGATTTGTGCTATCCATTTTAAGCTTAGTCCATGAATCATAAAATTGTTGGATAATAAATAGTCTCTGGAATTAAGTGATGGAAGGTCAATGGAAAGTCTTTCAGAGTGAAGCTCAGTAGATTTCTAATAATCAATGTTAATGGATGGAGAAGCAAAGTGTAATAATCAAATTTAAAAGATGATCTGTTACTGCTCAGTGTTTTGGCATTTTTGACTCGGTTGTTTTATGCTTTCTGTGAGCCTTCGCATTGTGCTATTGGAGCACATGTTGCTTATGTAATGTGTTGCCATTTTATTCATCCCATTTATTTTTCCAAACCTTATATATTATAAGTATTTTTTGATTGTATGGTTCAAGTATCAAGAAAATGGTTGAGTAACCACTTATTATTGCTCGTTCCATGAATGCATTGTGTTTTAACCTACTTACTCAAGATATATTATATAAGATAATTGTACATTAGTTGTTGGAATCCATTATTTAAAGATATATTTATCATGATTTCTGAGGCTAAGCATAGTTGAAAAAAATGCCTAAAATTTGTTTCATGGTTTCTTGTTAGCTGATGCAGTTTGAGAGAATGCATTTGGTGTAAGCTTAATTGCTCTTGACCTAATGTTAGATGTTGCACTTCATGCTGTCGTATTCACTGGTAAATCAAAGCATGAATTTGACCAATTTAATTCAAAAGCTACGAAACCTTTATTTTAAATAAAAAAACATAGATTATATATAATTTTGAACAACCGGCTTCATCAGATGATGATGGATCAGATTATGTCACACTGCAGCAGAACCAGTCATCCAGCATTTTGTGTATGTGAAATTTACTAAGTATTTTATTTTAAATGTAGCAATTGCATCAAGTGATGCCTCATATTGTTGATTGTTTAATCATCATCATCTAGTGTTCTGCCTGTCGGTAGGTCCCTTGAGCCAACGCAGTCTCCATTTTCTCCTGTTTCCGGCCATTTCTTTGAGGTCTCAATATTTTCCCATCTTTAAATTGTCAATTACCCTCAGCTTTTTCCTTCCCCTTCTTCAGATCCCTTCCACCATTCCCTCCAAGGCTACCTTCAGAATGCTATTACCTCTCATCGCATGTCCCAGCCAGTTACTCTTCCTTTCATTTATTTTAACCTTCAATGTTCTTTCCTCATCTACCCTGTTCAACACTTACTCATTCCTTACTCGATCCATCCACCGTGTTCCCTCCATCTTCCTCCAAACCCACATCTCGAACACCTCAGTCCTGTCCCTGTCTTTCTTCCCCATCGTCAAAGTCTCAGGTACATAAACACTTCACCAACTGCTTCCTCAATTTTAAGTCCAGTCCCTTGTTACACAGCACTCTTTTCTTCTTCTTAAAAAGAGAATAATAATAAAGCCCCTTTTTTTTCTGTGGTGTAAATTCAATTACTGGTTTATTTCATCGCAAGTCTGAAATGAAACTAGTAGTAGTAGATGTAGTAAATGTAGCTCGATCATCTATTTGAATATCCTTTTCTAGTCTCTTGTTTGCTTTTTATTGGTTTTGATTGACACTTACTTATCGTGGAAATCCTTGAATATTTTCAACAACCTAGAAGCTGCTGGTAATATCTAATATACATCTATCTTCAAATGTGAGTGGTCTTTGTTTATATTCTTTGAGTTTTTGTTGGCAGTCTGTAACCTCACTTTGACTTGAAATATAGGCAAGATAAAAAGTTTATATTCCTTACAAATAAACTTGTGGCTGTTGTTTGCTTCAATGGTCAGCTTAAGTTATCAAAATTTTAAGTGCTTTCTAGAATTTGGCTTGGTTTTATCATGCCCCACATAGGTGAGACCTATACCATTATAATTTCAGTTTTCTATTGACTCTTTCCTTGGATATCCTGTCTTATTACAATGTCACGAAGCAATTTAGAGCCACTTGCTTAGGTCATGCGATGCCCTGAGTAGTGATTTTGAAGGCTCTCTAGGTTTTGTGGTCATAATAAAAATGATCACCTTAGAAAGGGCTTTTGCAGTAGGACTTAAATGAACTGAAACGTACTTGGCTTGCAAGTGCAAGCAGAAGTGATTCCCTCAGAAAAGGGTTGAGATGAGAGGGGTAACTGTTAGGGTAACATTTGATGTTCCGTTATGTTAGGCTAAATGATTAGCTCTTCACTGTGAATCTGGACTGCTGAACATATTATGCAACTAGCTGTCTAAGTCGACTTGGACTTCTGGTCACATTATATGCTCAGCAGTCCAAACCATCATGTCAGGTGTAGGCCACAAATTTCATTGAAGGGAATGACGCCACGGTGGCTAATCTGGCTAAAGCACTCCACCGGAAATTGGGGGATCCAGGTTTGAATCAGTCAAGGCAAATGATTTTGTTCTCTGTGGAATTTTTGCACCTTCTGATGCTGTTGCAAATACTTTCATATGAGCTCTGGCTCTTAGGCGGGTTTACATAAAATCTTTCTATGTTTCCATGGACTTCAAACTGGCAAATCGTGAAAGAATATATGTTTGGTGCTGTGCATGATTGGTTTATCGTTTAGTGAAAATCTTGTGGTATGAGGTTTTACCAAGCAACCATACACATTCCTTTGTTTAGCTTGATTCTGAAATCCACTTCAGTGAGGGGAGCAAGTTGTGTTGATAATAAGCATTTAATTCTGAAGGTTATGGGTCAAACTTAAGGTCTCTTTCAATCCTTAATCACAAACTGGAAACTTATTCTCCTCCATTTTCATTTTTGTCATTTCTTGCGAGTGTTCAATGCCCTAGTTGTGAAATTCACATTTTTACTGCCGTATGGTGGAGGAAATGTTTTCTTTTAAAGCATCTATACCTAGCTTGTGTGTCCTCATGTTAAAGGCAAAGTAGGAAAATGGATGCTATCATTCATGTGCTCTCTGGTGAAATTATTTTGTTTGATTTTCTTAGTAACCATCGTTAAATATGATTAGTAAATGTTATTTTCAATTAATTTGTAGCTTCTGGGGTTTGGGGTTCTTGATTTTTAGCTTTGGTATTTAGCCCTAAGGATACATTGTGGGTATAAATCTCTTCCCTATAGCAAGCACCTCTCTTTAATTACCCTGGAGTAGAGATCTTTCCTTTAGAAAAATTAGCAAGCCTCAGGAGTAGAAACTTTCTTGGAATGGTTGGGCCATTGACCATGGGACAAAGATGACGATCTAACCTGTGTGTGTTAAAATATACGTGCATGCATTTTTTCTTCATTTCTGCAATGCACAGTTGAAGCATACAAAACGTCAATGAGATGGATAGTTGAATTTATTATAAAGGAAATTTTCAGAATGTATGTGCAGTGTGAAATTTTATGAATTCATTGATTTTGCATTGTAACAAGGTTACTTGTTTATATATAAATATGATGACATTAGCTATCCTATTCTTCTTGCTGGACTTGATTCTAGTTAGATTTTGTATAGAAGCACACCTTTAGTTAAAATTGCTCGTCTGGAAGCATTATGTCTCCCGTTTGATTTATTGTATTGGATTTTTATTTACATTTTGGCTCATGCTGTTTATGTACTTAGTATTAGAGTATAACAATTCTGGTGTAGATCACTGTAACAGGGTGGCCACTGATCCTCCATAATTGCTTTTAATTTTTCTTTCTTTTTTGCAAATCCCAATTTATTTGTTTTCTCTCCATTGTTTTACCCCAAGTTTATTTTATGGTGGAATGTTCCCTAGATTATGTAAAATCAAAAATAAGTTAAAATAGGATTGAAGGCTTCCCTGGCGAATTAGTTGCAGAAAATAAACCTCTTGCATATTTTATCTTAACAGTTGTAGCAAAAGCGTTTCAGTTTCGTATTATATGAATTTTCTTCCTTGAGTTCCTTCAGTTTCATGCTGATTTCATTATGATAACAAAAAGCTCTGCCTTCAATTCCAATGGTGATACAGCAGGAAACAGCTTTTATAGCTGGATGTTTTTTTATATCCCTCCCTCTTATTAATTAGAACCTAGGTATAATGTGATGAATTTGAGTATTTCATTCTTGAATTTTATTTTGATTAAAAGCCTTGAAGAGTTACAATTTTACTTTAAAGTATTATTTTCTTCCTCAGAAACATTATACACCCATGCCTCGTATAGTGCACGGGATGCATTCCTTGGGGTCTTTGCTCTATACGAATTTGCGTTATATGTGAGCGTTTTAACATTGGGAAGATAGGGCTGCGTTCCTGGTAGCATAGGTGTTGTGAATCGAATTTCCTCTAAACCATGTATATTCATATTAATAGCCTTAAAAAACCTTATTCATATAAACTTTTAAAGTTTAAAATATCTTTAAAGATAATAGGCACGCATTCAAAGACTTTTATTCACGTAAAAAAAAATTCGTACGTGCTTTTGAAATTCCCTCCTGTTGTGCGGGTGGGCTGCCATATGCTATCTCAGGGGTTCGTAATGCATTGCCGGCAGTGGACGATTTTTCAAACCAGTCAAAAAACAACTATTTTGTCACCCAGGCCCTTTTGTCGCTCATCGAAATGACAGGCAAATGCTACTTTGAATGCCATTATAGCTAGCGGAGTTTATGAATGATAAATCAATTTAATTTGAAGTCCTCCGTGGCATTAGCAGATATGTGAAACAGTCTTAATGCTTTGAAACCTGACCCAGTTTTCCTTCCCTGACAATGAATGAACGAGATTGCATTCTTTTCCAAAACAATATCATCTCGTCAACACTTCAAACTAGTTGAGGGGGAAAGGAGCCACTTTCAATCACAGCTTGGAGTTCATCATAAAATGTTGCGGTGATTGCGCTATCAACACTTGAAGATTCACCTGATATCACCGCACTGAAAATACCTGCTTGCCGTTTAAAATTCTGGAACCAACCGGAGCTTTCACTAAAAGTCTCGGAGCGATTATCATCCTCGTTGGAATTAAGGAAATAAAACTTTGTAAGGTTCACTGATCAATCAGTGAACCTTACAAAGTTTTATTTCCTTAATTCCAATATGGAGAGGTTTCACAAAGTAAAGCCTGAAGTTATTAGTTATATCATCCTCGTCTTTTTGTACAGATTCACAATGAACTTTCCGTATGTGTTGACCGCTTCGTTGAAGTAGGTGCAGCTGAGGTCACTGATGTTTAACTTCGTCTTTATTCATAACAAAGCATCGTGAGTTTAAACTTCCACGCAATATCGCTTTGATGCTCTCCATTTTCAAAGAAATTGTCCTCTTTCAATTTCTCTTCTAGGTTTATGGTTTTTCTTGATAACTTCTTGATTTTTCTACCTGCATTCCTATTTTTTGCCATTGTTCTCTTGGTTTTTACTTTTATGTGTTGATGCTATTCATATGCCACTTGGCTCCATTTCTCCCCTGTGAATACCGATGACCTTGAAGGCTTTAGCGTAGACCCTCTACCAGGAAGTCAATCGCCCGATAACCTATGACAGCAAATATTACGTCTCAAACCGTATTTCCACTAGCTCCACGCTTAATTAATGATCTAAATTAACTAGTGTCATTTTGTTAAAGAGATGAGATAAATAACTTCGGTAGGCTGGCTATCTGGACCCAATGACGAGTGATGCTTTTGGCCATTGCACAGCAATGGATTTCGATTAATATATGAACAAAAAAGAAGATTATAGGCGAGCAATACTATTAATATGCGTAAAATAATAGCAATTTTGTGTGTACTTAGCACAAGTTCACGTTTTATCATGAGAGTGTTAAAGTTTTTTGATTAGGCTACACTGCATTGTGATGTTTCCCCGAGGAACGAATTTGCGCTTCATCGAAATTGCGCTAATCAAAATTGCACTATACAAGGCATGGGTGTATGTGTATTGGTATTTGGAAACACAAGACCAGTGGCCACCTCATTGAGTCAGTTATCTGTCATTAGTTATGGATCTTTGCTTGATGTATATTTTTTTACCTTCCCTTAATGTTTGTGTTCTTGTGCCTGTGCATGTGTAATGGATGCCACCCTTTTGTGCGATGCTTGTTCTGGTACGCGCACAACAGACGTGGCACCCTCTGATGACCGACACCCTGGAGCAGAGGACCAGGGCGACGCGCCTTTCCCTTTTGATGCAGACGGAAGCGGCTTCCGGGAGGTGCGGGGCCGAAGAGGGGGCGGACGTGTTGGTGGGGACGACAGTTTAGGGTCACAATCACGCCAACAGCAGCAGTCATCCCAGCGTCAGCAGAGGAGGGAAGGTGCGAGAGAAGGGAGAGGTGGTAAGGGTGTCCCCAAAGGGCAGGCACCAGGGTGTGTTGGGAGGCCCTCTGGGTCTGCCGGCCGAACGGGGACACCATCACCTGGACCGGTCAATTCTATTTCAACATCCGGTGGTCCCCTCCGTCCAGGGTCCCCATCGTCAGTAACCGGAGGATCATTTGAGAGGAATCGGCCCAAACTGCCCCCTCGCCTCATAAAGCAGAAGGAGACGGAGAGGCTGCAGAAGCAGCAAGCTCAACAGCAGCAGCAACAAGGGAGAGGACCAATGGCTGGATCTTTTGGGAATCAGGGTTACCATTCGCACCATGGGGCTCCATCAAACCACCTCAGGAATGATGTGGGAGAAGTAAACCATCATCAACAAGGGCAGCACCATCATCAAGGGAAAATGGTGGGGTCAAGTGGTGTGCTGTTCCCCATGAAAGGTAATATAATCTTTTAGTTTTCCTTTATCACTGTGTCATTGTTTACCCACAGCATATTTCCCAGTTTAAGTATTCTATTTTGAAGAGGCTATCTATTATGGGTTGTTTCATAATTTTTTCCATTTTCTACATATGTCCTTAACATTATTAATCTGTTTTTATAGCCCATTAGGGTTTTAACCAGCCAGATAAAAAAATGTCAGTTTTAAAGCGGTCGAAAAGTACTACCAGCTGGCATTTACAGTTTGTTTCCGACTCATTTCACCCTCCCTGTCATCCTAATATTTTGGCAACCCTTGATTGGCACTGTTTTAAGTGCCATTGGTTGAAATCTAATGTAATTAGGGAAGTTAAGATCAGATACCATGGATCCAAATTAGGGGTGGACGGGTCAAAATTTTAAGGTTCGGGTCGGGTCGGGTCGGGTATTTTTTTTGACCCTCGGGTCGGGTCGGGTCTCGGGTCGGGTCGTATCCAATAATTTGATCATAATTTTTTTCTTGAAGCAGAAATGTCAAAAAATATGTTTATGAAGGCCAATAAAAGGAAATAAAAATAAACAATCTATACCTAAATGGTAGATTAGTTTAAGTGTATTCACTCAAAACAGAAATGCAAATGCATATCTGAAACAGACTACTACAAAAATAACACAAATAAATACAATACTAAGTTGGATAATGAGGTCAAGGTAAAACAAACATCTTCCTGTATTTCCTGTAAATATATCCCAAAGTCAATTCTTCCAGTGCACTCAATTTCAGATAGGCTATTATTAAACTCAATGGCCCATATTACAAATGTTTAAAATCAATGACAAATATACACAAGAAATATTTTGTTTCCATTAATGTGTTACTCTTTAATTACAAAAGGTTAAAGAAACCAAAAACTCAGTCTTAAAAAAATAGAATGATAACTGATGAAAGCTAATAACAATTATCACTATCCATTAATATTTGCCTTATAATAATGACTTATGTCTAGTTATTTACTATTAATTACACAATCTATAAATTATTAGTTTTTTGCCAGAAGTGAAAAATATTAAACCTATTTTTTTTACACTAATAATACAAAGGATGAAAGTAACATGAACAAATGAAGTAGTCCTTCGTGTAAATATAATCTGGAAATAAAAATTTGAGTTTTAACACTTCAAAAACAACAGCATTCCTGTCTTCTAAAAGTTTATTATACATCCAAACTTTTTAAATTTTGGTGTAAGAACACTAATGGTCACTAAGAAACATATCTAAACTTAGAATGAAAGGAGCTTAATATTTGTGTTGTTGCTAGTACTAATCTTTCATATTCATTACGTGATTTTTCGCTTGCCGTTGGATTTTTCAGCATGATTCAAATAAAAATGAATGCATGTACATACTGAGGTCAGTGAAAACTAATTTCATGTAATAGCATAGATATTGTGTCATTGTTGCTAACATATATTTCAACATGAAATATTTTCATACAACCGTTCTGTAAATGCACATTTTAATTATTTTATTTACTGTATATACTTAACCTCAACCCGTTTCGACGCCACACTCACGTCATTCTAAGGACGTCTGGCAATAAAAATTGTAAAGCAAGGTCTTAACTATACAATTCTCTTGAGGGTGCGGGGACATGGGAAGGAGAACGTTCTAGAAGGGTTCAGGGTGCACTTGGGATTCGTTGGGAGAGTAAACTGGAAGAAAGGGCAAAGAAAGTCGGATATTCAGGAATATGGTTCCTATTAGCTAAAAAAAAGTCTGTACCCCAATGTACACCGCATGGTTCCGATTGGTTTTATGGCCATAAATCTCTGTAAAGGCCAATCTTAACTGCCACACACACTACTCCACCCATTTCCGCTCTCTTCCCCGCACTGTAACCTTGCAAATATTCCTTGCTCTCTCCTTTCTCTTCCAGTTTGTTCACCCAGGGCACTCCAATTGCACCAAGAACCCCACAGAGCGCTCTCCATTAATTCGAAGAAATCCTTTCATTTACAACTGCAGCACATCAGGTTTCTTTCCAGACCTGTTAAAACGACTGGACTATGACGTTAAAACCGGCCGAGACAATTAAAAACTGGAAGATTGATAAACGTGGGTTTATTTAAGTAATTTTAGCAGTGATCATGATTGGCTGATTGAAGTAATGGGTTAAATAATCTTCCAGTAAGTCGACGTGTCGACAGTAATTTGGTTTCGTTTTTTATGCTTTCCGTATGGAAAATTAAATACACCGAACCCTTCTGGAGTTTTGTAAACAAGGGGAGTGGAACGCGTTTGGGCAGGGGTAACATCAAGAGTTGTTATATGAACGGGTAGATGGAAGGAAAATACTCGTTCCGTATTCTAGACTTCGCAGATAGCCGCTTAAAATAGGCAAAAATGGAAAGCATGGCTATTTTTATAAACTTATCCTCACATATATAATTTTAATGAACTTATAAGTTTTTATAAAAATAAATGAACTTATAAATTTTTATAAAAATAAAGCTGTTAATATTGATTCCACTCCAGCCAAAAACAATCCTTTTAAATCAATGTTAAACATTTCTAAGATATCAGCTGCTGAGATAAAGTCGTAGTCGCATTGACAACAGCATTGGCATCTGCAACGGCCTTTTAAGAACAGGTCGGGAGTCTCCTTCATCTATGTCTCCGTAAACTAAAAGAATGATATAAATATCATCATTTACCTTCACAAACCTTAATGAGGTTAGTAGGGATGGGTCGAATAGTAGATTTCTCGAATTCGAATATCAAATCATTGCTCGAATATTCGAATACCTCGAATTTAGAATACCTCGAATACTAAACGATGAATGTGAAAATGTTTGACTAGGTCGCTTATGCAGCAGGAAACCCAAGATTTTGGCGAGTAATTGTGACTGCCTTTAAAGGATTCAAACAGGAATTTAGCTGATTAATGGAATATTTTAATTTTATATAAACAATAGGGTAGTTTCCTTCATTAAAGGAAATGAAAGGCATTGATTGTGATTTGTTACCCACCTTTGGTGTATTCATAATATACAAAATATTTGGTTCTAGAAATACCGGTTTAGACCAATGGCAATGGCCAATTTTATCCTCATTTGAAAAAGGCCAGATTGGCACCCATGTAATGCCACTCCAGTTGACATCACAGTGACCTATTTTCTACACGAGAGGATAGGAGTTTACATCGTCTAAGGTTACCAATGCATGCATGAGGCACAAAGATCAGGGAAACATGTCTTAATAATCACTTATTAAAACTGGCTGTGGTCGGAAAGTTTTCTTCGCTTGATAAGGTATTAATAATCCTTATTTTAGCCAAGCGCTACCAGCTAGCATGGTACTCGGCTACCTGCTAGCATCCTGCGTCGTGTTAGCGCTCAGAGCCTCGCCCCAAGGTCACCTCACTCGCGGCAGCGGGAAGCAGAACGACGTCACGCGGAGTTTTTCCCGGCATTCATACTTACCCGTCGCGTTTTCGCGCGCTTGAAAATTTTCACTTTTAATTTAATCGCGAAAAATAGATATCGTCTTATAAAAATCTAGAATCGTTAAATACGTACTCCAGGAGTATTAATATTTCGATTGAGGCTATAAAAAATAATAGGAGAGCACCGCATTTGAGCATTACGCCAAAATGCTAAGCCTCCGTCGTCTTTCTTCGTCTTTCCGGCATTTATTTTCCTGCGTAAAATGCTTAAATAAAGTCAGAAATATGTCGTGTTTGGTCTTATTCTTTTTTAAATTACGCGCTTATTACTAATATTTCAATCCAATAAAAGCGTAATATCTATAGCCGAAAGTCATTGTTAGACAACTTTTGGGCTAGTAGATGACTCATGCAGCAGTTGACCTCCAGAAATGGGGAACTTCGAAGCAGGTAAGCAGAAAAAGGCCAGTGGGTGAGTAGAGGGGGGGCGTGAGACAAGTTTTTATTTTTCTCGTGTAACATGATATTTTTTTCGAAGCTAAGGCCTTCGTAATAAGATCCCTGCGTGAGCTGGGACCTTATGTTTGATTTCGGAGAAGAGGAAATCGTCGGAGGGGGTGGGGCGAACGCTGAATGGAGGGGGAAAGCAGATCGTGGGAAATGCGCCAATGTCACTATCCCACGGCACTGATGAGTTCCTCCCTATGGTAGTTTCATCTCCTGAGGAAGAAGGGTGAAACGCGATTCTATTTTTTTACGGTAACTTGATATTTTTTCGAAGCTGAGGTCTTCGTAATACGATCCCTGGGCAAGCCGGGACCTTTTGTTTGATTTCGGAGAAGAGGAAATCGTCGGAGGGGGTGGGGCGAACGCTGAATTGAGGTGGATAGCGGATCGTGGGAAATGCTCCAATGTCACTATCCCACGGCACTGAGCTTCTCCTGATGGGGGACACCTGGGATTTTCGGATTTTTTTCACCCGATCAATTTCGGTTCCCCACGTTGAACTCTATTCACCGCTCTAACCCGCGAATTTGATGTAGTTCGTCAGCTTGCCTAAAACGGCGCTGCATGCACTAAACGACTAGAATTCTCCTCATTTTTTCGAGTCAACTACCAACGACGTGCGAGCGACAGTGTATGACGCGAAATTAAAAGTACATATTCGAGACGGCACCTTTGGCATAAATATTCCAGATCTCGAATATCGAATACTTTCTAGTATTCGAGTATTCGCGGATACTATTCGCACATCTCTAGGGGTTAGGCTTTAAAAACTTTTCAGCCTAACCTGGTGCCTAGCCGAGAAGTTTTATTCGTTACCGCAGGTGCTAAAATGGATAAGAAATGGAATATATGCCGTATCCCATTTGTCAAGTTATTATCGATCGGAAAGAAATAATATTTCAGCCCAATAACGCATATATGTATAATGTTCAGCTGAAAATATGGAAGTCAATACCAATCACCCGTGAATATTTCTTTATAGTCCCTACTATTTCATAGTTCAGTGACGGAGTCAGACTGAAACGTAATTGGGCCGGCAGTCGTCACGACTGCCTGTCGCCACTCCTCGCTACTGCGTAGATATTAGAAACTACTTTCTGCCTTTAGCGCCCTTAATTGATGCTAGCCTTCTAATGTCAGCTAGTTCTGATTATTGCATTCTAATATAAAATAATGTCTAACTTTAACGTTACTTAGGTTTTCTTAAGATCGCCATTTACATAGAAAATATTCGCTGGCTTGTATTTTACGACTTTTAACGCCATAAAATGTATGAAATATGTTATATTTTGAGAGCGCTGTCACAAATGATGGCCATAATCAATTTAAAATGTTGCTGGGGACAATAGAAGTTATAAAAAAGAAAAGTGAAATATTTTTCGCGATGGATAAAATTCTCGCGATTTTCGACCCGACCCGATTTTGACCCGAGATTTGAAACGGCCCGACCCGAAGGTCGGGTCAGGACGATGACCCGACCCGACCCGAAAATTTCGGGGCCCCGTCGACCCCTAATCCAAATATCCGTGGATATTGCCCTTCACCTGATACTTCGGATCCAAATTCACTGAAGACATCAGATCTGTAACCGAAAATTTAAATTCCTGCTTTAGTGAATGCAGCATCCGGAAAGAGAGAGTGGAAATGGTTCTGATCCTCTCTCCTCATGCATGTTTGCACTATGATCCTTGTCCTACTTATGAACCATTTTGTTTAAAATCTGTCGTAGAGGTTATGCAACAGAATTTCAGCCGCAGAAAATTATTCAGACAAAATATTGCAGGCACACAGTGTGACTCTTTCCAAGAGATTGAACAATCATCGGGGGAATCTTAGCATTATAAGATAATAACCACATCAAAAGTAACTACATCACAGATTTCAGAAGACCACCCTCAGCCCTCCATCGGCCCATGCCTCTGACTTTTTTTTTCTTTTTTCGTTTCCAAGATCACACAGACCATAAATCATAGTCTTCGAAGGAAAATATCAAGTTACACGAGAACAATCCAAGCGTGTTTCATCCCTACTCCGTCTCACCAACCAACCTTTTAGGCCTGCCTGCTTAAATTCTTGCTTGTTGGAGGACAAATGCTGACACATTCGTCCTTGACTCCATCATCCTTTGTCTCATTGCTTGAAAGACGGAGGGATTGTACTCCTTCCCCTCCACTTTCTCCTCCTTCCCTTCCTCTCCTTTACGTGCTTCTGCTACCCAGCCCTTCATCTTGAGATCGCTGAGCGGTCATCTCGTTCTCTTCCCACACCTCATCGCATGTGAAGTCAATGTTCTTCAGAACATTGTCAATTATGTCGCAGATGCACAGTTGCAATTTAATTTAATGATAAATTGATAATAATTTATTTCGTTGTGAGAAACATTTTTCTTGAGATAAAGAGAGCTCACGGAATGCCATGTGCATGCACTGTGGGGTGAAGCTATCGGGTGCAAAATCCATCTCACCACAACTGAAGCATTTGTTGGTGAAACACAAGTCAGAATGCGATGAGAAAGTGACAAAATTCAGAGGAAACGTGTGGGAGGAAAATTTGAATTCTGTCAAATACCTTGAAAGCTAATATAAATGATTTTTACTCAGTTAAAATATTAAAATGTGTATGAAAATCTAAATAGCACTCCATTGATCGTATGTGCCTAGAAGAATCTGGAATAATTACTTCGTTTTATAGCAGGCAACCAAAAATGTATTTGGATCTGAAAATATCCGAAGATCCGGCACCAGAAATCAAGTATCTGATCCAGATTCAAAAAAATCCTGGATTTATCCATTATAATATTTAATCACTAATATGGAAAAATATTTAAAAAATTGAAGGGTGTGAAAAGTTCCTACCACCTGATAGCTGTTAATGTTTTCATCTGATAAGTTACCTGCTATGTCTAAATGATGTCATGGATCTCATGATAATATGAAAGAAAAAATGTAATTAAAAAGAATTATCATACCATTCTCAGAAAAGTAGAAGGAAGCTGTCCTAGTAGCCATTTGCAAGCCTCCAACCAAGTTGCTTATATGCTATGCTGTTTTTACTATCACATTTATTACCTTCCACCCTCTTCCCAGACAAAATTATCTTTATGCAGGAGATTGGAATTGATGATAAGGTTACTCAAGTAGCTGTCGAAATTCACTTAAATCTTTTTTCCAGCACATTTTCATCTGTGAAACCCTATTTTTTATCCATGTTTATTCCATCGCTGATAAAATTATTGGCAGTGGTGATGATTTTTCATCAGTAACATTTATTTGGCATGGTGCTCTCCTCAACTGTTTTTACTTCTCATAAACCTGCTGCCTTAACCGGCAGTAAACTTACTTTATTAATTAATGATGAAATCAGGTTAATGAATTATGAGCCCTTCAGATTTCATCATTGGCACAGCTATTGTAAAATTAATTCCTGAAGTTTTAAATTGATTATTTGTTTCAGATTCCAACAGCGGGGCTATTTCTGGCGGTGTTAATGCTTGGGAGAAGCCATTGGCATCATCAGCAATAGGATCTTCTTCTCCTGCATCTTCCTCATCTGGAGGTGTGGGGATAGGAAACTTAGGAACTTCTGTTGGTGAAGAAAGGTGAATTTTGTGTTAATTTTGTAGGTATTTATGTATATACTTGTAGCATACTTTACTAATCTATTCATAGTATTTTATTTTTGTCCCTTTAATGAGTGAAAAACAATTGTGTTCTAATGTACATGTTAATTGCAGGGTTCCCACTCAGCTGTGAAAACCTTAAAACCGTGAAAAAGCCATGAATTTAGTCTACCGTGTAAAAACATGGAAATAGTTGTGAATTTTGTCATAAAATCTTAAAAATCTCTCAAACTAGATTATAGAACTACTATTGACAGATGAAAAGAAAAATTAATATTTGGATCATGTTTCAAGGCCGAGTCACATGCAGGCACTGTCCACTCATTTACCTACGTACGTGTATTCGAAGAGCAGTCATTGGTCCGTGAGCCATGGCGACACATTGACCTTAAGCCTGTGATAGGAAGATGAATAACTGATAAAGTGTTCATTAACCCTGGCAAAAAAATCACACACTTCTTCGCTTCCCTGCCACCCTGTTCCCTCCATTTCCCCACTCACAACCAGGCCCTGCATTTTGCTAACGATAGGTGACATCATAAGAGATAGTACTTTCATTGCTGCATTTTCTCTCACGGCATCTGTCACATTTAATAAATTTTTAGTGCCGTCGGTGATTGCTAGGTAATCATTATTTCTGCCTAAAACTGCTTATCAGCAGACCGTGAATTTGACGGCAGTTAGACCATGAAAACCTGAAAAAAAACGTGAATTTTATAATTTAATTAAAGTGGGAACCCTGTAAGTGATATTTATGCATTATCCACTTGCTTATAATCTGCTCATCAGTTTGCAAGTAATTTCTTCATATTAATTCCTTGGCTCTCCCTGCCAGATATGGGCATCTCATTTTATGCAATCATCATTACCATGTGGTTATTCCACTGAAATAAGGCTTTCCTGTTTATTAAATTTATTTATGTATGTTTATGTCTTTATGATGGTGCATTGTAAGTTTTAATCATTTTTCTTGGAAAAATGTTAATTCAGGATTCCACTGTAGTTAATTGCATTACAGAGACATAATTCAGGGCAATCCACATAATTTTATGAGAGCAAGGATTTTAGGTTTTGGAGTTTCAGTAAAACTTGTTTAGTATGTTTCTGAAGGGACCACAAAAAATGAACGTGATATCCTGGAAAACGTGCTGACCAGGCAAGTAGATAATAGCAATCAGGATCATTGCACTCCGTGGAAAAGTTGTCATAATTACAGTTACTTTGGGAAGTTCTCGTAGGATCACCTTCCTAAACTCTTTCCACATTGAAAATCAAGAAAATGAGCACTGCATTGCAAAAACAGTATCATGTTAATGATAACCACAATTTTTCATAGATTTCCCTGAGACAATTATGTAAAAACGGTGTCATTCTTCCGTGATTTGTCATTTTTATGTTGTAAGAGGACTAGTTAATATGACGTACGTTTTTTAATATGACGTACGTTTTGTGACATCTTATTGTATCTAGACTATGAAAGGCAGCTTTTTTTAAATATTTTGCTTCTGATTGTTAGTAGGAGTGATCCTTTCTTCAGATATCCCGGAAGTAAAAAAACATTAGTGAGTATAGCTCATTCATTATGTTACATTCAGCATCTAAAATAATTTTGAGGTTGAAAGGTATATGGGAAGCCAATCCACCTATCACAGCAGTGGCTAATTTTCTCAGCCCCCATCAAGAGTTTCTGTTTACAGGATGATTCACTGTGAAAGGTCTTCTTTCCTGTCTTAGGGGAGGTGAAAATGGCTCCGACAGAGGTGGTTCACACGCTGTCGTCAGTGGTATGAACTCAACTGGAGGAGTCAACCATAGAGAGAGTCCGACAGGAGCAGAAGTTGGTGCCAGTCTAGGGAATGGAGTGACTAAGGTGCCTTCAGTCCAAAAATTGACTGTGGAGAAGCCATCATCTGTACTGCTAGATGGCACCTCTCCTCCAGTGCAAACAATCATTTTTGAGAACACAAACTACAAATCGGGGCCCCCTTCATCTTCGGCTGCTCAGGTCCCAAAGTTTAACAATCATCACCACCACCACCATCACCACTCACATAAAATGCAGAGAGTGATAGAAAAAGGACGTGGTAATGGTGAGTACCTATATTTTTTTTTTGTATTAGGAGTGAGCAGGAGCAGTGGGGTAGCCAGGAATTTTGTTCGGGGGAGGTCTAAGGAGGGAAAATGGTTGAAAAACAGGGTATTAAGTAGAGGGTTTTACACTAATTTTAACACTTTTCATAAGCAAAAAAACTTCATTTTTCATGGAAATCTTTTGTAAATTCTTGATTTTTCAGTATTTTGGCTTCTTTTAGAAGCAAAGTGATTGTGTTTTCGTATTTCAGGGGGGTCTGGACCCCCATACCTTCCCCTTGCTGCGCCATTGGCAGAGAGTATGTTTTGACCTTGATTATGATTTACCAGAGAGCTTAAGAAATGAAGGGTTAAAGCTTGCTTTTAATTCCAAGGGTATAACCACAATATTTAAGTCTGAATGAATGGAATAAGATATATTTGAATGTGCAATGGGATCGGTAGTTCTTTCAGTGATGTTACCTAGTCTCAGGTGGTCCAGTGGCCTATGTAAGACATTTTTTGTGGATTTGTGTGGATTTGAAGTCATACTATTTACGAGCTCATCTCTAGCTCTCCAATATTTTTCTTTCCCTGGGCATCATTTTGTTGTTTTTTTTCCCTGTATGAGTTTCTTTATTTGTAATTAGAATATCTGTGTTGAAAGAATAATATATAAATAGACTACTTCCAATATGGAGAGGTTTCACAAAGTAAAACCTGAAGTTATTAGTTATATAAATAGACGATGGTATAATGCAATGTGTGCATGTCATCTCACTCAGTGATACTTAGGGTTTTTGTTTTCTATAATTAATGGTATAAGCATGTTAAGCTGATCATGTTTATGAATAAGTTAGGATTTGTTATTGATTTCAAAGGCTATGTTTGGTTTATCTTGTGTCCAGATCGAAAACTCTCTGATGATTCAGATGATGGCGTTTCTCTTGGATATGGGAGTGCGAAGGACCTTGGAAAGGTTGGAAGCATGGAAGTGAAGTCAGATCCTATGCAGCTCCCTTTAGGCTTTGCTAAGGTAAGAACTTGTTAATAGGGCCAATTGTATAAAAATATCTGCCCATCTCAGACAAAATAATCAAGGTTAGCTACTTTTAGCTAGTATTCCATCTATGTTTTCCTGCATGAGAGAAGTTTTAAATTCTCTGAATGTAGAAAGCGGATTTATTTCATCACATTAACATTATATATTCATCTCATGTTGGATAAGCTATGAATCCTGAAAATTATTATAACACAATGGAGAAGTCTTATTACCTTGAATGGCATTTATGAGAAATTTTCAGGAAAATTCTATTTTAAAATGAATACTCTTAAAAATGATGTTGCATGTATGGTAAATTTTGCTACAAATTAATCTGGTTTAATTTTTTCTTAGAATGCAGAAGACAGCACAGAAATGAAGTTGGACTTTGCCTTCCATTCAGAATTGTCTCAGTTAACAGAAGAGAAAGCACACAGTGGAGGAAGTGTGAAAGGGGGTGGGAATTCACCAGGCGGTGGAGCTGGCGGTGCAATTGGTGGAAGTATGGCCTTGCAACGGAACATGCATGTCACTTCTACTATTGGAACTGCTGCTGAACTCAATTACAAAATTGCTGCTGTGAAGACGGTATGTCGCCATAATATTTTTTTACCAATTTATGGCCTCACATTTGATATTTTGTTTTTGGATAGTCCTAAAGATGGGACACTGAAATCCATTAGGCCCCTTTTTTTGTAGAAATCAAATGGTGACATTATTTCATTCACTTTTCATTTATGCATCTTGCTCTTTGATAGTCTCCATTTCAATACCTCTATGTGATTGTGCAATTTTTGAATGAACTCTTTATATTCAAAGATTTGAAATTTGGCATTGCATTCTGCTATCTTTCGTTAATCATATTTTCTTACATTACTAGATATGGGACTGTTTTAATGTATTTAAGTTCTCTAATTCTTAAAAAAATTTCAGTTCTGGGAGAACACACCTCCAATGCCTACAGTGTTAGAAATATCAGAAGGAAACGATGGTAGTAGTGTGGTTGTTGCTTCATCGTCAGTAGCAGCGGCCACTTCGGCATCACCATCGTCTTCGTCGCCATCGTCTTTGGCACCTGGCGTTGTCGCAGCCACAGCAGGTTTTGTTGTGGACCAACCTTCATCCTCTGTGGTGGTTATGACTGGTGAAGATGGATCAGGTCTCAATGCCACTGAAGTAGCATTTAGGTAATAATAGCATTTTAATGTTACAGTAGTTAGTATAAGCAACGTAAGTTTTTATGGAACATGAATCTTTAAGTAGTCATTTTTCTGTGCCAACTAATTTTTTCATTTTATTTTACAGCCCAGGAACTCCGATGCAGGTTTCCAATAGTTTTGGGGTTACTCCTGCTAGTTTAGGGAAAGGTGATCCTGGCTCTACGTCTAGTAACGTATGTAAGGTAATTATATGCTTTCTTACTCTCAGATCTTTCCTTTAAGAACAATTGTACATTAAGTACATTTATTAAATATTTTAATAAAAATTAGTTCCTAGATACACTTTGGCTTATAATCCATAATCCAATTGCATTGTTTTTTGTTTCTTTTCTCAACACTGAAGGGGATTAAAGTCTTGCACTTGTTATGGCTCTAGCATTGATATTTTTCGTAAAATATATATCTGTTCGTTGAACAATTATTCGTTTAGTCAATTCATGACTTATTCATAAGATAGCTTTGTAACTGTTACATTTAATGAGATACTGAATATGTTAAACATATTGTTCATTTGGCTTTTATTTCTTTTGTCTCTACTTCTTACAACATCTGTCTCAATTCAATTTTCTCTTAACCTGTGCTTTCCTTTTTATGTACATCTATATTTTCTCATATAGTAGTGGATTCTGATTCCTCTTAATAGTTTTTCTATCTTGGTCTTCCTATCTTATGTTCCTGTGTTTGTGCTTTATTCTTAGAAATGCCACCCATTGATAGCTGTTAAGCTAGTAAACATTGACGTTTAATTAATTTCATTTATTTATTTTTTTAACTTTTAAGAATTAATGACAATATTCTTTTGCTGTTTTTGTTTGTTCAGGTCAAACCTCAGCAACAAACTGCTGTTATGTCTACTGGTCCATCGCCTATTGGTCATCCAGGACCCTTGTCTCCTCCTCCGTATAATTCATCAAGCGCACAGGCCACAGCAGGACATATTAACTACCAGGTATGGTTTACTTTTCGGAAAAGTAATATATTTTTCCTGTATTGAATTAAATAGATTGGTCTTTTACTGGGGAAAAATTAAAGGAGGGTATTTAATTTTAAGTAGAAATTCAAATCCTATAAATTTTAGGGATAAGGCAGTAATTGAAATTGATGAAAATAAGATGAGCATTAAAAAAACCACCTTAAGCAATAGTTGATTTAGGGAATTCAAGTTCCCATTTTGGCTCATTAGTCGGAACTTTAATGTTTAAACTTTTTTTATAAAATGACATTTTAGAAGTTCCTCAACTTAAAACAAATGAATCAGGTTCAAACTTGTTTTCATGCCAATTTCTTAATGCTAATTCTTTATGGTTCTGGCTCCAGTTCTGCCCTCATAAACCAGTGGAATCGAGAACTGAGGAAACTAACTGGCCAATCCCTAATTATTATAAATAAATGTACATTTATGCTGGAACACTCCTTTTTATTTTCCTTGTTTCATATGAGGTATCATTTCCTGATTGTTAATTTTTTTAAATATCATTATGATGATAAAAACTTTTTCTATTTGTTTAGCCAACTATTGGGGGAACTGCTCAGTTTGGTAGTATGTCGGCCATTCCTTCTCCTCCGTCTGTGATTTTCAATTCGTCTCAACAAATACCAGCACAGGGAGGCTTGTATGGGACGTTTCCCATTGATGGGCAGGTAAATATGATATTGAATATGTCTTGTATTATTCATTTTTTCCCTGCTTGTTTTTTTTTTATGAAAGTATGTTTGCATATACTCTTATAATTATATCAGCATTTTTGTCTGTTACTAGTAAGCTAATGAGGTTAAATTTTTATTAATTTTTCAGGTTCTTGGAGGTGGTGCACGTTCCCAGTTCCCTCAGTTTGCTAGTCCGTATGGTCTGTCCCAGAGCATTGGAGGCACATCGGCCTTCAGCCCTCAGTCTATGTATCTGCATCAGGCTGCTCATCCTCAGCCACCTCCGACTGCTGCTCCTGATATGTATCCCTCTTCACTCTCTCAGTATAGGCTACAGGTATGCAAGCTTTCTATGGAGAAATTACTACTGTTGACCCTTTGGTAGAGATGGAGAGTAACTGAGTTACAGGTACCGATTGCATTTAGTAATTTTGGCTTACAAAATTGCATTGAATGACATTGTCAAATTTGTGAATATTACTTGTAATTTACCGATTCTTTTCTAAAAATATCATTACTTTCTTTATACCGTATAAGCGCGTTTAAGAGACGTACCCCAGTTTTGAACATTGAAGCTAAAGAAAGAAAATTTGGCTGCATTTTTTATCCTATCGTGTGGTGTTGCAGACGTATGCCTGGACTTTCGACAGTTATCAAATTTTCCTCTTTCAATACTAAAAAATTACGCGGCAATTTTTCAGCCAAATTTACACGATATGTATGGTACTCGGAGATATGTTGGTATTCACTTGTAGTCTTAACCTTATGATGCTTACAAGGGATGGTCGGATCAGATACCTTGGATAAACATATAATAGATTTTCTTGCATTTGCCTCTTAGGTATAAAAAAATTTTCTGCAAAAGTATCTGTACCGTTGCATGTGGTGTTAACTAGTTCCATTTGAATACTCTTATTGATATTTGTAGCATTAAAGATTTTGAGAAGTTGCTCCCATCTCTGTCTTTGGAGTATGTATGGAAGATATCTTTTTAGGATTAGCCTAAATTCGTAGAAATTACTATACTTTCAATGTCTGATGAATTGATTTGGGACATATGATTCACTAAAATTAAATATAGTCTCCCAATTACTTTTCTGTTCAATATTTTGGGATTATAAGGGAGACTTTAATCAAGGGTTATTCTGGAATTGTAAATTTTCTACATTGCTTCTAGTTCAAGTACATAGGATAGCTATGTTTATATTTTCTTAATGGTTGTAGAGGTAATTTCCTCTTAACTTAGGAATTAGAAAAAGTTCACTCAAATGAAGTGAACCTGTAGAAATTATATGTTTCTGTATCATTGTGTTGTTAACTAGGGTAATTGAGGAGTGGTATTAGGGTTGATGGAGTCTTAGGTAAAGAACAGCTTCATTGGTAATAGAAACAAAATAGTCATTGTTATGTCACGTTTGCATTTCTTTCATGGTTTTAAAGTCTATGTTGAATATATGGCAAACTCAGTATTATCTGGCCTCAAATTGTTCAGGTAATGGACAGTTTTTGCTGTTTTCTTCTCCATTAGTTTAAAAATATATCAGAGTTGTAATTAAATAAATTATTTTAATGATAATTTAATGCTAAAATTCTGATCTTCAGGCAGCCGCAGCTGCTGCAGCAGGCGTAGCAGCACCATATGGTGGCTCTGGTCACCATGTGGGTGGAACCACTCCCCCTCAGGCGCCAACTGCCGTATTAATCCCGACACCTCCTACAAACTCCTTGGCTGCAATGAAACCACCGCCATCCCAAGGGCAGAGTACCAATAGTGGACAAGGGGGTGGTGGGGGTGGTGCTGGTGCTGGTCCACAGCAGCCACCTCCATCGCAAGGTGGTCCCCCAGGGGCTGTTGGTTCGAAGGGTGCAGGTGGTCATTACGGTGGAGCTGGAACTCTCGGATCTGGAATACCATCGGCTCCTCAACCTTCTCCTGTGAGTTTTTTCTCTTCTACTAATTTTTGTAAAAAAATTTCGTTTAGGTCAGCCACTTTTCTAGAAAACTTGGTGAATCAAGTGAATGAAAAATAAAGCAGGAAATATCAACTTTGCTTTATATTGCTAATGATTTTTTCCTCATTCTCACATGGTTCGGTATAACTTTAACATTTGAGTAAACCATTCATTCATTGGAATTTTTCTCAAATAATTGTTGAATTCGTCTGTTAGGGTAATTGTCTCTAAGGGTAAATATGACTGATAAAAATGGAAAAATCGTAGACATTATTTTTGAAGGGTCGACTTGCTATGGCGAGGGTAATTGATGAACCCTTTCCTTGCTTCACATCCGTTCTAATGCACACGAAAAAATACACCGACCTTAATTCCTTTTGAATAATTTGCTACACTCATACCTCAGATACATCAAGTGCCCTTCAAGTATTGCTAATCTTTAGGAGCCTGCAACCTAGCATAATAATTTATCTCTGTGGTTTGTCAGTATGCAGATATTATATATCCTGCAGTGTCCACATTAGTCTTTGCAACTAGGATTTTTTAGATACTGTGGTGTCTATGACTTAAGTAATTGTGTAGTATCCAAAATTTTGTGATATTTCTTTTACCTTATGGTAACATACCCCTTTGCTTGGGACCAGGACTTCATTTTGTAGTAATGAAAACTTAATTATAAAGTTGTACTTAAAAATAAAGAGTCTCATATTTATTTCTTACAGCCTCAGTGATGAATGTTTTCTTGTAACTGATGGAAATGATGTTACAAAATCGAGCTTTTTAATTCTGAGAGGCTTCAATATGAGTGACTTGATGGAATGGCATGAAATTCATCCTCTGGAATATTTTAATTTTCTTCAGTCAACAGGAAAGAGAATAATTAGTTGCCACTGCGCAGTTCTTATTCTGATTGAAAATTGGCAAAAATTGCATTATATTTCTACCCCTTCACTAAGTGCCCAATTTGAGAACTAACCCCCATAAGTTAGAAACGCAATACAGGCGGACCTCGACTTTCGTACACTTACTTTCGTATAATAGGGTGGTCTCCTATTATTTTTTTATTGCCTAAATCGAAAGATTATTACTCCTGGAGTACGTATTTCACGCTTTAAATTTTTAAATGACGATATCTATTTTTCGCGATTAAATGAAAAGTGAAAATTTTCTAGCGCGCGAAAACGCGACGCGTAAGTATGAATGCCGGGAAATCTCTCTCCGTGTGACGTATTTCTGGTTCCCGCTGCCGCTCTGTGAGGTGACCTTGAGGCGAGTTGAGCGCTGATACGACGCAGGCTGCTAACGGGTAGCTGAGTACCCTGCTGGCTGGTAGCGCTTGGCTTAAATAAGGATTATTAATACCTTATCAAATGAAGAAAACTTTCCGACCTTAGCCAGTTTTAATAAGTGATTATTAAGACATGTTTCCCTGAGCTCTGCGCCTCATGCATGCATTGGTAACTACAGACGACGTATAACTCCTATCTTCTCGTATAGAAACTAGGTCCCTGTGACGTCACGTGGAGTGGCATCGCATGGGCGCCAATCTGGCCGTTTTCAAATGAGGATAAAAATGGACCATTGCCATTCGTCTAAACCGGTATTTCTAAAACGAAATAATTTGTATATTATGAATACAGTAATGGTGGGTAACGAATCGCAATCAATGACTTTCGTTTTCTTTGATGAAGGAAACTACCCTATTCACACTTCCGTACATTCCAAATTGACACCTTTCACTTGACTTTTGTACGCTAAATTCGGACTTTTGAACGTTTGTCTGTAATTTTTTTTAAATTCCCACAATATTTACTGTGCATCCCAACATTCAACTGTTTCGTATGGCAGTATATGTGGACAATATGAACGTATACTTTCAAGGAAGGTGTTGACTGCAATCAAGGTGAATTTTTTATAGAAAGACAATGCTTGCTTATAGGCTCCTTTAACAAGAGAAGTAGAAAGCTGCAGTTCAGCCTTCATTGAAGAGATTTTTCAAAAAAGTTGACTAGATGCCATCACACAGCTTTCAATAGAATTAATGAATAAAAGTGCTACTTCATCATAGTGCTTTTTTCCGCTTGAGTGCTGTTTAGTTCATGTAAGACATATACACCTTCATCAATGATATTGCACAAAATATCAACCAAATTCTGTATATCTTTTGTCTTTTTTGAATAATATGCGAAATATACGTGATCCCGAGATATGCTGAGATGAGATGTCACCCGCTGAGGAATTTTGTTGTAAAAATGCAAAGGTATCTAGAGTGAGGGTTCAAAAATTGCATTTTGTTTTGCTTTTTGATATGTCTTTTTATTTATAATGGTCATTATAAGTGGAATGTCAACTTAAGCGTCACGAGAAAGTTTCACTAGGTACCTGCAATGGAATTCTTGTTTTTTTAAACTTATATTTACAATTTCTGTGTATGTTCAAAAGACATTATATAATTTGAAGAATTTTATTTATTATTAAACATTAACTAACAAAAATGAAATCTTTGCAAAAGATTTTAGCATGTATATTTTGCTCTTATGGAACGTAACCCCTAATTAGTATGGAACTCAATGGTTCGACTTCGATACATATTTTCAGGAACGCATTGTGTGTGAATGGCAGGGACCGCCTGTATCCAAAGTTCCACATGAGTCCACTTAAATTGCTATATTCGTGGCTCACATCTTCATTCTATGTTAAAGTTGTTGCTCATCCAGTAACAACGAACCCCCTGATGGCACCTTTTCATATCAGTCCTCCTTGACATGAAGTAGTCATTTTCCCAGTCCATTCAAACTGGCTTTGTGGAGGATTTCATGCAGAATAAAAGTAGGAATAAATTGTGTTCCATTTGCTGCATTGAATTTCAACCGAAAACCATGTTCTTGGGATACATCACTATTTCAGTGTCTTGCCTATGTAAAGGGTAGATGTGTGATCCTGGAATAAGTTTCAATATTTTTTGTTAACACTTAGGAACTTCTTCATTAATTTTATTTTGTGTGTCTTCCCAGTGTCAATTATTTGAATTTACCTCCAGCATTTTCTGCTGATTATTTTGTCAAAGTATATCTGAAAATAGTTCTATGTAAATGTCTTTTAGTGTTGTTTTCTCTAATGACTCAAACTTTTCTGATTTCAGCTGTATATTCAGTATAATGACCAGGGCCAAGCAGTTTTGAACCACAGTTTCTTATCGGCTGGTTCACAGATGGTGCAACGTCCTGGCCCTGTTCAAAGCACAGTTGTTCCACCTCCTATTCAGCCTCCAACATCATTTTACTCAACTTCGGCTGGTAAGTAGCCACTGCAACTATTTGTAAATGTGATGGTTGTTTAGATTATTTTTTGCCATCTGAAAATGATTGATGCAAATAAACTGTTCATTGGAGCAACATCATTTGGCTGTAAAAGTATTTTTGTCATTATAATATTTTTACAAATACTTCAATTCAACTTTTCATTGGTTATTTTGTTAAAAAGTTCAGTTAGACCTGAAGTATAAATTGACCTTTTTCAAGAAATATAATAGTTTTTTATTACAGTTAATATGTAATTTTTGCATTTGTTTTTTTCCCTAACTCTTGTATTCAAGGCAACAAGGGAGATCTTTCAAACCTCAATTTCCCTCTATATTAGCCGTTGTAATTAAAAGAGATCACTCTAGAATCGTTAACCCTCTAGCTGTGAGAACTTCTGAATTACATTTTTGTAATAGTTTGTAGAATAGTGCCTTATTTGATTGACCATTTCTCTTAGGCCCGTTCCTACCTTTAGCCACTAATCTATTTCAGTCCCTCTCCTCATTTTGTTCCCTTGTTAGTCTGGGCACACTTAAATATTATTCATCTGAAGTAGTTCCTCTTCCAAAGCTGTAACATCAGGACATGTGTTATTTTGAGAAGATTCCCATCTAATGCTGTCCCATTTTAATCAGCATAGTTAGAGTAAATTGGAATGTACATGAAAGTTCAATTTGAAATAAATTTAGTGGAATTAGTCAAAGCTCCTCGGAAAAAGTAGTAGCCTTAGCTGTGACTCTCTCCTCCAGCCCCCAGACAAGTTCTAACCGAAGTACAAATGAAGGTCCTCCTTTAGGTTAGAGAGGACCGTTGGAGAATATGTTCTTTATTTTTCAATTGCAAGCAGTCTTTCCCAAGAATCAAACCAGTCGCAGCTGAAGGGTTAAAAGAGAGTAATGTGGAAGCTTGACCAACATCCTTGTGGTCATAAGCAATGATGAAAGATTTCTCAAGGATGATATGCCCTGGGAGAGATTTTAGCAATTGTGTGCCTGAACCTGGAATGCTGGAAGAATGCAGTGACAGGGTTTGCCCATGCACGGCTGCAATGGAGACGTGGCTGCACATGACCACAAGGAAGGAAGCAAGCTGACAAGCTCATGTGTGCTGGAAGTTGCGTTGGGCACACGAACCTAATAAGGTTTTTGCGTTGCACCCTTTGGGTCGACACTTTACTCTGTTTGCAGGAGGCCAGACGGGCTTCTACCAGCCCGGCAGCTCGGGACTTGGGCAGGCAGCTCAACTTCACCAGACAGCAGCAGCTGCCGTGGCGGCAGCTGCAGCATCCTCCCAGTTTGGCCTTGCTCAAGGATTTGGGCCATCCCAGTCAGCCCCAGCCCCCGTTGGCCTTCAGAATTTTGGATCTCAGGTATTTACTCTTGGCTATAGAAAGAAAGATATTCACCACCGTAGCATGTTTCATTGCAGGTAACAGTTTTCTAAGAAATTTGTTGCATGCAGAATCATCAGTTGCTATTCTGCATTAAGGCAAGTTCAGAACACCTATGCTTAACTTAATAATGCTGCAGGGTAATTTTATAGCTATTAGTAACCTAATTTGACAAAAAAATTAGCGTGTCTACTGGACTCAATTGAAGCTTCCGAGCCAAGTCAAAATTAATCATCACAGTATAGTACATGTATATAGTCGTATCTATTTCTACCAATTCAACCCTTATGTTGTAGCAGAGGATTCTTAAATTCTCAATTTGACATTTTATTGCAATTGATAATTTGAAATTTATTGAATTTAACGGAAATTCACCTGCTGTTAAAGCAAAAATAGCTGTATTGCAGGGGAAATAAATGTCTTATTTATCACTTATGCTCATCTCATTAGTGATTGATTTAAGGTTTATGCATCAAAAATAACTTAAGTAAAAGATAAAATGCCTTAAGCTGCCGATGGGACATCTTTCTTGTGTACTAAGATTTTTCATAATTGCTCTTCGTATAACTGATTTATTTTTAACCCCATTGGTAAATTCAGAACGATTAAAATTTTTATTAATCGTTATAATTTAATAAAAGTCAGAAATGTGGGAAACCCAGAAGGCTGTGCAGTACACCAATTTCACTCATGATCCCTAGTTGTGGACATACCCCTATGACCATGAAGTGACAGTCTTCGGCTTGAAAGAATTGTTAACAATATTCAGATATCTCAGTTGCAAGATAAAGATGTGAATGGTTGCAGCTGACTGATGTAATGAAAAGAGCAATAATGATTAGAGACTATGCAAAGAAAGGGAATGCGGGTCAAGGTATGTCAGTACCAAGGGTGCCGACTTACAAAAAATATTGGGGGGGCCCAAACCGGGGACCTGGCCCCGGTAAATTTTATAAGTAGTGAATTTTAAGTTTTTAAGTATTTTAGAAGAGTCATATGATTAACATTAGAACCCTGATCACTCGAATCTCGATATCTGGACACTCCGGGGAAAATCGACAAGCCTTACACATTTTTTCCTCACATCTGTAACGAATTTTTTGGGGGGCTCGGGCCCCCTCAGGCCCCATGGAGTCAGCGCCACTGGTCATTACAGATAATTATACCTATTGGGTGCAAGTATTCTTCATTCAGACACTGCACTATAATAGTGTATATATCATAGTACCAACATGGTTGTAATGACGTTATGTTATTATAAATGGTCAATCTAAAAAGTCTATGGTGTCTTCTTTGAATTCATCTATGAGTTCACTTATGTACTCACTATCTGGCATGGAGTATGGTGGACCGCCCCGCTAGCGTGTCGCGACCTGTGGAGACATGCTACTCGACTTGTGTCTGCAGTTTTGATAATTGCAAAGAATTGACGTGTTACTCCTGAGCAATTTATTGCATTACTAAATGATATTCCTGAAGACGTTTTGGAGAAAGGGTCTGATGAAGATAGTGAGTTGGACAACTATTAGGTTGCACCAGAGGTGCAGTCAAGTTCATCCAAAAGCAATGAAAATAGTAAGCGAAGCAACATTCAATTTTTTTTATATTTCACTGTATTTATTTAATTACGAAAGATACACATTTATTTTACAATACGCATTTACATGGATTAGTTATTGCACCTGCTACTGTGTACGGTGTCAGCAATGTGTACCTCATTGTGTTTGTAGATGAACCTGGATCTTCACTGGCTATCAAACAGAAGAAATTTATCTGTGGTCATAAGGTGTGGAACCATAGCCTGGGCCATACATAACCGTTGAAGAACAGTTGTTTCCAAGCAAAGCTAGATATCCATTCACACAGTCCATGGCATCAAGGCCTGATAAATATGGGCAAAAATACTGACATGCTGTAGATGAGGACTGTAAATATTTCATATATTTTGAGGGATTTCTTTACCTTGTCAAGGACGACTCTCCTCAAGCTGGCAATCGTGTTTCAGATCATGTTGTGTAGAAATTTAATTAGCTGTACTTGAGTAGAAATGTCACTCCTGGTAATTAATTATTTCATATCACTTTTGCTTGCGTTGCTTGAAAAAAAGGGAACAGGACTAGTGATGGCATAAACGACTCTGTATGTGGAGCTGCCTCACCGCTCACAGCACACTCCAGAGAGCCGCTCGCACAGTGCGACTCAGCAAAGCGCTCCTGGGATTAGGGGAGGGGGGAAGAGTGGAGTGGAAGAAAGGGGAAGAGGGGAAGGTGGCGGAGGAGGATTTCTGAACAAACATTTAAAATGCAACATTTTCTAGATCGCAAGTTGAAAAATTGATTTCAAAGAAATCACATATTGCATAGTCACAGTGTTTAACAGGTGATATAACTGAGGAACCATTTCTGCCGATACGTTATATCTTTCATGGAAGACAGAAAATTTATTCCATCTCCGGTGCTTAGGGATGACGGCAATTTAAAAAATTCTGTTGTAACAAAATATTCTCTCTGAAACTACTTGATCTTGTTAACAATTCATAATTAATTTCCGTGATTAATCTTAGTTGTTTGTGTTAGAACAAATTTTCGTTTTTGTCTCGTATTATTTTCATAAATTTGCCTTTACCGAAAACTTTTACATGAGCATCTCCAACCCTTTTTCTTTCACGAAGCATGGAGCATAAAGGAGAGAGAATTACGATAAGGGTCATAAGAGATTTTTTAGAGTAATACCCAGAAAATTAATCAGGAGAATCTTTCAAGTGGTGTGAAAAGGTGAGTAGTAGGCTACCTGCATGTGCTCCCTTTGAACGTGCGATGAGCCTCATGGGGAAAATGTTTATGGAGGGAGTCATACGCGCAGGTATTTTGACTATGCCTCGCACAATTCCCGCACACATTGTGCACAAAGGGAGTTGTGTGCGCATGGAGCTGACTTCTACTGCTTTTGACTACAATACGCACAGTGTGCGTGGAGGGAGTCGTTTGCAGAGGGGAGGGAGTCGCAACTCACCAAGTAAGATTCTTGCCTCACAGCTCTATCTGCTGAATCACACATTTGAACTGACTCACTCACACAGTGCCCTTCACTGAGCAGGACTTTAGTTACCATGAGTGAGGAAGTAAGGAAATCCATGCTGAAATAAAAGCTTCTCTGGAAGAGTTTTATTCAACAAAATTGTACAAAAAATGGTGGGGTACTTACCGGTTATATCAGGAAAAACTGACAAAATGTGTTATTGTTCTAAGCTCTTTTCACCTTCATGTTGACATTAGTGACAACTCTAAGAAATCACCTGAAACTGTTAAGTATTAAAATGAGACACAATTTGGAGTAGATATTACCTATATTGATTTTTAGGGGTGGAAGTATTCGGTCAGTACTGGAACCAGGCTTTACCTGTTCATTCTTTCCAGAATACCTATTGAGTTGGCCGCTATAAACGCTTCAATAATGCATAAGGAAATAACTTCAATACAAATATCCCAAAAATATTTTTGCATTAGATAGGGGAAGAGCATGCAAATCCTTAAATTGCGTCAAAAAATATTTGTCAACCTTCTAAAATGGCGTGGAATTGTGCGAATGCATGAACGAAATTAGAACAGGCTATTTTGCTGTCTCGCATCCATGCATTCTCGCATGTGTTCTAGCAATTTACCGCTTTACACGACGCAATTTTTATTGCGCCTTCGCACATACGTCAGATCGCGCAATTCCTTTTACCGTGTGAAATGGCCTAAAGAGTTTGAAGAGGTGCGAGTTCCAGAATGGACCTCTCAAGTAAAGATAAAATTCAATAAAAACGGAACTGTTGGTATTACTAAGATATGTAAAAATGTGGTTCATGTATGGGCAAAACAGTGTGAAATTGCCAGAAATGTAAATAATCCAATTAGGATCAAGCATTTTTTAAGTCTGTACAAAAAATTATTTGATTTTTTTTGTGTTTTGCTAAGTCCTTTAAACATATTTGTAGTTTAATAATCGTAATAATTTTTTTTATTGTTTTCAAGTTTTAATCTTTTAAAACACTTCCACATTGGAAAACAAAAACCATTCCAAGAGAGTAGATTTTTTTGCATAATTTTTTTCTTCAGTGGTAATCTCTTGAAAAATTATTTTTTGAAAATATTAAGGAAACGAAAGCAAATACAGTAGAATAATTAAAGTAAATTTTTTTCGGGCTCTCCGTCTGGCTGTCGTGCTCCATCATCTTTGTGGACATTAAAATGGAAGACTTTTTATTCGTCATCAAGGCCATTGATGCAGGGAGTAAGGTGCCATGTTTATACAATGTCTCTCTTCTTTTATGCTGACAGGAACAAGGTTCCTACCAGAGAAAAGCTGGAGAAGCATCATCCATTATTGGGGAAATAAGGAGAGAAACATTATTATCCATATTCTTTTTTTTTTCTTACAACACGCATTTTATTATTTCTTAAGATATTTAGGTGAAGTATTGGTTCACTTGCGTGAATTCCCAAAAATGATACCCCACCTTGACCTCATATAGTTTTTGTGTTTCTTTCTCCATCGTATTGGAAATTATGCATAGTATCACTAATGTAGAGAAAAGATTTTTTCATGTTAGCTCAAAAAATTAAATGTGCCATTATCGTAAAATAAGTAGTTGCATGGAAAGGATAATACAAATAACTTATTTCTATTGAAAGTCTGCAGGGAAGAAGAGAGACAATTTTATAATAGCAGCACCTCACACCTGGTTGGTATCGACGACATTGATGACGAAGGAAAAGTCTTTGATTTAATTGTCGGCTGAGAGGATGATGGAGCGCCTTACCCGGACAGACACCCGAGAAGAATTTAATTTTATTATTATTTAGTTTTTCCTTTCTCCCTTCCACGCAAATATTTATTTCCATTTTTGGCGCACCTATTTCTAGCACTCAAACGAAAAAATCTTTTTTCTATATCAGCAATACATAGCATCATTTTAAGTGCGGTGAAGAATGAAACCCGTAAACTAAAGAAGAGCAAGATATTAAGGTATAATTAACAAGAGTTCACATAAGAAACCAACTTTGCAAAATTTTAAATTACACGATACAGTAAAATTCGGTTATAACGCGGTTCTAGGGGGACATAGTTTACACCCGCGTTATCGGACAACCGCGTTATTACGGGAAACTGCGTGGGAAGCAATAAAAAAAACCCTTAAAGGTAATTTTTATAGCCAATTTATTTGCGTAATACATTATTAAAATATTTATTTTATGATTTAGACGTTCTACTTTAACGGGATTTACTAAAATACTCGGATATTTTCTTTTGCCGCGATAGTTGATGGCGTTTCTTTGTCACGTAATTTTTTATGCTTTGCAAGTGCAACAGATGAAAACTATCGCAATCACTTTGTCCTTCCAACCAATTCATCAATTCACTTATATTATGTAATAAATGGCCAATTTTTGGCATCTCGACCTCACATTCGTCTTCTTCATTCTCGCTCTCATCTTCCGATGATGCAGCTGTTTTTGCGCGGCTCTGGACTGCAGCCACAATTTCTTCGTTACTCTTATAAGCAGATACAGGAGTTTCCTCGTCTTCGCGAACCCAGGCCTCGAGATCACTCACAAATAGTTTATTAGAAAGAACATCTGAAGCTTCACGTGCGTCCTCTTCCGTGAAACCCATAAACTCGTCTTCGTCTTCCATGCTATCGCCCGCTGAATACTCGCACTTTGACCAGCCATTTAGAAATGTAGCTGAAGTTATTTTCTTCCATGCCAATCCAATATTATAAGCCATATTCTTCAGGGTGACTGTTTTCAGATATTCTTGTACCTGCAGTTCTGAATTTATGACACTAGTGAGCAATTCCCACCGATAGAGGGCTTTAAATGCTCTGATTATCCCTTGATCCATGGGCTGAATAAGAGCTGTCATATTTTTTTGTAAAAACGAGGCCACTATTTTACCATCCCTCGATATCAAAAGCTCAGAAGACGGATGGGCCGGACAGTTATCTAACAGAAGTAGTGCCTTCTCTTCTAACGTTTTTGATCTTAAGTGGCTCTTAACCGATGGAACAAAATCTTCATTGAACCAAAATAAAAAAATGTCTCGAGTCATCCAGGCATTCTGACTATTTTTGTAATTTATGGGTAGTGCTGTCATATTAACGTGCTTGAAGCACCGAGGACTTCGATTTTTACCAAAACACAGAGGTTTTAACTTGTGACTTCCTGATTTGTTCGCGCACAGCAATAAAGTCGCTCTTTCTTTGCTCATTTTTATTCCGGATTTATTTGCCGACTTCTTAATATCAAGTGATTTTGTTGGAAGCAATCTATAATAGAGAGCGGTTTCATCGCAGTTATACAATTGCTCTTCAGTGTACTCACCCTCATCAATCATCTTGCGTAAAGTCCCATAGAATTCTCTAGCTGCTACACTGTTACTGGAACGCGATTCTCCTTGCATGTTAACTTGCGCTATCCCGTGGCGAATTTTCCACCTCGATAGCCAGCCAGCAGAAGCAACAAAATCATGAGCACCACCTATTTGTTTATTTAATTTAATTGCTTGTGCTTGTAAAAGTGGACCGGATAATGGAACACCTTCACTGCGCTTCTGAACAAACCACGTCAACAAACATTCATCCACATCACCAGCAGCACTCAATCTGGCCTTTTTTCTATCAAGTCCTATTTCGTCATCCACTTGATGAACAAATGATCGTAATTTATCTTCTTCTTTCATCCAACCACGAATAGTTCCTTCAGGAACACCAAACTCCCTGAATAAACTTGATTTTGAATCACCGCGCTTCACTCTGTCGATTATGCCCAACTTTTCTTTAATTGTGTAAGTTTTCCTTTTGGCAGACATCGTTTTAACCCTAACATCAATGAAAATTTTCGTAAAAAAGTAATTTTCATATTCATATTAAGCCTAAGACAAAGGTAAAACAGCTCCTTCATCATTAAATGCTGGAAGCCTGTGGGCATTGAGTACCTACCTTGGTTTGAGCGCCGCGGTGCGAACGTACGAAAGAGAATTATCTCAATCTCCCTGAATCTCGAAAATTATTATAGCCGTGCAACACACTTTTCAGCTCGAGTTCACAAGACACAATGACCGATCAGGAATTGCCGAGTTTTTTTATGGCTACGAAACAATGTATGGAATACGTCGCCAACCGCGTTAATACAGTCGCTTGAAGTAGCGCCGTTGCGACGCGTCGGTAGTCACGCCGAGATAAAATTCGCCACAAAGTTACCTACCTCAAAAAAAAAGGTCAATGTAACCATTTCGGGGGACATGGATAGACCCGCGTTATATCCGAAACCGCGGTAAAGTGAGGCGCGTAATAACCGGAATTTACTGTATTTTAAAAATAACCAGCCCAAAACATGATGTATTTCAATCATCATTGAAGTTTGTTGATCATGTTTATAGTAGGTTAGCAAAACCAAAAAATAAGCTTATAATTTTCAGACTGATGTCAGGTTTTGGCTCAATCTTTTCAAATATTAAGCATATTGCTAATTTTTTAATTCCATGAACATAAAATAATGGGTTTTAAAAAGTTAATGTTTCGTTTAGTTTTTCCCAGCACGGGATTTGTGCTTCCTAGCTTCGCTAAAATGATAAGGGTCAATTACGGAATTGGCAAGGCAGGTAGCCCAGCCGTATCTCTGGGTGAACAGAGTGGGAGGGCATGCTAATCCAACAAGTCTCACGGGAACAAGAAAATACTGAAAATATGTCAAGAAATGGCAAAACACATGTCGTAGCAAATAAAATGAATGTGGATAACGAAGCTTTCCTCGTCACTTCCCTGACAATGAAAAATACTTCTCCAGCCTCTCTCCAGTTAGAAACTTACCCCCGTTGCTGGTAGAGATGAACCATGCAGTTCCTAAGTCAGAGAGCATTCCAAGTGGGTGGAGTGAATAAGAGTGGAATGGGTGGTGCCTGGTTGAGGAAGTGGGGGCAGGATAAAGAGAGGTGCAGCAGGGAGGGAAAGGGTCTTCAGCCTTGCCTGAACTGCCTGTTACGGGGCAGTGTTTTCTTTTACGACGCACTCAAGGTCATCACTGGGAAATGTTAGAGAAGGGTAGAAATGCTGGTGGTGGGGGTTTGGGATGCTTTAGTTGGGTGTCAGGAAGATCAGCAAAAGGCTTTAGGAGAGAGTAAACAAAAGTTTTGGAAAGAAAGGTCTCTCGGAATGGGGAACGGGTAGGAGTGCTACCAGAAAGTTCATAATTAGAGTTGGAAATGCCACTTCATTATGTGTGGCCTGCAAAATTAATTGGTGGTAAATAGAGACTCTATTTACCTCCTCCTCACTTCCGTCATGTATATCTAGTCCCGGCAGCTGCTTCTACTCCACTGTTAGCTTCTTGGACACTCACTATTCACCGACTGAAGCCCTTCGCATATTCTCTCATGAATTTTGTTCAAGCCATTCAGCGCTTCCAGGATAAAAGACAGCCAGACTCCGCCTCCCTCGTGGATGGATAGCAAGGTAATTACCCGAACACTTAATGCACAGGATAGTCAAAACCCCGTTCAAATTGGCAATAGAAGAGCAATTTCGCCCTCAATATGGGCTCGTGTGTAGAGTATTATATCATCTGTTATATACTTACTACATCTCCCCACCTAGTCGTTGACAACCACAGTATTTTCCCTGACTTTCCCCCCCTCCGAAATGTAATATTGTCTCTAAAATGAAACTTGAAAATGAAAAAAATATTTCCTCCATCATTGAGTGTGTTAATTGTCTTCCTTCCTCTTATATCCAACTGTTGATTTAAAATTTATTTCATGAGGTTGGTTATTTACCGGCAAGAACGTTGAAATTTGAGCAATTTTATGGACTTACAGCATTTTATTGGTATGATTCAATTATGTAGGGTTTAAGTAGGAGTGATAGAAATACCCAGTGTGATCTTCCTCACATGCTAAACTACGATGTATCGTCAACGTGATGTTTACGAGTATGCACGTAAATAGGGAAACTGTGTCGCTCACCATATTTTTACTAAACTACTTCTTGATTCCTACCGTAAGGTTTTAGGCGATCCCTGTCCCTCCAAAGTTCCCCTATCATTTACGATTTCACACTGTGATGCACCACAGTCAGAAACACTGATTTTTTTTAATGCTTTAGCCAGAGTAATTAGTTTTGTTGACAAGTTTTTCGCCGTAATGCATATAAACCAATGCCATTTGCTCCTGGGGACTGAGCCTGATGTTCGTAATTTCAAAAAATTTTGTATTATCAAAACTTCATATTTTCAAATAGCACCATGTATTTAACATAGGCCTATCGCCGGGACCGCAATTTCACTTTGTATTATCGAAAATTTCGTAATATCATGCTTTGTATAATCGAGAGTTTACTGTAATTGATTACTCAAGGACATTGTTGATCGCTAAAATGACACTCATCCAAATGGCCAGGTTCCATTGAATGAGTTTCTGAGGCTCATTTATTCTTCTCCTTGTTATAAGGGAAGAGGCAATTGGATTTTATTTTATACCCATGCCAATAATGCTTTGTAGACAACATGATTACATATACTTGATTTCTTCTGAGAATTGAGAATTACCACCACCAGTGCAGCTCTAGTATTCACAGCTCAAGCCTTACCACCACATCAAGGTTGTAGCCATAAGGAAAGGTATCATTATTTGTCAAAAAAATTTCTCTATAGCCACCATGGTTTGCATTAGGATGCCAATAAATAAAGTCATGCAAAATAATATTATCTAAGTCTTGCATATGTGAATATTCAAGAGAGATGACGTGGCATGTATTGACAATTTTTTAATATAAACGGTCGAATTCAGCTGATAACTTAATGGTTAAAATTCATTATAAAACTTTAGTAAAAAATCCAGCTTAATCTCTTGTAAGTGAGGATTGTAATTGTGGTTTAACTCTATACTTGGTATTGTAGAAAGTAGAAATTGTTACTTCATGGGAGAGATTTCTCTAGGCCCCACATTGGGGAGAGCGTCCACTTGTGTGCCTGATATTACAGAACGTTCAAATTCGTGAAGGCCATGTGGGTGCCATTCCCCTGACTACAGGGTGGCCCTCAAGCAATCATCTATGACCAGAAAAAGTTATCGGTGAATACACGTAAGGCAAAATTATGCATACTGGAAGCAAAAAAAGTACTGGCTATGTATCATCTCTTCAAAATTGATAGATAGTGCATGTAAACACATTATGAATTGAATCATATTTCAAAATGCTATTAAAACAGCATTATAACACAATCTCGAGAAGGCATTTAAAAGGCGAGAATTGTCTTTATTTTGTCTGCTGCAAGGTTATGTACATTCTGGTGAATAAGTATAGGTTTGTTAAGGAACTTGTGACAAAATATAGTTTTGGACTTATCTGTTCCCTCCTGGGAATTATTGCAAAAAAAGGTACTTTATTTGAAGAAATGCTTCTATAATTGAAAAACTTGCCTGTTAAAATAATAATAAGAAGAAAAGTATTGCCTGCAATACATATTTCCTGATGTTTAAATGTCTCATTATGAATATTTTTTTAACCAACCACTGTTCAACCACTCGATTTTTTTTTAAATTATTGAGTTAGTGTATAGTTTTTTTCATGAACTTGAGTTGGACTTGAATTTTTATGTGAACCCTAATGGTGCATTCCAAATTTAGTTGACAGTTCAGGCCTTATGGAGAACAGTGTTGCTTATCCTCCACCCCACCGTGGAAATTAAGGCCACTACGCATTAAATAACGAAAACATTGAATTCAAATAAATCACAGTTAGCCCCTGATTCACATCATTATGATACATGTTTGTTATGATGTAGTCATAGAATACAACCAATCAACTGATAAGTGGCTGAATTTGAAGGGCCATGACAGCCACAAAGTGCACCATTAGTACGCATCTGACATCAATCGGGAATTGATCAAGGTAGATGGAAAAGAGGAATGAAGGATAGGGCATGTTTTTTGTAAATTAAAATTTATTAATGAATTATTAAATGATACAGTTTTTTATTTAAAGTAACATTTTAATGCTTATTAATGAAATAAAATTGTGTTACTCATGTTCAATTTAATATTCATCAATGGTATGCTTATATACTTCACAGCATTATTATTGTATTAACTTTTTTGTATGGAAGAAACATGAAATGCTTGACTAGTATTTATTACAGAAAGGCCCCAAGAATTTGATGAGAATTCTTGGGGTTTTAATGCTTAGGTGGACTAATTGATTAATACCTCAATAGACTGTAGAGGAGAAAAGTGTGAGCCAAAAGTGATAACTAAGGATTATTTTACCATTTCACTTCCATTTTGGAATGAAAGACTTCGAAAACCAATGCTTTTGACACTTTTAGGTAGGAAAATTAAAAATTAGTTTGTCTCGTCATTTGGAATTTTTGTGGACTGCCTGGCATCTAAGGAGGTCAATGTTCTTCTATCTTTATGATTGTGTAAATGTTGTGCTGTCCACTACTTTTACTTATTTGACAAGTTGATTATGGTTGATGTATATCACTATCATTTGATCATGATCAAATCATGATCATGATCATTTGTACTATGAGTTGTTTGTATAATTGGCCCAACATTGTTCCACATCTCACCCATGACCAATTGCAGCTATTTGTAAACGGTACCAATCAGCTACCCACACATGGCTTTTTTTTAATGGGATGAACATCACCTTTTTCAGTAAGAATGCTTTGTTTCCCCTCGTAGTTACATACATAAAGAAGCAGTTGGAGACATCAATTCTCATAAATGTATCTCACTCCACAGCATTATGTAGGTGATGGTGCAAGGCTAAAGTTCTCTGGGAAAACCCTATGGCCCCAAATGTCTCAATAGCACTGCATTTATGAAGCCTGTATCGGCAGACAAGTTTCTATGGTACAAGGTATTCCTCCTTACATAAAGAAACCCATTGTGCATTTTCAGGAATCATTTAAAATATTTTTCAAGTCCAAGGAGTACTTTCTCACAAATGATTCAAGACCCACTCTCAAACTCAACCATCAAAATCTTCTGATCTCAAGTGTAAATTGTTTCCTTTTTGAATGCCGTATTTTCACTTTAACATGTTTTCCTCCTAATCCTCTTAGTGTTGAACTGCTTATCCTAGATTGCCTCTGAAGTTTCTTCGTTTCAATACTTACAAATGATTGTTTGAAACAAGGCAAGATATTGAATGTGGGTTTACTGGCTTCTCAACTTTGCCCCTTTCTCCTACTTCCTTTTGAGTGTTCTGGGAAACTCTTCACATCCTTGTTAAATACAGCATACTACAATCATTTGTCCAAAATAAATATTCATACACCTCTGAACGCTTTCACTAATTTAGCTTTTTCCCTTCAGTCAAAAGGCCAATTATTTTGCTTATGTTTTTGGTGATTTATTCAGAGAATTTCTTATTATATGCAGGAAACCCTCTTAAGTGCTATGCTCCAGACAAATATCAGGTGTGTGGCACTTGGACATTTTCGTATTGACTAGAGTGGATCGCTTTTAAACACCAGCTCTATTTTGGGCCATCAAAACTTGAATGCCATAGGATTTAGTAATTGGTTGAGTTTTTAACAGATACATGTAAAATGTGAAGAATGTTACACTTTTGTATGATTATTATAATTACCTTACTCATTTTCCTAACTCTCCCTTAAGCATCCTCGGATGGATGGCAATCTGGCAAAACTGGTTAAGTGGAGTACTGTCGTAGCGGACACTGCAGTAATGTTTCTTAACCTTAAAAATGTTTGCCTTTACTTATTACCTTCCTAACTGAGATGCAGCTGTGTAACTAAGAAATAAAATAATGTCACAGTTTCCTTCAAATTTAACATGCAGCATATACAGACAAAAATCATAAGTTAGCAGGTGACTACTTTTTTCGTAACATAAATTCCAAGCTTATTGTCCAAAAGTTATTTTGAGTCTCTCGTATCAGCATTATAACACAATTAGTCATACAGTTAAGTACAGTGGAACCCCGTTAAAGCGAGTACGGGCTATTGCGACACCCCCGCTATTACGAGAGTTAGCCGAGGCACCGTCAATAGACCCTATAATGAGCATGTTAAAAAAATTCGTTTTTACGAGGCCCTTTAGGAGCCTCCACTCGCCATAGCGAGGGTTTCCATCGACGGAGAACCTTCTCCAAGAGTCCCTAATCTCTGTAATTTCTTGCGATCTGTTAGAAATGAAGTTAACATGGAGTGTTTAGTCTCAAATTCATGCAGTAAACTGGCGTTCGGTAATAAGTAGTTCATTTTGGTGAAAATATTGCGGAATTAATATTCGCGAATGCTTGATCTTCTTTTGTTCCTCGGGCGGCAGAAAGCAGTCGGCAGCGTACCCGCACGTCCGTGAGTTGCGTGAATAGAAAGCATTTGATGGCAGACACCATGGCCAAAAACGTCTAAGCAAGAAAAGAAAAATGATAGAGTAATATGAAAGTGGCGTAATCAATTTCTTCCTAATCGCTCTTCGCAATAAAAAACAAAAGCGCCCAAGGAATGCTGACCATGAAGAGTTAGAAGGAGCTTTGTTCGGGTGGTTTTGCCCTCTTTAATCTGCGAGAACGTCATAGAAAGTGGCAATGCCTAAGCCTAATTCAGAGTATTTCAGGGATAAATTGCGAATCGAGAACGTCAAGAGTACGGAAGGTTGGTTATACTGATTCAAAGCACCACAGCGTTATCTCCTGTCATAATTGCTGGCGATGCCTTCGGTGTTAACCCGAAGTCGTGGAAGAAAACACTCCGATCCTAAGTATCTAAAGAAGTATTCCCCGTGGGGTATAACATAGACGAAATGGAACTCTTTTACAACCTACTCCCCGACAAAACCCTTGTAGTACGAGGTATTTCTTGCAGTGATGCTTCTAGAGGTAAGTAGTGCGCTTTAGCGATAGTGTAGGGTGTACGATACAATGATACTCAGCGTGAATTGTTCGGATGGGCGTATTTATTCTCTGTTGCGGTTACAAGTAATAGCCACGATCACAATGTACTATTCACAATGGTGAACTATTCGCGTCAGTGGTTGGAGTCGTATTGGCGCTCTCTTCCGCCACCCGGGCGGCCGAGCCTGGTGGCCGCTAGAAGAACTCTCAGAACAACTGACTCTCGTTTGGCGCCATGCATTCGGCGCCGCCACAGATGGCATATGTGAAGAGCTGATGCTGCCCTTTCAGTTTATTTACTTCAAAAAATCTGCATTCATTTTTCATGTTTCTAAGTAATTACTAAGAATTTTAAATCAATAAATTCAAACTCGTAAGATTTTTTTGGCCTTAGGGTCCATCAGATGCGTATGCCTTTCCGTTTCTTTGCCGAAAATAATAACATTTGAGTTATATTTGTCGCAGATTCTGCATCTTGCTTTTGTTTTTTTAAGTGACATCAGCATAATACCGGCGTGATATTTTTTCGTGAAATAATATCACGTTAATATCTTTTCTCTATTATCAATTTTAATTCAAACCATTTTTATTGCAGTGCCGTGGTAAACTTATCGTCAGTCTATTATTTCAAATACGTCGCGAGCGTAACATTCAAAAAGAGACTTTTTTTAACAACGGCAATTTAGTCACATAATTTTGCATGGTAAGCAAACTTTTTACCGTAGATAATGAAGACATTACATTATATGGTAGATAAAGTCTTCTAAGGCAGGATCGTTTTACAACCTTCCACCATTTTCGTCTGCATAAACAAATGCAATACGTGTTTTCACTTCACTGCCGCTTAACGTGCAGGAACAATTAACATACACCAATGGAACTATTTGAGGCATTAAACAACCGCAATACAGTTTTATCAGTTATTTTTTTGAATTTTCAGTGGAAAATGCTAGAATAATAGAATGATCACGTACATGCACTAATTAAGTACATAGAGAAATGGCTTCGTTGGTTGTACATTGGCATATTGATTGACAGAGCAACGCTGTGCATGATTTTTATTCACCACATATAAATTGTTTGAATAGTTAATTATTTTTTAAGTAAGGAAATTTAGTGATACAAAAAACATCGCCTTTCGTCTGAATTTATGCTTACGTTGATCGGATATAAATTTCTCTGTCGCCGCACCACTCCTGTTCTTGTATAACTGTTTACAATAGGTATATTGGCTATAATTTGCTCCACCTCCGGTAAAGCGACAATTCGCTATAGCGAGTGTTTGTTTGAGCCCCGTGGGGTGTCGTTTTATCGAGGTTGCACTGTACTTCATTATATAGAAGAGGGTTCAAAAGGCTTTTTTGAATTTTTTAGCCATTGCTTGGAACCAGTCGACAGAAATCAAGTGAAGAAGTGGAGAACACAATACTAGTAGTGGAAAATCATGAAAATATTATTACGTGTATTATTTTCTTTATGGAAAAGATATTACCATGTAATGTAATGCAGCGTATGTTTATGCATTGAAAGAAATCATTGGATAGTACAATTTGCTGTTTCTGTGATACGGTGACAACGCATCAAGTAGCTTATGGTGAATAAAATGGGAAATGATTCTCCGTAAGGACCCATATTGTCAACTAAATATGGAACGCACTTCAGTAATTTAACATAATTTTATTAAGCAGGACTCAGTTGGCAATATTGTTTTCTAGTTACCATCTGCAGTCAACTTATGCTGTAAAGTCCTTGAACCTGCACCAAGTACAAGGAAGCAAGCTGTTGACAGTAAACAGCAGCCCATTACTTGTGCATAATTTCTGAAAAATTTTCCATCCACTTTAATTCTTCTGCAACTTGATACTGCTACTTCTTTCTTAAATAACTTTCTCAAATAAATTGCCACTGTAAACCACCCTTGGTGTCAATCCTTATGGCTCATAATTACGGTTTTGTCAGTATTCCTTCAAAGTAAATATAAGGAAGCAGATCGGAAATTTTGGATTTTTGGTTCTTAACCCGTCAGCCCCCAAAGTTTTTTTAAATTCTCACATATTTCACTTTTTAAAAATATGATACATATGAGCTCAACACAATGAACACAATTCAAACTGACTGAATAATAGAGGAAACCTTCTACTAAGTATGTCAACCGAAATGTACACTAAAATTCACATATTAATTGCATTGCACGAGTATTGGCTCAGCACTGCACTGGGTGCCATATGGCACCCATGGGCGTTGACGGGTTAACTTATATAACATTTCCCACCATGATAAGGAAAGTTGTAATATGTATTCATTTCTTGTGTTTGACTCTCCTGCGAATCTCTGGCTTATATGGTCCTGACTGTGTCAACTACCTATTCCTGTACATCCCGATATGTTACTGGTTAACTTAGGTGGTAAATCGTCTTTACTAATACTTTCCCTATTCATTGGTATGTATCCAATTTGCTGGAGGAGGGATGTCTTATTATTATGCATTATCCCCATGAATTAGTCTTCAGTATCAGTTTTATTTACTGGCCAAATATTTTAATATTGGTTTTCAACCATATTTTTTTTTTCATTTTTGTCATTATTTACAATTCTCAGATGGCTGCTGCCCAACAGTACCGGAGCAATTATCTTAAAAGTGGTGGTGGAGGGGGCGGCAGTGGAATAGGTGGACCATCTGAACATCTGCAACAGGGAAGGAGTCAGCTTAAGTCTCCCTCAGCCAATCCCGGCAGCCAACAGCAGCCACCCCCACCAGATGTCCTAACATCTGCATTCTCCTCTGGTGAGAGAAATGCTCTTCCTTCTCGGCGAAATAACCCTGGCCCTCCTCGCAGGCGACACCCCCAGTGAATACTTCATAAAAATATTCCCTCTGACTTCTGGTTCTTGCCACACCAGGAATGGAAAATTATTGGTCATGTCATTATTATAGCTTTGTGGAAGTCTCGGCATGATGCTGAGTGTTGTCCTATGCCTGCCCTCTCGATTCTATGCAGAAAGGTTCTGCACTCTCATGCTGTTGTTTATGGCCAATTTGATGTTTTCAGTGATTTCAGCCTCATGCTTCGTAGAGACACTATATAAGGCCATTCCACATGCTTCTGGTTTGGAATGTGCAACTTTGCCTGCAGATTATGATTAAAGAATTTCTTTTTATGAACATTCCTAAGTAAAGCTTTACAGTATTATTTTTTCCTATCTCTTACCGCCTCATATTTTTGGATGCTGAAATAGTAATAGTAAGCTTCAGACTGTGCTCCCAATTTTTGTGCTATTTACAGACTTGAAATACGTTTTGAAACAACTTTCCTGACGATTTGAATTGTTAAACATGGTTAGTAACAGAAGAAGTGTGCTCCTAAATGTGAAAAATGTGATCTTTCATTTTAAAATTGAAATGTCTACTCTACTTTCCGCAGTGTTTGTCAGGAAATTACTGCATCAATATGTACGAGTAAGAAATGATATTTTGAGAAGTAACTACAAGTTGTTATATTGTGAAAATTAATTTACTTCTGAGAAAAAGAAGTCACGGAATGATCTGTGGGTGCCTTTGGATAAAGAGAGATGCATTTTGTAATAACTTGGATACATATCAACTTCCAGAGTTTGTTACATTTTGTACGGTTTTACATTAAGCTATTAGAGATAATTATATCATCATTTCAAGTTGCTCTGTCAAGAGTCACAGAATTTTTTTATATCGTTAGTTAAATAGTGGAAATATTTATGGCTTGAAAATTTCTCATCTGATCATTGGAATGGTGCAGTGACTCTTTTGGTGATAAACCTGTCGTAATTCATAATGAGCTTCATTTGGCCTTATGACCAGAGGGTTTTTAAAAGGTGATTTTCAGCCAAGTGCTAGGGTTAACGCATTCTAGGTGGTAACATTTGAAATGTAAGCTTTTCTCTTGGCTTGTACGCATGTAGATCTCCATTTTTAACATTGAGTTTGTGCCAGCACATCATTTTACTTGATAGATGAGTTTTCTAGCTCGTGATATTTTGGTAGAATTTTAATTTCTATTGCAGTTTGCTTAGAAGCCTGTGGAAAATATGGGAAGGTAATTCAATTTTGCCCCTAGGATGTTGTTTAATGTTCATAGTGTTGAATTGCAGTGCCAATATCCAAGCCCAAAAATATTTATTGTTTAATTAGTCACCCTTTTTCTTAGTCACTTTATTAGCATATTAAGCATTGGCTTAGAAGGCATTCGAATGTAGGTCTGATCTCAAGCCAGTGTTGAAATCATTTTCGATTAACTCTACATAATTTAATTTTTGACCAATCGTTCCTACTTGCGAGTCCTCTCTGGCAAGGACTGTCATATCTATTATTATATGCTTTGATGAGACCTGGTGCTTTTCTCCACATTTTAAATATCATTAGTATTGTATTATGCTAAGCATTTTATAGAAAAATATATTTTGATCGGAAGACTGCTATTGGGATGATATCATGATATGGCTACGAAGTTCGGATTTTATATTATGAATGAGATTATTTGAAGTTTACAGTTCTTGTTTTAGGTACTTAACATCAATAGTATTAGTAGTATATTTATTTTAAATTAAATAGTTATTTCTATCACCATATTCCTGTTTTGCTTAAATTTTGTAGTGACATGAGCATGAAGTCTGGTGGGTAGTCCATTAGCTTGTTGAGTTTTTTTTATGATTAATGTTTATTTTATATGTTGGTGTAATTGCAGAACATTAAGTTTTCCCTAATAATTTATAGTATTTCCTGTGAATGAATATTTTCAGTGTAGGATGGTTTGTGTTGTGATAATGTGGATGATCTAAAAAAAAACTGATAATTTGTTAATTGTATGAGATTTGTGTGAGTAAGCCTTTAAATTACGAGGCCGTTAATGTAGATGTAATACTATAACGTGGAGAGTTAGGGTTGGTGTCGACTGTCTTCTGCCTAAAATAATGTGTGAATTTTTATGCCTTTATTGTTAATAGAGCTTGTGACTGCTGTATATGATATTTTATCTATTGTCTTGGTATTTATCTCATGTTGTTTGTGAAAATGAGGAAGAAATGTTGTTTGTCTGTTCTTTCCCAAGGAAACATAACTATTCTGGCTTTTCTTTCTGAGATATTGGAAACCAAAAGTTATTGTTGATTGAAATTGTTCTTTAATGCTGGTCAATTGAATGTACAGGTTTTTGTAATAAAATGATGCAAATGAAAATTCTTAAAAAGTCATGATGATTCAACCATTAACTTCGATTCCTAAATGCATTTCTAATTGGTGAAGAGCTGTGATGACTGAAAGCGTCACTTATCTAATTGAATCTCCATGAAAATGTTGCTTCTTTTTTTCTCTTTCTTCATTCGAAGAACAACTATTACTTGCATGAAACATCACATGCTGCTCAAGGATGTTATGTAGACTTCTAGATTCAAGTTTTTGAATTTGTTTGAGGTAGAATGAAAATTAGTGTGCTGCAGAAAAATCTGAGAATTGCACTACAAGAAATAACGTTGGTCAATAAATTCAGTGCCATTATTAACTTATATTAAATTGAGTGTTGGTGGTGTCCACGTGAAATGCCATGCAAATGTTGATACCCTTTTATAGTGTATTGGCTTGCTGCCAGTTTTGAACAATATTCGATGGTATCCCTTGTTGATGAATATTCATCAACATGGTGCAGTTTTTTTATGAAATTTTATTCCCACCCCTGAAAAAGAAATTTTCTTTGACTCATTTCTATCTTCTTCTTGTAATTTGTGCACCTGAGGGAGACCATAGTGCCTTCTGCATACAAATGGTGACCAACTAGGTGTTTTCTTTTAGCATTCATTTTGCGGATTTTCAGATAGTTTCGGTGATAATGTTGACTTTTGTTTGTAAGTCGCCAGTTTATTCTATTTTCTATGTCAGTAACATTCTTAGGCTACATAATCATGTTTGTAAAGAGTATAGCATTAGGTCAAAGAATCAATGAAAAGAGTAGCAATATTGTTTGAAGTGAATCGTTATCGTTGTATAGTGTAATATAGCACAGCAATTTGAGAGAGTTTGTAGTTCGAAATCTCAGTCAAGTACATATATATTGTATTGTGCTGATTAGCCAGTGGTAAAAGCTATTCCGATCAAGTTTATTTTATCCTAAATGAGTTGATAGTGAGAATGTGCCTGCCATTATACTTTGGTACTCCATGAGTCTTCTTTTGGGCAATTGTTGTCTATGCTTTTTGTAATTATCTTATCAGAAAAAAAGTTATCCTACCAAAAGTATTGGTTGATAATTGTAAATTTAGTAACTAGAGCTGAATCCATACGGGATGAGGTGATGGTGTCATTGTCATAGGACACTTTTTCATGCCTGTGGAATTGCTGTGGATGTTTTCAAGAAGGACATCAAGAAGTGCTAAGACTTTGATCATTTGAGTGAATATACCGTAAATGTTTGGGTATGAAACAATAGGACCTTGTTTTGTATGTTGATTTTGAATAAAGTTTTAGATACTTCTAATTTGGCATTTTTTGTTGGACACCCTATTATTCAATCACTAGATTAAATCGAAGTCCTTCATTGCTGAGTTACTAGCAGAATTTCTGGATTGCTGGAGAGGTATCATGCAATCATTCACTTCGTAAGGAAACGCTACTGGGCTTGCAGTGAATCCATTTCAATGTATTTTTTATTAGTGTAGAGGGGAACTAGACTAAAATGCTCAATGAAGCAAATGCATTTGCATGCCAAGTTGCTTATTATTGCCTTAAAAATTTTGAATCAGTCAAATCATTAGGCATATTTAGTGCAAAATGTTTTGATTTTATGTATGATTGGCAATGGTGAAAATTGACTGTGAAGTCTCTTTCAACTCATAAGCATTCCATTTCATGCTTCCTCTAGGAAATATTTTTGTTGATAACTTTATCACAAATTTATTATTAGTGTTAAGTATGTGCTGGCCTGTCATTAATTATGTGGTTGATTTTAACTCATCTCTACTTTGAAATTGCAATTTAGTGATATGTATTTGCAAATAAAGAACTCAATTGCAAGTTCGGGGGAAAGCCTAACTAATAATAATAATAATAATAATTTTTATTCACTTTAGGCAAGAACATTTGCATAGTTTCGTCAAATTGAATCAAGAAATGTGATTGGTGCAAACTTCTTTCCAATCACTTCCGTTTGTTACCAAATCTCTGAATTGACCAAATTTTATTGCATAATGTATTTCAGAAAGCTTAATGAATCTATTTCTTACCATTTCACCATTTAGTTCTCTGCAAGGTAAAAATAAAAATTACCAGTGGATTTTCTTCAAGGAATTTAATGATACCATTTCAAGTGAATTACCTGTAATCAAATTTCACCCATTCAATGGCATGAAACATTGATGGAATCCATAATCTCGTTAATAATGAATTATTATCATAAAGCCGTCCATATCAATTATAGTTTTGTTAGAAATTTATTAAATGTCATGATTTATATTTTTAGGATGGATTTTACCGTTTGTGCTGTAGAAGTCATAATCTGCTATTAAAGTGCATCTATGCTCTTAGTGTCCTTTTCTGCTGTACATATACACAAATTTGAGTGAGTTATTTTTTAGTGCAAATTCAGAAGAATTAGATTATATATGCGATTGGTTTCAAACCTTCCTTCGATATTGACAGGCATACATACCATTTCCTGAATTTCCCTTTTACATGCCTCTATCACAATCATATCCCTCAGTAAAACTTTACTCTTCTGTCTCAATTCTTTGTGAATTCATTGCCTGTGATTTTATATAAGTATGACAGATTGCTCCAACTGATTGGTGTTCTTTAGCTAACCCAATTTATAGGTTCAAATCCACTCTAGACTGTGGATATTCTTCGTCGACGTCATATACACAGTTTTTGGTTCATAAGTTTTTTCCAGTCCAGGAATTTCATTTAATGTGGAAAATTCATATTTGTAGAATTATCTTATTACCATTGCTAGTAGTTGATCTTTTTATCATCATGTAATCGAGTTGAGCAGCTAAATTTTATTCTTAATGTTGTGTGTTTGTGACTTGTGAATGATAGTGTGTATCTTACCTCAGTTGGTATCTTTATCTTTATTAGCACCCCAGATCCCATCTCCCAAGTCTCGAAACACCAAACTTCAGGGTGTTCCTGTCGGAGGACAAGGAAATCAACCACAACAGCCGAGTCCAACCCAGCCAACTTCTCATCCAAAATTCTCATCTTATACCCCAGTAGCTGCATTGGTTAGTAGCACACTTTTCTCTATGATTTCATTATTTAACTTGGGAGCTGTCTATCATTTTTCAGATGTGCACATACTTTTCTTAAAGCATTAAATATTTCCCTTCGTTAAGTTTGGTATGTTGTTCAGAAATTATGTCATTACGCTTTTATTTATTATTTTAGTATACTGGGTGAGGAATAGGATGTAAAGTGAGTTCTAATCTTCATAAATATTTTTTGTATGAACAAAATGTTTTTAGGAGACTTAGTGACCCTTTGCTTGAATTTTAGTGATTCCTTTAACTAATGATATCTCCATGCAGATACATTACTTTGGTGCTTCAAGCTTGCTTTTTAATGTCACACATCTGTATTGCTTATGTGGAAGTGTGTCTTTAATGCATGGTCCATAGGTGTTGGTGCTGTAATACATTATTGGATTCATCATAATAAGGTATGGTCAACTATGAAGGTGGAGATGGTGTTATGCATAATGTCTCTATTAAATTTAAGCCATGGCATCTTTTTTCATCCTAATTGAATATTTTAAACCATTTGGGCATTCGTAATTATGACTATATTCTTCATGTTAAACCACATAGTATACTATATTCTTCATGTTAAACCACATAGTATACGATAAGTGCTTCCAAGTTAAATCTCCTTATATCAACAATAGTAATATATCTCAGGTTTATAAAATTTTAATAAGTGACCCCTAATGAGTGTCTAAAGCTCTGTTGATGAAAAGCTCAGTAACACATGGGGACAAGGATCTGATGAAGCTGAAATATTTTTTATCCTGCAAATTTTTCTTTGTAGGTTCTTCAACAGCAGCAGAGTAATTCCGTACGAAATCAAATGAGTGGTGGAATGGGTGGTCTGTTGAGAGGTAGTGGTAGTGGCTCCAACTCCATGAATTCAGCACCATCCCGCTACCCAGCACCCATCCAACGACCTGTCCCGGTGCCTCCAGTTGGTGGGAATACTGGACGACATCGCATGCAACCACAGCCTCAAAGAACCACCAATATTGGAAAGCATTACTTTGGTAAGCCGTGTATTGGCAGTGACAGACTTCACTATTACAATTTTTAATTGTATAAGGGAGTTTCTCTCTCTGGATTCATATGTCATCCAATAGGGTGGTTTCCTTTTATTTTTTTATTGCCTAAATCGAAAGATTATTACTCCTAGAGTAGGCATTTCACAATTTTAGATTTTTAAATGTATCTATTTTTCGCGATTAAATGAAAAGTGAAAATTTTCAAGCGCACGAAAACGTGACGGCTAAGTATGAATGCCGGGAAAAGCCCGTGTGATGTCACTCTGGTTCCCGCTCCCGCAAAGTGAGGTGACCTTGGGGCGAGGACATGTGCGCCCTCGCAGGCTCAAAATATTTTGTTACAACTCAGTATGCTGACAGGCAGTGCTGAAGCTAAGAAAAATGGCAAATTTCAATTTTATTGCCTCAAGCCGTTTCTGAAGTATGGATTTATAACATTGTCAAAAACTGGCAAAAGGGTTTTTACCAGAACTTGTTCAAATCACTATGAGCTTATCTAATTAAGTTGCTGAAAAAGGTATCACTTGCATATTTTTCTGTGTTCTTTCCATTAATATTTAGCAAAGCATTGGTTCTAATAATGTTTCAGTGCCTACTATCAGCATACTTAATTTTAGCCAATACAAATCATTACAAACTACTGGAAAAACTGAATAAAAGCTTTGATGAGGAGAGTGAGAACATCAGCCACAAAAGTTGGAGAAATGTGTCAAGAAATAGGTAGAATTGATGTTAATGCATTTCTGTGTTTCTATGGCCTTGTGGAATTAGATATGTTGAAGTTAGTATCAACATTGTAGGTCGTTATGGAAAATCATACTGATAGTTTGGATGGAGATGGGTCTTCCTTGCCGTGTACTTAATGGATAAACATGAAAGAAAAATTAAATTTGTAAACCTGAGCTACCAGAGACTTCTGGATGATGCATCCCCAGTAAGTGAGAGGAAATTGGAAGTCAGGAAAATCGTGTCATGGCCATATTATGTAACCATGTTGCCGGCCTCGGTGGCGGCGGGGTAATGTTCTCGCCTGCCAAACAAGAGGTCGCGGGTTTCAGTCCCGTCTGGGTAGGTTTCCCTGGTCCAGAGTATGGTTGTTTGTGTACGTATACTTGTTACATTTGTTGAATACCCCGGTATAAAATGGCCTATAAGAGCTGTATCCGATGGTTTGAGAATAAAATAAAATAAATGTTAATCTGGGTAAATGTGATAAGTCTCACATGCATTCTTCAACTACACTCCAGTAGAATTTGTACAACTAAGTTTAGTGGAACCCCGTTAAAGCGAGTGCCGCCTATTGCGAGACCCCCACCATTACTAGGGATAGCTGAAGCACCATCAATTAACCCTATGATTACAGTCTAGCCGCCAAGAGTTGTCCGATGACTGGCAGGTCTAGTCAAGAGTAGGGGGCAAGGTTCCCTGATAATAAAGGGAAACACCCGTGTCACATGTAAACGAAAGGGTTCCGTTATGAAAGGAGCTAGAAAGGATGGCGAGTATGAAGGACTCAAAGGAAGAATCCTTTGTGGCTTAGCAAAAGTGCCCGAGGACCACAGAACATGAAGAGTTTGTGGGAGCTTTGATGGGGTGGTTTGAGTTTAATTCAGTACGGCACTTATATATTGATTGGCTAGTTTGTTATTAAGGCAAGGAAATTAGATGATGCAAAAAAACATCGCCTTTCTTCTGGATTTATGCTTAAGTTTCTTGGATAGAAATGTCTCTGTGTCTACACCAATTGTGTTCCTATGTAAGTGTTGACAATGGGTTTATTGGCTATTATTTGCTCCACCTCCTGTAAAGCGACAATTCCCTATAGCGACTGTTTATTTGAGCACCGTGGTGTCTCGTTTTATTGATGTTGCCCTGTAATTGTAGATTGTCATGTCTCTCTTTCTTAAAATTTGCTATGGCTCGTTTATATCATGTTTAAATAATATTGTATTTAATTATACTCATTAACATATTCAATAGTAGAAAGTAAATTTTGAATATAAAATGACTCGGGTATGTCAAAAGAAGTAGGTCATTACTTCGTAGGATTTTCAAATTATTTTGTACTCATTAATTTAATTTCTGTCACCAGTTGAGCAACTATTAGTTATAATTATAGTCATAATCAACTACCAGTTTGTTGAGCATGATTTTGATCTATACATGTCCACTCTCAAATTAATTCAAATCGCTGTGCTACATGTTAACCCTGGGAAGACCATTCTCCCCAAGCATGATTGGAACCTGCATCATTTGTTTTGGCTGGTAAGGACTATATTCCAATGGCACAAAGGCCAGCAATTGTTTTATTAAGTGTGCTGCATTTATAAATTTCGATACTCTGTATTACCATGAAACTGGCATGTGCTAAAAAGCAAATCATTCTTTTGCCATTGTGTTTACACTGGCTCCTCGTTATATCCTTTCATCAGCAGTACATTTATTGTGAGGATTTATTTTAGGCCAAGATGCCAAAGGCGAGGATGGTAATGATGATGGGAAAATTGGAGTGGAGAGCAGTAAATCTGCCAGTGCAAGAAGTGGGGATACAGGTGCAACTCCTACTGTCCCCACCCCTCCTGGAACTACACCCACCACGGGCCAGTCATCCACTGTCCCTACTCCTTCGACTCCCACTGCAGCCTCCACAGCCTCTGATCCACAAGTGGAAGGTGGCCAGAATCATGAGGAAGCAAGGCCATCTTCCGGGGGCCCTGCAGAGTGAGGAGTGAAAGAATGGGATTTCCTTATCGGCTGGCCACATTCCTCTTCCCATTTGCGGCATTCTTTATCTGATACATAGTGTTTTTAAAAAATGAAAAAGAAATGGATGTATTCTACCTGTCTTTTGTTGATTGTTTAGTGAATGGTTCCCTGAAAAAGAGTCGCTTCTCCTTAATAAGGCATTGCGTGCCTGGTTCTAAAAGAAAAAATGAAAGACGATTTTATCTTAACCCCAAAGAAAGTGAAGAACTTTCGTGGATGAATTATTTAATCATGATAAAGGGTTGTCTAGGAGGTTTTGGTTTATGGGTGCACGGTTTGCAGCCCTGTATACCCTTTTCATTATTCTTGATTCTTTTCCTCGTGAGGAGGTACCATGAAAGTGCTGTAATCCTTGGCTTTTTTTATCCTGGAGTCAATTGTGCTGGGGAAATTGGTGCTGGAAGAATGCCCAAACTATAATTAGGATTTTTTAATGAAGATAGAGGCTACTGCAAGTAATGGTGTGACACTATGCAGTAAATTGTGATCCTTTTTGCTGTAGTTTGTTCATTTTTATCCCCTGCCACTAATGCCTCCGAAAAAATCAAGACACTGGTGTAGCTACCTTCTTTTAACCTTAATGTGTACATGAACAGTCGCATATATAAATATATGTACATGATGCTTGGATGATTGAATACATTCAATATGTAAGTTGGCATGAATCATTTGTGTATATTGTAAGGACTGTTCTTCTTACAGCAAAGCAAAAAGTATGATTGCATTGATACAGGTGATCGGAGACTTTGGTGGGGCTTTTATAAAGTGCCCGAAGATATGTGTGTATCATAAACAATGCAGAAGTGTTTTTCAGCTATTCACATTGAGGATATGACCGATGCGTGATTATGTTCCTGTTGCGTATGACATTTCTCAAAGAATGGAGATGTCCAGTGTCCTCATGTGATATTTGGCAACCTGCTCAATGTTTGGATAGAAGAAGATGCATACCCATGTATCTTGTCCTTGCAGTGAGTGGGTTGGGATTGTACTCCCCATTGATGGAAAATGTGAGACAAGCAAGGAAGGGATACCTTGCTAGTAGAATGTATCCTGTCCTCAACTTCTCCTGACCTATTCCATTACTTCCCACTCTGCATGTCATCAGATTCTTGAGTGGCTTGCCAAGGACACCTTATCTGGTATTTGTAAGCTCAAAAATGCTGTTCTGTAGTTTTTGTCCCTTGATGCAATAAGAAATGAGTCAAGCTCCTAAAAGTAATAGGAGAAAAAAAATGAGGAGATAAACCATTTTGTATGAAGCATGTAAATGGTTGATTTCATTATATGGTGATTGAAGGTTGCTGTCAAGGTCACAAGCATATGAATCAAAGTGTGCCGATGTTTAAATTATCTTTTTGCATTTGTTACAAATACATGAGGATTTATTATCCAACCTATTCGTCTTATCATTTGCTCACATTCATTTGCAGAGAATTTGCATTGCAATATCATAATCTCCATTTGCGAGTTGAGTAATATTAATAAAATGTCAAGCCTCATATTGAAAGGTTAAAAAACTTTCCAGGTATGGCCTATTCTTGGGTATATTTTGTTTTACAGGTTTTTATGACAACATTGAGATTTCCATTAATTATTGTTGTCATATTTATGTAAGCTGGTTGGGTTTTACCTCCTGTGTTAGAATTATGAATCATAGGAGAGTACTCTTTAACTATAAGAGGTACTTAATATGAAGAGGTTACTGTATATTATTATTGAAGATATTCTATGGCACTAGTTAGGTTGACATGGACAAATGTTATAAATCACAGCCATTTGCCCCTTCTCCCAAATCAAACTCTCCTCTTAAATTTAAAATGAGGCATATTCACTTTCATTCTATTTATAAATTCTATTTTCTTTCCCCTCTTCCTCACCTAAAATTCTTCCCCTTAGCATGGTTTTCAACATCCACTTGCTTAGTTACTGCTCAACCCAGGCTCTCTCTCCATGAAATCTCCTCTATAAATTTCCTTTCCTAGTCTCCAATGTGTAGTACATACTTCCTTTTTCTCTCCAACCATTTCATCCCTCTCTCTTTCTTTGTTGCCTGCTATGACCTATAGTTTATTTAACCTGTATATCTTAATGTCTTACTCTATCTCCACATTCTTCCGCTTCCTTTTTTCCTCTACATATTCTCCTTATCATTTCTGCCAAGATCCTGTTTATTTGGCCTTTTATTCAAGTGTCCAGTCGACTTCTTTGCTGCTTTGACTGTTGTAAACTTAACTAACTCCCACCCTTCTTTTATAGTCAGTATGTCCTCTTATCTTAGGCATATTATTTTTCAATAGTTTATGGTATTTCTTCCATGCAATCCCCTTTAAAGCTTCTACATTCCATTTCTTTGCCCTTCTGCTAATTTCTCTAACAAGGAGGCATTGCCAAAGTGATGTTCAGGATCTGGATGCAGATGTTATTTTCTGAAACTATATAGGTAAGGTAGAAAAGGTGTCACTGCTTTCTTCCACATAGGCCCGGGTTCGAGAGATATTCGCTTGTAAAGATTTCGTGCAGAATGACATCGCTTGAGTAACTGCCACCTGTTAACTATGTCCATGGTGGTGCAGTCTAGGGTGCTAGTCCTCTAACCTGTGATGAATGTCCCGGGTTCAAGTCCCAGTGTTGGCAATATTTTTTTCTCTCCTAATTTTTGAAATCACTGTTACATTTTATCCCCATTCATTTTATTTAGTTACTTTGCGATTTTATGAAGGTTAGTTTCTTGTCACCTATCATTACTTGATTTTCCCCTCTAGTATGTACATAATTTATTAATGAAATGGCAATTTTCCCCTTTCCTTGTTTTTTTTTTTTAATTAATCTTAAGTGTATGCAGTGAAAAGAAAGTATCTTTTTCACGGAATAAGTACTCCTCATTTATCATCATAATTTGCAAGGAAAACTTCATTGATTGACGGCCTCTTAAGTAATTGAATGCACCATGGTTTCATGTGTGTGCTGATCACAAAATGGTAGCTTGTACAATCTGACAAGTTGTGCTGTGAATTATAGAAAACCAATGTCCTTGGTTGAGGTAGAAACTTCAATGTATCAAAAAAAATATTATTATTATTGATGAGTTAATAGCCTAAGTTTAAGTAGCATTCGGTTTTTATAATAGGCATTTGACAACATACTGATTAAGTCTTTCAACTGTTCAATATTATTCCCATAGGTTTGTTGTCGTTACCTTGGATATTTTACACACATCCTTTATTTCTGAATCTGAATTCTTGGTGCTGATAGGAAGGTTCGTGGGGCATAGTTACATACCGTATTTGTCTGAATATAGTCCCCCCTTTTCTTCCAAAAATGCCAATGGTAAAAGTAAAGAGGGGACTATATTCAGACGCATTTTTATAATTTTTCCCAAAACTGAGGCCACGAAATTAGGGGGGGGACTATATTCGGAGAAATATGGTAGTTGAAGCCTTTTGAACACCTCACTTAACAGGTTCACTGCCATTTCGGTCATAATGACCGAAGAATGAGTCACTCTTTTGGCCTCTGGTAGCTTGCCGTTGGTCACAGCTACTTCGCTACCACGTGTATGACGTGACTGACACGGCATACTCAACATCTTGACTGTTGGAACCAGTGGTGCAGCGAGGGGGGGGTTATTGGGGGATAAAACTCCCAGAGCTCAGAGAAATCTCTAAGTTTAATCCATTTTACTTATTTTGATCAGTATTACTTGTATAATGGTGTTAGGATCTATCAAATATCCCTCAGAAAGCTGTAGAACTCGCCATTTTGAACCATTATTCTTCAAATTTTTCTGGAGGAGGGCCCCCACAACTCCTGCTTACCCTGGTGGGCATGCAATACCCCCACACCCGTAAGTATTAGTTGCGCCTAAAACCCCCCCCTAGCCTTAATTCCTAGCTGCGCCCCTGGTTGGAACTATTGAAATACAAGGAGCTCCTCAGAATCCTCCGCTTAAGTTGTAGGTCATATCCTAGTCCTCGGATTGCGTCAACTGAATTGTAATGCAAGAACTAGCAAGTGTTGCCGTAAAGATTTATAAGGTTATACAAGTTATTTATTAAGGTTATCTCACCTAAGTTGGTATTTTAATGGTTTTCTGAGATATATTGAGAATGGTATCCGTTAAGTCTTACGAGTTGTAATCAATGCAAACTCATTGCATTCAATCATCAAAGCTCACAGTAGAAAAATTAGTATACTATTCATTTTTTCTTAATAGTTTTACCTGTCATGCCATTATCTGGTACATATCACCATATATTATTTATAAACAGGGGAAAATACTCCCGAGTGATGTTCCCCTGTTTTTCCTTTTCACTTGCATAAATTAACTTGTTTAATTCAACATTGCGGTTTAGGTATAAGTAATCTTATTTTATTCATTGAAATACAGAGAATTAAATCTTCTCAAGTACATAATAACGAAATTGCTATAGAGTTCTTCGTGTAGGTCATTTAAGGCTATTCATTATTGGTTTCCAAAAAGATCAGGGCTGATGTATTGACCTCTTAGGCTTTTCATCAAGGTTATCCTGCCATTGTATCCCCCAACTACAAATGAAATGGCTTGTTAGGAACTACTTGCTTTTTTTGGTAGAAGAAGCACCACTAAGCTTCTCCTCTACTCTCTGGACCAGTGTGGGAAATGATGGATCAAGTAGGCAGAGTTTAATTGCACGTTCTAATGATTTTTCTTCCTCTTGTGATGCTTTTATGGATTCTGTTATTAACAAAAAATGCTATGCATCAATATTAAGAATATTTAGTGTTGGATGAAGTTACATGTTTGTAGCTTTGAAAAATCGTTCTTAGAGTTAATTGACTTAGAAGTAATTATGTCTTAGTAAACTTTATAGTTCATATCCAAAACAATTTGTGGTAGCAGTAATTCTGGTATTACTTTAGATAATAACCTATGCAAATACGAAACTTTCTTCGTGCTGAAACCTTAAAGTTATTACATTTTGTACATATAAAAGTTCTGATATAAACTTGGAGGTCATTTTGACTTTTGGAAATTAATAAATTTTAAGCATATTGGTAAATACCCACCCTTAAGTCTTTTAAATAAGTTTCTATGACAGTTTCCTCTTAGGCAAAATCCGATTAAGAATTTTGTCAATTATTAATTTGTAAATAATTTTTTTTCAATGGCCTAGTATTTTGGTGAGCCCAGATGTGTAATCAGGAGTTTGATGATGTTTGAGTAATGCCACTTATTTTCTGTAGGGGTTTTTAATTTTGTGCTCTTTGAATTCTTCATTACAGCTTTTACAGTTTAATTAATCTGGTCGTGATCTGCCCTTGTGTTTCCTGTTGTTTTGATTGAATTATATGCGCAATCCCCTGTTTTTTCAGTGTTTATCCACTTATGCAATATGTGTATTGATGTACTCCCAAGCTTAAACATAGATTTTAGAAATCGCATGCACAAGAAGATACAATGAAAATTAATACTTACCCCATCCAGGTAATTTGTTCACATCTGACTTATCCAGTAGGTTCCAAGCAATTTCTTTTAACGGAGTGATGTTCAACAATTTATCTCCCTGTTTTCCTAATAGGACAATAACATTAGTTTTAATAGCATTACCAGGGTACTTTTTTGATACCTATGATATTTAAAACTACCAAAAGATACTTAAAATAACTTACAGAATAGTTTTCTGAGTTCTATTGAGAATGGTATCCGTTAAGTCCTACAATTCAATTCTAATCAATGCAAACTCATTGCATTAAATCATCAAAGCTCACAGTAATAAAATCAGTAAACATATAATTCATTTTTTCCTAATAGTTTTACCTGTCATTGCATTATCTGGTGCATAGTTAACACATCACCTTATCTTACTTGGATTTAAGTCTAGCCACAGTATTACAGATTGGTGCTTAAATGTTTTGAAAATGTTTTCCTAGTGAACAAGACACTGAAGATTTCTCGGGTTTCATACAGGCTAAGATTTTCTGATCATCTTCGAAGAGTTTGATGAGCAACTTGCCCATTGACCTCAAGAATTCACTAGTCCAATTCCATTCATAAATCAGGATGCTACACATTTTTCCACGGTTGCTCTCTCAGCATTTACTGATTGGCTGCCAGTCCCTGCAGACTTTCTGAAGGTGGTCCTACGTTCTGCTTATGCCATAGCCTATGTCTTTTTTTTATTTGGTTGGCAGAATGTTTTCAGACCTGAAAGCACAGTAAATAGTGTGTAAACCCAATGTATGAATGGAATGACATTGGATTCCTGAATCCCTTAGGACAGTGGGTAAGTTCCTCAAGGCTTGAGAGGTAACGTAGGGGAGCTTTCTCACAGTTAATATATAACGATAACTTTGTCCATCCCTGGCAGCTTTATTTGGTTGAACCTCGGCTGATTTCAATGCACTTGTGTCTTGTTTCAAATGATGGATGAGGTGTTCCCTCTTAAAATTTACATGAAAGGGTTGAAACCAGTTCAAGTTATACCAAATAGAGCTCTGTGGAATGGACAAAGTTATCATTATATGTATCAAAACATTTATTTCTCTCATGGACTGAGTGTTACATACTGCATATAAAATAGGACCATGTGGGAAAATGCATATAAACAATGAAGAAAGGGCACAAGCTCTCATATTGAAGTTTTAATGGCCACATTCAATCGATATTACTGATGAGTGACCAGTCTTCCTGACAAGTCAGTCTCTGATTCATTATTGCTAAACGTTCAATATAAAAATCGCTGTGTACTTTTGGACTTGCAGTTGAGAGACATTGGAGCATTCTGCAGAAAATTTGCAGATTTGTTTCAGCTGGTCTCGGCTAGTTGCATCATGCATTGTAACTTATATCTCTTCAAGTGAATGTATATGGTCACTCCCACCAACAAACATCAATGAAAATTTTTGGTATTTTTGACCCATTAAAGATCCCATCCACTTTTCTCCAAACTTTTGTCCTCCATTCTTATTAATAATGGTTGTGCTGTAGAAGTGCTGTACAAAAATAAGTGCCTCATGTGATGGATTTCTCTTTGGGCAATTGAAATGTATCTCAATTTTTATGGTTTTGATTTTTCCTTGATGGGTGAACCATGGGATCATTAATAGTCTTGCAGATTTTGAGGGGACACAATTGCCTTGCAATAACTTGGATATCATCTCTGTTTAGGTGTGCCTGTATAACCCAACATGAGTTAGGGGACCTGAATTTGTCCTTTAGTATTCTGGTAATTATTTGGTTTTTTAATACTTTTGATTTTCTGTTCTTCCTTATAACACAGCACCCTTTTCCTCCCTTCAACCTATTAGTAACCTCATTACTTCGCTTGGTAGAGAAGGTATGTCATACTAGGGTAAACTTAAAAGTAAGGTTTCCTAAGTCGTTGCGTCCCTGCATGAAGCACTAGGTGCATCCACCAACACCACCGTGTTCCTTGGTTTCTCCACCACCACTCTGGCCTGCCGTGAAGCGTTGCCGACTGGCCATTGTTGGCATAGCAGCTGTCTCCATGGAGCTTCCCCTCACGTCTCCGTCCACACGTGAAATTCGGTCTGCCTTACGAATTTTGACTGGGAAAAACGTGATATCTTTCAACATTAATCGCCAATTGGTTGAAGTTTACCATGAAAATGTACGGATACTAAAAACGTTTGTAAATGGTGCCTCAAGTTCCTTTCCGGCCACGCAAACGTCCACTGCCAGGTGGGTGCCCAAACAGCTCAGCGAAGACCACTAGAGGCAGCATGTGGAATTTGAGGAAGAAGTTGTGAAGAGGAAGGAGGTGATTTTTTGGACTGAATCACCCAATGATTTCCACAAGTTGCTTACTCTGAAGAAACTCCTTGGAGGGATGAAGTTTGTGACGGGCAACACGAGGTGTAAGAGGAGGTCAACCCCTATCTTCCCAACGTGAACGAAAGCTAGTATATCGACAGGATTCAAAATTTCATCATGCGAATGAGGAAAGCCATCTAGCACCAGGGTGGCTACATAAAAAATAGCTGAAACCATGATCTTTCCAACGGTGTAACCAAAAATGTAAATAAGTGTCACATTTAACCACAGAAAAATTGAAGACCTTACTTTTAATTTTCGTCTGAAGACTTTCACAGCTTCTTTTATCTATGTTGCTGGTGGTTTTCGGGTATTGCTGTGTAGAAAACATTTTAACTCGACGTTTCACTCCTCCTACTGGGAGCGTTATCAAGAGAATGGAAGGAATTTATACTCGTCCCGAGCTTATATATATGTTTTTTTCTCCGCTACCCATTGTTGTGCCGGATTTGAATTTTAGCCGATAGCCGTTGGCCATTATATTGTGCTAGGAACCCTCTCCATATACGGCTGAGGTTATACCCATCCTCCCTATTAAAGTTATTAGGTCTTTTCGCAATCTCGATGGATTCACGTATAAGACGCGGATGGTATTCTTCCGTCTTCGCTAACACCCGTGTAGCGTCAAACATTATTCTATGCCCAGGGCTGGAGGCAAAATGTTCAGCAACAGCTGATGCGTCCCACTGATGTAATTTTAACGCCCTTTCGTGCTCCTTAAGCCTTTGGGAGATTGAACGCTTGCTCTGTCCCACGTAGCTTCTGCCGCAGCAGCAGGGAACCTCATACACTCCCATAGATTGAAGGGGAGGATGGCTATCCTTCGGTGAAGGTAGGATATTCTGAATCTTCTTCACGGTGCAGAAGCGAGTCTTAATGTTGCCTTTATGGAGGATTCTGGCGATTCTATCAGTGACCCCGGAGATGTATGGAATTTTATCCGGCACAACAATGGGTAGCGGAGAAAAAAAACATATATAAGCTCGGGACGAGTATAAATTCCTTCCATTCTCTTGATAACGCTCCCAGTAGGAGGAGTGAAACGTCGAGTTAAAATGTTTTCTACACAGCAATACCCGAAAACCACCAGCAACCTTACTTTTAAGTTTACCCTCATATATAATACATCTTAACTATATGTAATAGTAATATATTGGTCAATTTACCTGCATCTGTGTTGTATATGGTCATAAAACCCTGAAGAGCTGTAATGCAGGAAGCCTTCTGTTCTTCGGCTGATCTTCCATTATCCGCAGAGAATTTTACACGGAACTTTCGTACTTTCTTCTGAAACACGGGAGACTATTTAATCAGCTTGATAGTCAAATTGTCAAACATGGCCTTATAATGTGTAAAATTGTTAAAGTTTAGTAATGATTGAAATTTTTATGGCAAGCCCAATTTGTTCACCTGGGTTGAGGGTTGTTGCTTAGTAATACTTGTAACTAAGAATAAAATTGTAGATCCTTTGGCTAGTCCTCTGCAGTTAGTATGTATCAATGCTACAGATTCCAAAGCAGTTTCATCTTGAATAACCAGAAGTAAGGACCCCTGAAAGAAATTTGTTGATCAGAACATGTTCCATTTAGACAAAGAGGAGGAAGAAATCTTCTGTTTATCAATGCAGTATGTGTAGCAAGTTCTTTAAGGCTTTTAAAGTTCAAATTATTTACTGCATTTTATGGAGTCAAGGAGTTGGGATTTTCATACTTTTAGTTCTGTATGGAGGGACAGAAGGTATAATGCAAGCTTGATTAAGTTTTTTTTGTTTAGAAGGAGGCATCAAAGTAGCTATTTAAAAAAATTAGATTGCGGGATGTGGCATTTGATTTTTAGAATATCGCTGTGATGCTGCAGATACAAGGCCAAAGCCAGAAAATTCTATTATCTTGGTATTCAATCGGATATGAGCATTTTAGTAAGGGTTCATGTTAGACCATTCTCAAAATATTTTGACTCCCAATTGACCATCCTGCCCACATTGGCTAAAATGCTGTCTGACGAGATCATGCAATACTCATGGTGTATGCCAAAGTTTTAGGTATTTTGAGAGACTAATAATATCCTTTGATATTAGTCTTAATTACTTTAGTAAACCATGAATAATAGCCTATCCATCTATTTTATGTTTCTGAGAAACCAGGGTGTAACACAGTACTCACCTTCTATTTTTTTCATGATACCTTAGGGTATAGAAACACAATTTGAAATAACATGCACAAAATCACTTTTACACTTTTGTATTTTAAACATCATAAAGGAAGACTAATTGGGCCCAATTTACAATCGGATGTTATAACAAATAGATTGCATAACTTCCCTTTCTATTCCAACAGGCTTTTAACTCTTCTCCATTTCCTTGTGTATTTATAATAATGATTTAAGTTCCACTTATCGGGTTCACTGCTCCGCGACTCCACTCAAACACTGCTGGATGGTTCAATGCTCCACAACTCCACTCTCTGCCGGATATCTTCCTCCTCGTTCCTCCTATCGAACTCCCTCCACCATTTTTATTTACGTGTCCTTTCTTCTATCGGTTCTCTCTTGTGGGTGCCTCCTTTCCTTTGCGTCCTCTACTTTTTTTTCTGCCGGTCTTTTAAAACATGTCTTTTTCGTAGCTCTCTCAACACACGACTCCCATTAGTTTTCTTTCGCGTCCAGTTGCACTGACTCCATGGGGCCTGAGGGAGCCCGAGCCCCCTCAAAAATTGGTTATGGGTGTGACGAAAAAATGTGCCAGGCTTCTCGATTTTCCCCGGAGTGTCCAGATATAAGGATTCGAGTTATCATGGTTCTAATGTTGATCATATGACTCTTCTAAAAGGCTTAAAAAACTAAAAACTCACTACTTATAAAATTTCCTGGGGCAAGATCCCCAGTTTGGGCCCCCCAATATTTTTTGTAAGTCGGCACCCCTGTTCGCATCCCTCGCTACTATTGTTACCTCCTCACTATGATTGTTATTTTATTTATGGTAACAAGCGACATGGCGGTTTGTTTACAAGGGTGAACGACATTGAACATAAGTTTCCCCAGAGAACGTTGTGCTCAGAGATTAGGGAGTTTGGCATACCATAAACTCCTGCATTACCGTATGACATATGCACGAATTACCAATTGGAACTCCTCACTTACATCTGGCTCAAAGTGATTCTTATGCTGTGAGAGATTAGTCCCATGAACAATTCTGATTTAGCAAATGGCCCTGAGAGGCCAAGATAGGATGAGGATAAATAGAGGCTGATATGTACTCATAAAGAAGTATTGCTGATTTTGATTTGATTAAAGAGCCATTACCATATCAGTGTAATTATATGCTTAATGTTTTGAAGCCTATTCAAGTGTACAGATTGATTTAACATGTACAAAAGGCTAGAACAACCACCTTGATTCCTTTAGCTTCACCTCTGCTGATGCTCCTGATTTTTCACCTTTTTTACTGGCTGCATTACCTCCATTTGCTTTATCAAGCCAGTATTCACCTCCTATTGCCAAATAATTCTGTTGTTGTACAATTTTAAAATTCCAACTTCTATTAAGATTAAAGGATTGTATAAACAAATAGCTTTTTACTAAGTTACACAGATTAATGCAAAGATGATTTTTACAGGGAAAAAATCAATGAACTTGACCAGCTTGGAAGCCTTCATGGTTGCATTTGTGACCAGAAATTAGAAGAATCAATTTTCAATCTTGTACGAGTTGGGCAGAAAATCATTCTCAGATATTCATTTTATCAAGTCTCTTCAAATTTAGTTTGCATCAGATATAACATATAAGATCATGGAGTCGTCCAGGCATGTGGCTTTGGGTGGGTGCATTTTTGGTAAGCGAATAACCTCTACTGATAAGTACCCCTGGGTTAGTTGTCTCCCAAGGGATGTATGGCAGGCAGTCGCTATGAGAGAAAAATTTTTGGGGGAGCTAAAGCCCCCTCCCCTGGCTACACCTGGTATCATCAAGAGTAGGGCAAGGGAGCTAAAGCCCCCTCCCCTGGCTACACCTGGTATCATCAAGAGGGAGGACAAGGTAGGAGGAACAGAGGGGAGGGTAGGGAGAGGAAAGAGTTCAGCAATAATGCATGTTGGGGGCAATCAATAAAACAAACCACAAATCATGTGCTTGAGAGCAGGGCCGGAACTCGGAGTTGTGTGATCAGTTTGCACCCCCCCTCCTCTGATTCCCCTTCAACCCCCACCACTAAAAATATGATTCATTCGTAAGCTATTTTTTTAATGTGCATAGTTGTTGAAATTACCTTGTGTTTGCTATTAAGAAGTAATATTAATATTAGTGTTTAATAACTTATAAATTAATTATTAATGGTGAATTAATTTAATTAGAAATATCAAATAACTTTTTCAAATAAAATTTTCAACTACCCAACCCCTTGAAATTGCCACCCAGGGCACGAGCCCCTCTGCCCCCCCTCCCCTCCCCCCCTAATTCCGGAACTGCTTGAGAGAATTTATGCTAGAATTTTGGTGTTATATAACAAGTAAATACTCTGAACTTTGTAAGTGAGGGTATAAAGCTGTTGCACCAGATTTGGCATCCTGATACTCGTAATGAAGTTTTGATGATTGCATGATCTGAAATTTCTGTTGTTTTATCATCTTAATTCAGCATACTTTGTACTATTGATACTACTTGTAACTTTGAGGGAAGAATTTATCCAATGTGCAATGATTAAAATTTAGGCTTACCTGTAATATGAGCTTTATTGCTCCATTTCTTTTGTCAACCTGGACCCAGTTATCATTGCTTTGATGAGCATATTTCTCTATATTCCATGATGTCACTTTATCAGGAAAGAATAAAATTCATTGATATTAAGTTACATTCAGACTTAATTTCAATTCCTTGGAATACATATGGTTAAAAAAATTGAAAGTCATGACTGCTCTAATCCTTAGATGTCTCACTTAACTAATGTTAAATTTGGTATGAGTGGTGCATAATAGGAAGGATTAATTTTAATGAGTAATTTTCTATGCATTGGTTCCATGTTCCAGTTTTGTGCCCAAGTCATCCAGCTAGGTTGGTCTCTTTACATATGCACTGAATTGTTGAGGCCTTTACTTTGTAGAATTCCATATTTAATGTTTGGAAGGAAATTTCTTAGCTTTTCTACAAAAAACACACACTTTATTGCCGACTAGTTTCGGTTACACTGTACCATTTTCAAGACTAGTGATACACATCAGAATTTGCCGGTATATATACTCTGTGGTCGGGTGATTGGAGGGGAAGGGGAGAGGTAAGTGACGGGAATGGTGAAGGAGGGAAGGGATAGGGGAAAAACCGGAGGTAGTTACAAAGAAGAGCGTGGGTTGGCGTCACAAGGATTTTTTGAGGTGTAATAGTGGAATGTCTAGGAGGGGGGAGTGGAAAGGGAAAAGGTGGTCATTAGCAATGGGTTCTTTCCTCTTTACAATTTTTAAAATTTCCAACTGTTCTCTGATGTCCAGCTGTGTTCCTTTTTTGACTCGGTGCAGCAATTCCGGGGTAAAATCCGCTTGGTGGCCTTCCTCCCGAAGATGGGTAGCGAATTGGGACATCCCAGTGTTGTTGTAGTAATCGCGCCGGTGTTCCTCCACTCGTACGGTCAGACTTCTTCCTGTTTGTCCTATGTATTTGGAGTCACAATCACCACACCTTAATTGGTAGACCCCGCTCTTGAGGGCTGAGTCAGTGGGGTCCTTGACTGAAGGTAGCATGCTCTTCAGGTTAGAATTATTGTAAAAGGCCGGTTTTATGTTGATTACTTTGAGTAATTTTTCCAATTTAATAGAAGGTTGGCCTAAATATTTTATACGTCGCCATGACTGTTGATCCGTGGGGGTGGTAGAGTAAATACCTCTGAGTAAGAATTTTCTCTTTTTGCTTTCAAACAAATCGTTGATCAATTTTTCGGTGTAACCATTGGCTATCGCGATTTTTTTGATGGTGGTAATTTCTGAAAGGAGATCTGAGGGCTCTAAAGGGATCGACAAAGCTCTATGCAGCATGCAATGAAAGGCTGACAATTTTTGGGTTATGGCATGCTTGGAAGTTGCGTGGATGACTTGGTCTGTATAAGTTGACTTTCGAAAGTACTTTTGGCTGATGCATGATTTATCAAGGCATAGTCTATAATTCTGCAGTGCTTTACATGAAGTATCATACTCAACAAATTCAATGGACGGATGTTTCAGAGCGAATACTTAGGTTAGTATAGTTGAAGCAAGTGCAGAATATCTGCCATTTCTTTAAATTTTTCTTATAGGGCATAAATATATTAATACTGTAATAGCTGACTTACTTTTGAAATTAGAATATTTTATTCTTTTATTATTCTGTTGTGCGTACGGTGTTTCCGCCCAATTAAAGTGAATGAATTACGTTATGGCTTGTCTTGCTTTTTCCTTTGTTCAAAATCGCGCGTCAATTTAATCCGCTAGAGGACATCACCGACGTCAACGAAAACAACAAATGAAGAAAGACAATTGAATACCCGAAAGCGGAGGGAAGCAATTTTGACAAATTTGTAGGTAAGTGTCAGATAAGTGTAGGTAAACGATAATATTTCCCTTCAATATTAGTAAAGTACTGCCTATTGAGTGTACTTTTAGATTTTTCGTAGTTATCATACTACGCTAAAGCTTAAGAAGCCGCACTTTTGCGCGAGACGAGGTATGTAAATTGTCTCATGTTGGGCTGGCAGTGTGTAATGAAGTATACTTTGGAAAAGCATCATTAGACGTATGTTTAGGCTAAAGGATTATCTAAATTTTGTCTAAAGAGGTTAATCCTCTGTTTCCTACCCTATTCTCTCAAATTATTTGGCGTTAATGAACCCAGCACATATCAGCTCCTCAATGAATCCTTCCTTTTAGTCGAGAGATGGACTTTATCAGGCATTGGCATAAGTTTGTCGCCGATTCATGCATATCCTGTGATGATTTATGTTGCTCTTCATCGGCTGAGTTTCTCACTTCCTAATTTATTGGATCAGCTCTCCGACCAACAGAAGAAAACTCAAGTTTAACAGCTTCTTAACGATATATCACATGCAAAAATGTTCGTATTTTGTACGGAGCTGGTATCTTAATATTCCGCATGAATTAATGATGATAGGAAAGTGGTTATTTTAATTTCTTAGTTTAAAATTTAACTCCTCGGTCGTATTAATGAAGAAGGTTGAAGTGAGTTTCTGCGGTATAACTTCTCTTTAAAAGCCGAAGATGTTGTATCATAAAACGTAACAGTGCATGGAGAAGAAGGTTGATAAGTAATTTTAAGTCGGATAATTTTTCCATTTGTAAACCCTTATTCACTGGGGTTGGTACATGATATATATCAAATGCTATTATCGGTTTTGAGGAAGCTATTGAGTCAAGAGTTACAGGAGCGCCAGGTTTATAAGTATATGTAGAAGTAAACTTCTGTGCAGACGCTGGAGGTTTTGAGGTATTTTTTTAATCCACGACATTTCGTCCGGCCAACATCGTTCGACTGGTCCTTTTAAATTCAAATTTTCTTTGTGACTCTTATGAGTATTTAGTTCATGGTTTTGACATAAATTGGCGTATAAAATGGTTAACTATTTAAAACCATTAATTTCACTTGCAACAGTTATTATTTTATATAGGATATTCATAATTTAGCATGCTAAGGCAAACCAGGTTCGAATTCGTCTTTTATGATCCTTCAATGGTTTTATGTTTTAAAAATATCTTCCTTGCATTTTGTGGTGCCTCAGTTTAGTATGTGCCTGTTACAATATTTCTTTATCGTATGAATCATAATGTTTTCTTTTAGATGAGCTGAACATAGGCATTTTGTTGAGTAATTGTTCTGGAACATTTTAGTGCTTTAATAGTATAATTAAAAGCATCAAGAAACAGGGCATTATTACTGAACGTATTAGAATGGCTTAACTTCCATTGACAATTCCAGTTAATTATACAGTTGTTGCATCATGTCCTATTAATGCCTGGTTACATGATACATTACCATGTACAAGTTAATGTCTAAATGTATGAATGTGTGAATTTACACAAAAATGCACCGTATTACCACCCAACTTGTACAAACCCTTGAATGGAAAACAGAACCTGTTGTAATTTGGTTCATACATTTGTACCTGTTCCATTCCAGTCCACGAAAGTCATTCATGCTAACAGGCATTAACTTGTACATTTAAATGTATCATATAACAAGGCCTTTTAAGCTATTTTGTTATCTACAACATTTTTAATTTCAAACTCTGCAGCAATACATTAGCACTCTTAGAGACTTCAACATTATAAAAATATGTTCACATTTGTCAATTCCAACTATCAAACCTTTACTGCAGAGATTTCCTTGTCAATCTCCTCTTTCAGTACCTCTTGTAAAAGTGTGGTTTAAATTAAAGCTGAATTATTTATAAAACTTTCCATCAAGAAATTGTGTGCACAATTTATAGTGGCTTGTTCTGAACAGAAGCAAATTTTCCTCGTAGTCTTGCCCAGGTCCTGTAGAGAAGCATGAGTATACAATCTTACTTTGTCTTTCTACATTACCAGTTCAGCCACATTTCACTTTGAGTGCCCGTATGGAGTTAATTGGGTACTCCCTCATTAGCTCTTATTTTTTAATTTCAATGAAAGTTTTCGTTCCAAAATTCTTGAAGTGATCAATCTTTGGTGGGTGTTAATATCTCCATATTTCAATTGGGGTTTTGTCTGATTCAGCTGTTTTCACTGCTTCCATCCAAATTTTTACTGGCATATTCTTTTCATTTATCATGGAATTTGTAGCTTAGTTTCAACAACCATTCGGTTTTCTCATTTTACAGATCTTTTTTTCTTGGGAGGTATGAACGAACTAGTCCTTGGATTGCTGATTCTCTTTTCCTCAGTGATAAATAGATGCCTGTTGAAAATTCCTTCCTTTCAGCCCAGGAAATATCAACAACTCCCAGTTGATTCTTTTCAGTCTGCATGAATCCATTTGTTGCATATATTTGGTTGGTTACAAATTTCATGAATGGCTCTGTCAGTCATTTTCATCTCTAGGAGTTATTCAATAATAAAACTTATTCAGTGTATGTTTTGAAATCATATGCTTGAACTTCAGTAGTTGCAACTACATAGTGTTTGCTGCAAACAATATTACCCGAGAAAAAGTGTTAGAAATTTCTCACTTATAGTTTACGAGTGATTGTGTAGTAATTCGAGCCTTCCTTGTGAGTGGCAGTGAAATTTAAATGAACTGCCTTGAAAAAATTTTCCTTGGACTAGGAATCGCACTTCAGACCTCTGGTTTTCCGGGCCACTTGTCAGACCACTACACTATCCAGGTTCTCAAATTCCCATGGCAATTTTTGCGAGGCTCATGGTAGTAGATATGTGGCCCTCAAAGTCAATGAAGGATGGCAATGCAAGGAAGACCATGCTGGAAAGCCAATTTTATTCCATCGTTTGAATCCCGGTCCAGGGGAATTTTTCTCATGGCAATTATTGTAAATTTCAATACCATTCACAACCTAATATTGAAATAATACACATTACCGCCATGTATGGCTTTGGTGCAGGTTTGAGACTCTCAACCTGTGGAAGCTTCATTGAAGTCCTTTCTCCCTGTTATTGCCTTCTTTGATGGACCGCAAGGGCCTAATATCTGGTACCATGAGCCTCGATAACTTTGCCATAGGAATTAAAGAATAGCAATGAAGAGACTTTATGAGTTCCTCAGTTTATTAATCCACGCAGAACAACCGGTTTTGGCTGCAAAGCCCTATTCTGGTACATTGAAAAACAGTTACATCCCAATGCACCTGAAGATGGCTTGGCAGCCAAAATGGTCTTTCTGTGTTAAATAAATTGTGAGAGCCACAAAGTCTCTTCATTGCAGTTATGGAGCCCTTCCACCACATCATAGCTTCTAATTTAGATTTTATGATATTAAAGAACCTAGACAGTGTAGGGGTCTGTGAGGTAGCCCAGAAAGCCTAAGGCCCGTGATTCATTTCCTGGTCCAGAGGAATTTATTATCATGGCAATTCATGTTAACTTGTGTGATTAGTTTGCGTAAATGTGGATCCCTAACTTTTTAAATGCAGGCTTTAAATTAATGACACAAATTGAAGGAAGGAAAACCATTGCTTGAAAGAATAAAAAAAATGCTTAATGCTAATGCAATCGGCTGAAAATTCAGAAGTCTCTGTGCATAGTAACGGGTTAATGGTGACCTTATTTTATTTTTAAAGGAGTCTTTATGAAGCTTTTATGTAAGTCTTTCAGTTTTTCCATAGAGTAAATTTTTGAAAAACCAATTCTAAACTGGCTTACTTATTTATTTAAGGCTTTATGTTCCTAAAATAAAGAAAATTGAACTGTCAGCCATTAAATTGGTGTTTCCAAATCATGCTTTGCTTGTGGGTTTTCCTTAATCCATCCCCACAGTTTAACTAGTGGGCTGAAGGATATCATGGCCTTGAATTACTGGTTACTGAAATGGGAACAATTGATTTATTAGGTTCCTTATTTCTAATTTCCCTTCCCTCTAATCATATTCAAATGTAACATCTTGCTTAAGATTTGAGTGTTTTGAGCATCTAATTAATAATAATAATTTATTCATTGAAGGCAATACAATTGCATAGTTTCGTCAAGTGGAATACATTTCATAAAGCATTAAAACACATAACAAATGATGGCAATAGAACACAATATGTACACAAATGGCAATTAAAGATATATCAGGACAATATATATTAATCAGTGGTAAAGGCATTATATATATAAATGATATAAATACCCTTACTCATTTAGGCTTTACCTTACATAGAGCATAAAATTCATCAATAGAATATAAAGGTTTTTTTATAAAAAAATTTTTGAGCTCAATTTTGAATTTATACAAATTGCTGATTTTATTAATATTTTGAGGGAGTGAATTGTGGAGTTTGGAGTGGGGAGTAGTATGGTGAGTAATGGAGTGGGAGGTACTAAACTACAGCATTATTTTGCTTAATTTTTTTCATTTCTTTGCAGTGTTGTAGACTTTGAACTGGTCGCTAAATTTCTTTTGTGCAGTCTGTGTCAGTGAACAGAATGTTCTTTTGGCATTAAAAAGTCTTATCATTCTTGTGGCAATTTTTATTTGTGGGGTAATCAAAAGCTTTTCGAAGCATTTAAAATTAGGGTTTGAAAGTTAATGTAATAATTATTATAACAGTTAATATAAAGGTAGTTTTACACGGGGCATGTAATTGTACAATCTGATGTGGTACGAAGACGCAGTCAAAATTGCAATGTGTAGAGTGGTGAATCGCTTGAACGCATGCGAGAATGCATGGACGTGACATGGCAAAATATCCCCAGTTCAAATTTTGCTTTGCAAAATTGCCCTCCATCCTGAGAAATTAATGCAGTTCTAACCTGTCCAATTATGTGCTCTGTGTTAAACAGCCTTAAGGCAGCTATAAATTATCTGATTTTCATTACAATAATTTCTATTTACCCTTTCAGCAAAATGAGTAGCTCAGAGGAGGTGTCATGGATTTCATGGTTTTGTGGACTTAGAGGAAATGAATTCTTTTGTGAGGTGGATGAGGATTATATCCAAGATAAGTTCAACCTTACTGGGTTGAACGAGCAAGTCCCTCATTACCGACAAGCTTTGGACATGATTCTCGACCTTGAACCAGGTATGCTTGCTGAAAGTTTTAACTCTGGGATCTACTTTTAAAGTAAAATATGTATGTATTTACTGTAAGAAGTATGGCCGTTTATATGGTGTCATCTTATGGCAATTTTTCTTGTGGAAATCATTATGAAACTAATTTATTGACAATGAATGGATTACTTCAAGGTTTGTGTTCTCAACACAATGATGAACCGGCTCATTTGCTCAGTTATATGAAGTGGGTCTGGTTGGAGTGATTTAAAAAATACTCCATTGATCGATATCTATGACTTTCATCACCATGAGTTTAAGGTGAACCTAAAGGAAAGACTGAATTTTCTTTGTGCAGTACATACCGTATTTATCTGAATAAGGTCCCCCCTTTTTTTCAAAATTGCCCATGGTAAAAGTAAAGGGGGACTATATTCAAACATATTTAACCCTCTTAGTGCTATCCTTCTTCCTGGGATACTGGTGAGAAATGCGGAGGATATTTTCATACATTTTGTAGTAACTATGAAAAAAAAACTACAAACCTATTTTATTACATATCCACACAAGTTTTTTTTTATTAATGGGGTTAAACTGGTTAATATTGACAAAATATTTTTACGTTTACTGAAATTAGTTGTAGCAATGTAATTAATTTTAATAAATTGAATAGTAAACTATGTAAGAGCCCATATACTGGCCCGATGCACTAAAAGGGTTTTAAAAAATTCTCGAAACCGAAGCCTCGAATTTGGGGGAGACTATATTTGTAGGAATGCAGTACTTATGCGTGCAATCTCTTCTGTACTAAATACATCAGTTGATCCCTAACTAAAAAAAATCTTTTTTCTCTTCATGTTGTTATGATGGAGTGACTGGGAAAAAGATGCTTTATTTATTGAAAAATGATTCTTTATAAGTTACTTCCAGATAGTCTTAATGAAGCACCTATTATTGCTTCAACACCATATAATTCTGGAGTTAGGCGTATTCTTCATTAAATTGATGGCCCTTGTTTATATGTAATCTAAATTAAATTTTCTTCTTAATAATTTACGTTTGTTGTAAAAGTTGATATAAGTATGCATTTGTTATTAGCGACCACTCAAAGGTAATATTAAGACTTGAGAATTAAAGTTAATGGGTGTTACACTACCTTCATTGATAATCATTTCAGTTGTAAATGGAGCTATTTTGGTGATTTTTTTTTATGTATCTTTCTTCTCTTTTTTTCTTAGATGATGAGCTGGATGATAACCCTGCCCAATCTGACATGATAGAGCAGGCTGCTGAGTTACTTTATGGTCTCATTCATGCACGTTATATTCTTACCAACCGAGGAATAGCACAAATGATTGAAAAATATCAAAATGGTGAATTTGGACATTGCCCAAGGGTGTATTGTGAAAGTCAGCCTTTACTTCCAATAGGTAAGAATTAAAGAAGAAATCTTAAATAGATATAACTATGCACCCAAAGTAGCTTTGCTGCAATAAATACATGAATTTGTGACTAGTTTTTAAATGAAAGAAGGTACAATTAACAACTGCATCGCGCTGAGTAAAATCTTATATCCTTCATTACCTGATACACCTTTCAAGTAGTCCAGTGGGGTAGCCAGGAATTTCATTTGGGGGGAGGGGGGGGTCCAAAACCAGGGGTGAAAATTTTTGAAAAACAAGATACTAAGTAGAGGGTATTTAACAAATTTTAACATTTTTCATGATCGAAAAAAACTTTATTTGTCAAAGAAATCTTTATTAAAGTCATTATTTTTCAATAATTTGTTTTTTTTATGAAGGATAATTTGCGTTTTTATATTTTGGGGGGGTCCAGACTAGAGCTGTGCGAGAGTCTCGTCTCGGCGGTCGAGACGAGAATTTCATTTCTCGGCATTGTCGGGACGAGACTCTCGGCGCGGCGAGACTCTCGCCTGGGTCGAGAGTCTTGACGAGAGTCGAGAAGTCTCGCCCCTTCGAGATTTCTCGACACCCGTCGAGACTCCCGGGCAAGGCGAGAATTTCCGATGAATACCGCAATCAGTCGTTAATAGAGATTACTGGGATATCCCTTACTACTTTTATGGATTTATTCACACTATAAAAATATTTTATTTCATTGACAATTTAAGCATATTTTATTACTTAATCAACCAAAATTGACTGGTTACCATGAACCTTAGTTACCATAAATAAACATTTCAAAAAGATGTATAAAATTCTATTGAATTCTATAGAAAAAATGAAATATGCTTATTTCGTCAATGTCGATCTCATGTTACAACTATTTTTAGTTTTGGAAATATTGAATATAAAATTTGAACCATGGATTGTAGGTCTTTAAATTGAAATGTAAATTGTGCCGACGTTTCCGTTTATTTACAATCCATTATCAGGGCTTATAATGAAATTGAGCAAATAATGTTGATACATAGGCATGTTAAAGGGTTACATCAATGTTAAATATTATAGTAATATAATAGAAAAGAAACATTCACTTGATAATTATAAAATAGAATACAGTGGAACCTCGTTAAAGCGAGTACGGGCTATAGCGACACTCCCGCTATAACGAGACATAGTCGATGCACCGTCAATTGACCCTATAATTCGTTAAAAAATTCGTTTTTACGAGACCCTTTTGGTGCTGGCTCTCGCCATAGCGAGGGTTTCACCGCCGGAAGACTTTCATCAAGACTCCTTAGCCTCTGTAATTGCTAGCGATCTGTTAGAAATGAAGTTAATGGAGTGCTCAGTCTCAAATTTATGTGGTAAACTGTCGTTCGATAAATAAGTAGTTAATTTTGGTGAAAATATTGTGGCATTAGCATTCGCGAATGCTTCATCTTCTTTTGTTCCTCGGGCGGCAGAAAGCAGTCGGCAGCATACCCGCATGTCCGTGAGTTGCGTGAATAGAAAGCATTTGATGGCAGTCACCATGGCCAAAAAAACACCAAACACGTCTAAGCGGGAAAATAAAAATAAAGGAGTAATATAAGAGTGTCGAAATTAATTTATCTTCCTATTCGCTCTGCAAAATAAAAAAAACAGATGCGCCCAAGGAATGCAGATGATGAATAGTTGTAAGGAGCTTTGTTCGGGTGGTTTTGCCCATTCAAATCTGCGGGAACTTCTGAGAAAGGGGCTACGCCCAAGCCTAAAGCGGAATATTTCAGGGATAGATTGCGAATCGAGAATTTTAAGAGTGCAGAAGGTTGATTATACTAATGCGAAGAACCAAAGCGTTATCTCCCCTCATAATTGCTGGTGAAGCCTCCGGTGTAAACCCGAAGTCGTGGAAGAAAGGACTCCGATCATAAGTATCTTTAGAAGTATTCCCCGCGTCATATAACATAGACGAAACGGAACTTTTTTACACACAACTCCCCGACAAAACCCTTGCAGTATGAGGTATTTCTTGCAATGATGCCTCTAAAGGTAGGTAGTGCGCCTTAGCGATGATGTAGTATGTACGAAGCAATGATACTCAGCGTGAATTGTCCGGATGGACGCATTTATTCTCCGTTGCGGATTTACAAGGGTGAACTATTCGCGTCAGTGGTTGGAGTCGTACTGGCGCTCTCTTTTGTCACGTGGGTAGCCGAGCATCCCCTGGTGGCCGCTGGAAGAACTCACAGAACAACTAACTCTCGTTTGCAGTGTCGTGGTCAACTCGGTGTATTATTTCAAATACGTCGCGAGCGTAACACTCAAAAAGAAACTTTTTTTCAACAACGGCAATTTTAATCACATCATTTTTCAAGCTTAGCAAACTTTTTACCGTAGATGATGTAGATACATATTACATTATCTGATGGAAAAAGTCTTCCAAGGCGGGAACTTTATACAACCTTCCACCGTTTTCGCCTGTAGAAACAAATGTAATGCGTTATTTCACTTCACTGCCGCTTAACGTACAGAAACAATAAATATACGCCAATTAAAACATTTGAGGCATTAAATAACCGCGATTCTGTTTTATCAGTTAATTGTTGAATTTTCAGTGAAAAATACCAAAATAATAGAATGATCACGTAAATGAACTACATAATTAAGTGCATAGAAAAATGGCTTCGTCGGTTGTGCATTGGCATAATGATTGACGAAACAATGCATTCCATGATTTTAATTCAGTGCGGCGCTTATTAATTGTTTGAATAGTTAGTCGTTGTTTGAATAAGGAAATTTAGTGATGCAAAAAAACATCGCCTTTCGTCTGGATTTATGCTTACGTTTATCGGACAGATGTTTATCTGTCGCCGCACCACTCCTGTTCCTGTATATATTTTCGCAACAGGTATATTGGCTATTATTTGCTCCACCTCCGGTAAAACGACAATTCGCTATAGCGAGTGTTTATTAGTGCACCGTGGGGTGTCGTTATATCGAGGTTGCACTGTAGATCATAGTTTAATACTATAGAACTTTATTGAAATAGATATTTTTTTGAAATGTTTATTTATGGTAACTAAGGTTCATGGTTACCAGTCAATTTTGCTTGATTAAATAATAAAATATGCTTAAATTGTCAATGTCGATCTTATATTAAAACTATTTTTAGTTTTGGAAATATATATGATGTCTTAAAATAATCTTTTTTCTAAATTATTTTCAATGTCTAAAATAGAAATAGTGTTATTTTTTCGGGGAGCCGGGAGTCTCGACGGGTGTCGAGAAATCTCGAAGGGGCGAGACTTCTCGACTCTCGTCAAGACTCTCGACCCAGGCGAGAGTCTCGTCCCGACAATGCCGAGAAATGAAATTCTCGTCTCGACTGTTGAGACTCTCGGGTGATCGAGAGTCTCGCACAGCCCTAGTCCAGACCCCCTGCCCCCCCCCCCCCCCCCCCCTGGCTACACCACTGAAGTAGTCCTCTTTCTTTGCAATTTGGTACCATAATCAATACACACACTGAAGAGAATTGTTAAAAAGCACCTGAAATCTGTTAGAATCCCAAATCCCATTGACCAAGTCTTGAAGCTGCTGGATTCAGGGTGCTCAATTGTATTTTTATTTGTCCACAAAAGTTTTCTCGTAGGAAATTGCATTTTGTGTTTAATGGTAAGTGAAAGTTTTAGACGATTGTTTTATATTAATATTCAAGACAGGTAAACAAGTTGAACAGCGTTAAAGCAAGTACAGGCTGTTGCGAGACTACGGGCCATTACGAGATAGCCAAAGCACCATCAGTTAACCCTATGATTAGCATGTAAAAAAATCGTATAATGTATAAACTACTTCTATATCCTTTGGTTTTCTTTTAATGCTCTTTTATGAAGAACTTGTAATATTCCTTTTGTTTTAGGTTTATCAGATGTACCTGGTGAAGCTATGGTGAAATCTTACTGTTCTAAGTGCATGGATGTGTATACACCCAAGTCATCCCGTCATCACCATACTGATGGTGCTTATTTTGGCACTGGTTTCCCCCACATGCTGTTTATGGTTCACCCTGAGTACAGACCAAAGCGACCAAGTAATCAGTTTGTACCACGGTAAGATTTAATGTTCTCTCCCTTATGCTGCATGTTTAATCCATAAATTAATAAGGTTTTTTCCAGTGTTACCTACATCAAATCAAAGAATAATATCTTAAGAATTTTTATGAGAAAGAAATTCTTGAAGATCCCTCTCAAGTATAAAAACCTCATACATGATTAATTCTCTTTAGCCATAGATTAAAAAAAGGCTGCACTTTGAAACAAAGTTGTATTTAGGTGATGACAGTGAGTTTTATTCATGTAAAATTATTATTAGAGCTGTACAAACACCTAATTTTCAGCTCAAGTGGAGTGCAGCTCTTGAGTTTGGAGTTGAAAGTAAAAATAATATGCTAGTAATTCTTCTGTTCTATCCTAATCAACAATACTTTCAAATAAGTCTTGAATAGGCCTCTATGTACTATTTTCCTGTTCCATGTTCTTTGTAAAGACTCAGAGGCATTCAAGATACTAGCCATTCTTGGTTCAGTTACAAGTTGAGTCAGATGTAAGTCAGGGTAGATAATGATATCCACTTTGTAATTTCCCCGACAATTTACCTATTTCCCTGACCCATCGCCAAAAGATCACAGTATTATTGTAATACCTTATATCCCCTTCATAAAATATTCTTAAACAAAAAATGGTGCAAGCGGAAACTAATGCATTAAGTACTACAATAACATACCAATAAAAAAATATAATGAACCTTCATGAGTTGAGCTATCATCTAAATCACTGATACTTTTGATTTTTACCTTCAAATATGTATTGTTGGGCTACAAAATACTCTAGATGATAACCTATCATGAATATAGAGAAAGGAACCCTTTAATATGTAGTTGGGTGGCTGATCGGTTTTTTCCATGAAAATTGAGGCATTTGTTCTGCAAAACTATAGCTTGTACCCTTCAGTAGTAGAACTCATCTTCTGGCATCCAAAGGTTTTATTTTGTCCTCTGTTTCTAAAGCGTGTGTAAGTTGCAGTGTTTGTAATCAAAAGAGCAGAGCTTTTGATTACAAACACTGCAACACTGCAATCAAAATTTTGATGCTTGATTTTTTTCTTAATTATCTATCACTGGATAACTGAACTCCTTTATTATGGTTATTTGTGCAAGAACCATCATCCTTTGGCATCAGATGATGATGCCTCCAAAAACATCAACTCAGCACTATGCATAGCAAGTTAGGCAACTAGTCATTTTCCTGTTGCTTTCTCAGTAACTATGGGTGATTAAATCTATATATATGACGTTTCACTGCAATGCTTTTGGGTATTTTCTGTCTCGGAGATTACTTTTTAAGTTTTACCATTGCATTTTGTATGATGAATTTAAGACTTCAATAAAAGTTAAATCTTATATGTTTTTCCAAACAAAAGGACCCTATCAACTTTCAAGTTCTTCATTGAGTAATGATAAGAATTCTTCCAACCTGTCCCTTTTTTTATTATTATTAGTGTTTGTTGTTCATATACTACCCTCTGGATCAGGGAAAAATATATATTTGTGAGATGTTAAAGGGTGACTGTTTTTGTGTGTCAGATCATATTTGAGCATTACTCACCATTAGCCGTCGCTTTTCTGCATGAGAATTTGCAGGATTGGGAAATAATGTGAATTTCTGGCATTTTTATCCTCTCTCAAGTTTGCAAGGGGAACATCTTTTTCCTAAAAGTACTACAATGAAAACTATATTTTCAGCCAATATCTGTGAGCCTTGAAATTTATCACAGCATCATATTATTTGGTGTACAGTTGGTTGGCATTATTTAGCTCTAGCTGACAACTCTTGAAAGAGACCAGGCCAATGCATGCATGCTTAATTTCTCAGTATAAAAATTTCAGGAATTTAAATTTTTTTCAATCATCCATCACTTGATATTGAACTCCATTTTCAATTGCATCTCATTTACTAGTCACTTCAAATTTTTGTTTTATACATGTTGCATTTTGGGAAATTCAAGCTTTAATTCTTCCTTTTTATGTGTCGTTTTGTGTTCCTCAGTATTTTGTTGAGACATATATGTAGCTGCATTTATGCCAACATTGGCATGTGGAAGTCCATAACCGTCTGTTTAGAATTTCAGCTTTATTTTAGGAGGGAGATCATTTGAAGTCATCACATTGATTGAGGAAGTTGTTAATAGTTGAAGCCAGAAAACCATTCTGGAATGTGAATTTGATAGTGTTGTATTTATAATCCATTATTTTATTGCTGATCCGTGGTTGTCAAGTTTAGGAATGGCTATATTTCATTTTAATTATAATTTAATCTGTAACTTTCTACTTTGCCTCTTTCCTTGGGATCAGGTTTCCCTGCTTACAAGGAAAAACATGTCATTATATTTTTTCTATGAAGGATGGAAAAGGATTTCTAAATGGCCCTTCTTTTCCTTGCAGTTTGTACGGATTTAAGATCCACCCTCTGGCCTACCAAATCCAGCATCAAGCTGCCATCAATTTTAAGGCACCCATGAGAGCTGTTGGCTACAACAATGGAAAGCGTTGAGAAAAAGTGTGAAAGGAAGTGTCCGTTTAATCCCACTACTGGTTGATGGAGCCTTATGGTGTACCCATTTGGTTTTCATGCAGTGATGTGGCGTATGGAACTCTAAAAATAATTCTGTTTTAAACATTCAAACATAGGTTGTCTTGTCATTTTCAACATAGTCCAAATTCTGCAGAGATTGCCAATAGTCGTGATTTCTCTTCCAGTAGTGATTTTTTAACCTTTTGTGGGCTGGTTGTTGGCTCTCAATTTGGAGGAAGATGGATGTGTAAGGTTGATTGAGAGGTTTTGTTTGCCCCATTCTGTTCTATGTATTAGCTTATTTGATTTTGACTCGATCCTTGAATTTCTGTAGAAAAAAAAACGAAAATCATAATAAATTGCATTTGTTCAGTCAATTGTATTTCTGCAAATTTTCTTTCCATCATGGTACATTACCAACCTCATGGAGTTTTTCAACATTCTTTGTACTTGCATAGTAACAGCATGTTTAATTCCAACCAATAATATACTTATCACCTCACTCACATCTACATGAACTTGCACACATGTGATATTACTCCTCACACATGGATATCCCCTCATGAAATTTTAAGTACCTCTGCCCTACTTCAGAAGTCAGCAATTTTGACTAAACAAGAGACTAACACAAAAGGCCCAATCTTTAGTATATCTAGGATGTATAAGTATGCATTCTGTAACATGAACATACACCTTTCGATTATATCAGAGAGCTCTTTTTTTCTTATTTCCCCATAGCAGTTACAGTAACAATTATTTTAAGTGATATCTAGCTCTTCAGTAAAGTAATAAGGGAGACAGTTAATTGGGACGGCAAAGTCTCCTACCATAGGTGCAAACAGCTTCACACCTCCTCAGAAACTATTAGGACCCTGTTCCCTTTTTTTTAACCGTGGAAGTGCCACAAGGAATCTAATGGGTAACGCAATGATAGCTGTTGACCTTGCTGTTCTGAATCTCATCGAGGTACATCCACAATGGTGGATCCTTACTGAATTCAAGAGTGCACCTCCTTGAATAGGAGAAATCAGAACTTAAGATAACATCAAGTGAAACTGTTATGATCCAGCTTCTTTGTTTCAAGGTCCTCCCCTTGGACCAGGGGGTGGTATGTTCCCTCCTTCAGAACGCTGCTGCTTCTGCTGCTCCAACAGACGTTCCAATGGTGACGGGCCAGGACCAGACCACAGGGACTGAAATATTAATGATGAACCATTTTTAGATGGAAAATTTATACCAACATTTAAACCTTCAGGTACTTTAAGGGAAAAAAGGCACTATGTAATACATAGTAATTTGAAGCTTCAGTACACTAATTTAAATATTACATATTTTTAATGGCAATTCATGTGAACTTCTAATTACCAATCATATTCATCTGTTTTCAATTCATTTTTGAGAACACCTTCATAGGCAGAGAGTTCAATACATATAGGAGCATATCAATGAGAATGTTAATAAATAACATTAGCAGTCATGAGGTTAACTACCACTTTCTAAAGAAGCATAAATGAACACACCATATGCACTTAGCACCTTATCACCAGCAAAGAGAATGCCAAGGTGGGAATTTACCATCGCCACTAATAATTTGATGTGAAAGGGGGTCACCTACGTGATGGCATCGAAGATCCATATTTGTGGTTTTGAGAAATGAAGAGTATATAAGGGCCATCTAATATTTTTTACACAGAAGTGAGAATTTATCCCAATATTGGAGTGTAGAGAACATGCACTAAGCAGCATCAACTCCAATTCTTTCATACATTCATAAAACTTTCATACATTCTATGCTATATTAATCAATTTACTTAAAGAATGCCAGAGAGACAAAAGTCTTCTCAATAGATATGGGAGCTAATGTTAACGCTTCAATCATGTTTTAATTTCAATTTGTTACAAAAATGGGATTGGGCATCAAGGGGGTTGGCAGCCTTAGAGAGAAATATTGAACGTGGAAGGTCCAAAGAGAACCAATGTTGAATCTCCTTACACTCATGAACTATTTAATTGAATTATACTCATTAGAATTCAGAAGCAAGAAGATTAGTGAGAATTTTCCTTTTATACAAAGGAAGGGAAAAATGCTTTACAAAATGGACAGCAGGTTTTTAGTTTGGGCTGTAACCAGATAATACTCACATGAGTTTAATTTTAGATTTTTATAAGGACAAGGGAAATGTTCACAAAATACGAATACTAGTGGAAGGATAGAAAACCACAGATACATAGCAATAAATGCATCGGTAAAACAGAGTCTTTGAAATTTTAGCTTTCAATCAGCTATGGCATTCTTTTCCCACAAAACAACACTAGAATTGATGTTTGATGACAAATATATGGAAGAGAAAAATGAATACATATCCTCTAGCATTATTACATTTTACAGCAACTCACCTGTAACCCTGTTGGGTGAATCCCTCCACTCGAATTGCCCATTCCTCCAAATGCTCCAAGACCTCCATCCACACGAGGATTTATTGTTCTGGCACTGAATAAGGAATAGGTTCCAGCTTCCGAAGGGTTGGGGCCAGTCACTCTTCCAGATCTATCCTGGAACAGGTTTTGTGCCGGGAGAGACGTAACTGTGGGTGGTGATGGAGGCCGTCTCTGGGTAGCCTGAATCTGACCAATCAGGTGTGCAAAGCTTGTCACATCTGCCCCTCCCCAGTTGAGCGAGTAGGGCTCAGTCGAATGTGCCAAAGAATTCTGAACAGAAGGTGGTGTGCTGACCCTCAGCCCGATGACACTAGCTTCAGGATTGGAAAAGAATGCACCCATTGGATGATTCCCACTCGGTTCCACCTCGGTCCCAAGCGGACGTCGTTGAAATTGCTGCATTTGCTGCGGCTGCAGCTGATTTATCTGTTGGCGCTGGATCTGGTGAAGTTTTTGCTGCTGCATCTGCTGCTGTTGTACCTGCTGCTGCTGCAATTGCTGCTGTTGGATCTGCTGCTGCTGAATCTGTTGCTGCTGCTGCCACCAGGCTAGTGGTGGAAGTGGCAAGCCAGTGGCATTCACTTGGGGTGCTGAGGCTTCGGCGGGTGGCCAGGAATGATCATTGGCAGAGGGAGGAGGTGGTGGGGGAATGGTTCGATGGAAGTTTGGAGGAGGCAGAGAAGATTCATGATGCGAACTGGGGAGGGGACATGGCATTGGAAGAGGGGGCGGAAGCTGGTGCTGTTGAGGCTGCCACATCGAAATGTCTGGCTGCGAAACCATAACCTCTGGTATCACTGGAGGAGAATTGCTCGGAGATGGTGTCTTGAAGGTAACCTGAAACAAACCAACTTTATTAATATGTGCCAAGCTCATGGTCTATCATCATGAATTCAAGATTCTGGAGGACCTCAAGTTCCTATGGAGGTCTTTCAGAGAAATATGTATATATTGGATCTGGAAGGTCCACAGAGAACCACTACAATGTAGATTAAGGAAAGGACTTAAATGAGGCACAGAACGACTACAGGAAAAATTGCAAAATGAATGTACTTACTGGAAGATCAAGAAGAATCAAAAAGAGGTAGTTAGATGTAGATATAGACCCATATTCAATGAGTTAAGGCAAAATTCCTGGTGTAGCACATTTACCTAGTTCATAATACATAGTTCTAGCCAAACTTCCTTTTACACAACACTCTCATTACAAAATTCTTTTACCGTAAGTACATTAACAACATAGTTAGGCAGACTTTCATCCAAACCTGTCACTAACAGATTCTAGTGAAAATATTTCAAATGGGCTTTTGAACTTTTGAATGGTACTGACTCCCAAATGACAAAACAACTTTGTTTTCTTCTACCAATTAATTTTCTCGGTACGACATGTTTCAGCCTCAAGAGGTCATTTTCAAGTACAAAAGGTTTTTAGCATGTCTTGTGCTGGAAAGCATAAGGTGTATTGATACCGACTCTTTTTGGCTTCGGTTTGATTCCGATTCTTAACTCAAGGTCCTATTGTAAATGCAACGTGCCAAGTCAGCTCAGTATCTCCTTTTAGCCTTACTGGAAGTTGACCCATTTCTTCGGATAACAGTTTTGCATGAGTTCCACTCAGCTTCTTTAGGTCACTGAGTTCATCGCTGAGTGACCTGAAGGAGCTGACTGCAACCATGGTAAAACTGTGATCCAAAGAAATAGACAAACACGCAGTCAAGGCTGGAAGACCTATAATAGGGTAGTTTCCTTCATCAAAGAAAACGAAAGGCATTGATTGCAATTCGTTACCCACCAGGAGTGTATTCATAATATACAAATTATTTGGTTTTAGAAATCCCAGTTCAGACGAATGGTGATGGTCAATTTTAACCGCATTTGAAAAAGGCCAGATTGGTGCCCATGCAATGCCACTCCACGTGACGTCACAGGGACCTAGTTTCTAAACGAGTAGATAGGCATTTTACATCGTCTGAGATTACCAATGCATGCATGAGGCACAGAGCTCAGGGAAACATGTCTTAATAATCACCTATTAAAACTGCCTATGGTCGGAAAGTTTCCTTTGTTTGATAAGGTATTAATAATCCTTATTTAAGCCAAGCTCTACCTGCTAGCAGCCTACATCGTATCAGCGCTCAAAGCCTCGCCCCAAGGTCACCTCACAAGCCGACAGCAGGAACCATAATGACATCAAACTGCGTTTTCCCAGCATTCCTACTTAGCCGTCACGTTTTCGCGTGCTTGAAAATTTTCACTTTTCATTTAATCGCTAAAAATAGATATCGTCATTTAAAAATCTATAAGCGTGAAATACGTACTCCAGGAGTAATAATCTTTCGATTCAGGCAATAAAAAAATAATAGGAAACCACCCTATTTCATGAACAACCACCTGTGGAAGCCTACATAAGGATAGTGAATGTCAGTTCACAGAGAAAGAAATTTACCTGTTTAGGCTCTGATGCTCTCAGTCCCACTTCCTCTCCTCCTGCTCCCTGCTTCCTTAAAATAGCCTGCATGGCAACATTCTGTCTTCCACCCTTCTTTCCTGTATTTCCCCAACCATCCCGGCTTTCACTCTTCTCACCCCTAGCCTTCTCCAAGGAGCCTTGAGGTTTTAGGATACCTTGAGGCTTGGAGGGCTGAGAGACAGTCAAGGAGACTGGAATGGTGGCCTTGTGCAGAGCTGGGGGTGGAGTTGCTCTGGCAGGAGCACCAGGGGCCACCTCAAACACCTCCGTTCCATCAGGTGTCTGTGTCTTGAGACGGAGATGAGTTTTGGCCGGCCCATTGGCCAACCAACGTCCCAATTCAATGAGCCTTTTAGCTCGCAGACGCAACAGGATACTTTCTTCTGGTTGGCCATCTCTGGAGTGGAACCTTGATAATAAAGGCAATAGAAATGCTGCAGAATATCATCCAAAGCTTAACCCTTAACCGGTGACGTGCGGTCTGAGAGACCGCTGCGTTTCTAAAATTATGAATATTTTCAAAATTAAGATTTCAAAATATCTATAATTCTCGTTAGTTCCATATTTTTGTATAACAAGGACATCCCACTCTTAAAATTTAACGCTCCTTTTATTAATTTCTGTAAATTTGCAATTGAACTCGATTAGAGGTCTGTGAGACCACACGTCACTTATTAAGAATGCATCAATAAAGGAATAAGCGGGATAAATTTCATGGCTACTTACTACTTAGCCTTCCAACTTTAACATTTAAGGCCTTTTTTGAATCTGGCAAAATATTGATACAAATATAATAATTATATCTCAAGTGTTTTTGGCATCAGTTTTTTGATCCTGCTTCAAATCACAATTTTTTATGACAAATTGGTTCGTATGGGGAGTGTAAAAATTTTAATAAAAGTTTTAAAATAGTCAAGCATTCAAAGAAAAATTAAACAAAACAATAAAAATGGCGTAGCAATATTTTATGAATTTTTGATTTATTGCGGTCTCCCAGACCGCACGTCACTGGTAGTGTAACAAGAATTGCATGTCACTGGGTTAAGTAGGAGAAGACCTTAAATTTGGAATTCTAAATTATAGCCAGCTCCAATATAAAAGTCATTGGTATTAACAGGAAGAAAATACTCAAGGAATGCCTAAATATCAAGTGAAAAAATATCTTTACGCAACAATAAGGCAATAGAAAACTAATGTGGCATAGTATGAATACTTTTCACAGCATTAAAAAAAAAAGAAATTTCAATTAAGAGATTTGAACAGGTGGAACAATAAATGAACTACTCCATCAATTCATTACTCACATAGACTTACAGAAAGAACAGAAATTCTTACAAAAACAAATATATGAATTATAATTTAAAAATCTGCGGCTAAATACTTCTAACACATGGGTGCACCAAAAATCAATGACTTCATATGGCAAAGAAATTTTAGGGCATGATTTGCAGGATGCCCACCAGGTTAGCTATTCTATTAGAGCCGACATTTACATGGCAAAGTCAGCCATTTAATTGCTGGCTTTAACAGAACAGCCCACCTCGTGGGAATCCAGCAAACCATTCATCCACATCATTTGCCAGGAAAGCACCAAGTCTCATAAAGTTTTAGGGCAGTTTTGTACAGACATCTAAGAAAAGTAAACAATTTTAATTTCTCCTGGTAAATACTACTGACAAATTCTTCTCGGGTTCTCAACCAGGTTAATTCTGTCGTATAAGCCAACATTTCAGAAGACGACTTGTCTCCCATCTTCAAGGCCATGTTACTCATTGAAAGTCCCATTTCACACTGAATTGGTATAACCGTTTAGCGAGGACAACAATACCGTTCAGGTGACGTCTGATTGGCTGACGGTCTTTTGAAATTTTTTATGTTCTTCATTTATGTTTTTTACACAGCTGATTATAGGTCTGCATGAATTGCTAAGATGAAAGCCGGTTTCGCAATTGAAATTTTTGGGATTGAGGCGAATCCCAATGGCTTCCTTAATTATGCGGTCCCAGTAACATTGTGCATGTCAAATAATTTTTTCATCTCCCTATCTAATGGCATTGTTTTCATTAATGCTGACACGGCCAACTTCTCTAGTTGCGCTAATCTGAAATGCCTTCAGTGCTCTTTCAGCCTCGTCTCAGTTGTTCGGCCTGTATCCCCCACATATATTGTAACTGTTGCCGTTTGGCTCGGTTCATGGTTTATTAAAGAGGCGTTTACGAGGTAGGGAAGGCTTGCGTAAATTGTGAAGGGTTATGTAAATATTGTAAAGGGTTATATAATTTCGTGTAAATGCTTGTATAATTTTGTGTGAATGTGTGCGTGTGAATGAGAAGTGAAGTGTGAATGACTAAGTTTTGTATTTTTCCATTCCCCACCCCTCCCACGATTCTTCCGTCTACGAAGTGTGGAAAGTTCCCTTGTCTACGTGATTCGTAGCATGTTTCCCCCCACCCCACTGTGAAGCCGGAACACCTGCATACGGAGGTGATGTAACCCTCCAACCTCACCCTCCACAGAAACCCCCCCCCCTCCCCTACGGAAGAATAGCCGAAAAAACCCGCTGTCCTGGGTTTTTCCGCTCGCTCATCCCCCTCCCAGAAAGTGGCTATATAAGCTGAGTACGGGCGACATCCAGTCTACTATTTTGCTGGAGAAGTCGGCCGGAGGCTCTGCTGCACGACCAATCCATCCTGTGAGGAGAGAGAGAGAGAGAGAGGCAGCCCAGCGTGGAAGAAGACGCGAGATTTGAGTACGGCGGTGACTTGGAAAGAGGAGATGAGACGGTAGCTTTCTAGCACGCACGGCAGAAGACGTCAATCCACGGCGCCAACGAAGGAGTTCTCTCATCCCACAGCGAAACTAGTCGCAATATCGAGCCAGCCAAGGAAATCTTCTCCACCAGCAACTCAGCGAGAGCGATAAGTACTCTAGCCACCTATAATCCCCAAATTTCAACAGAATCAGAAGAGCCCCATTCCCCCCTCTCTTCCATTCAAGAGAAGAAGAATAGTGATATATTCCCGTGCATTTTTTTTAAGTCCCCCCGTGTCCCCGTGTGTGTGTGTGTGTGTGAATGGTTAATTGTAGTTAATAGGACAATAAGTGATAATTTGGAATTGGCGTTTGTCATTTTTCAAGCATTTTTGTAATATTTCACGCCAACAATTGTAAGCAGGGTTTATTTTCTTTTTTGTCATTCATTAATTGTTGTTACAGGGTATTTAACTGGCCAGTAGCAGTAGTTTAATTTTTGTTATTCAGAGAGCCATTTATTTATGTATTTTGTGGAACATTTCCCAATTGAAGTGAACATTAAACGTGTTGTTGGAATTGTAAACTGTTACGTAAGCCTTCATTATTTCGTACGCGCCAGCCTCCATTCAGCAAGTGAACCCACCCCAACTTACTTTTCCATTTCCTTTTCCCCCCACCTCCCCTTGCCCTCGAACCACGACCCGCTCACCTTGAGCGATCCCTCCAAACTATCCTCCCCCATCCCCTCTGAAAGTGAATCCCGGACGGACGGAGCGGGTTACAATATATATATATATATATATATATATATATATACTACTTCATTCATTCACACGACGCCTTAAGCGTAAACATACAAATAAATTCACAGGTAAGGAAAGAAAGGGATAGGAACATGGAATAGAAAAAGGACAAGGACAACGGTGCTGTGGTAGGTGGAAAAAAGCCAGAAATCAGAGGGTAAAAATGCGGCCTGACTATAATAACTAGAATATGTTACTTTGACAAGTAGTTGCACAATGCACACTCCAATGAATATTTTTGCTATTCTTCCCAATGTGAAATTAAAATATAACAGGTTAACACGAAGAAACTTTTGTACTTACCATAAATCTGAAAATGCTTTTTGTAGAGGAAGAAATCCTTGCAAATCAATGTCTTCAGGCAGGGGTGTGTGGCTATCTGAAAAGTCAAATCAGACCACATTTAATAGCCATAAGTTACACAAAAGATGAATATGTACTTTCAGATTGTCACCACAAAGTCAAAAAATCGACCTACAGCATTGAGATACAAAAAGATCTGTGAAAAATCAGTTTAAAGTCAAGTTGGTACAAATCACAACTGAAACACTACTTTATTTGATGGTCTAATCTCTCAGTCCCATTGAAAATGGATTAAAATAATAATTTAGGATGAAAAGGAATTACTTAGGGTGGCAATGCAAAGACCACAACACGCTTACAATAAAAAAATAAAGATATCAATTCAAATACATATGAAATATTTTAAATGGTCATACTTCCTTCCATCTTTCTCACCAATGGGAACCCTAGTTAGCAATGTCTCCGCTTGAGAAGACCAAAGTCAATGGAAAGTCACAGAAATACTTTTTTGTAGTAATCTATATTTTTCACTAAAGTTTCTTTGTTCAATATTCATAAGGGATGATATTTTAAAGGTAGTCCCCAGTAGCTTTTCCAACTTGGTGACTTTTATATAAAACCACATTTTAAACAACAAAAAACAGCAATGAATTTTTATCTTCACCTCTTAGATTTAATTTATCAACTTACAGTTTTAAAAAACAAGTAAATTAAAAACAAATACGTTCACACAATAAATTGGTGGCACTTGGAAAAAAATTGTAGCACTTACAGCGACTGTGATTAAATGATTGCAATACTGGTCGTAACGCATTGAGCAGGCGACAAAGAGAGGGCCAGATTTGTAGACGGGATGCAAAGGCTTGCTCTTCAAGGACACTTGGATCCAAACGCACCCACTCAAGCAGTAATTTTACTAAAAAGGAAAGTTTCACAAAATTTTTATTCAAACTAAAATTAATCAGGTAACCACTAGATAATTTGCAATGAAGTCTTTCCAAAAATCTTACTTGCTGGGAGAGCAAAATAGCGAAGAAGTGCCTCGACATCTCCATCACCTTCAGGAGAATCAGCCAGTGTGTACACAGGTAGTAGATAAGCGCACAAAGATCCAGCCATTAGGTCATGCACAACTTGCACTCTTAGAGGAGCAAGATTAATGGATTGAACATCCGTGGACACAGTATTCTTATCCGTCCTCTTTCCATCATAGAGGGCAAATAGGTTTATCGAAAGCATCTGGAAAAAAATGATAAAGATATCTTAAGTAACAGGGGCACAGCTAGGAATTTAGGCTGGAAGGGGTTTAGATGCAACTATTATCGGGATATGTGGGGGGTATGGTATAACCACCAGGATAATCGGTAGGTGCGAGATTAATAAATGGCAGAATTTTAAGATAAATGCATGAGTTTTATGGATTTCTGTGGGATATTTTATTAATCCTTACACTATACTATTAGTAATATCAATCCAATTAAGTAAAATGGATTAAACTTAAAAATTTCTCTGAGCTCTGGGGGGGGGAGGATTTATCCCCCAAAATCCCCCCTCGCTGCGCCACTGTTAAGTAATACATATAATCTCTCATAATATGAGTTAACTCTAAGATGTACACTCATCATCAAACTTCAACTCATCTCCAAGCAGTTGACTTTGATAATAAATCTAATAAATGTTGTCAGTTGTTTTGATATTAATTAACATAACTGTAGGCTTGCATTGTGTATGTATGTATATTAGACCAAAATCTTATCTAGTAAAACTTACAGCGTGTTAAACTTTCAGCTACTTTGAAGCATTAGATTGGCTAAAAAAATCCACAGAGAAAAAATCATTCGCCTTGATGTGCATTGTGGGTGACTCCCGTAAAGTTATCACCGTGGCTAGTCCCGGTATACTTAAATTAGATTGACTCTACAAACACAGAAACAAGGCAGCATAGAAAAGTGCAATTTACCTGAACCAATTTCCAAGAGTTGAATGCCTGTGTGGCAACATGAGCCGTTAGTCCTTTCCCAAGAGCCCAGCACACTTCCCAAGCTGCCTCAGCATCTCGAGGAACATTTGCATTGGGATCAGTTGAGCGCAACAATAGAGCATGGAGCTTCAAGAAACATGATATGAATTCTGATGGTGAAGCCAGGGCACTGAAATGAATGGAAATCTTAGATAAAGGGTTTTATTACATACAGTAAACTCTTGATTATACGAAGCAGGATTTTACGAAGTTTTTGATTATACGAAGTGATATTGCAGTCCCGGGCGAAAAGCCTATGCTAAATACATGGCACTATTCGATTATTCGAAGTTTCGATTATACGAAATGTTTTGAAATTACGAACCTCGACTCGGTCCTCAGGAGCAAATGGCATTCGTTTATATGAACTGCGACTTATGAAAAAGCTTTGAAATTACGAAACTCGATTTTAAGAAGTGCCAATTTTCCGGTCCCACTGACTTCGTATAATCGAGAGTTTACTACTGCATGTACATAGTTCAAAATATATTTCACCTAACACAATCTAATTTACTTTGATGGCAACCACAAAGATACCAAATCTCCAATTATAAGTAAATATGCATAATTTAATTGTTTTTTTTTTTTTTTTTTAAGTAAATGAAAGATCGTAGCACTTTTCCACAAGAATTTTTAATGCTTACAACGCGTTTTGGCTCACTGAGCCATCATCTGGTACAAGACCTTGACTTGCACAGTACAGTCTTGTACCAGATGATGGCTCAGTGAGCCGAAACGCGTTGTACGCATTAAAAATTCTTGTGGAAAAGTGCTACGATCTTTCATTTACTTAAATATGTCTAACTTCCACCAATTGAAGCCTGAATCTGTCGAACATAATTTAATTGATTTGAGAAAATTCCCTCTGAAGTACTAAACGGTAAAATGCAACATAGAGCGCTATGACCAGATACATATGTCCACAAATTGTAACATGAAATAACCAAGCATAGTGCATAAAATTAGAAATAAAGTTTGGATATTTCAACATTGATTATTCTTTAACATATTTAAGGTATTCTTGCAGCTATTTGAATGCACTTCAGTTGAATAAAAAGTAATTACAATCACAGGTAACTTCTGGCCAGAAGTATGAACTTGCATTTAGATGATTAAGCCCATGTACTTTCACAAGGACTGCTAACCTTGAGGATGAGAAGTCATCGTTTGAATTGAGATTGGAGCCATCTCTATCAGTGCTCTCACGAGGAAGGGCCATCATTAATGTACGCTCCAAGTTAGACCTCCCAGCAGGGAATGGATGTGCGGTGCAAACACTTCGGACATAATGGAATACAACGGATAACCTGTCCCCACTGCCACCACCTCTGCTACCCTCCAGTAAGGCAAGCTGATTATAGGGTTGACCACTAGATGGAGCCACATGTACCGCATGCCTGAGGGAATAGCATAAAGAGAGGTACACATTACCAGTAAACATAAGTATATATTTTTTTTATAAAACCTGCGGATATTCTTTTAAATCTGAGGATATAAAAAAATGTTGTCAAAAGCATTCACCTAAATGATTTATTTAAGAATAATATAGACTTTCTTTTTTCAAGTAAGATGACCTCTCGATTAGATGAGCGATTAAATATCTTTCAGAGTGTGTCAGTTCTATGTGGTTACTACAGAAGTGTATGGTTTTATGTATTATTTTTTGTATTTACTTGTCCTATATTTTACTATGTAAAGTCCTGGGACCAATAAAAATTGTTATTATTATTATTATAGTAACACATAGCCATTTAATTTACTGCTTGTGGGCTACGGGCCTATCACTTTCCCAGTCCGCTGAGCAGACTCATGATCTCATAATAGAGTGGTTTCCTGTTATTTTTTTAATTGCCTAAAACGAAAGATTATTACTCCTGGACTACGTATTTCACGCTTTTAGATTTTTAAATGACCATACCAATTTTTCGCGATTAAATGAAAAGTGAAAATTTTCAAGCACGCAAAAACTCTATGGCTAAGTATGAATGCTGGGAAAAGCCCATGTGACGTCATTCTGGTTCCGCTTGCCACCGTGTGAGGCCACCTTGGTACAAGGCTATGAGCGCCAATACAATGCAGGCTGCAAGTAGGTAGCAGAGTACCCTGCCAGCAGGTAGCGCTTGGCTTAAATAAGGATTATTATTACCTTATCAAATGAGGGAAACTTTCTGACCATAGGCAATTTTAATAGGTGATTATTAAAAAATTTTTCCTTGAGCTCTTTGCCACATGCACGCATTGGTAATCTCAGACAATGTTTAACTCCTGATTACTCATATAGAATCTAGGTCCCTGTGACGTTACGTGGAGTGGCATCACATGGCCGCCAATCTGGCCTTATTCAAATGAGGCTAAAACTGACCATTAACATTTGTCTACACTGGGATTTCTAAAACCAAATAATTTGTATATTATGAATACACTAATGGTGGGTAACAAATCGCAATCAATGCCTTTAGTTTTCTTTGATGAAGGAAACTACCCTATTTTACCCTTCTGTATTTTCCATAAGGGTCATTCCATATCAGTTCATCCAGGCATGACACCCACCGACTCGGATTTTGATGAAACTAGGCAATTTTAATCCTTCCATGTAGGAATGAAATAGTGTAACATATTTCTTGGCTATGTCCAATAGTTTTTTTTTCACGACCATTTGAAGTTTGGGTGAAACTGCAGTTTTTCAATGAATGCGGTCTCCAGAGGCACTTGTACCTCCAGAGGGAAATAATTTGTCTCAGCCATAGTTTTCATCCGATTCTTATGAAAATTTGCAGGTTTACTATATAAGTCATGAGGATTCCTAAAATTAATTGAAAAATATACTAAGGAATATTGGAAATTCTCTAAGCTCATATGTTTCATAAGATTTTAGAAAAAAACCTCAAAAAAACAGATCGTCAATTAAATGGGTTCATGGAGATGGAGATTATAGAGAATCCAGGAGGGTATAACTAAGTGATCACAAGATAGTCTGCCCAACTGACTGGGAAAGAGATATGCCCATAACCCACAAACAGTAAATTAAATGGCAGACACCAGAGTCTATTTTGGTTTGCTTAACAGAGAGAAGTATCAATATTATCATATGATCATGTATCTCTTTAATGTAATATGATGTATTTGTGTACTTAGATGCATCACATCAAAACATGAATGGATACTTCCAAGGCTATAGAGTCTTCTCAAAAGATTTCTATGTAACTTGGGTAGATAAATGAAGAATGTGATAACTGTAAAGTAACTCTCACTTACTGGTATTATAATGAAAAAGAAATAATACAACAATTTAAGATAATTGATCACATGTGAGCACTTACCTATAAAAGGCTTCTGCTTGTCGAGCCTGGCCACGATAACGTGCGACATCACCCAAGTGCACCAGGCAGTGCTGACAGACATACAAACAAGAGCTCTTGCTAGGACGCTGATGATTTAAGAGGGACAGCATGACTTGGCTTCCATTGTCTTGCCCATCAGGCGAGGATGGAGATGAAACTTCATACTCGACTTCATTATTTCTGACATTCCGTCTACCACCATACACACCAGCACTCCTGTAAACATTAATTCTTTTATAAGTAATGCCATGAAACTTATATAAGCAGATACACCTTAAATAGCTAACAAAAGTCTTCAACGACGTGAGAAAATAGAGACAAAGAGAGTCATGCAAAGGTGAAGAGTGACGGTCAGTCGTATGTGGTGTCACTTCCAATTTTTCTTTGTCAGTATTAATTTTTGGACAACTTTATTTATGATTTATGTGTAAATTTGATATGGGAATTAAAAGTTAACGTTACATAAATGGTACCGCAATGTTTTGGGCACGACAACTCAACACACTTGAGACCGCGAGAAACCTGTGATAAAATACATGCGACCTAGATATATACTGGTGAGAATAACTAAGAAATTAACAAGGACAGATTGTTGCAAAAGAAAGAGGCATTGGAGAACCAACTGAAAAATCACAAAATTTGAATTGCAGGAGAGGGTGAGGGAGATATTGAGAAAGAAGGGATAGACGTAAAAACTGATGAGCTCAAGGTCCAGACAGAAATAGTAGAAGGGAATGGTATATAGGCACTTATTTATATATTTATATTTAGAAAAAATTAGGAAAGGTAACACTCAAAGGGGTTTGGGCATCAATTGCAGAGGAGACATTGAAGAAATATAAGGTTTTCATAACTGTTTAGTTCCGTTATTAAAATTTAATAGTGAAGTTTCGAAGGCTTTTTAAAGAAAAAGGTCACAATCCCTTATAGAGTTTCTTTAAAATAGGGTTAATGCAACATTTCTCCTCAACGATGGTAGAAAACAATGAGAGTGAAACAACAATGAACAACAAATCTTGTTAATGATGCAAAAATAAACAAAACAGGTGTCAAGTATAGGAAATAGTGGCATTCGGTTATACATATCATCGCTTCTGATTTTTCTTTTTGAGTAATTACCCAAGACAATTGTGTCTATAATTTGTGCTAATTTGATTTGTGAAGTAATGGTATGTGTCGTCGCTCTGGAATTTTCTTTGTGACCAATTACTCAGGGTATTTGTAATTTATGTAATATTGATAAACATTTCAACAACAAATAATATAAATTAATTTTGATTTATTGACAATTTAAATAAAAATTATATCAGCAAAATATGATGTACTACTCCATTGAGAAATAACTTCACAATACCGTGGGCAATTCTTAGAGAGATGAAATTAAGGGACAGCAATAATAAGTAGATATGTTTCCCCATGTTCGTGATTAGATGTGCCATACATCTAGGACTGGAATGGTATGTGTACAAACACATTAACCAAATTAGAACAGGTTCAATTACCGAATTCATGCGTTTACATATTGACTCATACAGGTTAATGTATCATGTAACCAGACATTAAGATTCTTGGTTACATAAATATTTAATCTTCAATATTGATGTTCTAGGGATATTAAAGGAAAGAAAATAATACATAGCTCATGACATACCTTCGGAATGGGAGGTCTAAGTCAAATGCTGAGCATATCTCTTGAAGTAAGGTAAGGTAAAATCCACTTGCAGCATCTAAGCACCAGGATAGTAGGGCTTGACATTCATTTCGCTTGGGATTCTGTAATGAAAATATTCTCAATATTAGGAGATGAAATTACAGCTAAGCAGTAATAAAAACCAAACTAAATATGCAAAATATATCATTGCATCGTACGAAATATATCAGCGTAGTGCAATATCATGATCATTACTTTCAACTAATATTTCCATATTTCACATTGTTAATTCGGGCATTGACTGGAATGAAATATTTATAACTGCACTTCACTAACTGCGCATATTTATGATCAACATACACAAAATTACTACCACGGTTGATCTACAAACAGATTGAGATAGTTTGCGCCAGGAAATATAGGATAAAACAATGCTAATGGGTTCAATTACGGCTCAATAAAATGAGAAACAACGTTTTTCCATGATAATTACGCAAATCTGCGTTAAAATGGCTTAAATATACTTAAGCTATCAAGCAAACAGATGCAGCAATTAACACTTTCCATTGAAATGAATCATAAAGAAATGGTATGATTGCGACTTTTGGTGAACTTCATTTCCAAGCGTATTCACAGAGTAGTACAATTCTATCGCTATAGAATTATTACCTTTTTATCTTTTGTCAGAGACTGCAGAGTGCCAATGTAGTTTTTGAACCCAAAGTTCCAAAGGTCTTGCTCTACTTTTTTGTCCAGAGCATATTCCAAATCCAGTATTAACACTTGCTGATAAATCCGCTGTAACGTTAAGAGTTATTGATTAAAATATGTGACAGTAAAATGCAAATCAATATCAGGAATGACATAAGAATCATATTTCTGAGTTAAGTACTGAGTAATCATACCTGCAATCGCTGTTGGCATGTCCAAGCTTCGTTGTCATTTAGTAGGTCTTTAGAGTTTGAAATTTTTTCTTTAAGCTCGTCTGCTTTCCTAAATTGCAAAATAATTGACCAGTTAATACATTTCCTAATAACATTCCAAACAGCTTTCTGTTGAAACTGCTAAGAAACCAAGTCCTCAATGAGTTCAATAACTAAGCAATGGGTAATACAGTCAACTTACAGGATCGCTTTTACCGCAGCCTTAAGTCCCATTGCTTTTATTAGCAATAAATTCTTCTTTACAAAAAGATCTACGAAACACCAGAGATAAATTCATTACAAACATCACTGTCAAACCATACGAAACATTACTGGCAAACACCCTGTAATAAACAAAGCAATAGCGTAATGCGCTACCTTGTTTTTCCTCGGAAAGTATGAATTTGGTAAACAGAATCGTTTACAGAAGAACGTTCAGAAATAATTCTGTGAGTGATGAAATATCAAGTTATTACATGTATTTTGGAAGTTTCAAGCTCTGATATAACCGGATTGTAATTTTTTTTAAACTGTAGTGGTTGAGTTCAGTGGAAAGAAGAAATGCATCCACTCTTACGAAAGACGATAGAGAAAAAAGGCAGAAAGAGATGATGTCCCGCGGTTTACCCAAACGCAAGCCTTTGCCTGGTGTCAAGCATATTATTTTGGTGGCTTCGGGGAAAGGGGGTGTTGGAAAATCCACTGCTGCAGGTATTTAATTCTAGGAATTTGAAATGTCAGTCCACCCTTCAACGGGAAGGCTATCAACTATTTTCTCTGTTGTTGCGGTAAAGGTTACTTTTGGGATTCCTCGAAACGTAGGAGTAATCGTAAATATATTGGATTTGCTTTTATAAGGTCTTCGGATTTTTAATGTATTTGTAATTTTTACCTGATATTGCTAACAATATTTGACCCTACAGCATATTTTTACTAATTCCTGTGACAAATTTATATCATTCCAGTTAACATCGCTGTAGCTCTGAAGAAGTTATATCCCAGCAAAGAGGTTGGACTTTTAGATGCAGATGTTTTTGGGCCTTCAATTCCATTAATGATGAATTTACACGAAAATCCTCTTGTGAACGAAAATAATTTAATGATACCTCTGGTTAATTTTGGAGTAAAATGGTGAGTACAAGCTGCGAATTGAGTAGCAAGTGTTTTTTTGGTCCATGGTGTTCATGGTGTACTACATAGAATGTGATTAGACTTAGTCTGGCATAAGGCTAGAACCCACAGATGCAAATTGTAAATACAGATCAAAATTGGACTGGTTGAACAATCTGTATTTTGAGTGTAGGGTCCCCTGTCTTTGGCCAGAAGAATATGTGGTTGGAGAGGTATAACTAGTGTATTTTGTTTGGGATAGGGGAAAAGGGACAGGAGGGACAAGGAGTAAGGAAATTAGTGGATTATAGTGGGGGTCTGAGATTAGCTCATTCATAAATTTTCTTATTTTGCCAATTGTGCTAGAGTTTGAAATGTAAAAAGGTGTGTGTTTTTCTCTATTTCGATCCATGGCCCACATCTCGATCTATTTGAGGCAATAAAATCAACTGCCATGACCCTTCTCTTGTATGAGTTTATGACGTCACTGACTCCTGTTGAGCAGGTAATTCTGTGAAATAAGATCTGATGCTTTCCTGGTGTATGCTGGTAGTAAAGGCTGCTCGGGTGCTGCACCGGTTAATTCCTCCTTGGCTGCCGACGTTTTGGGGTACGTGTCGTTCTCCATCATCAGGTTTGAAGGACAGAGCTCCAAAAGGGCAGGGCAGAGCTCTCTCTCTCTCGTTCAGCCCTGATGATAGAGTACAACTGATAACCCGAAACATCTGCAGCCGTGGAGGAGCCCAGATTACCTGGCGAAGAACCCAGGCAGCCTTCACTACTAGGGTCATTCTTTCTCTGCTACTCCTCTTTGCATTGCCTTGTGTGGTTCGTTGCCATGTGGCCTCGTTTGAGCTATACCAACTCATGATAAGTGGGCTTCGACTTTTTTGTTTTTCTTTTACATATTTAAAAAATATGAGGGAGTGGCATATAATGAGGAAGATATTTTTTGTCGTAATAATCTTTTCCTTCAATCTTCCATATTTTTTTAAGTAAGTTGTGATTTAGAGTCTTAGTGAACTCATGTCTGCAGGCTGAGTGAGTTCTTTCCTGACTTCATGTTGATTCAAATCAGTGGCACAGCGAGGGAGGGGGGGGGGGTTTGGGGGATAAAACCCCTCCCAGAGCTCAGAGAAATTTTTAAGTTTAATCCATTGTACTTAATTGGATTGATATTACTAATAGAATAGTGTAAGGATTAACAAAATATCCCTCAGAAAGCCAAAGAAAACTCACCATTTTGAACCATTTATCTTAAAATTTCACAATTTATTAATCTCACACCTACCTCTTATCCTTGTGGGTATTCCATACCCCCACACACCCCGGTATTAGTTTCACCTAAACCACCCCTCCCCCCCCAGCCTTAATTCCTGGCTACGCCCCTGATTCAAATGACCCTAATGTTAGCTATAGTTATTTATATGATTTTTATCCTCTAGCATGTCCATGGGATTTCTTGTTGGAGATAAAGGGGCTGTTGTTTGGCGTGGGCTCATGGTCATGAATGCAGTGGAGAAATTATTACGAGGTTCAGCTTGGGCCCCTTTGGATGTTCTATTGGTGGATACTCCTCCTGGAACTGGAGACACACATCTTTCCCTTGCACAATTAGCTCCAATTTCAGGTTGGTGTGAATATGAACCATATGAACTACGGCTAATTTTGTACGAAGAAGTTCAAGAGACATTCACCTCATGATATTGAATTCCTTCTTTCCCCCACTTATTGAGAGCAGGCACTGTAACTGTATAACACACGTAACTGTGGCACATAGCTTGGGAAGTGGCTTTGGGGGCTTAAGCCCTATCTCAATTTTTTTCCCCTTGGGAGATTACTGGTCATGGATCCTTTTAGGAGACAGGTAGCCTGGGGCCCTTATCCTCTGACTTTCTCTTAACTATAAAAGTTTTTGGACCAAGATCAAGGTGTCTTATCTGAATTATTTTTCAAAACCTGGTACAGTAAAACCTCTATGTAGTGAACCTCTTTACATCATAAACCTCCATACATCATACCACCCCTATAGTCCTGTCTGATTTACATGTAAATTTGTGGGCAAATCTCTTTGTAGTGAACCTCTTTATATCGTAAAACCTCCACTTATCATACCAAGGAGACACCCCCAAGAGGGCCCAACTACCTCCGACTGAGACAACAAAAGACCATTAATGCAGCCACGATTACTTATTTGGAATGACATTTTCAGCGATAAATGTTTCACTCTTTTTTTTCTTATATACCTTATTATGCTATAATTTTCACATTAATCATTGGTTGTGGCCATTTTGTTCAATATGAGAGCATACCTAACAGTAAATAAGAAAAAAGGAATCCAACTATCGCAATCATTTTAAGTGAATGCTGAATTGGGAGAGTTCACATCATTTTCTCTCGAATCATGGTAAAAATCATGCGATAGCGCTCGCTTTCTGTAATCATTAAATAATAAATATATGTTCACTGATGCATGCTTGTGTGTTTAAACACGTAAATATAATGGTTTAAAAGACAGTAGTGCCTTTCATTTCCAAAGGATATGAAAAAATGGTGCCTATCACTAAAACCTCTCTGTAGTGAACCTCTGTACATCAAATTGCCCAAATTTTGGTCCTCTCAATTATGATGTAAAGAGGTTTTACTGTAATATCAAATGCCACTGCCAAAGGCCTGAAGTTTAAATATTTTTGAAAAATAACCTTGGCCAATTTCAGAGATATATGCCTAAGGAAAATAAGCCATAATAACTTTGACCATTTCAGTAAAAACCAATAATGACTATAAATTTCAGCATTGTGTGAGCAAAATTTATATCCTATTTAATAAAATTTTTGGTTTAGGTACTTTTGGGTAAAAATTGACCAAAAAGTATGAGTATAGGCGACCTGCATACCACCCATGAAGCTCTCCCCGATGCATATTTCAGGCTATGTGCCTGATTGTGTTTTTATTTATAAAAACTGATGTTATTGAGCCTCAAATTTACTTCATTTTGAGCCCATCTGAATCTGCCTATTACTCTATATCTTCATGCAACCTTTCACTATAGATGCAATAATACTTGCAAGGGAAGTAATTTCCCCTGAAATCTTAGCAGCCAAAAATCACCATGATGTTATTTCAATTTATGCAGTTACTTTTAAAAAACTTCATTTATCTGATTCGACCTCACCACAATGAATATTACTGTACATTTAATTAATCATGTTTATATCCATTCAAATTTTCCAATTAATTTTATCTCTTGTCATCTCTGAAAATGACACGCACTACACAAATGCTTTTTATACTCCTGTGACAATGCAACCCACATAACACATACGTTTTACATATTGTCATTCATACTACTACTCTTAACTCTCAATTGTAATTTAACATGTTGCGTACCGGGTTATTTAAATTCCTAGGAACGTCGATTTGGAAATATGTGCCTATTAGGGCGTAATGCCTTTGGTTTAAACGTGGTTAAAAAGCTAATGTTTAAAATATAATTTTACCCAATCAAACGTTTTGATGCATCAATTCATTATGAATAACGAACAACAACTGAAAACGTACTAATGAATACCTATTGTATGCTTTAAAATTGTTTAGGTTGACGCGCCTAAATGACGAGAATCTTCGTCATTCGTCCGGAACGTTCGGGAAAAAAATGACGAGAATTCTCGCCATCCGTACGCAACGTGATAATATCCAGATATTCAAAGATTTTATAATATATAGTGAAACCATTGGTCCTGATGAAAATTCTGTGCAAAATGTGTGGTGGATTTGAAAATTTAAAGTTTCAGAAATACCAAAGTTTTTGGATGGAGAGGAACACAAAATGAAGAATAGAAACAAAAATTAGAATAGATTTCTCAGGTTCTAAAGCAAGATATCTTTATGTAAATAATTGGTGGTGAAACAGCAAAAGCCTTAATGCTCCTCCAAGGTCCTCTCTTGCACAAGGCAGTGGGCATGCAAGCATTTGTGGCTCTGAGACCGGAGCAAAGCTAGGCTGAGTTATCACCTCCATATCAGCTCTTGACTTAAAAAGTTTTTGTATGGACAAATTTTGTGCTTATATATTTTTCGTACCTGAAAATGGGTTCTGAAATTTTATTTATTATGTATAAGAAAAAGGACAATCTTTGATGTGTTTACAATTAAAAATGACCCAGCAATTCTGAGGACAGAGAGATCATAGTTATCACAATTCACAGTAGAATATGTATTTTACGATAATTCATACCTTCAAATCTACTTTTATAGTTATACCTTTAATTTGAAATATTTCTGTTTTTTGTCCTCTTCATTAGGTGCAGTTTTAGTGACAACTCCTCGGAAAGCTGCCCTTCAAGTTACTCAGAGAGGTGCAAGCATGTTTGAAAAACTTGATATCCCCCTTGTGGGATTAGTCAACAACATGGCATGGGCATCTTGCAGTTCATGCAACTCAAAAATGAATATTTTTGGTGGAAATGAAGGTGTCAAACAACTTGCATCAGACATTGGTGAGGACCTTGAATCTAGTTATCTGGTGAATAAGATATAACCAGTAGATAAAGGTTGTGTAGCTGTTATATTGTGACTTTTATTCCTATGTGCCTTTCTGTACCATACCACTTATTACCACAGAATTGGATAGCACTTTCATCTTCTCGCCCACCATGTCTGGTGATTCATCATTTCTCTTCCTCTCACTCCATTCTCCTTCTTCATGATACCTACATCTTGAATGCCTCTACTCTTTTCTCATCCTTCTTTCTCAGCATCCATGGTTCTGCACTGTAACAGGGCTTCCAACTAATGCAATCACATACAGTGGAACCTCATTAAAGCGAGTACTGGCTATAGCGAGTCCCCCGCTATTGCGAGAGATAGCCGATGCACCGTCAATTCATCCTATTATAAGCATGTTAAAAATTTCGTTTTTACGAGGCCCTTTTGGTGTTGGCTCTCGCCATAGCGAGGGTTTCACCGCCGGAAAAACTTACACCAAGACTCCTTAATCTCTGTAATTGCTAGCGATCTGTCAGAAATGAAGTTAATGGAGTGCTCAGTCTCAAATTTATGTGGTAAACTGTCGTTCGATAAATAAGTAGTTAATTCTGGTGAAAATATTGTGGCATTAGCATTTGCGAATGCTTGATCTTCTTTTGTTCCTCGGGCGGCAGAAAGCAGACGGCAGCATACCCGCATGTCCGTGAGTTGTGTGAATAGGAAGCATTTGATGGAACACACCAAACACGTCTAAGCGATAAAATAAAAATAAAGGAGTAATATGAGGTATATTGGCTATTATTTGCACCACCTCCGGTAAAGCGACAATTCGCAGTAGCGAGTGTTTATTGGTGCACCGTGGGGTGTCGTTTTATCGAGGTTCCACTGTATTCTTTTATTAGACATACTAAAATACCGTATATGTCTGAATATAGTCCCCCCTTTTTTTAAAAAAATGCCCGTGGTAAAAGTAAAGGGGGGGACAATATTCAAACGCATTTTTTTAACTTTTCACGAAACTGAAGCCTCAACATTAGGGGGGGGGGGACTATATTCAGAGGGGGATTATATTCGGAGAAATACGTATTACCTAGAAAAATAATTCTTATTTCCTGGAACGTTATGGATTTCAAAATGCCACAAGTTTGTGCCATCTCCGCCAAAAAATCTCAGGCCTACCCCTGATTGGTTTGTTGAATGAAAAATGGATAGATTTGTGGTCTCCATATTTATGAGGAAAGTTCAATGCACATTATTTGATTCTAGTCAATATTTTTCTAAGAGCAATTGATGTGTATGTCATACCCTTTATTGCAGCCAAATTTTAAAATCTCATGTTCCCTTACTCTTCAAAATTATAAGCTCACTCCAGGCATGTTATGCCAAGACTGCCAATTGGTCGCTTTAATGTATCCTTATCCATTATTCACTAAAAAGCAATATTTATGTAGGTGTCTCAGGCATCTACATATTTTTCATATGGTTCATTTCTTTTATTAGCAATATTTTTTTTAACCACAGTGCAAATGAAGTGAGGGCCAGAATGATTTACAATTTATAAGAAATAGATAAATTTATCTTTGTTCTGGTCATCAGGTCTATGGTGGTTACATCTTCAAATGAAAATTAAGAGTGGATTAATACTAAAAATTCAGTAGCATAAACTGATTGATTGCATCTCTCATGTGACAGGTACTCAAATTATTGGGGAGATTCCAATTGATGGTGCAGCTGCAGAGTTGACTGAAGGTGGCCGGCCTGTTGTGGTGTCTCAACCTGAAAATATACAGGTGAGTAGTGCATTTTTTTGCATGCCTTAATTTGAAAAACTCAATCAATCAGGCTCAAATTGATGAAATATTTTTATCAATGTTTATTAGGCCATGATTTATTTTTCAGTAAATCTGGTAAAGTATATCTTTTCCAAGTGTCTATCCAAAAATAAAGGCCAGCCTAATATTGATATCGTAAATTAAGATACATTTTTAAAAATATTGCTTCCATTCATTTTTAAGTCCTGGGTTAGATTAAAAACGTATATTAAGGAGCATTTTGAATTATCACAGGCGGTTTATTAAAATAGTCCTTAACTGCAGTAGGCCTGAGTGTTGATCGCCCTTTGTTCCTCAACATTCCTTCGACCCACACCCATTGGCGTGAGGCAGTCGAGTGCAGTTCCATCTCTTGGCTGTGGCTAAGTATGAACTTAGACATGAGTGTTAGTCACTACTGGTGGGTCACACCATGAAGAATTAAGTATACCCATGACCCACCACTGTCTGAACCTGGGATGGGAGATTCAGCTCTGTGGGGGAACATCTAAGACTACATACTACTCTCCCAGCCGCCTCAATAGGCATATGGCAGGGAGTGTTAGGACACCAGCCATTTACTCGTAATGAGGAAATGGTCTAATGAAGTTACGCCTAGCATTTATTGAAGTCTTTTATCGCGTGGGTGAAAAACGAACTTCCATACCTATCTGTTCAACAAAATATCTCTCATAATTTATTGTGTCTGTCAGACCTGGAAATGTAGTGGGATTGTTACATGATGTTCTCCGTGTCATTTTTTATTCATTTTCAATTTCTCAAGCAATCTAAGTCTATTGGGTAGCCTCCAATCTGTAGTGGCTCTCAACCTTATTCGTTTAACATCTGTTTAACACTTACTGTAAATTTTTTCTGTTAATCGAATGTGTTAAATGAGGCTGCACTCAACCATGTTCCACCTATTTATCTACTATTTGTTTGTGCTATTAGGCTTTGTTGCACTGACTGTGTGTTGGCAGAGGAAGATAAGTTTTCCTGGATATCACACAATTACTTATACCACTTCTTTTTACAGAGTGCAACCCGGGTTTCAATGAATTATCATCATCTTTAGGCGCAAATTATGATTTATCTATTATGGTTACCTAGTTACTTGATGAATTTTGAAATGGACGCCAGAATAGGGGAAAAGGATGGGTAAAGGTATTCATTTATAGGAGTACTGTCCTGACTTTCAATAATTTTTTTAATATCGAACTGTTCCCTAGAGTCCAATTCACGGTGGTCATTGCAAAATTTTAAAATATTTATTTTACAATCGCTCCTAATGCAGTTGCATATTAAGTGTCTAGCAAAATTAATTTTTTCATCTTTGTAAGCACTTAAATGTTCTTTCTTCCTGATTTCAAAACTTCTTCCTGTTTGTCCCACGTATGCACCATTGCAGACCAATGTATATATGTATGTATATTGATAGACCAATTGGATAGATGTGGAGTGTATTCATTGAAATGCAATACCACAAAGTTAATCAAGAGTTAGTGAATTTTGTTAGAGGAATATAAAGCAAAGATGCCCTGCATTTTTTCCACTTTTCTACGACTGCATGTGGCATCAAGACCTTAGGAAATGAATAGTGGTGATATAAATGGTATTTATATGAAATAATGAAGTTAAGAATGAATAACTGTCAAGGGGTGCATGATTTGATGAGTGCAATGTTTCTTTTTTTGCTGTAAGGGAAATGTATTTTTCTCCTTTCTGTAACGTCACTCATGCTGGTGAAGTCCGTTCACTCAGAGCTGCTAGGTATGCCTATGACATGATGCATTATTTGATTGCAGCTTGCTCTTCAGGGAGTGCTTTCTTCCTTCTACCCTGTTTTGGCTTTGATTTACTCTGGTTGTAATGGTGTCTGGTAAATATCCCCGGAACTTGTACATTGCAAATGTGTATTTCATGCTCTTTGATTATCTTCAACCTTGATAAGCTCGTAGAATATCCCCTCCCCGATGAATCTTGAAATATTTTCAGAACCAAATGTATTATTCAATTAGGTAAATTAGTGAACATTTTTAAAATATACATTGTGTGAAATACTCATGTAATATGCTTTTAAATGTATAATTACTTACTAAATCTACTTTTTATGCATCTCCCTATTAATTTTCTTGTTATTGGTTTTAGGCTTTGGGCTTCAATGCTGTAGCTGAAAAAATTGTTGAATTTTTGGATACCCATTAGTTCTTTAGACAACTATTGTCAAGGAATGAAGACTGAATGAATAATTGCTTGGAGAAAATGAGAATCCAAGAGATTTGAGTTTATTTTCTGTGTGATGTATTTTTTGACTCATATGTAATTTGTTTGGTTTTGAATAAGTTTTTGTGGGAAAATACCACTGTTTTAACCAAAACATGATGAGGGAGGACTCAGAATGGGCATATGGCCTAATCAAGAGAAACTTTGGAGACAGAAATCTAAGATACACAAAAATTAGAGATTCAAATAGGAAATTCTGATGGCAGATACATCCACAATAGATGGAAACAGTGCTTTGAAGAACTATACCGAAGCCTGGAACCTCTCAAAGAAGCAGCTTGCAGATGATCTAATGTTGGGAGACAGCCATGGTCCAGGAGTACTAAAACTTTTTTGAAAATTGTACTGAGGTACTGGTGGTGGAGGAGTTTAAGCATTTTTAGGGTTACCCAGTAATCCTTGAACATTCTGTGCACTGTTCTGTCGGGCTGTTCTGCTGGTGGTGGAGAAAAATAATGTACATAATTTATGTGAACATAATGTAGCATAGTCCAAGTATTATTATTATATTCACAGTTGAGGAAAGCATCTTAAATTTACATAATGCTCCCTTTCTATGGTAGGCTGCAGTGGCGCAGGGAGGGGGGATTTTGGGGGTTGAAACCCCCCCCAGAGCTCAGAGAAATTTTTAAATTTAATCCATTTTACTTAATTGGATTGATATTACTTATGGAATAGTGTAAGGATTAATAAAACATCCCTCAGAAAGCCGTAAAACTCACCATTTTGAACCGTTTATCTTAAAATTCCGCAATTTATTAATCTCGCACCCACCGCTTATCCTGGTGAGTATTCCATCCCCCCACACACACCGGTATTAATTGCACCTAAACCCCCCCAGCCTTAATTCCTAGCTGCGCCCCTGGTAGGCTCACTTCATGTTCTTATGCACTGTTAAAAATGTTATTGGTGTTAATTTTCCTGAAGATTTATAATATATTTTAGATATGTACTACATCCTGAAGCTATTAGAATTCTTAAAATACTAATTATGATTAAAAAATTTAATTCCACTTAAAAAATAAATATCTTTTCTGTTCACTCAATACTGGATGACCTAGTGTTGAATTAGTGAAACCAATTCCTCATCAGTTTTTTACTAGTCCACTCCATCACCTTATGAATAGTCCTCTAGGAGCATAACTTAGTAGAGAGGGAGTTCTTGTTGAAAGGATCTGTTACCAGCTAGTGCATAGGCAGACTTCAGACCCCCACCGAAATGTAGGTGTGTCATGAAATGTAATTGTGGTGACTACCTTTGATGTATATCCATAGGAGACATCTAGTCCAAGGGCATCCATCCTCTGACCCTATATTTTTTTATATACATTGTTACATTTCATATAATTTTCTAAAAATTAAATGAATTTAACTGTCAGCATTTTTGCAAACAAAATTAATTGCTGATTTAACCCTTATAGTGCCAGCGGGCCGATCCATCGGCCCGGGAGGTATGTGCGAAGAGTGCCAACGGCCGATGTATCGGCCTGGTTTTTTTTACATTCACACCTTTTATTTATTGTGTTTCATGTAGCTTTGGTAACTATTTTTAGAATCTGACATGCTTTAACATACCCGTAAATTTAGGAGGAAATTAAAAAAAAATAGTTTCTGAAAATGCTTTTTAGTCTTTATGTAAATTTTTAAGTGCAAGCCTACAAATTAGCCAAAAAAAATAGCCCAGGCTTTCTTCAGCATACCAGGCAAAATAGGCTGGCACTAAAAGGGTTAATGTAATCAAATTGGCACAACAATTAGTTTAGGCAACCTGCACACCATCTAAGCATCTCCTGAAGCATATTTCTACCTATGTGCCCCGTTATTAGCTAAATAAAAAATTTACCTTAGCGGTTAATTTACCTAATTCATCTTACCCAACTTGTTCTATACCATTCACATGCATTCTAAATTGATTCCATATCTCTTTAATGATGGTTCCAGAGGGTTCAATTTCTGATCCTAAGCATGGCATTTCAGATTTGCAAATTCCAGATCATAAATTTATAATGGTAATTTGACAATTGCAGCCAACTTATTTTTTCTCATGAACATTATTAACTCATGATTTCATCTCTTTGAAGATCCTTACTGCATGTTTAAGATTAGCCAATAATACTTATAATAAGATTTCATGCTCAAAACATTTTAGGAGAAATTCAGTTTGTGTCCCATATGAGGTCATGGAAATCATAAAATTTTATCAATAACAAAATGGGTGGATTTACAAAATGTTTTGTTTATTACTTTGAAAAGTTATGTTTTCAGATGCAGTGTGAAGCTAATACTATCTATGAGGATCAGAAGTAGGTCAAATATGTTTGTGGTTAATATTTATTACATCTTAAATAAAAAGTATTAATATTTCAAGGAGAACAATCTCAAAATCCTTCAGGGGTTGACACTTCTTAAGCTTAATCAATAGATTTTCTCCAAGAACTCGCTGAGCAGCAGTTACCAATGGTATCTTCTCAATCTAAAATCAGTGGTGTACTATTGAATGAAAATCCTAGCTTAAGGCACTGCCGCAAACTGAAATCTATTTCAAAAAAACTAAAATTTTCAACTCACATTCATGGGCCCAACAATTTTTTTAAAAACACTGACGAAAATAAATATTAGATATACACAATACTGAAAGAGGAAGGTGATTTCAAATTGATGATAAAGAGTAAAATTGGATAAATAAGGTGACATTTCAAAGAATTCAACCAGCAATAAAATTTGGTATTTCATAGAAAAAGTGGATTTCATTGGCAATCTGCATATAAAGAGATACATTCCAAATACATTATATGAGATCAACTCAAAAGAGTTAAGATTCTTCAGGCTCATCATTCATATATCTTCCAGGTTATTTAAACTTGGAAGATTTCCTGATTTATCACACTGTAGTAACACAAATGCAATCACTGTATTCCCAACAGCTTCCACATATCACTTGGCAATGCATTAGTGCGAAGGGCACAAGGATCGAAATGAGTCCGACTAGCACGAAAGCCAGCTTCCCTCAGCCTAATAACAGCTGAATCAGCTCTTGGTACTTTACCATTCCCACGACCAGAGAGTCTATGATGCAGGCTAAGATAAAATGGTGGTGCTTCTTCCGGACGAGATCCTGTCCTGATAACATCTCCATCGGAGTATTGATTCAACTTCTCATCAAGGTTACTTTCATCCTCACTTTCTTTTGATTCCCAATCATTTCCCCTCAGCCTTTTGACATCTTTATTTTCATTTTCTTCTGCCTCCCTTTTGAAACCTTTGGATTTTCGACAAAGTGCTTCTTCTAAGAGAAGACCCAAAAGAGACGAGACAGAATGGCAAGACAGTGGAGAGATTGTATCATTTTTCTCCACGCTGGGGTTCAATCTCTTCAACATTGCCGACAGAAATTCAGAGTTGAAAATTGGTCCAGACCAAAGTGGACCAATGCAAGAGGCTGTCTTTCCTGGGCATTTATTTCTACAATCACATCTAAGAAGATTAGTGGGGGTTTCTGAAAAATAAGAAGATAAAAGTAAGTACCTAAGCCTATTTTTGGTTTGCCAAGTATGTACAGCAGACTTCCGATTATCCAGGTGCGGCTTATCCAAGGATGAATTCATACTCCTTCGATGTTTTCCGCGATCTTTGCAAAAAAAATAAAATCGGATGCAAAATCAGCAGGATATTTGCATTTTAATGCATGGCTACACCGGGCCCATTATTTTCCATTAGAATTCCTGTCAAAAAATGGAATTATTTTATTTACTTGCCGACAAGAAATGTCTCAACTTTACTTGGACATCTGATCAAGTATTGCAGACGACGATCAGTGGCGGAAAAAAAAACTAAGAGAAATTTTCGAAGATTCGTGAATTGTAAACTTATCGCAATTGACGAAAAATGTTATCTACGATCATTATAATGTATATTTCATATCGCAAACGCACAATCATTGCCTTGGGCTCGCATACGGTTGAATTCGGCCCAAGGGAACCAGAGATTTCGTCTTACTTAGGCATGTTTACACTGTGACAAGGTCAATCTGGAGGGGAAGGGAATAGTGTAAGTGAAAGCAGCAAGGGAAGCAGAAGTAAAGATAGCATGAGCCATAGCCAGGCACTTGCTTGCAAAGACAGTTTGCCATAAGCTCTGGCTTCCAATAACCACATCTGGGCGATGGGATGATCGCGTGACAGTTGCCATCATGAGAGTTCCGTGTTCCTGTTTTTCAAGCAATGCGGTGCGCGATCGCACTCACAATCTGTGATCACAGAGCTGTCCCGGGCAAATTGTGCGAGATGTGGCATGGTGGCTGACAGTGTAGTTTCCGACGTCGTGCACTGCCTTTGAAGCATTCGTGCATACCACGTTTCTGAAGCAGTGATCTCGCAGCCACGGACTCGCGGTTATAGGAAATTAGGTATTATCCAGAGCAGTAAGAATACGTTATCGCCGCTAAAAAGATCACAGTTGGGAAAATAGAGCTGTTAATGATTCTGGAAAGCAATCTGCAATAACAGAAAATGTGCGTAGTTAATAATAGATTGATTGATTTCGTATGCATATGATGAAAATTACAAGAAATTTAAGTGAAAGTTAAGATTACATATTCGTGTTTTCTGATTATTCGTACCGCCTCTCCCCATCGTTAGCCCAGATAATCGGGAGTATACTGTACTACCTATTATACATACACGTTCTTCGTTAAAAAATTTGCAGGTTCTTGTATTGGTAGTTAAAAACTTATGGTATATGTTCCCACAACACTATTTGGGTGGTGGTATCCGAGGATGAAGGGAATGGCAGTTTTCCTCCTCGCACTCAATCAAGCACCTTTTGAATTGGAGGTCATTGGGTTGAAATGAAAGAGTCCTTTCTGGCATTCACACAGTTACAGTGACATAATGACACATAGCAAAAGATTTTTACTGCCATGAATATTATATCACATAATATTTAAAGTTAAGTTGGCAAGTACAGAACCTAATTCACTCAATCATATTTATTTAAACCTTCCCATCAGGTCTAGAAAAACCATGATTATGAGAAACGGAAATATTATGCAATACATTTCTGTTTTCATCAACATTCCTATTTCTTCCTTCTCATAATTGGTTTTCCATTCCACGGAAAACAAGAAAAGTGGGCAAAAAGTATTACTAAGTCAGAGAACAGTGGACTCAGTTATCATGCATTTGATAAGCCTCTGATTGAAACAATTTGATGCTAATATTGGCTTAAGGATTAAGAGTAAGAAACATAGAGCCTAAACAAAATGTTTAAGTTTATGAATTCCACCTCAGCTGTTCATGAACTATAGAGTTAATAAGATGGTAAACAGGATTTTTTAAACAGTTGCCTAAAAAACAGTAAATGGATAAGAGGCCTTAGAGTGGTAAATAATTCTCGTACAAGCTACGAGATTATACTTGCCTAATGGGTACTGTGTGTTTGGAACAAATGCCCAATCTTCACAGATTGAGCAATGGAGCATTGATTGAACCTGTTGAAGACAGTCATTTGCTTTTGCAGCACCCTTTGTAACTTCAATTATCAAAGTAAAAGATGCCTTAACAGACACAGAACATAGGACAGAAATTGCCTTGTTGAATCTTGCAGCAGACCTGCAAAAAAGACATAAATATCTTACAATTAGTATAATTATTCAGTCGATTAAGCACTAAAAGCTTATCCAATACATGCTCCAGCACAGCCTTGCTTTCTTTTATACGTCTACCTAACGATGACTTCAGCAATTACTATTTCTTTCAGTACTTTGAGTACCTGAAGAATGTAAAATTAATAGTAATATGGGAACGGCTTTTTAATGCTGCAATAGCATTCTTTTATCATTTATCATAAGAATTCTATTATCATGAATACTGCACTTCAAAAGGAGATAACATAGGTGGCCCAAGAAAATTCTATTTGAAGTTACTTACTAGCTGCACTAAAGTATGAATTAAGTTTTGTGTTTGGCAGTCCACCGTCATTAATGATCAGCCACAACCAAATTGTTCTTGCAGCACTATCTGGCTTCAACCGCTCGAATTACAAGTGTTGGAATGTATGCAATTCTATCTGTTTGTTTGGATGTTTCCAATATAAATAAATAGGTTCGATACGTGTGTATCGGGCAGTCTGGTATTGTTGTCTGACTGGAATGCACGGCTTTCTTATTTCGCTGAACCTTAGTACCTCTTAAATAACAGGTTATGGGCACCCAGTCATTAAGCTTCAATTAGAATCATAATCATCAATTTTCGAGATACATTTTTAACAACGACGTTCCGCAATAGTTAACATTGAAATTCTGTCGGAAAAATTTACGCTGAAGAATGGCGGCGGAATATGGAGACGACAGATTCAAAGTTCCTTTGTTCGACGGGAAAGAATACGACGACTGGAAATTTCGGATGGAAACGTTAATGGATGAATTGGATCTCTTAACACTCACAGAGGAAGAACCAGTTTATCCAGGACCGATCCTAAATGAAGCAGCGTCGGAACGTACAGCTCGAGAAGAAGCGAACGCTAAATTACGGAGTCGTGACAAAAGATGCAAAGGACTAATAATTCGGAAGCTTGCGAACAGTCATTTGGAGTACGCAAAAGGAAAAACATCAGCATACAGCGTATGGAAGGAGCTGAAAGATACTTTTGAAAGGAAAGGGTTAGCAACTCAGTTACAAATTAGAAGACAGCTTTTATCTCCGGCTTGTCAACATAACCCGAAGAAAGAAAATCTAGAAAATCATTTTCTTCATTTCGATCGACTGATACGTCAACTGAAGTCAACGGGCGCCAATGTGAGTGAGCCGGATATAATATGTCATTTGTTGCTTACCTTGCCGCAAGAATATAACGTGGTCGTCACAGCCATAGAGACTATGTCTACTGATAGACTAACCTTAGCTTTTGTGAAGAACAGATTACTTGATGAGGAATCCAAGCGATCGTTTTTGGCTAACGGAGAGCAGGATATGAATTCTGAGGTTCCATCTACGACGGCATTCGCTACACAGTCCAAACGAGTAAAGAACAACTATCGGAATACACGGAAGAATGACGTAGCGGAGGTAAAGAATGAAAATAAATTTCATATTCGCTGTCACAACTGTGGTAAACCAGGTCATTTAAGGGCTGAATGCTGGAAGGGTAAAAATAAAAGTGGGCACGCTCATGCAGCCAACGACGATGAAGAATCTTCAGCAGACGACTACGGAATCAGCTTTGCAGCACATGCGGAGATAGAAGACAAGAAGATGACAATGGAGGAGGAATCAACTGCTATGGGAACAAGCTCACAGTCTGAAGGTGAAATAAGTTTTACTTTAGACTCTGCAGCTACTGAGCATTTAGTTGGGGAACTAACTCCTCTCAGCAATGTTACTCCATTGAAGATACCCATCAACATTAAAGTTGCTAAAACTGGACAGCTGATGACTGCCAAAGAAAAAGGGGATATTGATGGTGTTATTTTTAATAACGGAAAATGGGTTAAGTTACACATTGCAAACGTGTTAAGGGTACCTGATCTTGGGATGAATCTCCTATCAGTTCAAAAATTGGATTCTCATGGTTATGGTGTGCTGTTTGCAGATGGAATAGGAAAAATTTTGAAAGGTGGTCGAACAGTAGCAGTTGCCAGGTGCTGTGGAAAATTATACAAAATTATTTTTCGGAGTGCACACACAGCTTGCCTTTCAATGGAAGCAGAACATTTATGGCACCAAAGACTAGGACACATTTCCAAAGATGGTTTAAAGAAATTAACCACACTGGTGGATGGAATTAAAGAAGATAAGTTCAAGAGTATATGCGAGCATTGCGTGATTGGAAAGCAAACAAAACTACCACACATGCACGGAAGACTCAGAGCAAAACGTCCATTGGAACTTGTGCATAGTGATCTGGTTGGACCAGTATCTCCAATGTCATATGATGGGATGAAGTATATAATGACATTTGTGGATGATTATACTCATTTTACTGCTGTGTATTTCTTGAAAACAAAGTCAGAAGCCTTTCATTATCTGAAGATTTATGAGAAAATGGCAACATCTCATTTTTGTACAAAGTTAAGTCGTTTCAGGTGTGATAATGGCAGGGAGTATGTTACCAATGACATTAAAGTGTACTTTGAAGAACGAGGTATACAATTTGAGTCCACAATACCATACACGCCACAGCAAAATGGGGTGGCAGAACGAATGAATCGTACAATACTTGAAAAAGCAAGATGTTTGATACACAGCTCTGGTTTATCAAAAGCTTTGTGGACAGAAGCAGTACTTACTGCTGTATATTTAATCAACAGGACTCCCACAAAAGCTCTGGAAAAGGAAGTTCCAGCTTACCTCTGGTATGGAAAACAACCAGATCTAAATAAATTAAAAATTTTTGGATGTACAGCCTACCTGCACACTCCTAAACAATTAATGAGGAGTAAGCTAGAATCCAGATGTAAGAAGTACATTTTTGTAGGGTACTGCACTAATGGGTACAGACTTTGGGATCCAGAACTAAAAAAGATAGTCAGAGGAAGAGATGTAATTTTTGATGAAAAGAAGTTCCAAGCTAAGAGGGAATTAGGATACTGGAAAGAAAATCAAGGTGAAAATGAAGAGTACTACCCAGCAGAGAGAGTTCAAAATTCAGGTGGAGAGCAGAATTCAGGTGGAGACAAGAATTTTAGGTGGAGAATGGGAAGTAGATGATCAAGTCAGAAGGTCAGTCAGAGAAAGGAAAAGACCTGCTTATCTAGAAGATTATGATACAGGATATGGAACAGTTTGTGCTATGAGTGCTGAAGCATTTCTTGATGATGTACCTGAGAATTTCTCGAGTATCAAAGGGAGAGAGGATCAAGGCAAGTGGTACAATGCAGTTAATGAAGAAATGAAGGCTCTTAATGAAAATGAAACTTGGTATTTAACTCCATTACCTCCTGGAAGGAGAGCAATTGATTGCAAGTGGGTTTTTCAAAGTAAAGCGGAATGAAAATGGGGATGTTGATCGCTACAAGGCTCGTCTTGTTGTGAAAGGATGTGCTCAGCGCAAGGGGTATGATTACGAAGAAACTTATTCACCAGTAGCAAGCCTTGTTACTTTACGAATCCTGCTAGCAAAATGCAATCAAGATGGACTCCATGCAGAGCAACTAGATGTCAAGAATGCATTTCTTCATGGGAACCTCAGTGAAGATATTTATATGAAACAACCTGAAGGTTATACTGAAGGCAATGAACAACTAGTCTGCAAACTTAAAAAAAGCCTGTATGGTCTCAAACAAGCTCCACGAGAATGGAACAAGAAGTTTGATTCCTTCATAAAACAATTGGGCTTCACTCAGTCTCAACATGATCGGTGTTTGTATATTAAAGGTAATGTTAATAGAGTAATATATGTTTTATGTTATGTTGATGATATTATTGTTGCAGCTAGTCTTCTTGAAGATCTTCAAACTGTCAAAGAGAAACTCAAGAATGAATTTAAAATGACTGATCTAGGTCCTTTGAGATGTTTTCTAAATATAAAGATTGACAGGTACAGTGACAGAATCATCCTCAGCCAGCAGTCATATATCAACAATCTGCTGCAGCGATTTGGTATGGAAGATTGTCATCCAATCAAGTTTCCAATGGAAGCCAGACCTGTAACAACTTTGGAAGGTTCCTGTATCATTAATGAGAAGCCATACAGAGAGCTTGTAGGATGTCTTATGTATTTGATGTACACCACACGGCCGGATCTTAGTGCTTGTGTCAATATGTTTAGCAGGTATCAAACTACAGCCACAGAGGCCCAATGGGTGGGACTTAAGCGAATCCTACGTTACCTAAAAGGGACCATTGACTATGGCCTTGTTTTTGAACGAAGTTCCACACCAATATTAGTAGGATATGCAGACTCAGATTGGGCTGGAGACACAACAGACTCCAAGTCTACATCCGGCTATTTGTTCCAGGTGTTTGGAGCAACTATAAGCTGGGCCACTCGTAAACAAGCCACTGTAGCCATTTCTACAACTGAGGCCGAGTATGTAGCTCTTGCAATGGCATGTACAGAATTTTTGTGGTTGAAGTATCTTCTTGATGATTTGGGTGTAAGAGTAGAGGACCCAACTACTATCTATGAGGATAATAGTTCATGTATTGCCTGTTTAACAAAGTGGGAACACAAAAGACTTAAACATATGAATGTTAAGTATCATTTTGTGAGAGACTTAGTTGAGAAGAAAATTCTCTCAGTAAAATATATACCAACTGCTCAACAGAAGGCAGACATATTAACTAAAGGACTAGTTGGTGAATCTTTTCTCAATCATCGCACTGGTTTGGGTGTGAAGCAAATAGTTTAAACTAGACCTCGTTTAAATTGTTTATATTTATTGTTGTTCTTTTTCTTATTCTTCAAAGAAAGATATTTATGTTCTTCCATAACATTTTAAAGAATTTATGTAATGTGTGTTTCCACATTTGAATGCTTGTTTTTTCGTGTTTTTGGACATTGCTAGAATTGAGGTGGAGTGTTGGAATGTATGCAATTCTATCTGTTTGTTTGGATGTTTCCAATATAAATAAATAGGTTCGATACGTGTGTATCGGGCAGTCTGGTATTGTTGTCTGACTGGAATGCACGGCTTTCTTATTTCGCTGAACCTTTGTACCTCTTAAATAACAACAAGTGACTCCACTGTCTGCTGAGCTCAGGCTAGAACTCCAAACCTTTTGCTCCAAGGAAAAAGAGCATTAAATCTTCAACTCATTATAGAGGGCACCACCTCTTTAATTTTTTCTCTGGATAATGGAGATGTTTCTTCAACTTATGCAAATTCTGCAGAGGAAGAGAAAATGATTTCCCTGTGCATACTCCATTGAGCACTTTTTGTGTAGCAGAAGAGCTTGCTTAGACCATTAGGTTGACATTAAAAAATGGTATTTCTGGGATTTAACACTAGTGGGCTTAAAATTAAAAAGGTAAACTCATTAAGGATTTAGGTAGAACAAGCGCCCCCCAGATGCTTAAAAAATAGACAAGATTTTGAATGCGGTTATCATTAAGTTCGTTTTGTCATGTGTATTATGGAGCCTCAATCATTTAATTTCAAATTAACAACTTTAATATAAAAATAAAGATAGTATTTCATACTGTAATTGTTGTATGCTGTTTTTAATCTTAAATATGACAAGACCGTTAGCCTCCCAGAAAAAATCTCAAATCCACCCTTGGGTCAACTTCTGTTTTGAGTCAAATGTTTTATTTTACCTAAAATCATATGAAACTCAAAATGACATCCCTCGCTAGAGAAACCATTGCTGGGAGAAACATGTACAGATCCACTGTTAGGGGGTGAGGAGTCAATCCTAAACAACTGGACCCAGAGGAGCGTGTACCCCAGTGATTCTTGGATAGTATTTTGGTTGCACATGAGTTCATGAGCCTAGTACACATCAAACATGAGCAGATATTTGTTCAAAGCAGGGGATCACACATCTCGTTATTAACTTTCTGTGAGCTAAAGTCTTTAATTTGCAGTTTGATACATTCATTTGAAATTATCTTCATTCATGGTTAAGGGATCAACGAAGGTTGACACTGACTGTGCGACTATGCAAAATGAAAAGGTGTATAGGGTGATGACCATTCAACCCTTACATATTTATTTCATCCTATGAAACAAAATCAACTTACCGAGCCAATCCAGCCAAGACAAGCCGAATGGCTAGTTCTTTAAAGTATGCTGTCTTCACGATTTTCCCACCATAATTTCTCAGAGCTATTTCGGGTGTCCTACCATACAAAGCTGGATCGTCTGATGTTGTGATAACGAATATACCACGCTTTGGAATATTTCTGAAGGCTGCATCAAAATATTGGGCAGCTGATGTGTGGCAGTCAAGGTAGCTAGAAACGGAAATCAAGGTAATGCGATCAAAAATGTATCTCTTTAAAAATAATGAAACAAGAATTTAAAAAATAATAAACCGACTATCTATACTGTTGGATGGAACGGTAAAAGTGCATTGTTAAAATAAAACAGGGCGATAAGAATATCGCAGCGTTGCAAATTTTCAACCATATTATATTGCATGGTTACTGATGAGCAACAGATATCTCTAACGGCAAATTTAGTTAATACAACAGCATAGACCATGTGAATTTCACGAAATTCACCATAATTTGACATTTATTCACTAAAAACATTGAAAATTACTATTGAAACCCACTGACTTCCATGAACCAGCATCCAAAAAATGGGATCGGATATACTTACATGAAATTGAACGGTCGCTCATGCATTAGGGCACAGGTATCTCTGTTGAGAACTTCAAAACTGAGCCCATTTAAGGTGGCATTGTCTTTAATGAAGGAACACGCTTCATCACTAGGATCATTCACTGTCACTTCAACTTCTGACTCTTTAAACTCATTTCGAACCAAAATTCCAAATATTCCTGTCGCACCCACACCATCAAGAACTCGTATTGGGTTCAGAACTGAATTTCCGCTCTCAAGATATGCTGCAAGTGCGGCGATTACGATTCCTCTGCAAATCAACAACAGAATTTTAATACCATATTGCCAAAATGACCAAGGTAGGAATAGGCCCACGATTGTACCTGTTCATGGATAAGTCTCGGTTGTAAAAAGCGCCTGATTTTTTCGGGGAAAGGGCTGACGAATCAACCTGTAACTTAACCCCATATTCATGCACGAGTTCTTTAGGTTGTTGCATGGTTTGTAATCCACCATTTCAAAATTGCGCCTTATTATATCGTATGTCTTTTTAAATTGACTGACTGAATCGCGCGTTTGAAGACGGAATCGGATTTGCGATGTAATGTCAAGTAAACGAAGTAATTACGATTTTAAGGACATGAATGTGGTGTACGCGGTGCCGGCAAGTTGCCTAAGGTTGGGACATGAATGTGCAAGACATACCATTCGTTAAGTGGTTGGATTTTCCTTTACATACTACACCCAGACATTTCCATGAGGTGCCTGGGATCATCGTAAAATGCGTCGTTTTTACGCGTAATCGTGAAATAAAGTCGTTGTTACCCGTTGACTTCAGTTAGTTATTATGGCGTTATATGACAACAAACATTGGCTTTTGTCTCACATACAAAACTCGTTTGTGTCGTCGGACAACACCGGAATATGCGAGATGGTGATGCTAGGTGAAGAAATTCCGAAGAAACTTGCTAACCTTTCCAAACTGGATTGTTATCCTGGAATGAAAGAGGACTCTGATGATGGGGATGACATGGATCTATTGGCCCAATCATTTGAGCTTCAGTCAGGTATGTTAAGTGAAATATATTCTTAGCAAGTATCATTATTTTGAGTGATTAATTCATATCTTTCTTAGAGTTGGGATTTGGCGGTCATCGACTGAGATCAAATACAGCTCAACGTTTGGAGCAGCTGGACAAGGAGCGTAGGAAGGCGGCGAAAGTTCGGCATGTTAAGTGGGAATATAACCCAAATATATCAGGTACGCCTTCAACTTATTCTTTTCTAGATATTTCATCAAGTGTTTCTTCATAACGTTGTCAGTGAGTGAGAGCATGTTTGTCTTACATTCACATACAATCTCTCTTATTTTTGGTGGGTATTTGCTGCAGAATGCCCTTATGTTTCAACTAACAAGGTGGAATGCTAAAATAAACGATAAATACCACATGCACTTAGAAGTTATTGTGTCAATTGACAGAGGCCTGCCATAGTAATTATGTTATGTACGGTATAGGTCGTTATTCACATTTCTTAATTACATAGTGTACGTTAAGCTGGCATAATGTTTACAGTTGCTCATCAAATTACCTAATCTCTTATGAAAGTATGTATGGGGACAGGCCTTTGTCTTCGCGTCTCTTGATGCAAATCGAAATTGTTTTACCATCACCAAGAATTTGGCATTTTCAGATACCAAATTGATTTCATGGTAAATGACTTAATCTTATGTATCGTTTGAGGTGAATGGAGCATGAATAATAGTTAATTACACATGCACACAGGATTTCCCGACTTTCTTGGTACACTCCTGGTGCAATGTGATATTACTCTAGTTATTTGACCGCCTTCCTAACTTCATTCTTGAACTTGGCAAAGCCTTGGTCACTAAATCAGCCAATTTATTCTCAGAGGAGGTATACTTAAGGCTATTGAAAATATTATTCTGAACACATTAATTTATTAAAGAAACATTACGATAACTCTTTTTAGCTGCAGATGCTAGCCTTTTCTTTTTTATAGGTTTTTGCTCTTTTGTGGACTCCATTAGTAACATACATGACTACAGAAAACGGCATCGCTGCGTCATCTCTGGATCAAACTAAAAACTTGGGAATTCAACTGGATTTTAACATTATTACTTCAACAAAGGCTTGCAATACCATATTTCACTTCATCTCGAAAAAAAAAAAACAATAAATTAAGTCAATTTTTTAAATCTGATGCCATTCCATTATTTTTGGCCAAAGTTATTGCACCTTTACTATCAGCAAAATTAATATAGGATTCATCACAAAGCAACTTAGTCTTATCTCATTTAGAAAATTTCTCAACCACCAACCTCTTTCCCTGTAGCAATATGATTGTTGACTTAGTTGTCGATGTCCCTACTACCCTCTGCTTCCTACACTGCCAAGTGATTCCCCCCTCCCCCCTTGCTACTGTAATTTCAACATTATTGACAGTTTTCTTTTCCTCCTTATCATTTTCCCAATCTGCAACTCTGAAAACTGTCACTGATTCTTTTTTTTACATATTTATTGCCTAATTGACTGTACCCTTCAATTATCTAAAAATATGGTTCACCTCTGTCCAATGCACTGTTGTGGATCTATGTATTACAAAACTGACTCTGATGTCAAGTAGCAAAAGCTAGGATTGGTCTCTTCCAATAAGTATTCCAATGCCTTAGTGATATTTAATTTCCTCTACTGGAATTTTCATTGAATAAATGTGTGTAAGAGACTCACCCGTGTAAGAGATGCACCCCTATTTTGAGCATCGGAACTAAAGAAAAAAAAAATTTTGCTGCATTTTTTTTATCCTATCGGGTAGTGTTACAGATGTATGCCTGGACCGCCTGGACTTACAACAGTTATCAAAATTTCCAATTTCAATAGTTAAAATTTAAGCTGCATTTCAGCTAAATTTACACGACATGTGTGGGGCTCGAAGGTAATTAGGTTTTCACTTGTAATCTTAACCTTATGATGCTTACAATGGATTGTCACATCGGATATCTCAGATCCAAGTGTCTTCAGATAATGCCCTTCACCTTATACTTAGGATCCAAATTCATTGAAGGAATTGAATCCGAATCCAAAATTTTAAATCAATGCTTTCGTGAATGCAACGTCCCACAAGAGGGAGTAGAAAGAGTTCCGGTACTCTCTTCACGTACGCCATTGCACTGCGATGCTTGACGTACTCACGAACAATTTTTCTTATAAACTCTCGAAGGAGTATTGCTATAGAATTTCAGCCATGGAAAATTTTAAGGCAAAACATGCATGGCACACATTATGAATCTTCCGAAGAGATTGAGCAGCAATCGAGGGAATCCCTGCGCTGTAAGATAATAAGATCAGACGTGTTCGTCCCTTGCTCCCTCGCTCGTAGCCTCGTTGCTTGAAACACGGAGTGAACGCGCTCCTCCACTTTACCTCTTTTTTTGGGCTCTTCTTTTACAAGCATTTCCGATTTCTTCTATCCGCCATTTAGTCTAACAATGTACACGCTCGTTTTAACTTTTTAAACCGCAGGTTTTAACACCAATATATTCTTTTATTGCAATAATCCTTATGCAGCAGACTCCTGATTATCCGGCTGCAGTATATCCGTGTTGAGGATTATCCGTGCATGAGTTTCACTATTGTTCAATTTTTTTCTGCGATCATTATTAAATAATAAAATCGGACACAAAATCACTGCAATTACTGTATTTCAAGTATAGGATACACCGGGTTTATTGTTTCCATTAGAATCCCCTTCGTGAAATGGAAGCGATTGCATACTAGCTGCATTCATGGGAGCTCAGTGTTCCTATTTTCCAAGATTCGCTGTGTGCAACCGCGCTCCGTGATCACGGATACACATTCCGCAGCAGTTACAACCCGGGTAACTTGTGCAAGACGCAACTACGTTGTGTGATGCTTGACAGTGTAGTTCCAACATCTCGCAGTGGTTTTGAAGCGTTCGTGCAAACCACTTTTCTGTATCCATGATCACGCAGGCAAGGTTGTGTGGTTTTTCAAACCAGGTCTTATATGGAGCAGTATGCATGCATCGCAAAATTACAATCATGTTATCACCGCTAAAAAGATTGCGGTAAGGCAAAGAAAGCTCTCAATGAGTCCGGGAATAACTCTAAAATAATAGAATAAGTGCATAAGTAATAATACATTGTTTGTTTTACGTTTATTATGAACGTTACAAGACATTAAAGAGAAAGTTTGTGTTATGTATCTGTGTTTTCCGATTATTAGTGCTGTCTCTCCCCATCATTAGCCTGGATAATCGGGAGTGTGCTGTTATAGCATCTGAAGATGATTACTGAAAAATCAAGCCCTTTGCATAATTGAAATTACTCGGCAAGGTAGATGTTAACTATTAACCAGATATCGTCCTTCAAAACTTCGTGTTTCCCCAAGTTTGATATGCGACTACTATTTGCAGTATAAATGCCGTGGTATGCCCAGTGGTAGCAGTAAATTTAGCACACCTTCTGGAGTGAAAAACCCCGTGCAATCTTTTCCATGTTCACCTCTGGTGAGGTACTGACGGGATCCTAAAATTTAGCTTGCTAACCCTAAAGGGGGCATAAATTGGGACTTCATTTCGCTGATAGTCCCCTCTATTCCGGGGAATATTCCATACTCTCTGAACCTTAGTCATGACCTCTCCCCAAATTTGATGCTGAATCTGCCCCTGGCTGCTTTGGTGGGGATTTCAATGAGGGCTTTGAAACCTGTAAAGGAATTTCTTTCGACCATCCATAGGTTTTCGTTGTAAGCTTTGCAGCAGGGTTTTCAAATTGGTTTCTCATTTCTCAAATTGTGTACCAAACCTTTAAAAACACCTGCTTACCTGATAATTTATAATGGAGATGTCGAAGAAAATATTGCTCTAGAAAACCTGAAAAACTTCGCATAGTGAATCATGATTTTCATCAAGGCTTAGGCTAGGAGTCAAGAGAGGTGGTATTTAAATGAGAATCAATATTGGCTATGGAACTTTTCATGCGAGGAAGAATGTTACTTATTATGCTGATGGCTATGCATCCCAAAATGAGCAAATATAACTTTTCACTCACTCATGTGTGCTCAGGTTAGTAGGCTACCTTTCTGAAAATGTCTTTTAAAAAAATGTCTTTCAGCTACACTGACTGGCTTGCCACCCAAAAAATATGGTACCTATTCCTCCCCATTTGACTATCAATATTTCTCATTCTTGAGTAGTCAAGGCTGGACATCAACCAAATGTTATGTACACCATTTAGCTCTTGTTGTTTCCCTAATGTAAGAGTGAGGAGGATGGATAACTCTAAGCTTTTGTCTTTACACATACCCTGTGAGTTTTATTTCAATACTTGTGCCTTGTGTGTATAGTATTAGTCTATTAGACTTGTTGAACCGTTAAACTAGAGTACTTGTAACTTAATTGACACCTTACTAGATATCCTTACTGACTTTTGATCGTATTGTCGTACCAAATTAATTTCATTGAATGAAAAGAACGTACCAACTAGTGGATTTTAATAAAATATTGATGTTATTCATTAATTTTTTGTAGAGGAAGACAGAGAGGATATGTTTACAAGGAAGGAACTTCCCAAAAAGGCTGAAAATGTTATCCTCAACAAATCTGTCCCCAAAGTTCGCAAATCTCTTTTGTCTGAGCAGCTGGAGAAGAGCCCGGCATTGCCGCAGAGTCCTTTTGTAGAGTTCGCTAAGTATGATGGAAGTGTAAGTACATTGATAATTTCCAATTTTCTCTGTTATATTGGAAATATTCTTCTTAAGAAGAAGTCATTTAAACAAAAAGGTTGTTCTGTTTTTTTAAATAATGGGCAGGGATTAAAAAATTCAGTCAAATTCATATGTTTGAGATGTGGTTGAATCCTGGAATGGAGATTCAACCTGTCCTGTTTATTACCAGAGGTGGGGCTGGGAATCTAAGACTTGTTCAAGTTCTATCTAATTCATGAAATTGAGATCTGATCAAATTCATAGATTAGGGATTTGACCATCCTTAATTTTTGTTTAACTGTTGCCTCCATCAAACAAATTATTGCTGTCCCAAATTTTGAGATATATGTTTGTAAAATTGATTTTATTTCTAAATTGTGTAAGATTTTGACACTTTGTGGCTTTGGCTAATTATGTTATTCGGAATTTTTAAATGCAAAAGGTTCTTATTTTTTATTATTAGTGATGATCATGATTATGGAGTTCATTGTTACTTATATGTGAAGCTAGAGTTTTTTTGATTATTATTCATTTTGTTATATTTCTGCACAGGCTCAAGTGGGAATGGCTGTACGTCAGTATAGAATATTTATAACCATGGCTTCTCCCTCTGAGAGGGACTACCCCCTGGAAGTAAGTGTATTGGCCACTGCTAAGGTTCGAGATCTGGTCGGTCTAGTCTGCTGGAAGTATGCATCTGAACATAAGGGTGCAACTTCTCTCTTGTAAGTACCTACATGTAATGTAATAGAGTATTTGTGTGCACAAGGTATTATTCTGCAGTCACATCCCTACCCTGCCACAGATGCACAGTTTTATTCCCTGAAAAATTGCTCGCTATAACGAGCACTCATTGATGAGAATAAAATAAAATGGTAAATTTCCACACAATTTTATTTACAAAATACCGACCTGGTTTCGACACGTAGTGTCATTATCAAGGTTATATGTATGAGTCTTATTTCACAGTGCAAGAGGGTGTGTTTGCCTTTACGTGAGCATTTGTGTATAATTTTTCAAAAAAACTATAACAAAGCAAATATCGGCGCTTGCTTCCGAAAACTGTGCATCTGTGGCTGGGCAGGGATGTGACTGCGGATCTGGGATTGGTGAGGAGTATCAAATTGAGATTAGGTTTCAAAATCGATATTCCAGGGTTCTGCTGTCATTTAATTGACTTAGTCCCCTCTGGATTTTGCTCTGTGCATGGGGATTGAAGAAACAGATCTACAGAATACTGCGATTGCGCAGAAAGTACACGAGGGAAGGAGAATCTTGAATAATCAGATTTTACTAATGCATGTTATTAATTATAATGATTGCCAAACAAGTTTTTAAAAATAAAACTCAATTACAAAGCAATTCATTCAGATACTACAAAAATGTGGAGAGCTCTTTCGTGATTGATGACCAATGGTTATTATGTTTTAAACTATATTTGTCACAGTGCATAAATGATATTGCCTACAGTGGAACCTCGTTAAAGCGAGTACGGGCTATAGCGACACCCCCGCTATTACGAGAGATAGCCGATGCACCGTCAATTGACCCTATAATAAGAGTGTTAAAAAATTCGTTTTTACGAGACCCTTTCGGCGTTGGCTCTCGCCATAGCGAGGGTTTCACCGCCGGAAGACTTTCATCAAGACTCCTTAACCTCTGTAACTGCTAGCGATCTGTTAGAAATGAAGTTAATGGAGTGCTCAGTCTCAAATTTATGTGGTAAACTGTCGTTCGATAAATATAATGATTGACGAAACAATGCTTTGCATGATTTTTATTCAGTGCGGCGCTTATAAATTGTTTGAATAGTTAGTCGTTATTTGAGTAAGAAAATTTAGTGATGCAAAAAAACATTGCCTTTCGTCTGGATTTATGCTTACGTTTATCGGATAGATGTTTATCTGTCGCCGCACCACTCCTGTTCCTGTATATCTGTTCGCAACAGGTATATTGGCTATTATTTGCTCCACCTCCGGTAAAGCGACAATTCGCTATAGCGAGTGTTTATTAGTGCACCGTGGGGTGTCGTTATATCGAGGTTGCACTGTATTTATTTTTATGTATATACTGTTAATTTTCTACGTTCTCTCACTGCTAATATAGACCAAAGGTGGATCGCTATGGATTATATATAGCTGAAGATGATGGTGAAGTGGACTGGGATTTCCCCTGTTTGGATAGAGGAGAAATAGTTGCCAAATTTGGCTTTCGTCATTTGGCATTGGTTGAGCGGTCAGAAGCTGAAGTTGAGAAAGAGGAGGCCGAAGAGAAGGAGAGGATGAAAAGAAAAAGTGAAGGAGGTGGAAAAAACCCTCAAAATCCATCATCTCTTGGTCCATTGCCACGAGGGTAACTTTTTTTTTCCAAGTTTTATCAAATTATTTGAATGATGAAAAGTATCAAGAATTACATTTATTGATTCCTTGGTTTTCATCACGAAACTAGCTCAAATTATGTGGCAAAAATCAATGGAAGCAATTTATCCCTTGATTCGAATACAGTCACATGATTTTTTTTACTCATTATACTGTATAATGGGAAACGGATAGATCAATTTTCTGAACAAAGCTAAAAATATGTGGCAAAAATCAATGGAAGCCATGGATATTTGGGCTTCCCTGCCATTGCAATTGATTTCTATTGTACCGTATATGTCTGAATATTGTCCCCCCTTTTTTCCAAAAATGCCTGTGGTAAAAGGGGCAGACTATATTCAAATTAACTTTTCCCGAAACCGAAGCCTCAAAATTAGGGGGGGGGGGACTATATTCGGAGAAATACGGTATTTCTTTTTCTGCATGCTTGTGTGCGATTTCTTATTTGTGTGTTTTTATTAGGGATGTGCGAATACTCAAAAATTCAAGTCAAGTATTTGGTACTGGACTCGAGTGCTTCCAGTAGTAATATGAAAGTCGAGTCAAGTCGATTTGTTATCAGAGTTGTCAAGGCCAGTGTGTTCAGAAATCTGCTGACAGGAGGCGCTATCATAAAACTCATGTAATATTATTGGTTTTAAAGTCGATTGGTCGTTATAAAGCCTTAGCCTAGAAGTTACAGCTTTTGTATATGTTGCAAACAACCACTAAAGTGGTTGACATGGGCACCGATACTTCTTCATCAGCTGACCGTGGTGGCTGACCCCTTCCGAACTGACGGTGTAATCGGAGTGGACTGCTGCATCGGGCATTTTACACTCTACCATAGTTTCTTTACTCAAACACCGAGTTAATATGTGAGAATTGTTAGGATTTCTATGGAAAAAATGCATCTTCTAGTTTGTAGCAAGCAATGCCGGTTTTTCCCATTATTTCACATCACAATTCTTAATTATGACACAATTACCATCAACTTTCCTCATTATATGCATTTTCCTTTTTAGATGAAGCTAAGCATTCAGAATAGAAAATTCACTAGGGGAATGGAAAAATATGTTGGAGCATGCTTTACTGTATTGCCTACTTCAGGAATTGCCATACTCGACTCAACAAGATAGTTGCAAGAAATTTCAACTCGACTTAGGATCAAAAAGTACTACTCGCACATCCCTAGTTTTTAATTACAGTGGAACCTCAGTTTCAGTTGTACGACTCTCTCTATTGTTGGTCAAAAGTGGGTTTTCCCAGCGTAAATATTTGCATTTCTGTTGGAAGTCACATTTAATTTTACGACCTTGAGTTGTATGACTTTCCCAGTTGTATGACGCAAAAAGCTTAACTACACTAATCTATTTACACGTAAATCAATCTTAGTTGTATTAAGCCTCTAATTTACTGACAAAAATGTCATAAGTCCCACGCAGTAGGCCTTTAGTGAACTGTCTCAAGTCTCATTTCAACAGTCTTCAATCAGGGATTATTTTAAGTCTATACTGACCCTTAAGTATTTGTTAAAACCAATGATTTTATTAAAAAGTGCAAGGTGTTTATTTTCGGTAGCAATGGTAAAAAAGGGTTCAAACTGTTTCTTTTAATTTGTTTTTTTTTTTTTTGAAATAATTTGGCCTCAAGGGCAGCAGGGTAAAGTCCTCACCTGCCCAACAGAAGGTTGAGTCATTCTGGGGTAGGTTTCCCCTAGCCAGGGGATGAACGTATGTGTACATTTAATTTTTAAAGTCTTACAGAACTCCAATGTAAATTAGGCATAATATGTGCTTCAACCCATCCTTTTAAATTTTACTTCATCTCTGGTAGGCCATTATTGCACTGTTTTCAATGGTAGGATGATAAATAAAATACGTAATAATTAGTAATGTTCAAGACTACAAAAAAGGTAGTGTCATGAAGTGTCACAATCTATTTTTTAAATAATTTTTTTGTTTTTCTGTATACTAAGGATGAGTCTGTTTTTAAATTTTTTCGGTTCTCGTTACCGGTCTCTCCCATCTGTTCTTGGTTCTCGATACTCGGTTCAAAGGATGAAAATGATTATCTGAATTAATGGCAATTTAAATGAACAACCACAAGAAGAGAGTGAAAATAATTTCACTAAAGATGTAAATTAGCAGGAAAGCTCTGTAAAAAAATTTAAGATTGTCTCCATAATCTTATTAGCCAATATCTGTTCGTTTTTAATGTGACATCTGTTTTATTGCATGCATTAGTCTAATGGTGACTTTTGACTTATTTATGATTTCTTTTGTCTGTAGGGATCTGCCGAACTCACCATTTTCACGGGACCATGAATCAAAAATGAAAGGTAATCATCAAAATTGAAATATTTCTTCTTCATGATGATATGATAACCTGTGGTATATTTCAAGGCTGCCACATGAGCCGTTGTAAAATTCATGTAAATTGCCATGGGGAAAATTTACCCTGACGGAACCACTGAACTTTTGACTTTCCCGGCTTCTGTGCAGACCACTACATCATCCAGGTTCCTTAATATCCCAGTTTTACTGTGGTTCACAATGCTAGTTGTTAGGCCTTTGCTGTCCATCAAGGATGGCAACAGGAGGGATTATGGGTTTCCAAGAAGCTACTACCAAAAGGTGAACCCCATTCCAGCGCTAATATTTGCATGGCAGCAGATGTGATTTATTTCAAGTCTGTCACGTGAACGGCAGTGGAATTTGCATTTATTGCCATTAGGTGAAGCTAGTACCTAAGTTTTTCCTAAGGCAGTTTACATGAATGTGATAACTCTTGTACATGTATTTTAGTTCAGGAATTCATTACACAGTCATAAATCAATATTTTCACTTTCAGTGTCTATTATTAACTGTTTATTGTTATTAGTGTTGGTAACAAAGAGACCGGAGCTTCTTGTGGCGAACCCAACTATCAATTTGAGAAAATGCATGTTACAAAAATAACTTTTTGATGATTTCCAAGTGCACTTTTGAGTCTTGTTATTATTAAAAAATTAATATGTATGGTAAACTTCTAATTACTTTTATGATAAGATTATGTATTTAGCCATTTTTAAGACTTAGGGTGAATAGTTTTTTCATTATGGAAGCCAATAATTGCTCTTTTTCTAAGATGGTAGAAATTTTTCCTTTTCAATTTTTTATATGACTTTCATATGCTTTATTGTAATGCCAAATCTTTTGCTTCATCAAACAGCTGATGAGGAAGAAGACCAGCAAAGGATGAGGGGTCACATGACTGCCTTGGAAGCACCTCTTTATCAGTCATTTCGAGTCCTGGTACTGGGGAGGATGCGGGTTAGAACTGAAGTTCATCTTGGTAATTATCTTCCATTATTTGTATTAATAAATGCTCTAGCAATATTTATGTTTCACAGTTGTTCTCATTGCATTATGCTCTGTTTTCTGCAAGAGTAGATTAACCCCTTCCTCTTGGATTTATTTTCTGAATATCATGCTCCTATCCTCTATTTATTTTTCCTGTGGTTCTATTTAAATGGAATGGTAGGTAATGAATTTAATATTTTGTAGCTTGTAATCAGTGTAATAAAAAGTGATTATTATTTCATATGATGAAGTATCTTTTTAAATACATCGAGAACACAACTATCGCTACTCGTATAAAATCATTTTATTACTACCAATGCGTCATATTTCATGAATCATGAAACTATATGTACAATATAGATATTTTAACATTGTTAAACTTTCAAAAATTTATAGTGTCCCCCTTAATTGTGCTATAATTCTCAAAATCTGAAGATGAGTTACTCTCTTCTTTGCACGATTTCGTATCCGAAGTTCATGACGAGCTAGACTCATCATTCCAGGGCAGGTTAGTTATGCAGGGGTTAAGGTCACTGTTTTGATTAATTATTTACTGTGGCACAGTGATAGTGTATGCAACACCTCTCGGCAATGTTGTGTGAAAGTGAAGGAAAAAGTAATGGAATAAGGGATGGCGGAATGACTAAATGTTTCAGAAAAAAATGTGTTGAGTGATCTCTTTTTTGGTCCCTGAAAAGCTGGAGCTACAACTCTGAGGAGTGGAAAAAATGATCCTGCAATTCAGGCTTTTTATCATCTTTTTCAGTGAGTTTGTAATTTGGGTATCAGGTTGATGTAGTGGCTATGGTGTTGGCTTCCCACCTTGTGGATCTGGGTTCAAATCCCAGTGATTTTTCATAGATTACCCAATTTATACTCAAGTACTTAGTGGAGGGATGCACATCCATCCAAAGTGGTGTGTTCTAATATCGCTTTACTGAACGAAACTTTCTGTCATAAATCAGGTCTCTCTGAATGAGTTTATGAGCCAAAATTCCAGTGAAGTCGTAGACTCATGAAAAGTGGGCGGAAATTTATCCAATTTTTCATTTTAAAGTAATGAAGAAGCGGATGATCGAGGAACTATTTTTCAGTGTCGCAATATTTCCCTTCTATCTACCAAATAATTTGAAATAACTGCCGGTGTGGATCGCTGGGTGAATGACCCCATTATGGTAGTAGGATTGTGTAGTTTTTCATTTGTAGGTGTTGTTTAGTTGACACTTTTAGGGTAGTGGAGCAGTGGCTATCCAGGAATTTTGTTCAGGGGGGGTCCAAAAGCAGGGGGGGAAATTTTCGAAAAACAGGGTACTAAGTATAGGGTTTTAAACTAATTTGAACACTTTTCATAATCGAAAAACTTCATTTGTTAAAGAAATATTTGGTAAATTCATAATTTTTCAATATTTTGTTTTCTTTTACGAAAGAAAATAATTGTGATTTTATATTTCAGGGGGAGTTCGGACCCCTCCCCTGGCTACGCCACTGTAGTGGGGCCAGTTCCCTTTCCTGGTACACCTCATATTTGATTGATTCTTTGTTTGGGGTGTCTGAATGCTTCATCTGGGCTCAGTAAGAAGTGAAGCTCAATACCCACTTGGCCACGATCATATTCTCCTAATCTTGCTGTGATGTGATCCATATTCCATTCTGTAAAGTGAATTATTGGTATCATAGAAGCAGCAATTATTTTTGGGTTGTCAGTGGCTTGTTACGATTTCATTTGTACTGATAAATATTCAATATTAGACTGTTTTGAAAACTTATCCCCAGTTGTTTACTTGCCAATCAAGTGGAGTACTTACTATTTTTACACTTACTTTAAAAAAAAAGTTATAGAAATTATCATAATATTAAAATTTTTCTTTTATTATTTGAGTATTTTTCACCTCAAAGTTCAATTTTTTACCCCTAATTGTAGTAGAATGTATTTTGACTTAAAAACTTATTTACCTCTTAATTCTTTCAGGCATTTCAGGGGAAAAAATTGAAGTGGATCCGATTGGTCAACAAAGACTGGGGTCCAGATTTTGGTCACTTCGTCGTTCTCGAATGTCTTCCTCAAGTTCTCCCTCCTCATCCTCAGTTCCCTCTGCCACAACCTCTTCTACCTCTGCTTCAATCTGCCATGTTGCCACAGCCATTGCTGCATGTGACTTGACTGATAAGCACAGCCGATACTCAACGTTTCGCCTTGTGCTGAAAGTTGATGGACCACCTGTACCTCGCTTCAAACGATATGACTTTGAAGCTGATCATGAAACAGCTGAACAGGTAAGGTAGTTCATTTGTTTTTAATTGTCATATCACTTTGAATTAAAAGGGAAGTTAAACTGAACTCCTTGGCTAACATATTTACATTTTTTGTTCTTTTCTCTAAGTGTTTCAAAATCATGACTGGCATTTATTTTATCAATTTACTAGTTTAACTCATGAATAAGTTTTTATGCAGGACAAATGTTGAAAAGAAAGAAAAAAACTTGGTAAATTTTCATGTATAAAACCTTACTCTACTAGTGGCAGATCCAGGATAGGGATGGGTCAACAGTAGTGAGGGTCTGAACAAAATTACCACTCTATCTAGTGTAAATTGGATACCCAAGGGGGGGGAGGCTATAGCCCCCCTATAGATCCGCCTCTGCTCTACTGGTATCATCACTGTGTGACATCATCTGGTACAAATACAGAAATGCACGACGCTACCCTCAATCAATGGAGGTGGAAGGACAGTGCAAAAGGAGTTTAAGTTAAGGATAAAGGATATCATTTTAATAATAACTTCCGTAGCGAATCTTAAAGGAAACCTTCAGAGGTTGACAGATACTTTTGGTTGCTAAGAGGACCCCACTTGATGGTACTACATCCCCTGCATAACCTGTGAATGAACCGAATGCATCAAGAACCTTACTGCAAAATTTTGCTCTGATTGCTTCTTATGATTTTAAGTGAATGAGTTACGGGAAAGGAGACAAATACTACTCCATTTTTTTACTTGAATATTATTGTGAGGTTTTTCTTGACTACTCAGGTAATGAGTTTTTTATTTATGTAGGGCCAGTCAATCAAATTATCTATGCACATATTGACGATGTTTTTCTCATTGATATGACCATTCAAAGGACGGAAATAAAATTTAATTTCTAAATTTCAACTCTTGATTTTTTCTTGTTTGAATATAAAGAATCATCATGTCAAAGAATGAAATATTGCTATAAAGTGTTTTTATAATATTTGTTCAATTTACAATCGACAAAAAAATCATGATTATTTTTTTTGTGTACTTACACTTTTACATATTGGCTCCAGTGGTGGCAGAGTAAATCCCTCCCCTGCTAACTTGTTGTGGTGGGTTTGAGTCCTGCCTGAGTGGGCTTTTCACCACTGGATATGACTAACGTAATTTTTTGCTGGTCTGGTCCCTGGAAAACCTAAGTAAAGGCTACACCTTCTTGTATTCTTGGGGGAAAATGGGCTACAGACGGAATTGTCAAAGCGAATGAATAAAATATCTTAATCTGAAGCCCTAATGGTGCTCACATTACAGAGCAAATTGTGAGCTGAAGGTGTAATGGCAATTTATTTGACATATACCTCCATAAAAAAATATATATACACATTTGTATAGTATACATGGTTAGTAATATGAATAGACATATTGTAGCCATGTATGTTGCTTCGAGCAATCCACCCAGTGAAATATATTCACAACCTGTTACCTCTGTATGTGTAGATCAACACGTTAATACACATACTTGTATGTTTAAACAAATGTGTCAAATTTAAAATTAAATTTTAATTGAAGTGGAGAAAATATGGATCTTTATGAATGCTGCAAGACGAAGTAACTCCTCCGTCTTTCCTGTTTGATAGTACTTGTTTATGTAATCCATGATTTTTTGTTACAGGTTGTTAGAAAAGTAAATCACATTTTGGAGCTTCACTCGAGCTCTGCACGCAAGGAATATCATGCCTTAAGAGAGAAGAAAGCTCAGAAAAGGCGAACCTCTACATTTCATCTTGGACCTCGATGAGCATTTTAAGATTCATGTGATGAATCTTTTTCTGATAAGGCATTTGCTGTCAAGAAACTAGTTGAAAAGTACTATAATTCATGATTAATTGATAAAAAGAAATTTGTGGAATATTTAGCATCAATATTTTCAGTCCAGAAATATTGTCACTGCCATCATATTCACTGCCTTCATTATGAAATTGAGCAATAGGACATTGCCTTTTTTTCCCATAATGCATTGGGAATCTGTTGAAGGACAACTAAGAGGTGAAAAACGAACTTCTGTGAGTGCATTTACATAAGGGCAAAGGGTTGTTACATCTTGAGTTTTTATTTTCACAATTATCAGCTGAGTGCATCTTATATTTATCCATTCTGGTGCTGTTCACCAAATATGATGCTCAGCTTAAATTTTCTAGTCGTTAATTTTCAGCTGTATCTTAAAGCATATAAGTTGTGAAGCCACGAGTACTAAAATATTTGTAGTACTAAGTTTTAACAGGTACTGCACTGCTTAAAAGTTTATAAAAATTAAATATCTGTGACTGAGGAATGCTCGTGATCCATCCCTGTTTTTCTTGTTGCAATATGTGAAAGGTTGTAATCATGGGAATGATTATCAAATAGACTTTCTGGAAGAAGTCTTAAAGATGATTTTTCCCTGGCAATGTTGTTCATGATCTCTTGAAGTTCATATACTTGTTAAACAAAGAAATTGGAAAAATCTTTGGAGAGACTGAACTGAATACTGAACGACTATATTTCTTTTGATTGTGAATTCCTTGCAGATGCTAAGGGTAGCCAGCCTTGTATACCAAAAATTGATCTCAATACTCAAGAATGCAGTTTTATATTATAATGTTGCACTAAGCTCTGCGTCAAGAAATGTATTTTACAAAAATAAATATACTTTATAACCATAAATAAAATTATTGCATCCATATTTTTAGACATGGTTTATAAAAATGAACTAGAATAGTCTTGACATATTTAATAACTATTCCAGTTTTATTTTATAACAATATAGAAGTATTATTGGGTTGACAAGATAGCTGAGTAATCTTCGAAAAAAATAGGATTTCATTTCCCAAATGGTTTCTTACTACGAGAAACAAATGTCACACAGGTTGATTCACAGAATACTGTACAATGGTGCCTTTTGCAGCCTCAAGATCTTCACAAACCAAATCCAGCATCAATCCACCCAATGTGGCGTTATATCTTTTCAATGCCTCCAAAGTGTTATTCTTTATCGTTAGTCTATGATATTTTTTTGCAATTTTGGAGAAATTCGGAAGATTTCTCAGGTATTTCTTATCGTCATCTTCTAAGAACGGAAGACATTCCTTCTCAGTCATTGCACGTCGTTTTTGGCGGTGGTAATTGATTTCTCTGTCAAGAAAAATAATGACATAAGAAAATCAAAACATATTACTTAAACAAAATGTTTACAATTTTTAGTAGCATACGAAATAAAATGAAGAGTTGTATGATGATAGAATTACAAACTGAATGAATGACTGAATTCATAATATGTGAGAGAAATTTTGCCTTACAGAGAAGTATTACATGGAAATCATTTCCTCAAAAAAAAAAAAAAAAGGACTTAAATAATGCTAGGAAACACTCAGGCAGCCAAATCTCCCATAATGCACGCCTAAATCTTTTTAGCAATCTCATAATGTTTGACAAATGATGCCATCACAACACAAGCTTATTTAGATGGCTTCAGAGGTAGTACATATATGGACATAGACAGTTGTAAAATTTCAATGAAAATGACAAGAAGGCATTAACAGAATACATGTTTGTTGATGGGACAGAAGATTATTATTGCTATTATCATGAAAGATTTAATCAAAAACAAATATTTACTAACATAATATCTATTGCCATTAGTATTAATTAGATACATTCCTGGCAAGTTATCTGGTTAAATTAGCAAGTGCATATGGACTTGCAACCAACCTGGGCTTTCGTGTAACGGTAAACCAAAAATAATACAGTACAAGGGAGGACTCTTTCATTCACAAGTCAGACATAATAAAGAATTTAGTTGAATTAAGACACACTTCACAAGGAATAACCCCAATGCAATGGTGGGAATTATATAACTCATGATTCAATAAGTGCACAATTACTCTAGTATATCTACTAGGAAAAAGGGCTCAATTGCCTTTTGAAAAAATAGAAAATAGAAGGAGTGGTTTTCACCACATAAATGTGATATAAAGAGTATACACTGTTAGCTAGCAAGTCACAGACTAAACTTTCAGGGATTCAGTTGGTGTGGTGGCTGGAGTGTTGACCTTTCACCCTGAGTGCTTGGGTTTAACCCATTTATGCAGAAGATTTGAAAAATGTGAATTTTACCCTGATTTTTACATATTATCGATAAAAATATGCATGAAAATAATATCCTAAAGAAAAATCAATGATTCTCTTGCCAATAGTAGTAGTTTCCTTCATCAAAGAAAACAAAAGGCAATAATTGCGATTCGTTACCCACCATTAGTGTATTCATAATATACAAATTATTTCGTTTTATAAATGCCGGTTTAGACGAATGGCAATGGTCCATTTTTATCCTCATTTGAAAAGGGCCAGATTGGCGCCCATGCGATGCCACTCCACGTGACGTCACAGGGACCTAGTTTCTATACGAGAAGATAGGAGTTATACATCGTCTGAGGTTACCAATGCATGCATGAGGCGCAGAGCTCAGGGAAACATGTCTTAATAATCACTTATTAAAACTGGCTAAGGTCGGAAAGTTTTCCTCGTTTGATAAGGTATTAATAATCCTTATTTAAGCCAAGCGCTACCAGCCAGCAGGGTACTAGGCTACCCGCTGGCAGCCTGCGACGTATCAGCACTAAGCCCCGCCTCAAGGTCACCTCACCGGGCGGAGGGGGAACCAGAAATACGACGTACGGAGAGATTTCCCATCATTCCTACTTACGCGTCGCGTTTTCGCGCGCTTGAAAATTTTCACTTTTCATTTAATCGCAAAAAATAGATATTGTCATTTAAAAATCTAAAAGTGTGAAATTCGTACTCCAGGAGTAATAATCTTTCGATTTAGGCAATAAAAAAATAATAGAAAACCACCCGTTCATTAACTACGAGATGTTCCAAAAATGGAACACTAGGCAAATCCACTACCATGACGTACTCAATGATAACAAGCAAATCGTTTGATTCAGACATTTATTAACCCACTGTTAAGAGTGATATCCAGATGAACACTTAACATGCAAGGATGCATTGCATATTTTTAGGTAATTTGATAAGTGGTATTTTTGAGACATTGGACACAGTGATTTTCCTTTCCTTACTTTACAATCGTATGATTCATGCCATCATGACATAAGTCAAGGTTACACTTCATAGATTATCTCCCTTTCCTACAAGCCTCAGCAGTATTACCATATGTCTCTATATAGTGACAGGTCACATGGCAAAGTAATTAAAAAAGATATATTGTTTTCACATTGTTTATTTTATCCAATTGCTAGAGTTCCGTGAATTTCGCGAGATGCAATGTCGTAAAATCGGAAAATTAACCCGTCAGCGCCCAAAGTTTTTTTTGTAAATTCACACATATTTCACTTTTAAAAAATATGATGCATATGAGCTCAACACAATGAACACAATTCAAGCTGACTGAATAATAGAGGAAACCTTCTACTAAGTATGTCAACCGAAATGTACACTAAAATTCACATACTAATTGCATTGCACGAGTATTGGCTCAGCACTGCACTGGGTGCCATTTGGCACCTGTGGGCATTGACGGGAATTCGCGTTTTTTGCGATTTAAGGTGGATTAGCGAAAAAATCAAATCTAATGAGTCATAATCTATTAAAGCCTAAGCCTTCATTGTTTAACGCTGCCGACGTTCATTTGCTCTATCTCATTACGATTCCAAGGTCAATTGGCTTGTTTAGTCTCGCACATAACACATCCACGTAATATCGCGCACTGTAGTGAATTCTCCGACAGAATTTGCCGTTAAATTTATCACAGCCTCTCTCTTCGATTCCCATGTATCAATCCTGAAATATTTAGAATGGGGCGCTTTCACACCAGAAGAATTAGATATTATGAATTAAAAATGTGCGGAAAGAAATTTAACGCGGCCGCGGAAGAGCGGAAATACAAGCTAACGCGCCCGGTACGCGTCAAAGCCGAGCAGTAATTCTGGTGACTCACCGCGACGCATTATTGGATAACTTGTTGCAGGAAAACCTTGAGTGTGGGTTTAATGTAACAATTTCGTTGACTTAAACACGGCCGCTGGCTGGGACCTGGTCGCCGTTCACGGCACAGCCCACAGCGTGGCAGAGAGTCGTCTCGTCTGAAAGCGGCCTGAATTTCACGGCGTCTTGACGTGAACGGCGGCCGGCGAAAAGTCGTTTCGTCAGAAATCGGCCTCAATGTAGCACTGCCTGTATTTCACGCCGTAGACGGCGCACCGCCGGGCCAGATTGAAATAGGCGCCGTTGTGACCACGGCAGCCGTCAACTGCGCGATTAGATTCGTTTAATGATATCCATATACAGGTATGGTTATTTGAAAGCAGGAAGTGTTAGCAGTTGGAGGAAGGGAAGGAAGGAACAGAAAGGATAGGGGGGAGGGGATTCTCCTTATTAGCAGACGGATTGTCGGATATTCGGCTCTCCACTGAGCTACAATGCAAATAAAATCATTTCGAAATTGGCCAAATCTAATATCTAATTCTTCAGGCGTCTCATTCTAGATGTTTCAGGATCGATAAATGGGTAATAATTTTTCAAGTTCCTTTGATTCCGATTATGTTTTGTTATGTGCGCTTCTTTCCCTGCCTTTCCTGACCAATTGGCAACAGCTGTAATCAAAACTAAGCGATTTTGTTGTATCTAGCTGCTGTCCTACCTTCCCTCAACACCTTGGTGAGGGGTATCGAAAGGGAAACCATGACATAAAACATTTCGGCCAATTCAGTACTATGGTTATACCGTAGCTACCCAGCACTCAATTTGAAAACACCACCGTGATAGGTTGTGTTTTGGGGTTGGACTTTTTTATCGTAGTTCCAGCTTTAAACATCAAACTAAGGATAGGAATTTTAAATGCCAAAAGCTAGTGATACTGTTCATACTAGGGCAAGTGTATTCAGCTGATAACAATTTTATGTGAAAATCAGAGTACTACTGTGCAAAGTTTGCGATAAACAATTTTAATTTGAAAGATGTGACAATTTGTTAAAGCACATCAGTTGCACACGTAAATGTGCAAAAGAAAGGGGACCCGCAAAATGACAGCTATCATTTGAACACACAGTCACTCAGTCAAAGAAAGAAAAGGAGGAGCTTGTTGTTGCTACTACATTTTTACTAGGATTTAGTATTACTAGCATTTAGTAGCACTAGCACTAGATATTTCCTAGAATTTTCAAAGGCTTTATTTAGTGTAGAGAAAGTTGACAATGCAAAAATTCTGGAATGGCTCTCGAAGTATGCGCACATAAGGTAGTGGGGATTTGCCGTTTGCAGATCGTACTCGCCAAGACTACATACTTGAACCATTCATATGCCTTGAACCAATATAACTTGAACCATTTCTTTCATGTAGTTTCATCAGAAATATTGTAGTCAAAATTGTGTTAAATGTTACGTAAAATGCTTAATAAATGTATAAGTAGTCATGAAACGTGTACCATAAAATAATAAAACGCCTATAAACCTAGGAAAAATGAAGCATTATAATAACACCACCAAGATTTTCTATAACACCGAAATCACATGGTTTTAAAACGAATTTTAGCAAAAAATAAAACCACTCTCTTTCACGGACCTCTAGCAATTGCCAAGCATTTTGTAAAGCCAGCTCAAAGCAGAATAACAGAGGGCTCAAGTACCATTTCTTTCCACAGATTGATGCTCGATACTTGCCAATGTTTTCATCAGCTCAGTCCACTCCTCCCACGTAGTGATTTAAGACCTTGATTAAACTTGGCTGAGTAACTTGTTTCTTTTTTCCTGCTTTTGAGAATACATAACAACTGACCTGTTGGAAAGGATTGATGCCGACACCAGACGATGTAAGAGTCACAACACTGTTATCATTCCATCTGCAAACAATATTGCCTTTTCAATCGATTCGGTAATCAAATGTGCCCCTATCTTTCTTCTTTAGGGTATAATCAGATAGTGAAGGAGGTTTGTCTAAACAATCTTTTCTCGCTGTGCCTGTTGTTTGATGGCCCATAGAATGAATTTTATCAAGGAGTGCAATGCTTGTGAAAAAGTTGTGGAAGACAAAATGGGAATTACCTGGATGCTCCCTTGTGAGTGCCTCAGTAAATTGCAAAATCATTGAAGCACCTACACCATATTCTCGGTATCGAGTGCTCAGGTTTTTTCCTCTATAAGGCAGAAACCAGCAAATGTTCAGTTGCTCTATGAGAGGTCGCAGCTTGGGAAACTTGTCCATATGGTTCAAGTTATAGTTGTCAGCAACGTGCAAAATTGTAAATATTGTTTCAAATCGGTCATGTCTCTTTGCATTACGTTTCTGTTCCAGTTAATATTTTTTCGCTTACTCAGATATTAATATTGAAAATAATACAAAATATAAGGGCTTCCGAGCCTCTATCGTCGGATACTTTGCTTTATATGTATTGAAAATAACCAACACGTACCACAAACGAAGCTCTCACAACTGCTCGGAACTCATAAATACAATCATAACAATATACAACGTGGAGCAATTATACGACATAACTAAACTAAACCCAGAGAAATAGGTATTACGCAACAGTAACTTGAGTATTTGTGAGCAGAAGGCACCAAACCTGTAGCTCACAATCACCTCAACTTGAAACAGGACGGAGTCTTGGGCAGTATAGTAATACTATGTCTTACTTGCTTGTCACTTCGTAGTCTTGCTTCCTCTTTTTCATGATATCTGACCAATCTTTTCTCTCTCTTCTTAATTCGTCTATGTACCTGTAAAGACGATATTTTATCAGCTACTTATGAGAAATAAGCAGGCAGCTTGAGAAACCACAACACCACACACATTACCGACCTTTTAAGGAGTTCCTCCTCACACGGTTGACTATCTGAGCCAGAGCAGATAGATTTATTGGCTGAAAGCAATATGATTAATTATGAAAGCTATATATACGCTCGTAGAGGGATTCACAAAAAAAAACGAATTTTCCAACGACATCAGTGTACCTTCTTTCATCTCTGACAGGCTTTTCCTAACTTCAGCAAAAATGCTCGATCTTCTTCTATTCCTCCTTTCGATCATTGACACGTTTTCCGTAACTTCATCATCAATATTTTCGTCCAAGCCTTTGGTTAATCTGTCTAATTCCTCTTCCATCGTTTACCAACGGAAATTTCAGTTATTCTGTGCTTAATTTACCTCCTCCCACTTTTCCCACCTTTTCTTTTGTGAATCCCGAACTTTGATTGGTCACCTCATAAATCGGTTGTGAATTGTTTTGAGTTCATCTTCACCGTTTTGCCGGTAGGTGGTATTCGTTGCACCGGGAGTTGTTTACAGGGAAATGGTGAGAATCGGTGAATCTGCGGAATGTGAGTTAGATTTTCGTGCTTGTTGATTTGCAAGAAGTGTAGATATTACTATAGTTTTGCTCACATTTCCATCGTCTATTTGCTCAAGAAATGAGCAGAAAAAGTGAGGATGATGGTGATGGAGGAACAGAAGCCGTCGATTATGAATATGATAAATATGGTGAGTGAATTCCCAACAAAGATTCTCTTTTCATTAAAATATAATGGAAGATTGTATGGCGATTCCGTGAAAAAGTAGATTTAATATCCAAAATTATGTTTGCGTCTTCTGTCAAAGTAATCTTCATTTTCATCATGCAGGTACCTTAAGCCTTTTTTGATAATTAATACTTTGGCGATGCGACGTATTGAATGACATGACATCATCGAGACATTATTGTTTGTTTCCGTAGATCCATCGTATTTATCATAAGTCATGTTATTTAACGTTTTACCTCTGATGTTTATTTTATTCCTTATCATGTGTTTTCGAACTTACCTTGCTTCGTGGTTTTGATTGGTCGTGGGGGCGTGGTTTGTCTGGCGCGGAGCTTTAGTCCTTCAAACATGATATCATTGAGTCTGCTCATTCGAGCACTGTGAAGAGTTTGTGTGTTAAGCGTGCAGCAACATTTCAGCTTGAGGACAAGTGCTTACTAACGTGATGGCTAAGCGTTCCCGGACGAGGGATACTAGTGATGTAGATCGTAAGTAGAAAAAAATCAGCCTTATTGTTGCTTTGAGATTTATTCCTCTTTTATAGTTCCCACTTCGCAATTGACTATTGAACGTGTGGGATCAAGTACAATTTTTTCTAGTGGATGGAGTTCGGATGATTGCGAAGGCAATGATAATCATGTATTATTTTTTATGGATATATATTTTTATTGGAGGATGTTGAACGATATTCCTTTTTGGCAGAACTACGTTAGATGATAAGAAATCTATACTTGCCAAATTTATATTTTTTAAGTGCTATAATATTTATGTTAATGGAGCTAATGCGTCATGTTTATTTTATGCCATCTAGGATTTTTAAGACGTTTTTTAAACTACCATTTTCTGGTTTTTGTTTTTCGTCACTTTTTAACATTTATTGTTTATATGTACCAATGAATTAGGTTTTCTGCGGTACTATCTTTAAAATTCATGCAGTATTTTTTTGTATTTTCCTCCGCTTTTGTGGCGTGAACGGAGGCATAGTGGAGCGGTTACCTTTGTAAATTAACCTACGATTGCGTGAATTCTTGCTTTTGTGATCACGCCTTTGGCACCATAAACATTTCTTTGGTTTTCCTTATGATCGCAACTCGATTTGTATATCAGTATATAATGTGAGGGAGGGGGTTCCTCGCGTCTTGAGCGTGCTATGATTGACTATGATAGGCCAAAAAAAACTTAGACACAAATAAAAGAGAACTCACACGTAAGGTTTCAAATTTTCGAGACTGAGGAGGAGGACAGAGGATGACCAGAGGTTGAGGAGATTAGGATAAGAAAGTGGTAGGGAGAGGAAGGGGGATGGGAAAGAGGAGAGGGCTATAAAAATTAGTGGGCCCTTGGTGTAGCCATATGCAAGACTGCTCTAGAGTTTTTAATTCTAGCGGTGAGGCGGAGGGTGGGAGAGAGGCAAGTATTCCTATGTGGAAGCAATCATCAAATTCTAAATTGTGGGAAAAGGCGTGGGTAGGGACAGGAAGCGAAGCAGATTCGGAAGTAGGTTTACAAGAAGCTCGATGGCTGTTAATCCGGAGGTTGAGTGAGGTGGTGGTTAAACCAATGTAGAAGGCGGGGCAGGAATTGTTTAAAAGGATATAAATTACATTACTAGTAGTACAGGTGGGGGACGGAGTGGAAGGAGGCGGAAAAGTAAGAAAATTGTTAGGAAGTGACTGGGTAATGAGGATCGCACACGTTTTGCACCGGGGTCGTTGGCAAGGGATAGGTAAAGAGCTAGTTCGGGTGGTGAACCTTGAGAGTGGTTTAGTCGTTTTAAGAATGGAAGACAGATTTGGCGGCCGACGGAAGGATAAGGATGGACAGCTAGAGAAGATTCCAGTAGTGACGTTGTTAGAAAGAATCGGAAAAAGGCTTTTGATGATTCTGTTCAAAGCCTGCACGCCCGGGAAGTATGTGGTGGAAAGGGAGAGATATGTGGGTTGTTTCTTGGTATGAATTTGTAAGTATTGTGCAGGATTTTCTTACGTAGAAGGTTCTCAGGATATCCTCTACGAAGAAGGGAGTGGTGAAGATTATTAAGAAAAATGTCCAAGGATTCGGGATTATTGCAAATTCTGTGGCCTCTTACTGAGAGAGTAAGGAAGGGATTGTTTAGTATGTGAGGGGTGACAGCTGTTGAAGTGAAGATATTGTTGTTTGTTAGTAGGTTTAATGTGGACTGAAGTGATGAAATTTTTATTTTCTAGGGAAATGGTAACGTCGAGAAATGTTATTCGGGAGGGGGAGTGGTTAGAAGTAAAGGATAGTTCGGAGAATTCATTGAGTGCCGAAATGAAAGAGCTCAGTGAGTCTTCTCCATGAGGCCAGAGAAGGAAAATATCATCTATATAGCGAAGCCAAAGTGAAGGTTGAAGTGGGTAAGATGATAGGAAGGATTCTTCAAGGAAACCAAGAAATAAATTTGCGTATGAAAGGCTAAATCTGCTTCCCATGGCGCAACCTTTGATTTGCAAATAATGTTTATCGTTGAAGGAGAAGGCGTTTTTAGTGAGGCTTAGGCGAGAGAGATCGGCTAAAAAGTCAGTACTGGGTATCTGAGGTGTAGGTCGATTGTCAAGAAAGTATCGAAGGGAGGCAAGGCCTTCTACATGAGGTATAGAGGTGTATAATGAGGTCTCGTCGATGGTGGCCATAATGATGTCTTTATCAACAGGGAGAGAGGTAGAATGGAGGCGATTGAGGAAATCGTATGTATCTTTAATGTAGGATAGAAGGGAGTGTACAAGAGGCTGAAGGTAATGGTCAACGATTTATATATACTACTTCATTCATTCATTCACACGGCGCCTTTAGCGCAAACATACATATAAATTCAGAGATAAGGAAAGAAAGGGACAGGAACATATAAATGGAAAGAGGACGAGGACAACGGTGCTGTGGTAGATGGAAAAAAGCCAGAAATCACAGGGTAAAAATGCGGCCTGAATATATTTTCTTTCCTTACCTGTGAATTTATTTGTATTTAATATATATACATATAGGCTTTTTCCATCTACCACAGCACCATTGTCCTCGTCCTTTTTCTATTCCATGTTCCTATCCCTTTCTTTCCTTACCTCTGAATTTATATGTATGTTTGCGCTTAAGGCGCCGTGTGAATGAATGAAGTAGTATATATATATAAAATTATATATATATCATGTCAGTCAGAAGTTCATGTTTAACTGGATTAAGTTAAACCAAGCTGGTTAGTAGAATTAAAAAAAAGATATTTCTAAGGAGGTATCCTCGCACGAACTCATTCACTTGGGTTTCCCAGTATGCATATCCGCATCTAAAATATCTTTAATACATAGAGGAGGCACAGACAAAGAATTCTGTGTTGGAGGATACTGAGTATTCCCCATGAATCTTCCTTCAGTCTGGTGATTTGCTTTCGCTTTGAATCTCCCATCTCCGCAGTCTTACAATTAGATCTACTTGAAGATGACGTTTGATTGACATTTCAAAAATTAGCCGTTTAACGTAAAAGTAGATTCAAGAACGTTGGAACTGGCGAATACTGGATGATCGGTGTATACTATATGTTGCCTTTTGAAAAATGACAGGATTTATTTTTGCCGAGGAGCACCAGTGGTATATAGGTAGATAAATCGAAGGAATTTTGAGGTGAGATTACACTGATCCGAGTTGCATTGTTTTGAAAAGTATGCGGTTTTTTGTAAGTTGACCCAGCCGTTGAGTAAATATCGCCTACGTTCTTTTTTGTCGACCGACTATCATATTCTCTCATTCGTAATTCAATATGTCATGATCCTCGGACCTCAGCAGTTTCAAATACTTTTGCTAGTGATCGTGTGATGTGAAAATGACTTTTTAAATTTTGCGACTTCGGAACTTAAACTGGACTTGTGACTGATACGTATAACCGTCCCAAAAAGGTTTTGCAAGATTTGCGAATAGTAGACGATGTGAGTGAGGAAAAATATTTCGCCGGGTTGGCTTATTTTGTTCCCGATTGTTTTCTTTTTCGTGATCAAAGGAAGCCTGTTGATCAGTCATCGAAATATTGTACTGAAGGTGAAATGACGCGGCAGATCCCCAGGAAAACGGAACCCCAAAATTTAAAGGGCGCACTTTGCACAATCAATCCCTCTCATCTCCGTGGGCGGTGGCATTCTGGTAGTTCGTTGACGGTGATGCAGGGGCGGTTCACCAAATTTGAGGGGCTCATGACCGGGTTCGGGGAGTACGGAATACTCCTCAGGAGAGAGCGTTGTTTTTACATTAGGGGTCCTATGCTCTACTATTAATACAACTAAAACTTCTTTCGCGTTTGGGACTTGTAGCCATGCATTTGCATGGGCACTTCCTTTACTCGTTTACAAGAACATAAAACCATTAAACTAATATACATAAATAAAAATTGATTACATTTTGGGGTTTGTGAGGGTCGTGCCCCCTGTAAAACCCTAAATACGGCCCTTAATGTTATCCTGACTTTTAGAGGAGAGCTCATATCCACAATCCGACTGCCATAATGGTGTACATACGGTCATGGGTAGGGTGACAAAATAAATACTCTAATGTAGATTCTTTCATGAGCGATAACATTTTATTCATAAGAGTTTTTTGTGATAACTGCATTTTATAAAATTTGATAAAAAATTGTGGGAGGTCATGACCCCTGTGACCGCACCCATGAATCGGCCCCTGGGTGATATATTATGTGCCTTCCATCGAATTGAAATTTTTTCCACTGTTTCCGTAAGGATTTAGGTCTACACGTTTCTATTGACGGAACTCTCCAGTAGTAACACCTGTCCACTTCAGTGTAGCAAAGGTTTCTAACTGGATTTCCTGAAGGAAATATGCCGAATACACACCGTCATATCTTGTAAAGCATCATTTGTCGCCGGTGTTCCTATTTTAATCGATTTTTCCATTTCCAATAATCTATTGTCGTACCGCGTTTAACTTCCTCGGCCTGTCTACTTATTTTTCTATTCATTCTTCGTCTCTGCTCTGATTCACCGTGATCTTTTTCTCAGATTCCGATTGCTCCTACTTTCATGAGCACCTCTCCCACTTATATCACCCCCTCCGTCGTAGGATTATTAGTTCGTATTCATATCTCTTGACAGGGGCAGATACAGAAAAAACTCAAGGGGGGGCGCAACATATCTTGAGTTGTCTTTACTTTTATCGTAATAAAAGCTCACAGTCAAGTCACAGCCAAAGTATAAGAAAATTTTATTTAAAATGATTGTAAACATGTAAAAGATAATGCCACCTTATGATATGAAAAAGTTGCAATTGTGGTTTTGCAATGTTCAGCAATACGGGCGGATCCGCAAGGGGGGGGGGGGGGCGCGCGCCCCCTGCGCCCCCCATCTGTATCCGCCACTGTCTCTTGATGGTTGTATATGCATGTCTGTGCTCTTTCTATGTGTGTCCTAAATAAATAAATTTTGTATTGTACAAGTTGCAAAAATTTAACAATTATAAGTTGTCCAAAAGTCGAAGTCTGCCTCTATTTTTACTACAGCTCGAAATCTGTCCTACGAGATTATCCTCACCCAACGGAGGACGATTACGTTAATGATTCCAGTATTTTTAAGTAGGGGTGTAAGAGGGTCGATTGACAATTTTGTTTGATGATCTGGTTTTCTTGTCGTTCGCTAGAGTTCCTTATTTCCTTTTGGTCGGGATTGGAAGGACATCTGGTTGCTTGCCTTTATTATGGTTGGCGATCCTCCAGCAATTCCACGCAACATCCTTATGCCTGCCAAAATTTGCCACGCCCCGTAACGTTTTTCTTTATTTACGTTTTTCTGTTAGAATATTTTCCAAAATTTAGCATTTGGCGAACTCCGGCATCCGGCGTTTAGTCCAGCGACAAAATAGCTCTGTTTACTGATAAAAACGTGGTAACAACTGCTCAAGGTCAGTTAAAGTGTAATTTTTCTAGCGAATGAAATTGCTAGAAAAGAGAATTAATTAATTGGGAAGTGATTAGCTCATCTCGTGATTAAACTTCATAATTATTGTACTTACCGATGTATCGATTATATAGCGTATTTGTCTCCGACGTAAGGGGAACACGTAGTTGGACATTATTACCTATGTTGTTTGGCCATCAATGCCTGTAATGAACGATAAGTGGCCGTAATGATTGTTTAATCTGATAATTAGGCTCAGAATTTTTTCGTGTTGCCTATCGTGGGCTATAATAATAAAATAATTTTAATACATTTCATTGAATTGATTGAAAATTAGATTTTACATCCAAACTGGTGTTAAGTACATCACGTGTTTTATATTAAATAAAGTGGAAACATTGGCAAATTTATCGGCTTATTTGTAGGTCTCAAAAAATACTCTACCCATGATAAAATATTTAAACAAAAATGGCAATTTCCACCCTTTAATGTAGAACTCCTCTACCGACCAAGGTTTCGACTTTCTATGCCATTTTCAAGGTCTTCATAGTGTGTCGAAACCATAGTCGGTAGTAGAACTATACATTAAAGTGTGTAATTACCATTTGTTGTTTATATTTTATGATGGACATATCGCATATTTACCAGGTCAAGTCTGAAACAATTTCATAAGGTATTCTATTTTTAGTTACACAAGAGGTTCCGTGATACGACCTATTCCCAGGCAGGTCACCTGTCTATGCAGGTGAGTAGCTAGCGGAGTCCCGCGGGGCCTGGCCTCTCACGAACCGGCGAAAATTTTCGGGAAATCAAAAATTATGTAAAATATTATCAGAAATCATGCTGAAATTAATTTTCTAGAAGGTTCCATAAAAAATAAGGGGTAGAAACACTTCCTCGAAGTTGGGGTGGTTGGAGTTGTTGGTCCTGCGGTTGTCCTAAAACTTATAGGCCAAGCTTGGCTATGTGTTTGAAGACATAGGAGTATTCACGTGAGGACTTACGAAATTCCGATATTTATGAAGTTTGTCTTCATGATGCTTTCGTCGTCTGCAAATCATTCGTCGTTATTCAAATCGTGGCAAATTCCGGTGAAGTTCATTTCTTTTGAAATTATCACTTTCCAAATTCCCTATGCTTTTGGATTTCAGTTTTTCTGCGATCTCTGAAGGTGTAGCATGTTAATTCAATACTCAAGTACTGATCCAACTAATTTACTCGTATCATCGTAATACCGCTGGGTACTACATTCCCCCACCCCAAGCCCGTTTCAAAACTATGCTCGCTACGCCCTCATCCATAGGCGGATTTAAGGTGGAAGGGGTCAAGAGGCAAGAGCCCCCAAGACGCTTAATTTGTTTTGTTTTGGGCATTACCGAGCCCCAATAATATAAGCCTTGAGCCCAATTCAAGAAGACAGGTTTGCCGATAGTTGGTCATTCGCTAGTCAGCGCTAGAAAGAAAAGTATCGCCCAAGTGGGAATGGGGTTGGTAAACTGTCACTAATACGTATGTAACTCATTAATATTTTCGTATGAATAACTTTCGTATTAAAATAAAGAGCATATTTCGCGCAGTAATTGTTGTATGTTGTTTCCAATGCCAAATATGAGAAGACCGTTTGCCTGTCAGACCCTCGTGCCCCCCCCAGAAAGAAATCCGGGATCTGACCTTGCCCTTATCCCCTCAATAGTTGGCGCCTTCCCCTCAAGAAAATATGTGAATCGCTAACTGCAGGAAGGCATCATGTCCAAGTTGTACGGAAATTCTTTTTTCTTCTTTAAGTTGTTGCTAGACGCAAGACTCAACATTTCCTACTAAAAGGAAACATGTTATAGAAAAATATGCCCGGTGCTATTAACATGACATGTTTCCTTTTGGTAGGAAACGTTTAGTTTTGCACCTAGCAAAAACTTAAATAAAAAAAGATAAATTGTTCAACTTGGACATGATGTCTTTCTGCAGTTAGCGATTCACATAGATTCACCCCTGCTAATATCTTACTTGCTCAATACGTACTCCCGACGCAGAACCAAGGCCCTTTAGTGTTGAGCAAGAGATGAGGCGTGTATGAGTCGTCGATGTGTCTTTTTTGGATGGTTGGAAAGAATACGACGGGTATGACCCATGAGTGAGTAAGCTAGGGATATCCATGGTTGGGAAACGGAAGGAATATGGCATCAAGGTAAAGCGGAGTACGAGCGGCCTCGTTGGTGACAATAGTGTGAGGCAATGAGTACAATCGCCAAAACGCTGTATGCTTTCTCCAACACGCTTATTTCTCTACCATGCAGTGGTGGCTGAAAGGGGGTTAATCATTATTGTGTTGTAGCCCTTATCCAAAAGTATCTCTAATATTGCTCATGTCATTGGTTAAAAATATACTCATATTACAGTGTCACCACTATTCGTGCCTCAATGGCACGGCATGCGTCTTATTCTATTGACCGCGTAATTTATGGGAAAGTTGAGGAGATATTAATATTTTATTTACCCCTCCAATTAAGGTTTTTATTTCACCAGTTCAACGATAAATCTTTAAAAAATAATCGATGAATGCCTTAAGGTTACTTTTTTGCGCAAATCAGACCAGACGCATTATTTCTGAAAAGTATTGCATACTTCAAAGTCGCCGTGTAATGTAATCAACTGCACCTTACCCCACAACCCCAAATATAACAACCTTAATCCGCCCATGCCATTCGTACGTATTTTCACTCCTTGTATAATGTCTACAAAGAAAGCAGTATAACATATTATTAAGCGTTATCGTGCATAGATTATGTCTATGAGGGATCTCTGTAAATTAAAACACAGGTGCTTACCCTTGTAGGATTTCAGGCCTTTAATGCATCATAATATTGCAGCTATTTTCACTAACTCAGATAAGTATGTAGTTGTAGTCCCATGTTAAAGTGTAATATTTTTTATATCCACATCATATATTTAGGCTTAAGTGTTGGGTGTGGTTCCCTGAATTAGCATTTTGAACTTTTCCCTCAGTCTTCAGGAATTTCTCATTACCCAATTGGCTTATCCATTGGAGGTTCGTCTACTTCGATAGCACACTATTTCAAATGCTTCCGCTTTTGACTCCTCTGTCATCATCCATGCCTCAATGCGCTAAAGAAGTACGGTCTTAATTACTTTTTTAAATATTGCGGCGTGAATAATTGGCATGGTTTTCAAATGCAAGGTTTGGTATCACCTAATAGTTCAGTACGTAATTCTTCAGCGTTATGCTCATGGGTTCTACTCTATTTCCTGAGGATGATCTCCCAGAATCCCCGTTGTGTTGAAAGGTTACGCGCTCCTATCCCCCCTAGGTGTCCCGTGGTGAGACGCCCCGAACCGCGTCCTGAATCTTTGTTGATTTGAGTTCTTGCTCCACAGCTGCCTAGATACGAACCTGCCCTTGTATGTTATATTCCTATCCACCCTGTCTATCAGATTCTGGATGGATCCTACGATCTTTTTTGTTCCATAGAAGGGCAATAGCACAAGTCAGTGTATTAATTTATCATCGTGAAAAGCTGTGATGGTCATTTTTGTCGAGTATAGTTAGTGTAGCAGTTATGGTATAGTTTAAATTTATTTTATACTACTTAGTTCGATTTGATTTTCTTGTTCAGAGAATAATTATACTGTTTATTTTTTGGCCCCTGGTGTTTTTATCCTCACATGTAGGGCGTTTGGAATTAATTACCTCTATTCCAAATCGATTTCTCGATGGTTCCTTGTCGAGAAAGCTGGAATAAAATAAGTTGAACTGTATAAGCGTTTTCATGTCCGCATCAATTTTCTTTCTTATCAAGGTTTGATGAGGAGATATTGCTATGTTGTTAGTGGCTGTAAAATTCAATTTATTCTGGTGTTACGTATCAGAAGCTTCATTAGCGTTGGAAAGTAATTAGACGGAGAAATGAATGGCATCTTCAATGAGCTGAGGTTAATGCAAGGGCCATCATAGGTGGGACAAAGTTTATAGATGTTTAGGAAATGATTTTATTGCTTCGACATTCATCCGTTGAAAACTTTCCGCTGATAGTGTAGTCAAGATACACGCTTATTTCTCTATCATGCAGTGGTGGCTGAAAGGGGGTTGATCATTAATGTGTTGTAGCCCTTATCCAAAAGTATCTCTAATATTTCTCATGTCATTGGTTAAAAATATACTCATATTACAGTGTCACCACTATTCGTGCCTTAATGGCAAGGCATTCGTCTTATTCTATTGACCGCGTAATTTATGGGAAAGTTGAGGAGATATTAATATTTTATTTACCCCTCCAATTAAGGTTTTTATTTCACCAGTTCAACGATAAATCTTTAAAAAAAACTCGAGTTTATATGCTGTATGATTTATAACTGCTGAGTTTGCCCCTCGTGTATGCTGGGATACCTCGTACGAGTTTTCCTGGACTAAGTCTTGGTATCCGTTGAGTTGACAAGTTCTGTCGTTTGTTGAGCGATAAATCTGTTGTGGGGAGATAAACACAGCGTTTTCCGTTAAGGGTAACCTTTGCTCCTGAGATACTCATACGCTATGAGCGCTTCAAATCATTAATGTATCCATAGCCCTTATCCAGAAGTATGCTAATATTACTCATGTTATGGGTTCAAAATATGCTCTTATTACAGTATTACTTCTTTTCGTGCCTAACTACATAGAATGTGTGTTATTCTAGTGACCACTAGAATGCCGCAGTGCGAAAGACCGGTAGATGACAGTGAATCTTTGAGGTTGTACATCGAAGTTCGTGACATGTTTTTCACGTAAACACTACGTTAATGATATCAGAGGATACATAATTTTTGCTAGATGTATATTTCCAGCAAAATGTGATGAAGCATAGTTTTGCATTAAACCATTGATTTTACAGCTCCTTAGTATGTGGAACCATACAATTGGATGAATTTTTATGTCTTGGGTCTCCGATATTACTGTTAATAGGTGGAGATGATTTTTCCTTTGTGGAACTTTAAGGCATAAGTGCACTTACACACTCCGTAAAAGGAGGCTGTTGACTCTCTCGCGGTTTCTTCTTAAAATGGTTCAGTTATGTACTACGTGAGATTTGTTTTTTATAAGAAAATTGAAATTGTATTAAAAAAATAAATTTCGGATTACCAATATCGAAATATTTCAACTATCCATTCTAAATATTGATTTAGCCAGCATCACGGACCAGTAGTAGTTTCCTTAACCTTAAATTCATTCTTTCTCCTCGTCTGTTACCGTAAGAAAACTCATCGCTCACTTTAGACCGGTTGATTTTTTTTTCTTTTTTCGTAGCGATTTACTCCCGTAAAACTTACGGTGTCATCTTGAAAATGTCAGGCCATACAGAGAAGATCTTTGTCGACATTAATCTGTTTCAGAAAGTTAATATTTAAGTGAATACTGAGGTACAAATTTCAAACTTGAGATACTGGCAAATGTTGAGGTCTTCTTCTTGTACCCTTAAAATTTTAAGATGATAGCGTACATTTTATAATAATAATTCGTTTTTATTGGGCGAGATTTTGAATAGAAAGTTCCATCTTTTATCTAACCCCTCTTCGTATGCTAAATATTCGCAGAGGCAAGTTACTCTTGAAATTAGATGAAGTCAAATCATAGAGACATGGAAGTATGTTTAAAAAAATATGCCAAGTGAACAGATACCTTTACCGAATGTAAAAAGATGAAAACTAGCGTGGAAAAAGCATAAGGAAATTGACTTTCATCCATATTGTAAAAGACCCACTGCCTGTAAAGGTTTTATAGGAGTATGCGTCACGAAATAACACCGTTCGGGCAGCGGTGATGTCCTAACGTGAAGAAGTTAAAGATCAAAGGCATGACAAAGTTCAGTGCTTTCGCACCTGAAGATCGCCGAACTCAAAGGAGAGCTGTTGGTTAGGAGTTTTTGATGGGAGATTTCGGAGGCCTTGGCAGCCGTGCCAAGTGTCCTTCATTCTTTCGCGTAACAAAACCTGGTATTGGGGGCGGAGGGCGTCATTATATCTCAAGGCCAAGCTCGCTGGAAGTGGCGGACGCTCTCTTTCCTCTTTCGTTTGTGTTGGACCAATGCAGGCGTCTTGGACGCATAGGTCTCCTTCGAGGAGAGCTTACGGAATCGTCCGTGATTGCCATTGTGGTTTCTATCGGGTTCGTTGGTTATGGAGGAAGGGGTCAGACAGCTGAGGCCATCCCAGCCCCTGGGGCTGTGCGTGGGTTGTCCGATGATAGGGAACCTTGATTTTCCTGAATGGGAATCCTCACGATCTCCTTATTCAGTGGCGTAACTATGGGGATAAGGGGATAGAATCCTCCTCCCCCCCCCCCCCCAAAGCCTCAGAGAAATAAAAACACTATTTAAACGATTAGCTAGTTTTGACATATTATAACTGCATCTGCGGAAAGTTAAATTTTGAGTGCCGAAATGGTGTAAAATGTATTTCCGGGCATGTCATTTTTCAAAAATTTCCCCGGACCCGTTGCCTCGGAGGGGGGATCGCCACCCCAGGCTATCTCATCCCCCCCCCCAAAGCATATTCCTAGTTAGTAGTAAAGCATATTACTAGTAGTTACGCCACTGTCCTTATTGTTTTGAGTTTTTGAACGTAGTAGTAAGGTTTGAAAATAAAAATCGTAAATGAGGTCTCGAGTGTTAAAAATCGCGTTCCATGAAATAATAATATGTAATATTTCGCGTGCAGTCGTAAATGCTGATCCCAATCGAGTGGTCTAGTGAATCCTGGATAATCAGGAAGTTATGGAAAATGTACGGCAAATCAAAAGTCAAATCGAATTTCCTCATAATGCTCCGATAACAAATTACCTTTTTCGGTCATAACGTTATATTTGTCTGTGATTCAATTGATATCGTAATATGAAGGACGTACTATGTCTGAACTGCTTCCAGATGAAGTTAATCGAGTTGTATGTGGATTTGCTTCCGTGATATTGCTTTCTATTTTGTGAGGCTAACTGTGATATAGGGTGGCGCTTACCATCTTTTCCGTGTATTAAAGAGAAATATCACTCCCGCTCGACCGGGATTTCGTTGTTGAATGGTTTAAAATTGATTGCATTATTTTTTACGTAATTTATTTAAAACTCATAATTTTCAGAGTCGAAAAAAATACCTTAGTGATTTCTCAGAGATATTTTATATTTGAAACACCTGTAAATGGCGAGTGTCTACTCTCCGTGGCCTGAAAATTTCAAGATAATTACGTTTGTCTTAACTAGTGGAATTTTCAGAATGGGAGAAAATACGACCGGTTGAGGTGGAGAAATGCCCTTTACATGCGCCCGAAGGTATTTTGAGTAAACTTACGTGGATGTACCGCGGCGTGTCGTCGGTGTACCGTGCGTTCTGCTCTTATTATTATTTTTATTATAATTATTATTTAAGCCGTTAATGTAGATCGTTTATTCAAGGAACGTCATTGTGCAGGTTAGAACTGCATTTATCTCTCATTATTCCGTGCAATTGCGCAAATTCACGAAGGAAATTAGAACAGGGGCTATTTTGCCATCTCGCCCCGATGCATTATCACAGGCGTTCCAGCAAATCATCGGTTTACACGATGCGACTCAGACTGCGCCTTCTTACACACGTCAGGTTTTGTAAGTACCGTGTAAAACCCCCGTGTGTCCCGTGTAAAACGGCCTTAAATAACGTTACACCTGTTGGTGGATTTTCATGTAGAATTTTTCCGATCCTTGTCCCCTCCCAACTTAAAGAGTTCCCTCTACGATTCACTTTAAGGCCCACCACCATTCATTATATATAAAATCCTATTCTCAATCTACCCAGTGGCGGATTAAGGAGTGATCCAAGGGTCATGGACCCCCTCCAAATTTTATTAAAAAAATTTAATTTTCATTTGTTTAATTTTTTTACTTGTAAAGGAGTAAAGGGCGTATATATGTAAATGCATGGCCACAAGTCCCAAACGTGAGAGTTTGTGCCGTATTTATATAAGGGCGTAGCACTCCCTACTGTAAAAAACAAGCTCAAAAATAAAAGAAGCCGTCTCTAAGCTATTCCGGGGGGTATTTCATGCTCCCCCGACCCAGGTCATGACCCCCCTCTAAAGTTGATGCTAAAATCCGCCCCTCATCCTACCCCTCCCACGCTTTTAACATCATTCCCTCTAATACTGTTTTCAACAAACCTTCCCCGCTCAAAATCGTTCCATCCAAACCTTGTCTCCTCCGTATCAAATGTTAAGGCTGCCTCTCTTCACCCACCATGTCCAGCACTTTGTATTTCCTCCTTCTCTCAGCCTACTTCACCTTTTCCATTGTTATCCATTCCCATACAAGGGCGTACTCAGGATCAAAACTAGGGGGGGGGGGGCAATCCGTGGTTGTTCAAGTTGTAGGTAAGATTTAAGCATAGAAAAGGTGAATGAAATCAAAATTTTAAGGAAACTGTAACAGCTCTTTATTAGTTTTTAAAATTGCTTGCTCGAAAAAATATTATTTTCCTTAAAGACATTTGCGATTTTTGCTTCTAGGGGGGGCAGCTGCCCCCTCCGGCTCCTCGCTGGATACGCCCATGTATCCATATCTCGAAGGCCTCCTGTCTTTTCTCATTTGTAGTCCTTCGAGACGAGAAAAGATCAATATGAACATTATTTGTATTATTTATTCCTTTGTGGTTCCCGCAGTGGTATTTGCGTCGCATGGCTTGAGGAAAAAGGGATTTTTTTATGTTAAGCTTGATTGTCGAGTCGATGAAATTTAGAGACATCCATCACTGTATGAGTAGTCAATAATTTGCCTACAGTCGTAAATGTCGGGTGGTCTCTCTCTTTTGCATTCTGAGTAATCAGGGAGTTGCATGGAAATTGACCAACTTCCTGTAAATCAAGTTTACTTGAATCCAAATCGCATTTCCTCACGATGCTCCAGTAACATATTTCTGTTTACAGCCATCCCGTCATCTTTGTCTGTGATTCAATAGAGATCATAATATAATGGGTCTAAATGCCTGAACTGCTTCCTGACGAAGGCAGATTATTGGATGCTAGTAAATATTCCATGATTTTAATTTGTCAGCAAGAGATCATAAGATGCTTTGAATTCCACATTAATCGTGAAAGGTAATCTTAAACTCCGTTGAGAGCGGGAGCCTTCCCAGAAAACAGTACTCTACAGCGTTTGGGTGCTTGGAAATTTGTGACAATTTTAAACTTGTTGCGCTCTACAGTCAATTTTTATTTTGCGAGTTAAGAGTTTTTTTTTTTTTTTTTTTTTTTTAATTTTAAAAAATATAAAATATTATCTGAAAATATGATATTGCCATTATATAATTCAATTCAGTTAAATATATCTTCCAATAAAACATTTAAGTTCTCTAAATATTTACATTTGAATGAAGACTACATTATTTTGCATTTTAATGGTCCTGCTAAGCATTAAGCTTATCAGCAGGTTCCATTATTATCTTTACTCTTACAAAACATTTATTAAGTTTTTACACACAGGCAATATACATATACCCCATCATACATATGAGCACTAAGGTATTCCTAAATTCCCTAGCCACATAATAGTATTACATTATGACACTCAAAAACATATCTATGAAAATTATAAGACATCAGTTTTACGATCTCTCCAGTAGGTGCTTTTTTAGTTTACTTTTTAATTCCCTAATAGATTTTATTCTCTTCAAGTTATCTGGTAACTCGTTTATTGCCATTGGGATTTTAGTATTCATTACACCTTTACCATAGTTGTTATTGTATTTCGGTACATAGTAATGAGTAAGATTTCTCATTTCAATGGAGTGGTTGTAATCTTTATGAATCTTTAATGTATTGTTGAAATAATTATTAATTACTAGCACATAAATATACAGGTCAGTAACCTTTAGTGTACCGAGTTCTTAATACAAAGATTTATTATGTTCAGGAGAACCCTTGAGGGATATACCTGCATTCTTATGATTTGTTGTTGATTCAATCCCTGCTTGAATTAATTTGAGAATTTTTTTTTAGTTTTTAACAGAGTGTCCTGATAGTATTGAGCAGTACTTCCCCAAATGGTAATTCCGTAGCGTATTATTGATTCAACCAGCGCGTGATATATCATAACCTTTGTTTTTGTTGAGACTAGGGTATTAATTTGATACATCTGATAATTAATTTTCCTTAGTTAACTGTTCATTTTAACTATGTGTCTATCAAATTTCAAATACTGATCAATGATTATACCTAAGTATTTGTAATGTGAAACTTGTTCCAGAGGAGTGCAGTTACATGTGCTACAAAGGCCCTTTTTATGTAAACATTTATGGTCATGCAAATAGAGTTTAATGGGAGTAATCTTAAATCCTTTATTAATAATTTGCATTACTTTAGTTTTATTTGGGTTTATTGTTAGGTCATGATCGTGAGACCATACAGCTATGTTTTTCAGATCTTCTTGCATGTACTTTACTGCCTGAGAGTAATCTTTATGGTTTGTTATTAGAACCACATCATCTGCATAAAGTTATGCAGAGTTTTGATAGTTGCTGGTTTCTATGTAGAGATTCGGTGTTAATCAATTTGAGGATTAATCGCAAGTATAGAATGCCTAATGAAATCAATGTTTACAGATGAGCGAATTGTATGACCAATGAGAAAACCTTGACTTAAGAGGCACACTTGTAACGTCTTTCTTGAGTTTTGCCCTCATCTGTAAGGTATAATAATATCTCTGGTACATGCTGAGCATAGTAATAATAATTTATAGTAATTGGAGAATTTAAATTCTCGAAGGAACTTCAAAACCCTGAGTGAGATTCTGTGTGCATTCAAAGTCTCTTATTTAAATTTCAGAAGCGGACAATTGACGGTTAGCAAGGCATAGCAATTCCTGATAAGATGTAAATATCTTATTTTCGAGTTGTTTGTGTTTATCATCTATGTCGTTAGCGCCGATGGAAGAACGTTTTTATGCCATTTTCACATCTCCCCATCTAATTTAGCAACCTTTGTCTCTTTCGCGGTATAGATTTCGTCTGGGAGCGGTCCTTGTATCTATGCTCAGCCACCGATCGATATTTCCTAGAGTATTGACCTGGCCAACATTTTCGCGGGTGAGGGAACTTGTACGGCGAATTGAAGCCGATATTCGCGCGTGACTCTTCAAGAGGAAATTGTATTAGGATGTATACACATGATGCTTGTCATGTTAATCGAACCAATTCGCGGAATATTTTTTTTTGCTTGTATAGATAGGCGTATGCAGGGTATTTCAGAAGGAATCTGCAATACTTCAGGATGTGGTTGGGGAGACAATTTTAAGCATTTTTCGTCTTTTAACATGGGATCGCAACTCGTTTGTTACTGAGCTATAAGGACGCAAACATTATTTTAATGCACTTTGCAGTTACTACGACAACGTTTTTTTCTTTGGAATCCAGCCTTTTAGACATTTTAATTAATGCTCTGGATTTTTAAGAGCATTTAATAATTAAGGTTGGACGAAAATATGCGGATATAATTGTCTGAAATAATTAATCTGTGAGCTTGATTAAATGAGAGCTTTGAGCGAGTATCAACAATACGATGGTGCAATCTCACCTATGTTGAGATCAATTGAGAGGGGTATAGATGAAAGGGTGGGGAGAAAAACCGTCGTTGCATTAGCCTGATCTTCACGGAAGGCGCGAAAGGGACTACGGCTTAGCGTCCCATCCAACGGGCATAGTGTTGCACTCAAGTTTTCCTCCACACAATACTGAAGCAGGTATCGGGCAACGTCTGATAAATCTCTGCTACCTCCAGAATTTGAAACTGGGGTGAGAAATCAATACTAGCTACCAGATTATCCTGTACCCCTTTTAAGGCTTCTTTACACGGCAAAATAACGCGTACGAGTTAATGCCTGAATGAATCAACGCATGAATCAACATGAAAATGCACCGTGTAACCACCTAACTTGTGTGAATGCATGGACGGAAAATAAAACCTGTTCCAATTTGGTTCCTGCATTCGTACATGTTCCGTTCCTGTCCGTAAAAATTGTTCATTCAAACAGACATTAACTCGTACGTGTAAACGGGCCTTAAGATACAGGGAAATATTTTATAATACCTACTTCTGCTTTTCTTACCAAAATCTATTTTCTGCTATTATTCATTCGATAAAAAATTGAACTTTTAAAATTTAAACTTTTTAATCGTTTACTGTATTTAATCGTATAAAATTCTGGGATTCCCATACGTCTCACATCTGTATCTAATCATCTTAATCGAGAAAATATATATGAAGGCGCGTTATCTCCTGCAGGTGCGCAACCTTAAGTTTTTGAGCACGAATATTTTGAAAGAAAAATAATAATATGCTTACGGTGTATCGCCGCACTGTGCGTTGCATGATTTCGACGTGTATCGTCCTCTGTTGCGTCTGCTAATCATTTGGAACACGATTGAAGGAACAGAAAATTATTATTAGTGTAAAGATTTTCAAACTAATGCATTATATATTTTCTTGGAAATACTGCGGGTTAAATTTGAATAATCGTGAATTGGTACGTGAAACTTACTGTTTTTAGCATTGTCAGTAGTTTAGGTCAGTAGTCTAAATATGATGTATTAGGACCATTTGTCCTAATACTTCATATTTACTGTTACTTTTCATAATTTAAGCGGTAGCGTGTCGCGGTGTTTTAACCGCCTCTGGAATGAAGATGTCACTGCATCTTGCTTGTAATGTGTACAAGTTACACGGGGGTCCGGATCCCCCCCCCACCCCCGAAATATAAAAACACAATTACTTTCCTTCAGAAAATAAAGAAAAGAAATATTGAAAAATCATGAATTCATGGAAGATTTTTTTGGCAAATGAAGTGTTTTCGGCTTTGAAACGTGTTAAAATTAGTTTAAAACCCTCTACTTATTGTTAGTACCCTCTTTTTCAAAAATGGGCCCCCCTGGTTTTGGACACCCCCCTGAAAAAAATCCCTGGCAACCCCTCTGTCCTAGTGGTGTTTTGGATTTGTTGTAATAAAATTATACCATTTATAACGTGCGTGTATTTCAGATTTATCTGTGACTATATTTCTGTCGGAATTGCATTAGCAAACATGATTGATTTTTGTGTCTAGCTTTGTGTTTATGGATACTACCGTGTAACCTTTAGTATATAATAGGGTCGGAGTTCCTGTTCATCCTCTACCCTCCCCATCTGGGGTGATTTGATTTGCTCCAGGCCATTGGTTTCTTTCCAGGAAAATCATAATCCGCCGCTAACGTCAGACTCGGGAAGTGATATTTCTCTCCCCTCGGGAAATCCGTAAAATCGATTGTTTTGAGACATTCTTAACTGGGAAGTATTTCTTGCTCGTTTTGCGTGTCGGTATTGGTTCGATGACATTGTTCTTTCAATTCCTATAGGTAAAGCTTGGATGCGGTCTGTTTTTTTTTCAGAATCCAAGCATACTCTATTTCATGAAAACCCTAGCAGGAGATTTTTTATTACCTTTCTCTTGAACTAGTGTAATTATATCCAACTTCTTTCAAAATAAAGTGATGCCATTAATTCACCCTTCAATAAATGGTATTCTCCTTGTAAAATTTTTAGATACATTATGAAAATTCAAGTAACACTCGGAACTCGGTTTGTAAGGCCTAGTAGGTTCCTCAGGATCACCGCTTTCGAATATATTTCAGCTTTCAGACCATCTACGTACCTTATAATCAGCAAAATGGCGAAGTATAATTTTGCTTTTATCGCGGTGTATTAATGGTAACAATATTTTCAGTGCATTTAGACTTCGTCATGGATTCAAATCGCATCTCTAAGTTTGATTTTTTAAGGATAACAAAGGAGAAGTTAGAAGTTATTCTCATAAATAACTAAAATAATTTGAAAGATTGTGATTTGCTCTAAAATACAGCATTTTATCTTTTCTTTCTATTGCATTTTTAAATGACTGGGGTTTCTCTGACATCTCCTTCACAATTCTGTTATGTTATTATTTACTATAGGTTGTACGTTATACAATAAGTACCTGGATTTATTACCTGACTAGTTTAATGTTTTTAAATTTTATTTAATTCGAGTATGGATTAGTGTTCTAGAAATATTATCAATATCAATATTTAGATATCATACGTTTAAATTCTGAAATTTCTCCGTTGGACTGGAGCACTTGCACTGAATGATGTGGTGGTTGAGAAAACGGGAAAAGTCACTTCGCTCGCGAGAGCTGTCTAAATGACTGCTGTGGAGCGTTATTGTCGTGTGGGTGTAATTCTGTCGACTCAAGTCATCTGCTCTTTCTTGTTGGGGGCGTTCTGCTAATCAACGGACTGCGTGCGGGTCGAAAGAGGGCGCTGACTCAACCGGTGACCAGCCGCGCCCGTTGGCGTCTTGCGAGACAATTTGCGATCAGTCTGTTGTGTACCATCCTTCTCAGTTATCTCGTGAATATATTTGGATCATTATCACCGCATGAACGTGTTTTTTTGGGGTTGAGTTAATTATGATTTATCACAATAATAAATATATTGATTTTATAAACAATAATTTTGCATGTAAAATTTTCATTTAATATCCGGCAGCTCTATATATCGGTTGAATCCTTGCCCGACAAATTCAGATGATATTTTCGCACGTGCCTAAATGCGTTAAAGACTTTATAATGCTCGATACAATGCACGATACATTGCTCGAAGTCGATGTTAGGGAATGATAATTACAACACAATCAATAGTTCTGTAATAACGTCTTGATTATATTTTCCTTTATTCAAGTAGTGAATGGATGTAGCTCAATGCGATGAGTTATTTTATTAGGGTGTCAAACGTTTAAAATCTTCAATTTAATATAATATGGTAGATAATGAAAAGGTCAAATCCAAAAAAAAATCGTAAGTGAAGAAAGTAAATGCTCCGCAATCGACACCTAGGAGTGGGGGTAATCATTTACATCTATTCCTTATACTGTCCTATGTTTATAAAATAAAAAATACTTAAACTTGAATTGGTTGGGAAACGGTGCTATTCTTTAGAATTATTATTATTTTGAGTTTTATTAAGATATTGTTAAATGTTAGAAAATGGTTGTTATCTTTTAACTCATACTAATTTAATTTTTTTTGCTATATTTCTTTGCGTTGTTGACTTAGTATTGTGACGTGAATCCTTCTCAACTTATCCATTATTTATTGTTATTACCATTTTTCTGAACGTGTATGTTTCCACCCGTGGGAAAACGTCATTCCTGCTCCTCGACTGCGGGGTGTTTTTGTGCACTTGCTCTCGTATCTTTTTCCAAGCCTTCTCTGCGCCTTTTTCGTGTTGTGAAACGGCGTTCTTAGAACGTGGCTATTTCCGCTCAAAACAGATCATTTTCCGAAGGCCGCTTTGCTTAGCCTTTTTTTGTCTCTCCTACGTTTGAGTCGCTCTCGTTCGTTTTAAGGTGGAACCTCTACCACAAGGACCGAAAAAATGCCCTGATATTGTCATAAATTGCAGAGAAATGATGCCTTATTCGATCTGTAAAAAATAATTGGGGGTCATCGGCCATTTAGCGCTGATAACAGGATTTGAAAATCGTAATATTCAGCCTTAAATTACATTACTCTCATGGCGGAATGTTGTCGTCCCTTACTTCAGCATTTTATTTCACAACATTTTCCCCGACAAGGCTTCCTCAAAGAAGACTAAATATGGTAATTAAATACTCTAGGAGCACACTGTATTTCTTCACCTTACAGGTCATATAATGGTCACCTTATAGGCCATATAATGCAGATATTTATGTTTGGAAAGCAATGATGAGTCTTAATTTCGTTCTGTAGCCGCCTTATTGAAACAATCTTGGAAACTATGCTCGAGGAGTAAACACAATCATAGGAATCAATAGGAACAGTGTCGTAATTAGGAATAGGCTTTGGGGGGTATGAAGAGGCCTAGGGTGGGGACAGGCAACGGGTTTCCGGGAAAAAAATTTGAAAAATGACTTGCCTGGAAATACATTTCATATAATTTTTGCACTTAAAATTTAACTTTAAGCAGATAAAATTATTATATGTCAAAACTAGACAAAAGTTTAATTAATTTTTTTACTTCTGTGAGGCTTTGGGGGAAGATCTATCCCCTCACCTCCCCCATAGTTACGCCACTGCATAGGAAGTTTTTTTAAAAATAGAATTTTACATTCATCATTACGTGCTATATATGTACCTATAACCATTGACTGTTGCTCAATTCGCGGTATAATCGCAGTAATTGGGGATGCTGTTTATTGAAGGAAGTTAATCTTCCTATCTTACTGCTGTCCAATTTTGCTTTATTGTCATGATGTTTCAACGCTTTCTCTCTTTATTCCCCTAAACTTTATTTTCCTGTATCTCCGTCTTTTATTCCTCTTGTTCCATCCTCAGGACTGCATGTTGTTTTCCAAGATATTGCGTTGGAGTAATTTGCACAAAACAATGATCAAACAATTCATATGTGCAGTTATTACGTAAAGTTCGTTTTGTAATGCGATCTGATAATTTTTATGGTAGTATATTGCAGGTGTATCTCAAATTCGGTTTTCCCGAGACAGCATATTTTTCATAGTATAATATGGGCATGGAGTAATAAACGGTATTTAATCGATATATATTCAGTGCGGGAGTGAACGGAATGACAATGCGAGAACTCGGGATTAAAATCATCCCTCTTTTAATCCGGATTACCCAACCGCTCTCGTCTTCATGCCCTACTTCGTGAATTCTTAGATTATAAGGTGGAACGTTTTAAAAAAATAAGTATCTCAAGAATTATTTTTGCTGTTACATTGAGGTTAGAATCCGCGGCAGCCAAGGTTAGCATTTATCCGAGGAATGAAAGCTCCCTTGTCTACAGTCATGGTTTAGGAAAGTGAACGCACTAAGAAATTCTTAAACGTGTATTCACACAAACATACACATGTAAAAAGGTTAGTCTTTCCTTCTTTTATCTTGCCTTTCTTTTATATCATGTTTTTGTTTCATTTTTCAAGTGTAGGATGCATGAGTTTTTTGACCCTTGGTATGGAATATATCTATTTAAACATTCATATCAAAATCACGTTAAATTTATGGAACGGTATCGGTGTTTTATTTCCTAATCATTAACCTAATATTAATGCTTGCGTTTCTTGTTCAGAGACTATTTTTAACATCACATTATACATTCTTTTATCCCTGTGCTTGTATTAAAATTGACATTGACTCTGCAGTAGGCATAAATGAAGGCACGAATGAGACTCGGGGTAATCTTCCTATCTTTTATCTGCTTTTGTAAGAATCGTAGTTTGGTATCCGATGTTTCTCCTTCGTTTTATTTTCTTCTTTCAAAAATATTATTTTTGTTACGGCGATTTGTGTTTTACTCATTTCATTTGTTATTTAAATTTATTCATCGCTATAAATAAGAACTTTAATTTTGAAATAGGAGCTGAGGATTTATTCCTTCGCGTTGAGTTTCAACCAGCTCTGGGCTTGGGCGTAATGTCTTCGCAAGTAGTTTGTTTTGAAACAAGTCGTTCACCTTTCCCTTCTTTTGAAATCCTCTGCTCCTGTTGCTCGTAGACGTATGGAGCAAGACATGTGAGTTAGCGCCTTAAAGGCGACAGCCTAGGGTAGAGATATTTTGCGTACTTGTTTCCGATGTTATAGCGGTTATTAATTTCATAAATTGCGTTTTTGGTTAAAATAAACATCTCAGGAAATATTTTTGCAGCTAAATTGGGGTTAAAATTTGTGGTAGCCAAGGTTGACATTTATCCTAGAAACGAAAGCTCCCTATATTCATGGTTTGGGAATGTGAACGCATTCAGACATTCTTCAACGTATATTCTAATTCGTAGAGTTTTGGCTTTGCTCTTTTTATCTTGCTTGAGTTTTATGTGATATTTTAGTTTCATTTTTCAAGTATCGATGTCTTAGTTTCTAATCAGGATCTTAGAGCAGGTGATTAAGGATGTGAAGCAGTAGAATTACGTATGTATTTATGAAATCGGCCGCATTAAAAAATAAAAAATGAATATTTATAAAAAAATTATATAAAAATATTTATAATTATATAATTAAAAAAATAGATTTATAAAAAATAAATTTATAAAATAAATATGGATAATTGAGTGAATAGCTGTGTCTAAGCAATCTTAGAATTTATGTGTACTAATGATATTGTTTCAATGCTGTAGAACTTTATCATTGTTTTATTTCCTAAATTCAAGCATCTCTTTGTTCCTATTGCTAAGGTTTAATATGTTCTTTGTATACGAATGTTCACAAGCTTTCTGTTAAGTAATTGTAAAATTTTAATTCCATTCCTTCGCATAATCTTTCCGTCATTACTTCGTTTAATACTGAGGCAAATCGTGCAGTTAACTCTCTGGATGGAATTCCATTTCTTGTTACTGGAGCGACAAACGCGGAGAACAATGAACGTTGGGATACACTGTAGTGATAGCAACGTTCGGATGTGATCGGTATAATTACATCCCTGTGGAAGTCTGTTAGACGTTGATGACGCATTTACCTAACTTACCTGTTCTCGATTACGGAAATAGTTTGATCTGCTAGAGGGGAATAGGGGAAAAATATCATCGATCACGTTGCGGATATGCATGTCAGTCGTGGAGATTGAAGGTCAAACATCTATCATTCTACCTGATCGTCACTTTATATGTACAACAGGAAAGCGCATAATTTTGATTCGCTGCTGTCTTCCTTCACTTCATGTCATTTATTAGCCTATCATTATTTATCCCATATTGAGGTAATTTTAAAATGTTTATTACATTATCTTCAACTATTTGTGAAACATGGGCCTTTTTGGAATACGTCTAGAGAGCTGTGTATAGAGAAAGTTTTTCTTTATCTTCCTGAGGATCTTCTATTTTTTGTGCGTTTTTATTGCCGAAAACTTAAATGCAAGCTATGAAACATTTTGTAATCACTACGTTATCGGTCAATCGGATAGCGCGGTGGACTAGTGGGTAGAGCGCTTGTATTATGATAGAGTGGTCCCGGGATTTAATCCTGGATGGAGCCGAGGGAAACTCGAGTCAATATCTCCGAAATTCAAGTTGGCCCAGTGAGCGGTACTACCCCCGTATCTGAATGTGTGATATCCTGACACCTGTGGCTTCGTCCGGAGTGAGCGCTATCCTCACCTATTCAATTCAACCTTCGGGTTGAATCACTGCGTTATTTTTAATCATGTTTTGGTGTTAAACTGTGACGATTATTTTGATTTATATTAATTTGTCATTTTTTTAATATTTAAGAAATTTCTCCCAGACGCTGAACAAAAGTAGGGTGTTTGTGATATTCTAGACATGCGTAGATCCTCACTCAAGTCTTCAGTCTTGGCAGCTAAGAACTATTGCTATGTTCTAAATTGTTGAAGCCTTAATCTTGTAGAATGCCGTTTTAAATGAGGAAAAAATAAACAAAATTAGCTTTCTACAACTTAACCTTAAATCGTCGACTTGTTTCGATATACTGTATCCTTTTCAAGACCACCCGCCACAAAGCCCGGAAGTGTGGAGTTGACGGCCATATAAAACTGCGGGAAAAAGGGGAAAATATTGAGTGCCGCGAAGGCACAACAGAATTCGGAGGGAGGTAAACAAACTGAAGAAAACCTGGAAATAAATAAAATATCCAACGCATGATGGAAAAAAATAAGATACAGTATCGAAACTAGTCGACGAATAAACGTAAAGATGTAGAAAGCAAAGTTGGTTCATTTTTCCTAACTTATTGCTATGTTGATTGTAGCTAATACGAAAGGGATGTAAAAATCAGGTTACCCAGGCCTGAATTCGTTGCGAGAAACTTTCTACAGCATCGCGTGAGTAGAAAGCCAGTAGGTGGAGATCCCGGAGAAGGTTTCCGTTTTATTATTCTCGTGTGTCAACACGGCGACGTCACGTTAGGAGGGGAGGGGGGATTCGTCACATAGGAATTGAATCAGGGCGACGCGTCGGGTAGGACGAGGATCGGTCTGCGTTGTGTTAAAGGACACGTCACGCTTGGAATGCCTTGACAACAGGCGTTAAGTGCGTCGTCGTAGGCGGGGAATTCTCTTTAAAGCCACCAGTTTGGACGTCGGAGAACCGTTACTTTTTGGAGTGACATTTTTTTTTAATCCTTGTATTAAGTTCGTTGCCGACCTACAGGAAAAAAAAACTATCTTCCCCCCCACAGTAATTCGTTGCGCTACTGCAATTGAGGGCCTTGGCACCCTCCACTATTTTTCACTAGTCTTTCCTATCTTTTGCTTTTCTCCTCATTCCCTCAATGTTCATGCAGTAATATCATCTCTCCACCTGAGTGTTGTTCTGCCTAATTTCTTCTCGAGTGGCGGAACATTTGCCTCATTTGCCTTTTAGACATTCTTCTTCTATTTTCTCTTCATTTAGTCGAGCCATTCTCTTACATCTCCTTTTTCCGTCTCCAACGGACGATTTTTGACCGTTTTGTTATTGTTATAGCAATCTGCTCTTGCCTTCAAGTTAATGATTTCAAGGGATTAATTCCACTGATTTGTCGTCACTTTTGCGTGCCCCTCGTTTTGTGAATATCTAGAAAATTTTGAAAATTTACCCCAAATTTTGGCGACCATGAACTTACCCATCTTTTGTTGTCATTGTGGGAAAAATTATCTTTAATCTCCAAGTTTGTGCTAATGAATAAGTGTGGCTTGAGCTCCCTTATCAGTTGATTTTTTTATTTCATCCCACTTAGATCCTCTAATATTTCCCATTTCCATTTATCAGATATTATTTAATTGCTGAGTAGTGAATATTTAAGTGGTAGAGAATTCTCGTTTGTACTTTTTCGTGTGTTTTAATATCCCATCTATATACAGCCCTTGTGGTGACTGACTCATGGATACAAATTCCCGACCACTTCTAGAAGTGCTGGAGAGCTGAAATTTGGCACGCGTGCGGGGAAACCGAAATGATCCGGAGGAAAAATCCGAAAACCGGACGTTTGCGCCACGTGTCGTCGCTAGGACGACAAAATGGCCGAAATCGGGCGTTTTCCGGTGACCGTCTTTCGGTTTTTATTTTACTTCGCGCGAACCGTAAGTGCCACACGAGTCGTTAATGCATTTTTTGAAAGCTGATGAACGTAGACACGTAATTCAGTAAATTTATTAGTTTCTTTTTGAGAAAATTACAGCCAAAATGGCGTCCAAAAATTGATTTTTCGAAAAATAGTTCAAACTTTCCCCTCCCCTCGACTTAATTTAAGGTGTTGGATAACGAAAATGAATATTATATATGCTCATAACATCTTCTACGAAATGTAGGTAACAATTTTCTTTCATCGTGCTTTGTTACTCAGAAAAAAATTAAAGTATTCCGAAAATCACCGAAAATTACGATTTCCAAAAGATTAACACAAGGTTTTGTCAATTTTTACCCGACTGATTTCTTTCAAACTTTGTAGTTACATACAACTATGCATTGTCTTTCAGAAAACATAAACATCTAGTAAATGATTGAATGGATTTAAACGCGAAAAAATAAAAATGGCGGGCACTACTCACTTTTTTCGGGGACTGGTTTCCTTTTTTCTGTATTACTCCTGAAATATGGAGTTCATAGGGCACACTACTGTTAGATATGACAGTAAATGAATGTAGCCATATGGTATCGTCATCTTTAAACCCCCCGAAACCCCCTAAAAATTAAAATTTGCATATAAGTAGCCTTTTCGGGTATTTTTCGTCACGATTCCGCCACTTTCCCAAGCCTTGCCACTCATCACTACGGTATTGATGTGGACGACTGATGACCCCTGGTAGGACAAACCTATAAACCCCCGGTAAACCCACATACACCCCCCCTAAAAATAAAATTTTGCATATTAGTCTACTTTTTGGGTACTTTTCGTGACTATACCACCGCCCCCAACGATTCATCCCCACGGAAATTATTTGAACGGATGGTGACCACCTGGAATACACACATAAACCCCCGGAATCCCCCTGAAATACCCCCCAAATGTAAAATGTGCCATTAAGTCTCCTATTTGGGAACTTCTCTCAAACATTACGCCGCACTTCCCGTCCCCTCTGAGCTCTAGATCCGAAATATTTGGTGAGGGCGAGCCACCGTAAACCATACGGGAAAAATACCAGAAAACCCCCGATCACCTCCTGTAACATCGCCAAAAAAAAATTAAAAAATTTAAAGTCGCCTTTCCGAGTAGTTTTCGTCACAATTTAACCAGTGCCCCCACCATTTATTAAAACCCCTGATAAGCCCGTGAAACCTCCCAAAACCATTTGCTAATAAATCGCCTCTCCGGTAAAAGAATCGTCAGACCACTGTTCCGCACCCCTAGGACTTATCGGCACGGAATTTATGAGAACGATTTCTGACCACTGGTTTAACACGAGTATAAAACCCCCGGTGTTCCGTTGGAACCCCCGGCAAAAAACTTGCCATTAAGTCTTCTTTTATGGGTACCTACTTGTCGCCACTATTACTCCGCATTGCACTAACCATTACAATCATCGCTACGTGATCACTGTGGACGATTGGTGACCGCATGCATAACACATTAAAACCCCCGAATTCCCCAGGGCACCCCTCTCGGTGGAGAAGAGCATTAATGAGGACTAAGGGGAGCAGCCGCGGGGGGCTCCTCAATCCCAAGGCGGCGAAGCCGCCCCAGAATGAGGAAGGGCGAAGCCGTTCCGAGGAGTATCTGGCGTAGGCGAGGAGGAGCTTCAGTAACCCTCGGGCGGCGAAGCCGCCCCGATGTTCAAGCGGCGCAGAAGCTGTGGACTACCCCCATCTCTGGGCGGCGAAGCCGCCCCTCAAACGAAAAATGGTGAAACAGCTCCGAAATGCCTTCGCCCTCTGGGCGGCTATGGAGACCTTAGACGAGGAACGGCGAAGCCGTTCCGAGTATTAAGCAGGGTAGCCCCGGGGGGGGCACACTCAACCCCTGGGCGGCGAAGCCGCCCTTCAGCGAGGAACGGCGAAGCCGTTCCGAGGAATGAGTGGGGCGCCTCCCTACCCCCTGGCCGGCGAAGCCGGCCCCTAGCTGAAGTGATATTACTTGAACTTCAAAAGTCATCGAACGACCACAAATATAGACGGCGAAGCCGGAACCGGGGTTTTTAAGGGGCGGAGCCCCTTAACGAGCGCGCGGAGCGCAGCGAGTCTATTTTTCTATAATCATATATTTGTCAAGAAGTTGTACTGATTTTAATTTATTAGCCTGTATTTTTAATATGTACGTAATTGCACTTTATATTGTGGTTAATGTACTATCTGCTGGATACCTTAACGTATCGTACCATGGATACCTTAACGTAACGTACCATTTCGTCCACGATATTGTGTCGTATAGCCACTGAGAATAGGAGTTAGGTAGCGCTTCATTTCACAACAAAGGACTCGTGGGTGTAGTCCGAATATCGCGACAAAATCGTATATTTTTCTCTTTTTCTACTACCGTCACCCATAGTGTATGTGGTTTGATAGCGCCAGTGTTGATTTCACGGTTTGCCGTGAGGTTAGTTCGTCACGTCATTTTGTCGCTTCGCGGGAGTTTGAGTCACGTTGCACTCGGACAGCTTCCGTTTCGTTGACCTTGCATTCACGGCTTGGAAAGTTGTGCTGCTAACAGCTGGATTGTAACAGAACCGTGCGAATATTTTCTCTGGGTGAAGCCTGAATCACTCGATCATTTTTCCGTCCCTCAGAGTGCCAGCGATAGGTTTTCAGGGACCAAAGGGGTGATCTCTCGACCCATCATTTTTTTAATCCCACTGTTATTCCCAATGTTCCTTTTTCCTTCGCTAATTGGGTGGTTTCCTAATATTTTTTTATTGCCTAAATCGAAAGATTATTACTCCCGGAGTAAGTATTTCACGCTTTTACATTTTTAAATGGCGATATATATTTTTCGCGATTAAATGATAAGTGAAAATTTTCAAGCGCGCGAAAACGCGTCGCGTAAGTATGAATGCCGGGAGAACTCTCCGTGTGGCGTATTTCTGGTTCCTGCTGCCGCCCTTTGAGGTGACCTTGATGCGAGGCTTAGCGCTGATACGACGCAGGCTTCTAGCGGGTAGCCTAGTACCCTGCTGGCTGGTAGCGCTTGGCTTAAATAAGGATTATTAATACCTTATCAAAAGAAGAAAACATTCCGACCTTAGCCAGTTTTAATAAGTAATTATTTAGACATGTTTCCCTGAGCTCTGCGCCTCATGCATGCATTGGTAATCTCAGACAATGTACCACTCCTATCTTCTCGTGTAGAAACTAGGTCCCTGTGACGTCACGTGGAGTGGCATCGCATGGGCGCCAATCTGGCCCTTTTCAAATGAGGATAAAAATGGACCATTGCCATTCGTCTAAACCGGTATTTCTAAAACCTAATAATTTAAATATTATGAATACAGTAATGGTGGGTAACGAATTGCAATCAGTGCCTTTCGTTTTCTTTGATGAAGGAAACTACCCTATTCTGTCACTTTGCGCATTTAAAAATGTCATTAAATTTAAATCCGGGCGTAGCGTTACAATCGCTTCTAGCGGCCTTACGTTCTGATTGACAGAAGGGCGGTGCCAGTGATTGTTTCAGCGACGGAAAAAGGGATAGGATTTCCTTCCCTGGAGCCATCGCGGAAAATGATCGCGTGATACAGTTATTTATTCCTCCATCGTTGGAGCGGTTGCTGGAAATGCTTCTCCAAAGATGTCGAAAAAAATGACCGTGCGATTCAGGCTTAACTAAAGTGGCCATACGTTCCGGTTTGGACCGCTTTTAAGGGCGTCCCGACGGTCTTCGAAAATTCTCTACTATGTCCCGGTTTCGTGCAAAAATTATGGGTTAATGTTTTTGTGATGGCAAATCAAAGCGAAAAGCGTAACACAATGCGGCAGTATGAGTTTATAGATTAATTTGACAAGGAAGGAAAAACAATTAAGAAAATAAAATAATAATAATAGTATTGGTTTTGATTTTAATAACGCATTTCCATAGATTAAGGCAACAGGTTTGCAGGCTTCATTCAAGACCCATTCCCCCCACCCCGGTACGAAGATGTCCCGGTCCAGGCCAAAACATTTTAATTGAAAGAAACACATGCAGATTTCCTGGATCAGGAATGGAAATTAATTATAATGGAAATTTTAACTATCGTGGAAAATCGCGTGTGTTTCTTTCAATATGGAAAAAAATCACTCCGTCACGCTAAGTTCTTCTGATTTAATTCAAAATATTTATGACCATCCTAGGCTTAACTTAACCAGTGCTCTCAACCAGGTTGGCCTTTATCTAGTTATTTAATTTTACCCAGTTTTTTTCTCGGTAAGACATGAAGAATTGCAACTGCTTGGCTGTTAGGAAAGGGTCTTTGATTCAAATCCTGTGTGAGGCTGATTAAAATCCTCAAGAATATTGTTCGCGTTGGAATTGGTCCCCATATGTGCGTAATAACACGCCTGTAGCATTGTCCGTCGTGATCTCTTCTCTCGCCTATTCAAACCAATCTCGGAAATCACTGAGTGGGTTAAAAAGATTTTGGTCATAAAAATCCTTCTAATTATGAAAATATGTTTAAGTTATTTCAGTGGATAATTAAAATCCTATATTACTAGTACTTCTAATTTCATCATTCTGATGTCATATTCGTACCAATTTCGATAATACTTCTTATCCGACGCTGAAGATTAAAGATTCCTCATTTCTATTCTCAATTCCCCATCGGACTGCTGTGTTTTAATTCTCTTCTTCGTGTGCGCCCTTATCCTTGACTTTAGATATCGGTTAGTATCGAAGTCATGTGTTCAGTTCATTCTATTGACGTGGATTTGCAATTTTAATACTCTAAATCCTCAATAATCTTGCGACATCTAGTGTGTGTAATGTCAACCTGATCATGGGGAATAAAAGCCAATTTTCCTGGTTATACACTTGAGAAGATGATGCTGATAATATTATGCGTTGATGAGGCTGATAACATATAATTGAGGTTGTAATGTATTTATCAGCGGGATATTCAGCACTTGGTGATCGTAAAGATTTAATTAGTGTGACGGAATGCCTTTTTTCAGGGATAATTTGGCAATTCCAATGGAATATTGTCAAGGATGTGCATTTGTTGTACCCGAAAATTCTTGTTTCTTTATACTAATTTGATTGCCTTATGAGTCTCCCTCTTTCAATTTAACTAACGATTGCTTAAAGATCTACTGCAAAGATAAGGGTACAAATATTAGTTTAGACAATAGGAATAAATTGTAATGAAATGCTGAGAGGAATGTTTGGAAATATGTTGTGGAAATGGTAAACTACCAGAGCAATAACGAGTAATGAAAAGGGTTGATACACTACAGTACAGCTCAAATGTGGGACTTCCATGAAGTGAATGACTTTGAAAATGGCCAATCACCACCAGTCTTTATTTTTGTCCAAATATGTCCCTATTTGTCATTCTTCAGCCGTCGTCCATTACTATCGCAGTACTTGATGGCAAACGCTGGTGTGCAGATTTTAAAAGTGCCATTCGAATTCTGTTTCCGAATTCTTACAATCTTAGAGTTCCAAATTCAGTAGGATCTTAGAGTTCGAGGAATGAATATATTAAAGCGCTCATTTTTCTTAGTTGTTTTATTATTATCTGATGTATTATTGTGTTTATAATATAATATTTGGTCATCTGGAGAGTACTATTTTTGAGAATCTCATCTCTGGAAAAGAGGTGGTCTTATGAAAACATCCTTGAGGAAAGACGGTCACGAACGTTGACATTGAGAAGTAAGCACGTCCAGGTGATATGACATTATCTACGCCACTGAGGCCGGAAATAATCTGAACGTATTTTTCTGTGCCAGTGTTAAAATATTAAATCACAGAACTCTCTTTATTAGCCTTGCTATTCTCTCAAAGCGAGGGTCATAGTGATATTTTTTGGTATCGTGAAACGTGAAGCCACACAGTTGATGATTTTGTGCTCGATTACAGAAACCTTTGCGGAAATAAGGTTAAGTAAACAAACCGTAATTGGTAAATATTTATTCCAAGAGTATGATTTTACTGAGGCCCATTAGTGAAAAGCGAATATTAAATTTCCAATCGATCTCGGGGGAATTTCTTTTCTTTAACCTTCCATCAAAATATGCATTGATTATTATTAAATACTTAGACGGCGTTTTTAGTTCTCTTAGCTGCAGTAAATTATAATTACCTTTAACAGTTTCTTTATTTCGATTGAAGGCTAGTTGTGTAAATATTTTCAGCTTGTAAATATTTTCCCCTTCCCCTCCAATCGCCCGACCACAGAGTATATATCCCGGCAAAATCTTATGTGTATCACTAGTCTTGAATATGGTACAGTGTACCGAAACTAGTCGGCAATAAAGTGTGTGTTTTGTAGAAAATCAAAGTAATTTTCTTCCAAACATTTTCAGCTTAAATAGTAATTTTCAATAGTTTTACGCAATTTTATGTATTTATGAAAATTAAATTAGTTAGGAATGGCTATTATAAACTACCGAGTGTATCGCATATTTTTGACGAAGGTATAACATTAGATAATACTAGCGACAGTTAAATTTCTACGCGTGGTTAAAGGTAGACAGAAATACAAAAATACATAGTTTACGCTTCTTATCATCATTCCTTTGAACTAATGATCCTACGTTTCTGATATTCCATGGTAAGGAGAGGATGAGTTTTATTGAGACAACTTGGAAATAATTCATATTGTTATGCGTTGATTTCCAATTAGCAGAAAAGAGTTACAAAAAATGCAGCGGAAGAGTCGATGGATTCAAACGGAGATGATAGCAATAAAATTTGTATCGCTGTTGCACCACCAAAACAGCATATAATGTGGATTAACCTTCGAACATACATTGTATGTCATTCCAGGCAAATATACCCGACGGTTTTAATGACGTACTATCGTACAAATTGTTCGTAAATGGTGAAAGAGCTGATTGGATTCCTAAGAATGGGCGTTTCTTCTATATGAAATTAATGTTGAATCGGTCCTCATGTCATCAAAGATCATATTACCGAGGACCAAAGATCGCTCTTAATTTATAACTAACATATTAAGCACTGAAACTTACACTTGTATTGGAAATCGTTGTCGCGGTCATTCATGCTCACGCAGTTGTTAGTCACCGTGAATTTCTCGCATTCTGCACCCCTTATAAAAAAACTGGACGGAATCTCCTTACGATACACTGCCCATGTTTGCGTGGGCTCAACAGGTGGCCCTTTCTTACGGATCGATTTCTTATTTGGCAGCGGAGTTGCCAAGCTGGTTGGAATGTAGCCAAAGTGGCTGTATTTTTCGGCCAATTTCCCAGTGACTTCGCGGGGTAGTTAACAGAAATAAATTCCTTGTACTGTTATTTGATGTAATCTCCATTTGAAAACATGACTATTACATTGTTAAGTTCCTTCACAAATTTTGTGTTGATTTTTATAATTAATCAAATAAATACCCTGAGCTACCTTTTTGAGCAAAGCCCTCATTCTCAATGCACACCTTAATTCACGATTATGGACAGTTTTTTAAGTTCACCTCGTTAAGTTTTCTTAATATGGTCGACTACATTGCACTCAATGCAAAAATTAGTGTATTATCCTCCTGAGGTTGTACTTTTGGAGATACCAAGTCTCGTAAAATCACGGGAAATGATTTTTTATGCTGTAGTATTATCACTATCGTGATATACTTATTCATAACACTTACAGAACATTTTAAGCTATCAGCAATAAGAAAAAAATGTCAATTTTGCTGACAGTTGAAATTCAATTCCACTCTTTTCAGTTCTGATATTTTTAATCTGATTTTCGCGTAGATATTTACCGACTTTTTTGGAAAATTCATTTTTGTATATTAAGAGTATATTTTATGTTTTTTTTCTGTAAAAAGTGTAGTGTCATGAGAATAATCATCGGCTTAATACATTACCATTTTAACATCTCTATGAATTGATAATTTTTTGTTCGTATTCTAGGAAATCTTTGATTAATTTGACTCAACGTTATTGTATATGATTATAGATTTTTTCTTTGGGAAGTATTGGAAGGGTTGACTGCCAGAACTTACTCTATTTTTACGCGTACCTACTTTTCTACTTATTATTTTCACATCTTCAATTACTCGCTTTTCCTTTTCTTGGGAATCGCAGTGCATAATGTAAACTTAGGGTGTATACAGGTACTTTCTATGATTATTGTTGTTAGGTATCAAAATTGAAATTAATACCTTAAAAAATGGAGCTTTTCATTATTTTGTGGTGTAGTTGTGCCTCAGACTACCTCCTTTAGAAAAAATAACATTTTGACTCCAATCTTGATGCCATCAAGGCTATGGTATCGTGGATGACTCGAGTACCAATGTGAGATATGTCAAATATAGACCCTTTAAAGTGTAGCTTGATGGTGCATTTCTTAAGCGCATAGGTCCATCGAGTAAAATGATACTGTGGTCGATATTGGTGTTACCCGTGTTCAATTCGTCAGACAGGTCTTGCTCTAAGCAAACTTGTTATTTATTGGCCAACGTTGATGCTACAAGGTATCTTTGGTCACCCCAACTACTTCTTTGCGTTATCTGGTTCGTCATATCACAGATGTCTTCATGTTTTCCAGGAACCATGTTATCCTTTATCTTTTTCCTCCTTTTAATAATTCACCTGTTAAAATCGTTCGCCATTTTTCATTCTATTCTTGTAGGCTGATAACATTTCGATTTTATCTATACAGTGATCAATCTTAAATTTCATTACTTACTGTCGAAGCCACTGTTTGGAAATATGTTGTGTAGGTTTCCTTTCCAGGCCTTCTATCACAAACTCCTGACGTGGCGCGATTTGGCTCTTTATGCCCATAGCAAATATGTGAAATATACCACCAATCACAGTTCAGGTAGCGTATTAGTACAAAAATTTGATACAATACTAATGGAATAAAATCGATTTAATTGAACCTATATTTAAAACGGAATTGATTGGTGCTACCTTTCTTGCCATTCTTGCTTAATATTAAGAAATCGTTGGTCTTTGATGATTAAAGAGCTCCAATTGAAGAAGATGTCAAGACCCTTAAGTCCGTACATCTGAACTCACGTTGCGATCGTTCATTCCTTTCCCAGTCTTTATTCATCGTTATATTGCAAACAAATTCTTGGCGTCCTTGCGGGCTCGAAGCCTTTATAATATCAAGCACTAAGACCTTTATGCTCAAAGGAGTTTCGTCTGACAAATTGTGTTAGAGTTAATAACGTATTGCCTGCGTGTACTCAAGTGACTTTTAGGCTGAGCATTGATGAATCATCTTGCACTCTAATAGCCGCGATTATAATTTTCTAAATTGGCACGCACCACAAAGGTTACAAATGGAGGCATCCGTTGCACCTGCGTCAATTATGCCACTGTAGTGGAACGATATTCACTCTTAAAATAAATGTGACCTCGAAAATAGACAGTCAATGGTCTTCTAACAGTTTCTGTGAATGTTTTCATTTTGCATTTTAGTAAGTGAATGCATATTTTAAAGATAAAGGGACTATAATGAAACTGATAAATATAATAAATGCATAACATAATAGTTTTAAAAGCAAATTGGCCCTGCTGACTATCGAAGGTCAGGTTTCAGTCATTCATTCGGAAGGAATGATGAGGAAGTTGAGGGTTGATAGTGTAACTTACAGTAGCGTATACTTAAGCTATGTGAGTCTCTGTGCATGGTCAGTAGTGTTTTACCTGTGAAATTCGGAGAACATAAATGGTAACTTTTGATAATCGAATATTAGCTTGACTCAGCCAATGAAAGGAAATAATCCGTTAATTGACTTTAGTCTCCTACAGATGTCAGAGAAAATGTCTAAGTTGACTAAATTTGTTGAAAACGAACTTTATTGATGAAACCAGAAACGGGAGGAATATTTTACTGGTTTATAAAATTTAAAAACCTAGCGATACAGGGAATTGGTACTTTGATAAATCTTCATGTCTTTCAGGCTCGGAATAAAAAAAAAAAAAAAAATAAGATGACAGAACGCATCAGTTGATATGGGTGTTGAGTGGATAGATATTTATTTCACCCAATAACCAGATAGATTTATTTTCGAAGTCACTGCGAATTATAGGGTAAGTATTGTGACTGAAAGATGAATGGAATTATCAAATTTGTCCGGATAATCATTTTTCTGAGGATTATCATAATCGATAAATAAGACTGATAACTCGTTTTTTGGATTGTTTCCTATGCATATTCCATAGTCGTTCTCTGCACACCGTGTATAGGAGGTATTTTAGGGCGATGTTGCCCTTTCTGTTCTTTAAGCGTGTGTTACTCAGGATAAATATATTTTATAAGTGGTAGATGTGGCAATGATAGTCTCCCCTCTTATTTGGTTTGATGAAGTAAAAATTTATGAATTAGAATAAATCCATACCGTTTTATCTCATTTTATTCCGTGCGGTATCGGTAATAATCAACAAATATTTTTCCGTAAAGAGGAAATACCTTATTTTCATTGCTTTAAAAAAATGATATGTGTGCTAGGAAATTTTCAGAAAAGCGATTGATGAAATATTTTTATAAATTCTTTCAAAAGTCAATTAGATATTCAGTTCTTTTCAAACGCACTACTTTTGATTAGTAATAATTTTATTTTTTATTAGGATTAGGCTATTGAGAGCAAATAAGTGCTTTTTAAATTTAATTATTTGTCCCGTTATATCAATTTAATGAAATGTAAAATCAGTAAAGTAATTTATTTCGTACTTCTCTCCCACTTCTGCTTCTTCTTGTGTTCTCATGCTCTCTGATACGGTCAATATCGGCTTCAAACCCAAGCTTTGGAGTTATGGTACTGCGTGGCAGTTAAGAGCATTGCAAGTAGTGAAACCAGCAACTCGTCCACGCAGGAGACTTTGATCAAAGCCCGAATACTACTCGCTTTGGCTTTAAGTGCATGTACAGCTGGTATCATTGGCACACTATTAGGCTTCACTCGCGTTGGAAGTTATTCTCTTAACGAAACCGGATGTTGCAACCCTCATAAGACAGCATCGATCATTGGATACTAATTGTAAGCATGGGTGATGTACAGGAGGAAATGTTTGTGGTTTTGCTGGCTAATGATTCATTAGGATCTCTCACTCAAACGTTGAACTTACTAACTAATTCAGAATGTCTTCATAAATTGAGCATTGATTGCTAGTAAATGGTCTCCAGTCGACACGCATTACCTTAGTGCAAATAGTGGAACATATATTTCGTCCGTGGAACTCTATTCTGCTGAGACTTAGGTACCATGTTATTGTAAGTAATGATCGGCATTTAGGGATGTGTTCGCACGGTCATTCTTTTATTAAATGTTGGTCCTGCGTCCCATCCAAGGTTATACTCATGTATATACCTTACTCCAAGTGTTTTCCCGGATGCCCTGGGTATTAATCATTAAAAATAACATTTTCAGTGTTTTAATGCTGTTGTTCCTTATAAATCAATTCAATATATGGCAAATTATGGTTGAAACGTCGCCTTGATCCCAAGCTATCTCGATATGATTTTAATCTAAGAAAGGGGGAGATTTTGTTTTATATGAAACTAATTTGTTTAATGTTTTTCTCTTCCGAATGTTTCCAAGAAAATAATTGAGGGACCCTTTCAGTCTAACAGAAAATTTATTTTATTTTTTGTAGTTCTTAATAAAAATGTTGTTTTTTAATAAAAATTAATTTTTATCTTGTAATCTATGTAATATAAGTTCGTTTTACTAGTTAAAGTGGAGAAACAGCATCTTTATAATCTAGTCATTAGAAAAAAAACTATCCTTGAGGAACAAACGGCATTTAAAAATTGTAAAAACTGATAGTTACCATAAAAAGCCGCATGCCTTTTGCGGGGGATTCTGTGGCGGCTGAGACCCCTGGAAAACCTGTAAAAATAAAACCTGCCGTAAAACCAGCAAATCTATGAAATTTTTAAATGCCTGGCTGTTGGTCACCCTGCTATTTTTAGTTTCAAAAAACACCTCGCTGAATTGTATTTGGTCGTTCAGTACATTGAAACCTTATCCATGTGAAACATAGATATCATCCACCGGTATTTTATTTCCTATGAACAGATTTTGCTAAACACGAAATTTTGTGAAGCAGATGCCAAAGATGGTACTTAAAAATAGATATAGTTACTATGTTAGGGTTTTCTACCGGTCAAGGAATTGCGTTCCGGACGGCTCTAGACTTGAGCAGACTTTACAGCTCATCAGCTAGTCACCGATGAGCAATGTTATCTAAATCAAAATATTTAAATAGCCTTCCTAGTCAGACATTAGTCAAATTTTGAATGTAATGTTCACATTGCTAATTTTAGCCTATCTTTTGAATTTTCCATGCTAACCTGAGCGCTTGGTAAATTATTGTACAAAATTTATAATCATTCAAGCTGTTTTGCGTTAAATAGGGTAGTTTCCGTCATCAGAGAAAACGAAAGGCATTGATTGCGAATCGTTACCCAACATTATTGTATTCATAGTATACAAATTTTTGTTTTAGAAATCCCAGTTGAAACGAATGTTAATGGTCATTTTAACCTTATTCGAAAAAGGCCATATTTTAGCCCATACAACGCCACTCCACGTGACGTCACAGGGACCTGGATGCTAGAGGAGTGATCAGGAGTTTTACATCATTTGAGATTACCAATGCATGCATGAGGCATAGAGTTCAGGGAAACACTTCTTAATAATCACCTATTAAAATTGCCTATGGTCGGAAAGTTTCCTTCGTTTGATAGGGTATTAATAATCCTCATTTAAGCCAAGCGCTACCTGCTGGCAGGTTACTCTGCTACCTGCTAGCAGCCTGCATCGTATCGGCGCTCATAGCCTCGCACCTAGGTGTCCTCACACGGTGGAAGCTGGAACCAGAATGACGTCGCACGGGATTTTCCCAGCATTCATACTTAGCCGTCGCGTTTTCGCGCGCTTGAAAATTTTCACTTTTCGTTTAATCGCGAAAAATAGGTATCGTCATTTAAAAATCTAAAAGCGTGAAATACGTACTCCAGGAGTAGTAATCTTTCGATTTAGGCAATTAAAGGAATAGGCAAACACCCTATTGTCATAGCAGCAAATTTTCTAATTCACATTTATAGTAGTAACAACGTACTTTAACAGTATTTGTGGGAAATAGATTCTTCTTTTAACCCATGTTGAGATGTTGAGAGTAATGGTTGGAGAGGATTGCGTTTGCGGTAATTAAATATTTAAGGAAAAAGAAATTACGTAAAAAATAACTGAGATACATCAGATTAAATATCCACTGTCGCCATTGCGCAAATGTGCGTGACGTGTTTGTTTTGTAGATGTTAGACTGTCGACGGTCATTATGGTCACATCATATCATCGTGCAAATAAACTTAAAAATTAAAATTATTAAAGGGCACATTATTCATTCGAGATTCATATTACACTCCCAATCCATTAGAATATTCATTTTATTCATTTTGCAACGAGAATGGTGATTTCTAACTTGAAAATGATTATACTTAAATAAAATGCAGTCGCAATTTTTCTCTAATTTAGAAAAATAACTAAAACTTGCATTCAATCCCTCACGGTTGCTACTTCAGTTATGTTAAGGAAATTGTTGTGTTTGGGAAATGTGAGGAATCCGACGACTACCTGAATTCCCTTGTCGCGAAAGCACCTCCTCGCTGGATGTGATATTCTATCTGCGATTCCGGGTACGTATTCGACCCACCTTCGTTATCACATCTACTTGTAGATAAATGGTTATCTCTCGAATCGATTGCTTGCGTCTTTATTGCTTTGTCCTCCCATTGGTCCTCCCATTTGGCGGAAATGAGGCTGCAGCTTCATCACTGTGTACAAAAAAATAGTCTTTAGGACTTATCTACTTGTAACTAACCCACTGTTATTTCTTTCATAACTCTCGATTATTTCCTTGTCAATTAAGTGGCGAGTTTCAACATTTATATATTCATCTCTATATTTCCTTGCTTTCTCAGAATAAAGGCCTCTATAATAATGCACACACGTGCTTTACAAAACCTCAGCGTGTATGCTCGGAGTTTAATGCGATTATAACCTTGGTTTTAGTCAAGCATATAATTTTCGGCTTGTATGAAGGATATTTTAATGGAAAATATGGATTATTTTTTATTTTTTCTTGTCTAATTTACATTGCTGAAGTTGATAGGATGTACCAAATAAATTCAAACGTGGGGCGAAAAATCCTTTTGCATGCGCCATAGAGAGAAATTATTATCTTGTATCTAACTTTTCATGTCTTCGCGTGAAGTCACAAATCTAAACCGTCACAAGTCTTCAATTTTTGCTGACATTTTTGATTGGCGACTTGCTCGTCATCACGGCTTCTAATGCTTGTATTTAACTATGTAGCACTTGGACTCGTTGAAAATATGTAGATAGTTCATTACTGAACGTAAAGATATTCTCTTAATTTGCTTGCTGGCGACTTTCGAGTTTATCATAAATGTTCGTCAATTTTTAAGGCAGACATCATTTACAGGTCCTTTGTATGGAAAAATTTGATGTCCTACAATAAATGAATACATCTGCATTGTGGACAATATAATGTAGTATGTTGGAATGAAATTTATTTAACAGTTTCACATTATTGATATTCTCTTCGAGAATTATGTATTAAACTTCATAGAGCATTGAAGGCGTATTTGTTGACTCTTCAGTTAAAGATGATTACGAGAATGTGATGAAGATGACACGTATTGTAATGACATGCATAAAATTTGATATTATCCTATTTTCAATCATCCTGTCATCTATCTGTGTATCCCATTTTCAAAAACTACTGCGCAGTTTTCATTCAAATGCCGCATTTTGAATGCATTTTCGTCATTAATTTTACAATACGTAATTCATTGCTTCATTGTATGAGAAGTTTAGGTCAATTTTACGTTCGTTAAAATTTCCACAGTTCGAGTCAGACATAATGCGATGACAAAGCTTAGTTTATTTTAATATAGATCTTGGAAATGGACGCGTATTATAATGTTTTCATTGTTTTTTTTCCAGGCTCCAGGTTGAAGTTCGATCCGCAATTCAACGGACCCCAGAAATCTCGATCATGCACGGACATACTATGCTTGCTCATCTTCATTGTGTTCCTTGTAGCATGGGCCGGAGTGTCCATATTCGGTGAGTTTCATTTCATATTATAAGAGTGAACAAGGTATTGTCATTGGTGACTTTTGCATAGAATCAAATGTTTGGAATAGTAAATATTGAATGTACACTGGATGAGTAGACATTTTGATAGTGTACTGTTGTACACTTTTACTTCACAAATCAAATAAGCACGAATTATAAACACAATTGTCCTGGGTTATTATTTACGAAGAAAAATCGGGAGCGACGACACGTACCATTACTTCACAAATCAAAGTAACGCAATGAATAAGTGCTCAGGACGAAACATCGGGAGCAATGATGCGTACAACCGAGCGCCCTTATTTCCATTACGTGACTTTCTTTTTTATTTATTTTTGCGTCACCAACGAGAATTGTTGTAAACCGTTACTTGGCTATCATTGTTTTTCTCTTGTCGTCATGGATAATTGTTACAGAACATAGAATACGAAATACTTGGAGCTTCAAATTGTAACTTCCACTTTTTCATTGTATTTTACCGACTCATTTTATATTCCAAGTATTTTATTTAAAACATCACGAAGAATGAGTCAGAAATTAGTTTGAATAAGGCATCAGGTAGAAACCATATTTTACGGTTAGTTAAACTACTTTAATAAATAATCGTCAATATCGAAACAAATGCCAATATTTTCGTATTAATACATATTATGTGTTTTACCGAACAAGGTGTTGCCGAACAAGTCCTGAAGTTCGCTCGGAGGAGATGAGTTGGTGGAGTAATTGGCTAGAACGCCTGACCGGCAATCGTGTGACCCTTTTTCGGATCCCGTTTAAACCAAATATTTTATCATGGCTAATTTCATCCTTGGTTAAATAACTTTCCGCTTGTGCACGTGACTGCGTACACAGTCACTTGTTTCATGCGATGCTTAGATATGGACAAAGAGTGTAACCGCTCAGACCTGTAGCTCAGAAAAAAAATGTTCACGTAAAATTTTATTGGAGGAAGGAGGGGTTAGAAATGTGTTTTTGAGGACTTGTTCGTTAGGTTTAGGGGTGGGGATGTTCACCTCTAACCGTTTACTGCCTTACTGCAAATATTCTCCCTTTTTGGAAATAACTTTTGCACCCGTTAAAAAAAGTATGCAGAGTGAAAATTAAACATACCTCCTTAAATATATTATAAATAACGGACAAAATAAACACTAATAAAAAACATAGGAACACATAGAAAAGGACACTCACAAAGAAGCTTGCAAACGTTTCAGCGGGTTGACCCGCTATCGTCAGTGCTGAAGGTGAACTGCTGCAGGCCGATCCTCCAGAAGCTCTCCTTGGTGAAGTAGTGGGGGTGGAAGAAGGGGAAGGTTGTTATATATGCCATTCTGCTCATGTAATACCTTAATAGTGCCTTATATTATCAATTTGCTATCCTAACAATTTTCTAAAACAATCCTGAATTTGATTGGTGTATGAAAGTTTAACGTTTGACGAACAGTTTATAAATAATTCCGTGCTTGGTTGCGGTGTTTTGAACTTTCACATTAGTTGAGATGGTATTTTTCGCCTTAGAGCTTTATGCTTTGGTCACGACGCCGCTTTGGGAAAGGGTCCAGATGAGAATTGATGGTAGCGAAATTGAGTGAAACCTTGGGAGATGTTCGTGATGACCTCCGAAGAATTTTGGGCGGAGTGTGAGAACCGCTTGTCCTTCGAGGTCTTCTTTTGTATTCAAAATATTGGTTGGACAGGGTTTCTTCGTAGTTCTTGGTGGAAAATCCACGGCTATTAAAGGAATTGAGACGAATGTGAACGGATATTTAGAGGTTTTCTTTCGGCAAAGCCGAGGGAACATCTCTGAAAATTTGTGAAATATCAGTCTGCATTTAGAATAACGTAACCTTGAATTCATGAATGATATTTTGTGTACTGTTTCAATTCGACGACTAAAGATCAAACTTTGCCGAAATTGTTAGAAAATCTTTTTGCTATCTTTGAGAGGGTTCACACTAGTAACTTTGAATTGCGTTTACTTGTATCATTGTCGTATAGCGATAGTAATAATTTCCTCTCCAAATTTACTCATCTCTCAACACTGCCTTTGGTTTTGGTTTGTATTTGGTTTGGTTCGTATTGCCGTCCGGGCGGTTGCTTTATGAGGAATAGCCTGTAAAGGATTCAAGTGTGGTATCGCCTCTTGACTAACTAGATGCCATTCAAATAAGAATTTGACTTGAAGAAACACTCGGTCCAATGGCTTTATTCATAATTTTTCCCATGTGGATATCGTGGTCGAGTTAATCATCTATGCCTATTCTAAAATAATTGACCTGGCCCGATTCTCCTTTTGTAGATCCCATTAAATATTCAAAGGGATTAGTTCTTTGAAAAGAGTGGTGGATATAATGGCCATTGTTTCCATAGTGTTCAGTTCAAGCCTCTATTCGCTCTATGAGGCCACTATTTCGACTAGCTAGACCTACCCACAGGTAATTGCTAGTTCAGCCATTTTTTCCTCGTAATTGAATTTGAGTCTGTGCCACATAGATGGCAATTTTACTGCGGCAGTCATCAACATCAACATGAAAGTCTGCTGTCTACGCGTTAAGGCGTTACACGATACGTTGACACGTACGAGTTAATGTCTGATTGTATGAATAATTTGGGTGGAGCGGAACTTTTACGAATGCATGAATAAAATTAGAACAGGTTCTATTTTCTGTGCATGCGTTCGCACAAGTTGGGTTGTTACACGGTGCATTTCGGCGTTCATTTTCGCGTTCATAAATTTAGAAATTACCTCGTACGTGTTAATTTATCGTGTAACCAAGCCTTTAGATAATAAACTCCTACCTCAGAGACCGGATGTATTCCTGTATTGTCTTCTTGTCGCTGTTCACTGACTTACATAAAATGAAACTTCTCTCTATGACATGGGAGAATCCATTCGTAGATCTCGGTGGGGGCTGGGTAAAGACATCGTCTGCGAAACCGGAGGTCGTGGTTTCGGGTCCCGCCTGGGTCGGTAGCCCATATCCAGAACATGGGTTTTTGATCGTTTATCTTTGAAATTTCATCATAAAGGGCCACGTGAGTGCTGTTTCCGGGAGAAATAGATATAAATAAAAAGTAAAGGGTCTTACGGTAAGCGACCAAGCGACGCAGCTAAAGAGTGAGAGTGTTCGAGTCGTTCAAGATGTCCTTTATTAAGAATTACCATGCTAATTTGATGATCGGTATTTTTATTCACAAGAAATGTTTCCGGTAAGCTGTTTGGAAGACAGGAACATCATATCATGAAGTTTGGTCTTGCTAAGGTCGTACAAACATTTCGTTTGACAGAAATTGGCGCATCAAGCAATTCCTAATCTGATGCTCGATTATTAGTTGCTCGAAAAGTATCTCCTTACTCGTTTCTCACTACTCGTAGGTAATATTCTTTTATATCGTTAGCCTCTCCCATATTATTAGTTGATATCATCCTTGAGCGGATAAAATTGTGATATGCTTTGCTTCTGGATTAATTTGTGGAGAGCAAACTTTCTGCGACCGACCGGGAAAAAATGAACGAATTTCTGTGCACAACGCCTACTTTGCCGTACCGGTTTTAATTGGTGAGAGCAGGGCCAGATTTACCCAAAGTAACGCTATAGGCACCTCTGCATTGAGCGACCCTCCTCACTTGAGCCTCCCTCCCTCCCCGATTTTTATGATAAGGCATAGCCACTCGCATGAGGTGACAGAAGGCGCCCCTTGGACTGCGACGCCCCTAGGCACGTGCCTATTCTGCCTTACGGTAAATCCGGCCCTGGGTGAGAGTGTAGAATTTCCCGCATCATGTCACTATAAATGTTGTGAACGTCATTTTACCATGGTGGAAGTCGCACGTAGAAAAGACGCTTACGTAGGCAATCCAAAAATGATACCAACAAAAGACTGATTATCCTAAATTATATTAAATTTAAGATGGGTGTTACAACCAATACTTTTCTGTCCGTTTCAAGACAACCAATATTTATTATCCAAACATTCTTCGAAGTAGTTCTTGGTAGAATCGGAGAAAAATTTTGATGGAAGGTCAAAAAAAAGAATATATTGGATAAATTATGGAGATTTTAGTCTTTTTGGAGAAAATTATCGAAAGAGGAATTTAGAGAATGATGAAAGTTGCATGCGTCTGGAAAATCGAGGACGGTCAAGTTAATAATTATCTATGATTATCTTATTAATTGAAAATAAATTACTTTTTTGAGTGCATAGTAGCCAGATGGCTGTGATTAGGAGAAGATACATATTGATATTGATAATATCTATATCATTTGATTACTTTTTCGTGAATTTGATTTAACTGTTAGACTGGATTATGATCCTTCATCAGTATTTTTCCTCAGTATGACTTCTAACATCTGACTAATTGAATCTGAGTAACATACACGAGTTTATGTAAACTTATTTCCTCGCGTAGGTGGCGAAATGGAATGCGTCATGAAATAAATTTTCCCTAAAGGCCGTTTTACACGGGGCACGTACTAGCACAATCTGACATGTGTACGAAGGCGCAGTCATATTGCGTCGTGCAAAGCGATGAATTGCTAGAACATATGCGAGAATGCGTAGACGTGAGATGGCAAAATAGCCCCTGTTCTAATTTCGTTCATGCATTCGCGCAATTCCACGCCATTTTGGAAATTAATGCAGTTCTAAACTGCGCAATTCCGTGCCCCGTGTAAAACGGCCTTAATTCTCGACTGGAAGTCGCAACTGAACGGCATTCGCATCTTCTTCAAATCGTTTGTACGTATGACTGCGCAATAATGTAAGTTATCTGTTGGGGTATCGACGCGTGTGAAGGTGGGCTCATGGAATTTAGTTTCATTTCCGGCATTCCATATTCTTCGATACAATTTCTTTTTTGAAGTCTGGCCTCATCGCCAGTCTTCATTTAAAAAAAAACCTTTATTTTTCTTCCTCCAGGACCTGATATTTATTGTACCCATTCAGGTCTAGGTTAACGGCTAACCCATCGATTCGAAAATTCAATTACTTAAACGTCGCAAAATTTTGATGACAAATCCTTTCATACCTTGCGTCGGAAATTTCATGAAAATGAAATTCCTCTTTCTCCAGTACGAGCTTCTTTTAGGCACTGATAAGCAATTTTAATGTTATATTTTAATTCATAATGTTTATTTTTGCATGATATTATTTATTTTATTACTTTTTATTTTTTAAATATTCTATAAAACGGTTTCAACTCCCAAATTCCAACAGAGCAGTCTGTGACAACCAAGGGCAGCCGTATGAGATTATGATGCTAGGCCAAAAACAGACTTTATCAACCCGTGAGTCCTCTTAACATAGTTAATTTACTGCAACCTATTTGCCGTATTCAACAGTTTCCTCGCATCGGCTTCTAATTTTAGGTGCCTTAGTCTTCCTTTTGTCTTTGTTTCATTCATCTCACCATTTACATATTGTTCCATCACCGCATCTTCAAATTCCCAACCATGCTAATTTTCTAATTTGCTAATAATAAAACACAATATTCGCAGCATTCACCTTCCTCCTGGCAAGCTCCGGGTTGGTATATTGGGGAGACGGAGAGGACCATTGAGACGAGGGTGAAGGAGCATCGACGCCACCTCCAACTCCGACAATTTGAAAAATCGGCCATTGCTGAACACTGTGTCCTGGAAAATCATAATATCCACTGGGAAGAAACTGCCGAACTTGGAAGAACAAGAGGCTATTGGGACCGTATAACTAAAGAAGCCGTAGAGATCCGTCTTCACCCCAAAAACATCAATAGAGATCAAGGACTACAGCTAAGTAGCGCTTGGAACCTGGCATTAAATAGGACGAGGAAGGAGGAAAAATCCCGGACCAATCAGAGACCACCTAGGTGAAGGAGGAGGGTATAAATATCGAAACACCGCGACATCGGCATCATCAGCCCTGAGGATGTTGGGAAAGTCTCCCAACGAAACGTCGGCCTACACCATGTAGACCCTGACCCGGTTGGAAACCCGAGAAGCTTTCATCCACGCTATTCACCTGGAAAAGCTCAGATTCTTCATGCTAATTTCGTTCCGCTCATGTTTCCAAATCGTGTAACTCCACTCTGCTCAAGGGTCACTTCCCAAGCTTCATACTTGCCCTCTGGCTGAAAGGTCTCCTTAACTTTATGATTAAGTTATGTAGTGCGTATGCTACCCTAAATAAGAGAGAAAGGAAAAAACAGAATAAGAGTAAGCTGCTATCCGTGATCAATAAAAACATAAGCTTATAACTTACAAATATTGAAGATGAATTACTCCTGATGTTTTCAGTGAGAAGTCTCTGTGCAGCTTATATTTCAAGAAACCAATTTATTATTTTTAGGTGGCAAGGATCTTTATAAATAAGTTTTAGAAGACCAGTATTCAATAACTATTTTTTTCTTTGGTGATAGGTGTTTGAGAGTTATATCTAATCAGTTATCTTGTAATGATTATTTTAAGATACTTTAATGGATTTAACAAGACATTTTTCCTGCGTTTTTTAATTTTGTCTTTGTATTTTTTGGGGAGTGCCAAAATATTGGATATCAAGTCACAGGAAATCGTGTATTTACTGTAGCATGTATAATTTGTCTAAAAACGAACTCAAACATTTCAGCCTTGTGTCTTTTTCCCTGTCAACGATGTATGAAATTTGAAGGCCTAAGTCACATATGTCTACCGATTATGTTATCTTTCGAGATAAAATTGGAAGGCTAGAGGTAGAATAGAAAGAAAGAATTATCTCTTTCTTTTGTGCAGCTCATTGTCAAGGTAATTTCTTTTTGCGATTTTCTGAATGTCATATGCTGTTTGTAAAATAATTTTTATTATACTGACACAAAACCCTGAGGTAAATCGTGATGGAATGATAATGAAAGTGAGAGGATTTCGCCACTACATTAAGAAATCATGTGAATTTTTTTTGTTCTTTGCTAAATTCTCGTGGAAGCGCCCTTTTCTTACACTTAAGATTTTTGTAAGCATTAAAGCATTGTATGTAATAAGATTAGCGCATATGATTTGTTGGTATATTTTTTAACGATTTCTCGTCATTATATTTATTTGATCACATATTGTAATCCCTTCGGAGTGTTTAATGAGAAATTTTCATTACGTTATTTCTTTAGATTTTATAATTAGTATTATTACTACTTTTTCTCTTCTATTCTTGACTTTGTTTAATCAATTTTTGTCCAAGTCCAAGTATATTTCTCGTTGTTGTTTTCCGCAGTTCCCAGCTTTGCAGCTGTCTCCTGTAGGGGCTTTCTCTAACTCGATAGCAAGTCTTATCGACGTTGCTACGTCGTTAGCTTATCGAAAATCTTAACTAACGACAATTGGTTTTCTCTACGCTTGCTTAACGATATTTTCTCGGTAGCACTAACGAAAATTGTCGATACCTTATCCGGGTGCTTGAGAGCACGTCTTAAGCTTATCGACGCCCGCTATAATGTTTTTCGGTATCGGTTTTAAAGTTTTAATTCTGCTACAACAAAGCGATAAAGGTATATTCACTTGAAAAATTGTAGGAACACTTTTGCGAAGGAGATGGAAAGCTTTAAAACGTTTTGCTGTAATCAATTAGTATAAATAGTGGCAACAGAGACATTAGTTTTTGCGGGGGAGTAAACGTGCTGTTTGAAGTAGATTTGAGAAAGTTATTAACCTTGTAAAAATTGGTGTGAAAATAATATTTACACATTCCAATTTTGGTGCTTAGATTATTTTTAGTCGGTAGTTTCTTTCGGCTCGATTGATGGGACTTCACTTTTTAGGTAGGAAGCTAATCACTCTTGAGGATAGAGCAAATATAATCAAGCATCTAGTGCAGAGAGAACGACTTAGGAATACTCAGAATCCTAATTTTCGAAGGACTTTTAATTCGGAACAACCGTTTGAATAACCCCCGATATGGCCCTAACACTGACAGATCTTTGATACCTTTTTTGGCTGGCTAAAGCCACCGTTCGCGAAAAAAATAACGGTTTCCCTCTTTTACTCAGAACTCATTAGTCGTCACTTTTAACTTTTGCAATGCTGTTAAACTAAGTCCCAACGAATAATATGCCTGTGTTTTGATGGGTACATGCATACACTTATTTTAATATCATTTGCAGTTGCTGATTGCAGTGATTTTCTATGCCTAATTGTGGCTACCAACGATTAACCTATGCTACGTTTTGCTTTTGTGTGAGTTTAATCAGTAATTCGATGCCTCAACATGGTGAGTGACTATGAAAATATTATATTACTTCCTTAAATGCGCATTTTTTTCTATGTTTACTTTATTGTGTTTATCTTCGCTTTGCGTAGAATATAATTATAAGTAACAACAACACCAACAACATTAACACTTCCGTAATCTTTATTCAAGAAATTGACACTAAAAAACGTTAAGTTTGTGACACGAGTTCACAATCACAACACTCGCGATGATTCCTTCCATGACATCCGCGTAATCTCGGTATTTTTTATCAACGAATTGATTTCAAACATCCCAAAATATGATGAAAGCGTCAATAAGTTTTTCTAATTGAATAACTACCACTGTCGAAGTTGTGGACTTATAGCGGAAATAAGGCAAACGATGTAAACAAGCCGTGGCTGAAGATGCACTCCGAAATTTACATCGTTATAATACTAATAAAAATAATTTTGTCACTACTATAACCACGAGAGTAAAATTATTATAGGCGTAGGTGAACGAGTAAGTAGCAGACAAAGTCCTCTTCAAGATAATTATACTTGAAAATTACGATACATAATGCACCAAAAGTTGCCGATATTCTTCCATCGACGACTGTTGAATACTTGAATATACACGCTTACTTACACTAATTTCCCCCTTATTTTATTTTTTTTCTTCATGGAAATATATTACGACACATTATAAAAACAGTAAATGAATCCACTACTAAAATGATACTCATCAGTTTTCTCCATCATTTATTATTCTTTTCCAAATCGACCGGTGCGTTCTTTAGCAGCTTCTTGTTTATTTATGGTGACTATTTATCGTTTATTAGTTACCGTAGTTAGGCACTGCTTCTTAATGCTACCGAACGAATAAATCTAGGCATGTGATTGGTTGAAAATTCTAGCCTCACTCGCAGGCGCCGACGGTGTATTGTTTGCTATCGACGAGCCGTGGTCTTGTTTTGCAACGACGAGCTGTCGTTAAGGTGAGATACAGAAATACACTTTCGATAAGAGGGTGTCGTTGCAAGAGAGGACTTTCGTTAACAACCCGTTAACAACAAAACGTTAACGAGTTAGAGAAAGCCCCTACTGGGCAATAAATTTTTGTGATATTTCTTGGAGTTTAGGTCAATTGAAACCAAGTTATAGCCAACGTTTCGATCTATTTAAAATCATCCTCAGGGCTATGAAAGTGAAAACGTGAACGATGTAAAATACAAAGATGACAACGATATACAATATTTTTACATAAAAATGTTACGATCGCGTTATTTATAGAGTAATATAATTTAAAGTATACACATATATATGTAAGAACAGAATAGAATATACAAAAAATTTTGACATAACTAGGTGTGGCAATACCTTAGTAACACAACATCAATAAATATGTACAAAGTTGATAGGTATGTGAAAATTGTTTGTGTATTCTATTCTGTTCTTACATATATATGTGTATACTTTAAATTATATTACTCTATAAATAACGCGATCGTAACATTTTTATGTAAAAATATTGTATATCGTTGTCATCTTTGTATTTTATATTGTTCATGTGTTCATTTTCATAGCCCTGAGGATGATTTTAAATAAATCGAAACGTTGGCTACAACTTGGTTTCAATTGACCTCAACTCCAAGAAATATCACAAAAAGTTTAGATTTTATGCCTTGTGCGCATTTTTAAATATTCTTCTTCTGTTTTACTGCTGCAGATATTTGACACAGTTTTTGTTGCTCTATCTGAGCGAAATAATTATCTAGTTCTCGACATTTAAGACTTGATTAACAAGAGTGTGGATTTTCCTCTTTTGCCTCTCAACCAATCCCGATTGCTAGGTTGTGAACTGCATATCAGTATGTCCCAAGGTTCTTAGACTGTACTCTTACTCTAAGAACCTTGAGTATGTCCTACATTTTCCTAGAGCAAGTCCATTGTAGGGTCAATTTTTCTTTTCTGAGGACTTGTGATAAAACTCCTTTCATATAATCTTTTTCTGTGTGTCGCCCATATGTAAATTTCCTTGTTACCCGTGTCGCTCTCCAATGATGCGTAGTGGCATTGAAAATAAGTCCATGGGTAAGGAAGTTGTTCTTGACACGATAATGTCTTCCCTCCCCTGATTGTGAGATCCGCCCTCAGTACCCATTGCCTTGAAAAAATAGGTAAAATAAAATGATTATAGAATCGAAAGGCGTCTTCTTGGTTTGAGAATGTATCCTTCTTAAATAGGTGACCAGTACATTTTCTTAATTTAAGAGTGGAATCCACCAGAATGGTAGCCTTAGGAAAGTTTTCGTCCTTTTAGATTAGGACATAGAATCCTGCTCTTTTAATATAAAATAGCATCCTTTATTCTCAAATCAAGAACACCCTCTTTTTAAATGTGTAAGTATATAATATTCTTGCGTAAAGAATATTTTTCCTAAACTCAGAAAGTTTCAGGTTGCGAATTTTCGATGACGTCAGTTCCGAATTAGTCAAATAAGAATAACCTCATATATTTAGAATCACATTGTAGATTCCACTGTAAAGAATAGTTCCCTGTTAATGTAAGAAAATATTTTTAGGTGTCTGCACCATAGTTAGCATAGGCCATTACCTGACTGTTAGGGAATCATAGTTTTGCTGTATGAAGGCTCTTTCCATCGCTAGGTTTCTCAGAAGCAGTGGAGACCATTTCTGCGGAAAATACTGTAACTTTTGAATTTCATCGCGTTAATCGTCTTCAAATAGATCATCAGCCATTCGTGTAATTAGGGTATTTTTGTATTTACCTCATGCGAACCCTAAATTTCTCTACCTGAATAACCGCAAATGGGACTACCTACTATGCGCAGCCAAGAAAAGTGTAGAATTTCTTTAGCTTTAAATACGTGACATTTATTTTATAAAGTGTCGTTGTACTCAAAATAATTTTCATCGAAACAGACCCCAGCCTGCCCCAGCGCTAAGTTTTATTTTTCAGAATTGGTCGATATTGAAAGGTGGTATTTAGTGATTGGTGGGTGGGAACTAGAAGCGCCTGAGGCCTTCGCGGCATTTGCAATTTATGTCATTCGAAACGCCAAAACTGGAAGTAATACATTTTGGGAACATAAGCCCATGGGCGGACCGCTACCTTACTGTACACCGCTGCTCATTTCCTCAGTAACGAAAGTTTCTCCTGTTTTACATCGCTTCAAGGAATAAGCAGCCAGCCAGCCATCCAAATTTGTCCTTGTAAATATAACGCAGGACGCTTCCTCTCCGAGCCTATAGCTGTGAAATCTTAAATTTATTGGGAACCTTTCTTTTCGACCGCGGTCCATATTGCGCTTTTGTTTGTGAGCCGAGGCAGGATTATCCACATTGCCCTTCCAAATTATCATTCTCTTACCATGCAGACGAGAAATGCAAAAATTACTCAGAAAAATCAGTCCCATTTAACGCTCAAAAAATTAATGCGCGTGAACACCGTGCGATATTTCCCAAAATCTCCCCTTTATGCCTGAGAAAGCAGGAAAATTATAATAACGAAGTTTTCCAGTTCCAATTTTTATTTTTTCAGTTAAGTATTACTACTCATGCGTTTTGCGTATAGTCTTTCCTGTATTTTAATTTTTTTTGGGAGATATTCCCTAATCCCTGTTCAGTACAGGTGCATTTTATATCCTCCCTCCCTCAAAAGTTACGATGACCCTTCGCCAACTAGCCACCTTGACAATGGCATTATCTGCCGAAACTTAGGCCGGTAGAAATGAAAGAGTATGGAAATAGAACATAGTGATTTCAGTATGTTAAATATTAACAATTTCCTCAGAATTACGCCGGAAATTGTATCTTGGGATGCCCTCTTAAGGCCTGGTTACACGATGCGCTAAAACACACGACTTAATGCCTACACTCATGATCGACTTAGAGAGGAACGGGACATGTTAGAATGCATTATCGTAATTTTAACCGATTTTATTTTCTGTTCATGCCATCGTACAATTGGGTGGTTACTCGTAGTATTTTGGCATTCGTTCTCGCATTTCGACATTAACTCGTCAGCGTAACGTGTAACCAGGGCTTTAACATGTACTTAAATCCGTCCCTGACGCTCATATATTCACGTCTTTTCAAGCTGTACAAATGTTTATTTTCCCATAATATGTAAGAAATAAATTCGCATCGATATAAAAATAATGCATAGACGGTAGGTCTAAGAGCAACAAAGCTAAACAGAGTGACCTTGTCTCCAAAGACGCTATCTAGAGGTTGAGCCTGAAGCGTTGATAAATGGTCCTGCATAGGGTAGAGAAACCTCCTCAAGAATGTTTGAATGTTTTTCACGGTCGCATTCCTTTGCTATCTTTGTCTTTCTTCGGTGATGTATCTCTCTCAGTTGTCGGTTCCTTCCTCCTAATAAGCTATGCACCAAATTTTTATCAAAGTTTAACAATTTACCAATTTTATACCAGGAAAATAGTACAGCAGAAGTCTGAGCGGTCATGGAAGTAAGTTTCGCTTTGTTGTTGCTTTTGTCAGCATTAGGCTCGTGAAAAAAATTTTATATATTAATATCTGTTCGCAAGTATATTTTTTTAGTTTTTCGCAAGTCTCTGTCTCTTTTTTTGCAGGGCAGGCACGTAGCCAGTGGTGGGGGGGATTAGAGGACTTTAGACCCTTGTAAATTTTAATTCGTGGCGATTACCCACGATACATATGCTGAGAAAACCAGTTGACTATACGAGGGGCTGACTATCCCAGTGGTTGTCTTCTGACACACCATATTTCGAAGTAGTTATCGTTCATAATTTCTGCCGATAACGAACGGTGAATTCTACTTTCAGCAGTATGCAAATGAAATATATAGCTGACTTATGAATATGATTTGAACAGATTTTATTTTCCGTTCATGCTGTTGTACAATATGGGTGGTTAAACGAATCATTTTGGCGTTAATTCTCGCGTTCATGCATTTACAAATTGACTCGTGAGTGTTTTTGTATCGTTTATCCAGGACTTTATAACGACTTAAAACCCGTCCCTGACTTTTATATTGTCACTTGGTTAAGGTGCGTTTGGTGGGGACATGAAGCAGGTAGTCCGATGATGGGCGTGGTACACCCTCCGTAGGGTCCTTAATCCTCAACCCTTTCCTCGACGCGTTCGCCCTCGCTGGCCCGAGTCTTGGACCCTCCCAGGGGGGGGCTTCCCTCCCGAAAAGTGACCCTGTGACTGCAATTTGGAAATCAATCAATCAATCCAATAATGTCACTTCTTTTCAAACAGTGAGTGTGGATTCTCGATGCGTGCTAATTGACAATAAAACACCGGTGTAGGCCCACACCACACCACCCACCACATACCTCCCAAGCACTCCCCGAAGCATATTTCTTGTTACGTGCCTGTTACGGGATTATAAAGTTACACTTCTATTGTAAAGGTCTACTTGTCTTGTAAATTTATCCATTCCTTATTTGTGATGCGACCTTAGCCTGTGTTTTTGTCTCCGGTGTCTGGAGACTGTCACTACGTTCCAATCATCAGCTGTATTGTATTTCTAGGTCGTTGTCACTATATAATTTTGAATGCAGCATGTGGCTATATCTAATATTTTTTCTCTTATTTATTTAAATCCTGCAAATTAATTTCACCAAGTCTTCAGTGTTATACCGAGACAGGCTTTTTATTCTCACAGACGCGTCGGATTCGGGCAGTTCTATGATAGCTACGGAATGGCACCACGAGGTAATGCGATTTTGTATTCGGTATATATTCGGTATAGAATTTTTTCGACCTGTGGTCATGCAAGGGGATAAAATTTTATTATTTTTATGCCCTCGCCGTATTCTCTTCATTAGAGGATTAGCCTATACGTAAAGCACTCAGAACCTAATTAAATTAGTTAGATGAGGTTTTTACTTTCTCCCGCTGAGACCGACCTCTGTGACAAATTAGCTGCCAAGTCAATTTTAATTTGAAACGTTGTGTGTCGGTAATGTTTTTTTCGGGTGTGTCCCGCGTACTTATTCGGTTTGTCGCCCGACGTTTCGTGGCCATTGCTGGTCACTCTATTTTAGGGAATAAGAGTAGTTTTCCGTGAAGGGTATTTTTAATGGTCCATGGAGGAAGACGGATCAAAGGGTAAGGGGGTGAAGGAGTTGTCATTTTATTTTTGCATGGTTTCGGAAATAAATATAATCTGGGAAATAGTTAATATATGAATTTAAGTTATTTATGAGGAATTTAATTAATTATTTATAATAAAGGAATTGAAACGTTATTTCAACCAGAGACAGTTAAGTGATCTAGTAGTAATTGACTAGTCGTAAAAAAAACCTAAGTTCTGCGGATTCGTACCTTTTTCGAAAAACTTTATTCTCACTGAATAGTATGGTATATCTTATTACTAAGAAATGTATACTTTTTATATAGCTGGAACAGGGTATTGAAATATAAGCATTTTGGGCACAAAGCTATGAGAGAAGAGTAGGAAAGGAAAATGAGAGAAGAGAGATACGAGTATGAGAAGAGAGAAAACTATGACTTTTGCCTGATCTATAAGAAAGGCGCCAAGGGGCCACGGCTCAACGTCCTACCTGACGGACAAAGAGTTGTTCTTGAAGTGCCTTCCATAGAGCGCCTTATTGGGAATCGGGTCTCTACAGAAAAATCTCCGCCACCGATACCTTTTGGAGCTTGTATTTATACATGGGATCCAACACTTACAACAACACTTACTTGTTAGACCGCCACACCTATCCTAAACCCGAGCAATTCATTGATCTGTTAAGTGGTTGGGTTTTGTGCTCTCCTTTTTTTTAACTCCCGTTCGTACTTCTTACAGCCTCAGGGTAAATACATCAAGCATTCTTCTCAAAAAGTGATTATCAGTGCTGTTACCATCATTGGCGTCGGATGGTTCAAGTTGGATGGAATAGTTTTTAAATGAACGAAGCTCTACCAGCTAATGGTAATTAGGGTATATTCTCATAAGTAATATTTTGGGCCCACTATTTAAGTTATTAACTGGCACTGATTCGTAGTTTGATGTGTCCATTAGGCCCACTCATTGCTCACCTTAGATTCTAGTGCGAGTCATAATTCTTCAGTGAAGGAACTGAATTTGTTGTGTCAACCAGTTTCAATTGAAATTTCGTTTGAACCTAAATTGAAAGAACACTCCGTATTTTACGTTACTCTACTATGCATTCTTATGTAATACATTCATTTATTATTCCAAAAACTCCCCCTAACTCTTTTCATGTCAATTGTATGGACATTGTCGTTGTTTGGATTATCTAATATGTTTGCGTTTTTTTTCGTGCTTGTCGACGCACATTTCTCAGAGCGCCACATTTCCAAGGTCTGTTACTGGTGCTATAATTTTGGGGAAATTCAGGACGTTTGCCACCCATAAATAAGGCGGAATGCAGGATACACAAGCTTGTCACGCAACTCGGGTTCCCAGCTGTCACCCAACGCATTTTCGCTGAAGTTTCTTCTCACGCTTCGTGAATATTTGAAATTACAGGATTATGTTGGTTTTGGTCAGACGTAAAGTACATCTTTACGTTTCGTCTTCCGGGTTTCTAGTTATAATACGTGTGTTAACCATAGGTTGTATATCTTTTTTTTTCAATATGACGGTAACTCGAGGTCATAAATATTTGGTCAGAAGTTTTGAAAATGTAAACCTCAAAATGACCTAATTCATCGACCCACCGTATTAACATGAATCCCAAGCAAATGCCTAGAATTCGCTGGTATGAATATCGCTGTTGGATATAAGTAATTGATATACTCTTATAGTAACCTTGTTTTCAGTTTTAAAATAGTTGTATGTACTTCGAGGTATATTCAGTTCGAAATGATAGGATAAGATCAGTCCAGTATTACGATGTACTTACAAAGCTTTTTAAATTTCAAGAGCTTTGATTCTTTTATAGTTAACAAAAACTTATTTTTTGTGTAAAGGAATCTTTTTCCATCGAATTTTACAGTTGATTTTTTTTACACGCATGTTCATATTTATTGATATCATCCTGGGGTTCGAATACGTTTAATGTTAGCAGTTTTTATTATTTTAGTTATTTCCAGATCCTTCGGAAAATTTGTTATTTTATTCATGAGTAAAAATTATTGTTTTATGAAATACTTAATGCTGTTGTATTTTAGTTATGCTATTTTTCTAATGTGCTTCATTCTAAGCTATATCACATGCTCAAGGCGCTTTGATGAACTTGATTTTTGTTGTAAGGCGTAGTTAAGAAACCTTCAAGGATGTTGACGAATCCGAAGGAAACTGAAAAGTAAGTCGACGGATGAAACAATATTTTAGCTTCCTGGAAATACCGATATAGGCCAAAGATTTAGTGCTTTCCCGGCGAATAGACTTAGTGAAGAGTTCTCGGCTCGACTCACAGCCCTGAGGACGATGGCCGAGTCGGGCATCGAAACGTCGGCAGTTATGCAGTTCCTGACCCGGTGGCGATCCCGAGAACTCTTCACTTAACCGATAAAGGCCGTTTTACACCTGTAGAAATTGCAAGAATGCGAACTTGGAATTAGAGCAGGGGCTATTTGGAAGTCTCGCATCCACGCATTCTCACAATCGTTCTAGCAACTCACCGCTTTACGCGACGCAATTTTGGTTGCGCCCTCGGACATGCGTCAGATTGCGCAATTACGTACCCCGTGTAAAGCGGCCGTAAGGGAAAGAGTATTGACTCCGGGGAAGAGAGCTATTGAGTGAACCTATAACGTGACCGACGTGAAGGAAATGGATGGGAAAAAAACAGGTGGAGTGGACACAATGCGTTATGGCAGATCATTATCAGTAGTCATCCAATTGAAAATTGCTTTGTTTAATTTCTCCTCCTCCTTCAGTCTCTGGCTTTGTTCTTTTGTTTATTTTGGTGATTTGGTGGAGGTGACTGGCATCTTAGGTCATTTCCATAATCGCAGAGCAGTACTAGAAAGAGTGGAATTGTGTTGAGTAGCATAGCGTTGGCGTTAGCTTAATCAAAAGGAAATCTTTGTCAGGGTATTATGGGCTAACGTTCTATACGAGGGACTAAATGCTCTGCATAATAGTACCTACTTCAAAAATGTTTTTATGCATAATATTTTGATTTTTTCACTGATGAGGGTTAAACAACGATAATATGTACCTTTCCGATTTTCTCTGTCTTCTGAAAGTTTTTCCTTTTGGTAGTGTCGAGTTTCAATTGTCTAAGCATTTTTAAGCTATTATCTTTTCACTTTATAAGGTACTTCCAATTTCCATGGCTGATTGTTTATAAGATCATTATAAATAAGTTCGCGGTCGACCTCAGTTTTTTACTGTTAGCTTTCCTGCCAACTTATGATAATGAGGGAATTAGCAGAGTGTTAATATAGCTGCTCACGTACCTTTCGAACGCGAGTTAATCCATTTTCAGAGTTCTCCAAAGCCTCTCTGTAAATATTGAAAACTTAACGATTTTTCTTGTTGTTACGTCCTGTCTAAAATTTGTTGTTATGCTGAAATTGTCTCTCGAGTTCCTTTACATGGTCTGAAGCGGTACTGATCACAGTCATGTCTATTTTTTTATTCATTCTACCTTCTATTATAATTCATAACTTGAGAAGTATAACTATTCTGGTTGTGAATTATTTTGCTCGCACCATTAGTTTCTCATAGGTCTTGCATTTTTAAAGGACTTCCGCTGAAACCGGGCTTTTATCATGATCTATCGTTGACCTCAGAACTTGGCTTTAATCATGCATTATGTATATTTTAATTTTTATAAAAGCCAATGTGTTTAATTTTAAGTGCGCGACGTCAAATGCTGATTTGATTGTGTTAATTGACATTTTTGATTTCACCCGCTTGACTCAATATTTAGTTATTTTAAAATCATTTTAATTTTAAGGGTCGGGATTGAGCGTAATTTAAGTAGTCCTAAAATAAAATTGTAGTAATGAATATTTCATGATTTCAAACTCCCCATTTCAAAAACGAAAACTACTTGTCTCTACTATTCTTTCCGTGAGTTATTTGTAATGATTTCTGTTTTTTCGTATTAATAGTACTTACATCTCCCGTGTAACGTAATGGCGAAGTATAGAGTCCCAAGCATTTGATATCTTTTCTATTCAAGGCCGCAAAGCATTCAGTGCGGTAGAAATCGAGTAATTGTTTTCTTCCTGTATACGGGGTAATGGATTGAAATTAAGTCATTATTGATAACCGTAGGAAAATAATAACATCCGCTCGATGTTTCAGTTGGACAGTTTCCGTTGTGAGTCAATCATTCTTGAAAGGAAGATGGTGATAACGAATAAAATCCGAAGATCCAAGCTTGTTTGGATTGAATTTTTCCATATTGAAATAAACACTTTCAATTTTCTAATTTATTCCGACCTTGTTTTCGATGATACTACAAAAAATGATGTGGTAACATCGAAACCTAGGTCGGAATAAATTTTATATTCGTGAAAAATTTAAGGTATTTATTTAATGGTGGTAACAGCTTAGTTCACATTTGTCACGGTATTTATTCTTTTTAAATATCAATATGTCGTCTGTGGGAGTACCTAAACATTTTTCAAAGCAAAATAATTGGCAGAAGTATTTGATTTGAATTGTGCCATTGCGATGGAACATCCTTCTTGCTCATCCGGTCTTTTTTCGCTACGAACCACTCATTAAAATTTACGACTCAGTGTTCTCGTCAGTTAAGCTACCGAGGAGCCAATTTTCTCTTAGGAATTTTGTGGACTGTGCCAGACAAGACGGTCTTAGAGACTGAAATTAAGGGATCTGGGTTCGAATCCCAGTCAAGGGAAATTATTTTTCTTCTGTGGAATTCCGCACATTAGTCCATAGCGGGTGACTCGTTATGCTATCACCGTGGTGAGTCCCGAAGTACTAGAATAAATCAAGAGCGAACACATCTAGTGCTCCAAGTTCGGGCTTTGCTTTCCGGCTGTGGCGCTGTGTCGCACGGCTTGGACAGCTAGTCGCACAATATACTCAGAAGTCCAGACCATCTTGATTGAGGGATCTAGGTTCGAATTCCGGTCAAGGCGGATGATTTTTCCCCCGTGGAATTTCGCATTCTTATTTAAAACTTACTCTGCTATATTAATTTTTAAGGTGTTTAGTGGAGACACTCGTCAACATTTAACCGTATCTAAAAATTTAAAAATGTCCTCTATTTTCTCAGAAGTACAAGTTTTATATTCATGATTGTGAAATGCAGAAAAATGTCTGCTCCATGTGCCTTGAAATTATGATGATAACTCACGTTTTATACGAGTAACTCATTGAAAAATACAAAACACCTAAAAAAGTAGCTCATGACTGTTGCCAGAAAATTTTTTAAGGGGTTCACTGGAGGAGGTATACTTGACATTACCAGCGTGCTACAGAGCACTTTCCTCGAGTATGAATACACATAAAGCTATCAATAACCAATCCCATTTATTGCAGTCAGCGATTCCCAAAGAAATTAACGAAATATGCGATAAAATTTGTAAAAATTCAATGTTCCGAAGATGATTACTCTTTCACAGATGGTACGCAAGTTGGTGCGAATTTTTATGGTTGGATCATGCCAGATTCCTATTCGAGTATGAAAATTTCTAACAACTGGTATTGGCGAAGATCAAATTGGCCTAAATGTAAATATGATAATGTAATTGCATAAATATCACAATAATCACGTCATCAGGGATTGTATCCACGGGCTTCGAGACTATATCCCAAGTATTGCGAGGTGGTTTTGAACCCGCTGCCTTGGCACAGCCCTTGTAGAGGTGATGATAAAATAGTGAGAAACCACTCATTACGTGCATATTTTTTAATTCTATAATTGAGGACCTTAGAAGCCAAGGGGATAAATGCAATTTTTTATTTGTGGATTAAGTTTAGATAATGATTGATTCACACAATACTGTTGTGTGTACCAACTATTATTGTGGTAGGTACACAATACTGTTGTGGCAAAGGGATAGAATTTAATCTCTGATAAGCATATACATATAGATTTAGTGATTCACATGTATTTCTTTGTTACATTCTATCTCGTTTGACCGATGTACCCTCTCGAGTAGTCCCCGCCCGGAGATCCGAATGGGGGACTAGTTTACCTCCGGAATATTTTACCCGAGAGAATGTCATTATATAAAGTGAGTGGAGTAGCTGTGTGTAGTGAGAAAAAAGACGGAACAACCTTATAGGCCACATCTTGAGACATGATGGCCTGATGAAGACAATCGTCGAAGGACAAGTGGAAGGCAAGAACGGAAAAGGAAGACCTCGAACAAAATATATGGAACAAGTAAAGAGAGATGAGAAAGAGAAGAAATACGTAGGTGTGAAAAGATTAGCTGATAGGAGAACTGAGTGGAAAGCTGCGTCAAACCAATCCTAGGATTGTTGACCAGTGATGATGATTCTTTGTTACAATAATATTGTGTGCCTACCCCACCAATGCAACTATCTCCAAAAAATTGCTCATATCGTCCATGGCTTCTAAGGTCCTCAATTTAGAAATCATGGCCGCAAGTGATTTTAGTGAGTCATTTAGTCACTCTGTTGTGCACTACGCTTTGAGAGTTTGGACTCCATTATCGAAAGTATACATCCGCGACGCTAAATGACCGTTGGCGAATTTTGCGGCGCGGCTTACTCTCCAGGGGCAAACAGTCGGCGTATCGCGGTCAACCGGAAGGTCTCCGTGATCCCTGGGACTCCGGTTTTTGGAATGGGGGCAGGGCTGGGGCACGCGATGCCGTGTCGTCAATACTGCCGGGCGCGCTCGAAATACGAAGTGGCGTCCACAAAGGTCTTCCATTATTGCCGAGCTTACTTTGATGACGATCCGTGTCAGTAATTGTGTTTTGGTATCGATTACCTATTCGCGAAGTGAAACGAAGTTTTTTTTGCCAATTTTTATTCCGTTTATGAGACGGACGCCGCTGTTAAGAACTCGAGGCCCGAATAGGCCGAGGGATAATTTAGCGGTGGAAAGGAGGTGGTGGCAGGGACTTCCTAGAAGCGTATAAAAAGACTTGCGAAGAAGCTCCTTGGAAGGGTATTGATACACCAAGTATTGACCCCAATGCTAGTAATAAAAAACATCTCACAGTTCTGTTACTACGCCCAATTCTACTTTTTCATGCTCAAGGAACTATGCAAAAGTCGACGAACTCTACACTGAAGTCTTATTTCATGTTACCCTGAGAATCTGAGGTCTTCTGTTCTTCATTGACTGAAGCCGCACCATGGTTTTAAATTTATGCATTTCAATGGCAATCAATAAAATTTTCGGGGTTGGTTTCTCCTAAAGAGTAACATTTTCTTAATTCACCACCATCGACATGCGAATTGTTATGGTTGGATCATGCCAGAATCCTATTCGAATCATAGTATTTCCAACTATTCGTATTGCCGAATATCATATTCTCATGAATTATCTCACAGCAATCACGTCATTAGGGATTGTATCCTTTGGCTACCTTCAGGGTAGAGCGCAGCCCATTTCTTTTTCCTTGCTAGCAAGGAAAGTCAGTCCTACAGTTAACTGAAAATTTTAAAACTTTTGATTTTTTTCATGTTTCCTGTTCTAAATATTTTCATTGCTTGTACCGTAGTCATTCTGCGAGAACTTCTTCGTAGGTTTCGTCTGTAATTTTTCATCGTGTTCTCTTCGTGGAGTTTATATTTAAAGTGTAATTATCTTCGGAAATCGAATTTTAATCATTTTAATCGCATATTTCGTGATTTTGTTGAGGATCGCTGATTGATATAAATGAGATCGTTCATTGATATCTTGATGTGTACTCATACTCGAGGAAAGTGCTCCATAGCCAGCTGGTAATGTCATCGTGCGGTACATGCTACTAATTGGAGATAATGCTGGCTATAGCATTATCTTGTTTTCCCTCCTGCGATAACGAGGCTGTCATAGAGATTAAGTTGAATATTATCTGGGGTCCAAGAGGTTTTTAGAGCAAGTCTCCTGCATAATACGATGGCTTTAGTCGTTAAATCCCGCTTCTTTGTAGTGCTCATAGCCGTCAAAATTTGTTAATTTCAACCAGTAGGTAGCGTTACCAGCGATATAGCTGTAGTGTCCTTGAACGAAACCTAGTATTCATAACTGAATTTTACCTCTAGGTAGCAAGATTTTTTCTAGTTACCTTAACATGCCTAATGCCGTCTAATTTTTTACGGATTTTTATGTACGGTAAACTTGGACTAATGGTTAGTGCTTTGGAAATGCATAACTTTTGTGCGTCTTACTTAAGAAATATAGGTTTCGATGCTTTCCGATCCTGAGTCTATCTAATGGATTTCGGGCACGGGTAATATCCATCATTTCCAATATGGCATGAATATCTCAAACAATCCTTCTGGTTTGGGTTCTAAAGTTTAGAAAAGGCTTGTTGGTGTAGCTTTTTATGCCGCTGGTGGCCAAGTTTGTTTCCGGTATAGTCAAGTAGAAAAATCAATGTTCATGTTGCATGTTCTGCCTTTCAATCAAGTGCGTGACTAGGCTGTACTCTTTGTTGTATTAATTCTGAATGTTGATTTCATAACCAATAAGTTGATTCAGAAGCTCCTAGTTCCTGTACTTTTACGTGGCCAGCCCCATACGACACTCCATGCCAGTTGAAAGTTGCCTTAATTATGCGTTGTCACGCGCGCTTTTGCCGACTATCGTGATACAAAATCGCCAAAAAATAAAGTTATACTGCTAGTGAGGAAGCTTCCTTTATGATATACGCCTCTAATATTATTCCGAGTTATTTCACTGGTGAAATTAACCGTTCAATATGGGTTAAAATGTTTTGTTTGAATTGGTTGAATATTTTTTTTATAAATTTACCTAAATCCATTACTCAACACACAATTAATTAGAAAGTGTTTGGTAGCGTCTCCTGGAATCTAGTTGCTTGCGTGGTGTTGTATATTTTGTGCCAAAATTACTTTTAATACAAAACTGGCTATAGGTTATCCATTTCGTGGAAAAAAACACAAAAATCATTGATGAAGTGAGTGTAATCAAATTCTCAGTGCTGATTATTAGTCACTACTACCTCAACCCTTTAGTTCTGGTATAGGTAAGAGGTAGTAGCTATAGAGGTAGATTTTCTCCGTAGGCATCTCTAACAAGAGAAGAACTACTAAGTTGTCGACATTAACAGGAGCCTTGGTGTTGATTGGTGGAATATAAGGATAGTCTTTTGGTGGATCTTTGCGGTCGATGTAGTTCACTCGATAAGTAACTCATGAGCAATTCATTTCCATTCTTAGTTTTATGAAGTAAACGGGGAAATGGAATGACCTGAGTATTTTATGCTCTAAAGTTGTTCCTAGAGTAAACAAATACTGTATCTGTGACGTTCTCTATGTCTCGAGGGACATAGTGAATCGAATTTTACACGGAGATACGCTATAATTAACCCTCGATTACTAAACGTGGCTCAGAATCACGTGGTCAGTAAACCTTTTTCATTTTGACGACGCTATTTTTTTACCTTCCAACGAGGTTACGTTTGTGTTCTAAACCAATTTTAACTTAAAGTTTTATTATTTTTTATGTGTATTTTAAAGGTTAAGCCGTTTGTCTTTTAATGAAAAAAATTAATTATTCTTTTTACGACTACTTATAATAAATTTTTTTATGTAAGTTGTAAGTGTAAGTGCTGGGGGAAAAATATTTAAAATAACATAAAATACGTAGTTTTTTTTTACCGCAAAATGCATTTTCCTAAATTTTGGAATTTTAATTTGGCACGTCGTAAAAAATACTAAGGTGTAGTGATCCAGGGTTACGTCTCTAAAAAATAATCTATATTCGTAGTGCAAATAAACCATATTCATAACTTTACAATGCTATTCATTTCGAGTACGAAAACTATATTGCAAATATTGGGAAGAAATGGACCGCTCTGCACTCGTCGCAACCCTGCGGACATATTTGGAAACCGATTTAAATACGCTAAGTGTGTCAAAAGAAATGAAGCTTTTCCGGGATGGAATAGGGCCTCCTTTGAGTAGTCACCTTGCTTTCGACCTTGAGGGTTTCTGCCCTAATTTTGTTTTCGTGCAGTTCTCCGCGATATTATCTCCTTCGATCAGCCCCGCTAAATCCCCCCAAAAACAAATGGTTCGGTCGTTGATTCCTGACCTACGACAGTCCACGTGTCCTCATTTTGGCGGCATTGCTCTCATTCCTTGGGCCTTGGTCAGCTGAAGTTCTTGAAATATGAATTTTTATTCGTAAAAGCTTTGGTCTAGGAATCGCAATTTGGTTTCCCATAATGCTTCTTGGTTCCCTGGTCTTTGTCAAGAACTAGTTCATAATCCTCTAATTCCGTGGAAATAAAGAAAGTTGTTTTACTTTTTTATACTTTCTTAGTGTCTGTTACCGGCACTTCGGAATTCTCCGTATGAAACTCTTGCCTAGCCTAATTACGTTATTTTAAGGTAAAATGATCAGAAAAACTCATAATATTGATCGCGGGAAGCTACTTAAATGAGAAAATGCGTGGAATATTTTTTTGTCGGATAACTTCATTTGGTGATATTTTTAGATTTGATTTCTATATGTCGACTTCTGGTGTCCTAACACCCCCTGCCTCACGCCTTTTTAGGCGGCTTGCGGGGTAATATGTAGACGTAGATAAAGCATTTCGTAGTGTCGCGTATGCTAGGAAGAGAATGAAAAATATTTTAATTGCATAATGAAATTAGTAATTCCGCACAAGCTCGAGGAAGGACTTTGTTAAGAGTTAGGGGTTATGAAGAATGGCGTAGAGCTGCTGAAAACCTTGGTTCAGTTATCAGTCTGCATCCGGTCCCCACACTAATTTTTGCGGTCCTTGATAAAACTTTTAAGGAAATCTGTCGTACGCACGCATGATCTTGTTGGGACAATATGGAATTTCCGGGCGTGCCTTTACTACGGCACCGTTTTCCGTAAATTATTACCTCATCCCTCCAGCTTTCGTTAACGGCGGTAATAATTTTCCCAAATCATCTTTCTGACATTGGGCGATGTTTCCAAAAGAAAACTATAAATTTCGAGTAATGCGAGTAATAAAACAACTGCGCTACTTTGAGTGCACCGCCCTTACCCCTCCCTACCCGAGCTAGATTTTTAGGGGGCGCCTACCGTCATTGTTTGGTAGCTCAGTTTTATACTAAAAAGACCGGGGTCGTATGACTTTCTGGAAGGATCATTACCCGTCATTTTAACGGGTACTCATTTTTAAAAATATCTTTTCGAAAATGTTGAAATTAATTGATAACTTAATTATATGTAACCTTTTCCTTTCTTTATAAATACAACTGAGTAATACTAAAATATACAAATATTCCAAGTCATTTTACAATAAAATATTTTAAATGAACAGCGATCACGTCGCTCCTGCTTCCCCCAACCTGGCCACACGCCACTTAGTATGGCGAATATGCTGCTTATTTCCATTCAAAATGTAATAAGGAATGTTAGATGCATGAATGTGCCTACTAAAACAGCAAAATGGCCGGACGTAATATAGTGAAGTGATTTCCTGAATAAATTACGCTTTACTGTTAAAAATGAAATAGAAACGCTTAACACGTCATTCCGACGGGTGTTGGTAATATAAGGTAGGCAGGTGATATAACTCCATTTATATGTGAAGAAAGCATATATATTATTACAGAAGGGAACGGAGGTATCATTTTAAACGTTGAATCGCCGGCTTATGACGAAAAATACAATCGTAATATCAAATTTCACTAATATCCATAAATTTGACTGAAAATTTTCGATTTTCCATGTCGATTACTCGCTCGAGGAATATTGACTCCACACATTTTTTATTCTAAACTTCAAAAAATTGTTTAAAAACCCGTTAAGTCCACAACTAAACCAAAGAAACGCAACATACGCGGGCAAAATCTTTTTTTTTATCTAAGAAGTTTGAGACGCTGAAATTTTGTTTTTTATTTTGTTTACTCAATGGAGATGAAGGGAGTTTTTGACTCCGTTTCCGTAACATACGTATTCCCTGATAGAGTGAAAGTGGAAATTTTCGCATGGTTTACCTAGTTAAATTATATTTTAAAATAATAAGTACCATAAAAAATAAATGAAAGACAGAAAAAATGAGGATGACGGAAAAAATTCTAGGCAATATGATTAAGTAAGTAGAGGTTACGCGTCAAAATGACGGTTCTGATCCTTCTACTGTTAAGCACTACCCTGAATACATCGAGAAACAAACTATCGACCGGCATCACCGATGGGATCCTATTTTCCCTCCGTGAGATATTCACTGTGTCGAGGGTCGGGGTAGATGGCGTCCCTTTCCGCTATAAGGCCGTCGCATCGAACGCCGCCTCCCTTAGGATTGGCGCCACCAAGACGCCCCCAGCTCATTTCGCACAATCCTTCTCCCCCAGCATCCACCCTTCTCTCTTCATCTTAGCAAGGATAGTTAGGGTACCTGGAAAAATCTCAGTCACAATTAATTTTAGAATCTTGTTATTATTGGCTAGTTCCAATTACAGTTTTAAGAAGGAACTATTATTGGCGCAAAAAAGAAGAAGAACGCTTAACATAAATCATTTGTATGAAATTCTGCCGAAGATCCACAGGGTCGTGTAATATATCATTTTACTCTTTGTTTATTCGATTACAATAATGAATCATTAAAGAGTGTTTGAACCTAAACGTATTGCTTGTACGGTCGAAATAGTGAAGAAGTGTTTTTTCTTATTGTTTTCTACCCTGAGTAAAAGTTTACCAAATTAGCGCAATGAATAATTATAAATCCAATTTTTTATTCCTGTATTCTGTTTTGACTTGTTTGTTACTGTATTATGCGAAAAGTAGGAATAATTTCTTCCAATGAATAGTATTGTCTTTATTAATATTAACTAGTGTTTGATAAGGTAGCGGTTAATTATACAAGGATTACGTAAAATTTAACTGTCACCGGTGACTCGGGTACTCCTAGCTATTGGTGATGTTTTACGGGTGCGCCCCGCATACTTATTCGATTTGTTTCCCAACGTTTCGTGGCTGTTGTTGGTCTCTTTTTCTTAGGGCAACCTTTTTCTTTGGAAAAAGTGACCTGCAACCACCACGGAACGTCGGCCAACAAACCGAATAAGTGGGTACAATGGGCACACCCGTAAAACATTGGCGGACATTAGTCCTATTTTTCAAATACTACAAAAAATAAGATTGTACAGAAATTAGGAATAAATACATATACAACAGAATCAGAAAAGAAGTCACACCATCCATTTCTCGAGGTACCTTGAAAAACGTTGCTTGGAGGTATGAAAAATTTTACAATGGCTACAATGACCCGCCAGAGCTTCGACGAAGAAATAAATTACTCCTGATCTTAATCCTTGATCTTCGAAGATGTTTCCCCCTCCTTGCATCCTTCCCTCTTCACAGCCCTTGCCCATCGATAGAACCCTCCAAGCGGCGCCCCCAAGTCGGGGGACCCTTTTCGCCCCTGACCCCCTTCACCTTGTAGAGGCGTCTCCTAGCGTCAGTCAAAGGATCTCAGGAATCAGGGATTAAATCACTGCGTAGTAGACTTGAATGGATGGGCTTGAACGTATGAAAGCGGAGTAAAATATAATTTATTTTATAGTTTCAATGGGAATACAATATGTTCGGTTGCAAAGCCAGTGGGTCGATGCTCATGGAAATCTTAAAAAACTAGCTTTCAAGGTCAGTTAATCACGCTATCGCTTGTTGAGGTAGTAATCATGTGCACATGCTTAATTTATTTCTAATGGCACGTATTAATATTTTTTTAAAGTGATTTTTAACCTCACGAGGCCCCGATCAATAATTTTTGCGGAATAACTTCTCACTCGTGTCAAAAGGAAAACAATGGTAACTGTTTAAATCATTTTAATAATTGTAAAACGTAAAATAACATACTTGAGGCCTTAAAATGAATTAAAATAACGCCGCGAGTGCCATTCTCGAGGAGGTGCGGGTGCGAGTCCCGTCTGGGTAGGTTGTCGCTAACCAGAGCATGGATATTCTTATACGTTTAGTTGATTATGAAAACCCCGATGTTAAGGCCAAAAAGCGCTGTTTTTGGTGGTGTGACAATAAATAAACAAAGACGTGGTCCTATAAAACCTGGAAAAGCCTTGTGCGAAATAGACATGACAAAAATCCATGACATGCGGTGATAATGGGGCCCCTCATGAAGCTTACGCAATAATAAATCTTAAAGAGCCGGTCATTGCGGTCGTGAGGATAATGAATCCTTTTCACCTCTCTAGGAAAGACCTTTGCGTCTTAACAGCAGTCTCCCAAGTTACCGGAATTTCCACTTGTGCAACAGATTGAAGGGTATAATGCACCCGGTACATGGTATGGTGATAAAAACTATTTTTCTAAAAGGAGGTGCCGAAATAATAACATCTTCTGGCGAATGGCTAAGGTCTCTCGATGAATAATTCTCTGTTTTATGTTATTCGCTTTGTGCATGGGTACATGCATACCGGAATCTGATGACGGAGATTTTATTCCCATACTTAAAATCGGATACTATTACTCTTTACGAAAAAATTCACTTGAAGTCAATCATCAGCTCGCTTTAAATAATATTTTTTTAATGGCTATGAGGTTTATCTTAAAGCGTTTTATTCCTTGCTGCGTACTTGGGAAAATAAAATAATAAAAGAATGCGCGTGTGGTTGCATAACCATGCAGGATGATTTAAGTAGCCCGCTGGTTGCATAATCCATCAGGATAGTGCTAGATTTTATTCTCCCGAAGAGGTGTCGGCATTATATTGCCTAAAAATTAAGCTATATAATATCACATGGAATAAATTTAATTTGTTAAATATTTTTATTTTTTTATTTTTAGCATTATATTCTTCTGAATTCTGAAGCAAATAATCGTGCATTTGTTTATATTTTAACTTTATTTTCTCCATAATTTTGACTTAGAAACTGATGTCGCTAGACATGAGGAGCATAGCCGTGATAATTACAAAATTGTTACTACATGATAGAAATGGCTTGGTTTCCCTTTGACCTCTATTTGTTAGCAATGAAATATCACTCAATAGAACGTGTTAACACATTAATCTTTTATAGCAATTCTTGTGTGAAAAATGATCGCTGCTGATGTCAGAATCCTGGGAAGTCTAATGATAAACTTCTGTACATGATGGCCGCCGAACAGCCAAAACTTGTTGTTTCCTATTAACAAATACATGTAAGAGTAGCATATATATCTTACTTATCGTGGTGATCTGTGAATTTTTCTTGAAATCTGAATTGCTTGTGTAACAATTCATGTTTAAAATGCAATTGGAATCAATAATGGGGAACAGTTCTTGTGAACAGAAATGAACTGGTGAAAATGATCGGAAGGGGAATATTGTAATGAAAATAATGTGGTTCGGTTGTTCATGTTGTTGCTCACGAAGTTTTGCTCAAAGTACTCATTAATTGTGTTCACAATTTGTATGTAATATGATTTTTGAAGTAATAGTACATGTCGTTGACCCTGATTTTCTTCATCAGTACCTTTCCTGGACAAGTGTGTTCGCAATTTGTGTTAATTAGATTTGTGAAGTGACAGTACATGTCATTGACCCCGATTTTCTTCATGTGGACTTATCCAGGGCTATTGTGTTTAATTTTTTGTGTTGATTTGATTTTTTGAATTAAAAGTGAACGTTATATCAGTTCAGAGTTCAATTCCCTATTGGGCAAATTTTTTCTGGTAGCTATTCTTTTGAATTTTGCATTAGAAATTTAACCCTTAACCTGCTCCGATATGAATTATATATATAAGATATATAATTATATAAGATATAACCTGCTCCGGTATTGACAATTTGAACTATGCTTCTGCTCCCTGAGTCCATAGGTGCTTAGAAGTTCTTCCTTTGACAAGTAGATGTCATGCGGACATCTTTTACTCCTCTTTTTATTTTTATTGACCTTCAGTAGCCGCCAGGAACCCTCAGTAGCCTATTTCAGCTTATTTTCGCAGTTAAAGGGCTAAATTGTCAGTCTGCCTGTAATGTAGTGTGGTCAAGTCTTCTCCCACTAATCCTGTGATTGTGAATTTCCTTTAGTCCTGCCTGTGATGGGTTTTTCACCACTCAAGATGCAGTAATGTGTAAAGTTCTGTTCGTTTATTCATGGAAAACCTGATGTTAGTCTGTCCTTATAATGATTCAAGGCTCCGAGAATCCAATAGAATTATTCAAGGCAGCTGAAAAAAAATGCCCCAACCCAAGTGTTGACTTTTGGACCTGCCCAATTAGTCTTTTATATTGCCTTAATTTTGTAATCTCTTTCAATTTGTATGTTCTTAGTTAACCTAATTTTTTGTTTCTTTCTTTCAGCTTACAAAACTGGTTCTCCAGAAAGACTAGTTTTCCCTACGGATTCCTTGGGTCAGCAATGTGGAGTTGATGAAAGTGTGAAAGATAAAAAGCACCTCCTATTCTTTGACCTATCAAAATGTGCCAGACCAGCTGTGATAGTTACTGGATGTCCAACTCCTCAGGTAGAAGCATAACTATCATTTTGTTTTTACTTTTGTGATCATGGTTAACACGTTACGTACCTGGGTTTTTAAATATAGAGGAACGACGCAGCTGGGTAGAGGAGTTAAGATTGAAAATCTGAGAAAATTTGGGTGAACTGCCTTTGGTTTAAACATGGTTAAAAAGCTAATGTTTACAAGATATCTTTACCTTATCAAACATAACGATATGTCCAATCATAAAAAGTAACAAACAACAACTGGAAACGCACACCCAAAAATCTGTATTATGCTTTAAAATTGGTTAAGTAGACGTGCCTAAGTGATGAGAATCTATGTCATCCATCCGGAACATTCGAGAAAAAAATGACGAGAATTCTCGCCATCCGTATGCAACTTGCTAAGGTTTCTTTAGCCCTCAACATGCAAAGCTGTTACCAAAAAGAGCTAATTCCCTCCTACATTCTACTTCACGGTTGCCAGTTCTCCATCCTTTATGATTTTTTTCCTTTAATTAATTAGCAAAAGCTCATGGACACTTATTGCAGGGTAAAGGGGCCTTGTAAAATCAAAAGTTGGCAACTATTAGTAAAAAAAATCAGTTACTACTCATTTTATCTGTACTATGTCTATTTGAAGTTTTAATCAACATTTTTTTTAACTTTTTAAGGTATTCACACAGACTTGTATCTTTTACCTTACTCAGGCTTGTTGTTGGAATAACTTGTTCAGTTAACTTCCTCTTAAATTTCCTCATGTGAAATAGGATGATATATGATGTTGTTCCTGATAGTTATTGAGAGATGATGGGCAATTGAGAGGTCTGGGTTCAAATCCTGGGGGTGTGCGTGACACTTCTTGTTTGGTTCTGTTACCTCTTGACAATGACCTGAAAAGTTCGAAACCTGCAGAGATTTTAATAAATATTGTGTGGAATATAACAAAGTTTATTTTTATTCTATCATTGCTAAGTCTCCTGTGTTCATTAAACTGAAAAATTTCTAGTGCAACAAATTCAGATTGGGTTTCAAACCAATCGTAATCATAAATTCAGAATGGAAATGATCAGAATAATTCCAAACAGAGCAAAGGATAACCCCCCCCCTGGCCCTGTTAAATGAGGTTTTCCATAGCAAATTCCATCCTTTGCTTATATGTCTGTGTACATGTGTTTGTACTTGGTTGTGAGTGGATTCATTTTGTATCATATACCCTTAACTGAATTACAATAAAGTTGAGTTTACTCCTCTAGCTGTGGGTTAGTAAGCATAGCATTGATTCCTTCACATCAGTGACAAGGAGAGACCCTGAAAGCCATGTTTAATAGGCCTCATAATGATTTTAGTTATTGACTGTGTTACTGAGTCTCTAAAGCAGGGGTTCCCAAACTGGGGGTGCGCCCCCCTTGGGGGGTGCGGAGAAATTCCAGAGGGGGCGTGACACCCAAATGAAATAAATAAAAAAAATTACAAAAATTATTTCCTCAGATCTTTGAAATAAAGTCTTTCTAAGTTTTCATGTAATTGTTTTTGTAAAGTTTCAATAAAGTTGTAAGTTGTTTATCAAAGAAGGTTACAGGTAATTATATTCGTTTTTCATGTAATACTTGTTTTAATTTTCATCATACGTACAATTATTGAATCTTTCCATTCTGCGTTACCGCATTCAACAGTGAACAAAAAAATCTACCTACTCACCGTATCTAGTAGGTACATACTTGTACGAGTACAGGTACTTGTACAAGTAGGAGTTGGTATGTACGGCACCGTGGAAATAGGGTATTGCAAAATGGAAAGCTGATATGTGTAGCGGGGGGGGGGGGGGGGGGGGGGGGCGTGGTACCAAAAAGTTTGGGAACCCCTGCTCTAAAGAGAATCTTATAGATATTAAATCCACTTTCTGTTGTGATATTTGTGTTTGGGCTGTTGGGTACAGGTTCATTGATTCCAGAAGTTTAGAAAAAGTTGCGGAAATATGTACATGTGTACTAGTTTGTGTAAAAATATTATTTTAGGATTGTGTATACTATTTCATTGTATTTCTGTGATCCAGCTAAGGTATTATCTTTGCCACAGGTTTGTGTGGATAAATGTCCTACCCAAGACTTCAGTCATTTGAGGTATATGGCTCCAGGACAATTCAATGCAGCTGAAGTCCAGAGTCAGCTTGTTTGCTGGTATGGCTTTGACAAGAGCAAAATCACTACTCCAGAGCTACTGCAAAAAGCCATTGATGATCATAATTGTGCACCATGGTATCTAGCCAGTGAAGCCAGTAAGTACTTTTGTCCATCTTTGTAATTTTATGGGTTAGAATACACACGCAATGAGTGGAAACCTTTCATCAGAATTACAATAGCCATTAGATGCCAATAAGTGTAAAAATGCCATTATTGCTCAATTTACCTTTTATAGCATTAAGTTATATAGGGGATATAACATTAAGCAACGATTTTTGTTAAGTTTTAACGGTTGTGATAATTTACATGATCTTTGTTAGCTGGAAGAATGGAAAACTTCAAGTGGCATGGTTTGCAGTGAAGAGTCTGCAAAAGAAAGAAGTTAGAAAACATAGTCACTGCTATATCTTTAGTCACATTGTGCCAAGGCTAGAAAAAAATTATGGGAAAATGCAGTTTTTGAGTTTTCACATTAACTTTGGCTTGACCACATTTAGTCTATCTTATTTAGCAGCTAAAAGTTTTTTGTTATATTTTATTGATAGTTTCATGAAATGCTCATCCTGGAGAGTCTCACTTCTAATTACTTAAATTGGCTCTGCTTGGAGTGACGGAAGAGTTGATGTTTTGAGAAGAGGATCTGCTTGTTCGCATCAACTTGAATCAGTGCAATTCAACTTAGTGTAAATATTAGTTGAAAGTTCAATTTTATCTTAATTTTAGCTAATGCCAAGGAATATCCATTGTCTATTGATGACCCTAAAATCTGTCAAAATTCCTCTGAAATTTTAATTAATGATTGATACATAGTCATAGCTGTATATAATTGGTGGAATATTTCACCTATTGGTAAGGGTCATAACACTGTTCTGCAAAAAAATAGTCCAAAAAATGCCTGGCTACAATTTAGGGCGTTTCTGGCTAATTTTGGGTCGCTGAATCCGAAAATGACATCCGTTTTTTTCTATCACCCTCCATTTACGAGGAACCCCTAAATTGGGGAAAACAACTCCTTATCTAAACTTGTCGCTTTTCAAGGGACTTTTACTAATGTTATCTGCTTCTGATTGAAAAAATTAATAATAATTAGCCAAATTACTCATAATCTTGTTTTAGCGTACAGGATCTCATTTTCTTGTTGTAAGAAAAACCCTGGCATCAATAGCTAGTAATTGGTGACTCAAGGTGGGAAAAATCCATTCTGCTCTATGCAAGAGGTAGGGTATTGGTATATGTTACATTAAAGGTAATAATTATTTCTGGAAATCTATTGAAGGCTATAATTTTCACATAGAAATCTTCATAATTGTTGGAATGTTAAGAAAACTCGTGCATACATTTTTTTAATGATCGAAGACCGGTAACTTAGCGTCAAGAAATAAGAAGTGGGAAACAAAATTAATTTCCAAGTGATGAGATGCTTTAGGGAGTATAAAGGCATAGATTTTAATATAATGACGAGGAAGTCCCGCCAAGACATAAACAAATTCTCAATAATAAGGCGAAGCAAGGATTATTCATAAAAGATGTGGCCTATCTTGCATTCTAATTTGTAGTTGATTGACATACTGCTAGAAAATGCATCAGTGTTAGGTGAGATCTCTGCCCAGCTCCAGCACAGCATAAATTGGCCCCGCTGGGCTGAATCAGTCCAGTGCATGGCCTTTGCGTGCTCTAGGCACCACCTCGGATTGATGACAGGCAACCAGGCACATTGGCTGAGTCTTCTCCCCAAATGAAGCAATGATGGCCTTAATGGCTGTAGAAATAAATATTGTGCTAATATTTTTGGAGTTATTATTTTTGCCTTCCCCAGTAAAATGGGTACACTCGATAACATTCAGGATAAAATAGTTATGCACCTCTCCAAAGAGATATACCTCATTATACCGAGTGCACACCGTGATTTTCTTGGCCTCCTTATATCCATTTGTTTTCAATTGTTAAAAATATAATTTTTTATCTTGGGTGTGACATCATGGAATCGATTTAACGCAATGAAATGTAAAAACTTTGTAATTCCACATAAATTTAATACTGTAAGACCAAGCTTATGACATGCCATGCTGAAACATGATGAATAAAAATGGTTTTCTTAACAAATGATGAATGTGTAGGTGACAGAATTATAGTGTGCTTCTTTTCTAAAATCATGAAAATGGGAGGTGTTTGATGTTTTTGCTATCAATTTCTTTGGAATCAAATTAAAACCAAAACAATTACTGTGAACACACACATTTATAACTCTAACTGTCCTTGAATGTGTGTCCGTAAGTGAGAGGTGTCTGTAAGGCAGAGAAATCTCATTTTTACTCATAATATTACCCAGGAAGTATTATGGTGTTGGGATTTAAAACTGAAATCCTTTCATCTAAAAAAATATCTCGATATTTAAGAGATCGATCAGAAAATCCATGGCAATCGTGTCCATAAAGGAGTAAATGTGTGCCTAAAAACTGTCCATGTCCGTAAATGGGAGGGTACATATACTAGAGATTTTATTCTTTTACAAAGGCATACCCTTCTCCCGGGGTATCGAATACTGTCCTTATGTCAGAGGTAAGTCAAATGTGTCCGTGAACAGAGCTTTCACTCCATTCCAAAGATGGTAGTTTTGATGGTTTGTACACATTTGGTTGTCTGTCAAAAGTTGCTATTACCTCTCTGACAATATCATTTCAAACAGATTTGTATTCCAGTATTCTTTTCCTCCTCAGTGTTAAAAATTAGATTTCAGTAGTCTATATGTCCAATTATTTAATACAAAATCACATTTAATAATTTTTCAGAATACAATATTAGGTTAAATAATTACTATTTATTCATTTGTGTATGGACTTATTTCAGCCGAGCAATAATTATTAAGTATAAACTTCATTGAAGAATTCAATGCGCTTCCCATAGACATGCTTAGGATTTTTGGCATGGATTCCAAGGGTGCTTATGAGAACATATAGAATAAAATATAAATCATGGCTAATTAATTTAAACTCTAAAAAAAATGATAGTGAAAGAAGTGTTCTTAAGAATGTAAAAGTAAGAAACATTTTTTAATGATTTTTCCTGTTATTTTCTATCATTTGACTTGTCATAAAAATCAAGAACATGGATTTTTACTAAAAATTATGCATTGAAATGCTAGATTGCTTGGGTTTTTAAGACTACTGTTGACCCCTTGGTGATCATGTGTGGTTGCTATGGCTCCCTATGTAGTCACGCCAATGACCCTGCATGACTTTGAAATTTGGTTTCCACCAATTAATTAAGATGGTAGTTTTGATGGTTTGTACACATTTGGTTGTCTGTCAAAAGTTGCTATTACCTCTCTGACAATATCATTTCAAACAGATTTGTATTCCAGTATTCTTTTCCTCCTCAGTGTTAAAAATTAGATTTCAGTAGTCTATATGTCCAATTATTTAATACAAAATCACATTTAATAATTTTTCAGAATACAATATTAGGTTAAATAATTACTATTTATTCATTTGTGTATGGACTTATTTCAGCCGAGCAATAATTATTAAGTATAAACTTCATTGAAGAATTCAATGAAGTTTATACTTAATACTACGCCTCGCGTCCTTCCTCTCTCCCTTGGACTGGGATTACATCGATGTCTCCACCACTGTTCAAGCTGACATCTTATTTCGCCAAGACACGGAAAGGCTGAAGAATAAATTTCTTCGGCTTTTACCAAAGAAGGCGCCTACTCCAAAATCAGATGTAAATCGAATCGTGATTAATCTCACGGGTGATGCCCTTGACGAACATACTTTATCCGTCCTTTCTAAAGGGCTTAATTTCGCCCCTGCTCCAAGATCTATTCCATATGAAGATTTCATGGGAGGTATAGAGCAAGCCGTACGGAAACTTCCGTCTGACGCCGCGGAGGAGATACGAGGAGAGATATCGATGGTTCTTAAAAGAGCTGCTATCCCAAAACCGAATTTGAGCAGAGAGGAAAGATTGGCCTTGACTAAACTACGGAAAAATGTTGACTTCGTCATTCTTCCAGCCGATAAGGGAAACGCGACAGTCGTCATGAAGACCAATGATTATGAAGAAAAACTTCGACTTGTCCTTCAGGATAAGGCATATCGTCCTTTAAACCGTGACCCCACTGACTCCGTAGTCAGAAAGACTATTGAACTCATTAAGAAAGCAGGTTTACCAATAGAAATCAGAAGAAACCTTGTGCCACAAGCTCCGATACCGCCAAGACTATATGGACTGCCAAAAGTTCATAAGAGAGATATACCCTTAAGACCCATTGTGAGTGCAATTGACTCTCCCACTTATTACCTGGCCAAATACCTCACGGGTTTATTAACTCCCTACGTGGGAACATGTGAACGCCACATAAAAAATTCGTCGGAACTTGTGAAGATCCTGCAAGATTTCCACTTGGCTCAAACAGACATCATGGTCAGCTTCGACGTCGTGTCTTTATTCACTCGTGTTCCATTGAAGGAAACGCTTGAGCTTCTAGAAGATCGTTTTGACCGTAAGACAGTGAGCCTTTTTCATCATGTACTAACGTCCACATATTTTCTCCATAATCGAAAATATTACGAGCAAGTGGATGGTGTACCAATGGGATCACCACTCTCTCCTGCAATAGCGAATTTCTATATGGAAGCCTTCGAAGAAAAAGCCCTTGCCTCAGCGACGCATAAACCAACACACTATTTCCGATATGTGGATGATACATTTATTGTTTGGTCTCATGGATCTAAGGCTCTGCATAATTTCCTGAAACACATGAATGAACAACATCAAAATATTCAATTCACGATGGAGATAGAGAAAAACAACAGTTTACCCTTCCTCGATATTTTAATCCAAAGAAAGGAGGACGGAACTTTAGGTCACCGAGTTTATCGGAAGCCAACACACACTGACCTGTACCTAAATGGCTTAAGTCACCACCATCCATCTCAAAAAAGAGCTGTTCTCTCTACCCTCCTGCATCGTGCAAATATTATAGCAGACAAAGAAAGCCTCCCACAAGAATTAGATCACCTACGGGAAACATTCCTCCGAAATGGGTATACGAAGAAAGAGATTTCGCTCGCCCTGTTAAGAGCTAACACAGAGCACAAGAATAACCGCGTTGAAAGCTTCCTCGTTCCAGATATGCCTTCCAGAGATAAGAAACCCATAGCAAGAGCTTGTCTGCCTTATGTCTCAACTGTGGCCGGGAAAATATCGAGGATTCTAGCAAAGCGGAATATTGAAACTATACACAAACCACCGCAAAAACTGCGTGGGGATTTAGTGCGTGTGAAGGACAACTTGGGACTCAGAACACCTGGAGTTTACCGTATCCCATGTCAGTGTGGGAAAGTGTACATCGGAGAGACTGGGCGCACGGTAGAGACACGAATTAAAGAGCACAAGAGGTGTATAAGACTGTTCCATCCGGAGAAATCGGCCCTCGCTGAACACAGCCTAACGGAAGATCATATAATATCTTTTGATGAGGCTCGAGTGATCTCTAAGGCACCTTTGTTTTGGGATCGTCTCCTTAAAGAAGCCATTGAGATCCGGCTGGAGAGGAATAAAGTAAATCGCGATTCTGGGTACACGATAAGCACGGAATGGAAACCGTTAATCAAAAAGATAACGGACAGAAGGCGACAACAATGCCCCGCGGTTTGAACGGCTATATAAGCGCAGGAAGGCGGGCCTGCAGCACATTCATTCTCTGAGGACGATGGAAGAGTGTTCCGTCGAAACGTTAGAACAAAAAAGTCTCACTCGGCTAGAAACCCGAGAAATATTTATAAGAATTAATTTATGGTTCTAATCATGTAATTTTTTATTCTCATCTTCATTTGCTCATTTAATAGGTGACAAAATGAGCATTGGTCGGCATCAGCGAGCAGTGAGAAATCCTCGTGAGTTTCATCTTCATACCTCATCAGGCTCTTTTCATTCTTATGCATGATTACACGAATTCTCTAAATGGTTAAATAAAAAAAATACTTTGTATCTTCTAAAATTGGTGGTTTTTGTGTAAAGCATGGCATTATCAATAATTGCTCATCATTATTTTTTATGTTTATTGATTTTTATTTCTCCAAGTTCATTTGTTTTTTATTGCATTTTTTAGATATCCTAATTGACATTTCAAGCATGGCTATCAACCTTAATTGATGCATTTATAGTTTTTCTCAGTTTCCTCAGTTGTTGATTTTCATCAGTTGCAATGCCTTGTATGTAGTCAGTTATTGTTATTTTATCATTTTATTTGTATCTTAATATAGCTGTCATCTTAATTTGATGCATTTTCTCTGTTTCAGTGTACTAAATAGTCCTTTATTTGTATTTTATAATTTTAGCATGTGTACTGCATCAAGTGAATAAATTATTGATTTTTTATGGTTAAAGTTGTTAGTTGATGCTTATTATCACTTTGGCTCAGCGTGCCCCGAAACGCATGTTCCTGTCTCTTTCCTGCTATCGTGTGAGTGTGTATCTTTCCTTTCATCCTTGTGTCCTCGTCCATTCCTTCTGTAGGTGAGTGGTGAGCTGCCCCAGTGCCATCTATTGGTTACTCTTGTGGGCCAAAAGCAAAAGGGAGTTTTCTGTGCATTAACCCCCTCCGAAATCATGGTAAATCTAAGCGTCCCGGTAGCTCAGCTGGTAGAGCAACCAGGAGGTTCAAGTCCCAGTCAGGCCACATTTTTACCCTCTGATTTCTGGCTTTTTTCCACCTACCACAGCACCGTTGTCCTCGTTCTTTTTCCATTATAAATATAAAAAAATAATATAAATTTTTGGACTCTCACCCTTACCAAATCATGCTTCTCACTTAAAAAATATATGTTATTGGCTAATGTCTTGGAAGTATTTTTCAATATTTGAAGTATTTTTGGTGGTATGCTTTTAAAGCTACAAATACTTAAGTGAGAATCTGTGATTTTTCATGTGACTGAGGGTTATATGAAATTTTTTACTAACAGTAATAAAAGTAATAAAATGCATAACATAAAAAATACATATGTGAACCCACCAAATTTTCATTTGCAATTCTGAACTATAATTTTCTGGAAAGGAGTGAATTTATTTTGCCAAATCCATTATTTGTTGGGTATATGTGCTATTTTTGTAAGTCTATTAGAAAGAAATCATATACATTAATTCTACTATGGTATTTTTAATCTTCACACTTTTCTCCTTATTGTTTCACTAAATTTTCTTTTGCAAAATGAACCATAGAAGGATAAAACTAACCTTACCATAATAATTTGAAGTGGTTCATTCCAGGTTCATGTGTAAGAGTTTAAAGCAACTTTTGTAACCTTATTGAACTTTCAAACTATGCTCCTGTTTGGGTAAATTTGTGATGTCTTTTGAATTTGAGCCCTAATTTGGAAATACAGAATAACCCCCTTGATAGTGTAAACAACTCATGAAAAGTGGGCAGCTATTTCGAGTTTTCTTCTTTTAAAGTTGCAAGAAAGTGGCTGAACGATGAAGATTTTTTCTTCGTCATAACCTATGTTTCCTCTCCTTCTACCTCATTCTAAAAGCGAAATATGATTTCGGGTCTGAGGGTACAATCCCATTGCCTGTTTTCTTTTTATTGTGGGTATTAAATATTTCATTGAAGGAGTTCCATGTCTTCACAATTGTGCCACATAACCTGTGGCATTTCTTGCCCTATGTTTCTAGTAAAATAAATTTTCTTGAAATATGAGCATGATTTTCAGTAACTTTACATTCCCATTAACCTTTCTTACCTGTTTTCTTGCACTCTGTATCTCAACTTTGGTTAATTCTTTTCTATATTCATGCAGGTAATGATTATTTTCAGGTATTTGAGATTTAGTTGAGTTTTAATTAATTGAATGTTTGATACTAGTGTATTATCTCACTCAACAAGTTATTACTGCAGTAGTGACCTCTAAAGCTTACGAAGTATGTCATGCAAGTTCTATAAACTAATTATAGTATGTACTTTATTCCATTTTCTTTTCCTCAAATGTAGAGAGCAGAAAAGTTTATTGAAGATCCCGTATTTATTTATTGCAATGGAATACCTTGATTCAGATTGATAGATTATCATAATTTATGGTAAGACCAATCCATAATCTTACAATTTACATTTTAATCTATTTTAAACAGATTCACTGGCATCCGCCGCAGGAGAAGTTTTGCGTTAACTTGGACATTTCTGTTACATAATGATGACTATTATTTTTCTTTTTCAGATTATTTAAAGTATGAGCTTCCTTCTAGCCTAAAGATAACCAACTACGTGCATATTTATTAATCTTATTTTTAACTGGTTGTTTCAGGCTATCCGTGGTGGAACCATTTCATCATTAACAGAGGCATGCAAAAAGTGGAATTTTTTAATGGCCAAAAGTGGCATTATTTTTTGCAAAAGTTGTGTTATTTCACCCTGGTACCAGTTTGATTTTAGCAACAACTTAGTATTAGCTAATTAAGTGCCATCCATGTACATATATGGCCAACCTGTTATTGCTTCATAGGATTAATTTAAGAAAAAATAACCTCCTTTATATACTGAATGCTTAAACATATGGAACATATAGTTTGCCAGGAAAATACAGGAATGAGGGTCAGTCCCGCAGTTTAATTGAAGTAAACAATTTGAAGGGGAATAAATCCTGCTGTGTCACACAAAGAAAGTGCAATATTCATAAATTTATGAAAAGGTAAACATTTGCTCTATGGGCAATGGTTTGTTCGGGTGAAATTTTCCAAAAAAAGTGTTTTTAAACTTTTTAAAATTTCATCTAGTGCATTAATTCTTCAAATTGCAACTACATACATAGATCCTCGTGTGACATTTTCATATACATAGTTTAAAACAATGAGACACAGAAAGGTAACTTTATGAATCTAATCACCTCTCAATGCTTGGCACTTTGAATATCTTGTTATATTTATATCATGTTGCATAATGTCTTAATTTACATATACACATAATTATTCTTAGATTCATTGCAGTAGCTGGGATTCAGTATAGTTGAGGACACTAGTGCCTCAGGAAGGATTGAATCTAATATGTCTCCTCATTTTTTCTGTAAAAAAAATGTGATTTTTACTCCGAATGCGTAGGCAAGAGCATATTCCTGTGTTTTGAGCCAAGAGTTGTAATTTTCTATTTATCTTGTGAATAATGGTTTCTCAATTTCCTGGCTTTTGAAAACTATTTTGCTGTTGAAAACTAAAATATCATATAATGTGATAATATTATTATTAGAGTGAACTATGCCATTTACTGCCATTAATTGAGTCTTTCATTAATTTGTATTTGTTTTTCATTAAATCATTTTATTTATTGTTATATTATATATTGCCAAAGTTGATGTTGAACACACATTCACATTTGATGTATCTTATTCAAACCATTTGGATTTTTGCCTTCTTAAAACATCCTGTCGAGGAATTTCTGATAATTTTTTACTTACCCCACAACTTTTGAAGCGTCTTTGCAGTTTTCATAAGTATTTTTTTCTTTTAAATGCACTCCAGCATTTACTCAATATCACCAGTTATTGAATGCATTTTTTTAAATGAAAAGATGCATGCAATCATCATTGACATAGTACATTTCATTCTTGATTCTTAGCATGCCTGTCATTATTTTATGCAATTTTTTCACGTTCAAGATCATCCCGATAACCCTACCTCATTCTATAGTCGTAGCCTTCTTCCCTGAGTTTTACTTTTTTTGAATTTGCTGCTGATCATTTACAGTTGTTGGGCGTTGCTTGCCGAGTGTCCAAGGTCACTTGAAGGCAGTTTCTGAAAAGAAAAGGGATTGGTGGGGTGGGGGAGGAAGGTCAGGAGCCTTGAATGCTCAACCGGTCGACCGCCAAGAGCTTCTCAAGGGCCTTCAAGATAATTTCCACCACTACTCTGGTGCAGTTCAGGTACTCATTATGTTGAGCAACAAGACGACTCAAGTTATTTCCTCTCTAAAATTTGTCTTCTTTGTTTCACTGATATCATTGTTAAGAATTGTTTGATATTTTTGAAACATGTTTAACAGTTCAATTTTTTTTCAGGTAATCACCACGTACAACTGGTTTTCTTAAATGAATGTGTAATTGTGACTTTATTGTTCCTAAAGAACCCTTTTCCATGCTGTATTGACTGACTTACGAAAAAAAGCTGTGAAGTTTGCCCTTATATCTTTGGTGATATTCTTAATTATAAGTCCTACGTATAAATAAGTACCACTCATATTCATTCAGTATGAGATGCACGGTGTTGGCTTTCATCTTTAGCAGGCATTTATGATTTAAGGGGATGAATTTCTTATAAGCATATGTGGTGGAAGATGGTATTTTCCTTGCAAGCTTTTGGTTTCTGCTGTATCCTTATTTTTTTCACTCTCAAGCTTTCACCTCTGTTATAGGTGGCATCATCAGGGAAATTGTTATTTTTATAATTTGTAGAGGATTTGAAGTTCTCCCTCCTTCCCCTGATATGTGTGCACTGTTCTTCAGGGTCACTATTTCACCCTCCGAGTCTCATCTTAGGTGTTTGTGCTATATTTTTTCACAATCCCTCTTTCTGTGCCAAAGTTATCGGAATTTAGTTACCTGGTGGGGCATAGAATGCCCTCCACCAGAAAGCCCTCAGTCTAATATCATTCTCTATGTTAAAATTTTGAGGTTGTTTTACTGGCTTGGAGGTTCTTGAATTAACTGTGGAAAGTTAACTCTTTTTGGGTAGTGCCTACATATTCTCAGTGAAAATAATATCATCAAAGTTGGGAGTAACTGATAAAAAGTAATTAACACAGTACTACATGTACCAAGATAAGTGTGTATGCACTCATGTGCACAGATGTTAAGTTATGTACACCCAAGGTGAAATTTTCCATGAAAAATTATTTGGCTTAGCCATGATTTGAACATGAATTCCCTAATTACTGGTCAGTGGCTTGCTGAGCATGATCTTGATCACCTGTACCTCCGTGTGGACTTGCATCTACTTTGGAAAACCTAGTGTGAAATTTACCGTGGAGAAAGATACTTTGATTGTGTAACTGGTAGTGTATCTGACCGGCAATAAGGATATCTAAGTTCAAATTCTGGCAAAACCAAGTAATTTTTTCTGGACAGATTTCACCTTGGCTATAAGGAAAGGTATTGTATATACTGAAGAAGATGATGTTATTTTGGGGCTTTTGTCATGTTTTTATATCTCCTTATAATATGGATTTTTAGCTACTGCTTTCTCTTTTATATTTGCCTATAATATACTTTGCTATGCTTTGCTCCCAAATTAAGATCCTTCTACTTGATTTAAAGTTTCTCTTAGAGGTTCATGCTTCATAGGTCAAGATGGTCTCCAGAGAGTACGTTAATTGTCTGCGTGGATGAAAAATACATCTAAATTCTCCCTCTCCTCAATATACAGAAAATGTGCCCAGAGGTGTGTGCAACATACAAATTGCTGGAAAATCTATAGACGTGGAAATCTCTGGATTGATGAAAAATCTCCCTCTAAAGGCCTGGTTACACGATACATTAACACGTACGGTTTAATGTCTAAATGTATGAACGCGAGAATGAACGCCAAAATGCACCGTGTAACCACCCAACTTGTGCGAATGCATGAACGGAATATAGAACCTGTTCTAATTTGGTTCATGCATTCGAACGTGTTCCGTTACGGTCCACCAAAATCATTCACGCAAACGTACATTAACTTGTACGTGTTAATGTACCGTGTAACCAGGCCTTAAGGGATTGTGTCGGAGGCTTTCTCGAGTTGCTCAAATTACTCAAAATTATTCGTTAGTGTGGCTATCTTTCTCAATATCGGTTCTGTGGCTTATGGTAATGTCTTTTTGGAAATCATTTTTGACCTATGCATTGGAGTGGGAAATTCCTGTGAAGGTTTCTGCAGTGATGTTCATGATGAGTGCATTTTTCTAGACACTCCTCCTCATTCATCTTTTGTGAGTGACGACTGTTTCGAAAGCCAATCTGCTATCGTCTTCAGGTCGAAGGTGAGAAGCTCGTTATTTTGCCTCCTTAAATAGTGCATTCCATTGTTCCTTCACAAGATTCAATATGGTGGTTTCCTGTTATTTTTTTATTGTCTAAATCGAAAGATTATTACTCCTGGAGTTAGTATTTCACGCTTTTAGATTTTTAAATAACGATATCTATTTTTTGTGATTAAGTGAAAAGTGAAAATTGTCAAGCACGGGAAAACGCGACCGGCAAAATGAATGCTGGGAAAACTCCCGTGTGACGTCGTTCTGGTTCCCGCTGCCGCAAGTGAGGCGAGGCTTGAGAGACCTTGGGGCGAGGCTCCGAGCTCTGATACGATGCAGGATGCTAGCAGTTAGCAGAGGACCATGCTAGCTGGTAGCGCTTGGCTTAAATAAGGATTATTAATACCTTATCAAACGAGGAAAACTTTCCGACCTTAGCCAGTTTTAATAGGTGATTATTAAGACAAGTTTTCCCTGAGCTCTGTGCCTCATGCATGCATTGGTAATCTCAGACGATGTAAAACTCCTCTCTACTCTTATAGAAACTAGGTCCCTGAGACGTCACGTGGAGTGGCGTCGTCTGGGCGTCAATCTGGTCTTTTTCAAATGGGGTTAAAATTGACCATTGCCTTTCGTCTATACTGCGATTTCTAAAACCAAATAATTTGTATATTATGAATACACCAATAGTGGGTAACGAATCACAATCAATGCCTTTCGTTTTCTTTGATGAAGGAAACTACCCTATTGCGTGACCAAGAATGTTGTGCCATGGCCAAAAGACCATATTCCACATGAGCTATACGAAGACTTTCATCAAGAACCATGCTCCTGTGGAAAATCATATGTAGGAGAAACATACCGAGGAATGACCACAAGGATCAAGGAGTATGCAAGAGCCACAAAACAAACAATTAAACTTGTCAGCCACTGCTGAATACACGTGTAATAATAATAATAATAATTATATCTTTATTGTTCTGTAGGTCATACATGCGACATAGAACATTGTCAGGGAGGACATCAAGACATACATGTTACCATAAACTATCAGACAAAAATTCATTTACATTGTAATAACCCTTAGGCTGTAGACATTTTTTTAATTCTGTCTTAAAAACATTAATATTTGAAATATGTTTTATAATCATAGGCAATTTGTTAAAAATAAGCGAGGCAGAGTGATGTGGACCTCTTTTGGCACATAATTGTTGTAAGATATGTATATTTTCACTTCCACGGGTCAGATAATCATGAACCGAGGAGTTTGGTAAAAATAAGGTAGGGGTCTTTTTTACAAATAATGCACAATAAAAAATGTACATACTTGGTAGTGTCATTATATTATATTTTAGAAATAATGGCTCTCCAGTAGACCTGATGGATACATTTGCCATAACTTTCAAAGCTCTTTTTTGCATAGAGAATGCCCTAGCAGCAGCACTTGTGTTTCCCCATAAAATTACACAATAAGCCAAGTGAGAATGAATTTTGGCATAATATATCAGTGTAGTGAGGTATGTCATACGATTGATTTTGAAAGGGCAAAATTATTGGTAAAGGAAAACCGCTTTTATCCAAGGCGGATTAGAATAGCCTTAGAAAACCGTGAGATAGAAAATCTCAACAGAGACCATAGCTACCCTCTAGGTAATGTGTGGAAAAGAGTGCTTGCCAATCAGCATTCAGCAGAACAATGTAATTAACTACACAAGGTTGTAAAATAACGAGCTTTTCACCTTTGACCTGAAGATGAAATGAGACTAAAACAAAGCAGGATGGCTTTCAAAACTGTCTTCACTCGCAACAGACAAAAGTGGCTGGAGTACCTGGAAAACTGAACTCAACATTGGAGTGGGGAGCTCTTTAGCCTAGTGGATGGAGAGTGTATTATTCCCTCTGTGTGATTCCTGGGTTTAAATCCTGAGTGAAGCCTTTAGACACCCCAGCATCAATCCTCAAAGTGCACGATGGCCCAGGGAAAGGAACTAGATCTCCAACCTGGATTATATGATATTTACACACCTGTGGCTTAGTCCATGGTGATCTCCACCCTCACCTATCCAAAGCAACCCTTGGTTTGAATCACTGTTGTGATAAGTTAGATGCAAAAGTTGTGACAAATGAGGCCTCTTTTGAGACTGATAGTGTGAAGCAGCATGGAGTTGATGGTTGGTGTACATTGTCTTGTTATGCTCTGAGTGTCAAAGGCTAATGTTTTATATCCTACATACCTACAAATCCAATAAAAGTAGAGAATTCTGCTCTTCCAAACCCCAAAATCTTGCTTGTACATGAACTGCTGCTAAAGCCTGTTATGGACATTTTATTATGTTGTCTACTATCTAAGCCTAATATGTTGTTTTAATGATTTTGTATTCATATTTTTTAAGCTATAATTTCTAAGCATTGTGAAATTGATTTGTCTCTATTTATGTATTCATTTTAGAATTGAAGGCTTATATCACTTAAATATTTGGTTAAAAAAAGTGTGAACATTGATTCCAAATATCTACGCAGGGCTCCTGTGTTTCCAGCTATAATTAGGAATATTTGGTTATTAATTTACCTGCAATTATAATGTGTGATTAATGATTGCCTTCTTTTATTTCAGGGATTAAATGTAAAATAAGATTATTTTAATTTAACTATAAATGTTTTGGCTTTTTCCCATTCAGTTCATTAAACATTGTACCATCGAATTCGTATGTACATATTGGTTTGTTCTTATGGCTGAGTGATAATTTTCTCTTTAATGCATAGAAGTTTGCCTGTTTTTCAATGTTATATAACAAAACAGATTTATTCAGTATGTTTTAATGTGTGAAATAATTATTGCAAATGCCTTTGTTGCAGAATCTGTATTTAATATACATACATTAGTTGGTTTTCCTTTTTCTTTACCTTTCCATTTCTCTCAAGAACCACCCCAAAAAACTGTGATTGTTATGAATTGGTTGTACTCTTCAATAAGTGTTACATTGTATGTCTATATTTTTAATATTTCAACTATAAACCTTGAAATGTTAGAGTAAGTTTAAGTTAAGAACTCATCCAGTTTTTATCATTCACCAGTGTGTTAACTATCGAATGAAAGGAAATTTTATGTTCTAATATTTTAATTCCACCTCTAAATCTCTAGGTGCTCACATGCTGAAGTTTTTACTCTGCAAATAAACATGGATAAAATTATCTTTAAGCTTTAATCAAACTGTTTAATGGTTTAGGTTGGTCAATGAAAGTGAAAGCTCTAGATATAATGTCTTCTTGTTCCTAGAAAGGTAATGAGTGGTTTGATGCTTGAACTTCCAACGCCTTGCTTCGCATCGGTTCCCTTTAAATCCAATGTATCGCATCATCTTTTTTTCTTAATTTCCTACTGCTATCATGCATGGCATTTTATTGTGGCCTTCTCACAATCAGAATACTAATCTTTGCTTTTTCAAATCTTTTCTCCTACTTTTTCTGACCACCACTGATGTCTGTCCCACAGTAGCTGGACGGTGTTTGCCAAAGGTGTTGTCTGCTGTTGTTGATGGAGGAATGTCGAAAATTCAATATACTATGAATGGAGTACAAGGAACCTTGAATGTGTCATTAGATGAAATGAAAAATTCCACCAAGGTTTTGGCAGCATTATCCAATGCTCAGGAGGTAACTTATATTCTAATTGTGTGGAAAAACTGAGTAATCATTGTCCTTCGTATCGACATGTGGTTAAGAGGCATCTTTAACCCTTTGGCTGTGGTTTAGTAGGTGTTAGGGTAGCTTAGGAGAAATATTTTCTAAATGGGTAGTTATTACATTCCTTTTTTCTGGTACTATCTCATAATTTTTACACCTTTATTGTTGCAGGAAGATTTGATCAGGCAATGTGAAAAAACTATTCATCTTATAATTAATAGAGTTAGGTCCTACTTCTCATTGTATTCATATGAAAAAAAATAGGGAAGGAAGAAAGAAGTCTGTTGTAAATTCGTAGGATGTTGAAATAGAGAGAAAATTGCTACGAAAATGAAAAGGAGACTTCGTTGCTTTCGACAGATTTATTTCGTCCGTACGACATGTTTCGACCATAGAGGTCATTATCAAGTACAAAGATTTCGAGTTTTAAGCAAACATATATACTCTTGAAGGGATTGGGGGAAGGAGTGGGTGTCAGGAGGAGGAGGGGGGAAGGTACTGGGTTGGAAACCCCAAGTGGGGGTTGTATTGAGAAAACAACCGTTGAGGACGGCGCTGGTGAGACGGAGAAAATTGCTCTTGATCCAAATACATTCAAGTATATCTGGTGTCAACAGTAAAGCTCAACAGTTACTGCTGCTCCAGTTAGCAGAAAGAGGTTAATGTGGTTTTTGAGTCTGATAATACCATTAACCAATATCCAAGAATAGCCCATACAGCAGACTCTCGATTATTACCCATATTGCAGATTATCTGTGCACGAGTTTCACATTCCTTCGTTTTCCACTGTCTTTATTAAAAAAATAAAATTGAACGGAAAAGCATCAGGGTTACTGAATTGTAATGCATGGCTACACCGGCCTTATTATTTCCGTTATAATTCCCTTTGTGAAATGGAACTATTTTATTTACTTGCTGACGAGGGATAAGACGTCTGCTCTAGCATTGCAGAAAACAATGAGCTGTGAGGAAAAACTCTTGATTAATTTTAGAAGATTCTACTATGTTTAACCAATCGTAAATTAAGAAAAATTTTATGTACAATCTTTTACGGTATTTTTCATATTGCAAATGTGCAATTATTTCCATGTCCTTGCATGCGGTTGAATACAGCCTAAGGGAACCAGAGATTTTGTTGCATTTGGACATTTGCTACACAACCAGTCATAGTCAAACTGGAGAGAAAGGCAAAAGGGGAAGTAGAAGCAGAGATGAAGGAAGTAGAGATTGCATGAGTCACAGCTTGGCGCTCGCCTGAGTTGACAGTTTGGTGGAGTATGTGAGCGGCGGGAATACGAGTACAATCACTTTATCGCTGCTAAAAAGCTTATGGTCAGGTGAAGAAAGCTCTCAATAAGTCCGGGAAGCAATTTAAAATAACAGAATAAGTGCATAAATAATACTGTTCAGGAAGGATAGTTAGATGATAACCCAGACTCCCTTCCCCAAAATGTATCTCATGTTTTGATCAAAATTGAAATTAGCGGAAGATGCTGAACAGCAAAAAATCGAAAAAATGATTGCTGTATATTGCTCACAGGATGTTTACACCCCGCTCTACAACATTAGTCGTTATGTGTGTATACATGCGTAGGCCCAAAATTTCATGTGAACACGTACCCTAGCAAAGAGGTGATCTTCTTCTGAGAATGTGGAATACATTGAGCTATGTTTTCCTTTTATTGTGTCAAGAGGTGTGTCTACCCATCAGGATGTCCTACTGCAGAAGTGTATGACGTGACGTAACAAATGCTAATGAGAAAACGATGCAAAGGACGCATCAGACAGAACCAGAAGTAACACCATGGGGCTTGAAAGAATAAGATGCACCTATGTACTAACTGTGTTTGCAATCTGTGCAGCCATATGGCAATGTAAAGAGAACAGACATCCTCTTTCATATATATATATATATATACTAGCCGGCCATCCGGCGTTGCTCAGGAAGGATTGTATCCAGAGAAGGGGAAACTTAGAACTTGGAATTCATGGTCTTTATTGACCTCTCAATGGGAAAATATTGAAGATGGTAAGAAGAAACACGATTTGTTGGAATGCACAGTTAAAAGGACTGTAAGGTTATTTGTGGGCCATTTACCTGTGAACGGTGTAGTTGCGAGAAAAGACTGAAGAAAGAAGTTGAGAGAAAGAGTATTGGATCTGGAAGTTGGCTAATCGGCCTTCACCTCGCACACTGCACGCTCACAGATCTAAAACACTGCTGAGTGAATGAGGATGATGTCGGAAGGTGGAAAAGTAAGCAACGGGTGGGGATTGGGTGCAAATGGGCCAGAAATTAGATTGATTGACAAAGCTCAAATTAATCCTGAGTTTTATTTCTCTATCAGCCTATTTCGCCATCTTCGTTGCCTTTATGGTGGAAATCGTTGCTATTACTTCTCTTTTACTCTCATTTATAGCAGGAAAATTTAAAGGTACCACAGCTGAAGGGTTAATCTCAGTTTTAGCCACTTTTTTAGCGGCATGCTGCCTACTCTGCGCCTAGTATTCCCAAGCTTAATTAATCTTCTTTTTCTGTATTTATATTCTGACCCTCTTCTTCTTTTGTATTATTAGTCTTAGCCTATCAAATGAACCACTCCTTCCTGAAGAGGTGTCTCCATTATGATATGAATAGAGTTTCTAAGCAAGCCAATAGCTTACCAAGGGGGGATGAAAGGAAGGGGGAGCCCAGGGTCCCTCAAGGGAGGGGGTGCCAAACCTTGAAATTAATTGACCCTTAAACCTTTTATTTTAAAAATTTTTATTTTGAAAAAAATGATACAAATAGAGTGAAACCTCTATTTTACACTTTTGAATGGACCACTTACAAAAAGTGCAAAATTGAGGATATTGTAAAATAGAGTATCTTTTTTTATAGGCTGCATTGTTTGGGACCTGATAAAAACTGTGCAAAATCAGGGAAAGTGTATAATGGGGGAATGTAAAATCAACGTTTCACTGTATAGCAAGATTGCCAATTTAGAGAGCACTTATAGCAGCTAAAATATCTGTTAGTGTTAGATTTATGAAATATACTACTATTTGAAGAATATAAGTTATTTATCAGGAACTTAGGAAATTGCCAATGTCGATCTTATATTATAACTATTTTTGGTTTTGGAAATATATAACGTCTTAAAATAATCTTTTTGTTAAATTATTTGCAATGTCTAAAATAGAAATAGTTTTATTTTTTCGAGGATGGTCCTCTATGATTAAAATTAGCAAAGACTACCTCATTCGTAATACACGAGCCCATTATTATCCAATGAGGAAACCTCTCCTTCCACAAAGAACCCTATCATATTTCAGAATGCCCAGTCCACTCTAGAGGAGTCAAAGAGAGTTTCTTTTTCCTTTCTCGGTGTTTATTGCTTTTCCACACGGGGACTTTTTTTTCACAACCCTTACCAAATTGTCAAAAACTGTGGGCTGAGAAACTTTTCAACCTCGGGGTAGTAACTTAAAACTGAACAGAAGTTTACTTGGTGGTGGCTGGTGCATGCCTGCTGTAAAGCTGCAGCACTTTAAATGTTGAAAATAAGATGTATGTAATCCTTTCTGGATAGAATTGGAGTGAATTTTCTGTACAGATATGTTGTACATCAATATGTGAACTGTATAGATGCCACAGGATGCCCACTCGTGGCAGTAAATTCAGCGTGCCCTCCGAAGTGAAAAACCCCGTGCAATCGTTTCACCTCTGAGGTACCGACATGACAGCGCGATGATTACAAGTAAGAAAAGCAAACTGGAGCATTTTAAAAATATGTCACTAGGAGAGAAACCCCCCTGCTAGTCGCTTGTTTTTGACCTACAGTCTGTTCACTTTACGTCGGCGAGTGAGCTTTCGTGAGAGCCACTCTTGGATGGCTTTGCTGATAGGGGATGGGTAATACCGAGAGAGAGGGGAGGAGTGAAAATAACATTGCCAAATGTACATAGCCACCCTATTTTGTCACTGAAAACGTGCAAGTCATAGGTGGCCACAGGTATTTTGGTACCGGCGCCGAGACAATATACCTACTCATTTATAAGGCATTGGGGATAATCCTTTCATAGAAGCCCGTGACATTGTCAGCTACTGCCCTGAATGAGGCACCGTTGGTGAAAGGCATACTTAGTCGCATGCAAGGAGAATGTGTGAGGTTTGGCAACACTGCTCCATGAGCAGATTCAAGATGTTCACTCGGTGGAGGTCTGAGAGCGACTCACTGAGGCCACGCCTACTGTTTGCTGATTGGCAAAGGCAAAGTCACATGTCGAGAAACTTTCCCTCCCCTCATCTCCACTTGCTTTGGCCACACCAGCTCACCCGCAGAGATAAAATGAATAGAGTATAGGGTTTTAGATGACTGGCTAACGCTGAAAACCAAGGCCACCCAGTTCCCCTTGAACTTGCGACAGGTGAAGGGGAGGGGGGAAGATAAGAAGTTTGTGTAAGAGACGCACCCCCATTTTCGGCTTCAATATCTGGGAAAAAAGGTCTTACACGTGCTTATACAGTACAGGCATCCCCCGAGTTATGTAAGAGATGCGTTCCGGCAGACTATGCGTAAGTCGAAATTTATGTAAGTCGAACCTTTGCGTTGGCGCTTCAGAGATTGCTGTATAACAAGTTGTATCGTACAGGAATGAGCGCAACCACATACGCCACCACATCCATCGCTAGAACTGCAAATTTTCACGTTGATTGCTGACTTGGGATTTATAAGCGATTTTTCTACAGAAATTAATGAAATTTCCTTCGAGGAATGACAAAAATGGGTCACTTTGTTATTTTTAGCACGTAAAAAACTCTATAACTACTCGATATTTTTTCTACCATAGGTTGTACGAGCGAATATCTACTTCTTCGCGCTCGCATTCGAAAATTAACGTTATCATTTGAAATACGGTTATCGCTTACGTAAGTACGGATTTACGTAAGTCGAGACATACGTAACTCGGGGGATGCCTGTAATCCAGTGGAAGTGTACCAAATTTTCCATGTTAGTTTAACATTAATCACAGTTCCTGAGTGGTTCATAAAACTTTGTATGCACAAACATTACGTCACTTCTTGTTTCCCACTTCCTTGGTTGAGTTTTTATGAAAGGTCTTGCTGAAAATATTTTTTTGTAAAATTGTGATTTCTTTGTATCAATGTTATTTCGCACGTGCATTTTCCAGTGTTAAACCGCTTTGTATGAATGTATATGTATGCTTATGTTGAGAGCTTTGCATGCTCAGGGGTAACGGATACCCATTTTCACTAACCATCATCCTGGACTCTAATCTTGATCATTTGAGAGAAAAGTAGCACATAATATCACATATTTCAGTGGAATAGTGATCCGTGAGTGGGTTAAACCCAAGACCATTGTAATTTCACTACCTTGTCTGTCAGATTTACCCATGTCTGTGAACATTGGAAAAGAGCAATACATGAGTGTAGCTTTTTTAATTCTTTGACCAAGAAATTCATTGGTTTTAGCTGATATATTTTATTCCTCTTGGCTCTGAATCAGAAATTTATGTAACGAAAATATAACCGTGGCTGATTTTTGGTGATAATAATTTATGTTGCCCTTATGTGTTTTTGATTATAATGTAAATGAAAACAAAAACTCACTTCATCCCTTTGTAAACACAGCACCATTGAATAATTTGAATTGAAAATATTACCAAAAAAGTTTTAGAATCTAGTTAATGATTTTTCATAAAATCTTATAAGTTATATGGTATAGAGTGGAAAATATACATAACTACATTATCTTATGCCACAAAACAGTAAAAATTGCTCATTTTTTTCTATTACAGATATTAATTTTTTGATCTACTACTGTTACTCCCAGCTATTGAAGTAAAAGATTTGAAACTCAAATACTATATCATCTGTTTATCTTAGGTTTTCTGAGTATGGTGGAACCCCAGGAACAACTCTTGAGCATATATATAGGCCTAAAAATGCATAATCTGAGTTTAAGTACCTAGTATTTAATGCATGAGCTATTTCAAAATTCCAATGCTAGTAATATATGTGTAATGCAGCTCTGTACATGCTACTTGTGAATTTCTCGTTCCTTAGCTATGAAGGCCAATTTTGAGTCTGAAATTAAAGAAAAATTCTGTTATCAATTTTATTAGCAATTCTCTGTAATTTTAAAAATTTGAACTAAAATATGTCTCGAAGTCTATTAGCTACATATCTTTTAGGTAATGTCAGTGTGAATTTCAATGAAATTTGAGTCATGTAGTTTCAATTCGCTGTAATACACTTCTCATGCCATACTAACTTATGTATCACTTTCCTATGAATGTGTGTATGTGTACAACTCGTGTATCTCGTATTATTTGTTGTGCTTTAGCTTTTCATTTTAATGCTAATTTATATAGAATGGTATGTAATTTAAATGTATGTGATAATTTATTCTTACTTTTATGGTGCTATATTATCAAGTGTAAGAATGTTTTCTGGTGTAGTTAATTTAACTTCTTACCCTTATTTTCCTCAAATAATATATGCATGAATTCTTCTCTATTTTTTGTTGTAACTTCTTGTTGTAATCTGTATGTATATGCACTTTCATTGACTTTACCATTGATTCGTTGTATCACTGACTTGAAGCTATGTAATTAGCTCTATGGAACACTTGCATTGCATATATTTTGTCATCCCATTGTGTTTTTGATATCTCCTTATTTAACAGTTCTCATGCTTGAAAAGAAAGTTTCAAGTGTGAGGCTAATTGGTTTCTTCTCTGGTTTTTCTAGCTGCATCATTTTATTTTATTCCTGAAATTATCCTAACTCTATGGTAGTTGGACAACTACCTAGTTAGTTGTTATTGTAATTCCTTGGGAAATTGTAGTTGCTACATGTATTCTAATTTTGTATTTATCCACATTTTGTAGATGATTTGCTGTCGTATTTTCATGTTTTGGCCTCTAAGGAAGTAGCCCCTTAATTACTTGTAGGTTTCTATCGTATCAAATTTACTTTATAATATCATATTTGTGATAACCATGCTCTCCAGATGTATGCATCGGCAATAATATTTTATTGGGTAGAAATTCATCGTATCCTATTTTTTTAATCCTTTGAAGGCTTAAGATGTAGATACTGTGGCTGCTTCTTTAATGATCAAAACATGGCTGCCCTCTTTTGTTCCAGTTTGATAGGAAATTTGTGTGTTACTCTGAAGCTTTTTGTCGCCTGCCAACAACAGAAAGTTCATTTATCCTGCAATTTTTGCACGTATGTGTTAAATTAATGTTTTTCTATTGTGTTGTATTCTGTATACATTTATATTTACTTCTATCTTCTATTTCTCCAAGTTTATCCATCCATATTTTTTCAAATGTGTAATTTAAGCATGCGAGAATGGGTTTTCAATGATATTTTTCCTCAGTTTTTTCTGCATGTCTATGTACAGGAGGAAATCATACTTACCAGCATTTTTGTGACACAGGACATACAACTTATCAGGCTTTTATTAAAAAAAAATTTAAATGTTTGATTGTGTACACCTATGATGCAAGGTAACCAGGTAACCCTGTTTTGAAAGTAATGAGAAACATTTTACATTTTAGTGTAGGCGATTCCAGTCTTTGTCCCATTGGAAAACTGACTTATGTTTTCATGTGATTATATATATTTGTATTAGGAACATGCTTGCTCTATCCCAAAAGATTATTATATAATTCTTAATTAGAAGTTGGCCCCCGGATAGGGCACCTATGGGCATTTGATCCATAGTGCCTTCATATACAACCTTTCGGCTCATTGGTTGTGATGTAGGGCATCTGGTTAGGTGGTCAGAAAATGAAAGTGTGATTGGGAATGTAAGTTAGTTTATTGTCTTTTTTTGTTGAAGTTGAAAGAGACTTAATTATTTGCAGTGGCGGATCCAGGGTGGGGACATGGGAGGGGGCTTAGTGGGGTTAAAAATTCCAGCAGTAGTGGGGGTCGGAAAAAATTACCATTCTATCTAGTGTAAATTGGACACCCAAAGGGGGGGGGGGCTACAGCCTCCTTAGCCACGCCCCCCCCTCCCCCCATAGATCCACCACTGATTTTTGTATGATTGTGATATGACATAAAAAATTGAAACTTTATGTACCAGCAGTACCTGGGAACAGGCCACCCATGAGTTATGAAGTGACTGAACTTGAACTTGCTTTGCTTCTGAATAGGAACAATCAAACAATCCCAAGAATCAAGAGAGGGAGTAATATGTTGAAGAAATTGTGCTCAATGCTGATTGTGATTGTAATTAGGAAATTTATCTCATTCTCAGTCAGCCAGCTGTGAGCTTCTACCAAGCCTATGTATGAAAATTTCCTCATCTCCAAACAAAGACATCTAGAAAATGAATAAATTTTTCTGTTCAAGAGAGTGTATTCCTTTCCAAGTCATCTTATCAGTGAGGGAAAGCAGATTGTCACAGGTATCACTAAAGGCCTCACCATTAGAGTTTCTGACTCTACCATGGCATTTGGGCAAAGAAAATGTGTACTTTTTTTCATAGTACCTGCCTTAAGCTTTCTATTAGTCCTTAGGCAACTGCTAATCTTAGGAATAAAAAAATAATGTGTTGAATACTAAGCAAATATTTGTCCATAAGTATCCTCCTGATGTTTGAGGCATAAAAGCATTCAAATTTTATTAGACCTTTAATAATATTGATGCCAGAATTAACATAAAATACAATTATTACATGGATGATTTCTCATTTGGTCAGAGATAATATATAAACGGTCAAGTTTCATTTCAAAGATATAAATGACTATCAAAATTCTCTCTTTCTCAACTATTCAACCAGGAGGTTGGTATGGATTGGTGAGGGTATAGATTACCCCAAACTAAACCACTGGTATGTGTAATTCACACATTCGGGGAAGGGGGATTTCTTTCCACGAATTTGTGGATATTTGTTCGGTGGTGTCCAATGAGAAAGTGCTTTCTTTAGCCCTCTAGTTCATCATGCTCCCCAAATCAGGCAAATAAATTCATATATCTTTTGTATTTGAATGTAATAATATTGCTGTAAGAGAAGCTGTTGGGTTAAACAGTAGTTGACCATGGAACTAGGCTGTGATGGATAATACAGTAAAACCTCTATGTAGTGAACCTCTTTACATCATAAACCTCCATACATCATACCACCCCTACGGTCCTGTCAGATTTACATGTAAATTTAGAGGCAAACCTCTTTGTAGTGAACCTCTTTATATCGTATAACCTCCACTTATCATACCAAGGAGATACCCCCGAGATGGCCTAACTACCTCCGCTAATTAAACCGAGACAACTAGACACCATTAATGCAGCCGCGATTACATACATGAAATGGCATTTTCAGCGATAAATGTTTCACCCTTATTATTTTCTCTTATACACCTTTAATATGCTGTAATTTTCACGTTAATCATTAGTTGTGGCCATTTTGTTCCTTGTGAGAGCATACCTAACAGTAAATAAGAACAAAGGTATCCAACTATCCTAATCATTTTAAGTGACTGTTGAATTAAGAGAGATCACATCGTTTTCTCTCAAATCATAGTAAAAATCATGTGATAGCACTCGCTTTCTGTAATTATTATGTATATAGGTAATAAATATATGTTCACTAATGCATGCATGTTTGTTTAAACACATAAATATAATGGTTTAATAGACAGAAGTGCCTTTCATTTCCAAAGGATGTGAAAAAATGGTGCATATCACTGAAACCTCTCTATAGTGAACCTCCATACATCAAAATTCCCAAATTTTGGTCCCCACCATTACGATATAAAGAGGTTTTACTGTGTACATGCTTAGTGGCCAGGAAAGGGTTGCGTAACCCTCAGAGTCCATATGGGGAGGAACGACATATGTACCTGTATAAACCCTTACTTTTAAATAGCTTTGTTTTGTGAAAAGAATGAATAGTAGTCCCTTGCCCTTCTTCCACTCCACCTGTCGTTCAACAATTGTTTTCATCAAGCCATCATGTCTCATCATGTGGCCAGATAAGTTTTCCCGTCTTCTCCATATGGTTTTAAGAAGGGTTCTCTTTTCTCCCACTCTTCTCAGCAACTCCTCATAACATACTCGGTCATTGGCATGACATTGGCTAGAAAAGATTATGGAAGGAAAGGAAAGGGTTAACCAGGTTACTTTGTGTCATACCGTTTAGAATGTCAAATTTGTTCAGCCTTTAAGCTATTAAAATTCAGTTTTTTCAATGCCTATGTTCATGTATGAGCCTTAGAATCATATTGTAATTAGCATGCTTGTGTGATTGTTGGTCATTCACTTTCTAATGATGTTTGCAAATTGCTCTCTACTAATTGAAGATAAAGACAGGCATTGAGCTAATCACTTATTTTTGTTTGAAAAATTTGTAAAGTAATTAACATTTACTAATTTAAACATTGGGAAGTTTTATATTTTGATTAACTATTATCATGGGAAATATGAGACATACAATTTAACGACATGTATTTTCTTTCTGAATTTCAGTTTGGAGAAATGATGCTTCAAGATCTCACTAAAATTTGGCCATTTATATTACTTGGCCTGGCAGTTGCTATGCTTGTCTGCTTAGTGTTCATTCTCCTGATGAGATGGCTTGCAGGAATCATGGTCTGGTTTTCAGTTTTTGGAGTTTTGGGACTTCTTAGCTTTGGTAAGATATGGAAATGTTGTTGCTAATTTGAAGAGTAACTTTCAGGGAAACCAAAAAAATGTATTTTTTGCTATAAAGTTACAATTTAAATCTGTATTTGCTCAAATCTAGTCTAAATTCCTCTTTTTTAGTTCCAATGTTGAAAAAAATAACAATAATCAGCACTATTAACATTTAATCACATTCACTCTTCCTTACTATATCCTGGTTATTTCCTATAATTGGAATGATAGTAAAATAGTAAAGTAAAGTCTGATAGTGAAATGATAACACTTCTTTTAAAGTTTTCCACCAGTAAGACACAGTCAATTGCTATTGACTTAAATTATAGCACTCGAAGAATGTAAGCGATTAGGCGTAGAGGTGAATCGATAAGGAAAGAAATCATTTCAATTACAAATATGCAGGTTGTAAATAATGAGATGTTAGCTGTGGTATTGACGATAATCAATATAATTGTTAATTATCTCTTCAGGAAAGATTATTATGGTGAATGAAACTAGAATGAGAAATTTCCTTGACTTGAATTCAGATGTACAGAATTCTTGGATGTAGACACGACCTACGTATCACATCCATACATTGAAATCCCTCAGAATATAATCATGGTTTTTAATGTTTTTTCTGCTTAAATTGAATTTTCCTCTCATTTTCAGCTATTTACCTCTGCTATTCACGTTATGCAGAACTGGCAGCTCTAGGTGACAAAAAAAATGGCACTGTAGAAACAAAAGATCTATCTCTCAGTCCAAAGGACTTGCTGCAATTAGATCTTAATGAATTTTTCAAGATAGATTTTAAATCCACTCTTGCAAAGAAAGAGACATGGATGGTATTTTTGATTATAGCAGCATCTATACTGGCTATTATCCTGCTTATCCTCATTTTTCTGCGAAATCGTATTCGCATAGCAATCGAGCTCATCAGAGAAGCATCAAGGTTAGTTATTTTTCATGTTTTCTACTCTGTTACTCTTTCACACTTATTGATGGCAGATTTTATAATCCTTTGCAATTAATTAATATTCATAGCTCTTATTGCTTCTTCATAGATGTACCATAATATGTGCCATAATAAAAAATTCATCTTAGACTTCCACCCTGTGAAACCAGAGACTGTCTCATTTGTCTCAGGTTTTGTGCAATATTCATCATTGATTTTCATCATCACTTTTATTTTAGCATATATGGGTGAAAGATGATGATTAACTGCTAAAATAACATTGCACTCTAATATGGAGAAAATGAAAAAACCCTCTTTGACCCCTTCAATAGTTTTTCAGTTAAATATTTTTAACTAGTGTTTCTTCTGATAAATACCTATTTTCCCATTAAAATATCCAAATAGAATTACTACTTCATATTATTATCTTCATATCCTTTTTTTTGCTTAAAAGACTAAAATATAGCATTAGTAGTTATGACAGTAGTCAAATTATATGAAATTGTAGCCACACAGGAGATTATAAGTATGTAGATAATGTTAAGGAAAAGCAACATGTGTAAAATGTAAAGTTCAGAAAATATGCAGAAATACATTTGAATTAAATCCCATATATTTAAAGCCCACTAGCATTTTTTTGATATGAAATGAAGAACATTTTTATTTCCTGTATTTTGGGAAACCAATAGAAGTTCAGTGACGCCGACTCCATGGGGCCTGAGGGGGACTGAGCCCCCTCCAAAAATTTGTTATGGGTGTGAGGAAAAAATATGTCAGGCTTGCCGATTTTCCCCAGAGTGTCCAGATATCGATATTCGAGTTATCAAGGTTCTAATGTTGATCATTTGACTCTTCTAAAATACTTAAAAAACTTAAAACTCACTACTTACAAAATTTCCCGGGGCAAGATCCCCGGTTTGGAACCCCCCAATATTTTTTTGTAAGCCGGCATCCCTGTAGAAGTTTACAGAAGAAGAATTATTTGCCTTAACTGCGATTCAAACTTAGGTCCCCAGAATTTGTGTCAGCTCTTCTACCATTTCAGTTTTCAAGCTGTAACTTTTATAAACATGAGATTGGTGATATTTTGTTCATACTGTCTCGTGACCTTGTATGTTTGGCTGCATAAACAACATTGTCCTTGTTAGCCAACAAAAATCTTCTGAGGAATTAAAAATGCATTGTTAGAATTATTTGCTTCAGGCGTGACTTCATGGAATCGACTTGACTTATAGAAAGTAAAGAAAACTTAGTAATTCCTCATAAATATTATATATTATTATGACTATATATTTGGAATCACAAATTTTTCTTTACTTTTCATGTCTTGGTACATGGGCGTACCCAGTGAGGGCATTTGCATTTTGCTTCTAGGGGGGAAGTAAAAATAGCAAATGTCTTTTAGGAGAATAATATTTTTTCAAGCAAATAATTTTAAAAACTAATAAAGTGCTGTCATAGTTTCCTTAAAATGCTGATTGATGCTTAAATGTTACCTACAACAACCATGAACAACCATGGCTTGCCCCCCCCCTCTAGTTTTGATCCTGGGTATGCCCTTGTCTGGACCTTGTCTGAATAAATGCCCTTGTCTGGGTAGCTTAAGATATGATGCGTGTTCGGGGTATCTGAGTTTGAATCTCAGTCAAGTTATTTTTCCTCTGCAGAATTTCTGCACCTTGGTTGCAATTGCAAGTGAGTCTGATGAGGTATGTCATGGGCTGAGATTAATGGTTATGTCGGAAAACTTAAGTTGAGCTACTAATTGTGTTATGTAAATAAGTCTGAAGACCAAGAGCCAATTAAAGTTGTTAGGAAGAATATATCCAAAACTGGTTTTTTGATTGTCTTGGGCAATCATCATCAGTTAAGAGTTTTTAACCCGCTGAGGCCTAGGCTAGGCATAAAGTGGCTAGACTAGGCTAGGCTTAAAGTGGCTAGACTAGGCTAGGCTATGCTTAAAGTGGCTAGACCAAGCCTCTGCAAGTGAACACCTGTTCACTTCCCTGTTTATGATTGCCTAAGACAATAAAAAAAACCTGTTTCATAGATAGTTTTCCTACCAGCATTAATTGGCATTTAAATTTCTTTTCTTCTAACCAGGGGCGGATTTCACATCAAATTTGGGGGGGTATGACCCGGGAGCATGGAATATCCCCTGGGGGAGAGTAAAAATTTTTCCGTGAAAATTTTTAAAATTCCCATTCTTTACGCATTTTAGAGCCTGAAATTTCATATTTATTCCTAACAACAGATGAAATTGAACAATGTTAGGCATTTTAAGGATGCTAAAATTATTAAACTAATAAAATTTTTTGATAAAATTTGGGGGGTTCATGACCCCGGTAACCCTCCCCCCAAATCAGCACCTTAATTGAACTTATTCAATGGTTTATATTTCCTCTTAAATGGGGGTAAGTGGTGTTTAACCTTGAAATGGGAGAGAAGCTCAATGCCTGCACAGACACACCAATTTAATGAGCAAATTAGAATTAAATGTAGCTGCGATTAGTTGCCATTGAGAATTTAAATCCTGTGGGTAAAGGTTAATAAGTGTAATATTTGCCTACTTTCCTATATGTATTAACAATGTATATTTCTGTTCAGGGCTGTTGGCAGTGTGACTAGCACCTTGTTTTTTCCTATTGTGCCATGGCTGCTTCAGTTGGTTGCTCTTGCTTGGGGCCTCTCTGTGGCACTCTACCTTGCTTCATCTGGAAAACCTGAGCACAGGGTCACTGGCGTAAACCAAGATTGTCACTGTGATACTGTATACAAGGTAGGAACTATTAATAATAATTTTTATTGTTCCTAGAGATCACATATGTACTGGTGACATTGTAAGTCGTCAAAATAAAAAGTAATAGTTACAAATAAATGAAGTGATATAATATTTACAATTTTTACAGTTTAAAGGAAAAGTTACAATTTTTGTGGCTGATGGGCAAAGATTACTCCGAACCCAACATAAAATCCTTCAGGCTATAGTAGTTGTTTTCCATCAATTATTTCTTCAAAGCATTCTTGAATGGTGTAGGTGGAAGACATTTGATATCATACGGTAATTTGTTGTATATTTTTGATAGGGAGAACAAGGGTCCTTTTTGGCAGAAAGTGCTAGGGTAGTCTTTGAGGTGAACGTCATTGGTGGTTCTGGTTGCGTGATTATGAAGAGAACTATTTTTTGGAAAGTATTCAGGGTTATTTTTAACAAAAGAGGCACGTTAAGTATGTACAGTGATGGGAATGTTAGCATTTTCAGATCATAATAAAGAGGTAAGCCAGGTGATCGCATGGAAACTCTGGCCATGGCTTTTACTGCACGTTTCTGCATATTCTTTCTTACAAATTGAATATTGCATTTGACTTCCACTTCCATAGGCGGATTTAGGGAGGAGGGGGCACAGGGACAGGTGCCCTCCCCAGATGCTTAAAAATAAACTAGATTTTTAATATGGTCCAATTATTATTACATTTGTTTTATTTTGTGTGATCAGTGATAGAGTTGAATGAAGAGGGTATTTGAAAAGCTTTTAAGCCACTTAAATTCAGGTATCAAAAGGTATTTCCTTAGTAAAATAAAAAAGAAGGTAGTGAACTGAGATGATATGACATGAAATTCAGAATATCATTTAGGCTACAGTGAGCATGCTTTGCAAAGATATTAATAATCTGTACTGATGCATCCGCTATTGGCCACGAGGTTATGATAAAAAAATGAAAGTGTCGTTATTATATATCTAACTTATTCATATTTTCTTATTACTAACTTATATATTAAAATAAATAGTACATTTCATGCAGTAATTGCTGTATGTTGTTCTTAATCCGAAAATGAAAAGACCGTTTGCCTGTCAGACCTCGTGCCACCAGAAAAAAATCCTGGATCCACCTTTGTCGATTACCTGGAATCTTGACTTTATCGTGTAAAAAAATCCTCCTTTAGTCCAGGAATTGAGAATGGTAATTAAGTGTATGGAGATGGCTGACAAATTATGGAAGAGGTAGTCGTTCCCCCACAAGGGGTGGGTGGCTCTCCAATTAAAGTTTTTGTTTCACCAGCTCAATGAACAATGTTTAAAAACAACTGATGAATAAAATATGATTTTATGCTTTCCCGGCGAATAATGTGGGTAAACTGCCACTTCTGCCATTGCCGAACATTGTGTGAGCCAGGACCACATCATTAAATTTGATGAAGCAAAAATAATTTGCCATGCTAAAGGTTTTTGGGATCGCCTCACGAAGGAAGCTATAGAAATTAAGCTGGAGAAAAATAACTTTAACAGAGACTCTGGGTATTCCATCAGCAATACTTGGAAACCCGTTTTGCAGAAGATTCTAGAAGTGAGGGAAAATTTGCGAATGCAAAAATCAAAAACTAATGCCACCTACAGTCACAGAGATAGCCAATCTTGATGCAGTTGACCAAATTATTTCGAAATTACAGTTAAAGAACTTCATTTATATAACAAGGCCACATAAGGAAATTAGTCTGTTTAATATAGGTGCGATAAAAGAATTGGCATCGTATTTTATTTTATTTTATTATTATTATTATATTTTTTTTGTATATATGTTTTTATTTAACTAAATTTATTACAACAATGAGACTTAGCAACCAAACATTAAATAAATCAATATTCAGCCCTGATGATGAGTGCCGAGACGGTACTTGAAACGTTGGCCGTTATAAAAACATTAACCCGGTGGGAATCCCGAGAAACGTTTACCGACTGATGAATATCTAAAAGCTGCTTGGGTAGGCAATATTATTGCTGCACAAATTATCGTGGAGAGGTACATATTGCTTACCAACAAGTTGCTGCAAAAAGTAAAGGTCACTGCTCTCTCGAATGAACAATGTTAGCCATTTTGCTGATATGAGGAGTCTTGCTCGTCATGAACTTCCGATGCCAAATTACGTAATGATGAGTGTACCTCGTCATCAGATTTTCATAATTTTAGCTCTATTTGGAGGAACAATATAAATATTTTGAAAGTTTAGCAATGTTAAAACATTCATACCCAGATGGCACAGAATCCTCCGTATCTAATTCGTATGCAGATAGTATCCATTTACTACCGCTCCATCGCTTTTCGTCAATGGATACTATCTGCATACGAATTAGATATGGAGGATTCTGTGCCATCTGGGTATGAAGTTCCTGAATGAACTATTACTTCATCGAATATGGTGTATTGGAAGTAATAAAATGATTTTATATGAGTAACGATAGCTGTGTTCTCAATGTATTTAACTAGATATTGTACAATGTGAGATAATTATCATTTTTTATTTCACAGTTCTAGGTTGATTACAAACTAAAAATATCATTCCATTACCTACCATTCCATTTAAAAAGAACTACAGGATAAAAAAATAGAAGATAGAAGCACAATATTCAAAATATGATTTGAAGTGGAATGAGGTTAATCTGCCGTTGATAGAGATTGATCATATTCTAACATATGTACTTGTGTATTCAAATTTTTGCCAATCATGCCTCTTAACACTTTCAGCTGGAAGGTAAAAATTTTAACTTTGTTGTAATCCGAAAAAAATGCTATTTATATTTAGAAGCTGCTTTGATTTCTTGATACTTCCAATATCATGCATCAGAGTTTACAGGTAAATGATACATTTTTGTTCTGCTGGGAGGGAGTTCCCAGTGAGCATGTCAATTTACATTTGGCACGGATGAGTGGTTTCTCACTTCTGGTGCTGCTAATTGTGCTATGTATTTACGTGCATAAGTTCATATGGGAATGGAAAAAATATAGTTAGTTATCAACACGTATCTCATTTTAACCAACTTAGTACATTCTGAAGAGTGGAACTGATCCACAAGTCTCCTGTTATGCACTTGAAAACTTGGCTGCATATGTAAGTCGCTGAAAATGGTTCTCTTTCTTGTGGAAAAAGGTCGGTGAAAGCTGCTCTAAAGACTCCAACCTAAGGGCAAAATCAGAGGCTCCTTCAGGTCAGAGAGGGAGCAAGCCTATTGTTTGCAGGGGAAGAGCAAGGCTATCAAACCCCAACTCTTATTATTTCTGGCAAGGGGCCTTTCCTTTTCCATTTAGGGATGCATGCCTGGCAAAGAGTATCCCAATAAACGAAAATAGCCTTATAATATTAAAACACACCCTTTCTAAAAAGGAACAGAAATGCTGGTAGTGCTTCATGATATAGTTTCTCAATGATATTGCATTTATAAAAAGTTAATAACTCGCCACAAATGTAGCAAGGGAAAATATTTAGCAAAGCATTTAACAGAATATTCAATCTATATTTAAATAAGTTTTTCTACAAGTATGTAGAATAGTTATTTTTTTAAATTTGTATATGTATTACATTAATTTCAGCATCATGCTTTATAAATGCAATAATCATTTACAGTATGAATACATATATCAAATTACCGTATATCTCCGAATATAGTCCCCCTCTGAATATAGTCCCCCCCCCCAATTTTGAGACCTCAGTTTTGGGAAAAATTTTTAAATGTAAAGGAAGGCAATTTTTCTGTGGTTAGCAAGTTAAGATTCTAGATTCGATAAAAACTATTATTTTCTGTGAAGATTAAGAACAAATCTGTTCACATATTTTCCATCACAACAAAATAAATATACCTAAAACATGTTGTGATCCATTGCATGTATTAGTAATTTATAGTTCCTTAATTAACCAGATGTAATGAAGAAATGAGAAAATTTTTTAATTATCCAAGGCTATTGTATTTTTTAAACCTTCACAAATTATTAATATTTTTGATTTCCAAATGACTACAGACAAAGTCAATATATAAGCTTTAACTTAAAGCTCATAAACAGTATTGCATTTGGCCCTGAAACTTCCTTAGATCCAGTGTAACACACCCATCAAGTCATCACAAATCCAAGTGACCTGAAGAATTTAGGAAATCTAAATAAAATTGTGTTAAATAAATTATAAATATTATAAAAATATTGCCATCAAATGCCTGCTAAGCAAAATGATTAAACTACAGGACTTACAAATATCAAAGTAACAAAATTAAGAAATAAACTTTTTCCAACAAACATTAAAACTGAAAAAAAATTACATCAATTTTCAATGCCTCGTCGCGAATCATTGCATAAGTTACACAAAGAGCTTCTGCTCCGCATTTGCGCACAAATTTGACGATATTTTCCTCTAATTCTTTGAATCTGCCGCATCGAGACCCCCGAAATGACTTCCGCGATGTATTAGCGCTTTGCAAGCGCTATGAATACTATGATTTACGGCGTATTATGCAACGGCTATTTTTAAATTGGCATCGAAACTCCGTCTTTGATGGCCTTTAATCTGCCGCAGGATTGATCCTAGCATCTTTCTACTTGATCCATCACCTCACTGTTGAACGTAAAATTATTTTTAATAAAGAAAATATCGCGGAAATAATTGCGAAACGTTATGCGACGTAATTTATCGATCCTACTTACCCTGGCGAATTGAAGATATTCCTCAATAAATTGATCACACTTTCGATGCTGAGTCGCTGTATTTCGATCAAATGCAGAAATGCCGGCGCTTCTGGTTTAAAGTCGTCGATTATTGCACCTTTTCAGAAACAAATGCATCATTTATTGCGCATTCTTGTCCTGCGAGGGCGGTAAAGGCAGTGGTTGTAAACACGAACCGCACGGGCACATGGGCGTATAGCAGCTACGGACGCAATGAAATGCTAAATCGTCACGAAAGGTTCACTGTATCTGTTTATTTTTCGCAATTATTTAAATTGTGTAATTATTAAATGAGCGACGGGTACATACTATTGATTCAATTCTAGTGTTCGATTAATGTAATGATAGTGTGTGTTTAGTTTTCATTTTAATTATTTACTGTTTTGCGTCATTAAGTGATCAGTGTCGATTGAATTATTCTAACAATACTTTTCCAAGAAAAATTAGCGGCTACCCGATGGATTCCGTGAAAACGCATATTCGATATGCTATTTGAATCGGAATAATCGTATCTGTACAACATTTGTGGTAAAAATTGTCTTAATTTCCGGTAAAACGTGGCAGTATTTACTAATATCTCCGATTATAATCCTCATAAATATACTAAAATAGAAAGACTACGAGAACATTAGCCATTATGCCGTTATTTATAACTTTATGGTCACCTTTAGTATGCTAAACTGGATTACACTCGATTATAGTCCCCCCCCCTTACTTTTCCGCGGCCATTTTTGAAAAAAAAGGGGGGACTATATTCGGAGATATACGGTATTAACAATATGAAATGTTATACATTATCTACTGTGGATTCTTAATCATTTATCATATTTACCATACCTATGTTTGTGATTTTGTTCTGTAAATATTCAGGGTGTGCAAGCAACTTAGGTAAATTTGTAGTCAAGTAGAGTAAAAGAAAATATGTAGTTTCAAATTTTCCAATTCCGTGACTACCTTCAATTATTCAATTACTTCCCAACGTTAAAAGCTTGGAAGTTTAATGTATTAATTAATGTTTTTATATTTTTTTCAGCCTGGTGATATCTGCATACCAGATGTTTTTAATCAGCATTGTATTAACCTGCGAACAAGTGATGTTTCATGTGGGTGCCAGTTTTTTGCTCACAGGTAACACAGTTTGTCTTCTCTTCTCATTCATGTAGTGGCTCTTTTGTAAACACCAGTGTATGTTGTTCCTTAGTCATCACTCGCTCATATTCATTGATTAACCTGGAAGATTACATTCCTTGGGGTCAGGAGTTAGAATTAAATTAAAACGTTTAAATGGATGGCATTATACCTCTTTCTCCAAGTTTCCCTGCTTATTTCTTTAAAAAATTGTTTTTTGTTGGCATTGCATGTGTCTATCTTGGAGTTACAGAAGTAAGTTTGCTCAGGCAAATAAAGAGCTGTCTGCAAAGTTCAATCATGAGGTAACGATTGGACCTTGATAGATTGTGTTGACTGATTTGGTGTTAAGTTAGGCCTACCTGTATTTAATATATTACTTCATTTATTTATTAGCATATTACACTTACTGAATTTAGGTAGCTCTAACAGTAGCATGTAGCTATTGGTAAATAGATGTCTCATCATTTTCTATATGATTTAGTAGCTTTGTGACAAATTTATTATAAATAAACTACAATTAATGAATGAAACAAGATTTTAAGGTTCTTATTGGATTTTGATTTCAGTAGTTATCTTTTTAGTTACTTCCCAATCATGTTGCTACCCTCTTACTTGTGCCCCTGTTGAACAACTACCCCTCAGAACAATTTTTTTTTTTTAAAGAAACAGGGGTCATTTAAAGTATGTTTTAATGTAAGTTAACGATTGTTTCTTATAAATCCTGGCTACTTTGTTTTTCAGAACAGATAAATATGTTCCTTGGCTTCATGCATTCAATCTCTTTGGAACCCTATGGCTCTTATTCTTTATATCTGCCCTTGGTGAAATGACATTGGCTGGTGTTTTTGGTGCCTGGTATTGGACTTGGAACAAGGCAAAAGGACTGCCATTTTTTGCCCTGACTGAAAGTGTCTGGAGAGCCTTCAGGTACATATTTTCTTGTCAATAATCACAATGCTCATAGATCCTGGTCAGAGATTGACCGCATTTTTTCCATTACTTTGTGAATTTATTTATTTTTTTTTTTTCAGGTATCATTTAGGAACAGTGGCATTTGGCTCTCTCCTAATTGCTATTTGCCGATTCATAAGGATTATGTTGGAGTATATTCACCATAAATTGAAGAAAAGAGATAATAAGGTATGTTAATTTTGGTAAAGTGTACCAAGTTTACCATTATACATGGAAGGAATGCAAGTTTGGAAACTGTGACTTTCCAACTGCCTTTCTTCTCTCAGCATACTGTTATTCTCTCAACGTTTGCCTTGTAAAGAGAAATCTGATGGATTTTGATGTATTCAAATCTAAATGCATAAAGTAGTAGTAGTAACCTTTATTTGCCCAGCGGACACTGAACACAGTAAAAAAATACATGAGTTGAGTGTATAGGACACGTCATATACATATAAATGTTGCAAACAATAATAAAATAAAATACACAAGTGTATGGCACCATAATTTGACCAAAAGAAGTTCATAAAGTACATAAAATTTATTCCATATTCAATATGATTATTTTTTCCCCAAAAATTCCTTTACGGAATAAAACTGTTCTTTCCTTAAAAACGTTATTAATTTCCTTTTGAACAGGACTGGGTCCATTTCGTACTTAAAATCAGGGACCTGGAGCAGCAGTGGAGCGGAGCGAATTTTCATTGTTGCTCCGGGGTGCTCCGCTCCGCTCCGGCCGGAGCGGAGCGGAGCAGGTCGGAGCAATGTCGGAGCGGAGCGCTCGGGTGGAGCGGGATTTCGGAGCTCCCTGGAGCGGAGCGAATTGCTATAATGCTGCTCCGCTCCGGTATTACTTTTATGTGGACTTTGTTCCATAAATTCTATTGCCACCTGGAAGAGCGTATTTTCCAGATAGAATTACCCATTATTAATCGTATTTGAATATAATGCAGGGTTACCCACACGTGATGTCACAGCGAGATTTAATAGCATATTCCCATCATGACGTTTTTATTTAGAATGCATCATTTTATAAAAAAATATCGGTTTCTTAGTATAATGATACCGTTGTAAAAGTGGACTAGTATTCATCAATATGTCCATAGCCAAATCAACCATTATAACGAAAATTTAATTGGAAATCAAAATTAAATGATGCACTACTTTCCGCTGTTTCAAATAAAAAAGCATACGTTTAAACATAGGTACTTAACACCTTTCAACACGTGACATAATATCTTTACAGCAATTACGCCAGCTGCGATTTTTATCTTTCAAGTACGTGTATAATGTAGATTTTTTCCTGCTCGTAACTATAATTCACAATGATTATCATTTATGCGGGTTTTAATGGCACTGGAGTCACATAAAAAACTAATAAAATATTTCAATTTTGTGAACATGATTTTTTATACTTGATTATTACATGTTTTTGGTTTTACTATTCTTTGCTATCAATAAAATTCAGAGATGATACATAGAATATTTGACAATTCTGCCATGTACCTACATGGACATTACAGCATGTTGGTCAATATTGAGTTTTTTATAACTGTATTCATTATGTTATAGGCAATACATGCTGCGTAACACCCAAATAACACTTCGTTTAACCACTCGATGGCTGTAATCGCTAAAGGAACTTTATGAAATCATCCTACCACCTTCGAAAATTTTAGTTAAAATGATGTTTTTTATAAATTAAAATTACAAAACTCTAAAAATCAGATAATTATTGAATACCAAACAAGTCATTACATCGAATTAACATTATTGAGTTTAGCATATCTTTTGATAAATTATAGCGTTGTGATGAGAGCACAAATTTCACGCCTGAAAAGAGGCGCTCGACGCTGACCTGAGTCGTTGGAATGGAATTTACCACACATGCAAGCTTATATAGTTCTTCATTTTTTAATTTTTCCTTCTCCCACAAATGTAAAATATTTTGATCCTTTTTTTCTCGGGGCAATTTCATGTATTCTTCCAACATACTTCTAATATCAACTGGATGCTCTCCTGATGATGACTGGTTTCTCCTACGACGACATTCCGCACGTTTCAATAGAATTTCCAAGTCATCTAACTCGTCATCCGACGGTGCCTCGTTTTCACTCGTTGATTGAGCTTACGGGGTTCCCTGGAGTAACCTCACTCGGTCGTACAACTTTATTAGGTGTTCTTTGCCTCGTTTTACATCGCTATGTGATAACAATATGTTATATCGCCGATCAAGACATAAAGCTGCTACAAACCCATCACATTCTAGCAACCTAGCTTCTCGAACATTCATACTATCAACCAATCTTTTGGCTACATCAATTTCCATCTTAGATGTTTCTAATTTACACAGCATCCAAATGCTCCAACAATCTCCAGGTGTGAGGTTCTGTGCCTGTAATTTCAGTGTCCCAAATTTTGCCGGCTCCAGTGCTTTGTGTAAATCGTTTACGTATTTCCATTCCGTGGACGTGAGATTATATTCTGTGTCGAATTTCTTTGTTGTTTGAGAAATAATATTGCATAGTTCTTTACACTCTAAAATTCTTTCGAGCATCAAGTGTGTCGAGCTCCATCTTGTCGGGCAATCTAAAACAGGCTTACGTAATTTCTTTTCTTTTATTAATATCATCATTCCTTGAGTTCTAAGACGCCTGGAAAGCTTTCTTACTTTATCCAGGATGCTCATGACTTCTTGAGTTTTCATTGAGTCTTTTACAGCAAGTTGAAGCGTGTGTGCAACGCACCTCATGCGACACATTATCGACTCTTCCTCGAGTTTAAAAATGTCACCTCCTGAAGATAGTCCCTCTTGAAGATCATCCACAGCAATTACAGCGTCTTCTAAATCTTCATCTTCGTCCATGTTGTCCATTTCGTCAATTTGGTCCTCAATTTCCTCTGCAGATGGTGGGGAAGCAACCTTAACGCACTCTCTTAAGAGGGTCACCATGCGTGCCATATTACTGGCATTATCAGTGGTCAGGCAGTGGATCTGTTTTGACTCTATTCCATACGAAGACAAGATGTCGCATATTTCATCCATAAGATTTTCTCCATTTTGTGTTTTGGAAATTTCCCTTATAGCAAGGGTACGTAGTGAAATATTTCCATTTTGGATGAATTGTATATTCACTCCAATCAATGACCGGTCTAATCTTGTTGCTGTATCCACTTTTAGGTTTACTAATATCCCGTGCACTTCTTGCCGTATTTTATTAGTTATTTCCGTAGCTTTTTTGATTATACTCTCTTGAACGCTAGGTATGGTCAATGCTTTGGCATCTTTTCCCATGGCACAAAGAAGAGGGTCAATAATCTTCCGCAGACCGGAGTCATTAATGATGGAAAATGGTCTTCCATTCACCGTCACCAGTTCCACACAGGCGTCGAAAATAGTAGTGGAATTGATGTCTACAACAAAGTTAGTCTTCTTATCCCCTCTTTTCTTTTGTCCATATTGAGAACTATGCTGAGAAGAGCCGCATGCCTCAACAGCGTTTTTTAGGTTGGCAAACTTTTTCGATGCCACCAACGTAGCCTCCAGAGGGTGGTGTCTTTTTAGATGTCTTTCCAAATTGTATCCTGATTTACCCTGCAGATTAATAAGTATTCCTTTTATCAGTATGAAGGGTCAGATTTTAAATTTTAATGTATTATTAGAAATTAAAAAATATATCTATAAATACTCATATACACTCTTACAACCCTTAGTAAATGAGCGACAATAAGCCACTTTTTTAAATACGCACATTTATATAGAGCACCTGACAAGGAGAAAATTGAAAACATTACGAAATTCATGGAGAGCAGAAATTATAAACTAAAAGATAGCAAAAGATTTACTTACAGAGATCCTTTCCTGCTTACATCCAGGTATGCCACACAAGGATTTATTCGTCGATTCGTCAAATACAAAATATCTACTTGCTGGATTCATAACTGATCTTGTAGGGTATAAAGAGATATTATATATCCTTGTTTTTTTTGTGGATGTTTTTCACACTTATTCGCAAGAAAAAGAGCGTATTCCGAATATATGCACTCGCGAATCCAAACTTTATTTTATTGTGATCCTCTCTGTTGAGTAAAAAATCAACAACTGATGGTTACCAAGGCCGTTTCGTGCATTAATTTTTAAGATATTTTCATGAAAAAAGTCGTTTGCAATTATGATATTATGCTATTAATTTTTCCATAGTTATAAATATCAATTTTACTTCATTTACAATGTAAAGATTATAATTAAAATTAATTAAAGATTAATTACAAATGTATCACAAAGGTATTAGAAATTTATATTTCGCTTGTATATTGCCTTTTTATTACAATTGAATTGCAAATCATTTGTATACAAGAAGTTTGAATAGAACTGCTATGCAATTGTATTAGAAAAATCGGTACGGTTTGTAAATGTACAAAAGATATGCCATTTGTATACAAATGCTTGTGTTGTCTGGGATAGAAATACTACATTTCGAGATAGGTGTTATCGCAGACATCAGTTTAACAGACAGACACTGCTCAGAAGAACATCTAATTACAAAAAAATGTTATTCGAAAAATGTATGGGCTTTGGTTAAAATTTATATTAATGTCAAATCCAAGTGTATATTTTAATATTCCATTAAAATGCTCTTTCAACCCAACGAATGGGCCACATCCGTATCCTTAATATTTTAAACGTACCTTATGGCATCGTCTAAAATATATCCCACAATTTTGGAAATTTTAGCCTACAGCAATTTTTTTTAATGTCGCCCGAAATAGAATTTTATAATGCGATAATGAAATTAATGCATGACTAAACTGCCGGCACAAAGCCTGTTAAATTATATAACAACATACATTGCGAATATCGACATTTGTGTAGTATTAAGCCTTAAGATTATCGCTGTCATTATTATGATTGAAAAATATCTAACGTATGGTGTTTGAATACAACACATATTGGACTTCCCAATTTGAAAAGAACTTTTACATAAAGAAAAGTAAAGAAAACTGTGTAATTCCGCATAAATATTTAATTTACGACATAGGTTTCAACGTGGCACGTCACCGTCTGGTACAGATGCACAGAAGACAGAGAATAAACAGCCGCACACAATTATTTTTTTAATTTTTACTTTTCATTATGTCAAGAAGGTTCCATTAAGTCACGCCCGAAACAAATACTTTTGTTACATAATACTAATTGTGAATTGAAATGTATTGGTATTAAGTAATACCGCAGATCGCCTGGACTGTGGATTAATAACTCAATATAAAAATTGCCGCAGGTTATAACCGATGCATTCCACAGCCGCAGAAGCGAGAATTCGTCAATTTCCCGCCAAGAAGCGGAGCATTGACGTTTGTGTTCTGCTCCGCTATGCTCCGGCTCCATTGTCGGAGCGGAGTAGTTCAGTTCCTGCTGGAGTGGAGTTCTCGCAAGAAATGCTCCGCTCCGGAGTGGAGCCCCTAGGTCCCATTGTCGTCGCTCCGCTCCGGAGTGGAGCAGCAGGAATTGAACTGCTCCGCTCCGACAATGGAGCCGGAGCATAGCGGAGCGGAGGAGCGCTCCAGGTCCCTGCTTAAAATCAGTAGGGAGCCTGTTCAGTACAAGAAGGCCCATGGATTTAGGCCCCAAGGATGCATTTAAAGTCCTGCAATATGTTTGATGCAGATCTCTACAGGCTCTAGTTTGGTGGGAATGAACATTGTCATTAGACATATAATTAAATAAATTTCTTTTAGCAAACATGCTTACAACATAAATGTAAATGCATGGAACTGTCAAAATATTTAACCTTTTGAAAAAGGAAAGACAAGGTGCATTAAAAGGAGCATTACATATTAATCGTATTATACATTTTTGAGCTTTGAAAATTGAATCAGAATGGGTGGAAGAACCCCAGAACAGAATACTATAGATAAAGAGAAAAAAATCAAGTGTATTCATATTTAGCCATCAAACTGCCCTTAATGTCTTTCAGGCTAAAAACCTGCCATTTATTTGTGCCAGTGGGTTCTATTGCATACCACGGTAAGGCTGAAATATCTTCTCCTTACTTTCTAGCTCGTGCAGTGTCTCCTCTGTTGTCTTCGCTGCTGTTTCTGGTGCCTGGAAAAGTTCCTAAGGTTCTTGAACCGCAACGCCTATGTCATGTGTGCAGTTCATGGAACCAATTTCTGCAAATCAGCTAAAGATGCTTTTAATCTTTTGATGAGGAATATAGTGAGGGTTGTGGTCATTGACAAGGTGAGTGTGTAAAAACTTGAGGATCATAGTGTAGCTAGAATAAATGCTCTGAGAATAGCACTGGATGAGAGCACATGCATTAAAAATTCAGTTGAAGTTCACTGTAACGATTAATGCCAATAGCGAGGGTAGCTATATAGCAAGTGATTTTTTTGTGCTGATTGGTCCATGTGGAAAAGTACAGGGAAATAATCCTCTTATAGCCAGTGCAAGTATGTTTGCTACCGCTATAACGAGTCAATATTCTCACAAAAGTTATCCGGGATGCATAAATATCAGGATAAACCTCGCCAAACTGAAACTGTGGGGTGCTTGGTGGAGTGGTTGTAAGCTCATTCCAGATGCATTTTACCCAGGAAATGCAACATTGTGGTAAAAAACGAAGCCTTGCCATCTCCTCTACAACTTATTGTTATCATTGTCCGCTTTGTACTTAATTTCCAAGCCTTGTGACCACTGTGAAAAATGATATGCCTGAGTGTACAGCACGTTGGAGTGCTGTTGCTTAAGGAAGTGAAATTTTTTCCATTTGACACCCTAATATGGGTAGATTGGTGGAGTCAACTGGGAAAGGAGGGATTGTAGAATGTTGGGTAAATAAGGGAGAAGGAAGAGAATATGATTTTTAGATAGAATTAAAGGGATTAGGCCCTGTTGTGATTTTAAGATGGAAGTCCATGAAGTAAGGGGTGAGTCACAGAATAATTCTGAAATACTCCATGGAAATGTACCCTAATCAATAGACTACTTTGATGATAATAATAATAACAATGAGATTTGCAAAAATTTGCATGTGTAAAAATTAAGGTGCCTTATGTATGTATGGTGCTTCAGTCGTACATACTGTCATCTTTTCTATGTCATTTCATTTTCTCTATTACAGGTGACTGACTTTCTTCTCTTCCTCGGGAAGATTCTAATAGTTGCTGGAATGGGTGTTGCATCATATTATGTGTTTGGACATAAGTCCGAGGAATTGGATAAACATGTGCCTCAGCTCCATTATTTCTTCTTGCCAATCATCGTCATTGCTCTAGGAACATATTTCATTGCCAGTGTTTTCTTTGGAGTATATGCAATGGCTGTGGATACTTTGTTCCTCTGCTTCTGTAAGTATATAATCCTCTGTTAGCCAGGTGGAATTTGATTAAGACATTAGTCCGGTGAGGTTTTTAGACTCCCTAAGTGAAAATTTTCGATGTTTTTGCTATATCTTTAGTGTTTACAGTAATCTTACTTTGCATTTATCAACACTCTTCAGTGAAATATCATTTTTTGGTGGTATTTTTTATCACTACATATATTGCAGTGATAATATTGTTGGTGTGTGTTGGTATTGGTGATAGTTTTATTCTTTTGTTCGTCTAAATCTTCATATCTCCCCGCAACTGAGAAGTTACAATCTGTAATTTTTAATTGCTTCTATGAATCAACAATGTGTGTTTGAAATCCTAGTGTACTTTTCAATATCTGGAAGACCGAACATGTCAGTGTTTCAATGTCAGTGAATTCAAACATTGTTTGTCAGCATATTTAATTGTATTTTGGGTTACAGCAATATAGCACGTGCGAACACATTTTTGAGATACTCTGAAGAGATGAAAAAACAGCTATCCCCAATTTGTAACTTGTTCTTTTAGTATCAGAAATTCGGGAAGTTCTGTTCCTATGGGAAAAAAATCATTTGCCTGGGCTGGAATTGAAATCAATTGTCTCAGAACTTGCACTACTTGCTCTAACCACTTATGCTACCTAGGCATCAGTGCTACTTCTGCAGATTTTTGATTCCGTCAGAGGACAAGGTGGTATATACTCCCAGACATTTAATGCCTAAAGGGAGAGAGCAACAATCCAAATAATGCCAGAATCCCAGACCCTTAGTGGGCATTCAATTCAAATTCCTGTCAAGGAAAGTGATTTTTCTCCATCTGAAGTTTTGCGTCTTCAGTAGACTCATGATTTACTCCATTAAAGTATGCATTGCTCGGGCTAGTCCGCGGCTATTTCCTAAAAATATCCATTATTATTATTATTATTTGAGTCATTGGCTTTTCTCAGCTCTCAGGAATGGTTGCGGAATGGAAAATTGAAATATGTAGTCATATATTTGGTCTCGGGAGACAACTATGTCATGAAAACTAAGTCTATGTCTTGAAAAATACATAATTTTAAGATAGTGAAAGGTTAAAGTGAGGAATGACTTTAACTAAGAGAGTATAATCTTCATGCAAGATGCAGTGATATTTTTTAATATTTTTTTTAATTTCTTGATGGTGCATTAATATTCGATCTTCTATTGTTAAAATTTTTAGTGGAAGATGGGGAAAGAAATGATGGATCTGCTGAGAAGCCATACTTCATGTCCAAGAATCTCATGAAGATTCTTGGAAAGAAGAACCAATTTCGGGATGCTGATAAAAAATGAGTTTCCCTGCTCATGAAAGGCACCATTATTTGCTTGGCCTGCTTTTTGTGAACCTAAAGTGGTGGCATGTGACGTTTGCCCTTGCATTTAAAGTTTAACTGCTGATCTTTGCTCTCGAAGTTTGTCTGTAATATTCATGACATTTTTCTACTGTCAGATCAGAGCTTTCTATGATTGGCTGTGTCATGTGAGTTGATTTTTTAAAAAAAGTTATGAAAATACTTGCTCAATTATGTATATAATTTTATCCATTGCACTATGAAAATTGTTTTAATTACTTGTTAGCATTTTATCGGAGTGTTTGCATTTTCTGCAGTATTTCCTAACGTTTTTAAAGTTTTAATATGTGTAGTTACATTTCTTCCATTATTGCTCACCAGTTGTTTTGTACATGAAAGCCTATGCATTATTCTATGGCTGTGCCAGCAACTAGCCAGTTACATAGTGATGGTCCAAAGTTGTAGCCTTATTTTATTATAAAATAGAAACTAGCCCATAAGATTTGAAAGCATTTATTTATAAATACAAGTTATTGATCTACAAAATCAAAATTGTTTTCATTTTGTCAGTTGGTGAGCTTGCTGAGCAAAAGTCAGCAACAGTTTACAAAGTTATTGAAAAGTATTTTGTGATATTGGTGATGTGATGATTGTCTTTGGCTTCTTTATCAGTCACTTGAATTCCTTTTTTGCCTGGAGTTTGTAAAGATAATCTTCAAAAAATTGGATTGCTCATTAACCCTGTATCTGTAAGGAACTTAGATACTAAATGAGAAATCTTAGAGAAAAACTTTCTTGTACCTTCTGCATTCTTAAAAATGGCTCCTTCAGCTTATACTTCTCTGATTGACCTGGAGTCTTCCTTTTCAGTGGGAACATTTCCCATTCGTAATCTGTCACTTACTTTTTGAGACATTTGGGGCAAAAAATCCAAGGCCTTAACTCTTTCACTGATAATTTGATGATGTCACGCACTCCTAACAATCAGGTCAGGCTCTTTAGCTTCTCCTCAGCCTCATATAGTTAATTATTATTCACACCCTCATGAGTGATTACTTCCTTCAATGTGTGGATCTGTGTGAAGTCGTTAATCAAACAGAACCTTCGTGACGTCACTAACTCATGGAATGTGGGTGGAAACCTGAGTGTTTTTTATTTGAAATTTAAGGGAGAATGGCTAAATTTGGATGATTTCTTTGTTTTAACTTATCTTATCCCTACATACAAAGTCCTTTTAATGACTTGCTATTTAGGTCTGAGTGAATGAATCTTCATAATCAACCCTGGTTTCTCATACCAGTCAGTCCCTTACTCACTAAAGTTTCATATTCTGGCAATAATACCTATTTAAAAAATGTTCCACGAATCCATCATTCAAGTGGTTAGTGCTCTCCTTAATAAAGGGAATGCAAATAAATGTAATGCTTGCATTTTGATGAATTGTTGGAAGAATATCTTATAGATTTCTACCTGCTCTTTTTCTTTCATCAGAAAAAGGGGACAGGCATCGTTGAAATATTTTTCACAAGCAAATGTGTGATCTAGTGCAGCAGCTGAAGATGAGCAATCAAATTCTCTTTGAGATTTTTTTTTTTATTTTCTTTCACATCTATGTCTATAGACATGGCTTTGGAATTCTTCCATGATATGGCCAAAAATTGTTATCACATTCTGGAACATGGGTATAGCCAAAGGGAGACTGTGTGAGGTAGCTGCTTTAATGGAATTGTTGATATATTCATTTTTAGCCTACCAAAGAGAGCCAGGCGCAATGTCTCTTGCCCCTACTGAGGAAGAGCGTACAGTAAATTGTAGCTATGCCGTTGTCTTGGAATCCAGTTCTTCACTTATGGCATCCCTTATTTTTTTTCATATGCTGCCATTAAAATGTTGGTTTATAGATAGATGGGTATTTGCTTGAATTGTTCAAAAAGTATGTAACTCCATTACATACTACCATGCATAATTTTTTTCCAAGTAAAAAGCATACATTAAAGTTATTATCATGGTCAAAGATTGTTTATTACTTTGCATTTCTTATCTTTTGCCCATGATTTTTAAGAATTAAATTTTCCTAGTGTACAGCTTTGAAGATCCATTTTTTCTCAGGCAAAACTAACTCAGGATGAATTAGAGCGTCCCTGAAAAACTTGATCTTTTTCCATGAAATCTTTAGGAAGTTTATCAATATTAGAGATAGAAACATGGTGGAATCCACTAATTATTTTACTCAGATGGCTCTTGGTGTCAATAAAAACTTTGATAGGTAATATTCAAATTTAACCTTTTTGGATGATTTACCACTTATGCTAAGACAGCTTTTTAAGATGATCCTCATTTAATGGAAGTCACTGAAAAAATTGAGGATCATGCTGATGTAAGACAAATCTGGGTTAACGTTTTATCTGGGTTTTAACGTTTAAAAAACTTCATATTTGATCTGTATAAACATTGTATACATACACACAAATTTTTATCTATTCAGAGGAATGGTGAAGGTATCCAATGAAACAATCTATGTTTTATACATTATTTCTAGCAAATTCATGGAAAATCATGCTGATAAGATTTTTTCTCAGCTAGCAAGCTCATGTGTATTAATGTACTGCTCATGTTACTGCAACACTTCACGGTTGAAAATGAGATTTATACATTGAACTTAGACCAAATTTCAAAGTCAGGCCTTATTTTTAATTTGAAAATCGAAAATGATGAATGCATAATACATAGTTACTCTATTCTTGTTAGATCTCAAGCTTGTTAATTGAGATGAATTACTACAAGCCAAGATTGAACATTGTGGAAGTTCATCGCTGTTGAAAGTCAAAACAAAAATACAGTATTTTTTACGTAGAGAAAGTGAATTCATACAGATGTAATCGATGCCAAAATCTGGCGTCACAAGCAGAGTTTAGTTTTAAAGAGAATCCTTCCAGTATTATATTTTGGGGTGAAGGCATGCATTAGTGTAATGGAAAGTTGGTGTTGATAGCTTTAATGTTAAATCTATGATAATGGTGTGCCAACTATTAAGCAAAGTTAGCTTTGAAAGTGTATGCTGTCAGATGTATCTGTACCAAATAAGCTTTCATTAAAACTAATGGATGATAGTATTTAATCTATTTGATGAGATATACCACGATATGTAAGACAATGGGTGGAAGTATATTGAAACACTTTAATTATTTTTGTATTTAAATGTAATTGGTATCTTCTATCTTCCTATAAATACTTTTTATGTAATCTGCCATTGTACCATGAGTTGTATGTATTATCTATGATTTTTGTCATGTTACAACATTTTCATCAAGGTTTTAGTTTTTTTAGTAAGCAGTATAATTGTAAATCTGTGGGTTTATTGCTATATTTAAATGTTATACATTTAGTTGATGGTTCTATAATTAAAATATGGTCATTTGGAAATGCTCTTATGGTAACCACGACTGGAAATGTAGTAATTGACTTGAAGACCTATAGTTTTTGATGCTGTGAGCTGTATTGCAGCTAAATTTTACTTGAGTATGCATCTTTTATATAAAAATATTTATACTGATAGAATTAAACTTATATTGGGCATATTGCATTGAACTAGCCTCAATTACTAAAATTTTATACCTTTTTTAAGTATTGGTGAAAGGTCCATTTGACCTCATTTCTGATGCATGTGTTATATTGAACTAGCTAATTACTAACAAATATGTAGTTGTTGCAGAGTGTTTAACTATTCCAAAGAAAATATAGTAGCTATTCATATAAAAACTCTAGCTATCTGAATGTATCCAAACATACCTACATAAGGTCAATGATGAACATGCATTCATCACCTTCTGACAATACCTCAGGCTTAGCTAACTTTATAATCAGAGAGGAAATTTCTATCAAAATGTATAAATAATCGAGTCCTATTGAAGTTGATTACTTCAAAGTATAATAAATATGAGTGTTCTTTTTTTTGCTATGCTTTTTTAACATAGTCAGCTATGGAAAAGTTCTTTTTTATATTACATGACGTGTTCGTTGTATCGATTTTTGTATTTTCTATATTCCCGTGGATGTAAGATTTTTTTCCATCACATTACGACCTGTGGCTTATATTTTCTGCACAAAAATTTATAGTTAGTCAGCCTATGTGACTTGTTTTTAATGTGAGCTTAATAACCGTAACAATGTCCATGACTTCTCTTTTAAAATTTTACTTGAAGATGTAGAACAAGTAAAAGCATTCTTGGAAATTAAGGAAAGAGTTGGCATTTATTGGGCTTTTATGTCCTTCATATTTGCATCTTCTTGGATATAGACCAAGAAATACATTCACCGTTTATTATAAAAATGACCTTCCTCTCCTAAAAAAAAGACTCCATGAATCAGTTCTTAAGGCCGTTTTACAGGGTACACGGAATTGCGCAGTCTGACGTACGTGTGGAGGCACAATCAAAATTGCATCGTGTAAAGCGGTGAATTGCTAGAACACATGCGAGAATGCGTGGATGCGAGACGGCAAAATAGCCCCTGTTCTAATTTCGTTCATGCATTCGCGCAATTCCACGCCATTTTTGAAATTAATGCAGCTCTAACCTGCGCAATTCCGTGTAGCGTGTAAAACGGCCTTTAAGGTGCATGTGAACAACTTCTCACCTTATTGAGCAGAAAAATAAGGGTCTACCTCCTGCTACTTCCTTACTTATACTCATATAATGAAAGATAATCTTCTAAAGCAACAGCCTCTTCCCATTTCAATTCAATGTTATTTCAACATAGATATTGGTAATTTTTCTGTTCTATCATAATTTTTTGTGTTTCTCCTGTTTTTATTACCTACCTATGTTTTATTTTGAGTATTACATTATTAAGTGGACTTTTAGTTATTTAATGTACTCCAAACCCTGGCCAATCAGATTGACTCATGAAAATTCATAATGTAGGCCAAGAGATTTATAGAACTTAGGTTATTTCACCCATGATTTATTTCAGAGATAAAACATGGGGTTAATGAAAAACTTCTTATTTCATGAAAGGTAAATTTCCACTGAGTAATGCAATACACCCAGCTAAGTACCTTGTGTTTATAATTTTTATGATCATTAAAGATTTGGCATGGTCATAATAAATAAATGTTGTGATATCATCTGCTGGTATTTTAGATATGGTGTTTGGGTAACTCTCTGATCCTTTAGATGAATTACTATGAGGAAATTGCAAAGTCACTGTTGTTTTTTTGTTTATTAACACTCTTATCCGAAAATTCGAAATAATATATACCTTATCCATTCTGTCTCTTTATCATTAGTTGCCAAGTTGATTCAAATAAGAATTTTACCGACCATCTACATAATGTTCCATTTAAATGTGCAATGGGGCAGGAAAAATGTTATCTGTCGCCATTATCCAGTGCTTCTTAATTACCCTGGAAGTGATATGTATATTATTTTTGTCTCTTTCAACTACAATTTAAGGTACTGTATGTTTCTAATAAGATTGTCATGCACCAATAGAATGAAAAGGAAGCATGGGAATTGTTAAGAATATTCCTCGTGGCCTATCAAGAACCTATGTAGAAATTATGAACTTTTTTTTGCTTTCCATTCGTTATTTCACAATTTTTAATTGTCATATCATTCATGCTGTTCATAAAATGATTTTCATTGTGTACCTCATAACTACAATTATTTTACTGTCATAATATTTGTCCATACTTTGCCAATTATCAATATTTCATTAAGGGTTATGATGTTACGGATTTTCCTCTAAAGTATTCATATGAAAGTAGTGGTTTGCATATGAATGTGAATAATTTGTTAACATTGCTCTGTCATCCTCATTTGGGGTGTTTGTAAAAGATGCCTAAGTTAAATCTAGAAAATCTCTTTTTAAAGGATGTTGCCCTGAAATGTATTCCTCATCTGCCAATAAAAAGTTTGTGTTAATTTGTTGCGTTGACGTAATATTACTTAGATACATCAATTATGATAGTGCCTTGCTGCCATCAAAAATCTGCCAATGGAGATCTTATTATCAATTTTTAATTAAGCAGTTAATTATGTAGTTGAGGATATTTAAAACTGCACGTTTTCATTAATGAATTATTATTAGCATAATTGCATTTTTCACCCAGTATTGAGGTTATTACAGTGTTTTTTCATCATATAAGTTTAATAGACAATATTTCATTTTTTTCATACCTTTTACATTTTTACCAGGAAAATGAATCAACTTCTTGCCCAGGAACAAAGTTTATTTTTGCACTTTATCAAAAGAAACCATGCAAAAATATGTGAAGTGTGCAGAGGAAATTATCAGTCGTCAAGTTGTCCTAGCAGGTTAGCATCGTCACCTTTTTCTTCTTCAGCTTTCAATGCATCAATTCCATCTTCAGTATCAATTGTGCTCTGTAATAAAATTACTTTCAGTCAATATCACGTCATAAATATGATGTTTTATGGACTCTACAAGAAAATTCATGAAAAAACTAGGTAAACTAGGTAAACCTTGTCTTTTTCTTTTTGTCGGTGTACTCCCATCACACCATTGATGTAATAATGAGATTATTAACTTAGGACCAGGATTATAATCAATATTCAATCTCTTATTCCTTGTCTAATTTCTTGGAGTCCTAATTTCAGCCTGGGACCAATTACTGCTATAGAAATCAACAACATGGACACCAGACCACCGCTGTATACTATAGCATCTATGCCCTAATATCTTAGTGGGCCATTACTACTAGTGATGGGTCGATCATGAACGATTCGATCAAAAAGATTGAATCACTAGGTGAATCAAATGACTCATGATTCATTTCGTTAAACAAGTCGATCATCAATCATCAATCACTCCGACTTCCGGTTTCATATCAATCATCTCGGTTTCCGGTTTGATTCAAAATTTGGAACGACCGATGCATGAACATACGTATGTTCATGGACTGATGCTTAATCTCTTTTCGTCAGGGCAGAAATAGTTGTGATAAAATTAAATACTATGTTATGAAGAACTGAATACTTGTGTAATCTGTTTCTTAAATGTTTTCCAGCAGTTATCAGTATTAATAACACCAATACACGTAAAAGGAAAATATTAAGATGACTCCTGTAGGAGAACGTTAAGAAGTAGAAGTTAAAGCTGGTTATATTTTATTGTGCCGTTCATAAAATTATCCTGCAGATCAGATTCATGCATTGTGTGGTGTATTTTGTGTTATATTTTGATCAACTATAGTTAGAAATTATTTTATTAGTGTTAAGAAATTGTGGCAGTTTCGCCTTCCCAAATATTTTCATGACACTGCTTCCTTCATTTTTTCAATCTAATTTACTCATCTAGGAATTCACAATTAAAATAGTATATGAAATGATAATATGGATAGCAATCAGCGTTACCAATGCTCTTCGCAGATGAGGTAGTATTTATTCGATTATTCAAAGTGATTTATTACATCCATTGATTGAGTCTTTTCGATCTTGATTCCTTTTGAGTCTTTTCGATCATGATTCCTTTTGAGTCTTTTCAATCATGACTCCTTTGAGTCTTTTCGATCTTGATTCCTTTGAGTCTTTTCGATCTTGATTCATTTGAGTCTTTTCGATCATAATGATTGAATCAATTGATTGAATCATTTATGTGACTCGAATCAAAATGATTGAATCACTAAAATGATCGACTTTGCCCATCACTAATTACTACTCCCAATGAACTCAACAGCTAGTGCACAAACATACAACAATGTAGGTATGTTCCATTATTGCCTCCTTTCCATAAATGGCGATTGTAGCGTAGCAATCAAGGTAAATATTTTACTTAACAATTGTGTTTATATTCTTTGACAAATTAAATGAGAAATAAGTTCTAAATTCATATTCAACTGCGATTTATTCTCCTCCACGTCCAGCCCATTTAAGAGTAGCCAACTGCCAAAATTATTTAGGTGAAAACCACATATGCATGGAATAAAATTTATTTTGTGATGTCTGTCATTTTAATAATGATTTATAGCCTCTAGATAAACAAAGGAGCATAATAATTATGGATCAACTGATATTGATATGAAATATGGACTGATATTTTTGAAAACTTTAGTATCAGTGGCGTAGAATTTTACCATTACTTTTTATTTCTATACTTATTTAATACTTATAAAGCCTTATTTTACAAAATTCTGCTGATGAAAGAATACCAAATCATATCTCTCAAGTTCTTTGGCATAGAACACTTCCATTGCTCAAAATACAACAGGTTTTATTTTTTGGAATCACCATGGTAGATAATTTTTTGTTTACATTCAGAAAATATAAAATCATTGCAGTGGTGAATGAAGTTTTGACTAGATGCTCTTACAAATGAGGACCCTAGAAGCCAAGGGGTACAAGTGCAATTTACATAATTTTGGATATACGTGCAGATTATGGTTGGAGGGATACACAATATTTTGGGGCAAAGGAATACAAGTGAATCACTGATAAGTATAAATACAGATAGATTCAGTGATTTAATTGTATCTCTGGGCCAAAAGGATATTGTTTTCCTCATTAACTATTATCTGCGCTTATCTCCAAAATTATAAAAATTGCACTTGTAACCCTTGGCTTCTAGGGTCCTCAAATGTAATCATAGTTTTTCAATAATCTTGTTTCTTAGTTGATTGTGCCAAGCTAAAATTGTTTATTTTGGTATATTGGATTTGTATTCAATTTAGAACAAATTAGTATTGTTTATGGTGTTGGGAGATGAGAAATAGTAAGAGGATCATCAATTCCTGTAGTTGGTCTGCACCAGTTGTAACGATATTAATAAGACTGAATGATAACATGAGCTCACCTTGATATCCAACTGGGTGAGATTCTTAGCAAGATCCCCTTCCTCCTCAATGTCCTCTTCTTCGTCCATTCCTTTCTCAATTCCTTTCCCCATCACATCCTCGCCTACTGACTTGTAAGTAAAGGCTGTCCTCTGGAGGTCGACATCGACTGGGAAAAGAGGTGTTCTGTAGATTGGCTCACCATCTGGGCCAGCTGGATCCAATACAGCCAAAGCCCTTGCATGGAAGCGAGCAAGTGCTGCAGCCAAACGGCCTAGTTGAAGCACTGAATCCTGGGCTCGCTTGGAATCTAAAAGCTCTAGTTTAACAAGGACGTCACCCCTCAATCGTGCAAACCGGGCGCGGGCTTCCTGACGGCAGCGCAAGATGAGCCTACATTTTTAAAAAGAATCATGTAAAAAATTTGCCTCCTAACGTTGACCAACATGTCATCATAAAACCAGATTTGCTCTGCAGAGCAAAAGGCAAACTAAGCTATCAACAAGTCATATTTGTGGAAATTCGTAACAAATAGAGGGGTAACAATAGTCATTTTCCTCACTTTATATTTGTTTTCCCTAATATATTCCTTTACTTTTGCGGATAATAATAATTAAGAGAGGAAAATTACTGTTGTTTTCACTATCTGAAAGGACAAATGGCACAACTATGTTCAAGCAGACATTAACATGACGTAAAATGTGATTGTTGACAGGCTGATTTGACCGGACTTCTGGAGGCATAAGTTCTACAAGAACACCTGAGAGCCATAAACAAACGACAATTCTGAACCTCAGTCAGGAGCAGAACACATCTGTATGTGTCTGTAAATATGATGTGAATTTGGAGGAAGCCAAATTAAATGTCACCGAAAAACTATATACTTACCAAGAATCGTTAGAGAGGCCATTGAAGTAAAGAAGACTCAAAATGAATTTTAACTGTGTACATATACATGATGCATTTATTAATGCAAGAGTATAAGTAGCCTGACAAATGCTTGGATAATTGCAGAATATTAGAACAGTGGCAATTTTCTGGTAAAATCGTTGATTTGCCCCATTTTGGGTGTTTACACAGTCAAATTTTGATAAAGAATTTGTTTATGCATCTACCCATGTGGGGAAATGCATCTGGTAGATACACCTTATAACTTTCAAAAGCGATGCATGTTTTGTAAATTTGAGAAGTCATATACATATACAAGCACAAACCTGTACTCATAGTTTCCAGTTTCAACTCGGTATAAAGGCTCTTGTAGTGCTGCATGGCTGCTCTCTTCATCATCCATCTCTTTCACTTTGAGGCAGTATGATAAGTACTCAAATTTGGCATCAGCATACTTTCTAATCGTCAAGCGAGTATCAGGAATTGCTTTGTGAAGATAAGTTCCAAGGTCTGAGAGAATCTGCAATGAGAGAGATTTGAGTTGAAGATTTAGGGAAGAATTGGGCACCTGGTTGAGTCTAAAATTGCAAATGAACTGCAAAGATGAAATTTGCCATGAAAAATTTATTTTGCTTAGCCAGGATTTGAACTCAGATCTTATGATTGCCAGTCAGACATGCTACAAGTTACACCAGCCAGCCATTTCCCTTCAAGGTGAAATTCAGACTGAATTTACCAAACACGTAGTTGACGTCTTAGGTCCACTACGTGGCTCAGGGGACAGAGGCTGTGATAATAAAGCCAGGTTTAGAGAGAAAAATCTTGCTTTTTTGATATTCCACATTATTCTATAAATTGGATGTTATTTTTTATTTATTTATTTCACACACCACCGAAAACAGCACTGTTCGGCCTTTACATCAGGGTTGATAACATTTAACAATCACAAACATCCATGCCCTGGATAAGGGTAACTTACCCAGGCGGGACTCGAACCCGTGACCTTCGGTTTGGCAGGTGAGGACTTTACCCCGCCGCCACCGAGGCCGACAATATTAACATACAGCAGACTCCCGATTATCCGGCTGCGGTTTATCCGGGTTGCGGATTATCCGTGCATGATTTTCACTCTCGCTCAATTTTTTCCGCGATCTTTATTTTTAAAAATAACATCGGACGCAAAATCATCGGAATTACTGAGTTAATGCCAGGATAGATCAGGCTTATTATTTCCGTTATAATCCCCTCGGTAAAATTGAAGCGATCGCGCGTTAGCTGCATTCACGGGAGTGCCGTGTTTCTGTTTTCCAAGCTTCGCCGTGCGCAACTGCCATCCGTGATCACGGATACATGTCCCGTAGCAGTTGCAACCCGGGAAATATGAGCGAGACGCGACTACGTGGCATGGTGACTGACAGTGTAGTTACCGACGTCGATCAGTGGTTTTGAAGCATTCGTGCAAACCACTTTTCTGTATCCGTGATTACGCAACCACGGATGTGTGGTTTTCGAAACCAGGCCTTACATGGAGCATTAATAACACGAGTGCAACCATGTTGTGCGCCGCTAAAAAGATCGCGAACTGGCGAAGAAAGATCTCATTGAGTCCGGGAAGCACTCTAAAATAACAAAATAACTCCATAAATAATAATATATTGTTTGTTGTACGTAAATTATAAACATTACAAGACATTAAAGTGAAAGTTTGGATTATCCGTATTTTCCGATTATTCGCGCCATCTCTCCCCATCATTAGCCCGGATAATCGGGAGTGTACTGTATATGTATACTCAATATGGAAGAAATATGTAAAACAGTTTACTGTGATGTGAGATAACATTTCTACAGTGATAAGAGGAACTGTGTGGTGGGTGAAACTGCACCTTGTGAAAATGTTAAGTTCCTGTTCTTAGCTGAAGGCAAACAACCAGGAAAATAGAGACACCTTCTTTCTTTATTCATCTTAAAACCTTCTTGAATGGAGGTCAACTGCCGACTCCCTCCTTCTACAAGTGAGTCAGGTATTTGACCCAATATATGAGGTATATCTGGCTATAATATATAAGGATTTGCAAATTATCATGACAGCAATTTCCAAGAAGATATAATAACAGTTAATTTGAACTTTCATTCCATAATATAATTTTTTTATCATTGAAAATAGGCCAACAAATCTTCCTGTCTATACTCACAGGCCGGACTTCCTTCACCATTGCCATTCCAATTTTCTCCATTTGCCGATGATGCTCTCCAAATTGCCTGAAAGCCTCACTTGCTCTAGCTTGTGGCTCCCGAACTCCCATTGCAGAAAAGGTGTCACCAAATGCTGAAATTTAAAATTTGCTTAAGAATCAATTCATTCAAAACTGACCAGTTTATACGTACAAGTCAAAGCCTAAGGAACTAAAGTGAAAATAGGTGTGCATGTGAAAACTTTTATTCCCATAGGTAAATTTCTCTCGGGATGCCCACAGGGTTAGAAGCTCTATTTCTGCCGATATTTCGTGCTCCGACTGGGGGCTAATCCTCAGGGCTGCTGAACTCGCGGCCCACCCTGAGGATGAGCTCCAAGTTGGAACTCAAACCACTGGCAGAAATAATAGAGTTTCTAACCTGGTGGGAATCCCGAGAGAAGTTTATCACATAATTCACCATCAAATGTCTTTCATTCATGTTCAACACTTGGGCATGTTACTTACAAAGTTAATAGTATATGTACTTCATAAAGAGGCTTTTTTGAATAATATTCAACCCTCGGTTATCCAACTGCTGATTATCTGGCTTGAGAATTATACAAGCAGTTTGCCCCTTCTCCCAAAACATAAAATTTAGTAAGATTTTTGAAAGCCAAAAATATTGAAACTATGTATATGAAATAACAACAAATATTTATGATGATTATATTTTGAATCAATGGTAAAATTTCGATTTAAGAGTTTCACGTTTTTCATCTAAAGGCAGTTTTGTGTGCAATATTTTCCATTCTACCTGGTGAAATATGATATCACAAGCGTGGTTATGATGTTTTTGGATTAACTTTGTTTTTGATTTGGATGTTTTCTAATTACTTACCTGGGCATTGCCTGGCAACAGTTATCACAGATCATTCAGAGTTGACTGTGCCTGAATGATCCTTACATCGTAAGTGAAAGAAAAAATGCTTTGGAGTCTAGCCAATGATTGACGATGGATCAAAGTAAACCCTTAAGGATCAGCTTCGTATAGAAAGAATAGTATTTCAAAAGCAGTATCAACATAGCTGCAATTTTTTTGATGATTGATCTAGTTAAGATTGTGATTTTAAAAAAAGGGCTAAACTTAACATCATCGCAATTGATGGTACATAATAATAAATGACATGCATTTGGTGATCAAATAAATAGAGATGGAAATGGATCAAGAAGTTAAAAAAATGAGAGCGATCCAACTTGGAAGAAGCAATTTTTTTTGTTAAAGCTATTTCACTTTTCTGCTAGAGAAGGATGCATCACTTCCTCACAATCTATCAGATGTTTTGCTGTTTATCTGATGGAGTATTGATTTCATACTAACGAGTGTGCTGCGCCTGCTCCCAGCGGGCTTCCCACACTCTTTTCAATGCAGGTCCACAGAGGGATAGGCGCGTTTCTAATTTTAATATGTATAAAAAAAAGGCAGGGTCTCATGTACAAATTTAATTGGAATGTTCATGTACAAATTGAGGTCAGAGGACCTCTTTAAACACAACATTGGAAGTAATTACACTATCCTCTGTTAAACGCACATGATGACTCGTACCAACGTATTACGTATCAACAGGAGACTTGAATGTGGAATCAGCCGCATTTTGATAAAAGTTATTTAAAGAATGCGAGATATTGTTGCAAATGAACAAATGTATCAGTTAGTGCATCACTAACGTCAGGAATATTTACAGGTTTTTTTAAATTTTTTTTTGTTTTTTGTTAAATCATTTAGAAACAATTTTTGGAAACAATAGCAATATTTAGAAAGCAAGATATGCCGTCGCATGTTCTCTGATAAATTCTGTGCATTTTGGTACCTCATTTGTAGAATTCGGTTGCGTATAAGTTGAGAAAAAGGTATTTATACAGTAGAAATAATATAGAAGATGCTATCTAATTCTTAATTTTTGGTTACTACCGCACTGGAACTGCCAGCAAAACTGTTGTCTTTGCCACAGCAACTGACACGGCAGTAGCCAATAATGAAAAATTTCTTGAGACACATCGGAAATATCAGTTATCACTGATAAAATCTCCTAGAAATCTACAGGAAATCCAGGACAGAATTTGTCAACATTTGCATATACACCTTAATAGCATAGATTTTAAATCAGAGCAAATAGTATGGTAAGATTTTCAAAATTGAGATTCAAGCAAATGCCTGCAAGGGTCTACTCCATTTATACTGAAAATTTCATGTTGAGAGCATTTTTTTTAACAAGTAATAGGCCACAAAAAACAGTTGGGTAAGAGTGATGATAATTCCACCAAACACACCAAAATCTATCAGTGTACAAGACCTTGCATACATGAAATACATATATTTTATGTATACTTATGTAATATCTTCATATCGATTAAATCAGCATTTCCAGCTTTCTAAAGGCTTACCCTTGTATATGTGTAGAAGATGGATGGTTGCATTCAAAAGGGCTCGTGTGTGTCTCAGCATTCCCTCATAAGTTTCCTGAGTCCTTGTCAAATGGCCAAGGCGACGGAGAAGGGAGTCGTTGCATAGGATGGCCCTGGAGAGGCCAAGTGCATCTGCTGTAGCACTGCTCATACCTTCCACAAGTCGGTGCTTTGCTTTCTTCAGTGCAAGGTCCAATGAGCGAGGTCCACTTACCCCACTCCCTGAACTCCCAGGTGGGTGTAGTTTATTGTATTGTATAGTCACCTCATCCTTTTGATTTACACAAAAAAAGAAAATTGAGAGGAAACAATTTAATTTCTGTGTATTCAAATAAAATTATAAATTTATTGATTAGAAATGGCTATAAGTTTGCTCATGAGCGTACATAGATCATCATCATTCATAATTATTTAGTTCAGGCTTAACTTTGTGGATGTTTGTGATGTTCATACTTAAAATAACTTGCTAGTGGTCCACAATAACTTAATACAATCTCCGACCCAGGTGTATTAAATTTTTGTGGACTAAAATCAAGTTATGTACTTCAATTAAGAATCTTCATCATTAGTTAATAATCCTAAGATTGGTTTGATGCGGCTTTTCACTACATTCCCCTATCAGCTACTCTTTTCTCTCCTTATTTTTTGCTCTTTCACATCCAGAATCACAAATATCATTTTAACTTTTTAGCTGCCTCTCAGACATCGGAATAAGAATCTTATTTGCTGTAAACTGAAGTGTTCTTTTTTAAATGGGTGTTTTACCCAACCTAGATACTGAGTTTTTTCTTTTGAAACATTAATATCTATACATGATAATACAATGACTAATTCTCACTTTGGTTGCCTGTATCATCCTTGCCACTTCAACTTTGGTCTTTCCTTTGACTGATTGCCCATTAACTCCCACCAATTCATCTCCGCTTTGAAGGCTGCCTTCCTTTGCTGCGGGAGTGTCATCAAATACCTGGAAATTGAGAGTATGATGACAGATCAAAGAAACAATAAGATATGGCATCAATTGGTGTGGCATTCTAGTATTTGTTTCAGTGGCGCAGCGAGGGGGGGTTTTGGCGGATAAAACCCCCTCAGAGCTCAGAGAAATTTTTAAGTTTAATCCATTTTATTTAATTGGATTGATATTACCAATAGAATAATGTAAGGATTAATATTACTAATAGAATAGTGTAAGAAGTAATAAAATATCCCTCAGAAAGCCATTAAACTCACCACTTTGAACCGTTTATCTTTAAATTCCGCAATTTGTTAATGTCGCACCTACCGCTTATCCTGGTAGGTATTCCATACCCCCACACACCCCAGTATTAGTTGCACCTAAACCCCCCCCAGCCTTAATTCCTAGCTGCGCCCCTGATTTGTTTGACCCACTGTAGACCCCTGCTTTATGATGGGTTCGATCTGCAATGGAACTGGCTTATGAACTAGCTGAATTTGCGTGCCCTTTGGTAAATTTCAAAATCCACCGATTTTGTTTCCACTCTCACAGTTTGCAATTCTATGCCTTATTTATTAATGAAATGCATTTTTTCTCACTAAAATGTGCTGTTGCTCTATAAACTGATTCCACATCTGGAAATAATGCAGATTCAACATATGGTGGAATTTCCTTTATGATTGGTCCTAATGAATGGATTAATCTGTTAGTTAATTAATATCTTAGCTTGTGGTCTACTGCAATTATATAGGTAGTAGTGAAATCAACACCTAACTATCATGAAGTATTAACTTCTGCAAATAATGTTGCAAATTTCAACTACATATTTGAAAAACACCTTCCATATTTCTCAAATCCGAATATCTTAACCCTTTCCACATAACAAAAAAAATTTAGTGATCTTTTAGAAGAGAGGGTGAAAAAATTCCAGTGCAAAGGTTACCTTACCTGGACAATGTAGAGGCAAGGACAAAGTGGTGCTCCTCCTCCAATACTGATGCCTATCATGTTGCTTCCATCCTTGTTCAATTTCACACTTCCAGATGTGACTGTCATGCCCCTGTTATTTCACATTTATCAAATGCAATTTAAGATCATTTGATATTAAAATAAGAATTAGTGCAAGGCCAGCTTATAAATTACGAAGCAATTTAATACATTAAGGTTAGTCCAACTTAACTTGATTTAATACAAAACAAATCTAGGGATATAGGCTTTGTAAGTGTTGATGTTATTGGAGATTGAGGTAATAGTACAAACAGTGAAAATACATTCAAATTCTAGTTGGAAATGAAGCTTCTCCGCAGTTTTTATCTCTAGAAAATTTGCGCATGGAGTTTTTGTTGAATTAAAATCACTTTACCAAATAAATTATTCAAGGCAAAAATTAAATTCAGAAGCAAATAATTTTCTGAGAAAAGTTTACTGGAGAATACATACATTATGCCAATGTTGACTGGTTGAAAAAAAGAAGCCTTAAGTACTTATCAAAATAAACTGGTTTAAACAGATAATGAAGGCCATTAACATAGAGATATTGGCCCACAGTGATATCAGTAAGGTAGAAAAATAAGTTGATACCTAAGGTCAAAGACACACACACAATTCTAATAGCATTTAAAAGTACAAAATAGACATGCAAATACAACTCATGCCAGCATTGCACCATTTTTTCAAAGCATATTACTCAGGCATTGCTTTCAAAGTTAGTGCCCCCATCACAGGCTTAATTAATGCTAGGTTATGCTTCAGTGTTCAGATGAGGAATTATGGAAAGAAGATGCAGCACAGAGACACAAGGGTTAAACAAAAGTAGGAGAATGATTAGACAGATGTAGGAAGAATGTAGAACACTAAAAAGCTTCAGAAGTGTTTTAATGACACAGGTAACTGATTCAAGAATAACTTACTACATATCAAGTCCTTAAGCAATATCCTGGTTGTCAACAACAAAGACAACATTTATTCATCACTGGAATGCAACGTAAACATTGTTATTAGAATCCAGGTTATTTTGGATAAGGTTTAATCTTAATCCCTTGTCTTTTTCCATATCTCCTGATGCATATACAAGCAGCAAAAGCTGGCTAGCCTCATACATTCCTTCGTAAAATTCTATGGTTTCTACGGTGTCAATTATAATGGCTTGGATTTGTGTCAGTGCCAATTTAAAGTACAAAAAAGTCTACAGAATAAGTGCTTTTCCTTAAGCAGCTACATGGTTCTGCAAAGCCATTGAGTTGGTACCTACAAAATAATCCTGCTTGCCTACCCTTCAAAATGTAATAAACCATTTCATGTCATTTCTTATCATCAAGTTTTGAATTGAAATACTTCATAAACAGAATGGATGGATGTGATAGGTTCTTAGCAATTTTTTAATTTTTTTTTTAAATTAAAAAATTGCTAAGAACCTATAACATCCATCCATTCTATGAGACGTTGGTAGCAAATATAGCTCCATTGCTCACCAAAGAACGTGATCCAAAAGAATTTCAAGAAGATCATGATTGAAAGAGTTTTCATCCCATTTCACCATGTCTATTATACTGTTTTTGAATAGACAGCTACTGGAAAAAGAAAATGTGGATTGAAGTGATTTTTTCTTCCCTATTATGGAGAACTTACTGCACAAATTTAGCAAAATGGCCAAATAGTGAAGTAGCAATTTCAGAACTGTACTTCTTTCAAGGGTGATTAGGAGCAGATACATGCACATATAAGTAGTGCTTTTAGATGTGATTGACAAAGGTGGCAGGGCAGTAACTGCAGCAGGCTTTAATGCTAGGAAAAAATTTTTGGGGATTCATTTTGAGAGGGGTGTACTATCCCAAAATTGTTTTAAAGGGTTCTAGCCTCTTTTACTCCCTTTCTGCTGTTTACGGCATAGGATTTCCAAAAGAAATTGCCTTTATTTCACAAAATTTAGTGATTTGTATCACCATTGGCCAGGGTTTAAATGGTAAACCATGATGATCACTATAAATGATTTACAATTGGGGTTGTGACATGTTCAATTACGTATTCTTACAAAAAAATAACGGATTTAGGTAATGAAGATGAAATTATGGATTAGCTCAAGTTTGGTTCATTGCTAACCTAATATTTTAAAATATAATGGTTCATTTTGAAGGGTCGACTTTGAGGATTGGGAGGCATTAACACGACTGATAGCCGTAGTATCTGAATGGCAACTCCTTCATAATTTAATACAAACTGTTCTTTGCAAAACAGAGATTTATTTTCACTATCCAAAAGCAGACACGTTTTTAAACCAAAAATATAAAATAACATTGTAATTAACAGGAAAATCACCCCAGACAATGCATCTACTAAATCACATTCAAATTTTTGGCTACATATCATACTTTGTAGAACTAAATACCCACAAATGGAAAATTATTCCACATCAATGTATCAACATTATTTTAACTGCTTGCACTAACAAAATCACATTTACAGGCAGTATAGTCACACTTCCATGGACAAATCTTGAGAATGATGCTAAGGATTCCGATTTGGAGAAATATTTCCTTACAATTTCGGAGGAGATTAGAAAATCGGGCATAAAGGAAGAGCATTAGAAATACTGTTAGTCCTGCTTAGAATTTTAGGAGTGAGTTGTGCTCCAACCAGGGGCGGATACAGAAAACACTCAAGGGGGGGGCGCAAATGATATATTGATTTGCCTTTACTTTTTATCGCGATATCGCAATAAAAAATAATCAAGTCACAGGCAGAGTAAAATAAAATTTTAATTAATGTAATTATACACATATATAAGACAATGCCATCTTATGATATAAAAAAAGTCACAATCGTGGTTCTGCCATGTTTGCCAATACGGCCGGACCCGCAAGGGAGGGGCGTGCGCCCCCCATCTGTATCCGCCACTGGCTCCAACCTTCATCATTGGGGATTATACTATGGATAGCCCCTTGAAATTGCTTGGCTAGGGAATGCCGTACTTCCTCAGCCTATAAAACACTTTTATTAATCACAAATATGCCTTAAAATCAGCCAGCATCTAATGGGCTAAAGGTATAATATTGTCCTCTACCAGTGCAAGCTGATTTGACGATAATAAGGTAGTCTACATTGCCGTTATTGATTATAACTCTATTTCGAGCCAGCACAAAAAAAAGGGTTTTACAGCAGTTCGCAGACTTCAGTCTGCTCTGCAGTGGCAGTGTGGCTAAGAACCTTCCCTTTGCCTTTTCTTCTCGATTCAAGTATTTTTTATAACATATAACCTGCAAAATCTTATAGACTGGGAAATATGGTCCTTTTTTTATTTATCAGCCCTGTGCAACTCTTGAGCAGTAACAGACATGGAGTGATATTTGAGGGAAGTGCCTTTCTCGTGAACTAATTAGTCTTGGTCTACGGGAGAAAAGAAGACATTCTTTCCAAATTCTCTCTCCAGCTCCAGAAAATGTTTGTCTCCTTAGAATCCGAAACAGCAATCTCTCGATTTCGACAAATTAAATACATAAAAGTATAAGGTATGGACGAGGGCAATATTTCTAAGTTGTACTATAGGTACCACCAAGATATTACACCAATGGGATTATTATGCAGGTTTCGCTGAATGACAAAGTATTTTAAGGAATTTTCCTTGTAGTTCCTACATTTTTCCTTGTCCATCCTAAGAAAAAATTTTCCTATCATGTACATATATCATCTTTATTTTGTCTTCTTGATATGACTGTACAATTAGGCAAGACGAAAAAATTCACCCAAAATAAAATATAGGAACATTTTTATAATTATAACCTTAAGAGTATCTCAGTGGATTCAGAGCCATCAATGTTGACACAAAAAGGGTAAAATAACCCTAGAAAAGAGGATATTGACTTATCGGTACTTTTTGAAAATTCGAACAAATTTGCTGACATTGAAATTTTCGCGCTACAATATATTCCTCATGTAGATTTTCTAAAGGCGAGTATAAATTATTATCAGTCTTCCTATGCCCATAAAAATGTAGTTTTCATTATTTTTAAGGAGTGGACCATAGTGAATTATGTATAATGAGTTAGTACTTCAAAGGAGACTGCTATAATTCAAAAGGAATGCCTTAAATTACACAGCCAGAATATTTTAGAAATTTGAACACAAAAAGCATCTTCGACTCTAATGCAAGCTACATGAGAGAATTCTAAAACAATCATTACTGATGGCTGTTACATGAAAATAAAATATATGAAACCTACCCAGGATTTTTTATCACCATAAGTTATTTTTTTCACCTCGAAGGACATCCTATTTTGGCCGTACCTTTTTATTGATCTAATGCCATTCAAAATGTTTAGAAATAGTATGCATGAGGCAAAAAATTAATGTGGCATTCAGGAAAATTATGCGGAAGATATACATTTCCTCATGTAATCTCCACTCATCGTTCATTAGGGGAACCAACCAAAAATAATTTTATTACCTACATTACGAGGTAATTACGCATGATTTCATATCCTCTACATGGCTTAAAAATAGGGATTCATACTCTCCTCAAAACCTTGCATTATCTAGCTTAAAAGCACCCAGCATATAGGAAATACAGCTAATAATTAACTATTACCACATCAACATGGTCCCCATTTATGCATTATTGCTGAAGATGCTGCAAGCAATGTCTGCAAAAGCTTTCATAAATAAACTGATGATATGCGGCAGCCAAATAAGGAAGTCCTTCAAAAGGACAATCCTGGAAATTATTTAACCTCCATTTAACTTTAAAATTGTATCCATTTAATTACAATAATTTAGAACTTACACAATTTAGTGGATTCAGCAGATGCATTAGTAAGGGCTCCTGTTGTGGGCATGAGAAAAGAAACGCATTACAGAATTCCAGGATTTATCAATGTGAGTTCCTGAGGTCTTAAGGAAGTTGCCAACACAGACACTAGATGGGATTTATTCATACATATTTATATTCCAGAAGCTGACGTGAGTGTCCCACTTACATTTTATCCTGGTAAGAGAGGAACAAAAGGTGTCTTTCGCCCTCTTCATCCAACTCCTCCTCGTCTTCCTCCTCCAACTGCAATGGAGGGATGCCCTCCATATCATCCTCCACCCTCTTCACAGCTGCCTCCTCGACTCCAATGCACTTGGAGTCCAACCCTTGGTCACCACTCTCTTTCGTCGTGATATCACTTCCCAGACATTCAATGTCTATCAAAGCTCCCATGCCCTTCCCCTCAGTTTCCCGCTGACTAGTGGTGGGCTTCCCTACCTCTCCTCCTGCCTCTTTCCCTCCCCCATCACCCCCACTTTTGTCATTTGTTTTCAAGGATGGCTTAGGCCTGCCGGAGTAAGCAGGGGAGGGGAGGGGGCCGGGTGATGTGGTTTTGCATTAATGTATTTTTTTTTTGATAATGTGGTGAAGGTACCACACATTGTAGGTATTTTTCCTCAAGGTGCAAACGAGGTTGAGTAAATGGCGAGTTTTGATCGAAATTGGCCATTGTAGTACAGTAGAGCCTCTATTATTGGTCATTTGATCCAAGTATTAATTAGATTATTTGCCTATCACTCTCCTACCCAGTCCTCCAAAATTATCCCCAGCTCTTCCTTGCACACTCCTCACAACCACAAACCATTCAATCATTATCGAAAGAGTGCAGAGGAGAAATGACATTGCTGAAGTAAAATACTATTGCTTAGCAAATAAAATTAATGGATGGATCTTTCATTTATCCATTGTTTCTTGTGTGACTGAGTGAAATTTACTGATGAACATGAAATAATAATGATAGCTTCGTTTTTCCACTTATGTAGGTAATATGTGTAATATATGTGAAAAAAACAAAGCTATTCTTATTTTTCCATAATTTCAATTATCCTCTTGGGCTTTACCTCTTTCATGACAAATGATAGATGCTCTACTTTACATAGTTTTTCCTAGCCTAATACATATGTTTCTCATTCATATTTGTATACAGTCACATCACAAAAAGATAATGAAGGTCTAATGATCTCATATGTACTTTAATCTTGGGTCTTCATCAACGTTAGACTCTTCATCTATAATAGATGACTCAAGTTTCTGTATTGCAAATGCTACTTTAGGATAAGTGAATCCATCAATACTAATGCCAGAAAACAGGCCCGCTGAGAGTAGAAATATCCAATAATCCAGTGAATGTTGGGGACAGTTTAGTGTACAGATTAACCATACCCCAGAATCACCATTGCTTTGACCTGATACTTGCACATTTGCTTTGCTTTGTGGGGCCTGGTTCTGATCTTAAGGACCCTGAGTCTTAAGTGGATGAAGACTTCTGAAGAATTGACTTAGTTCATATAATGGTTGAAGTTTAGAATCACACAACACTAAAAATCAAAATGTATCCCTTTTTAACAATAAATAACGCATGAACACAGAGTAAGGCTAAAGAGAGAGTGAAAAATTAGAAGTAATCATTGTACTCTTGCAATGAGGTAACAAACTTAAAATGAGCCTAACATGCCTCATATTCAAGATCTGAATGTGTATTTGATAACTTGAAGCACATAAAAAACCTGGACATTATGTAACCATTTCACTGCGATACTCAACAAAAGCTGATCAACAAAGTTTTGCTGCTAATGGCAATGATTGCCTTTGGTCAATGTTTCTGAAAAACCTTGCAAATCAACAAAATATTCAAAATTTTTTGATTAAAGGACTGTGACTTCTGTTTTTTGTGGTAAAGAGACAAAATTGAGCAAAAAAGCACATACACAGCAAAAGAGTTGCAGCACAAACAGTCCTCATCATACCAGGCACTACTTGGGCAGTTAGTAGTGGAATTACGATAGGGCAATTATGATGAAAATTTTTTATTAATTGAAACTTTGTCCACGGTAATGAGTAGTATTCGATACTCAACAGGTTTTCTTCTTGTTAATGAAGCACAACGACATACTTCCTGTTATGTATCTAAAAATTTCAGACATTATTTTCAAATAAGTCGGTACATTTATTATTGGCTCACGCATTCTGAGGTATTTTAACCACAAGATCACCTGTAATACAGAAACTAGCCCCTATCATTCATTTACATTATGATAGTCCAGATGCTGACAAATTTCCCCATTCCATCATAAACCTCTGTTATTCAAATTTCAAGAAGTATCTCTTTACAAGAAAAACCTTCCATGACTTAACAAAATATAATATTATTTCTTGGTGGTCAAACATAAATTATTAGGAATGTGTGCATCAAGATGATTATAGTGTTTACTTCCATCTTCCCTCTCTGTATATCCTTATTCTGTGGTATGATAAAAACTTGAGGTAGCCACAGTTTTGTTACATAAAACTGCGACAAAGGTAAAAGTTAAAGGTATCATAATTGGTAATTTATTTATTATCCACTGTCAACACAATGCATGCCAGTACGTATTTTCATTTACTTATCGAGAGCCTGATAGGAAAGTAATTTGAAGGATCCAACTCTAGTAATTCACTCTCAAACACTAATATTGAGGTAGACATTTTAAACATATTCCATTGAGGAAATAACAGCAAAATGCACTACTTTAACCTGAGAAACTACCTTAACCTGAGAAAGGGATTGTAGTAATAAAATTTTTTTTGAGGGCTTTTGAGAGGGGGTATTTTTCAGGTGGGTTTGAACCCACTAACCCGTCCATTCTCTTTGGCCAAGCCCACAATGGATTTTTTCCTTATCTATCGAATAGTATGATATCTATCGAATCTATGGAATGGTTGACGAGTAAATTCAGCTATTTTCTTAATTGTATGATTTTTCCATCACAATAACAGAAATCAAGGCAATTTTTCCTTTAATGCATTTTTTTCTTCAAACTGTAGTGACCCTTCTCTATAAATTCAGTGGAAAGTGGTTTGCAACTGCAGTTGCTTGTCCTAGCGAAGGAGTAAAAAATAGCTATTGGATAACCAGGATTTTATGATAATCATATTATGCTCATTGAAATATGGAGTCAAATTTTGTATCCATGCATTCCTTTCTGTCTCAAAGATAGAAAAGATATCTAGGGGAAAAGAATGCCCTAATGCTGCAAAGAACTTCAAATTATGGTAACATCTTCAGTCAAGTCCACTATTGCCTTAATCGCTGAAGACATGGTGAACAAGTTGCTCTATGCTTAATTTGATATAAGAATACTGTTCAGAATTGGTTCGCCTCACTCTCTAACTTCACTAATCCACCCCCTGAAACTATTGTCTATTTTTGTGGTTATAAAATTGAATTGTTTTCTACTTTTTCTCAATTTTTACCGATATTTTTTAAATTAAATTACTATATGTACTTTAACTTCTGTCTTAATTCAAGTTTTTTTTACCAATAATAATTTTAAAAAGTTATAGCCTTAGAGAGTAAGGCTCAAAACAAACCACTTAAACTTTTGAAGTAAATATACAGTCAAGAGCTAGCTTAAACTGACTAAGTATGCATAGCAAAAGCCTGCTAATAAATTGAGGATGAGTCAACTCAGAGCAAATTTTAACCATATTTGTTCCTCAGACAGGATATATATTCTAAAATTCAAACACTCAGTGCTTCAGCCTAGAGGTTGCTTCCGATATGTAAGGGCAGAGCTCACCCCACACAATAATACAGCCTTTGAATTTCACTCTTATGAGGTAAGGAGCCAATTACTTTCCCTAAGCCTTATAATTTGGACACATTTGTTTTCATTTGAGTTTCATTGGTGGCCGTAAGGTTGCCACAGGATTTGAAACTTGGGACTCCTTGGGTAGTGGCAAACTGCTCTACATACTAGGCTGCTCTATCTGAGCTGGTAGATAGGTGAGTCTATATAGGTGGCTCTGGCCATGCTCCAATTTTTGAAATAAGGTACACATTTGTACACCTAATGGTATCAAGCAGAGATGACATTACACGGTAATTTCTTTACTCCCTATAACCAGCATAAATACTTTTCATTCCTGCTATTAACCAAGTAAGGTCCTGTGGCCATCAAATATGTTTTTAACCTATCCAAATGTTTTCTGTCTAAGAAAGTGAAGTAAATTTTATCATTAAATGAATTTTAATCTGCATTAACGTTAAAACATGATGCTTACATATAAGAAACATGGATTCATATGGGCCATATCCAACTACAGTTTCTCAACATTTTGGTCCATTAACACAGCCACCCAGGGCACCTGAACATAAACTCTCAAAAGTAAAACACAATTCTGCAGAACATTTCAAAATGTGAAAACTTTCTTTTCATGTCATGGTGAGGAAAAACTAGACTAGTTAAGGAAAATAATAACACTTGCTACAAGGTTTAGATATAAGCAGGAGTGGAAAGGAGCTTCTTCAAATGAAAGGGAGAAAACTGTATCAGCATGCTAGATTCGGACTGGGAAAAGAAAATGGTTCACAATACGTTCAATGTTGTCAGGCTCAACTTTGTGGAAGTTGAAGTTCACAAATGAAAAAACAACTTCGTTTTCTTTCACTAATTTATTTTGACGGTACGACATGTTTCGACCTTGAGCGGTCATTTAAGAGTACAAAATTTTGTCAAAAGTCGGGTAAATTTATACCAGGAAGGGACTTGAGAAGGTTGGAGGGGGAAGTGGGTGTTAGGAGGGGGTGAGGGGGGGTAATGGGTGGCGGTTATGGTGAGGGATGGGAAAATAACCGCCGCCCCCGCCGCATGACCACCACCCATTACCCACCCCTCCTAACACCCACTTCCCCCTCCAACCTTCTCAAGTCCCTTCCTGGTATAAATTTACCCGACTTTTGACAACATTTTGTACTCGTAAATGACCGCTCAAGGTCGAAACATGTCGTACCGTCAAAATAAATTAGCGGAAGAAAACGAAGTCGTTTTTTCATTTGTGAAAATGGTTCAAAACTCTTGGGATACACCTAATGTCTCTTTAAATTCAATTGCATACTTTCAGCGATTCAAAACAAAGTCCAGGAAAAGAAATATAACTTCACTTCATATTGATGCATAATTTTTGTTTTCCATCTTGCATTTTCCAACGGTAAAGAGAGGGAAGAGTCATGAAAATTAATCAGTAATAATTTACTTGCACAGAGAAAAGATTCAAAGGGAGTCAGAATTTCATGACACCCTCACATTCACTTCTAATAAGCTGATAAAACACAGCATTTAAGTACGACCATACCAGGTACATACACTTCAGTTTCAAAAGCAATGACAGAAGTTACTATGTTAGCACAACATACCCAAGGAATGGCACACAAGCAATTGCTTTAATCATGTAATTTTCTAAGATTCATTTTTCACATCAGGTTGCAAAGATATGTTACCATGAAATGAAATATGTAGGGATAATCATAAATTCAAGGGAACATTGATAAACAAAAACTCGGTGTTGCAAGTTAAACAGGCATGGAGAATTTCCTTCAAATGGAATGGATAAATTTAAATTAAAATGGAAGCAATTTTATCGGCATTACTCACATCTCCTGGGTCAGGCTAACAGTGACATGTAAGTGCGAGTGTAGTTCCTTCCTTGCTGTAGAATGGGGCTGGTGAGCCATTCTTTCCTTTGGGGCACTACTACCAAGATAAAACCAATGGCAATGCAATGGTGTGGTGAATGAAAAATGTACGCATGAAATTGGAAATCATGTACTCAAAATAGCTAAAAACTTTAACTATTAAGTAACTTCATCGAGATACAAACACCAATTAAACCAGGCAAGAGCCAGTGATGACGGTGTCATGAAATAAAACTGAAAAAAATATTCTCTCTACTTTATGTTACTCTCAATATTTAGGAACATTATGATGAGGATAGATAACAACATAGAGTTGATATTTTATACCACCAGCAACCAACAAGGAAGCTAAGTGAGACAATTCATCAATTTAAAAGTTGAAACCAATTAAATAAAACAGAACAGAGCATAAATAGGTTTTATGTTGAATATCTCAAGAATTTTCTGTTCTTGAATCAAACAAGAAAAGGAGAAAGTAGGGATTTGCTGACTGTAGCCTAAGTAGATGAAATGTAAAGAATCATTAACTGTTCAGAATAAACCATGGCATTAATAGCATGAAATTGGTGCAAGCAATAGTTTACTTATACAAGCCATTTACAGCCAAAATTTGTGTAGTCAAGAGCATTTCTCCCTGAAATTCAGGTAGTAGGTGTTTTAGCCATCACTGAGGATTAAGATGCAATTAATTTAAGGGATTTTTGTACAATTACAACCCACTTTTGTAGCAATAATAAGACAATAGCAGTGAAGAGAAAATGAAGGTGTGGGGATAATATACGAAGCATACATTTCATTTGATAAAAGAAGCTGAAACGTTTAGATGGGAAGTATGAATGAACTTCTCCCAGCACGGATTTCAACAAGCACTTTCGTCACCATAAGCAACATTAACGCACAGCATCAAAAGAGGAGAGTGGAGCGATAACGCTTTAATAAATAATGTAAAGCTGAAAGCAATGCCGTAGAGTACAATATAATTGAAAAGTGCTTTATGTGCAATGCCAACCTTCTGCAGAGTGCACAAAAGTATAAAATGCTAACATACATCCGATCTTCCACCAGCTGCCAGTCATACTGATGGTCAGACGGTCGAAGCAACGGGTACTCTTCATAAATATTATGCCATGCCATTACTAAGAATTCTACAGCATCAACACAATGACAAACACATAAATGTTTTAAGGTAAGGGAAAAAATAATCCTCTGAAATCAAATAATACTGCAACGAAATAATATAAACAATTAAATTTATTTGTACAGATGTAACAAAAAGCTAGTAAATTGTACACTGCAGGGTCGACGCAGGCGAATTAAAGCAACAACGATCTAAAACTTACATTTTATCTTCTTCCAGAAAGTAATCGTCCTCATAATCAAGCATTATTGAAAAGCTTACAGAAAACACTTGATGGGGTCAATACCTAGCCGAAGGTTCTTTTGTGATGATCACACTGTAGTGCAACTTCGGCAAATCATCAAGGTCTCAAATCACTTCAATAGACAACAGAGCTTATAAATAAAACTTCCCTATTGCAATCGCAATATCCTCAACACTAAATTTCAAGCGACTTCCATCTCATACCTTCCATAGACGCAGACGTCTGCTGACGTCAATAAAAAACAGTGCACGTCCATAACAATCGATAGTTAATGCGATTGCTATATCGAATTCCATAAGACCAAGATCCTTTTGTTTTAATTGATTATCATGGTCATTTTAAGGTAATAATAATGATCAGATAGTACTTTATGCCCATCTAATATATATACAATGGCTAGCTAACCAGAGAATTGCAAAGAGGATCAATCGACGTTAAATCGTAGTTGTTTCATTCATTCCACATCTACATCTCTACATCATCTACATGTTCGAATTGGAATCGATATATTCGTTTGTTTACAATTCGATTTCGGCTGCTCTGAAAGCCCACATGGTTATTGAAGGTTTGCTTTGGGACAGTGTTAGCCCATAACTTCGTTGTTAGTTTCTGTTTAGTGTTTGTAGTTTTTGCAAAATGAACGAAGGAGTCAAGCGTAAAGTAAGTTAAGTGTGTACGAATCTTTGTATGAGTCCCTATTTGCCTAGTAGTGTAGTTGATATATCTTTTCCCTTAACTTTACTCTCAACTCAACAATTCTTATTTTAATTTTCATAGAAGGCGAAAAGAATTGAAAGAAAGAAGAAAAAAATAGCTGCCTTTCTTGAAGTGGCTCAGTTAAACGAAGACGATAGAAAGGTATGTGTCCATCATCGTAGTCGAAAGAAGAACTTATCATTTTCAGAGCTTAAATTTTTTAAATATATTTCTAGGCTAAGAAGGTGAAAACCAAGCGACACAAAGCAGATTTAGTTTCCGAAAGCACAGGAGATGTTCCAGCGACCAAAAAATCAAGAATCGATGATGAACCGGTGAGAAAATTTTCTATCCCTGTGCTATATTAGAGCATTTTTGGCGTGAAGGAGCATATGAAATGTCATTTTGTAATTCAACAGTTCTCAAAGTAAATTTTTCGTAAAAATATAAGGAATTTCAGCATTAAATGAAGTAAAACTCCAGTTCCTGGTCTTGGCAACGATTTTTCTTTCCCTTATCTCGATTTGGAAATTGCATTGTTTTATCTATGGAGTTACTCCCTTCAGTTTATGCACCAATGGTCAACATATCTCTATTCACATAAAATTTCAGGATCTTGTCGTACATTGCCTGCTGGAATAATATACATTTGAATTCTCCTCTAAATATTATCCAGAAGCTTCCTTCAATGACATAAAATGTGGAGGAGATATTTTAATTTTCTTTTTGATATTAATGTATTGTAACGTTTTTATTATCACCTTGAAACACAAATACATATGAAACAAAATTAAGGCTATTATACACGACGAATGATTTCATTTGCATGATGATGCGCATGATCATTCACCGTGTATGACGGAACAATTTGCGAATGAACCGTCATGCGCTTGATCATTCAGTGAAAATTAGAACATGTTCTATTTTGCTTGCATGATCCTGTGAATGATCACGTGATCATTCAGCATGATCATTCGCCATGTATAGCGGCCTTTGGAACACTTTTAATAGTTATCCCAGCGAACACATTGGGAGCACTGACACGCACACCCGTATGCCACTCTTTTTCCAGCCATACTCCCCTATTCTCTCTCCTACGCCGTCAACAACAATTGATCCATTCTATTTTTGCTGTTCATTATAGCCTGCTTCATTGTCTTTCTCCCATCAATTGTCACATTAATATTCAACCCAAAGTAACTCAAAATTAATTGTTACAGTATTAATACCACATTTTTATTATATCAGGATATTTCATTTCTATTTATTAAAAACCGAAACTTCTCTTAGAGTGCGAGAGTATGTGTAAGACTTGAGGTATGGATGATTAAGCAATAACAAGACTCCAAGCACTGATGTAATTTGCTGGTAGTTTATTGTAACTCTGAAAAAAAACATGTACACAACACACTGTAACAAGTTCAATAATCATTCAGGCGGTACACACTCATGACACTTGCTGCCAGTCCTCAAGCCAAAAACTAACTGCTCTTTTCACGCCCCTTACGTCCCTCTATTAGCGAGCCCTTAAATCGTCTGCTGGTGACTCGCACAGGGGCACCACGGTATGCATTGTCTCATCCTTCAGAACACGTATGTATCTTCCCACACATTCCCCATTAATCTCTTTTTGAGCCTCACCTGTGTATAGATTAAAGGTAATGGGTTATAGTACAGTACATATAAACATCTTTCTGAATATTCTTGCTCTGTCTGTCCACAAATATCTATCAGCCTTGTGCTTCTCGTTAAGTTTTTACATCAATTTTCTGGCCTTCTAATCTCATCCTAACTTTTTCAAGACTACTAATTTTTATCCCATTTGGCATTGCCAAATCCTTCTTGGCTTCTACAAACTTTAGATCTCAATGTCGTTAGATTTCTTTCTATTTACTTTTGCACGATTAATTGTAAAGCTAAAATTTCCTACCTATTCTACTACTCTCTAATTAATGGCTTGCACTCCATTTTTTTTCAATTTTTTTTTTTTTTTTAAAGATTAAAAAAATAAAGAGACCTAAAGTGTCACTTCTCGATCCTACACCTACGTGCTAAAGTTTTTGTGGTGTAGAATCAATTGTCTTTTAAAGATAAGGTGATGATGTCAAGAGCTCCTGAGTGAGTTATAGATTCACTGCAACTCGCTGCGCTCTGCGCGCTCGTCACGGGGCTCCGCCCCTTATAAACCCCGGTTCCAGCTTCGCCGTCTACATTTGTGGTCGTTCGAAGAATTTTAGTTCAAATAATCTCACCTCAGTTAGGGGTCGGCTTCGCTGGCCAGGGGTAGGGAAGCGCCCCACTCGTTGAGAGGCGGCTTCGCCGCCCAGGGGTTGAGTGTGCCCCCCCGGGGCTACCCCCCTTAATACTCGGAACGGCTTCGCCGTTCCTCGTCTGGGGTCGGCATAGCCGCCCAGAGGGCGAGGGCATTTCGGAACTGTTTCACCGTTATTCGTTTAAAGGGTGGCTTCGCCGCCCAGGGGTGAAGGGGGCCCACAGCGGCTGCGCCGCTTGAACATCTTCGATGAACGGCTTCGCCACCCGAGGGTTACTGAAGCTCCTTTCGCCTACGCCCGTTACTCCTCGGAACGGCTTCGCCGTTCCTCGTTGTGGGGCGGCTTCGCCGCCTTGGGAATGAGGAGACCCCCCCCGCGGCTGCTCCGCTTAGTCCTCATAAATGGTCTCCTCCACCGAGAGGGGTGCCGAGGGGGATTCGGGGGTTTTAATTTCTTAAACATGCGGTCACCAGTGACCATGTAGCGATGATTGTAAAGGGTAGTGTAATGCGGCGTAATAGTGGCGACAAGTACCCATAAAAGAAGACTTAATGGCAAGTTTTTCATTTTTTGCGGGGGGTTCCAAGGGAATACAGGGGGTTTTATACTTGTGTTAAACCAGTGGTCACTAATAGTTCTCATTAATTCCGTGCCGATAAGTCCTAGGGGTCTGGAACAGTGGCGATATTCTGACGATTCTTTTACCCGGAGAGGCGATTCATTAGGAAATTTTTTTTGGGAGGTTTCACGGGGTTATGTGGGGGTTTTAATAAGTAGCAGGGGCACTGGCTAAATTGTGACGAAAACTTCTCGGAAAGGCGACATTAAATTTTTTTTATTTTTCTCGGCGAGATTCCAGGAGGTGATCGGGGGTTTTCTGGTATTTTTTCCCGCATGGTTTACGGTGGCCCGCCCTCACCAAATATTCCGGATCTAGATCTCAGAGGGGACAGGTAGTGCAGCTTATTGTTTGCGAGAAGTTCCCAAATAGGAGACTTAATGGCACATTTTACACTTAGGGTGGATTTCAGAGGGATACCGGGGGTTTATATGCGTGTACTCCTGGCGGTTACCATCCGTTCACATAAATTCCGTGGGGATGAGTCGTTGGGGGCAGTGGAATAGTCACGAAAAGTACCCAAAAAGTAGACTTACATGCAAAATTTTATTTTTTGGGGGGTGTATGTGGGTTTACCGGGGGTTTATAGGCTTTTACTTCCAGGGGTCATCAATCGTCCACATCGTAGCGATGAGTGGTAAGGCTTGGGAAAGCGGTGGAATTGTGACGAAAAGTACCCGAAAAGGCTACTTATATGCAAATTTTAATTTTTTAGGGGGTTTCGGGGGGTTTAAAGTTGACGATACTATATGGTCACATTCATTTACTGTCATATCTAGAAGTGTGCCCTATGTGCCCCTGATGGCTACGTTGTCACTGCACCATTAGTGAATGGCTGTAGGATAACCAATAGTCGATGACTGACCAATGAGAGAGTTGTGAGTCCCTTTGACAAGACTACTACGAGTGATGAGAGGAGAGTGTGGAGTGAAGAGTATCCAATGAAATGATCGATGAATTAATCTCCATGTAGAAAAATCTTTCAATTTCGTTGGCAAATTAAGTCGTGGTTTCGCTAGAAGCGGGCATCGTTGTCCCCGTGGCAGTACGGGTTTGACCCTATCCCCTACCTTCCATTCCGATCCTTTCTCTGGAGGCATTGTTGGGCTCTCATTGTTGCGGTGCCTCACACCTCTTCTCCTTCCAATGTTCTTCCCCTCCCAAGGTGCAAGGGTGAAAAGTGAAGGCTTATAAACCCTGCCCTCAAGAATGTAACTCCGCAAGCTTGCTCTGGGTGCTCGTTCCATCTGTGGAGTGATGACCGATGTGCATAGGCGGACTTGGGGGGGCGTAGGCGTAGGCGGACGTGCAAATGCCTTATCCAGACTCAAAAATTAGACAAAATTTTTTTTATGGTTATCATTACGTTCATTTTGTTTTTGTGTTACAGAGTCTCAATCATTTAATTTCATATTAATAGCTTTCATATTAGAAAAGAATATTTCGTAAAGTAATTGTTGTATCTTGTTTTTAATCGTAAGTAAGAGAAGATCGTTTGCATATTAGACCCTTGTGGCCCCACCTCTCCCAGAAAAAAATCATGGATCCACCTCTGCCTATGAGTCATGAGTGTGGAGTGACATAACATCTCATCATGTGATTGTATATGAAAGGTGAAACTAGGATGATTTAAACAGGCAGGAAGGGGAAAATTAAGGATAGCTGTTTTTGATAGTGAAAGGTACAAATCCTGAGGCATAGTTTGACACAGCCAGCTATTCTAAGATGTCACACCACAACATATTTATGCATATTTTTAGAAATGGAAATCTTTGATTTCTGGATCATTACATTTACACTCTTACTTGGGATCTCTTCCCTCATATAGCAGTTTTCGAAAATCCTTAGGACACCACGAAATCATGAGTATTGGATGGTAAATCATGCATTTTTTAAGGATAAATTTATGAGAGAATTCATGAATGAGAAAGACTTTTTTGTTGCAACATATCTATTGCATTCATCTGCAGAATTCTTTTAATGCATTGCAGTTTTGTGTCCAAATGAAAGTCCCCATTTGTCCCAGTTTGACAGTGGACACCAACTAAATTTGGTTTATGCACGAACAAGCTACAAAATAGTTAGGTAGTTTAAACTGTTCGTTGCATTTGATTTGTTATGGATAGCAATGATTATTCTTTTGTTCAAATCAGTGGGAAGCCTTTCTCTCTTATAGATATGCTAGGCATGCATAAATCATAGTATTTTTGGTGTACTAATTTCAAATATTCTCCTGTAATATTGTCCACTCTATCAGCCTTGTTATCTGTCAACTTTTTGTGAGCCGAGTCAAAGTTTTCTTCCATATTACTGTATCTTGGTTTCATTATTCTGTCATTTCCCCAGTAAGAATAGGATAATTTCTACTTTTTATAGACTGTAGAGATTTTCTTCATTTTGCTTCCATCTATTTGCTACTTCTTTGTTATTGTCAAAAAGTGTTTGATTTGCCTTTCCTCCTTGTGGTTTCTTTTGTAGAGCCTCTCCCCACCCCTTTCTCACCAGTAGAACACTTTTCATGCTACCTGCCTTCATGCTCCCCAAGTATTGAACCAGTATTCTAGCATGAGCCACGTACTGTTACCTTTAGTGACAATCAGTAACTTTGACTGCACTCTAGAAGCACTAAAAGAGGCTCTACCAATTTCTATTCTTCTCAGGTTACTTGAAACTTATGCTCAACATCACTGAACCTTTCTCGAGCTTAGGAGCTCTGAGCTTTTTTCTTTCCAACTCCCCAATCCTCTTCCATTCATAATTTTGACACTGATAGCTTTGCCTCTTCTGTTGGGCATCTTTCCCAGAATGTCCGCTTCTTGAATCCGCAAACCTGCATGCCTATCTGCTGGGTTATGCTTCGCCCATGAACCAGTTTTGTCAATCAATCTGCTGTTTGCATTGCTGACAGCAGTGGCGCAGCGAGGGAGGGGTATTGGGGGTTAAACCCCCCGCCCCCCTAGAGAAATATTTAAGTTAAATCCATTTTACTTAATTGGATTAATATTACTAATAGAATAGTGTCAGGATCAATAAAATATCCCCCAAAAAGCCGTAAAACTCACCGTTTTGAACCGTTTATCTTAAAATTCCGCAATTTATTAATCTTGCACATACTGCTTATCCTGGTGAGTATTCCATACCACCACACACCCCGGTATTAGTTGCACCTAAACCCTCCCCAGCCTTAACTCCTGGCTGCGCCCCTGGCTGACTGGATAGAGTTCTCAACATGGGGGAACCCAAGGTGTGTAGGGTTTGGTCAAAAACCTGATGTCTTACTTCACTTCTCATTATTAGTTGCATTACACTCACTTCAGTAACCTTGACACCATAGTCATATACCTCACTCACTCTCACACGCACTGTCTTTATCCCGTATGTAAAGGTATTGTCATGTCAATGGAAGTTGGGAAAAAAATCTAGCAAAGGAGCACATGGTGTAATGTGGCCAACCATTACAATATATACATGCTGTAATTTACCTCTGTGATATACAGTGTAACCTCGATATAACGACACCCCACGGTGCACTTATAAACACTCGCTATAGCGAATTGTCGCTTTACCGGAGGTGGAGCAAATAATAGCCAATATACCTGTTGCGAACAGATATACAGGAACAGGAGTGGTGCGGCGACAGATAAACATCTATCCGATAAACGTAAGCATAAATCCAGACGAAAGGCGATGTTTTTTTGCATCACTATACCATTTTTCTGAACTGAAGGCGGCTGGGTGGAAAATAGCAAGTAGCCAATCAGAAGCGCTGCCCCTTCCACCTCTCCGTTCCCCTCCATCCCCTTCCCTTTTCCCCTACGCTCCCCTCCATCCGGCTGACACTCTCATATTACTCCTTTATTTTTATTTTCTTGCTTAGACGTGTTTGGTGTTTTTTGGCCATGTTGACTGCCATCAAATGATTTCTATTCACGCAACTCACGGACGTGCGGGTATGCTGCCGACTGCTTTCTGCCGCCCGAGGAACAAAAGAAGATGAAGCATTCGCGAATGCTAATGCCACAATATTATCACCACAATTAACTACTTATTTATCGAACGGCAGTTTACCACATAAATTTGAGACTGAGCACTCCATTAACTTCATTTCTAACAGATCGCTAGCAATTACATAGGTTAAGGAGTCTTGATGAAAGTTTTCCGGCGGTGAAACCCTCGCTATGGCGAGAGCCAACACCAAAAGGGTCTCGTTAAATCGAATTTTTTAACACGCTTATTATAGGGTCAATTGACGGTGCATCGGCTATCTGTCGTTATAGCGGGGGTGTCGCTATAGCCCGTACTCGCTTTAACGAGGTTCCACTGTATAACATTATTTTCACTTTTATTTATACAGGAAGTCAATAGTGTGTCTCATGAAGGAGAAAAATATGCTGATATACGTAAATCCCCTGACTCAAGCTCAACTAATCCTAGCCTTACAAACTATGATATCATCGAGTTGAAGAAAATGCTTTGGGAAAAGAAGTCTGAGGTATTGATTGTCACTCATCTATGCATGTCTATCCCTATTATGTATTGTATATGCCCCCTTTTTAATAACATTAAAATATTTTTTTAAATTTATCTATACAGCTGACCCCAGATTTACAATGGGTTTGACTTGCGATGGATTTAGGTCATGATCAAAGCTGATTTTGCATTCGCATTTTAAAATTTCTAATTTTACCAATTTTTTTTCCGCTGACAAAAGTCGTTGTAATTCTTACACCTTGTAATTCTTAACCTAATTTTTTATAGATACTTATTTTTAAAGTAGCATCATGTGGTAATGTGCTGATGATCTTTAAACTCTATCCTTGTCCGAAAATTCATATTCAGCGTACAATGAAATTTGCTTTCCTATTGGTTCTCTGGAATGGATTAATATAATAAAAGGAGGGTTTACTGTTAACTTTTCTTAAAATTACTGTAATATTTTATTAATATTGTATATTGCTGATCTATCATTCAATCGTCCATCAAGAAAATAATTCTTTCATCGATCCCTCAATGAGATCCCCACTGGTCTTGAGAAATGAAAATCTAAATTTCGATGACACTCATACACAAAATTTTCAAAGCTTGTATATCGGTTTACTTAAGCTATCTGCATATGGGTCAACTTGTTTGCAACTTGAGTTGCTATCCAATTGAGCTTGCAGCAGTTATATGACGTGGCAGGTTTATTCAAATGAGTAGTTGTAGATGGGTTTACTGAAATTCGATCTATTTGAAATCAGTTTTTAACTGGTTGCATCCTTCTGGGAATACAGTTCGCAAAATATTGCTGTGGCATGATTGTATGTAGCTAAGAATGTTTTCAAGCTTAGTCCAAGTACATTTTGACTATTTCTGCATTTTATCATACATTATAAAAGGGGCTTTGTGGTATGGAGGGTAGAATTTTGGGCTGCTAGTGTAAGGGTCCTGGGTTCACATTTAGATTAAGCCTAAGGAAATCCACGTACAAAATCCATAGGTGTGAATGGATATGTAAAATACTGTTATTGATGAATGGTAACCGTTTTCTTTTTATAGTTGCTCAATGGGACATCAAACTCGAGTGATCCATGTACCGGCTACATCAACAAAGACATTTCTGAGCTAACGAGGATACTCAGGGAGAAGAGAAAAAAATATTCGGTAATTCTAATTTGCCTCTCTCAAGGTGCCTATTTTCTAAGACGCAGAGTCAATTTTATGTTCGATTTAATTTTTTTTTATAAAGATTGTTGTGAGGGTGAAACTCATGCATGTATAATCAACAGTATGAATAATCAGGAGTTTACTCAATTGATGAAAAGACTGATTTGGTCCGCCACATGCAGTTAGAATGGTGAAAACATTTTGTGAATTTAAGCATTGTTTTATGCATTCAACCTATGTTAAATGAAAGAAGTTTACATTTTTCCACACTGTTGTTAAGATTTATCTCTGATTTCAGAAAATTAGCCATTCTTTGCCTGAGTCACACCATTATTTTGATAAATTATAATTTGTCCTTCATTGAAATCCAATCCATAATATTTCACCCTTATTTTTATCTTCAAGTTTCATCCTTTTTATTGTGTTATGTCTTTAGTAAGAGCCATTGAAGCAGGTATTATATAGTGTAATTCAGCTATATTTAGTCAATTTATTGGCTTTATTTTCAATTTCAGCAAATACCTAAATTTAGTCTCAAAGAAAGTGGAACCTTAGCCTCATTTTGCATGAGTGAAGAACATAGAATTCCGCTTTTCATGGTTGATATTCAGCATCTTATTATGTGGTCTTTGCTTGGTCATCACTCACCTTTTGATGCATCCAGGTATGTAATAGTTCTTTTTAGCCTTCATCTTGTAAAATTAAAGTATTGTCTTATACCTTGGAAGTGAAAATGGAAATATATTCCTTCAGAATTTACCATTCTCTCTACCAATATTGAGTGAGCACTCAATTACTGTATGGAAGTTTCTGCTACACTTACTGATTGCTGTCACTATTTTACTACATGAGCTTGAGTGCAGAGAAATGCTTGAAAAGGAGTTTCTCATTGTACAGCTCAGAAACATTGATTCTTTGAGTTTTGGAACATGTAGCAGGCATGCCTGCAGTGCCATTACAGGCATCCCCCGAGTTACGCAAGAGATGCGTTCCGGCAGACTATGCGTAAGTCGAAATTTACGTAAGTCGAACCTTTGCGTTGGCGCTTCAGAGATTGCTGTATAACAAGTTGTATCGTACAGGAATGAGCGCAACCACATACGCCATCACATCCATCGCTAGAACTGCAAATTTTCACGTTGATTATTGACTTGGGATTTATAAGCGATTTTTCTACAGAAATTAACGAAATTTCCTTCGAGGAATGACAAAAATGGGTCACTTTGTTATTTTTAGCACGTAAAAAACTCTATAACTATTCGATATTTTTTCTACCATAGGTTGTACGAGCGAATATATACTTCTTCGCGCTCGCATTCGAAAATTAACGTAATCATTTGAAATACGGTTATCGCTTACGTAAGTACGGATTTACGTAAGTCGAGACATACGTAACTCGGGGGATGCCTGTACACCTAGTGCCAAGGACCTTTATGAAAAAGGAAGATATGGAGAAATTTTATAGCTATGAATTACTGCAGTAGAAGTTTCAAGATACATTTAAAAATGTTGTCACTGTGCAAGATATATAACCAGATTCCTTGGTTTCATTGTCAGGAGTGAGGTGAAATACCACTTTAGCACGAATGAAAAATTGATGAATGAAGTATTGATTAATTGCTCTGGTAATTATTTTTATTTTGAGCTACATCAGTGAACAATCTTTTCAGGAAATCAGAGTTAAAATTTATTTATCAATTACATGTATCTTTAAGTACACCAAAATAACCCTCCCCAATTTTCCCATGAAATACCCTTCAAATTTGTTTTTGAATTTGGCACGGTTTATAGACATCCTATTACGATGAAATTTCATGTTCTGGTTATATTGTCAAAGGTGATTAATAGGTAATAAATGATTTTCAAAATATCCCCCTTTCCTTTTCACCTAAAAATTTCCATCCCTAAATATTTCAGATGTATCAGAAATGCTTAATTTTTCTAAACATCATTTTAAAGGATTTAAAAATTTATGTACATTAAATTTTCACTTACCATAAAAGAGCTTGTTAAATTTTCTAGCTTGTGTTTTTTTGGAGTAAATGGACTGTAATGTCTGAGTTTACTGTTTGCATATTTGTTTTTTTAATTTTATCGTAATTCATTAATCGATCATTTGGTAAAGAGGAAAACACCATTACTGCTTAAGTTTGCAGTAGAAGTACACCTTATTGTATAATGTATCATTATGTATTCCTTTGACTCATCTTCATTAATATGAATTAAAGTGATTCAGGCATGAAATGATGGAAGTTCAACATGTGGAAATAAAAGGTAGTCACACTTTTCCACTATTATTTTAATGCATAAAATGAGTTTCCTCTCACAAAGTCATCATCTGGTGTAAGACATCACAGTTAATCTATGATGATTCTAATGTTCTATGGTGTCTTGTATTAGATGATGGGCCTGTGAGGTGGAAGTCATTGTACCCTATAAAATAATTTAGGAAAAGTGCAAACACCTTTTATTTCAATATTCATTTATATGCTATGACTGTGCCGTAGTTAATTAATTTGATAGGCATTTAAAAAAATCAGCATTTTTTAATTACTTTTAAATTTGCAATTTCAGGTGGTATACACTCCAGAAGTTCAATAAGCTATCTCATACTGTTGTTTTGGCAGTGGATGGGATATCTGTGAATGACCTAAGGTCAGCGAGTGGATTCTTGAACCTTCCTACTCCGGCTCCTGATGATGAACCTCCAGATGATCAAGAGCCAGTTTCAGATAAGCTCTTCCCTTGGAAGTTAGAATTCATTGCACCACTTTCGTATGGAAATACCTTGGCCAAAGAAATAGCCACAGTTCCTCTGTCAAACTCTCAATATGAAAAAGTAATTCACGGTAAGTGTTTGATATTTCAGGATGATGAATTTGTACATATTTAATTTGGATCTTAGTATTATACAGTAGACTCTCGTTATTACGAAGTTCACTGGACCGAAAAACCGGAGGTTTTCCTTAACGAAGTTCATATGAACGTTTCTTTTAGGAATCAGTGAAAGAAAAAAAACAAACATACAGTGCAACCTCGATATAACGACACCCCACGGTGCACTAATAAACACTCGCTATAGTGAATTGTCGCTTTACCGGAGGTGGAGCAAATAATAGCCAATATACCTGTTGCGAACAGATATACAGGAACAGGAGTGGTGCGGCGACAGATAAACATCTATCCGATAAACGTAAGCATAAATCCAGACGAAAGGCGATGTTTTTTTGCATCACTAAATTTTCTTACTCAAATAAAGACTAACTATTCAAACAATTTATAAGCGCCGCACTGAATAAAAATGATGCAAAGCATTGTTTCGTCAATCATTATATTTATCGAACGACAGTTAACCACATAAATTTGAGACTGAGCACTCCATTAACTTCATTTCTAACAGATCGCTAGCAATTACAGAGGTTAAGGAGTCTTGATGAAAGTCTTCCGGCGGTGAAACCCTCGCTATGGCGAGTGCCAACACCGAAAGGGTCTCGTAAAAACGAATTTTTTAACACGCTTATTAAAGGGTCAATTGACGGTGCATCGGCTATCTCTCGTTATAGCGGGGGTGTCGCTATAGCCCGTACTCGCTTTAACGAGGTTCCACTGTACTTTGTCAAAATGTCTTGTCTCTTCAATCTCCCACACTTATAAACTTCAGAGTCAAGTGTATAATATATGCAATTAAATTATGTGCAAGTCCTCGATATACGAAGATGATGTGTACCAAGACCTTGCTCGCAAGTTGATAAACCTATGCAAGGCATTGAGGAGAGTGGTTATCCTGCAGAATGCAACACTGCATCACCATCGTGCCTTAACTCACGATTGTGACAAACTGATCTAGCTTTCAACGTAGCTGGAGCTGAAAAAAAATCGCTGCCCGCGGGAAGAAGGAATGGGCGAAACGCTGTACAGTTCCTGACTTCATGCCGGATTAAATGATATTAATTTAATGTATAGTATACTTTGTTCAGATTATGCCCAAAGTTCGAGTTCCTCTACGCCACGTTGTGTCGCATCGGCAAACTTCAAAGGTGCCAAATTTGAAATTTCGAGTCTGCTTGAATGTTTTGAATGTTTGTACCTCCGAAAGTTCATAAATCCATTGTGTGTAGGGAGAGGACTAACTCTACATCGAATTTACGAGCGTTAATGAGTGGGTCACCATAATTCCACAGGAATGAAGCTTGTTATATGATGTTGCGTTGTAACATTTTATTAATTTCTCTTTGTTTCACGTCACTTTCAAATATTTTATTGCACTTTAAATGATACAAACTCGGGAGCAAGGGAACACCCGTCCGCCATAACTATCACAATCCGACTCTCCCTTTTCTTTTTGCGTCCCTCACTACCATTATTGCTTCCCATTATTGCTTCCTCACTACTATTATTAATTTAATTCATTTAAATAAACAGCATGGCAGCTTGTTTACAGTGTGTATATTGAAGTATCTCCTACTGAAGAAACAACCATAATTGACGCCCTTGGGCATAGTACAGGATGAGAACTTAAACGTAGATCAATGATGATAACGTAGTGTAGTGTATATCCACCTAAATGCCGTTGCTTTTTCCCGGAACTTAAGTTACTTTTTATAGGTAATAAAGTTACTTTTTTAACCGCCGGGACTGAGGTTCGTAATTTTGTAATAACAAAAATTTCGTAAAAACGTTTCTTTTGCTAAAGATTGGATAGGCCTTTCTGTCGGGACCAATGATTTGCTTTGTAATAACGAGGACTATGTGATAACGTTTTTTGTATTAACGAGAGTCTAGTGTACTAATAATTAATTTGAGTAACCAGAAAACCAATAGCCTTTTTATTTGATTATATTTTATATTGTAAAGCTTCACGGCTATACTTTTTTATTCCTAGCTTACGGCAGCCTAGAGAAAGCATTAAAAGGAAAAGCAGTGTACAAAGTGTTCCGGACAATGTTTCCTGTCCAAACTGGAAGTAAAAGTGATAATTCGGTGGAAGTAGATAAAGATGCATCTAGAGCCAAGGAAAAAAACAAGAGTAGCAAAAATAATGACAAATTTCCTAGAACTGATTTGCTTTTAAGTCCTGATCAAATGGTTAAAATAGGATATCCAATGCCTCTAGTTAGAACTACACCTGATGGTGCAAAACAGCCATTGGTAAGTGAATGTTTGTATATGTTGGCCTATGGTTTCTTCATGCCAAAATACTTGGATGAGATGTAAATTATTATCTCGTCGAGATGATTTATATCATTTAAAAATTCATTAATTTAAAAATCACCTTTATTTATTTAAGAATATTATTTGAAAATTATGTCTTTCATTTCTATTAATGATGCACTTTGTCTATGGTAAAATTAATATTTTTCCTGCAAAAGAAATCTTTCTTATTAATTAAAAAAAATGCATGTACAAGAAGCTTATGGTGTGTCTAGGAGCACATTGTGCTTACTTTGATTTTATTTTTCACACCTCTTGCAGGAGAAGAACACAAATGAGAATAAGTTGTAATGAAGCTATAAGTCCTCAGTAGGTCCACTATAGTGCATGCATGCATTCAGGCTACTGTGGAATTGGGATTTTAATTCTGCTTAGATTTCTAATATCTTCAGACATCACAGTGCAAATTTATGGAGATATTTTCTGATAAAATGGCTTTTTCAGGTGGTTCCCAATGAAATGGGTGAAGTTGAAACAAAGATTGCTGGCAGTGTTGGAGCATTAATTAAGAGCTCTGCATTTAAGGAGCATGCCAAGAATGGTCTGCATCAGGAAGTAAATGGTGTTGCTAATGGAAAGTTATGTAATGGCGTGGCTCATAGTGAGGGAGAGGTATGCAGTCATTTATATATACAGTTATGAACGCAAATTTTTGAGACAGCAGTTGGGTTTTGATAACACTGTTCAAATCTGGACAGAGCCTTTGCATACCCTCAAACAGAGTTCCTCACCTTTCAGTAATAAGGTAGTTTCCTTCATCAAAGAAAACGGAAAGCATTGATTGCGATTCGTTACCCACAATTATTGTATTCATAAGGTACAAATTATTTTGTTTTAGAAATTCCAGTTTAGATGAATGGCAATGGTTAATTTTAACCTCATTTGAAAACAGCCAGATTGGTGCCCATGCGATGTCACTCCATGTGATGTCACAGGGACCTAGTTTCTATACGAGTAGATTGCAGTTTCACATCATTTGAGATTACCAATGCATGAATGAGGCACAGAGCTCAGGGGAACATCTCTTAATAATCACCCATTAAAACTGCCTATCATCGGAAAGTTTCCTTTGTTTGAAAGGGTATTAATAATCCTTATTTAAGCCAAGCACTACCTGTTAGCTGGGTACTCTGCTACCTGCCAGCAGCCTGCATTGCAGCGCACATATCCTCGCCCCAAGGTCACCTCACACGGCAGAAGCGGGAACCAGAATGACGTCACACGGGCTTCTCCCAGCATTCATACTTAGCCGACACATTTTCGGGCACTTGAAAACTTTCACTTTTCATTTAATTGCAAAAAATAGATATAGTCATTTAAAAATCTAAAAGTGTGAATGGGTACTCCAGGAGTAATAATGTTTCGATTTAGGCAATAAAAAATTAGGAAAGGAAACCACCCTATTGGGGAGCTATGCAGATTTCACTAAAAATCATTTATTCAGGTCCTGGGTTTATGCAACCCATTGTCATCTTCAGTTGCATTATTTCAGGTGAAGATGCTATTACTTTTTTGAACCCTGGAAATAAATTTTTTTTGGAAAAATTTGCATAATTGTCTCTTCTTTCCTTAAGCTGCATGATTGAAAAAAAAAATAGTCACCATGTGTTGTGGCATAGAGAAATGAACTGTTTCTCCAACAATGAATGCTTGGGATTCACATGTCTACGGATTAGTCAGGAATAAACTTCACCCTTAGTTATCTAAACTAACCTACCAATTTGAAATCCTAAATGAATGATTATGAGGTAACATAGAGAACAGAGAGAGCAAGGTCAGAAGTGTACTTTCCTAATTGCTATCCCGATATCTTTATTTGATCTAATAGTCATTGAGTCAACATTAGATCCAGTCTCATTTACAGTTAAATTGTTTACATTTTCAGGGTAGAAAAGTTATAAATTTACCCACCATAAGGTGCACTTTGACCGGGTTCCTATGTGTGAGAAAAAAAATTGTTAGCAGATCCATCAATCTGTTTCTTATTTCATCTTGTCTCAAAAAAAAAAAGAATTGATTCATTTGGAAAGAAAATTCTTCGTTCGTACACCATCTTCCATGTTGAGCTTTTGTCTTTGGTAGCTATGCAGAGCAGTGGATGGTGCACAATTTGTTTACACCTGCTATCTGCCTGTGTGCTTCTGTGGAGATAAAGCCTAACACAATTATTTAGTAAGTGAGCATATTTTGGAATCGTTATTTGAAAATATTTTCTGAAGTGCAGTAGAATTAAGCATAACAAAAACTGATTTATTAGATTTCAATAATAGGAACTGTATTTTGTAAGCCCTTAGGAATTTAAGGATGTAAGAAGCTGGAGTGAAGAATTGATTTAAAAAATTTTGCCTTGAATTATTCTCTGTGCCCTTGCTTTAAATTTTTGAGGTTAATCAAGGGCTTTTTCAGGTGATGTGATGGCTAAACCTTTTTTTTTTTATTAACGAAAGGTAAAAATATATCTTTTTCTTCTCTTCACTCAAGGTGAATTCCACTAAAGATGTTGAATTATCTTATAATCAGGAATGCTCTTTTTTCATGTGTCATCATTAGTCCTGTTAATTGATCATTTCAGTCTGAAGAAGATGAGGTGGATGAAGAATTATATGTTTTCACTAAATCATCCTATAAAGAAGTTGGGCCAAATTCTCCTATGTTTGCTGTTGATTGTGAAATGTGTATCACTTCCAATCACCGATCGGAACTGACGAGGATATCAATTGTGAATGAGAATCTTGAAGTTGTTTATAACACGTTGGTGAAGCCTCGTAGGAAGATAACAAATTACCTTACCAGGTAAGTATCCAGGTACATTTTAAAAATGTCTAAGTTCTGCAATATAGCAGGAATGGCCAAAATTGGGATATGGGCTCTATAGCCTTCAATACGGAATAGAATATGAAAATGCTCCAAAAGCTGTAATACAGTAGACTCTCCTTAATACGAACAACGTTATTACGAAGTTCTCGTTATTACGAAGCAAATCGTTGGTCCCAACGAAAAGGCATATGCTAGCTATAGTAAAAGAAACTTTATTGCGAAATTTTCGTTTTTACAAAATTACGAACTTCAGTCCCGGTCCCGGTGGCTATGAAATGAACTTTATTACGAAGTTCCCCGCATAAGCAACGGTATTTAGGTGCATATTCACTACGCTGAGCTATAATCATCGTGCCACGTTTAAGTTCTTCTCGTGAACTGTGCCCAAGAGCGTCAATTATGGCTCTTTCTTCAGAGTACACGCAACATCATGTAATAAGTTTCATTCCTGTGGAGCCATGGTGACCCACTCGTAACCGCTCGTAAATTGGACATACAGTAAGTGCCGATTCTTCCTACGCTCATTGGATTTACGAATTTTCAGAGATACGAGCATTCAAAAATTTTCAAATTTCGAATTTGGCACCTTTCGATTTGGCCGATGCTTCGCGGTTTGGCTTGGCGTAGAGGAACTCTCACTTTGGGCACAATCTGAATAAAGTATCATTGAATCCGGTGTGAATTTAGGAACTGTTCAGCGTTTCGCCCGTTCATCCTTTCTGCAAGTAGTGATTTTTTTCGGCTCCAGCTGCGTCGCACGCCCAGCTAGATCGTTCGTAATATCGTGAGCTAGAGCACGATTGTGATTCAGTGTTGCATTTTGTAGGACCGTATTTCTCATGATGTAATTTCATACAGTCCGGCCGGCGACAGTAGCCCGATGACGGCACAATAGGAGGTGCAGATAACCCTACGCCAGCACGGTTTACAGTCAATCGCTGTCCTCCAAACGCACCCTCGCCTTGTCTCTCAACGTTGTCAACTGCATAAGGCGCACCAAAATATGGCTGATAATCAAAAGAAACCTTTCTTCGAATCACCAAAACAAGTGATTCTTCCTCTTTCGGTCCATCAGGCGCGGCGTCCCATCCGCACCCTTTCTTCGTGGAACCCTTTGTAGGCGTTTCCCTTTCTTAGCTGGAAACCTTGCCCCTACCCCAACCTAGACCATTCTGTGTCATCGGACATCTCACAGGGGCCGTGCTGTTGGTTTATCAACTTAGGAACAAGGTCTTGGAACGCAACCAGTGCGTATATCGGGCTTACTGTATTCGGGAAAATATCAACCCTGGATTGCGTCGTGCCGCATTCCTCTGCTGAGAAACTGGAATGAATTTTCCTGTTTAAATAAATTTCCGCGTAATTTAATCGTGTTTATTAATTACGGTTTTTTTCCGATGATTCCTAAAAGAAACGTTGATACGAACTTCGTTATTACGAACTTCCAGATTTTCGGTCCCGCGAACTTCGTAATAACGAGAGTCTACTGTATAACAAACTCGTCCTTTTTGCACCGACCGTTGTTTTGCTTGGTTTGCGGGGATGCAGTAAGTGACCGCAGGGACCAAACATGGCCTCTCAACTGGCAAGCCTTGACACGTACGCTCGTGTACAAAAATTCTCGCACTAACTTGAACAGGATTAATTGCTGAGAGAATAAGCTCGAATAAAGCAGGTCAAGATGCAAAATAAGACGAGAGAAGAACATGTTTCGACCTCCAGGAGGCCCTATTTAATGCATGATGTTACTGATCTTCAAAAAAACATAGAGTTGAAGTGATTGGTGTAGACATCGCCAGAATAATTAGGGAAAGAAATACACATAGGGACACATGGGGAAGGGAGTGTTTGAGTTGACACTTTCATTAATACTACTATCCTCTATAAGTTTCCTCTTTTGACAAAAATGTGCATCTTACGAAATAAACAATGTTGAATTAATGTTCTGTTATGATGTTGATCTTGAAGTATGACTGACTGTAAATATTACCTTTTTTTTTAGGTTTTCTGGAATTACTGAGAAACTTCTGAAGGGTGTGAAGACTAGACTGAAAGATGTGCAGAGGGATGTGATGGAGTTGTTGCCTCCTGATGCTATCTTAGTTGGCCAGTCTCTCAATTTTGATCTTCATGCAATGAAGGTCAGTTCCTTATTTTCATCAGTAGTTGAATTTAATTTTGCACTACTTTTTTAAAAGTTAGAGGCAAGTTAGAGCAATTTCTTGCAAATTCATGCTGAAGAGTAGGGTCACCAGTGTATAATTATTAAAAAATATGAAAAATATATTGTACACTTCTTCGTTAAAACTTTCGCGGGTGCTCGTCATGTTGAATTAAAACTTTTGGGCTGTGTCGCCGCGTATACCTATATATATCAATTATAAACACGTGGATATATAAATATAGACACGTATACCTATATATATCAATTATAAACACGTGGATATATAAATATAGACACGTATACCTATATATATCAATTTTAAATCCCACCTCTTCAGATTCCCTTGAGAAAGCGACCAGCATCGGTCGGGAAACGTTGGGGCCACCCAAAAAATAAAAAAAAACGCGGCGACTCAGCCCAAAAGTTTTAATTCAACATATTGTACACTTATATGAATAAACTCGCACGCTCCGCGCGCTCGTTAAGGGGCTCCGCTCCTTAAAACCCCGGTTCCGGCTTCGCCGTCTACCTCTGTGGTCGCTCGAAGACTTTTAAAGTTGAATAATCTCATCTCAGCTAGGGACCGGCTTCGCCGGCCAGGGGGTAGGGAGGCGCCCCACTCATTCCTCGAAACGGTTTCACCGCTCCTCGCTGAAGGGCGGCTTCGCCGCCCAGGGGTTGAGTGTGGGTTGAGATGGGGGGAGTCTACAGCGGCTGCGGCGCTTGTACATCTACGGCGCATACATACATTAGGCTTCGCCGCCCGAGGGTTACTGAAGCTCCCCCTCACCTACGCCAGTTACTCCTCGGAACGGCTTCGCCGTTCCTCGTTGTGGGGCGGCTTCGCCGCCTTGGGGTTGAGGAGCCCCCCCGCGGCTGCTCCGCTTAATCCTCATTAATGCTCTTCTCCACCGAGAGGGGTGCCCAGGGGGATTCGGGGATTTTAATGTGTTATGCATGCGTTCACCAATCGTCCACAGTGATCAGGTAGCGATGATTGTAAAGGGTTGTGCAATACGCTAGGTTGGGACAAGTCAGGAAAGTCAGGAAATAGTCAGGAAAAAAAGTTTTGGTCAGGAAAATCAGGAAATCGTCAGGATGAGCGCCCGAAGAGTCAGGATGGATCGGATTGTGTGCCTTTTGCTGTGCCGCCGGCCACCGCACGCCGCACTGGCGGCAAGCGACAGCCGCAAGATGAGCCGAGAACGCCCGCGCCGCGCTGTCTCACCGCCTCCCTTCCCCTCGTGCTAACCCGTGCCGAACTGGGCTGCCGCCTTCACCGCCGAAGCAAGGAGTGCTGGCGTCGCTCTGCCTGCCGCTGCATGGCAAGGTTCTCGCATGTGTTCTAGCAATTCACCGCTTTACACGACGCAATTTTGATTGCGCCTTCGCACGTACGTCAGACTGCGCAATTCCGTGTACCGTGTAAAACGGCCTTTAGACACTCTTAACCCTCTCATGCATGCATGCATGCATGAAATCCTTTGGAGTAATCAAAAAATAAAATAAACATGTGACGAGTGCAAAAAGTGAAAAGGGTTGAAATTTTACATCGCTTGCTGCAGCGGTTCCAATTAGGCAAACGTTTAGCAAATAATTTAGACTATTGAAAAGGAACCAACTTCAATATTGAGCTCAGAGAGAATTCAGAAGAGTCAAAGCATTTTTAGAAAATTTCTAGAAAACATTCAGCAATGTGAGTCACTTAAAAATAACGATCATTGATTATAAAATAAATTTTGAAATTACCGATTGCTAATTCAGATGCACTATAATTGAATTCATATGCCTACTTTTAAAGCTCCTCTCGATCACCCGTCAGGTATGCTATCAGCTAAATAAAACTAAAACACATATATGCATATGCTTTTCACTAAGGATGACCATGTCATTGCAAAACGCTATTTTCTCACCATGCGTCTTGTCGTTCATTATCATGCTCTGGAAAAATTAGTTGATAATTGAGAATAGAGAAAAGTATAAAGTCTGAACGCAATGAAGATTACCAATAAATCTGGAGCAAAGTATCAATACCTGAATTAATGACTTTTGATCGGATAACCAGGCTAAAATCTCAAAAGTAAAAAGAATCCTTCACTTGGAAGAGGTTCTGATTCAATACAGTTGCAAGTACATATGACGTGAAAAGAAAAAAAATTGAAACGGTTTATCCTAATTTACCTTAGAAGTTTAGCAAGACTACCAATTTATAGCTTGTTCGAGTGAAGGAATAATTACCATAAAAAATATAGGTTTCTATCATGCGATTTACGATCTTTCCCGTGATGCCTGAGAAATATTTTTAATGCGCTAAAATATTTTTGAACTTCAATTATCACATGTTATGGGTTATTCTGCTCAGCCATTGCCTGGAAAATTGCTCTGTATTATTTAATGGCGTACAAAATAATAAAATTACAACTAGTTTTTAGTCTCACGTCTAGAAATGAGGTTGAATGATTTCTTACAATGGGGATACAGTGGAGGTCATGCCTTTCGGGTTGATGATGTAAAAACATAATTGTCTTTGCACGAATAAGTATGTTAGGTAATTTATCTCAAAAGTGGAAAAAAATCTAGCTTATCACATGTGATAGGAGCATCGCAAATCTTGTACATCACTTCTTTGGTATATATACATATTAATTTTGACCGATTCACTTTCAGCGATATTTTTTTAACGTGTGAGGGGTATTAAGAGGTTGTTGGTGCCGATTTGTATATCCATGAAATAAAAGGATTCCTAAATTCAAGTGCCCACGTGTAGTATGAGACGTTTCGTCCAGCTTTCTTCGTTTCTGACAGTTTGAGCACGTCGCCACTGTATAGCGGGAGGCCGGCATACACGGCAGTGTAACGCGCTCTTCTTCCACAAAAAGTCATTTTATCATTTGTGGACTACTGAGACCATTAACGGAGAAAGCGCAGGAAATATTGACTACATTGTGTTGAACGCATGGCGACGCAGCGTCTCAGGAACCTTAAATGAATTCTGTACTACCATACGACAATGCAATAGCAAAGTTGCATTGGGTCGTCTGTGACATAGTAGCGGCTTGGTAGGCTCATGCGCAGAAGCGAGTGAGGCAACCTTAGGCTCTAAACCTTGGCTCCACGGTCGCTCCTTTTCCGCGCCTTTCCCCCCACACCCCCCGCCATCCCACGCGCTCCCCGGGTCTACGCCCGCGGCGGGTCAACAATAACAGTGCGACGGTGACGAGTCCGGACGAGTCGGTGTGCCTGGAGAGCAGCGGAGGTTGCGTTTTCTTCATTGAAGGTAGGCTGTCACGAATATTAGCAAACTCACTGTCGTGTTATTTTATCCACTCCATTCGACTATTCATTGAAACTTAATGGTGCTGTAGTTCAAAATGAGATTGTATTATTTTCAGACCCGAATGCTGAGGCCCATTTCGTCTCTAGTCATGGTCGGGGGAAAGCAGACGTATTGGAACGAGGATTGGTCAAAGGAGCTTCATTTCAGCTGCTTCTCACCAAAGACTTCGACTGCATTAAAGCATGGATTGCCAGAAGGAAAACCAACATCTTTCTACTGCTCGGTGTGCTGCAAGACGAATCAACTCGGCAACATGGGTCGCGGTGCCCTGACTAAACACCTGTCATCAACCCACCACAATACTGCCGTCGAGAACAAGAAGAGCTGTTACGGGATCAAGATATTTTGTTTGCCTTCCGCTAAGAAGGTAAGTGATGGTGAGTTATTTGTAAAATCTTCGGGGTTTTCTGGTTCTCTACCCCAGCCTGATTTTTGTAGGTGACTACAGCAACTCCCTCTACCTCTACATCCGCGTCGGTGAACCCCACGGCGGCGGCACCTGGTTCCTCAGCATCGGGTGGGACTGCAGAAGACCCTCGGGACGATCCCGATGACCCCACACCAGCTTCACCTGCCTGCACATGTTCATGCCCATGTGCGCGATGTACCAACGAAGTTATCGCCGTCCCGAAGACTGCTGGTTTGCAAGGTCTTAACACCTGGTTAATGAAGCAAGATACTACCAAAGCTGAGATTTTGTGGTGTATCTATTGTGTAACGAGCCATACTTCTTTGTCTTCTGGGGGCAAGGCAGTGCAGTTATTTCCCACAATGTTCCCAGATAGTATGATTGCTGCAAAAATGGAATTGGGTCGGAACAAAATCGCCTATTCACTTGTACATGGTTTAGCCCCACATTTCCATGATGTTATCACATCTAAGTTAACCAAACTGGATTTTGTGGTAGTTTTATTTGACGAGAGTCTCAATAAGTGTAGCCAGAAGACTCAAATGGATCTTGCCATTAAATTTTGGTGTGATGATCAAAATGAAACGGTGACGAAATATTATGATTCAGTGTTCCTGGGTCGCTCAAGGGCGACTGATCTCATATCGGCATACTGCACAGCAATTCCTAGAAGTGTGCAGTCTCATGTGCTTATGGTTGGCATGGATGGCCCGAATGTTAATGTCAAGTTCCTGAAAGATCTCCAGATTTATATGAAAACAGAGTTTGGTGAGGATGAGCCACTGCTGCTGCTCATGGGGTCCTGTGGTTTGCACGTAGTTCATAATTCCTTCAAAGAGGGGGTTAGTAAGTGTGGCTGGAATATTGTCATGTTTCTCAGGGCCTTATACAATATATTTAAGAATGTGCCTGCCCGTCGCAGTAAGTATACAGAGTGGACAGGCTCTACTACTTTCCCAAATAAGTATTGTGCAGTGAGGTGGTTGAATAATGCACCTGGTGCCGATAATTGCATCAAAATATTGCCAAACGTAAAAACTTTTATTGAAAAAGTGAGAACTGGACCTGAAGAGGATAAAATAAAATCTGCCGGCTTCTTGTATGTTGCAAAAGCTGTTGAAGATAAGATGTTGGGGCCTAAGTTAGCCTTCTTCTCATATGTTGCAAGACTTGTTGAGCCATTCTTGACTACTTATCAAACCAATGACCCAATGGCGCCGTTCTTGCACACGGACCTGTCGAACTTAGTGTCGAACCTGCTTAGACATTTTGTCAAGAATGATTATGTAAATCGAAAGTCAGATGTATGTAAAGTTGACATTACCAATGAAGACAATCTGATTCCTGTGAAGAACTTCAATTTTAGTTTTTCTGTAAAGGACGCTCTCAAAAAAGTACAAGTATCTACTCCAGAAATGCTGAAGTTCAAGGAGGAGTGTGTGCTCCTGCTGAAGGCTATGGTTAGTAAAATTCTTGAAAAGGCTCCCTTGAATTACAAACTCTGCAGAGCCATAACTTTTTGTGACCCAGAACTGATTTCACATTCCAAAACTGCCGTTTCTACTCGACTGAACGGCTTCTTGGAACAACTGCACAGCCGCAATTGGCTTCCTGCAAGTGAGTGCGACACTATTTTGTCTGACTTTAAGGTGCTCTGTGACAAACAAGTATTTGCTAACGCCTGTCAAGAATATGATCGTCAGAGGCAGAGACTAGATCATTTCTGGAGAGGTATCTGGGATCGTTATAAGTGCTCAGATGGTTTAGTGAAAGTGATTAAAATGGCTCTGATCATAAGCCATGGCCAAGCTTTCATCGAGCGTGGCTTCTCCATCAATAAGGAGATAATAGTAGAGAACCAATTAGATATGTCTTTGGTGGCTCAGCGCCAAGTGTACGACTCAGTCAACGCTGCTGGTGGCGTAGAAAACATAAAAATATCTGCTGAAATGATCAACAGATTTCGGCACGCGCGCTCCGAGTATGAAGAAGCAAAGAAGCAGCGCCGATCTGAGGACGCTGAGGTCGAAAAAAAAAGGACCCATGAGAAGATGATTGGAACTGAAGTTAAGGAGCTTCAAGCCAAAAAGATGAAAGTGTTAGCATCAAGCCAGAAGGAGGCTGATGCCATTGATGAAGAAATAAAAAAGTTGACTGGTACTTTCTAACTTAACAATGGAGTTTCTAACTTAGACAATTTGTGAAGTGCACTTTAAATTAATAGTGATTTTTTTGTTCACCAAGTTTTTTTTACTGTTTTGACTAATGATTAAGTCACAGTGATTGCTAGTCCAAAGTGGCCATATTTTGTTTGGAAAGTCAATATGAAAGAACTATGATAATTTGTGAAGTGTACTTAAAATGAGGAAATAGTGATTTTTTTGTTCACCTTGTTTTTTTTACTGTTTTGACTAATGATTAAGTCACAGTGATTGCTAGTCCACAGTGGCCATTTTTTGTTTGGAAAGTCACTATGAAAGAACTATTATTATGTGTGAAGTGTACTTAAAATAAGTAAATTGTGATTGTTTTGTTCACCTTGTTTTTTACGGTTTTGACTAATGATTAAGTCACAATGATTGCTAGTCCACGGTGGCCATATTTTGTTTGGAAAGTCACTATGAAAGAACTATGATAATTTGTGAAGTGTACTTAAAATAAGGAAATAGTGATTTTTTTGTTCACCTTGTTTTTTTTTTACTGTTTTGACTAATGATTAAGTCACAGTGATTGCTAGTCCACAGTGGCCATTTTTTGTTTGGAAAGTCACTATGAAAGAACTATTATTATGTGTGAAGTGTACTTAAAATAAGTAAATTGTGATTGTTTTGTTCACCTTGTTTTTTTTACTGTTTTGACTAATGATTAAGTCACAATGATTGCTAGTCCACAGTGGCCATATTTTGTTTGGAAAGTACCAAAGTACCTAACGTGTAGTACTGTACAGTAGTAACATTTCTTGTAAGTTTTTCTGATATTACAATTAAAAAATACTGAAGTGTTGCATATTTTGAGCTATTTCCTTGTATATGACCTCTTATGACATCTTTCTTCATGCGTTAAAACTTATGGCGAACGCTAGAAAAAGTCAGGATATATCAAGATTTTGGTCAGGAAAAAGTCAGGAAAAGTCAGGATGGGAGGAAATTGAGATCTTGTCCCAACCTAGAATACGGAGTAATAGTGGCGACAAGTACCCATAAAAGACGACTTAATGGCAAGTTTTTCATTTTTTTGCGGGGGTTCCAACGGGATACCGAGGGTTTTATACTTGTGTTAAACAAGTGGTCACAAATAGTTCTCATCAATTCCGTGGCGATAAGTTCTAGTGGTCCGGAACAGTAGTCTGTCGTTTCTTTTACCTGGAGAGGCGATTTATTAGGCATTTTTGGGAGGTTTGACGGAGTTATCGGGGGTTTTAATAAGTGGTAGGGGCACCGGTTAAACTGTGACGAATACTATTCGGAAAGGCGACTTTAAAATTAATTTTTTTAAGCGATGTTCCAGGAGGTGATCGGGGGTTTTCTGGTATTTTTCCCCGTATGGTTTACGGTGGCTCGCCCTCACCCAAATATTCCGGATCTAGAGCTCAGAGGGGACGGGTAGTGCGGCGTAATGTTTGCGAGAAGTTCCCAAATAGGAGACTAAATAACACATTTAACAATTGGGGGGGATTTCAGGGGGATACCGGGGGTTTAAATGTGTGTACCCCTGGCGGTCACCATCCGTTCACATAAATTCCGTGGGGATGAGCCGTTGGGGGCGGTGGAATAGTCACGAAAAGTACCTAAAAAGTAGACTTATATGCAAAATTTTATTTTGGGGGGGGGGGGGAGTTGTATGTGAGTTTACCGGGGGTTTACAGATTTTTACTGCCAGCGGTCATCAATCGTCCACATCAATTCAGTAGCGACGAGTGGTAAGGATTGGAAAAGCGGCGGAATTGTGACAAAAGCACCCGAAAAGGCTAATTATATGCAAATTTTAATTTTTAGGGGATTTCGGGGGGTTTAAAGATGACGATACTATATGGTCACATTCATTTACTGTCATATATAAAAGAAGTATGCCCTATGACATACATATTTCGAGAGTAATACAATAAAAAGCAATCCACTCCCTAAAAAAGTGAGTAGTGCCCGCCATTTTTATTTTTTCGCGGTTTTATCCATTGAAACATTTATAAACTGTTTATGTTTTATGAAAGACAATGCATAGCTGTATGTAACTACAAAGTTGGAAAGAAATCGGTCTGGTAAAAATTGACAAAATCTTATGTAAATCTTTTGGAAATCGTAATTTTCGGTGATTTTCGGAATATTTTAATTTTTTTCTGAGTAACCAAGGACGACGAAAGAAAATTGTTACCTAGATTTCATAGAGGACGTTATAAGCATATACAATAATCATTTTCGTTATCCTACACCTTAAATTAAGTCGAAGGGAGCGGAAGTTATGAAATGTTATTCGAAAAAAGAATTTTTGGACGCCATTATGACTGCAATTTTCTTAAAAATAAATTAACAATATTACGTACTTACGTACACACGTTCATTAGCTTTCAGGAAATGCATTAACGATCCGAATGGCATGTATGGTTCGCGCGCAGGAAAATAAAAACCGAAAGACGGTCCCCGGAAAAAGCGCGATTTCGGCCATTTTGTCGTCCTAGCGACGACACGTGGCGGAAACTTCCGGTTTTCGGATTTTTCCTCCGGATCATTTCGGGTTTCCCGCACGCGTGCCAAATTTCAGCTCTCCAGCACGTCTGGAAGTGGTCGGGAATTTGTATCCATGAGTGAGTCAGTTACCCCAAGGGCTGTATATAATAGAGATTACAAATAGGCCACGTTAAACTCTCTAGGTTAATATTTCATTAGTTAAAAAAAACACAAAACCATGAGACAGATGTCGTGCTCTCTCACTCATTTTGAAGTCTAAATACAGTGAAACCTCGCTTTTACTCTCCACCAATTCCCAAATTTTCGTCAATTCCTTATGTTTCACATTTCTCCTCAGTGTTATATCTTCCTGTATTCATGTTTACGAAATTTTATACTTCTGAATTGATACCTTTTTACAGTGCAACCTCGATATAACGACACCCCACGGTGCACTAATAAACACTCGCTATAGCGAATTGTCGCTTTACCGGAGGTGGAGCAAATAATAGCCAATATACCTGTTGCGAACAGATATACAGGAACAGGAGTTGTGCGGCGACAGATAAACATCTATCTGATAAACGTAAGCATGAATCCAGGCGAAAGGCGATGTTTTTTTGCATCACTAAATTTCCTTACTCAAATAACGACTAACTTTTAAAACAATTTATAAGCGCCGCACTGAATAAAAATCATGCGAAGCATTGTTTCGTCAATCATTATATTTATCGAACGACAGTTTACCACATAAATTTGAGACTGAGCACTCCATTAACTTCATTTTTAACAGATCGCTAGCAATTACAGAGGTTAAGGAGTCTTGATGAAAGTCTTCCGGCGGTGAAACCCTCGCTATGGCGAGAGCCAACACCGAAAGGGTCTCGTAAAAACGAATTTTTTAACACGCTTATTATAGGGTCAATTGACAGAGCATCGGCTATCTCTCGTAATAGCGGAGGTGTCGCTATAGCCCGTACTCGCTTTAACGAGGTTCCACTGTATTTGACTGAATGACTGACTGATCGATACAAAATGCTTACCAGTCAGTGAGTCATTCAGTCACCTATTGGGCTTTTACCTTATTTTTACCCTAGTCAGAAAAATCCCGTTCCTCCAAACATACATCTCTATGTATGCACATCTTGCTATATTTGTGACTCACACCATCATTCTACATGAGATCTTAGATTATCCTCTGACAACGTAACTGGCCACTGATATTCGTACACTGAACCCCCTTACAATGAAGGTTACATTTTCCTGGTCCCATCAAATTCATTGTATGGAGGTTATACTTATAGCTATGTACCAAATTCAGTTATAATATGTCTAGGGTGCCATAGATCATTTGTATTGAGTCAAAGAAGAATATTATTGGCAGGAAGTATTTCATGCACCGTAACTCATTTTAAAGTCAACATATTCTTGTATAAGGATCAGTTTCCGGTTCCAACTATTCTGTGCCAATATTTATTAGATGCCAACAAGTGGTGCCCATTCCTTTAAGTATGAAGCCCCAATTGGTGGCCTATGCCCTGAATGTGTTCAATGGTAATGTTTAAATAATTAATGTTTATTGGCCCCATAAAGTTGGTTAACTAACATAGGGGAAGTCAAATAAAAGTATCAATACAGAAGTTAACATGTTAAGTGTGAAATATGTTTTGCTATACAATTACAGTATTACAAAAAAATCACTAGTTTGTAAAGAAGAAAAACATAGCACAGCAAATAAGCTTTTTTTTATTACAAAAGCTGTAATAATAATTTTGTTAAGTATAATAGTGGAGGAAAATGTTTCCATTACTATAGGATATGATAATAGGATAAAGATATATATATTTAGGTTATTAATATTTATTAAATCAGATACTAATTTTCTGCAACCTTGAAAGAGGTTTGCCAATTGTGTGTTTTCCTTTTTTTGACGTAATGTGATGCACATTTTATGATATTGATTTTTAACTTTCTATTCCAGATGATGCATCCCTATGTTATTGATACGTCTGTCATTTTCAACTTAACTGGAATCCGATCCAGAAGGACGAAACTGGCAACACTTTCTCGCCTATTTCTTTCTGAAGCCATACAGTGTGGTGGTTCAGAAGGTCATGATTCAGTGGAAGATGCTCAAGCTGCCATGAAATTAGTTTTACTCAAGCTTTCAAACAGTGAGTATGAGATTAAGTTTTAGGGTCTATTATGGAAATCAGCAATACGCACTGTCATCAATGGTGGCACAAAAATTATGGTCAGTTATGACTGGCAAATACATTTAACCAGACAGCATACTGTAGAGCAAGTAGAAGATCTGGCCAGTGGCAGATTGAAAATTTAGTTGATTAATTACTTAGGTGTCTCATTATAAATAATCTGTAAGGGCTGACTTGGTTATTACTGAAATTCATGAAATGTGGGCCTTCATTATACATGTATTTTGGGTGTGGTTAATTTCTGAATTTTCTCATAATTTTGATATCAACTACTTAAAATTTGTGATAAGAAGGTACTAAAAAAAATAAGGTCAATTTTTTAACATTTAGAGGCAGCTCAAGAGCACCGAATGCTATAACAAATAATTATCTTAAATAGACCAAGCAACATAATTTCTAAGGCTACAATGAAAAGTTACATTCCGTACTTTGGTCCAAAATTCCCTCCATTTTTACCTCAAAGGAACTGTTTTTAGGGAAATATTTAACTTCAACATGGCCACTTGCTCCCGCTAAAATTTTGTATCAGGTGCTTGGAAGCTACGCTCATAGTCAGCTGATTGGTCCTGCACCCCATTGCCTCATGTCCCCCTTTCAAACTACAATGGAACCTCGTTAAAGTACAGGCTATTGTGAGGCCCCCACCATTACAAGAGATAGCCGAGGCAGAGTTTCCATTGCCGGATAACCTTCACCAAGAGTCCTTAATCTCTGTAATTTCTTGCGATCTGTTAGAAATGAAGTTGACATGGAGTGCTCAGTCTCAAATTCGTGTAGTTAACTGTTATTATAAATAAGTAGTTCGTTTTGGTGAAAATATATCTTCTTTTGTTCCTCGGGTGGCAGAAAGCCGTCGACAGCATACCTGCATGTCTGTGAGTTGCGTGAATAGAAAGCATTTGATGGCAGACACCATGGACAAAACACACCAAACACATCCAAGCAAGAAAATAAAAATAATAGAGATTAAAATGAAAGTCGAATAATTAATTTATCTTTGTATTTGCTCTTCACAATTAAAAAAAAAAAGTGCCCAAGGAATGCAGACCATGAAGAGTTAGAAGGAGCTTTGTTCAGGTGGTTTTGCCCACTTCAATCGGCGGGAACTTCTGAGAAAGGGACTGTGCCTAAGCCTAAAGCAGAGTATTTCAGGGATAGAATGCGAATCAAGAACTTCAAGAGTTTGGAAGGTTGATTATACTAATTCAAAGCACCAAAGCGTTATCTCCCGTCATAATTGCTGGTAATGCCTGCGTTGCAAATCCTAAGAAGTATTCCCCGCGTGATATAACATAGATGAAATGGGACTCTTTTACAACCTACTCCGCGACAAAACCCTTGCAGGTCAAGGTATTTCTTGCAATGATGCTTTTAGAGGTAGGTAGTGCACCTTAGTGATGGTGCAGGATGTACGATACATTAATGATACTCAGCGTGAATTGTCTCTTGCGCTCTCTTCCATCACCCGGGCCGGAAGAACTCACAGAACAACTGATTCTCATTTGGCGCCATGTCATATGCATTTGGTGCCACCACAGATGGCATGTGTGAAGAGCTGATGCTGCCCTTTTAGTTTATTTAATTTAAAAAATTCTGCATTCCTTTTTCCATGCATCTTTCTGTTTCTCAGTCATCATTGAGAATGTTACATCAATAAATTCAAACTCTTAAGTTTTTTGGCCTTAGGGTCCATCAGATGCTTATGCCTTTCTGTTTCTTTGCCGCAAATATTACCCATGTGAGTTATATTCATCGTAGTTTCTTGCATCTTGCTTTTGTTTTACTTAACACGTTCCCTGCCACGCGCCGCCATAGGGCGTCTCACATAACTTCAAATCCGAGTTAGTGAGACGCCATATGGCGTCTCGCATTGCTGCTGGACGCAACTAGTGAGACGCCAATGGGCGTCAAAGTAGTGTTTTCGTTGAATCATCAAGCGATGTATAGAACTTGAAATTTAAGCTACATTTCCTAATGCACTGACGAGGCAATGTTATCTTCTGTGAAGGGAGGGTATTGGTAACACATTTCAGCTCGAATTTCATTTTTTTTTCGCCTTCGGTTTCCTGTGTTTTTTTCGGGAGTGGCATATTTCAATGGCTATATCATTCTATGTTTCAAGTGGAAGCTTGAGGTATTATATCTCCACACAATGTTTCAAATTACATTTGCAGGGCTTTTTTTTTGTTTTTTTCCTTCCCTCAGTTGTCGTTCATACCTAACCGAGTGAGGAGCGCATCAGTATACCAAAATTATTCTCTGTGTCTGTGCCTTCGATACGGAAGTGATAGCCAGTTTAGTGAATATATCATGTGTACTCCGTCACGCATTAATAGGGGAAAGAAACGTTTTAACGAAGAAGAAATCGAGCATATATTTCATTCTGACAATGCGGCTTCCACCAAAGACCTTGAAGGATTTTCTGAAGGAGACACCGCTAATTCAGGGTGTCTGAGGAGTCGTATGAATCCTCAGAGTCAGGTAATCTTTCTTCTTCTAATACAGGTATGATTCCTTATTCCATTTTTTTATTCACCTTCTAATAAACTCCTGCTCAGTGTCGCCAACTCCACAGGGCCTGAGGGGGCCCGAGCCCACCCAAAAATTCGTTACAGATGTGAGGAAAAAATGTGTCATGCTTGTCAATTTTCCCCGGAGTGTCCAGATATCGAGATTCGAGTGATCAGGGTTCTAATGTCGATCACATGACTCTTCTAAAATGCTTATAAAACTTAAAATTCACTACTTACTTATAAAATTTACAGAGACAAGGTCCCCGGTTTGGGCCCCCCAATATTTTTTGTAAGTCGTCACCCCTGCTCCTGCTGTAATGTTTAGATGCTTCTAGTGAGGTGATTCATCCCACGCTTATGGAAAGAAATCTTGGGAGATAAGTCTCATTTTGTGGGAATCATTAGGAAAAATAGGAAAGGGCTGTTAAGAGAAATAACGACTGCTAAATTAAAGAAAGGCATTTCAGTGCTATGAAAAACTTGTGGAGCAACGGTAAAGAAATGGAAATATCAGCGAGACGTATTCATGATCTCCACCACCATCAGATAGGAGATAATCCCAACGGGGAAAGAAATCGAAAAGGGGAAGTGGTTACTAAGCCAAAGATGGTGATTGAGTACAATAAAATAATGGGAGGAATTGACATTGCCCTTTCGTTGTATCACTGCACTCATCGAAAAAAAGTGAGGTGGTACCACAAGGTGGCCGATGATGCTCTTTTTGGGACTTGCACTGTTAATGCTTTTATACTGTGGAATGAAACACGGAATCTAGGTGCCCACATGATCTCTCTCCAGCAGTTAAGACGTTAAATTATAGAAGAATGACTGCATATTCTTCAGGATTCCGTTAATAGGGTCTAAAAAAATCGACGCACTACCTGGTAAATGCAAATAACACTGAAGGAAGTCTTCGAAGTCTGGTAATTTAGAGGATAAAATTATCATTAAATAAAATCGAGAATTAGTATTTTTCACACTATTTTTGGCGCTGTTTCTTCATTTTAGAAAAGCACGTGTTGGCTGTCGCGGATGTGACAAAGAATTTTTGCAGACGATGAGACGCAAAGTTGCCCTCAGTAAAGGCAAACGTCTTTCTACAAAATTTATGATCAGTCCAGATCAGCCGTACCTAAGCCTCCCAAATTTAAATCATTGCACTAATCATCTCCGGATACGATAGCAAATATTATTAAAAGCATAATCAACAATTAAAATTTCTTTTAACATTATTTTCAATCATAGCTTTTGAGTGTACACTAAAAAGTTGGAATGCAGATCCAATTGCCTGAGCCGCCAAATGGCGTCTCATCAAATTTTAGGCATTGTCAAAAGTGGGGAGACGCCCTATGGCGTCGCACGTGACTAAAGTAACAAGCGATAGCGCATCACGTAATAAGTGTAAATATACCGAGAAATATTAGTAAATCCCGGAGATAGGCTCAATATTATTATTGTCGTTTGGTAATAGGTTCGAAAATATTCGCCTGGCACACGCGGAATGACAGCAGAATTCGGGCCCGGCAGCGAACGTGTTAAGTGACATCAGCATAATATCTGTGTTATATTTTTTCGCAAAATAATATCATGTTAATATCTTTTCAAATATTACCAATTTTAATACAAATGGTTTTAATTCAGTGCCGTGGTAAACTCAGTGTATTATTTCAAATATGTCACAAGCGTAACACTCAAAAAGGAACTTTTTTTTTTAACAACGGCAATTTTAATCTCATCCTTTTGCATGCTGAGCAAACTTTTTTCTGTAGATAATGAAGACATCACATTATATGATAGAAAAAGTCTTCCAAGGCAGGATCGTTATACAACCTTCCACCGTTTTCGTCTGCAGAAAGAAATGCAATACATTATTTCACTTAACTACCGCTTAACGTACAGGAACAATAAACATACACCAATGGAAGCATTTGAGGCATTAAGTAACCACGATAATCAGTTATTTTTTGAATTCTCTGTGGAAAATACCAAAATAATAGAATGATCACGTAAATGCACTTATTAAGTACATAGAAAAATGGGATCGTCGGTTGTTCATTGGCATAATGATTGACAAAGCAATGCTTTGCATGATTTCTATTCAGTACGGCACTTATAAATTGTTTGAATAGTTATTTGTTGTTTAAGTAAGGGAGTTTAGTGATGCAAAAAAACATTGCCTTTCGTCTGGATTTATGCTTACGTTTATCGGATAGAAATTTCTCTGTCGCCGCACCACTCCTGTTCCTGTATAACTGTTTGCAGTAGGTATATTGGCTATTATTTGCTCCACCTGCTGTAAAGCGACAATTCGCTATAGCGAGTGTTTATTTGAGCACCATGGGGTATCGTTTTATCGAGGTTGCACTGTACCTGGCAAGGGCCAGGAGAGCAATCCTCAATGGCAACAGTGGGAGAATGTTAATTATTTGTTAATCACTGCACACTCCAACAGCTCTAATTTACTCATTTCCATGTTGAAGTCATAATGTTTTATATATGTGCCATCAAGGTTAATGCTCTAATTTTGTATTTTTCATTGGGAAATTACTACGAAGCATGCTTTACTCGAAGAAAAAAATTCTTCTGTAAATAAAATAGGTTTAAAAAAACCAAGGTTTTGCCAAAAACAGTATAAAATGCTTTAAAAGGTTAAAATTAAGCTTTTCATCAATAGAAGAATAAAGCATAGGTGCTGATTAGGTTTATATATTAATATTGTGTACCAATCCTTTCACACCTATCAGACTCTTCTTCCTTTATGATAAGTCTTATCAGTAATTATGTTTTATTCTCAGAGTGTTGAAAAGCTTATTTTTTACTTTATAGTGTATTTTATACTGTTTATGGAAAATGCAAGTTTTTTAAATCTCTCTTTATTTTTTATTCAGTTGTGTTTTCTTATATATCATAGGTGTACATTTTGGAGATGCAGTCCTAAGTGATGCCTTGGCGCGAGAGGTCAGTAAAAAGTCTAAGAAGAACTCCACTGACTCGGAGATGAGCTTGAGGAAGATGAAAATGATGGAAGACTTGCAGATCGGGAAAGACGGTGAGAAAGCGTATGCTACGTCAATCTTCAATCATGTTACTAGGGGAAGGCGTGCGGGTGAGTGGATAGGGTTAGAGATGGGTATATCGCCATGAATATAAACCACGGAAGAAGTTCGCCATGAAAAAATATTTATCTTAACCAGGATCTCCCATTTGCTGGTCACGATAAGCCAAATATTTTTTCATGGGGAACTTCATCCTAGGTGAATGTAACTTTGCACCCGTGTGCGGGAATGCATACAAAGTCACTTGTTTCATACAGTGCTTCATTATGACTATGATTTTACTCTGTGATTCTGCAATTTATTATGGGTGAAGCTGAATCATAAAAAACTGCATTATAGCTCATTCATCTCATAACTCTCTCCTTAAATATTCAATTAAAAAAAATGATTGAAAATCAATTTATGAGGTGTGTAATGTTAATTGCTCATAATCCTGATTGTAACAACTCTCCTTGATGACGGGAGAAAACAATGATTGTCACATAATGGTGGGCAACACTTCTCTTTGAAGACATGTGAAAACAAGGGGGAGTCAGGTAACGTTGAACAGTGGCGTTTGGTCATGCATGTTATCGCTCCCGATTTTTATTTGCAAGTACTTCTCCAGGACAATTGTGTTTGCAACTTGCATTAATTTGATTAGTGAAGTAATCGTACGTTTCATCGCTTTCAGTTTTTCCTTCGTGAGTACTTATCCAGGACCATTATGTTTATGATTTATGTAGGGATGAGTTGATTCCACTTTTTTTCGATTCCAATTCCGATTCCTTCAAATCGATTCCCGATTCTCGATTCCGTTTCCATCGATTCTTATTCTTTCTAACTGGTGGGATATTCATTTATCTGTAGCATTAAAGTCCTTAAAATTCAAGAATTGAATGGAAAATAACGATAGCCGCGGTGGCTGCATTGTCGTTTGGCTGCGGTGGCTAAACAATAATGTAGCGTTCATTGCGTCCATACATACCAGAGCAGCCTGGCGGGTGCGCGGTGGCGGCCGAACGTAACCTGTCGAGTCAGCCCGGAGGCCGCGGCTTATGCCAAGCAAGTATCAACTTTCTCAAGGGTTGCATTGATGAAACTGGACTATACAAACGCGAATACGCCTAAATTTTCATTACTGACGCAGACGCGTGTTAGTCTATGAAAAAAAGTTATTACAAAAAACCCGCTCTATTCGCGTATTTATAAGAAACTTTTTTTCTCAGGAAAGCTTGCTCTCTGCACGTTTTTACTATCATCAGACTTCAAATATCATTCGAAAATAAAAAATATAGATTTCAATCTATTATACGTTAAACTTGGTGGTCGAGATAGATTCTCCGATGGTGATTCATAATCGCAATAATTTGACTTGCCGTGACCAGCTGTTAATAAAAGAACGAAAAACGCATGCATTGCTTCCCGATCTCGTGGATTCCAATTTTTTTTCTCTGAGAGTTGCTCATGAACACGCGCCATTTCAGGGTTCATCGGTTTGTCGCTCTTGCCGACATTTTCATGTTTCCGAGGCCGCTTAGGTATGTTCGTCGCAGCACCCGCGTGCCGGGCGTATCCTCCGCGCCGGCAAGGCTTACACCGCGGCCGTTTAGTTGTGTCGTGGCCTTTGTCCCAAGCTTATAGTCTATGCTCAAAACATTAATCTTCCTTGAATTAATGGAATCGGAATCGACTTTAGGCTATCGATTCTCGATTCCGATTCCGTGCCCGAGAATCGGTGGAATCGAGAATCGACATTTGGAATCGACTCATCCCTAGATTTATGTGTTGATTTGATTTGTGAATTAAACTGTGAACGTTAATCATTGATATGCAAATTATTCTGTGACCAGTTAGCCATCAGCAATTCTCAATATTCTTGATCAGTTTCACTTTTTTGTATCCAGTCTTGCTTCGAGTTATTCACCAAGACTTGAAAGCATGCTAGAGCAGTGTGAGACTGTGGTACTAGTCTCTTGGTACTCAAGTATTTTGTTGAATACGATGTAAGCATGCAGGAGCTGATTGGCATGTGTGACAATTGATCGTAAGGGAGTCCGCTGGCTACCAGACTCTTTTGAGCCTACAAAAAAATTTCATTGCATTGTGCTTAGTGGAAATTTTGGCCAAAATGAATTTCCCCTGCTTTCTTGGTAAGAGATAATCACCATTTTGTCATTTTATCAAAATGAAGTTAATTTGTAGCACTTTTCCGGTCTGACATGAAATTTGGGTGCTGCATCTTGGCTGTATCCATCTTTACCTCAAAATCTTTTGCTATGCATGCTTTACTAGAAATCATTTGTCTGTTTTCCCTGGTATACTAAAGTTGGATCCCACTGGATCATTCATTGTAGGATAATGTGTCCATATTATGGGTGTGTACCTTGTATCATTGGAATCATATATTTGATGCCAAAATTGCTTCACCAATTGGGCAATGTTTGAGGGTGAGGTTAGCTTTCTGAGATGAGGTTTGACTATATTATAGAGTCAAGTAAGCCAAGGAGTGGATTTCAGTTTTTAGTGTTTCAGTGCGTCCTATCATTTGTGTGGTATTCATCCAAGGGATATCCAGGAAAGCCCGAGAACACAATCTACAGTGGAACCTCGATAAAACGACACCCCACGGTGCACCAATAAACGCTCGCTATAGCGAATTGTCGCTTTACCGGAGGTGGTGCAAATAATAGCCAATACACCTCATATTACTCCTTTATTTTTATTTTCTCGCTTGGACGTGTTTGGTGTTTTTTTGGCCACGGTGTGTTCCACCAAATGCTTTCTATTCATGCAACTCATGGACGTACGGGTATGCTGACGACTGCTTTCTGCCGCCCGAGGAACAAAAGAAGATCAAGCATTCGCGAATGCTACTGCCACAATATTTTCACCAAAATTAACTACTTCTTTATCGAACGACAGTTTACCACATAAATTTGAGACTAAGCACTCCATTAACTTCATTTCTAAGAGATCGCTAGCGATTACAGAGATTAAGGAGTCTTGGTGTAAGTTTTTCCGGCGGTGAAACCCTCGCTATGGCGAGAGCCAACACCAAAAGGGCCTCGTAAAAACGAAATTTTAAACATGCTTATTATAGGATCAATTGACGGTGCATCGGCTATCTCTCGTAATAGCGGGGGTCTCGCTATAGCCCGTACTCGCTTTAACGAGGTTCCAGTGTATATTTGTGGTCTGTGTGTGTTTGTAGCTTTTGCTAGAGTATGGAACTTATTGGAAAGAATTCTATCAAGTTTTGACTTTAGTTTCATTTGAAATTAGAGGTTTATAAAATTACTATTTCATGCAGTAAAAAAGCTTTGTGTTGCTGATTATTCTCTTACGAAAGTATTTATAATTTTTCTCATTCCAGCTGCTGTAATTGGTGTCAATGATGCTGTGGAAGAGTATAAAACCTATATTAGCAAAAAGAAGGTCAATGGAAACTGCATGGATTCTAATCAAAATGAAGTAAAACCACCTAAAATCATGCGCTTTGAAAATTCATCTGAAGTAATTACCGAAGCCTGTGAAGTGATGCTGGAATATCATCTGTGTATAGTTCATATTTCAAAGGATTCTGTTGGGGAAAGATTAAAGACTCTGAAGAAGTGGTGCAAGAAAATAGTGAAGCATTCTGCTCCTAATTCTTTGTGTGTTGTAGTTGTTGGTGGCACAGAAAACTCTAATGGGGCCTGCTTTATAAATCTTAAAGGACCATGTGAAGAAGTTACGTAAGACACTATGTACCTATAAACTAGTGGTACAGGTATGTGAAACTCAAGTCTCAGGTTCGGTCTCCTTGTAAGTGTTTTTTAATATTATTTCTATATTAAAGTGATGAAGCACAAGGGCATATCAGATGACTGGTTTGGCCGTGTGAAAAGAAGCAATAAATTTAAATTATATTTGAAGATAAGGTTATAAATTTCTAGGTTTAATGCAACCTCCTTATGTTACCTGAGATCAAGGCATGAAGTGGCTTTTGTTGTTATTCCAATCAAATATGAGTTAATGGTAAGAACAGTAGAAGTGCAGGGCAGCGGAATTGTACTGCATTTTTCTTATGGAATAAATGCTGTGCAGGAAGATATGCCTGCAGTTTTCTTTGGCCTTGTGTGTATCATTTGAAGTTTAAAATACGATCAACCTCATGAAATGAAGTCATATTTTACGGAAGGTTGGGGCTAATTGATTTCTGCAAATATAAATTGTTGAAGTTTTACACGTTTTGCCTTTGATTTTTAGGGTGGGTGGCATTATTTACTGTTTGCTCACAATTTATAAAAACCTTATGATCTCATTGCCATGTGAAAAACTTTCAAACAAATGTGAAATTACAAAAATTTTCATTCGCAAAAATCCAAATGAAAGGGAACTCATTAGAGAAAAAGTAGTAGGTACTTGTAAACGGAGCATAGAAAAGATCTAGATGTATTTAAAAGAAAACAGAAATAGCAGCTTTAGCAATCCATCAGGAGGCAATGCCATGACGGAAGAGTGAGATTATGTGATTCATGAACCACTGATGTTAAGGCCGTTTTACATGGGGCACAGAATTGCGCAGGTTAGAGCTGCATTAATTTCTAAAATGGCGCGGAATTTCACGGATGCATGAACAAAATTAGAACAGGGGCTATTTTGCCATCTGACGTCCACGCATTCTCGCATGTGTTCTAGCAATTCACCGCTTTACACGATGCAATTTTGATTGCGCCTTCGCACGTACATCAGATTTCACAATTCCGTGTACCATGTAAAACGGCCTTTAGGATAGTTGGTGATAGCGAAAGAGGGCCGAGGTCAAAAAGCCACTTTGTTGTTGTACGTAATTACATTATGGGGCAAGAAAGAAAAGAAGGATGGGAGGAGTTCAACAACGTCAGGAAATTTGCTGTTTAGCAAGCTCTCAATAGACTCACCTCCAAATTAACTAATTCTTCTCTCTAGTGAGGGGGTTCAGAATTGGGGTGGGTTGCCTGGAAACTGGTGTTCCACAGACAAATTGATTGGATGAAGTTTGTAAAGGGATGAAGCCAGAGACGAAAGAAATATCTTTTTGGAAAATTGTGTAGGGGCATGAGAAAAGAGGTGTTGAGCAGGTAGGGCTGAGCCAGTTATGAAATATAATGCATAATTTTCAGTCTGTTCAGGTTGTGCCACAATTGTGGGAAATGCATATCTTTTACGGATAATTTATGTTGAATGGTAGATTTTTATTCATTTACGCAACATCGCATTATCACAAAAATAAATTACAAAAACTCAATAATGCCTCAAAAAGAAAAGATCCAATTGTCTCTCACAATCACAGGTAGCACCAAAACAATATTTCCTTGGTAATCTGGAGTTCGCAACTGCCAAGCCGATTCATACCAAAGGCCCTTTGAAATAGTTTCACAACGACAGAAACTCCTTTCCATCCTCATCTTCATCATCGTCCTCATCTTCATATTCTTCGACATGGTACCTACCGCCAAGCATATCTGAAAAAAAAACAAAATTATTTTAAACCATATATATATCAGTTATTAATGTGAGTTTTTAATCTTTATCTTGTGTGTTCTGTGATACTGCCCATCCTAGGGTTTTTTACGTTATATATATACTACTACATTCATGCACACGGCGCCTTAAGCGCAAACCTACATATAAATTCAAAGGTAAGGAAAGAAAGGGATAGGAACATGGAATAGAAAAAGGACGAGGACAAGGGTGCTGTGGTAGATGGAAAAAGCCAGAAATCAGAGGGTAAATATATATATATCCATCATACCATCAAGGCGGCAGTCTAACTTAAGCTCGGTCTTATTTAATTCTTCTTCAGTAAGAACCTGCGGTTCTAAGTCAGGTTGCGGTTCCGGTTCGGATGATTCGAAGTCACTTTCTCTATCTTCTGCATGAGCCATCATCCTCGCGTAACTGTCCAGTTGATACCCTTCTACCTGCAATTGCAAATGACAAAGGAAAAAGTAAACGACGTCTCACCTCGCCCAGCAAAATAAATGTCTGCACACCTCAAAGAATGAAGAATGCGTTATTATACCTCAACTGCCGTGAGCTGTTTCTCAGCAATAGCTAATATCTCTTTCAGAGCTGCTTCTTGCAATTGAAGACGAGATTTCTTCAATGTCAACCGCATGATTTCACTCTTTTTTGACGATGTTTCCATTTCACCAAGAAGGATCACGTAAACATCAACAAATACATCAGTAATAACCCACTAAATCACTCTTCAAATTTGACGGAACGGAAAAGGTGAGCGCAAGTCAACACTATGCGCCAGGCGGCAGTCATTTGTATTGGCGACTAAACTGATATAGATACTATCCGTAGTATCATTTACGCTGAAAATTTAACCTCACCCATACTCACGTGATTTGTGGATCCGACGATACCGCAACGAATCTCCGACAGTTTGATAATAATGTCTCAGTTCGAAGTAAAAAAACGCAGTTTCCGGCAAAAAAATCTCTAATAATACATGAGAATTTCTTTCTGTCGTCATTATCATGTAAAAACAAAATATGCCGCATTCATCAATCACTTTGGTTCATTTTGCAGATTCGTCGTATGGGAAATTTAGTCTAAAATATTTCGATTTCACCTCGATTTAAATAGTGGGTATCATGTATACACTGTAATTAAATTTTGAGTCAAGTAAGCTTGTCGTTTATATTTCTTATCGTACAAAGTACGGCAGTCGTCGGAGTACCGCAGAAGAAGTCTTTCGGTGGATTTCCGCTCATTTGCTAGCAAATCATTGAGAATGCGTTCGCTTTGCGGAAATTATTAGGTGTTCAATAAACCATATTCATAGTCGTAAATTACACATATTAATCATGGAACTAATGTAAAATATGCTGGAGAAGTTAATAAAATGAGAATATATCCTTCGCCTTGAGTTTTGTTTCCACAGGACCGCCTAAGAACAGGAGTCAATCCGAAAACCATGATTTTTCTGCCAAATCATGGTTTTCATGAAGGTTCTAATGCTAACATATTTAGGCGTCTTTCCCTGCGGAAACATTTTCGACTGATTTTCACCCATCACCTACCATAGCTGACGTCTTCCCAATCACGCATGGGCGGTTGGTTGAAGGGGTGCAAAGGGCGTATCTAGCGTCCAAATGCTACATTTACTAAAAGTTGACTATCTAATGCGAAGGTCATGGCGTACAATAGCGTTACCGTAATGTCCTGCTGAATTCATAGCTGTTATTGTGCTTCAACTGTGCGTCTATGTTGTAATTAATGTTCAATTAAGCTAGTATAATTTTCCTTAAGTTGTAAATTGTCGTGATCTCCAGCCTTTAAGGAGTGCTTTCATGTATCCTGTTCCTCTTCAGCATTCGACCATGAGGACCGCTGAAACATCCTCTTGTGGCTAGTATATCAAGTTTTAAATATCGCGAAGCTGTCGAGTGACGTGTGATATTAGCATTGTGATCATGGGTTCCTTTAAGATTGATATGTCTTGCCAATGATAATATAAAGCCAATTTAACATGAGCCATTAAGGTTCTTATTATGTTCCAAAGTGTTGCTAAGTGCTGTTCGTCTCATCGGTGGTTAATGATACTGAAAGATCAAGAGTTACTATGCTCTGTACTTTCACTCTTGTGTATGTTCGGCAGTGCTCACTTGGTGCCTTATTCTTATGACGTTGTCTGTGAACAATTTTATATCTGAAAGAATCCCAGTGAGACGGACTTTGTCACGAGTGGATACTTAGGCAAAAGTTCCAGCGGAATTTCATTTTATGACATATACCATCCGCGTAAAAGTGCTATTGGGACCGATATAACGGCCTTTGGTGGCAAGCATGTCATATTTCAATCCTTGGAGGTGCCGAGTGAAATTTGCCGATTATGTCATGATGTTATGAACTCGGAAAGAAGATACTGTTGCCACTAAGTGGTAAATCAAAGCCAGTTTGACGTGTGACTTTGAGGTTCATATGATGAGCCAATGTGTTGAAAAGTGCTGGACATCTTCTTTTAGATAATTGGTCCTCGAGTATAATCAAGAGCGATAGTATGTTGCATTTGTGATCTCGATGTTTGTGTTTGGTAACGCTCAGTAGGTGTCTTGTTTAGATGATTTTGCATGCAAACATTTTTTGCTTGAAAGAGTGTCTGCGGTGTACGCTGAGTTACATGGATATCTTGGTGGATGTCCTGTGTCATTGTGTCGAACGGCAGATACCATGTACGTAAAAGCGCTATGACGACCGCTTTAGCTTCATTTGGTGCCAAGTACATCAAGCTGTAAATATTAAGGTGGTGTGTGGCATGTGCAATTTACATAACTGTTACGTTTACCAATAAGTTTGATGTCTTGCCGGCAATAATGCGAAGCACATTAAACTTGAACCATTAAGGTTCTTATTGGTTCACAGTATGATCTTAAGTGTTGCTAAGTGCTGCCCATCTTCTCTATGGTTAATGACACTGAAATCCAATCAAGAGTCGCAATGTGTGGTATTTTGGCTTTCGGTTTGTATTTTCCGCCTGTCCTGATTAGATGATGTTTACTACGAACAATTTTATGCTTGAAAGGGACGGGAACTGGCACGAGTAGATCGAATGCATCAAGACAAGTATCGCATGACAAGCACCAACCACGTTAACGGACTTGGATGGGATGGAATGGATACCAAATTTTGTATATTTGTCCTCGAAACTCACTAACCGGTAATTCCTCATCCATACTAGTCTGAGGAGTCCAAATTGTTGTCATTTTTGTGGAATTACTTACGAATCGTAAACATGGAACCTCCTGTACTACATGGTGATACGGTGGGTAAAGAAATGTCATCTGCACCGGCGTTACCTCCCCGGAAGGTGTCACGTCCCCACCCAGTACCGGCAGTTCAAAGTGATCGTGGGGAACTGGCGACTACGTTATCGGTGGACGCTCACAGATTGTTACAGGAAGCGGAATGGTTCTGGGGAGATATTTCTCGGGAAGATGTCAACGAAAAATTAAACGATACGCCTGACGGAACATTTCTTGTTCGTAATGCTTCGACCAAAGGAGGTGATTACACCCTTACTCTTAGAAAAGGAGGATCCAACAAATTGATTAAAATAGGTCACAGGGCTGGAAAATATGGATTTTCAGAGCCTTATAAATTTAATTCTGTCGTTGAGTTGGTCAATTTTTACAGGAACGAATCTCTCGCGCAGTATAATTCGATTCTGGATATAAAGCTTTTGTATCCGGTGTCTAGATTCACGGAAGATGAAATTGGTAACGCGGCTGATGCTGGAAAAGTAATGCAAGCTTTAGAAGATATCGACAGGGAATATACATCCAAGACCAGGTGCTATGATGACTATTTTGAAGACTTGGCGAGGACGAAAGAATCGATTAATTTAAAAAAGCAGGCCTTGGATGCTTTTCGAGCAGCAGTTAGCATGTTCCAAGGACAAATTAAGCTTCAGGAAGGTTTTCACAGCCAGGCGCAACCGCACGAAACCAAGAGTTTGGAGGAGAATTTAGAGGTGCTAAAGCAAAGATTGGCCACTTTGATGAGTAGCAAGGAGCATGTGGATGAAAGTTTGAAGCAACAAATAGTGTACAGCCGGACTTTGGAAAGAGAAATGAATTCCCTTAAGCCAGATATTATAGAGTTATTCAAACAAAAGGATAGGCATATTAATTGGTTGAAAGCCCATGGCATCAAACCTCACCGCTACAACGCATTTGAAGTCGGAAGAGGGTACGAAGTGGAAACGGACCTTGATAGTTTACCGCATCAAGACATCAATACATGGTTAATTCAAGACTGTTCGAGGGAGATGGCGGAAAGATTGTTGGCAGGCACACCTGATGGTACATTCCTCGTCAGGCCTAGCAGGAGTCGCATTGGGCAGTATGCATTGTCCATTACTTGCCATGGAGTTACCAATCACTGCATAATTTACGAGACTTCCCGTGGTTATGGTTTTGCTGAACCCTATAATATTTACCCATCCCTAAAGTCGCTCGTGTTGCACTACTCTCAGAATTCATTGGAAGAGCACAATGACTTGCTCAGCACAACTCTCGCGTATCCAGTTTATGCTCACATAGTGAGTGACAGTGGCTGCGGAAGTGTCACTAGCAGTGGAAGCGTCGGATATTATCACTGAATACCTTTTTTTCCTTATTCCTCAGTGGTCAAGTACTGTGATAAATGCTGCCAAAATGTAATCATCCCGAGAGCCATTCCTGTTTCTTTGGCCCGCGGGAGTCGCCAATCAGCCAGCTATGAAAAAAATGCCTCGCGAACTCATACCCTACAAGTTACAGTATTAGTAGCCTGCATTGAATTGAAGAACCCTGCTTTGTGTTACCCGTCTTCTCTTGAACCCCGGATGAAGGTGACTCAACTTTTCGATTTTCAAGGAAAGTCGTTGGACCATTTGTTAGGGAAATCTTGACAGGTCACCCAAGTGATTCAAAGTCATAGGATTGATGGCTGATGGTAGTGATGTGGCAAAGTGTGATACTAAGGGATATTTGTCCGCAATAGTCGTCAACATTTTGGACCTTAGTTACCTATTGTATTTTTTGTCCCTATTGGTTCAGGCCATTTAGGCACATTCTGAAGAAGAAAAGACTTGGGATCCTAAAGAACTCATTTGGATGTTTTGAGGGATTGAACTGTGCCTTGCATGCGCAAAAGTCATACACTTTTTCACAACTGTTGATTTAGTTTTACATGTATGTGCAATGACCAATCCTATGGTTTTCAAGATTTCGGTCAACTCAACTACTTACCATGGACTCTGCAAAACTAGTTGCCAGTTACTACCTCATCAAGGAGGGGGATCCTAATATTGCTGCCTATTAGCTATGTCCGTCTAAGAACTATTCAAAGTAAGTAAAATTAATAACATTCTTATAGGGTGTGTAGTCTTGGGTAGCCTAAGTAGTGATATTTATTTCTGTTGTTGCTTTTTCCTGGATTGATGTGGGTTGTTGTAAAGGGATGGTTATGCAATACATAAGCATGTGCATGTTAATGTCTAACTGTATGAACACAAAAATGCACCTTGTAACCACCCAACTTATTTAAATGCATTAACAGAAACTAGAACCTGTTCCAAACTGGTTCATTAATTCATACTTTGTACTGTCCCGGTCAACCAAATTCGTTCATGCATTCACGCATTAATGCGTACGTTTTAATGTAATTTGTAATCAGGCTGTAAGAATCAGTGTCTTCAATCTAATCATTCCGCTTCTGAGTTAGTTCCAATTTGCTGGGCATGAGAGCAGGTACTTGGGTGTTTTGTTGGTAACAGAAAAATTCCTGAGCCACAATTGTTTCCTGTATGCCTATTTCTGTAGTGAATTTATTAGAACACAAGGTTTGTACAGAGAATACGTAATGTGCCTCTTTGTTTGACTGTGATGACTGTCATTATGTTAAAAATGGAAGAGACTATGATTAAGACTATAATCTAACATTAAGAGTGTCATTTGTCATCAATTACACAGCTGGCATGGTTAAAGTGTATACTCCAACTGGGTAGCATAGGGTATAGCAAGTAGATCAGTTGTATTATCAATTTAAGGAATTAATGGGGGAAATTTCAGGTTTGAATTATTTGAGACTGGAACCCTGATTAGGGACTGGAGCATAATATAGTGGTGTGGATGCTAGGAAATTTAAGGAAAAATTTGACATTATTTCTTCTCACAAAAGTAATTAATATTACTGTAAATCTGATGAATTTTATAGGGTCTTTTGGTGTCAGATAATGAAAGGAATGCTACGGACACATTTGCCTACAGCCAGGCTTAGGTCAGACTTTGCTAATGTGGCAGTGATTTTGCTGTAATATCAGATAACATGTATGCCTATAATAATGTAATATAATGTAACTTCTTATCATGGGACATGTTTAGTTGTCGATATTATTAAAATACTTGAAATTTAGTAGTCAACTGTCAATTTTGATGGATGGGTGGTTTAGGCTACTGGAAGCCGCCAAATATGTTTAAAAGAAATCTATTTTTGAACAAGTGTGATTACATAACTCTTTCTCTTTCCCCTCAAATCTACACCAAATACATCCTCTTCGTTGTTTTATTTTTCACGATTGCCCTTCATTTTGGTCAGTTGTTTTCTTAGCGACCATTCTAACAAAGCCTGACTTTCAACGATTAAATCATCATCTTTAAAATTTGAATATGGGAATTAAATTATATGAACAAAGTGGGGGCATCTGAGTGGAGGGTCCTTGGTTCAAATCCTTGGTGAAGCCTCTGGACACCCTTCAAACAAAATCCTCAGCATGTCATGTGGCTAAGTCAGGATGAGCCTTACGTTCTCCTACCCAAACCAACCTTAAGGAGTGAGTGAGAGAGAGTGAAACAAACTTTTATCTTCAGCCAAAGAAACATTTAAAAACTTAGTCCCAACTGATGAATATCATCTTTAAACATCAAATGTAGTCAAAGGACATGACGTTACTCAAATAAGAAGTGGAATAAGTATTTTTATGGTTCTGATTTGGAAGGGGAGAGTTCAATTATAACCCTTGTTCAATTTGCTGTTTTTACTCTCTCGTACCGACTACTTCTGATTTTTAGAGTTACGGAAACATTCTTGCGATGTGTGTATGGAACTGTAGCTCAAGAAATGTTAGTTATCAACATGAGTCCTTGTGGTCCTTAAAATATTTTATGAATAAAAGGGCAGTCATTCACTCATTGCTTTATCTGAGAGATTGGTTTTGATAGAAGAGGCTACAGCTCACCCCAGACCAAGGGCTGTATTGTCAGTTGCTACTTCTCTACGAGTAGAAGTAGGAGGTGAAATCCCACACCTCCCAATAGCAATAGTAGGAGCCACAGTGATCTATGGCAGAAGCTAATTCTACTCCTAACAAATATTTACCACAGGCATTATAAAAATCCTATCCGGCTCAAGCACTACTCATTGGTCATAAAAATGGTAGAAGTTTCACTCTAAAAAAATTAGTAAACAAACTGATTTCTTCATCTTATATGCTGTTATCAACCTGAATTTTGAAAAAATTGCATGATAATAATTCATAGTGCATGAAAACAGCAACACACTGAAAACACAATCCTCAGGATAAATTTAAAAACAAAAGGCCACAGCTGTCCTGCAATGTCCACATTGGGCACAACACTCAATATTTACACACTGCTAAGCTCAATAATTGTAGTAAGGCTATAATTTACGTGATTAAATTGCTTTTACTTACTTTAAATGTACTACGTAGTTGCATAGATATGATTGTATTTTCTAGATGAAGCTGGAATTTCATGAGTGCTGGCAACGTTTGATGCCAACATTGGCAAAGCGTGCCTATATCAGTCACTGTAGGTAGGTGACCATCGTTCACTCACAAAATCACCATCATTAATCAACAATCTTAAGATTGGTTTGATGCAGTTCTCCATTCCTGTCTTCTATCACTAGCCTTTTCATAGCAATGTATTTAGTCTCTTTTACATCCTGTATAAACTGACATTTGTACAAAACTCATCATCTAGGAGCAGGAATTAGGCTGCAGTGCACTTAAGGAGCAACTGATTAGGGAGCCCTTAGCCGATGGCTAGTGAATTTTTACATTTACACATTCGGTGTACCTCCCTAATTACTTAACAACATAGTATAAGTAGCTAATATTTAATATTTTTTCTAGAAATTGGTTGCAAATGGGCAAGGCTAGCTTTAAAAATTAATATTTATGAAAAATTTGTTTGCATGAAACTAATTCCTGTCCTTGGTAATGTGGCATGATTGATTTGATTGTTTGAAGAGTTTTCCTTATCTCAAGGGCAAGTGTGCACTGATTCATCTACAACCAATTTTTGTGGTTCATCATCAGACAATAAAATGACCGCAACCATAACACCCTTAGCTATTAGTTTCGTTCGGGTGAGAGTTAAGTTTGAGGCCATTAATGATGCATGTCATAGCAATGTGTGTTATTTTGGGCAGAATACCGTATTTCTCCGAATATAGTCCCCCTCTGAATATAGTCCCCTAATTTTGAGGCTTCAGTTTCGGGAAAAGTTAAAAAAAATTGCATTTGAATATAGTCCCCCCCTTTACTTTTACCTTCGGCAGTTTTGGAAAAAAAGGGGGGACTATATTCAGACACATACGGTAACTAATGAGTTTGGGATGTCAAAATCAAACATTTTGGTTGCACGACATGGGACAAACTAATGATTCTTATTTTGCCTAATGCATGTTGTTTTATTTGTTGCAATGTTTAAACTTAATTTTGATCATTTCATCACAAAAATTCACAATATAATAATAACATGGCAAAAGGTCGCCCCTGAAGTAATGCTAGTGTGTGCTCCCATAATTGATGTATTTAATATTAATATTACTTGTAACTTACTTTTAGTGTTTCATATAATAGTGTTTTCGTTTTGATCATGAAATTGCTTGAGGTGGTGTGATTGTCGCTCCGATGTAATGTGTCAGTTTTTAATTTCATGCTGAAATTATGTGCAATAACTAAATATTTTAATAATGTTTTATTTTCAGGTTAACTTTCACTCAAGTTGGTGCTTCCTTGAGCTTCAAGTGTACAAGCTGTACAGCTAGGCCTAACATATATGAAGAAATTGAACCAAGAAAAATGTTTGATATCTGAGATAGTGTCTTCCTGACCCACTTTTCACTGCGAGGATTTCATATTTTGATGTATTTGATGGATCTAATTTTCATATTTATAGTCCCTAAGTGCAAATATACTGGCAAAAAATATATTGTGGCGATAACAAGTTACCTTTGTGAAAGGTAAATGTGTCAAGAAATGTGATATTCAACATTTAATATCTAAGTTTGTATAGATATTTTTATTCCAAGACCATATTGTTTGCTTTGGTTTGAATTGCTGGGAATAGTCTATGTATATCATGCAAGAATACATTTATTGGCATTCTGTAAATTAACTGCTAATTCTTTCTCAAATTGACAACATTTATGCTTTTTTGTTGGCATTTTCATGTAGAATTTAAATATTTTAGTTTTACTTTATGAATGTATTTTTGAGCATAGAGTTCACTGGAGATGTGTTTTTAAAAATGAGAATAGTTTATTAAGAAGTCACTAAATCCATTACTACCCAGAGTTGATGGATGGGAATTAAGTCATGACAAATTTTTTTCATGATAGGTTTTTGTTACATTATTCTCAGTACTCAATATTTAATTGATCATGTGATTGAAATTAATAATTGAGGTACTTTTGCCTACATATGATTGAAATGTTATTGAAGTGTTCATATGATTTCTTTTTCTTCTTTGAGGCTGTCTTATTTTGTCCTGGTTATTCCTTTAATTCGACACATGTCAACAATTTGTGTTTCTCAAAAGCATTGTGAATCCTCTGAATGGTGTGTATGGAATTCTCCGTCCAGCCAATATGAAAAGTGATTGGAGTTTTGTTCATAGTAAAATTATTCCAATTAATATCAATGCAAGATTTTTTCCTTAAGTAAAAAGTGTGACTTTACTGCATGAATGATGAATTTTTAAGTGCCTTAGTGGTTTTTCATTTCCTGTAAGAACCTGTGTGCCTATTAGTTCTATTGACATATATGTAAAAATTTCCTTTTGTTACATGAGCTAGTCATTATTTTTGACTATTTGTTGATGTATAATTTTATTACTCAGTGATAGGTATATATTGTTTGCCATATTGAAATTATATTGTGAATTTTTGTGATGAAATGATCAAAATTAAGGTAAAATCTGTATGCCTAAACTCGTCAGAGTATAAATTTGTTTCATACCTATGTAAATACGTAGTCATTTTATTGTAGAAAGTGATCTCTGGTATAATCAGTGGTGAGTAATGAACTTATTTCAACAGTCCATCTCATACCACCTTTAGCCTTCACTTAGTCAAATGGGGTATGTCATATGAGGCAGTGGTATAACCTCAACTTTTGCTGACCTATGGAATCTTCATAGCTGCCAAGTGCATGGTGATCGAAGTCATACTAATTCTGTTCATATGATATTTTTTTTATAAAGTGTATGTTATCATTCCTAACCCATTAAAATGTTTAAGAACTGACGAGCAATAAGCTTAAAACATGCAAGATTGCTGTATATAAGGTGAATAAGTAGTCATAACATTGTTTCATTGCTCCCATTGATCAAAAGATGTATTTTGTTGCATATATGATTATCTTTTTTTTTTGTAAATCTTGATATCATCTTATGTGTTTATCATTTTCACCATTGATGCTCATGAATGATGAATTTTATCTCATGGATCATATTATATTGTACAGTTTATAAATAAAAATATTCAGAGTAATAATTATACCATTTATGAATTAATTGTTTTTTTATATAGGGTAGTTAATCTTTACGTTGCTATCTTATCATGTAAAATCTCTCAAAATTCCACTTTGCATCAATGATTGTAAAGCTATCCATTTATTCCCAATGTTTGCAATGGATTATTTGTTCTCGTGAAATTTGGATTGCTTTACTTACAATGTCAAGAGCGGCGACTTTCATAAGCCAATTAAATGCACGGTGGGTTTCATTTGTGGTCGGCTGGAGATAGAGGTAGATCCAGGATTTCTTTCTGGGGGGGGGGGGGGCACAAGGATACCTCGTAATACAAAATGAACACAATGATAATGGGACCATATTAAAAATCTTGCTTATTTTTAAGGGCCTGGGGGGGCATGTGCCCCCCTAGATCTGTCAATGGCTGGAGAATCCTAATTGCATTATAGTCCTATCCTAATTATGTATTATTATCTCTACTAGGAACCTAATTATTATAGTTAGCTTATTGGAAAATGCAAATTTGTGGAAGCTGTATGTGAGCGGTGAGGTAGGTATTATGTTACTGCCCTGACTGGGTGACAAATGTTAATGCTGACTTGCTACTGTGCCTTGATTCCTACATATATGCATATGACAACATATAACATCTATGCATATGATAATATATAATAAAATCAAATACATGTAACATATGTGTATTTGATTTTATTTCACAGTATGACATTGCTACATTGTTTCATAAATTCCTTTTTTTGACTCATTTACGATTGTTGTAAAGTCAGGGAAATATTTGAAAAAATTCAGACTGGAAATCAGGGAAATAGAAAATGCAAAATTGGTATGAACCCTGTGAATAGAGCTGTGTGAGCTTATATGAGAGGAAACAACCTCTGGTGATATATCCTAGGAAGGGTAACAAATCACTCACTTTTTTCTGGGCAATCATTTTTTTCACTCTCGGGAGAAGAAATTGGTGGTAGGCCCAAGTAGGAGTTAGGGAAACAGTGTCCTCAGAATCTGTGTTCCAATAACTTGCTAAAGAGAATTGCTATTTGGAAAACCCCAGGAATATGAGGTCCTAAACAAATTCATCCCACCATACAATTTTGAATGCATGTCCACATAGCAGCTGATTATATTATGAATGAACCAATGGTATAGGATCAGGGCTGGGCGACTGCTAGGCCTGTCCTGGGACATCAGGATGTATCCTGGTGTACCCTCCAGCCTGGAAATCTTTGGCACCCTCCTGTTCCTAAACTGACAAATTATACAGTCAGAATACTAATGTTGAGCGGTTAACGTGATTTAAATTATGTCTCATTTGACAGCATAATTAACACTGCCTTGACTAAACAAAATAATAATTTAAATAAACATATTTTAATCTTGTAAGATTCAATTCAATCTCAATAGGGTAAGCATTAAAATTTCAAATTTATTTACCTGTTATATTTCACACCCCCAAACCATCTGGTAGTCCTCCACCTGCATAGTGCTGGCGCTCTCTTGCCATGGCAGTTCACCACCCTAAGAAAGGGTCCAGCACGGGCCTGGCGACTGCCCAGGGTGACATAGCAAGAGGGGGTGACCAAATGCCCTTGCCCCCATTTACTTGGGGGGTATCCCATTACAAACCCTCCACTAGGGGGGTGACACAACAGCAGTTTGCCCAGGTAAGTATTTTCCCTTGAGCAGGCCCTATATAGGATCAAAACAATGACATTTGCAAGGATGTACCAAATTTGCACGTTGTTGAAAGAGTGAGAGTTGATTAATTTTATCTTCGGTCAGGGAGAGACAACATATCCTCTAAAATCGTAGGCACAGTAATGGCTGACGCCTGGTTTCGCTAGCTAGTGGGCCCTTTTTGCTTCTATAGTGTTCAGGTGTTTTCCCCGTCCCTTCCCTTCCAACCCTTTCCCTATCCCAGAGGATATAAGGGCCATGCCCAGAGGTGTCGTTGGGCTCCTAATGTGGCGGCGCATCTTTCCTTTTTCCTTCCTTTCCTCCCCCTCCCCGGGTGATCGGGCACGATTGCTGGGTCACGGCCCCGGTCTGTTGTACCCTCACAGGGCTCCCCTGAGCCCTCATTTCTTCTTGTAGCTAGGGAATAGCCCTGATACACATATGTATATACAACATATATCCAAAGTCACTCCGAAGGAGCAGGGGCTGTAAGGAAGACTGAAATGTGGCCTAGTGAAGTGATTGTACGTATCATCTCTAGAGCTTCAGGGCCTAAGATCTCGAAACGAAGTTTTGGCCGATAATAATGAGTATTTAATTAAAATTATGAATTGCTAAAGTTATTTCAACCTCATATTTCAGTATCCTGGATTACCGCAACCCGGCAGATAATATACATATCGATTACTCTCGATTCAATCGATCCTTCGATATGAAAGGAAAGTTCGATTCGATGTTTCATTACACGTGAGGGTTGCCGATTGCCAAGTGTGGTGCGTGTGAATTACGCTCGTTACGAAATTATTTTCTGGGGTCATTGAAAAATATTTGGTGCAACAATGCCGAAGAAAAGCAAAGGGTCTAAAAGAGATGCAGATGATGATTTCGATGCTCCTGCTAAAGCGGTTGAAGTGGAATCGGCTCCGGCTACGGGCAAGAAAGAAAAGAAACCAGCTGCCAAAAAGAGTCAGAAAGGGAAAGGTAAGAAAGACGATTGGCCAAGTGACGACGAAGATACAGGCAAACTGAATGTACATGATGATGTTGAGGAGGAGTTAATTACTAAACCCAAGAAAGCTAAAGAGGCCAGCAAAAAGAAACAAAAAGGCAAAGATAAAAACGACGACTGGGAGGATGACGATGTTCCAGATGTTCTCCTCGAAGTTGAGGAAGAAGTTCCTATTGTGCAACCTGTGAAGAAAAGCAAAAAGAAAGCGAAGGATAAGAAGAAAACTCAAAGTGATTCAGAGGATGAAAGTGTCAGTATCAACAAAGAGGAAAGTGATGATGAAATTGATGTGCCTAAGAAAAAAGGAAAAGCTAAAGCCAAGAAGAAGGAATCAAGTGACTCCGATGATGAGGCTGTTCAGAAACCTAGTATCGAAAAAGAAGTGCCGAAGGAGAAAGGCTCGACGAAGTCAAAATCGAAAAAAGGTGCAAACGTAGAAAATGAAAACGAGGTCCAGGAACCGGCAACAAAGCCAATTCCTTCAGGGAACGAAGAAAAGGCCGTAGAAGATGAAGAAAGTAAAGACAGTGAGGATGAAGTTGAAGCTCTAGTGGTTGAAACAAAAAAGCTGACGGTTGGGTCTGAGAAGAGCAAGGGAAAGAAAGCTGAGATAAAAGTTAGTGACAAGTACAAAAAGAAGGAAACTAAAGCAGAAATTCCAGCTGAAACTCCAATGGAAGAGGAGAATAACGATGAAGACGAGAAAGAAGTTGAGACTGGTGCTCCAAAAGAGGAGTCTTTGGGTGAGAATAAACCCCTGTCAATTTTTAATAGGTCTATTTTTATTGCTCATTTTGAAGTGTTAACGCACATTCTTTCATTTCTTACAGATTCATCCAAGAAACTCACTCACAAGGAAAAGAAGAAGCTGAAAAAACAGGTACATAATGATAAAATGGAAGCATAAAAGTCTGTGATATCTAATTATTGTGAACATGAGCTAGGGCTTTACATTTTTTGAATCAACAATTTTTGGTTTAAAGGGTTTGTATTAGCTGGAGTGGATGGAAGATCCATTGACGAAGAAATAAATGTCAATGAATGATGCTTTTACGATTTTTTCGGTTCATTAGGGAAATGAAGAATGATCAGTCCTTATGATGAGGTTTAAAGCAATATTTATTAATCCTGTGCATTAGTAATTATCTATCAACTTATGCTAGGGGGCCAAATTCTTAAGCGGTGTCGTCGATGAAAAATAATGTGTACTTTGGATTCATATTACCCCAATTCTTAACTTCCCACTTTAAGTCACATATTGTCTCCTTGTTTTTGACAGGTTTGTGTAAATTGGTTGATTAATGTTATCTATGGAGTTCCTAATGATGCTTCTGAACTTGCAACTAGTATTTTAGTATCAGTAACGATGTTTGTGGAGTATTTGTGTTTTCATGTGATTATGTCCATATTGAAACAACTAAATTTTGATTCAGTCGCTGTGAAACAATTTTGTCTTGAACCCCTGAGACGTTTAACAATACAACCATCCCTCTGTATCTTACAATTAGAACACCATAGTTAAAATCTGTGCTGATCTAAAACTTTGCCCTAGCAGTTGAGTTGAGGAACATGGATGGCTTCGAAAGATAACACGTCCATGGTTCATGTTGAGGAAATCTGTTGTTAGCCATTCTCAAACCTCAGGAACGTTAGTAAGTGTATGAGCGGTAGGAATTTTTTGAAAGGCGCAATAGAGTGAAGCCTAATGAATTTGTGAGACATTAGAACAAAAATCTGGACTCCTTTTGGACATGGGATGTCTGGTCACTTAATTCAATGTAGGCCTCAACAAGGTTTTGTGATGGGCTCTCAACCTCAAAAATATCATTGAAGTAATGTTTCCTGTTGTTGTATATAAATAAGAACTTATTTACAGTAAAAATTTATAGGAATGGAAAAAATATTTATGTATTTTCACAAATTTTTAAACGAATTGTTATTTCTATTTCCTTTAGCTTGAATATGAGAAGCAAATGGAGACGATGACTAAGAAAGGTGGACAAGGACATAGTGAGCTTGGGGAGAACTTCAGTGTTTCTCAGGTGGAAAAGTCTGCAAATCAATTGCAGGCTTTGGAAAATGCTGTTGATATCAAAGTGGAAGGATTTAGTATTTCTGCCCGGGGAAATGATCTTTTTGTGAATGCTAACCTGCTAATAGCTAATGGTCGGCGATATGGTCTTGTTGGTCCAAATGGGTAAGTTGATAATATCTGCTAGATTTAACGTTTAGCATTTGTCAATATGTAGTCAATGCATTTGTGTAGATAAGGATTAGTAAAATTTTACTTTTTTTTTCTAAGCAAACTCTTTCTTGCAAATATGTTGGGTAAATCTGAAGTGGGTAATTCAGTTGACCACAGTGGTGTGTCCAAGAAATGAAAACTTCGGGAAAGGCATAATTTTTATAATGGAAATATATCAGAGTGAATGTTGTGTTAATGCTTTACTGAGTGAAATATAGCAGATTATATTGATGAATTTAGTGGTTTGATGTGAAACAACACATAAGAATATGGAAGAAATATCAAAGAAAATAAATATAAATTATAAAAGAAATATAAACTCTGAAGGCAACACCAGATGCAGCAGTACATGTATCACATTGCTCGTTGTGGTGTACTACATTGAAAAATTAGCTACATAATTACAGTAGAGATTAGAACAAGTACATTGAGAGTGTGTAAGAATACATTACAGAAAAAGTAGCTCATCAAGTTTCAGTATCATGAAACGTGATAAAAACTCTAGTCTTGAGTTATGAAAGTATACCGGGACTAGCCGCGGTGATAACTTTTTACGGAGTCACCCGCAATGCACAAATAGTGCGAAAAATCCACAGAGGAAAAATCATTCGCCTTGACCGGGATTCGAACCCGGATCTCTCGATTTCCGGCCGAGTGCTTTAGCCAGTTAAGCTACCGAGGCGTCATTCTCCCCTGTGGAAATTTGTGGACTATACCGGACAAGGTGGTATGGACCTGGAGGTGGTGGTCCATACCACCTTGTCCGGTATAGTCCACAAATTTCCACAGGGGAGAATGACGCCTCGGTAGCTTAACTGGCTAAAGCACTCGGCCGGAAATCGAGAGATCCGGGTTCGAATCCCGGTCAAGGCGAATGATTTTTCCTCTGTGGATTTTTCGCTCTAGTCTTGAGTGCCTGACATGATGGCCGAACTCAACTGTTTTAGTCTGTCCCTTAATTTTGATTTTATTTTGGCTTAAATCTCCCATCAGAAAGGAGCAATTTCTTTCAACTTCCGTGTCATGCCTTACGGCTTATGTCATTTTATTTGTTTTTTGTTTTTTTTTAAATTCCATTATTTTTGTGATAAATCTATGGGAAAAACAAATCTTTTCTTCTTATTTCTGTAACATAAGTTGATTCTATGAGTCACACCTGAGATACATAGATTTAGCCCCTGTGGAACTTGAGGTTTGCTTCCTCATATTCAATTAATTCTAATGATTTTGCGTGTGATTTGTTGGAACCTTTCCGCTTTCATCACATTACGAAACTCATCACAAATCTATACAATTATGAAAACCCTCCAAATCTTCTTTAACGTATGTAACCCTGTGGATCACACGAGAGACCCTCAATTCCACTACTTGGTCATTAAAAGCCCTTTGGGCAATCCCTTTCCTTCTCCCATTTTATGTACAGTGGAACCTCGTTAAAACGAGTACGGACTATAGCGACACCCCCGCTATTACGAGAGATAGCCGATGCACCGTCAATTGACCTTATAATAAGCGTGTTAAAAAATTCGTTTTTTTGAGACCCTTTCGGTGTTGGCTCTCGCCATAGCGAGGGTTTCACCGCCGGAAGACTTTCATCAAGACTCCTTAACCTCTGTAATTGCTAGCGATCTGTTAGAAATGGAGTTAATGGAGTGCTCAGTCTCAAATTTACGTGGTAAACTGTCGTTCGATAAATATAATGATTGACGAAACAATGCTTTGCATGATTTTTATTGAGTGCGGCGCTTATAAATTGTTTGTATAGTTAGTCGTTATTTGAGTAAGGAAATTTAGTGATGCAAAAAACCATCGCCTTTCGTCTGGATTTATGATTACGTTTATCAGATAGATGTTTATCTGTCACCGCACCACCCCTGTTCCTGTATATCTGTTCGCAACAGGTATATTGGCTATTATTTGCTCCACCTCCGGTAAAGCGACAATTCGCTATAGCGAGTGTTTATTAGTGCACCGTGGGCTGTCGTTATATCGAGGTTTCACTGTATTTTACATTTTTTGGGTTTAAATCTAGCAATTGGCACTTGAAATTCATTCATGATGCAGTTGTCATTTTCTTTCCATGGATAAAATTAGATTACACGTAATGGTCTGCCTGACTAAAAACCACTCAGAGTGTATTTTAGGTGGGGCAGGGTGCCATAATAGTTTGACTCTGATTAGTTCATGGTTGTATCATCATAAGTTAACTATCTGTAAATTGGTTCAATGCAGCTCTAAACTCAGCTCTTTGAATAGCTAGAATGTATGCATGCATATTTTTTTTTCTCTTTTATATCTCAATTAAACTCAATCTGAACATTCCCATGTCTTTCCATCGAAAGGTCCTTTAGTGGTTGTTTTCATCAGGCTATCATGTCTCATGATGTGACCCATTAATTATTATTCCTTTTTCATCTCATGGTTTCTTGAAAATTAAGCTTTTCCCCCTTTTTTGTAATGACTTTCCCATGCTCACTCGACGGATCCATTTTATCTTCATCTTTCTTCTGCAGCACCACATATCAAATGTTTCCACTTCTGCCATTTCTAATGTTTCTGCTGCTGTAACCATTAATACCATGCTGCCTTGAAGTTGCATGCTCCTTATGTAGCATCTAATGAATTTTTTTCCTTTTGATGGATGGGTTGTTTCATAAAATAAAAAAAATAGCAGCTGATCTTTGTTGGAAATTGTATGTTTGATTCCAAGCCTTAGGTGGTGTGTTTATAATTTTTTGCTCGGTTAAAAATTCACCGTATTCATTACAGTGAGCTCAGTTTTCAATAAAGAATTTTTTATTCTTTTGCATCAATCTTGTGGATTAGGCATGGCAAGACCACTTTACTCAGGCACATTGCATCGCGGGCATTCAACATCCCATCGTCCATTGATGTACTCTACTGTGAACAGGAGGTTGTGGCTGATGAACGCACAGCTGTTGAAGTAGTTCTGCAGGCTGACACAAAGAGAACGGCACTATTGGAGGAATGTTCTACCCTTGAAGCCAAGCTAGAATCTGGAAAGGGTGATGCAGAGGAGGTTCAAGCGAGACTGAAGGAGGTGGGTTCTAATTGTGTTGTCTTTAATCTCTGTACTTATTCTGTTGTGAAACACATCTTTTTACTTGACATATTATTTCCAAAATAGTAGCTTACAATCTGTTATGTAGGCATGTAGAGGGCCACCTGAAATTTCTTCATGTTTCCCAAAAAATATCTAAATTTAAAGCTTGATTAGTCAAATTAAAACTTGCTTAATTCATCCACAGTCAACTCTTGATTTTCCATGCCACATTTGGAAAAATACCTACGAAAATACATGAACACATTTCCTTCCTCAGCTCACCTCACTTTACACTGCCTCCCTTTAATTTATCAATGTCCTCCATTCACTTGACTCATTCGTTCTAATATCACACTCATACCATCAAATTCTTCAAGTTCACTTCATTGCTTTCACTTGTTCACTTTAGCTTAAATCAATGCAAAATTTTAAAACGTGTAAGTCAAACCTGTCGACACATTCATACTTCTTGGAGCGCAAAATTTACTCCCCACTCTTCAAAAACACATCCCACTTGCTCACAATATTTTACCAATATTACCATATGTCACACCCATTTCAATTCCCTCCATTACGACTGCAACTTTGGGGTATTCAACGCTTTGCTTCGCTTCCTTACCCTCTCCCAGCAAAAAATAATCAGGCGATTCAAAAGCACTGCACTTCGCCCCTTCTCCCACTCAAACACTCTCTCCCTCTCCCATCGATCAGCCATTTGCGTTGTCCGCAAATCCCCGTGCTCCTGACTGTGAGAATATCCTTTCCAGGCTTTACTTCTTTTCTCGTTCGGGAATGGCCGCGGTCAGCCTCCTGACGGTCCCCAATCACGCCCTTGGCCTCCTCTGATGGTCGATTGTTGATTTATTTTCATCACCATCTGCTTCTTCAGCTCCTCGGTTTCCTCTGTTTTCTCCTTTATTTCCTCTATTCCAGCCGTCAGGTTATCTTGGCTAGAATCTAACTCCTTCAACTCATCACTAGTCTCCCCAACTTCAGCAACTACCTCTCCCATAGGGTCGTGTATTTCCTCTATTTTATTCTCGGCAATTCTACCGCTCCACTCTTGTAGGAACTCCGTCATGCACTCTTGTATTATTTCCTTTATCGACTGCCCTAACTTCTTGTCTCTTTATTCCTGTTCTTCTCTTCATTGTCTATCTTGCCTATCCTGTTCTTCTATCCACTGCTCGAAAAATGTTCTTATGTATCACTCCCTCCATTTTAAAATTCCTGCTATCTACGCAAATCGTATTTCAGGTTTCATGTGGTCATGGTTTACACAAGTAATTGTGCCCTACACGTTGCGGTGCCAAAATGTAACGTTTCAATTTACTCCTTGTTACACAAATATGAATTGTTCACTTATTTCCAACTAAATTTATAAATACTTTGGCGAAAACATGGGGAGTGCCGATACGCACACCCGCATGCCACTCTTTTCACAACCATACTCCGTCATTCTCTGTCCCTCGCCGTCATCAACAATTGATCCATTATAGTTTTGCTGTCCATTATTGCCTGCTTCAGTGGTTTTCTCCTGCCAAGTGTCACATTAATATTCAACTCAAAATAACTCAAAATTAATTGTTGCAGAAAATAAGGTGCACATTGGATATATTTGGCTACCGAATCCCATCTAGTATTAGTTAAAATCCTTTGTTGTTCTGTGAAATATTGGATTCCTAGACCTATCTGTTTGGCAAAATATCTCTGTCATGTCATTGTTTCTGTAAGACATAGGAACATAGTAAGGTTTTATGATGATCTGCTCCATTTGAAATGTAGATGTGAAAGATATATACTCAATTGCTCAAGCAATCACTACCTAGCACGTTGCCTCAGAATTTCTTGTGGCTCACAGCTCAATTCATGTAAAAGCTGTGCAAAGTCCATATGAGCTTGAAAACTTTGTAGTACAAAAAAAAAATGTAGTGCTCTACGAATCTAGTTAACTTGAATCTTAGGCTTTATCTATGGGAACATATTTTGGCTTGCACTGGTGTTTGATTTGCTGCAGCTACACATGAGTTTGTGCTTGCCTTTAAAAATTAGTGGTGCTAGTTGTATTATCATTTAATACATAACTATCACAATATACATACTGTGTTGTATCTTGAAAAAGTAACATTGTAAAAACCATTAGCTCAATTGCTGTAATTCTGGAAAAGAAACTGTAAAATCAAAATGTGGTGTACAGATTTAAATTAAAAAACAATTATTTTTTATGGGACTACCCCATTCTAAATGGTTTCTTGCTTCTTAGGTCTATGAAGAGCTCAAAGCAATTGGAGCTGACTCAGCTGAGCCTCGTGCAAGAAGGATCCTTGCTGGTTTGGGCTTTACCAGGTCAATGCAAGATCGTGCCACTCATCACTTTTCTGGTGGATGGAGAATGCGTGTTTCCTTGGCAAGAGCCTTGTTTTTGGAGCCGACTCTCTTGTTACTTGATGAACCTACCAATCACTTAGATCTGAATGCTGTCATCTGGTTGGATAAGTAAGTCTTTTATTAGAAGATCGAATTGCCATTGTTCATTTTTAGAATGAATTAAAGATCATTAGCAGACTCCTCTTAAAAACATTACTTTGCATACAATATTTTTTGAGGGCAACTATAGTGCTACCCATGGTAGAGGCCTAACTAATTACTATGGACTTTATTCCTACTCTATTGGGGTTGTGGATAAACTCTCCATCAATCTTAGTCTTCAGACGCATATTCTGGCAGTGGTACTGCAGTTCCTAATTCTTGTATAGATTTATTGTATATTTTCTTTGTAATTTTTATTATTACAAAGAAATCATTCATTGCAGCTATCTTCAAGGGTGGAAGAAGACGTTACTCGTGGTCTCCCACGACCAGAGTTTCTTAGACAATGTATGCAATGAAATAATTCATCTTGATCAACAGAAACTGTTCTACTATAAAGGAAATTACTCAATGTTTAAGAAAATGTACTCACAGAAACGTAAGGAAATGAGTAAAGAATATGAAAAGCAAGAGAAGCGACTCAAGGAGTTGAAGGCTCATGGAAGCTCAAAGAAGCAAGCGGTGAGTGAACTTAAAAGCCTATTTTGTCCTAAGACATTTAATGTAATGTCATTTCTTTTCATTTTATACATTGTGCTCAAATCCATACACTTGGTGTTTCGGGAGGAACCTGAAATACTCAGGAGGTGGTAAGGGAGACATATTTATGCATTTTTTGTCCGTCAACTTGGAGTCGCAACTCCTTAGTTACAGAGCTATGGCAGCGCTAATACGGTTTTGGATGGACTTCGCAGTTACCATGAAAATGGTTTTTCTTGGGCAACTAGCCTTTTCAACATTTTATTTTATACTCTGGATTTTTAAGGACATTAAATAATTAAGGTTGGATGAAAATGTGCCATAAAAATTGTGTGAGACAATTTTTGAGCTTAATTGAAGAGCTTTGAGCAAGTATTAACAATACCATTGTGTAATCTCACCCATTTTGAAATTGCATAATCATTTCACACAATTATAATAGCACATTTTCGTCCAAAGTTAATAATTTTGTCCTTGCCACAAAGGCTGTATACAGAAAAATAACCATTTTCATGGTAACTGCAGAGTGCATCCAAAAAAATGTTTGCGTTGCCATAGCTCAGTAACTATTGAGTTGCGACCCCATATTTGTAGGACAAATAATGCTTAAAATTGTCTCCCCTGAAGTGTTGCAGATTCCTCCTGAAACACCCTGTTTAATTTAAAACATTTATGTGAGACTGGTAAAAAATGAATCTGATGGCAGTGGTAGCTCGTTGGGTGAAGTGGGTGAAGTGCCACTTTTATTTTAATAGGAAACATATATTTTTTATTTTAAATATATACTTTTTATAAACATTGATCAATTCGTGAACATTTAGTGTTGAACATTAAATGTGCATATAGTTTGGTAGAACTTGTGAGTGCTGTACTCACACAAGAGTCAGTCAATCAGCAACAATTGAGTCACCTCAAAATCAAATTAAAATTATATAGTTATTGTCAAATTATCCTCTGTGTGAGTGCGGAGGAGCTTATATTGGAGAAACTGGTTGCACTATCGAGACTAGGCTCAAGGAGCATTAACACCACTTAAGACTTGGGCAATTGGAAAAATCTGCCATTGCCGAACACTGTGTGAGCCAAGACCACAAAATAAAATTTAAAGGAGCGAAAATACTTAACCACGCCAAAGGTTTTTGAGATGCTTCATGAAGGAAGCTATAGAAGTAAAACTGGAGGAAAATACCTTCAACTGAGATACTGGGTACTCCTTCAGCAATGCCTGGAAATCCACTCTAAATAAGTTATTAGAAGTGAGGGAAAGTTCACAAAAAAGAAAATCCAAAACAATCACCATCTAGCATCACATAATTTTTAAAAAAAAGGTCACATAAGGAATTATATTGTTTTATAAGTTACATATAGGTGCTATAAAAGAACTGGAATCATACTTTTTAGTTTTTTAAAATATTTTGATGAAATAAGTTTATTGTAACAATGAGACTTAGCAACTACAAACAAAGTAAACAACATTCAGCAGCCCTGAGGATGAGCCCCGAGTCCGAGCTTGAAACATTGGCTATTATGGAATAATTAACCTGGTGGGAATCCCGAGAAGAGTTTACCCACTTTTAGTCACTTCGTTAGGTAGTTTACTTTCACTCACCTCACTTCAGTAGTGAGTTTGGCGAGAGAAGGAAAAGTGGGTTTGATGCATATAGGTACAAGGCATATGGAGGACAGTGGTGAAGAGGACCTTATTCAAAGTAAAAAAACCTCCTCGAGTAAGCATGTACAAATGTCTGAAAGTGATGCGATTGGTAATTGACGTAGGAAATTAGATCTAATACATAATTACCTTTCATATTAACTGCATGCATTTTTTAAAGGATTTCCTCTCAGTGATTGGTCCTTGATTGTTCTCACTGTCCCAACACTTAGACTTAACATTGTAATTTATTGAAACAATTTGGTAGATTGTAGGGAATGATAAGTGAGGAGGAAAAAAATAATCTTCCTCCTTCGGCTATCATCTTTTAATGACAAAAAAAAGTTGCCACCCATTTTTTATAGGTTGGTGTTGTCATTAGAGTTTTGGCTCATTAACTCATTTAGAAAGAACTGCTCATTAATCCTTAACTGCATGAATTTCTAAATATGTGCCAAAAATGTTTTCTTTATAAAATATATCTAGAAATGAATTTCTTGATTGAAGCTTTCATGGCTCATGGTGATTAAAAGAGAGAGACCTACGGGTGAATGCCGCATGATGTAGTGGAGATTGCCCCGACGTTTCGCGACTGGCTGTTGGTCACTTTTCTTTCCCGACTTCAGATCATTCCCTTGAAGAAGTGACCAGCAGTCGGTCGGGAAACGTCGGGGTAATCTCCACTACATCACGCGGCATACACCCGTATGTCTCTCTCTTTTAAGCACATCTAGAAACGCTTCAATTACTATATTTTAATAACTTTTTTTGCTATTTTGTTAATGTTTAAGGAAATATTCATAATATGTATCATATATGATATTGCAACGTTTATATTTACTCCTTAACTTCTTAAATATTGTTAATACAAAATGAAAACACTTTAGTCAGTTCTCCCGACTAAAATATCGGGAGGGACGACACGCACACCTGAACGCCACTCTTTTCACAACCATACTCTCTATTCTGTGTTCTTTGCCTTCAGCAACAATTAGAGTGTAGTTTGTCATAGATGATACCAAATGCAGTGTAGGGTTAAAGAATGGAATCCCTCAAAAGAGTTTTTAGTACAACAAATAATGAGAGGCCCATGCCAAGGCCATGGAGTACACAGTGTGTCTCTTGAGAGTGACTCAGTTGAGGTATGCCACTGGTTAATTTGATAATGTTTTTGCTCTTGAGGTTGTTGAAGAGACTGAAATGAAAGTGATGAAGTCGAATCATATTTCTTATAAATGAATAAATGAAGTCTAATCATGTTCTTATAAATATATAACTGCTGGTTCTCCTTCTCTTGGCTACTAATGGGCAATGCTATGCTTTTTCTGCAACACATCCATTTTCCTTGTAAAGGTGCAACTCATAGTTTAATTAGGGTAGAGAATCTCAACGAGCAAAAGAGATCTGCTTAGCCTTCGAGAATGTTGTGTCATAACTCTTGGAAATAATCGTCATCCCTCTCATTTTGATCCTCGATATCTGCAGGAGAAAAAGCAAAAGGAAGTGCTGACCAGGAAGCAAGAGAAGAACCGAAGTAAAGCTGGGCAAAAGGGTGGAGGTGGAGCTGGTGATGATAGTGAAACAGGACCTACTGAATTACTGCAGAAACCTCGAGAGTACATTGTCAAGTTCAGATTTCCTGATCCACCTCCTTTACAGCCTCCGATTCTTGGATTACACAGTAAGTCATTGTCAATGCTGGATTACATGAAGGCCTAATTTTTCAAAATTTAAGTATATACCTACTTACAGGCGGTCCTCGACTTTCGTACACTCGACTTTCCTACAATTCGCACTTTCGTACGTTCAAAATTGACACCTTTTACTTGACTTTCGTACGCTAAATTCGGACTTTCGGATGTTGGTTTGTAATTTTTTTAAATTCCCGCGATGTTTATCGCGCATCCCAACATTCAATTGTTTCAAATGGCAGTATATGCGAACAACACGAATGTATATAATGACGGGAATTGTTGGTAGTTGACTCTAATCTAGGTGATTTATTTGGGAGAGAGACTGCCTGCTATAGGCTCCTTTATCAAGAGAAGGAGAAAGCCTTCATTGGAGATATTTTTCAAAAGAAGTTGACTAGACATCATCGAATAGCTTTCAATAAAACTTGTAAGATCTTCTTTCTAATTGTGTTTTTTTCGTTTTAGTGCTGTTTAATTCATGTACACCTTCAGCAACGATATTGCACGAAATATCAGCCGATATCCGTTTGTCTTTTGTCTTTTTTGAATAACTTGCGAAATATACGCGATCACGAATGTCACCTGCCGAATGTCGAATTTTGGTGTAAAAATTAAAAGGTATCCAGAGTGCGGGTTCAACAATTACATTTTGTAATGCTTTTTGATGTCTTTTTATTTATAGTGGATGTTATAAGTGGAATGTCAACTTAATCGGCAAGAGGAAGTTCCACTCGATAGCAAACGGAGTTCTTGTTATTTAAACTTTTATTTGCATTTTCAGCGTATTTTCGAAAGAAATTAGATGATTTGAGGAGTTTTATTGACATATTATTAAAATTATGTCAATTGAAATAAAATCAGTGAAAAAAAGGTTTTAGTGCGTTATTCCGCTCTTTTGGAACGTAACCCCTAATTAGTATGGAAGTCAATCGTTTGACTTTCGTAAAAGTTTTCGGGAACGCAATGAGTACGAAAGTCGGGGACCGCCTGTATATTTGAATCTGATCCATGATAGCTAAAGATATTTTTACCTTGTTACTGACATTTCTTATTTTCTTTTTTACTCTAATTTTGCTAATATTTAATTACTTTATACAATGTAAGAATAAAACATACAGTGAAAGCTTGATTGATTGAGTGCTCATGATTTACTGAAAATCACTCACTATATCATATGCTCGTTGTATCCAAAAGTAAAGGATGAACTCCCTCAATTCCCATATTCTCGTGCACTTTAAACTTATATTTCATATTGGTGCTATTGCACGGAGAAATTAGATCTGTGGTAGCCTTAACATCTGTGTTTGTGGCTCCTTCGAGATGCTTAGACGTTTAGTGGCTGGTGAAATAAGTATTATAAAACACCTATTTTCAGAGGTATTATTTACACGGTCTCAGATAAAATAGAACAAAAGTCAAGTCAAGTAAAATAAGTGTCCCATTTACTTTCAAATTAAATAATTTAGTCTTGACCTGAAGTGGCTTGCCTTTCAATATCGAGCGAGGAAATAGTTTGGCCATCAAAACCTTAGATGGCTACAGAAATTGTTATCAGCATTTTCACTTAAGTATATGTTATTCTTCATTTTACCATAAAGATATACCATATTATTTAAAAAATAGAAAGTCTGGTGAATTCATTGTGTATGATGGTGTTGAATCGTTTTTGTATGTGTGTTGTTAGTCTAAATATATGTGAATTTTATATAAGTGAAGAAAATAGAGAAGTTTTATTTGTCCAGGGAATATTTCTGTTATTATTGTGATGGGAGAAGTATCATTATTCCAGATTCAAAATTATTGGATAAGACTGTAGGGTAAATTAAATCCTTTTGGGGTAATTTTTCTGTTTGATTCAGGCCTTGTTTGTTGGTCAGTTTCATGAATTTGTATTAAATCTTGTATATTGCATGTGTTATACTTCCTGTTTTCTTCTTCCAGATGTAACATTTGCTTATGAAGGCCAGAAGCCTTTACTAGATAGTTGTGATTTTGGTATTGACCTTAGTTCACGAGTTGCTATCGTTGGTCCAAATGGAGTTGGAAAATCCACATTCCTCAAATTACTTACTGGAGATCTAACTCCTCTTGTTGGTGATGTCAAGAAGAATCATAGATTGGTAAGTTCTTCAAGCTTTTTCTTGAAAGTTTGTTTTTGCTATTTTGTTACTGGTTGAGCTAATTGTAATTTGAGGAATGTTTTCAATTTTAGGGAATACTTATATAATATAGCTAATACCTCACCCACTTTAACCCCGCCCTCCCCTTGCTGGTCAGATACCTATCCTCACAGGAAAAACCCTCGTCCCAAATCAAGGCTGCCCCGTTCCCCATTACCTCTCACTACTCCATTTCGTGTTTAACCCTCACCCCTGCCCTTTCAACCAGTCCTTTTCCTTTCCGATAGATGTCCTTACTGTCGTTTGTGTACTTTCTGTATAAATGTATGATGCATGCAAGATCAGTCTCCTGACGATGTAACCAAGTTACAAAACCCGGGTCGTTCCCATAATTAAATAACAGTGAACCTTACAAAGTTTTATTTCCTTACTTCCAATACTTATATAATTTCAAATGTAGAAAAATTTACTACTTACACATTTATACTTTATTTGTAATCGATTCCTTTTTGTTGTTCTTGAATGAAATTGAAAGGAAAAGCATTATTGTGTCGTTAAATAGTTAGAAAGTTTGCATGTCTGGAATCTTAAATTATTTGCTCAAAGGCTTATGAAGTGAAACCTTGGTATTTGACCTAATAGTAAGCAGGTTTGTTACTATTAATTCATTGTGAAGAAGCAAAAATATTTTCTCTAAGTGTTCATTATTGTTAAAGCTAGGGAGTACAGTTTCAACTCAGCCAAATCTATTTGACATTTTTACTCATTTTTCTTTTTAAGTCTTTGACTGAATTTTTTAAATAGAAATTGCAAATTTTTTGCATGAATACATTTTATTAATGGTTGAAGAGATACAGAAGTGGATCCAGTTAGTAATACAGAAGTAACAGTAGGCATTAATGGTGATCCCAATAAATTTTATTTTCTCTCGTCAGCTGAAATTAAATTTTGCCCATAGCTCAGAGCTTGGGTTTTCCAATGCATAGTATTTCCAGAAGAAACTGCATGAAATTTTGATTTTCTGACACATTTCCAGAAAAGCATGGAAGTATAATTTTTAGTTTTAAGGTTTTCGCAGCGATTAGATGCACTATTATAATTCATTTTCGGGAATACCTCTGCGTGCTTAATATTTAACTCAACGTTTCGTTCCACTTACTGGGAACGTCGTCAGGAGAAGACGTATTCCCGAAAATGAATTATAATAGTGCAAGTATAATTTTTCTTACTGTCAATTAGTGTGGTATAATTAGTAAAGCATATTTTGAGTTTTAATGAAAATAATTAAAATCTGCTGAATCTCCTCAAGCAAATCTGACTGAATTTGTCTCTCTGGTGATTGAACCTTTCTTTTTCCTTTTCAGCGCATAGGAAAATTTGACCAGCATTCAGGAGAACACTTGACTGCTGAGGAATCTCCTGCTGAATATTTAATGAGATTATTTAATTTGCCTTATGAAAAGGTAAATATTTCAGCTCCATAGTTCATATGAATTCCAAAAAATTTATTTTAAAAATATATTTGCGTCATTTGATTTTAAAGCTAGGAAATGATAAGACCATTTAATGAACTTTGATTGTGTTTGATTGCTAACCTGGTATCTGATAATACAATGTCTTCGTTCAGTGTATGATGATGGCCTTTGAACACTTGAGCTTTGAGTGTTTGAATGGGTGCTTGGGGGGTAATTGTTATTCAATTAGTATTTTTAAACAGTTATTGAAACCAATTAGAGTAGAGATTAAATATAATGAATGAAGTTGCTTGAAAAATGATGGTTCATTTGGTTTATGCTCGTTGTGTGAAAAATTGATTGCAGTCTGATTGTACAATTGGTCAATCATCTCATATGGATATGTGCAGTGACGGATCCTGGATAAGGTGGGCTAGGTGTGTGGGTAAGGGAGGTAAGGTGGGCTTACCTCCCAGCAGTAGCGGGGGTGCGAGAAGTATTATCATTTTGTGTAGTGTAAATTACCGTATTTGACGGCATATAAGGTGCACCAGCATATGAGACTCACTCTCATTTCAGTATGGCAGGCACAAGAACAAAAGACCATGGGAAAACAAGCCACCACAACAGCTTAAGTTATTACCTTTTAGATCTTATGCGATCGTATAAATAGAAGTGAGATATCGAGTGAGCTTGATTACGTATTTATACAATCAAGCTTGTTCAATATCTCACTCCCAATACCTTCGATATCGCAGAAGTGAGGAAAACGTTAGTAATATATAATATAATAAATAAATGACATCATATAATAGCATTGAGCTGAATAATGACAACTTCAACATTCTTAGATTAAATAATAAATATGTATATACCTATTAGTAAATGTAATAGAGTCAGTATTGAATATTAACTAGAGATGGGTCGAATAGCAGATTTCTCGAATATTCGAATACCTCGAATACTAAATGATGACTGCTGGAATGTTTGACTCGGTTGCCTATGCAGCAGGCACCACAAGATTTTGGGGAGTAATTTTGATTTCCTTTAAAGGATTCGAACAGGAATTTAGCTAATTAATGGCTATTTTAATTTTATGGAAACAATTGGGCATATAATTAATTCAACTAACATCGCTTTACCCCCACTCCTGCTGCCAAGTGCTAGCTGACAATCTGAGGCATTTTGTAAAATACAAGCTCTTTTCCACCGGATTTTCTTCAATTATTTTCTGTCCATCTTTGGGAGTTCTCACGAGATAAGAAGATGAATTGGAAATGCTATCAGGGAGAAACCAAATATCCTGAGAAAATATCCCTTCGTCTGGGACTGTAACAGTAAAGATTTATAGCACCGCTCATAAATTGTAACTTGATATATGTTTTCGGAAAAAAATACCACATCAACTTCCTAGAAACTCTGCTGCTCATATCGAGTCTCGCCAGAATGCCAAGCCTCCGTCCTATTTTGACATTTATTTCCTTGCGTAAAATGCTTACATAAAGTCAGAAATGCGTCGCGTTTGGTCTTGTTCTTTTTTAAATTACGCGCACATTACTTATATTTCAATCCAATAAAGGTGTAATAATAATTTCCGAAAGTCATCGTTAGACACCTTTCGGGCTAGTAGATGACTCATGCAGCAGTTGACCTCCAGAAAGGGGGAAATTCGAAGCAGGTAGGTAGAAAAAGGCCAGTGGGTGAGAAAAGGGGGTGGGCGCCAGACACGTTTTTATTTTCTCGCGTAACTTGATATTTTTTTCAAAGCTAAAGTCTTCCTAATATGATCCCTGCGCGAGCTGGGACCTTTTTTTATTTCGGAGAAGAGGAAAGCCTCAGAGGGGGATAGCGGATCTTGGGAAATGCGCTAATGTTACTATCCCACGGTACTCATGCAGCAGTTAAGCTCCAGAAATGGGGAACTTCGAAGCAGGTAGGCAGAAAACGGTCAGCGGGTTAGAAAAGGGGGGCGTGAGACACTTCTTTATTGTTCTCGTGTAACTTGATATTTTTTCGAATCTAAAGTCTTCGTAATACCACCCCTGCCCGAGCGAGGACCTTATGCTTGATTTCGGAGAAGATGAGAGAGTCAGAGTGGGTGAGGCGAATGCTGAATGGAGGGGGATAGCAGATCGTGGGAAATGCGCCGATGTTACTATCCCACAGCACTGGAGTTTCCTGGTGGGGGAAACCTGGGATTTTCGGATTTTTTCACCCGGATCAATTTAGATTCCCCACGTCGAACTCTTTTCACCTCTCTGACCCGCGAATATGATGTAGTTCGTCAACTTGCCTATAACGGCGCTGCATGCACTAAAAGACTAGAGTTGTGTACATTTTTCCGAGTCAACTACCAACGACGTGTGTGCGACAGTGTACGACACGAAATTCAAAAGTATTCGAGGTATTCGAGGCGGTACTTTTCGCATAACTATTCGAGACCTCGAACATCGAATACTTTCTAGTATTCGAGTATTCGCGGATACTATTCGCACATCTCTAATATTAACCCATGTAGGTCAGACATTCACATATAAGTGGCAGGTGGTTTTTTTAAGCTCTTATTTTGGAAAAGGTGCATATTATGTGCCTTCAAGTACGGAAGATACCCAATGGGGCTATAGCCCCTTCTAGCCCCTCTCGGTATCCACCACTGGATATGGGCAGGCTTGTGTCTGCAAACTTTTTGGTAGAATATGTCTGTTGGTAGTGATAATGTTATTATTTTTTCCTTTTTCTTTTTTCTTCAGGCAAGGAAGCAATTAGGAACATTTGGTCTTATTAGTCATGCCCATACAATTAGAATGAAGGACTTGTCTGGTGGCCAGAAGGCTCGAGTCGCTCTGGCGGAGCTGTGCCTTAATGCTCCAGATGTTGTTATTCTGGTGAGTGTTGCATACGATTTTGATTGTTATCCAGTCAAAGATTTTTTCAATCATATGTCGACTTGATTTTTACATGAATGATCTGATTTTGTTTGCTTTATGTTTTATAGGATGAACCTACCAATAACCTTGACATAGAATCTATTGATGCATTAGCGGAAGCAATAAATGAGTATAATGGAGGTAAGATTTTTATTTTTAAAATGTTGCATTGTTTTATGGCATAATATGCTTTAGGAAGAAGTATCCCATTTGCATTTAGGCTGTACCATTGCGTTTAGGAGTCCCTTGGTATTTGCTTACAAGTAACACCTGTCTCTTACATGTCATCATGAAGGAACATCTTTTTCGGAAACATTCAATTCTATGAATGACTAATATTGTTTTTTCAGTTTAGCACCCTGAATCTGGCTTTGTTTGGCCTTGTTTGATGCCATGTTAGGGATATGCTGGATTTTGGATGCTGTGGCAGTACTCACTATCACTAGGGGTCTGAGATGTTACTTTTTACTATAGAATTCAACAAATTATTACGAAATTCTCATCTCTGCAACTTGTGTCTTGGAAGCAACACAATATGTTATACAAAACTGTATATTCGATTTTCTAAATAGGTATCTCTGTTGGATGGAACTTTCTTACAATCTTACAATATTTTTTTTACAATAAGCGATGTAGAGAATGTATTTAAGAAGCCTTCCGATACTCGTGTCAGTCTTTTGTCTGCTCCATGGTGGGGTCAAGAACACAGGTCCAAGTCTGACCTGGGAAAGTCATGTGTGCATTGCATCAGCGGAATATGCAGCAGTTTCTGACTTGACTTTAAACCATTAAAAAAGTAAATGTTTGTATCCACTATAGATACAAAATAGCAAATTTTTGTTAGGAGTGAGGAATAGTATCAGTAGGTCAGTAGGTACACAGTTCTCGGTACTGCCGGTTTTTGGCTGTGGAACTGATATTGAGAACTGGCTGTGTAAAGTTGGTACTTTGGAACCGGCTTGGAACGTTGGTGAGGATTTGAATTTGGCGCCCAAATCCTAAATGGTCTGCAGCATATTTAAGGCCAAAAAGCGAAAAGAGATTACAAAACGCTTATATTTCTTTCTGATTGCATAGCATTCTTTAACTAACGAGTTATTTAAACTTTTTTGATGGCAAATAAAACTATGGAGATGATATTAAGTTTTTTTTTTACAGAGCTTTCCTGCTAATTTATATCTTTAGTGAAATCATTCTCATTCACTTCTTGCGATTGTTCATTCAAATTTGCCATCAATTCAGATAATAAGAATTCATCCTTGGAACCGAGTTTCAAGAACCAAGAACCGATTAGGGAGAACCGGAACAGTACCGAGAACCGATAAAATTTAACAACCGACTTATCTGTAATTTCCATTAATGCTTTTTTTATTTAAATGTTTATTCAGGGTGTCCAGCGACCAGGAAAATCAGGAATTGTGCATGAATTTTTAGTCCCTGGAATTATGAATGAAACATTCATGAATTTTTGCTCCAACTGGGAATTTCAAATTCATTTCACAAAAAATTTTGCCAGTTTAACACCCATTTTCTGGTCTGAAATGTGTTCATCATAATTTTAAGTGCCGTAGCTTAGTAGATTTTTATAGCCGCATCGAGACGTGGAATGTCAGACGAGACAGCAGAATCGAAATGTCTAGCACTCTTGACTTGAGAAAGATTCAAAAACTCGATGAATAGAAGTCCACGTGATGTCAACATCTAATTATGAGGTCGAAGCAGCTTCTTGGCTTGCTTTGAAAAAATTTAAATTTTACATACAATGTGTGCTAATTAAACTATTCCTTGTCCTTGTAAATACATAAATATAATATTATTTAAAAGTATTAAAGTAATTTTGGGTGTTTCAAAATTCTTATCCATGGCAGTAATCACGTAAAATGGACCTGGAATTTTGTAAAATTTCCTTAGAAGATCTGGGATTGTGCATGAATTTTTCTGCTCTGATTGGCTGCACATCCTGTGATTGTATTCTTGATGATTCTTTGTCTAAAATATCTATTTTATTTAAAATATTTTTTTTTCCAAGAATATCATCATTATTTATTTTTTTGCAGGAGTCATAATCGTCACCCACGATGAGCGCCTCATCCGTGAAACTGAGTGCACGCTGTGGGTGATTGAGGATAGGACTATTAATGAAGTGGATGGTGATTTTGATGATTATAGACGTGAATTGCTTGATAGCCTAGGAGAAGTTATCAATAGTCCAAGTATTGCAGCCAATTTGGCAAACAAACAGTGAAATTAACCGGTGAATAATTCAATGAGTTTTTTAAGGTTAATAGTAATTTAATTCAGTGGTGGTGCTCTAGGTTTCATGCATTATCTTACTTTCCTTTAATGTATTAAATCTGATGATACCCGTCGCAAACTTTCTATGTGACATTGTTCTGTTAATCATGTATTGCTGTTTTGATGAAGCTTTTAAAATTATCAGTCTTATTTGGAAAAAAACATGTTAAATTCTTAATGCTACAACTGTTTGGATTGCTTGTTAAAGTTATGATGAATTTTGTAACTCTTGTTGAAATGTGTGCTCTGATCTGAATCGTGGAAATGCGGGACAGTGCATGAAATCATTGTCGTTAAGGAATACATATTTATGCGTGAAAAATTGGAAAAATTGTAATGTGTGAATGATTAATTAAAGCTGGTTTTTATTTTTAATCTATTCTTGTCTTCTCTTAAAATGGGATGACTCTACATAAGGTGTTGAATGTGGAATTTTTCTGGGATGTTTGGTTGAGAAAATTCATTAGTGAAAGAGTAAATACTGAGATAAAAAATCTTATTTACACTTTTGGCAGAACCATGTAAGAAATTGGAAATTTAAGGAAATTTTCCAACAGTGGAAAATCCGTCATAATAGGTAGAAAATAGGTGAAAAAATAAAGTGAAGCATTGTGAAGATAGAGGTTTCGCTGTGAGAGGGATATCAAAGGCAAAGCTATTAGGTGTTAACCTTTGCTTAAACTTACGTATGAAATTGTTTTCATTATTTTCATTATTCATCATCATATTAGGATTGCCAGATAAAAAATTAATTCTACTCGAAAAAGGCTATTTGGGCTTCCAGCCGGGTGGTCTCTCTCCATTCTGGACTTTTTGGAACACGAGTCTGGTTCCATCCTCAGGGCTAATGGTGAGTGGATGAAGTTTGCCAGCTTATATAGTCTTCATCGGTTGGAAGGTCTAACGTGATTGGCCGGGAGGCAGCCTATTTTCCTGAGTGACGGTTTCCATACATTACTTAAAGAATACCTGGCGTCACAGTTGAGGGTGATACTTGTCAGCTGGATCTCGATTATTCCTTAATCAATCTTTCCCAGAATTTAGTCTCATGGAATAGAATTTTCACTTTATCCCACTTCACTGTATTGTCGAATACAGTTGTGTGTTCTATAACCGTGAATTTTTCCGGTTGGCAAAGCCTAAGGTGCCTCTTATGTTCTTTGATCCTGGTATTAATGGTTCTCCCCATTTCCCCAATGTACACCTACCCATAATCGCAAGGAATTTGATAGACTCCTGGAGTTTCGAAACCACAAGGATCCTTGGCTTTAACAAGTAGGAGTTTAGAGCATGGACGGAAGACTGTGTCAATACTGTGTAGATGGAGGATCTTTGAAATTTTCCCGGACACTGTAGACACATAGGGAAGTATGGCTGTAGCGATGGGTTTCTGTCTTTCTTTTTCCTTTGAAGAGCCTTGGTTTTTATAGGTCCTTTTTAGGGCCGAGTGTATCTCCTTGCTACTCTAGCCATTTTGCCTAAAGGTGGTCTTCAGATGTCTAATCTCATTTGGCAGGCTTTCTTGGTCAGCTTTGTATAACTCCATGTGTCCTAAATATGTCGAGGGTTTGGACCTCTAGATTCCTCTTTCCCCTACACACTCCCCCCTAACAGGGTTCGTACCGGTCAGGGATATAGAGATTGGGACTGGAAACCTTGTAAATCTCAATGAAATTAGCCTCTGGTCAGGGAAAAAAATCCAGAGGCAGAGGAAACATGAAAGTCATGGTTGTATGTGAAGAGCAATGCTGTGTTCCTGTGGAAAGGTGACCATTTTGTGGCTATCTTGGCTTGGTGGCAAGAGGTGCAGAAATGGTGCTACTTGATGTAATTTCTCCTACCACTGCTACTGCTCGACTTTATTTCACAATATTCCTTGCAGCACATATCATAAAATCGATGTATACGACTGCTTTGCCATTGATATAAAATTTAGGACATTAATGAATTTGAGATTATGAAACAGGGAACTAAAAATGTATTTTGGGGGGTTGCATTACCTCTATGGTATTCGAATTCTCCTATTTCTCTCGATTCCTTGGTATTTTTTCTTTTGGCTTTTTGCCTGTGGATTGCCATGAAATAAATAATGATAGCTCATAAAAACATAAACTTGTCCTGAATGAAGTCACTCACTCAGAGATTAAAACCTGAAGGTTGGTGTGGTTGGATGAGGGAAGAGGGAGCAGTTGCTTTCACTGGGTCTCGCACTTCTAGGATTTTGTTTGGGGGTGTCCAAGAGCTTCACCTAGGATTTGAATCGAAGACCCCTTGATCAGCAGCCTAGCGCGCTAGGGTACCACTCTCCTCTAAGGTGGCCATAAAATGCAATGTTTTGTGGGCAATTGTGTTCAATCATCAGCTTGTGCGGACCTAGTGAACATGGCTGCATGCCGAGTGCGCTGCGCGAGAAGCCTTTCTATGCAATATATTAGATCCTCATTCGTCGACGGCAGTTGTAGGTTAATACTTCAGTTATATTGATTTTTCTGAATTAGAATGTTTTCACATTCCTGTGGAGCAAAATTTAATTCTTACTAATTCCATTTCCTCGCATAATCTTAAACAAGAACCTTACAATAGCACTTCTTGGTTATCGATTTTAAAGCTTGCCGCGTGTTGCCGCGCTTCTCTACGTTCATATTTTTCGAATTAACAAAATTAATTAATTCGCATCAGGCGCCACTGGCGGAATTTGAACAGTGGTTTACAGTTTAAGCAGTGACTTAAATCTGGTGAAGACTTTTATTCAGACATTCCATAAGAAGACCTTTGTTGAACAATTGTGCTCGTGGAAAATTCCTTTTGCCATCCCCAGCGAATTCTCTAAGGTTTACACCATGGAAATTTGTGAGTAAGCAGTCTTTCTGCATTCTTTGGTGTATATGCATTACATGAATTTACGTCATTCAATTTTTGAGGAAAGCTATGTCATCATTATAAAAGTCTTAATTGTAAATTAAGTTACCACGTTATTGCTATGCGAATCTATACTAATTATCATTGGCCATTGGCAGACTTAACTTTAAATATGTGCATAGGTACCACATACTCCATTCACATCGGCACTTGTTGCATTAGTCAGTGCATTTATCTTCAAAGAGATTGTGGTGGTTTGTGGAAATATTATTGTATTTTTCTGAGCTGCGAGCTAAGGATAGGTTGCTAATTGAATTATATTGTTAGTTGTTTTGAAAGATTTGCTGAATGAGGCATGGTTATCGTTCTCTTCCAGCTGCTTTCATAGACACATGTTATGTGTGTTAAGCCGATAATGTATTTTAAGGAAATGCCTCCTCAAATGCATTCTTTTCCGCAGGAAGTTGGGGGAAATAAGTGGTAGTAATGCGGGTATACGTAATGCTTTGGGAAAGTGCCGTATTAACACACCGGAGGTCTGTGGGCAGAAAGGCATAGTAAAAGCAACTTCAGGGTGAGTTTGTCGCAAGGGAAGATAGGGTCAGCCACTCGGTATCCTTGCAGGTCCTCCCCCTAAGGTTCGTAGGCCAATGGGCAACTATTTTAAATTTGTTGAGTGGATTCATACCTATTTAGTTTTATCGGCCTGGGGCGCCGCTAGAAATTAAGGATGGGGGGGGGGGGGTTTAGGCGTAACTAATACCGGGGTGTCTGGGGGTATGGAATACCCAGGGTAAGCAGGAGGTACGGGGGGGGGCCCTCCCAAGAAAAAAATTAGGATAAATGGTTCAAAATGGTGAGTTTTAATGCTTTCTGAGGGATAGTTTAGAAAACCTTACACTTTTCTGTATATAATATTAATGCCATAAAGTAAAATTGATTTAAATTAAAAATTTCTCTGAGTTCTGGGGGGGGTCTTGGGGGGTTTACCCCCCAAAATCCCCCCTCGCTGCGCCACTGATATCGGCATTCTGTAATGTTTGTAGCCGCCTTATTAGGAGTTGGACCGTTTGCCGCTGGTCCCCACCTTTATGGAAGAAGGGAGGTCAATGGGGCTCGAATTCTCCCCTAAGTGATAGGAAGATCATGTCAAGGTGCACTCTAAGTGAGGGGTCGGCAGCCTTTTGAGAAGGAACAGCCAAAAGTTATGCAACCAGCTGTGCAGCTAAATTTTGACTGTGCTTTGACTTGCGGCAGCTGCGGCAATGTATTTATTATAGGGACGCTATATCCTCTTTCCTTCCTACATTCATGCTTTTTATCCTGTTTATAGTATCGTTTTGAAAAGAAATTGCTATAATTATCATTTCTTGCGCATGGAACGGGAAGGCCGCAATTTGACATCAAAGGAGTCGCATGTGTATGCGGCGCACGAGAATCGCCGTATTCTTTTCTGGCAGCGCTGAAATAGTTTTCAACCTAGACCCAAAGCAGGCACCGATTTTGGACGGCCGTCCACATTCCGCTAGTGAGCAATGGAAGGGCATAGGAGCTTGCACAAACATAGGAAGTTGTCGACCCCTGATCTAGGCGAAGTAGGTGAAGGTGAAAATCGGTTGTTACGTCTGAGTTATTTGAAACTAAATCCCTTTGCATAAATTTTTATTCATAGTTAGTGAAAGTGTCAACAAACATCAGTAGCATATCGCCGATTGACGCCTACATCTAGGGGGTTGTTGCCACCCCTTCTCGGAGGCAACTTTTTATATTTTTATATAGATAATATGTACAATATTTTCTCGGAATCGAAAGAGGACCAAATTTTTAGCATAAAAAGTAGCGTGAGTTTTTTTTGGCGAACAGATACTTTTTTGAGTTATTAACTATTACAAACTGTTTCAAAAATTGGGGAGATTGGGGTGGGTTCATTTGGAGGGGTGATACATTTTGTGGAAAATTCATTTGGTTTAATTTGTTGGGGATTGGGTGAAGATCCCCACAAAAAAAATCGGGTAGTTTAAACTTCTCGAAAACCTTCCAACGCCACGGCCATTGTCCTGTTATGAAATCTGAAGCGTTTTTGCAGGGTTCGTGCGAATCCAGGTTTGCGGTGTATCAGCTGATAGTAAAGCTCAAGTAAAAATTTCTCCCTTGAAACAGAGCTGATTCTGGGCTGAAACTCCACTGAATGCGCTCAAACTACCTTGAAACAACCTTGTCACTGCACTGCACTGCCTTGTCCTCAACAAGAAAAAGAGCACTCAACTGAAACTCTGATGCCATTCTCCCTTGCAAGTCCATTGAATTTGAACTGCTTCTCCCTTGCTGCATATGTGCCCCACTGATACTGAACTGGACAATAGGCTCAGGCCAGGCCGAATTTATGACACCACTGCGTCTCTCTTGCCGCATGTCTTTACTGCCTTGCCACAGAGCTGCGGCAGCATTGGGTATCCCCTCTCCCTCATGGATTTGAACTGCTTCTCCCTTGCTGCACATGAACTCTACTGGCACTGAGCTGGACAGTAGGCTCAAAGGCCAGGCCAACTTAATAACTCCACTGAATCTCTCTTGCCGAATGTCTTAACTGCCCTGCCACAGAGCTGCAGCAGCATTTGGGTATCCCCTCTCCCTCATGAATTTGAACTTTGAAGGTATTACCTAGGTAATACCTTGTCTGATACTGTTTAGAGTTTGTGATTCTGAGACCCGCCAATGAGATGAAATACGTCACAATTCGAAAAGATGAAAAGGAGAAATCTATATATTTCCACAGTAATTATTTATATCGACATAGATTTCAGGAGCTTAAGTGCTATTATCAGGGAATCATATCAGTGTCACGGAGTGGCGGATCCAGAGTGAGGTTAGGGCGAGCTCTAACCTCACCTAGTGTATCCAGTTTACACTAGATAAAATGGTAATTTTGTTTGTTTCATCAACCTTTTATGTGCTAAAATGTTACAACTTGAACGACCACGGCTTGCCCCCCCCCCCTCTGGTTTTGATCCTGGTTACGCTCTTGAAAATTAAAGTAAAATTGGAAAAATGTGACGTCGAAAGAATTGAGTGGAAGTCGGCCTTATAAAAACAACGGGAGTTTTTTTATTGATGAGCGATCAAGCGTACCTCTGTCAGAAAAACTGCTTATGAACCTTTTAGTACAGCCTTTTTTTTGTATACGATTTGTACATTTGCTAGCACTATCCATAATATAAAATTAATCATCTATGCAACGGCGTCCATCCTGTGGGGGACGGGTCACCCCCAATATTTGATATGCAGAATATGTCCCCCAGGGAATTTGATGGGGTTATCATGAATCAGCGTTTCTTCTCCGAATTGGGTAAAAATTGGATACAAAATGGGCAAATGATGCTTAAAATTATTTTAACTTCCGAGGGAGGGCCTCGGACCCCACTTCCACTGGGAGGTATTTCCGTAACCCCCTGACCTACCGGAAGCCAGTCCCATACAAAGTTTTACTGCTCGACTCTAGCGCATCAATGCGAAAGGAGCGGAAATCTGAATATTTATTCGTTTTCACCTCGGTGACAGTATTGAAAATGAACCGATTTTATCAGATTTTCTTTTTGTCTGGGTTATATGGTGTAAGGTAGTTGTAATGTTATCGTATTATCTTTAGTTGCAATTTATATCCCGTGCGTAGGAATATGGATCGATCTTTCGTATTCTTGAGGGCTTCTTTCCATTTTCTGCTTGAGAGAGTCGTTTCCGCCACAGATTCACATCGTTGACAATACCAGCTTGACATGCCGTTACTGGAAGATGGACTCGTGTCGTGATCGAAAGTCGTGAACTTGAGATGAACCATTCACGCCTGCCAAACGCCTAGTTCTGTGTTGGAGAGCCCTTTGTCGTCTTAATCGTTTGTCCACGGCTCACCGTGTTGAGGTAGTTCCAAAGAGCGATCTTTGCCGGAGGACGCACGATTTGGTCAAAAATGGAGCAAGAAGATCTTTACGACGTGTTTATGGATTAAATCGACACATTTCTGGCAGGGGTAGATTGATGTCGCCATTTTGTTTTGGCCTAGGGAAGCGGTTCATTATTCACCTTACCGCCATCCCGCCATGGTGGTATGCAAAACCTCAGCGAGAATTCGTGTGAGGTGTGATATGCGTAGCTAAGCGTCGTTTAGATATTCATAAATTATTTTTAAACATTGCATGTTCAGTCGGTGATATCAAAACTTTCATTGAAGATACACCATAAAGATTCACCATCTCTCAATTCGTCCTGAATTTATGGGGAGGGGCGACGGCTGTCCCCTTCAATCCACGGCTATAATTTTCATCCTGAAACTGATTCAGATAATTGATTTGATTCAGTTTTCTGCGTTACTTTGACGGAAGCCAACCTATTCCTCTTAACCTTCGCTCTTCCGAAACCTCTTAACGTATGTAATAATATGATTTATCAGATGGTGAGGATTGTATTGCTTGTATTGAGATTGTGTCCCATGAGCCGCCCGGCCATTATTGCCGTAGTAACCACAACTACATAATATATCTACCGTGAATTCCATTGTCTGATTGTAGAAGAGTATCTTATCTAGTTTCATTCTTCCTATCGTCAAATTGACTGAACTTGTGTTTTCGCAAGTGAATACATCGTGTAGCCAGACTTTAAGGAACTGGATATGGAATTTAATGGGTAAAATGGTGATTCAAAGTTTGACATTTTAATCAATGATTCGATTTTTTATCTGAAGTACGCATTGCAAGCAGTAAAAAATTTTACATGGTATAGTTTAATTTTATATTTAAGCAATTAATGATAGTACTAGTATTTCACACATTTAATTCGTGACCGCATGATTTAGCGTTATAGTGCCATATTAAAGTTATGAATAACAAGTTTCCATGCTGTTATTTATGCTTTTATTGATAATACATCTTCAGTTCCTCACCTTTGTGTCGAACTTCCATTGTTGTTGCTAATCGCCGCGGTATCTCCTTATCTGAGGAATGCTGCATAACGGTTATGGCATCACATAAGTTTTCATATCATCCATGCAAATAATTATAGGAAATGCTGTTTACTAAAATAAATAAAGTAAATTTTCCTAAAAATTAGATATGAAGATTTTATGCTATCTCTGAAAATAAATATTTTATCGTAATAAATTTGTTTTTGAAAGTTGATATTTCTGAGTCCATTGTAAAAAATACGCTACGATTCTCTTTGTGGATAGCAGAAAGTGAACACATAAAGCACAATCAGCACAAGTTCCCTTCCATCGCTGTACACAAGGGCGGATCCAGGATTTTTTCTGGGAGGGAAGGGTTATAAGGGTCTGACAGGCAAACGGTCCTCTCATATTTGAGATTAAAAACAATATGCAACCAAGGGTGTACCTAGGATCAAAGATAGGGGGGGGGGAGAGGCAAGCCATGGTTGTTCAAATTGTAGGTGAGATTTAAGCATTAGAAGGTGAATGAAATCAACATTTTATGGAAACTGTAATAGCTCTTTATTAGTTTTTAAAATTATTTGCTTGAAAAAATATTATTTTCCGGAAAGAAATTTGCGACTTTTGCTTCTAGCTTGCAGCTGCCCCCTCCTGCCCCTCGCTGGGTACGCCCATGCTTTCATCAATTATTGTGCGAAATATTCTCTTTATTTTATTAAGAAAGTTATTAATATGAAATTAAATGACTGCAGTTCACAAAACAAAACGAACGTAATGATAACCGTATTAAAAAAATTGTCTATTTTTAAGGGTCCCGCCTTGAATCCACCTATGACTGCACAATATGTTATTCAGCGTTGTCATGGTAACTTCAAAGTGCATTCAGCAAAATAACAAAATGTTTGCGTGGCCATGGCTCAGTAACTAAGGAGATTCCATGTTTATAGGACAAAAATGCTTTAAATTGTCTCCCATACTACCTCCTTAAGTATTGTAGAGGCGCAGAGGTCCTGTGGCGCAGCGAGGGGGGATTTTTTGGGGATAAACCCCCCCTAGAGCTCAGAGAAATTTTTAAATTTAATCCATTTTACTAAATTGGATATATATATTGCTTACAGAATATCGTAAAGATGAATAAAATATCCCTCAAAAAAGCCGTAAAACTCACCATTTTGAACCATTTATCTTAGAAAAAATTCTGGGGGAGGACACCCACACCTCCCGCTTACCCTGGCTAGTATTACATATCCCCCAAACCCCCTAGTATTAGGTGCGCCTAAAACCCCCCCTAGCCTCAGTTCCTAGCAGCGCGCCTGGTCGATTCCTCCTGAAACACCGTGTATTGTGTCCTCGATTGTGTTTACGTAATGTGGCAGTTCCAATATTTAATTGAATTGCGCCTGGAATTATCCACTCGGATCAAGAGTCGAATCGCAAACCATCCGGACCAATTCACAAACCTCTGTGCTCTTGGGTACGGCTTAAAAAAAAAAATTATCTCGGATTCCAGAATTCAGACTCTTAAACTGTGCCATGGGGAGTAGTATTTTTTTCTAAAACACCTCAGGTCGATTTTTCTACATTTTGAGGTCGCCGAAAAACAATAAATGCAATAAAAATAACTTTTCTTAATAGACCAAATTATATTAGTATGTTCATATGTTTCAAAATTTTATTGTATATTATTTAGTGTCAAAAGTTCATCTGGAAGACATTTTTTATTATTCTTCAATATGCACAGTAGTACTACTGTTTTTCTGAAGGTGATCCCTCTAACAGGCAATTATGCGCCTGGGGTCACCTATGCTCCAAGATTGGTTTAGCATCTGTGATATTTTAAATCTTTAAATTGTTTAAGGAGCCATGGATTTTTTATTATTATGTTGTGTTTAAGGCTGAAACTATAAGTTACAGGTATGTGGACCAAAGTTCACTCCTGTATTATCCGAGAAACCGTTTTCGAGGAATATAATATTATTGCGTCAAAGTCGGGTTTTCCATAAACGCTGCGCCGATTGCTCGCGAGCGCCCTGACGGTGAGCTTATTGGTCCTGCTCCCCCCCATTGCCCTGACCCCCCTGGCAAGGGCTAAGGAGGCAATTTCTTGCAGGCAACAATTGCAAAATGTTAACTATTCGCAAAACAATGGACACCTCAATAGCTCTTATGTACTCATATTCATATTGAAATCATCATCATCATTACTCGTCAAAAATCCTAAGATTGGTCTGACGCAGCTCTCCACTCCGTTCTCCTGTCTGCTAATCTTTTCACCCGTACGAATTTATTCTCTTTCACATCCCTCTAACATGTTCTATATATTTTGTTCGAGGTCTTCCTTTTCCGTTCTTGCCATCTATTTGTTCCTCTACGATTGTCTTCATCAGGCACCATGTCTCAAGACAGGGGCGCAGCTAGGAATTAATTCTGGTGGAGGGGGGGTGGTTAGGTGCGACTAATACCGGGGTGTGTGGAGGTAAGGAATACCCACCAGGATAAGCGGTAGGTGAGAGATTAATAACTTGCGGAATTTTAAGATAGATGGTTCAAAATGGTGAGTTTTTACGGCTTTCTGAGGGATATTTCATTAATCCTTACACTATTCTATTAGTAATATCAATGCAATTAAGTAAAATGGATTGAACTTAAAATTTCTCTGATCTCTGGGGGGGGGCTTATCCCACAAAACCCCCCTCGCTGCGCCATTGTCTCAACCCAATCCCATAAGGTTGCTCCGTCTTCTTGTCAAGATTTTCACGAAGCTTCTCTCCTCTCCTACTCTTCTTAATATTTCCCCATAACTTCCTCAGGACTTTCTCATTAAAGTCATGTGCTCATATATATTTTCCTTCAAGATACACTCTCAAAATGATGTGATTTTGTCCGGGAAGTCACAAAGAAGCATAACCTATTGAAAACATTTCTTCGTTTTGTTTACCAATAATAAAACGCTTGTAGTCACTCTCATTACGATCGCAATTTGTACAGAGTTATTTTGCCGGCTAGGCCAGTTACAATTGTCCGCGTCCGTTAACTGTTAGTCAGCGAAATGATAAATATATTCTTAATATGTAAATCCTTCTTCAACTGATGATTAAATTTTAGCTTATGTGAAGACGATGATAAAGTGGACCCTCTAACCAACAATGTGTCCAGTGCTTCCCAATGGGACAGCTCGAATAATCTTTGACGCTGCACTGACTAATATCTTATTGAAATATGCCCTTGCTCTGAAAGTCACAAGTGAATCCTTGAGTCATTTATAAGGTTTCAAATCGTTCAGTTTTTCAATTACTCTCCTTATTATATATATTTTAAATTGAGCTACCTTAAGTTTAGAAATGATTGATTTCTTAGAGGGAAACTTAGATAATAAAACTCATGAATGGAATAATTATTAGTGGTTTTAATTGGCCCTTAAATTTGTCTTGAGAATCACTCCCGCCTTTTTTCACTCCCATCAGTGACTTTCCTCTTCAGTTCTCAATAAGCCCTACTCCCTGTCTTTCTATCTAAAAATCCTATTCTCTTCCTTCCTCTCCCTCGTTTACCCAACATTCTACACTGACACCGTTTTCAACATCCCTTACCCGTTGAGTACTCGCTCCATCCATACATTTTGTCTCCTCCGTATCTCATCAAGAAGCTGCCTCTCATAACCCACCATGTCTAGCACTTCCTCATTCCTATTCCTATCCGTGGACTTCACCTCCTCCCTTCTAAAATTATATAGAAGAATAAAGAGATGAAAGAAAAAACTATGAAGAAAGATTTATCGCTTTAAAAAAACTACGTATGGATGGCCGTTCAAGGAGGAGGGGGGATGAAAGGAAATTTATGAAATCCAAAAATTCAAGTGTGATGGAGCAGAATTTTTCCATATTGATATAAATACTTGCAATTTTCTACGAGTATAAAATTTATTACTACCCAGGTTTCAATGTTACTAAGTACATCATCTTCAAGGTCACAGATGACGAAAGTAGAGATATGGAAGCTGGGGAATGGAGGCTAGATGGGTAGAGTCGTGACCCATCGCAACGGGTCTGTATGAGTTTTTTTATGAATAGAACTTACATTTATTATAATATTTTGTAATGTACGTCCCATTCAATCTCATAACGTACTTATCTCTTTTCTTCCATACCGTTTTGTGTCCAGGTATATGAATTATGTATCATAATGCAGCGTTTTGACCCGACGCGAGTGTTTGCGTCTTGAAAAAATACTGCTCTACGATTTGTCGCGAATGTTTTTTTTTTTTTTTTTTTTACAAGTTACATACGAAGACAGTACTTGCTAGTTTTCTATAACCTATGCACTACACCGAAATCTTATGGCATTACAATTTAAATGCTTTGAATAGTTTAAGTTTCTTATTACTATAATCCAGATTTATTTCCAATCATGCGACCATATCAAAGTTTTAAATTCTGGGTCAATATGGCCTGACGCGAGAGTTTACGTGGCTTAATCTCACGCGATTACTTCAGGGTTAAGACGCGTATGTATTATTACGGGTCATATTTTCGATTTTATGAAGATCCTTGACAATTTTTAGATCGAATGCTCCTTGTTCTACATGCACATGAAATTTCACATTCCTTTCTGAAGCTATTGCCGTAACAAATTTTATTATTTCATGCGATTATAATCACTTATATAAATACTATGTTTGCTAGGACAGGGAAGAATGAAGAAAGAACTGGAAACAAGAAATGCTATAAGAATATTTTTTATTGATAATACATCATATACTTTGCATGGCAATAAACCACACAACGTAGGAGTTTCGTAGCATCTTTCTATACACAACAAATAGCACGTTTATACATAAAAATCTTATACATTTTCACCGCAGCAAAAAAGTGCGGCATAGCCTCATTCATTTAAATACAGTGTTTGATTTTCAATCGCTTCTTCAATTCATTTCAACGAATGGAAAAAGGAATGTGATGCACCCGTTGGAGGTGCATTATGTTATATCAATGAGGAAAAAAAACGCGTCAACTCATGTTCTCAGTCATGAGTTATAGCGTTTCTTGTTTGAAGGCACTTAGGTAGTTAATTGCATCCACTAACGAAGATTCCTCCTCTTAGCTGAAAGTTCAGGAATGAAGTACTTACGCTTTTACCTCAAGTCTTCAGATTACAGTTCATGTGTACCATTCTTACGAGTGATTACATGGTCATCTTATTTTATAAATAGGCTGATGATATAACTTTGTGCGGAGCGACTCGAGATAGCTAACTCTATAACTTAAGGAGTGTTTAGGTCACAGAGATATCTGACAATTAAAAAAAAACACAAAATATGTGCCGGGAATAGTGAGTAAAATACTTGGTTGTTATGAAAAACACCAGAGGACGTGCTTGCTGAATATTTACGCTCGGCAGCGTAAAGTGAAACCGATGATTTAAAAAAAAATCAGTGGCTCATGATATTGAGAGTAGTCTGTACTATAACCGTGTGCACATTTTGTATATCACTCACGAGATTTGAATTCCAGACGATTCCACCCATGCATTAATGGTCCATTGTCATCGAATTCTGACGGTGCACCTTGCGTCATAATACCGTTGATTATTGAAATGCAATGCAGTAAGAATCTCCGGTTGAAAAAAACACGCACACTGAATTTTCACTTCAGTCATTGTCTTGTTTTGATAATTCTTCTTTTTTTCTTCGCCTCACTTAGAAGTCGTAAGATCCAACCTCCTCGTCGGCTTTGCCACCTTTGAGCACGTATTTGTAGACAACAGCGGAGCACCCAGCGCCGATGAATGGTCCCACCCAGTAGACCTGAAACAAAAGAAAGCGCATAAATTAATCCTGTGTTATAATGTCACTCACAGAGGCGGAAACATGAGAAGAAAACAAGGATGGAGAGTCGGAAAAACCCTCATTCGCAAATTCACCCTCTGGCATGGTTTTTGTGTCCGAGGGAGAGATGCATTTTCCGGTCAATTGTGCAACGCCTTTAACTTTGCGTATTGATAAACAATTCGCAGATTTGTGGGAATTACGCTGGGCAAGAGGTCTCTCATAATCCTCGTAACCACAGTAACTTATAGGTCTTTTATAATCGTGATGGTGAAATATAAGCACAAAAAAAGCTCCGTAGCTATCACAGAGAAATTATACCTAGACCTAGAAAACAAAGTTAATAATAAGCAAAGTTTGGACCCAAAATATACTATGTTTTACCTGAATTTGTTAAGAGTGCAAAAGGCGAATGTAAATATTTTAGAGGCGTGAAAAATTGTTATTTGCTCTTGATCATCAATCAACTTTATTTTTATAATGTGGAAAATTGTGTATCCCAGAGCACTGTCAATTGTCTTTATTTCATGTTTTTTTCATTTTATTATTATAAATCTTCGAAGTTTTTAATGTCTCTGAAGTCCTAGTATTTCAGTACGTAAACTAGTATGGTCCTTATTCTTCATAATTCATTGCCATTGATTTAGCAAATTCGAGTTTTCGTCTGCTTGCATGCGCAATTTCTGCAGAAATTTGTGATTGAAAACAAGAACTGTAATGTGCTTCAATAAATTAATTTATGTAGGGTATACCATATGGAAGGTAAAATACAAGGAAATGGGTGACATTTAAAGATAGAAAATTAAAGGATTTGAATATTTAAATATTTTATAATCTGGTCGACAATGGAACATAGTCATCTCATAGTAAATTTAGCATCCTACGAAATAGAAAATGGCCTTGAATGACGACAGAATATTTTCGAATATATTACCTAATTAATTATAGTTTACCTAATTAGCTTAAATATACCTTATTTTGGTATTTATATCAATATTGAAATGTAGAAGTCAGATTATCTCAGATTTGAATTACCGCATCGATTCGTGGCGGAAACTATTTGAAGTGTGTTAGTTCGTTCGTACTGGCGCCACAGTCAGCCTTGGGAGTCAAGGCGCCAAGGCTAGTTCTCTATTGTGAGAGCCAAGCTTGAAAGGGCGGAAGTTCTAAAAAGCCCTAATCTGGTGATTATCAAGTATGCTAGCTAAGCAAGTGTGTTGAGCTTGATGCAGCATAAAAATATGCACCTTTTTGACATTTGAATACGTATATTTATCGGAATATTTTTAATTTTTAGACGTAACGTGTGCAAATTCAGATAAATGATCCCTACTACTCTTGGTGGCGCGGATTGTAGTCCTGCTAGTGTGTGTTTTTTTCGTCACTAGAGATACGGTTGCATTAAAGACTATGTTGGTTCGGTCCCTGGAAAAACTAATGAAAGGGAGCGCTGATTATTGGGTTTAATTATATTACGAGCGAAAATATTGTCTGGTAAGCAAAAAAAGGAATTTATCAGCGTCATCAGATTTTTTAAGCTCAATCAACTAAAACTAGTTTTCGAAAATAACTTTTTTCGGCCGGTATCTTCAATAATAATAAATCTCTTCTTTATGCCGAAGTTTCTGTGGCCTGTATTGAAACCGTTAACAGGGCCTAAGAATCTTTCCCTCTTTATGCGAGCGACGGATTAAATGTTTACTCACCTTCGCTTTCATTAGCAAAAATGTTCGAAAAAATTCTAAAACCCTGATTTTGGTTTGACTTCACACTGTAGAATTTGCTGACATGATAAATACTTGAGAGTCATTTTAAAAAATACCGACCAAGACCTGAGAAAAAAGTTATTGTGGTAAAAAGATGGCCTGGGCGAAAAGAGTCATCTCTTCGATATTTTGAAGTTCGAATCTCCTCAGGCACTTCTACCGACTTCCGAAATTTCATCGGAAAATCCTACGTTGCAATATTGCGTAACAAAATTTAATACGCAATGCTATATCATTTTTGTTTAGCAAATAGTGTAACAGCGTCTCAAACGATTGGTGTGCATGCTATTAATATTTCAGCGTTGTCAGAACAGTGATGGTACAATGGCGATAGACTTATATGTATTTATTGCCAATTGAATGGGATATTATAGGTTTTTTTGGTAACGTTAGTCTTAACGTTACCAAATGTCATGCGGTTGCAGAGGGTAGGACTGGGTGAATCGGATTTAGATAAAATATCGTCCGTATCATGGGCATATCCACAATCTCGGTCTTCTTATACTCGGTGAACCGGTTCTTTTTTGGAGAATGGGAACGGATTTTAGTCATTTTAGCCGAACACCTTGGTGATTAGGAGAAGAGATGGTTGCTTGGATGTTTGAGAAGAAAGGGGGTCGAGGGAAGGTTACTTGACCTCACGTGCGCACCACGAGGTTCTTGTGTGAAAATCGTTTGGCAACTCATTTGTACACAAAGTCAAAACTTTATGAAAAAAATGGTCGTGACATTCCTCGTGATATTCCATTTAGAAGTCTTGGCACTGCCCATATGACAAATACGCGAGGGAATCACAATCTTGTTATAATTCATCACCGAACTGTCATTTATAAAAAAATCATTTGCCGTTACCGCACGTAGGTTAATAGAATAATCTTGACCTTTCATCTAGGAACTCATTCATAATCATTGGCATCTTTTAAGAGGAGGCTACACAAAGCACTTTTCACTTCACAACTAACTGGCTAATATACACGACACTGAGCAGCGCCTACGACCAAGTGCTATGTATCACTGAATGTTTATATAAATATGCAATGTATATTTATTGTCTTACTTGCATTTGTTATATTTGTGTATAATATGTACCTCATTAACTATGTTGTATTTTGCATGTATCTTGACATTAGTTTTCACTCGGTTTTCGCACAAATAGAAATCTTTTTTTACGCTAAATTTCCATGTTATATCATTTTAGTTTGGTTAATAATATAAGAGCACCTCATGCCATCGGTGTGCAATTGTGCATGCTATCACTATGTCAGTATTCTCAGAACGGTGATGGTAAAATAGTTATTGACTGATTTGTGTTTATTGCCAGTTGAATAGGTTTTTTGGTGACCATATCTCTTACGTCATGATAATGGATACATTTATCAATGTTTCCATTGGAATGCATAATGCTATTCGCGAAATTTTAATAAAGTGTGATTTTCGGAATATAGATTGTGAAGAGATGACCCCCAAAGCCCACTGTAATCAAAATTTATGGGTATATAGCATTGAAATTCATTTGAAGAAGAGCTTTTTTCACAAAGCTTTTTTCGCTTGATTATAGCTTTTGGTTTTTATTGTTTTCGATATTACTAAAAGTATGAGACGAATATAAAAAATGCGTGTAAAATTCCTCGAGAATTTTTGAGGCATGTAGAATTTTTCATTTTAACGTAATTTAGTTATTGGTGTAGTTATTAGGACGTTTTTATGAAGCAATATTTATCATGCCAACGTCTCGTAAATTTGTATACACTTTATCAGGGTCTTCAATACATGAATGGCAGAAAAAAGTAAATATTTAAAAAATGATGGTAGCAGTGAATCATCCCCCGGCAGTGAATTAAGTATTAAAATACCTCAGTAGTATAACATATTACCGAACTCTACGGTAAAGAAGAATACATTAAAAACCTTGTTTATTGTTAATACGAAATAGGCCACTTAAGCCTCTCGTTGACAAATTCTTGTTCGCATTTTAAAATCATGTGAAGGTGGAGTAAACTATTACCTATCAATAAATTTAAAATACTTAAAGACGGAGTATAAAAAAATCTCAATAAAGATTACTTAATGAAAACGAAGTATTAGTGCAATAATGACCAATTACAAGCTTTATACTTTTGAAAATAATTCTAGAAATGCATTCAACTTCGAATATTTACTTATTCCTTATTGTGACATGCTAGTGACTAAATAATACACCATCATCCACCGTATCAGTGGGATAAGTATTTCTATATTTAAACTTTTCTGGGGTTTCCGCGCGGTATGATATTCTAAGAGCGCCTCTTCTGGATCTACTTCTCAGTAGCCTTGAGAATGGGTGACGAGTCGGAACCCGAAGCGTCGCGACGCGTCAGAACCCGAAGCGTCGCGACGCGTCGAAACGCGAAACGTCGCGACGCGTCGGCGCACTTACAATATCTTACCCGCGTGGAAACCCGTGAAAAGTTTAAATATTCTGTTCGCCGGGAAAGTGTAAAATCATGAGTAAGTATTTTTATATTTTCCTCTTTAATTCTCGCGCTAAAAAGTATCTGTTCTCCCCATGAAAATGGCTGCTTCTCTGTAAGTCTGGAAAGGGAGAGTTGTTGACCTTACTTGTGTATAGGAACACTCCTTGCGTAAAAAAAGTTTGGCAACTCCTTTAAAAGTAGATTCTTTAAAAGGTGGGAATTAAGAGACAAACAAGGAAAAATTGGGAAGCATCCTCCTTTATTTGAGGCAGTGACCACTTTTCGGAGATTGCGCTGTCGAGGAAATTCAGGCGCATAATTGAATTTATGACATTTTTCAAAACCTGTGCCATCTGTCCAAAATGCTTAATAAACATGGGACGTCAATACAGAGGTTTCTTCGAAATAATCAGCGTTTGAAAAAAAAACCAACGAATTAAAGAGTTTACGCTGATATTTGGTATTTTATTTATCTTCACTGTTTTAGGTGACATATCTGGGGAATTTATTGTCATATCGATTGCAAGCAAGCAAGAAAAATATGTGAGCAACTCTCACTCAGTGATTCAACCCGATTGGAGAGGTGAGGCTAGATCTCACCCCGGAATAGGCCACAGATGGGTGAATTTTCACTCATCCATGGTAGGGGATCAGTTAATTTCGTCATTTCTTCCAGAGCCATGTCGGCATTGAAGGATTTATTTTGGGCTGTCCGAAGGCTTCACCCGAGATCAGAACCCGCGATCCTTCGACTAGAAGCCTTCCGGCCGTACAACCAAACTACCACACTCCTCACCAACCCTAGTTAAAAAACATGAGTTTTTTTTTAAATTTAGACAGCTACAAATTATACCAGCCATGATAAAGGGTATTTAATTTTTATGATTGGCATAAATGTAGCTTTGATTTCTATACTTTGTGGCTTTGATATTATTAAATTATGACGATAAGGCTCGCTTTACCTAAAAGTACATTTAAAATGGAAATCGATAATTTTGCAGCTACACAAGACAAGTAAGAATTGCGCATACTTAATCTTTTTTCTTCTCTCAAATATGACCTGACTTCCCACTGATCCGTGAGTTTGTCGAAATGATATTTAAGCATTTTTTTCGTTACTTGTAAACATTTACCTATAACTTTTATTTTTCTTGTGAACTTTCCTTGTAATAATTTTTGTATTACATTATACTTTTATACTTATAAATAAATTTCGTTCATGATTAGGTACATAATAACCTAATTTATTTCATGTTCCCTAACATTTCGCACTACAAGTCTATTTTTTATCTATAAAATTTGTCCATGAATTGTAATTTTTGTGATTGTCACTCTGGAATATCTAAACAAAAAGGCGTCATTAAAGTAAAAGAAAAATCTGTGCGTAGTCAAAAAACATTTTAGCCACCTTAAATACAAATAGAGAGAAGTGGGAACGTGGCGTTGGCAACCAGGTGGGTGTTATTAGCGAGAAAAGAGGGTCGGGGGAGGAGGCGGTGGTCGGGGGGAGGGAAGCTGTACCCCTTCCCCTTCGCCAGGGCAGTCGCACACAGCAGCGCACCCCGAGGGCAGTTTGGAAACGGGGTCAACCCCCCCGGAGGGCAAACACTCCGAAAGGCGAATGATCTGGGCGGAGGAGAGAGGTTAGAAGATCCGGGGATATTATCGCAGGGGGGGTTGGTGGGGGCCGCGTCGGCTAGATACACTCGGAATGGCGTTATGTTGCACTCCCAGCCAAGATTCTTTTAAATCAGAAAGGAATACTCACAGGCTCCGTATCCATCACCATTCACCAGGCCGATTTTCAGAAAAAATGGCAAGCAATTTAACTTAGCACTTAACGAACAATTAGCCCTATGGCTCTGAGATGTATAGGAGACGAAAGGGGAACGATTTTTGGATAAGAAAATTCACTATAGTCCAATCATAGGAATTATTCTCATTTGTTTCCACCGGGAAAATGCTCCATTTTCGCCAAGCTGATCGAATCGAAAATTTCAAATGGAATTGAAGAATCACAAAGGTGGGAAACAGGAGTAAAGTCAATATTAATGGATTTTTGTGGTAATCCGCGTCAAGACTCTTGACTTCGAACGCTTCACCTGTAGGAGATCGCGATGTATCCGATGCATCCGGCAAGACGGCAAAGTCGTAACCAACTGGAGCGCTTGGCTCAAAGTTTTTGTAATTTAAAAATGATGCATTTGAGACCTGAACATCCTTCGTAATTTTGGTTTCTATTGGCATCAGCTATCCAGGGTTAAAATTTCGCAACACAATTTTTCTCCAACCTGTATAAAAAAATGATCGCGTTCTGGATCTATCATTCCTCTGAAGAACTAATCTCAAACTGCCACACCGTTGAAATTTAGTTAAGTGTATTTTTTTAGCTTCCTTTGTGTCTAGGAACGGTCTCGAAATAGGACAGGTTATAAAGGATGAAAAATAGAAGGAATACGTCGCTATGGAAAGGCTAGCGGATAGGAGAGAGGAACGGAGAGCTGCGTCAGACCAATATTAGCATTGTTGACTTATGATGATAATGGTGTCTTTTTCGGGAGTTTATTTCTCAATTTCATATCATATCCATATTTTTCATCCATATATACCTTCTTTCCTTATACACGGGTTTGACGAGACAAATTACGAGTAAGAAGCGCATGCTACGACATTGTAATTTTTTAAATTTAACGCTAATTTTCCTCTAAGTCAAAATCGACCAATGCCCACGTTAATTTTCGCGCTAATTTCTTCTATAAAAGCCGTCTTTGACGTATGGGTACTCGAATCTCACACTAAGTGTTCCGTACGGATAATTTATTGATGATTTTTTGTATAAAGCGACCTTTACCCTAGGAACTTTCGGTACCCTAATAATCGGTTTCCGTTCATTAAAATAATGCAAACTTAAGCTTCTTCTTTCCTCTTATATTCCCCTTTTTCATATCCCTAAAATGTTTTAGGAGTGTGGTAGCCTTATAGTAAATGGTAGAGCCTTTGGTTTGTGAGCGAAGGATTCCGGTTTCAAATCTTAGGACCCTTGAAGAAAAGTCATCGAAGTTCAAGGTGGCCCAGAGAAAGGAGTTGGCCCCCCTTGCCCTGAATGTGCGAAAATTAACACGCCCGTAGTTGGGTCTGGGGTATCTCAGTATCTTCCTCATAACCATGTCATTCATTTTGTGAAGATCGATCGCCAGAGGAAACGACAGCCAATCACGTAGTAACATGGGAACAACCATAATAAACGCTATTAATAGCGGCCTTGTTCTCGTTGCACATCATCCGTAGAGATGGTCGCAAAGTGTACAGCCGAAACTTGTCGGGAATTACAGAAATCATCCTGATGTATACTCGAGAAATATTTCAACAAACTATCCACCGGAGAAGGCTTAAATATTTTATCTAGATGTAAATTTTTCGGCAATGTTGGTGAAACTTACGTAATATTGCCTTTCATAGATAGGTCGTTAAAAGACCTTTATCAGAGAACTAAACTTTATTAAGCTTTGTTTATTACGTTTAAATAAAGGGAGACGTAAATGGCTTTTAAAAATTTGTATACCGTAAGCCAATTATGGACGGTGCAAGCCACAACCGAACGATGATGTAAAGCCGACCCTGGCTGTGGTTACGTCCAAGGACCCTTATAGTCTATGTTACTAGGGGATTATACTTCTTCGTTTTATAAACAAGATTGAATATTTAATGCCAAAATTTTTATTTTGATTCGCGCATTATGTGACAGGATTGCGTAGTGCGATAGTGGGTTGAGTCTCAAGCTTCTGATCGAAGAATACCAGGTTCACGACTGGGCTAAGCTACTGAAAATTTGAGAATATCCTTGCAGTGCGATGTTGCTCATGGTAAAGTAATAAATCGACTTGAAGAAGTTAGCTGTAGTGCCGGGGAAACTATTGTATACTATGTAACGATTCTCCTTGACGACGGGAGAAAACAATGGGAGTCAAATGGTGGTAAACAATAATTCTCGTTGACGACGTGAGAACAAACACAAAGGGAGTGACGTAATGGAAATTGTGGCGTTCGGTCGGATGCATAGTCGCTCCCGATTCATCGTCCTGAATACTTATCAATTGTGTTAATTTGATTCGTGAAGTAATGGTACATGTCTTCCCTCGCGATTTTTCTTAACGAGTAGTTAACCAGGACAATTGTGTTTGTTATTATTGTTAATTTGATTTTTAAAGTAATAGTGTGCATTATAACAAAGATGGATGGATACGCGCGGTGCATATCGCGTGAGCCTCCCCGCTGATTCTTCACCACACCGCGAAAGCCTACTCAAGGATTTGGAATGGGTGTTCTATTTTATTCAAAGCAGTGCGTCTCAGTTCACCAGGCGAATTTTGGAATGATTGTTTTACATTATTATTCAAGGCACGACGTCCGTAGTTCGCATAGTGAGTTATGGGATGGAACTCATGGTACTCACGATCTCACATTCAATAGTAGAAAATTTTAAAAATGCACACACATTTAGGTTTTGGAATCTCCGCTTGGTACTATTCGGCTTCTATAAATGTTTTAGAAAGATCAACCGATTGCAATGCTTTCTTGGTGATCGAGGGCGTGCTATCTAATTTTACCAAACTTATTGTTAGACAAAAGTCTTTCTCACGGAACGGTTGACGTTACCATAGGCCGGTATTGACGCTGCTAAGAACAAACGAAATGGTCAACATTGAAGCCGTAAAGTCGATTTTTGACCGAAATTTGACTTTGAATCGACATCGTCTAAACTCGAAGATGTCGATTTTCCCGATCTTTGGCATTTAAAACTCGATTTTCGATTCTAATCGAAATCGATTTCTCCACCTCTGTACTCAAGGAGTGGGTGTTCTAATTTATGCAAAGCAATGCGTCTCAGTTTAACAGGCGAACTTTGGAATGGACGCTCTCAATTATTATTCAAGACACGATATCCCTAGTTCACACGGCGAGTTTTGTGATGGAACTTGAGGTACTACATCTCCGCGCTTGCGTAATCCGATGGACGTTTCCTAGCACATAGGCAAACAGACTGAAACGGGAGTGTGTGCTCTTTGCCGCCCTGACTGCTTGACGTTGTGGTCCGGGAGGCTGAGGGATTGTGGGGCTGGCGCGTGACGCAACAATTCACCCGCCCCCTTCTACTCCCCCTCCCCCATTCGAACCGCCTCCGCAGATCGCGGGCCCCTCCTTGCTTTCCGTTGCCCCCGGCGGCGGTGGTCGAAGGGGGGGAAGGGACGATGAAGAGGGGCGGCCCGAGTGTATTTAGGTTGAGGTGGGCGACAAGCTACGGTGGTGCCCCCTACCCCCCCCAGGGAGGCCGGGATGCTGTGGCGGCAAAGGAGATTCGTCAGCAATGCGGTGGAAAGGCGAACCAACGGCAATTGCTAATCCGCAAAGGCGTTACCCTCTTGTCTCCTATAAGGTGTCTTTTTCTCCTATAAGGTGTCAGGAGTTATTTTTTCACCCATGCAGAGGCTTGCGTTGAGCTTCGCGTATATGCTCTTAGTGGCGAATCCGAGGATTTAATAGTGAACATTATAAATGTAATTATTTTTTTTCTCCTTATCCTGACCTCATTTAATTCATGTTAAAATATTTCTATACGCTATCGTAACATTTATTTATGTAAAAATATTGTATATCTTTGTATTTTATGTTGTTCTTATGTTTTTTCTTTCATAGCCCTGATGATGGTTTTAAAGAAACAGAAACGTTGGCTATAACTTTTTTTGCATAATATACGTTGACCTACACTCCAAGAAATATTTTAAAATATATTATAAATGTATATTTTTCTATTGTTAATGGACGCTACGAGGACGCTAACGAGGGGCTAGATGGAAGGGGAGAATTTTTAGCCTCAACCTTTCCCGAATAAAGGCATACCGATATCTATCTATCTATCAATCAATAAAAATGATAAGGTGCTCTCTCTGCAGGAGGTATTTGCTTGGTCAAATTACAAAAAAAAAAACTTTGCGGCGAATGTTTTTCAATAAAAACAGATTTTGGGGGTAACATGTGTCAAACCTCCAAAATTTTCTCTAAAGAGTCGAAGGCACAACCTTGTGGAAGTTCATTTTATCGTAAATGAAATGAAAAACTTTCCATCAATTTATTTTCCATCCAGTGTCGACGCAGCGGCGTCATATTCAGGTATAGGCGTTTTTATTTTCATTTACTCTTTAGAATATTGACGCGGGTTACCCCCAAAATGCATTTATATTGACTTACTTGAATTTCCCACCTTTTTAATAGTTCGATTCCAATTGAAATATACCACACTCCAATGGCGCAGCGAGGGGGGCGGTTTTGGGGGATAACCCCCCCCCCCCCCCCAGAGCTCAGAGAAATTTTAAGTTTAATACATTTTACTCATAAAAGTAACAGAAGCAGACGTTATGTAGTGGAATGACATTCTAAGTTTTTTAAAAAATAACACGAAGATGGCAATATTCCACAAGTTTATTGTCCGTACAACGCGTTTCGACCGTTAGGTCATTATTATATTACATTGTACTTGATAATGACCTAACGGTCGAAACGCGTTGTACGGACAATAAACTTGTGGAATATTGCCATCTTCGTGTTATTTTTTCAAAAACATTTTACTCAATTGGATTGATATTACTTATATAATAGTGTCATCATCATCATTAGTCAACAATCCTAAGATTGGATTGACGCAGCTCTCCATTTCTCTCTCCTATCCGCTAATCTCTTCATAGCTACATATTTATTCTCTTATACATCCTTTATAACCTGACCTATATAACTCATTCGGGGCCGTCCCTTGCCCTTTTTCCCTTCCACTTGTCCTTCAACGATTGTCTTCATCAGACCATCGTGCCTCAAAATGTGGCCAACTAAGTTGTCCCTTCTTCTGCTTAATGTTTTTAGGAGGCTTCTCTTTTCTCCCACTCTCCTTAGCACTTCCTGGTTACTCACACGGTCAATCCATTTTATCTTCATCATTCTTCGGTAGCACCACATTTCGAAAGCTTCCACTCTTGACTTCTCTGCTGCTGTCAACGTCCAAGCCTCGCTTCCATAGAGGAACATACTCCATATGTTGCATCTTGATTAATAAAATATCCCTCAGAAAGCCGTAAAACTCACAAATTTGAACCATTTATCTTAAAATTCCGCAATTAATTAATCTCGCACCTACCGCTTATCCTGGAGGGTATTCCATACCCCCACACACCCCGGCATTTGTTGCACCCAACCCACCCCTCCCAGCCGTAATTCCTAGCTGCGCCCCTGCCACTCTCAGTCGTCAAAATTTTGGCATATATGGAGGCGTTACCCCAGTGGAAAAATGAGAAAAAATCCTATCTTTGGATAGTAGTGAATTTTATTATCCGAAAGTATCGTCTCCTATAAGGTGCCATATGTAATTTTTCATCCACGCGCATATACGGGTGAAACTTAGTTACATGTTCTTAAGGGTAAATTAGAGGATATTAGAATGACCTGATTCTCTCTCGGCATGAGGACTTAAATCAAGTTTCCCACCTTTGTAGTAGTTCGATTCAGAGGCGTAGCCAAGGGGGAGGTTCGGGGGATCCGGACCCCCCCTCCTCTCAGAAATATAAAAACACAGTTACTTTCCTTTATAAAAGAAAAAAAATATTGAAAAATCTTGAATTTACAAAAGATTCCGTTGGCAGATGAAGTTGTTTCGATTATGGAAAGTGTTAAAAATAGTTTAAAACCCTCTATTTAGTGCCCTGTTTTTCAAAAAATTTCCACCTGATTTTGGACTCCCCCTCCGAACTAAATTCCTAGCTAACCCACTGGTTCGATTGATTTGAAATTTTCGATTCGATCGTCAAAACCTTGGTGAAAATGGAGCGATTACCACGGTGGAAAAATGATAAAAAAAAACGTATATTGAATTAAGTAAGGAAGGCTATCTTTATTTAAAACGTCTACCATCATCGCCAACGCAATAAAATCAGTGAGCGAGCCCATTGATTTTATGTGAATGGAGATTCATGGTGAATATAATATAAACAAAAGGGTGATTTAAACGTGTGCGCAACATAAAAGATTCTAATTAATTAGAATGAATATTTCTCGGTTTTTCAACTTGGTGAGTAGGTTAATAATAATAATAATAATAATAATAGACGTTTCGAGGGCCCTGTGATTCGTTTTATGGGGGTAAATGTGGAATTGTTACCTAAATATGTTCCCTGATTATGAGAACTTCGTAGAGCTTCTTTAAACTTATAATCTTCGCAGAACTTTCTTAAACCTCTTGCGCTAAAATGATGAGTCTAGCTCGTCACAAACTTCCAATGCCAAATGACGCTATCACGAGCGATAGCTGTGTCCTCGATGTTTTTACGGGAAGAGGGTGAACAATATGAAATAATAATAACAACTTTTTATTTCACTGCGCTACGTCGATTACAAAACCACAAAAAATCATTTCATTACTTACAATTCTATTTGATAAGAACGACTGGAAAAATAAATATAGGATAGGAGCACCAGGGGCGCAGCTAGGAATTAAGGCTGGGGGGGGGGGGGTTTAGGTGCAGCTAATACCGGGGTGTGTGGAGGCGTGGGATATCCACCAGGATAAGCGGTAGGTGCGAGATTAATAAATTGCGGAATGTTTAGATAAATGGTTCAAAATGGTGAGTTTTACGGCTTCCTAAGGGATATTTTATTAATACTTACACTATTCTATTCGTAATATCAATCAAATAAAGTAAAATGGATTAAACTTAGGCATTTCTCTGAGCTTTGGGGGGGGGGGGGCGGGGTTTAACCCCCAAAACCCCCCCTCCCTGCGCCACTGAGGAGCACGATATTCAGAAAATAAATTGAAGTGGAAGGGGCAAAATGCGAGATCTTCGAGAGAGAATCCGGGCGTGCGACAGGAGAGCGAACTACAGGACGGCAAGGGACGGAGGGAGATTGCTCCACAAGCGGTGCACCGGTGGTGACACAACAACACGTGGTCCCCTACCGAATGATTGATACTTTCCTCTCCCAACACGCGGAACGGAAAAAGCCAGCCGTTGTGCCAAGCGGTTTAAATTAATATGCGTCCTTTGCTACAGCAGAGACCTGAGACGGGGAGGGTTTGTCTCACGCTCTCTAATTGGTCTCATTTTTATCCAATTTTTTTTCTTTAAACCTTGCATACGGAAGGTTTTCAATATTTTCATTGTTCTCCTCGCGTAATGCTTTTAAATTAGGCTAGTGGGATCGCTAAATGTGAGTATAATTATTATTGTTAAAGTACTCTAACGATTAAAGTAGGTTTCCATGGAGTAATTTAGAAGCATTCTGGTGTCCTCCTCTTCCTTCATGTGCCCTCTTCAATTCATAGTAAGACCTCTTTTTCCCTTTCATTAAAAATGAAACTATTCTCTTCCTTCTACTCCTTCTACCTAATGTAAATGTGGATTTGTTACCTAAATATTTACCCAAATGATGAGGAACAAAATGAATATCTAAACGCCAGATGTATTCATTAACGGCCAGTTGCTAGGACGAAAAAACCTTATCAGAATCATCCGGAATTAACGCGGAAAACACAAGATATCTCAGTATAAATTTCTCCCATATAGCAAATAAAATATATCAGAACGCTGGATAAGTTTGAACTTAGCCCTAAAATTTGTATTTTAATGAATACTCGTGATGCAACTATATAAGAGCCGAACTTGGCGAAAACATAATTGAACACTTCTATGTCTTCCAGGGGGTATGTCTTTGACCCAGCTGGAAATCTGTAAAGCCTGCACATTTGCTCTGCGCCGGGAAAGTCATTAACGAAAACATCTATTATACCGTAAAATATTTTAAAGAAATTTGAGAACATTCTGGCGTAAGGGAAACTCGAATGAAACATGAGATAAACATCACGTGGTATATTTAATTGACGCTGTTACAAGTGATTCATTGCTCCTGAGGGTTAGACGCGCCGTATATAATTGTATCTCCCAGTGAGAATTCTCGGATTTGGTTTCAAATTCCTCGCGTGGAAGATAATATTTTCATTTTGAATTGTGTCACCAACTCGTGGTGGGATGAAATATTATTCTCTCGTAGGTGGAAAATCAGCATCTTATTCTCGTCTCTGATATTCGACTCATTAATTTTCAAATAAGTTCTGCGAAAGTTACTAATTTTTCTTTACATCATTTTCGCAATCTTCTGGTTGGCCGACTTATTCATTGAATAACGAACGGCGAAAAATAACACGGAGCTAAAACGATTGCCTTCTGTTTCGTCGACGGTCAAAATACAGTCATCTCCCACCTGCGCATCCTTAGAGCATTATATTAATATTCACAACTCACTGGGATACGTGAATTAACTTTTATTTTCATTCCGAGTAACCATGAATATTTCATACGCAATAAGATCGACAATTCATTTACAAAAGATATGAACGTGCTGATTCTCGAGTTGTTCCCCATTTCAAATCTGAATGAGGGGTATCTTCCACGTAATTTACTCCCGCAATTAAATTAAAATGTTTATCTGCCACACTTGCAGGTACATTTCGCTGGTGATTCAAGGTGATCCACGAACCCTTCTGACTTACAACACAAGCTTAGTAAATGCAACGCAATATCTCGTATAGACAACTGAGAACCTCACGAGTCTTGAATATTTCACCTATTTACGCGCACTTCCACTCTCGTGTTTAAGATAAGCATCAAATCTTACCGGTGACATGCCAACCGCATGGTAACCTAAAAGGCTGGGCGTTCCACAGAGGAGCAAATGTATCCGGGTTCAATATCCGGGAATTGTCTTATATACCCCGCTGTTAAAAAACTGTGCGATTCAAACACGGAAAAATTAAATCAAACCTAATAGTTGATTGTCATAATTTCCGAGCTCGTATGTACAGCTAATTATAACATAACCTCATCAGTTATCCAATACGAGTGTGGCAAATATTAAGAAAAGCTCATAAGAGACATCAAACACGTGATTATGCTAAGCCAAATCAAATATTTTTTTGCACGAGGCGGTGATCGCATTTTGCCTATCGACGAAACAATATATTCGCTTTCATTTCCACATTCGTTTACCAAGCTTTCTTTTCGTTTATTATAACACAATGAAAAAATCTCGCACACTAAATTTAGCGTTAGTCTAGGGCTGAAAGAAGTGAATTGATGGAATTTTATGTACAGTTTTCCGTCTGTACAATTTTCAAATAAAAATGAAGGCAATAATGAAAATAATTCTGTTATAACTGCTTATTGAAGGTTTTCAGCGGTCACACCCTGACAGTCAAATGGAAGGTAAATAAGAAAAGTTCAATGGAGGAAGTGTCCAGAAATTTTAATTTTAAGAGATATTTCAGAGATAAACGTGTTTCATGGCACATTTTCTGTCGTAATGAATTTATGTAGTCATTATTTCGTGTACAGGATTCAATCCTTCCATTTACAGCTTCTTGGAAACCCCCAATTCCTAATATGACCGCAAAGTTAGATCCTTTCCAAAATCCTCAAAAATTGCTTAAGAAACAGTAAACCTGCGCCATATGTCGGCATATGAACTGGCCGAAAACCTCAAGTCCTTTTTGTTATCCATGATCACAGTTTCATTTTCGAATTTATATGTTTATGAATTTTTTTGTGAGGTAGACAAATTCTCACTGGTAATCGCAACGATTCATCTAACGGGCACGGCTACCCTCTGTCGGCAGATATTTGGAAGTAAAGAGAATGTGGTAATATGTAATCATAGAGGCTAAATTGGTAAACCGGAGAACCTAAATAAAAGATTCCCACGAAAAACTTGTGGAAAAAAATTATTACAACTCAGAAAAGTAAGAGGGTCGATTATTTTGGTTACAAGCTGATGCCTCTCAAATTGACGGAATAATGGAAAGGTGATTTTGGAGATAGGATTGAGGTGTAACACCTCAGGTAAAATAAAATGAATGCGTAGTCCGTGTCTTATAAGGAATTTAAATAATCGTCAGTCTCGTTAAATCAGCAAAGAAGTGAGAAATTGGTGTGCAATACACTCAAAACATGACTGAGTATCCAAATTTCTGCATTTGGGAGCTTTCCTCATAATAACTTTTCAACCAGCCGATAATATAGTATGGCATAAGAAAGAATTGACGGTGATCGTGTCTAACTCTTGAATAACCAAAGTTGGGGAAAGGGAATTTCATTTTGCTCATTGTCAGGTATTGAGTTGGAAGGTCGAGAATATTATTTTGCTTCGCTGTTTGCTTCCGTAATGTGCTCATCATCAGTTATGAAAAAAGCTAAGGACCATACGTTGTCAATTCCTTATCATCCGATTTATTTTTTGAACTTATTTGGCGTGCATTCATAAATTCAACTGCTTCGGCACTTGGTTTTAATAGCAAAAATAAGAATAGTTTTAGTCATTTTGCAATTTTTCATGTAAGAGCTAACTTTTTTATCCTTTTAGCCAACATATAATATATATACTAAATCTAAATTGATATGCATAACATGTTGTTATATTGGATTTAGTAGAGAGTAAAATTTCTACACAAGCACTCTCTGTTGCTAGGAGTTAGTCTGTGATGTTTTCTTTCTTTTTGCTGTAACATATAATCACCTTCACATTTTAATTTGGACTTAACAACATTTTGGCCCTTGCCTAATATCAATCTGTAGGTTTTGTGCTCCCAGATAGTCTCTTTTCCAATTATAGATAGTTGGTCTACAAAAGTTGTCTTATTGGTGTCCTTTAGTTTGTTAGTCATAGTGTGTGGTTGAATTAGACACGGATTGTTTCCTACTCATCATAGGCATGTGCATGGAAAATGGGTTCCAAATCGTTTTTTAAACGCTTAGAGAAGGAAATCCAAGAAAACCAAATAAAGAAATGATTCCATGAATCATTTTCATTTATAGCCTCGGTAGCCATCGAAGGTTCAAATTTTGATTTTTTTCCTCAACATACCATTGACTGAGAAATGAAAGAAGTAAGTTTCAAAGAATAATTGGAGTTTATAGCATTTCTTCAAACATCTTGAACTAGCCATTCTACCGATTTCTCGATCTATGATAAACCGTGACTCACCTCTGAAAATTGCCTTTAGATGAAAAGGATTTATAAATCGCTGGAAAAGTAGTGGACGCCCTTAATTAGTCGAGGCGATAATGGTTTGTAAAGAGGCCTCTTTTGAGAAATTTCCCAAGTGTTCCCTTTCATGTAACACCTGCCTTTCCAAAAATTCTCCGAAGAAAAATGGGATATTTTTAAGCGGAAAGTGTGGTATTTTTATTTTTCCAATCTCACCTCTCGACCTCCCTCTCTTGCACTCCTCGCAGCAGCATTGCTTTGTAAGCGGCAAAACCTTTCACGCCAGCCAAAGAGAACCCCGGTCCCTTTCCAAAGTGGTAAGCTAACACCTGTGTGGTGTATTCCTCCCAAGATCTCCTATCGGACGGCATTTTCCGAAGTTTCGTGCGAGCTGGGCTAAAAAAAAATGAACGTGCTGTTTCTCGAGTTGTATTCCGTTTCCAGTCTGAAATAATCTTTTCTCCACATAATTTACCATCAGCGATGTAATTAAAATTGTGTGCGCGTGAGAGGCACTCAATTATTCACTCACTTATTCTTTCAGCACTAGGCTGGCGATGAATTTAATCTGCAAGACTTTTTAGTGTATCATCACAATCGTAGTAAAAGTTTGAAAAATGTGGGTGGAAATAAAATAATACACCGGAAGAAATTTCGGAGAAATTATATTTCATGGTCAATTCAAAGTATCGAGCAATACAGGGATAAAATTTCGACAAATCGTTGTTTGGCATTATTTTTTCTGACAATGTGTTCAAAAGTTGAATCTAATTGATGGCGATTTTTCTATGGATCTAATCTATATTTTAAATAAATAAAGCCATGTTGGTTATGCATCGCTGGTAATTCGTGTATTAGTAGTATCTACGGTAATTAGTGTACTTACTTTTAGCGTAGGTTTTATATACTCCGTTATTAATTTGTGTATTCCGTTTCCGATCCGAAGGATGGAGAGCCTTTAGTCCGCATCATTTATTGTCGGTGATGTAATTAAAATGGTGTTAGCGTGTGAGGCACTCATTCACTTCTTTCAGCACTAGGCTAGCGATGAATTTATTCTGCAAGACTTTCAATTGTATAATCACAAACGTAAATAAGGTTAGAAACATGAAGGTGGAAATGAGGTAATGCACCGAAAGAGAAAACATTATCTTCCTTGGTCAATTAAGTATCGAGCCATTTACGGGAAAAATTTCAATAAATCATTGTTTCGCTTCGGTTTTTCTGTAAATATGTTCAGAAGTTGAATCTAATTGATGGTGCTTTTCTTCAGATCTATTCTATATTTTCAATAAGGAAATCTACGTTGTTTATGTATCTCAGTAACGGCTGTAAGTGTACTAGTTAATTACAGCGAAAGAAATCCCCTAGCATTAGGCTGTTACTGTTTTTAGCAGGAATGCAGGAAAAATTGTCCAATTTTCAATCTTAAAGTCGTCACCGAGAATATCTATGGGTAGAGATTATGTATTATATTAGGCAATACCTCTCAATATACTATAAGTTGCATTCAAGAAATTTTGTTAATAAACCCTTTCTGTACTTTTAAGTGCTACCAATTTTACTCCGTGACTCCAAGTTAGCAAATGCACGAGTACATAACATCTCATAATTGAATACGCATAAAAACAGATTTTCTACCGGAAGAATTATTTATTTTAGTTTTTGAAATAGGTTGTGAGAACTGTGCTTTTGATGAAGCGATTGCGAGTAATTATTCATAACAAGTATAGATTTATTCGTGTGTGCTATTTGAGATTTAAACGATAACTAATTCCAGGATGCAGGATCCACAATAGAAGGATACCGCAAATTAATCTTGATTAATCTTAGAATGCAATTGGACTTTTAAAATTTGATTCGAAAGCATAGATCCATCTATGCCCAGCTATGTAATTTCATGCATTTAGCTGGTATGGGATGTTGAGGGGGTAGAACGTGCGTTCATTTGCGGCGAAGAAATTTGTGTGATAGGCGTTGAAATCTCTATGGCAACCGTTGAAATCTCCCAGGAAACGAGTTGAAGTTTTATTAATTGCTGTTTTTTTACAATGTGAAATAAGAGGAGGAGAATAAGGAATATAGGAGGAGTTATACTAGGAGAATTAGTTTGTAAAATAATTTGTTTCCATAAAAATAGTCTCTGCTTCGTGAAATATTTGCTGAGATTTATTATTTTTTCTTTTGTTCAATTTATCGATGGTTCGAAAGGAAAATAAAAGGCAATTCATACACATAGTTAGTTGTAAATAAAAATAAGTCTGCGGGAATACGAAGGATTTACTAACGAAAATTTTGGCGATAATATCTCGTGTGTTAAATCGACCTACGGGTTTTACTGTGTGGTATTTTGTAACACTACAATAATTTCGTTTATGCTTGATTTGATTCCTTGCATAAGATAAAAAAATTCTATTCAACATATGCATCGCTCATTTAACGTATTTCATGATTCTTATGTTTCTTAGATTATTATATAATTTTTTATAGAATATTAAGATTGGTATCTCTGTAGTAACATCAATATTCAATATTTAAGTTAATGGCTAACGAATGATGCATGTGCAGTCTCCGTCTTTATTAACATCTAAGACGTAAATGTTTATTTTCCGGCTGTTTGAACCTTAAGATTCGCAATGGATGATGTTGCAAATTTTTTCGTCTCAGTTAGGGTGACAAAACTGGCTACGTTTTCAGTTCGTATATTTACGAGAAAATAATTTGAGTGAGGTTCAGGTTTTTACGTTTAAATCTATCGTGTAAGTATCGCTTTGCAGTTTTATTTAATTTCAATCCAAATGTATTTCAATACATTCTATCGGTATTCCACTCTTATTTTAGGAGCGCTCAAGCATATGTGTAGTGGGGCCAAGTTTAATTTAGAATATCGATTTTATGCTAATTTATCTTTGCCAGATAATTTTTTCTCCAAAATATGAAATTTTTAGTCGGATCACGTCGTATAATTTATTAGTCTTCTTCTTACAACATCCTTTTAATTCATCGGCAAAAAATAATGACGTCAGAGATGAATGAACCAGTGGCACATTGTGCCACTTAAACTTGCTTGCTATTGTAATACCGAGTTTTGTTCGTAGGTTGTAAACCACCTGGTTTACGAGTTTATAATTAGCCTCATGAATTTCTCCAATCTCATTTATATGGATTTATGGCGACAGAGAAAAGCAGAAAAACCGGTCTTCATTATACCAAGTTTAGCGAGGTATTCGTGGTATCGTAAGAATGACTGCTGTAAGTGGAAAATATATTCGCCCATATTGTTCAAAATATTGAGCAGTAGAGTACGTTTGCACTCAGCAGCCGGTGGATTTGATGAATTAAACTATCATTTCTCGTGTCCCGATTAGTGGTAAAAATTACAATGGGTCTGCGTAAAAGTTAATGGCTCTAGTCAGTAAAAAAGAAATTTATGATGCATTTTCAAACGAAAAAAACTCAGTCATACATAAATTAGTAATAAACGATATTTACGTAAGATCTCGACTTATTATGAACGTGTGAAATAAATTTTCTTTAACGTTTTGTCATCCGAAGAATTGGACCTAACTTAAATAATTCTGCGATGCGTAATTGCCTGCGCATTGTCCTGAAAAATTAAGGCCCTTGGTTTGATTATTGATTGAGGAGATTTTTTTCTCGTGGGAATAAATTTGAATTTTGGTGTCGTTAGTATGGCGCGCAATCTTTGCACGGTTTGCACTTTTGATATGTAAGTTCGAATAACAGATAAAAACGAAGGTAACTGGATAGGGAAATATAAAATTTGATGCTTGGCAAGTTAGGAGAGGAAAGGAAATGGATGGGAGTTGTTTCGTGGCAATGTGCGAGGATGATCAGCTGTAGAATATTCTCATGATCTCGTGGAAGTGATCAATGTATATTTGAATTATCTGGTGAATGAAGGCGAAAAGTAATTACATCAGACTTCAGGTATGTTCAATTGGCACATTGTGCCGCTTAAACGTGTTTGCTATTGTTGATACTGAGTTGTGTTCGTAGGTTATAAACCGCCTGATTCACGAGTTTATAATTAGACTCATGAATGTGTTAACTTTATTTATATTTACGACTTACTAGTTACATGAATTATCTTTTATTTTCGTTTCGAACGACCATCAATTTATTTAAGCAAATCTTGAATATGCATCGAAGATAGATATCATATTCGTTGTTTAGAGTGAATCAGCGAAAGAAATACACATATCCCCCAAAATTTCAGTGGTTAAAAGTATTGACTGACGTTAATATTGATAATTTTCCATGATGTTACTGGTCGTCGTTAAATTAGAATATTTGGAGGGGGTTATTTGCCTATTTTTGGTAAACTTAGGCATCATTATTAGTTTCTCTAATGAGAGAACGGTGAAGTATTTGGTAACAAGTAGAAGAAATTCTTCATTTTATTGTACATCTATCTTTGGTGTTCCCTCGAAGTTACATATCCGTGCTATTCACCTTCCCCGAACTGGTTTTCGTCGTTAATCTGTTTCCTATTCCCGTCGCATTTTAAATCCTCATATCATTCACCCTAATCTCTTTTATCCTTTCGTCTACTTAAGTACCATGAGACTTCACTAACCATATGAAAATTTCACAATGTTAAATTTCTCGTAATTAATTATTTCCTGCTCTTCAACGCCTAGTTCGTCTGGATAGCCATATTTAACCACTTTCGTGTTGTGTGGCGCTTAAAATTTTATCATTGGTACAATATATGATTATAAATATAAAATTAAGCGCCATGGCAGTTTTATTTTATGGTCACGAAAGCTAGGACGGCTGAACGTCTTGCAAAGCGGCACTCTAAGCAAATAAATCGAAGTAATTCAAATCTACTTTCAGTTGAGATTACTGTTTGAGTGAGACCCTTCCCACTAAACGCCGTTTTGCATGGGGCACGTACTTGCACAATCTGACGTGTGTACGAAGATGCAGTCAAAATTGCGTCGTGTACAGCGGTGAATTGCTAGACCACATGCGAGAATGCGTGGACGTGAGATGGCAAAATAGCCCCTGCTCTAATTTCGTTCATGCATTCGCGCAATTCCTCGCCATTTTAGAAATTAATGCAGTTATAACCTGCGCAATTCCGTACCCCGTGTCAAACGGCCTTAAGTAGCATGGTTTTGGGAGAAACTCCGTGGATTGCATCTCTGAAAAAAAACTGACGATGGTCTACATCCATGAGGATTGCAAAGTTAGCGGTAACTGGTCCGAGAAGCTATAAAAGGGCATGGTTGAGAGTCAAAATCACTTGGTTCTCTCCCTTGTAAACCTGAACAGAAATGTAAAGACGACTTCGTTGACTTCCATAGAGGTAATTTTCAGGTACAATACTCAGGTACTTGGTATACATCAATCCACTACGCTATACTACGATACACTAGACTAATACAATACGCAGGTACTTGAAAATGACCTCTATGGATCGAAACATGTCGTACCAAGAAAAAGAATCAGTGGAAGTCAACGAAGTCGTCTTTTCATTTGTGAATATCAACTTCCACATAGTTGAGCCTGATACCATCGAACGCACCAGTACAGAATATACGCCCACTGGAAATAGGCTTAGTTGAGAAGTTTTCATCATGCGCTTGTACGTTAGCCCTCCTATTTTTATCTCCTTGAAACGCTAATTACGTAAACTTTATAAAAACCGATCTATAAAATATCTATGATGATGATCCTAATGAAGAACAGGTGGGCGGATAAAGTTTCCAATTAGCGAATAACCCCAATTCTCTTGGGAAATGATTCAGTTAAGCAACTGTGAAAGCTGCAGAATTTCTAGCGATAAAAAAATGTGCGGAACATAAGAGGGGAGAACCTTGTCGAACACTGGGCGTGGTTGACAAAGCGTGTGTGTGAGTGTGCCTCCCTCGATATTTTCCGGAATGCATCCCCTGTCTCGACGGTTTTGCCTCTAAGCGACACTTTCCGGCAGCAAGGCGATATGGAGACAGCAAAAATGAGATTATACGAGGTCCGTCGTGTGTTCGGGAATGCTTGTCCCAAAAAGCGGTCACAAGCCACGTTTAGAAGTTGGGACGTGTGTGGGCGGGGTATTAACCTGCGCCTATAATCTGAGACTTGAAAGTTTGGTATACGTCAGTGAGTGATAGCCAATATGACTGTCTTATGTTTGTTCCACCCACACGAAATGCTTCCTACTCCTTACAGAAATATACTTTACCTAAACTTCCACCCTTTCGGCACAATAAATAGGTTTTCTGATATAATATGCATCTGTATTCATAGTTTTGAAGTTTGGAAGACAATATTTCAAATTCTAACACTAAAAAATGCTAACATTTTAGGTTAAAAATCATTGCACAGTAGATAGCTGGTAATTAATACTTTTGTAAAATTTCTAAAACGTTTAAAGTATACCGGGACTAGCCGCGGTGATAACTTTTACGGGAGTCACCCGCAATGCACAATCGCCCGGTCAAGGCGGATGATTTTTTCTCTGTGGATCTTTCGTCTGAAACGTTTTATGGAAAATAACTGTAATGGTAGGTGTGCTTAACTACAATAGACCCTGAAAAAATTCATTGGTACTCGTAGAGTTACAAATTTTGAAAATCAACTTTACCCAAGTTGAAATACTTTTTCTTAGTACTTTACCCTTCCTGGGATATGCACAAGATGTGTTCAGAGTGAACTCAAGGTATGAAGAGGATGAAATCCCGAATTTTCACCGTAGGATTTTCCTTTACCTTTGAGTTGTTAAGACATGAAGGCATCCGCGACGAATAAACCCATTCTTACATTTTTTGATAATCAAATTACGCTTAATACTGCAGAAATACCTGCATCATGTTAAAAGGATATCCCGTCGGGGTTCTTGCAATATTCTGGTCAAAATTGTTCGAGTTCTGTTCTAGAAATTATTCGAGTTGGAAACTTCTTTAGCTTCAAGAAATTATTCGAATTGCTTACCCAGTGTTGGTCCCAGGTGCCGGCAAGGACAGCGGGGCCAAAGCTCCTGGCAGGGTTCATGCTGCTTCCAGTGTACTGCACCTAAAGTTAAGAATAAAATATTAGTTTTTTTAAATGAAATTACATAATAAGCCCAGTGAGAATTCACGGGCAAAAATACTTCACAGAAAATTTCAAGGCTAAGGATCGGATATTTTAGAGGCGATTTTAGGGAGAATAACAAGTTGATAGTAGACTCAAAGAGAACTGGTAAAAATGTCTCTCATTTCTCCATGCACTTATCCCATGCAGTTAATATGATTATCCCTCAACGTGTAGATTAGTAATGAATCGATGAGACTTCTATAAATGCTTAAAAAAATTATATTTTGGAGCTATAATAGTCTTCTTTATAACTGTTCACAAATTGTTTATGCATAATGAGAGATAATAAGCAACAGTCATCGTTAGACTGCCGACTGAGTATTAGAAAAATTTATTTATCTTCGTTCTGTGATTAATTTCATTGTACTAAAAAAATACCCTTAAAATTGTATTGCCTACTATGTTTCCCTGTATTATTATTGAACAGAGTGATGTACGAGCTCATATATATATATGAGTATCATTTCATATGTCAATCGTAAGGTTTGTTTAGTGTTAGTTGGGAGTTTTCTAAGGATTCATCCTGATTCGAACCAGGGAAATTTCGGACCGTAATCCAACGCTTTACTGAATAAGCCTCAATGAACTGATATTGAAAGAGAAATAATTATTTAGCATAAAAATATATAATAGCATAAATAAGCATAGCGTATTATTTAACTATAAATCTATAAATATATAATCTATAACGTATCTATAAATCAGGATAATGTACGTGGAAAATAGTAAGAAAGCAATTCTATAATTTACACCAAAAGTTTTTTTTTAACTTCAAGGTATAAGAAAGTGGTCTGTATAACTATTGACTCTGTTTCATTTTTTAGATTAGCATAAATAAGCATTGCGTATTATTTTACTATAAATCTATAAATATATAATCTATAACGTATCTATAAATCAGGATAATGTACGTGGAAAATAGTAAGAAAGCAATTCTAATATTTACACCAAAAGTTTTTTTTAACTTCAAGGTATAAGAAAGTGGTCTGTATAACTATTGACTCTGTTTCATTTTTTAGATTTTGCTCCATGCTGTAAGTTTACTTTTATTTTAACCCGTGAGCCTCCTACGTATCATCTTTAGGGAATCCCTGGAGCCTTATCTCATCCTCGGTCTGGTGCTGCGGTAGCTTTATTTGCTAGACATCTTTCGCGCACTCTCTTACGTGGGATTGCTTAAAACCATTCATCTGCATATTCCTCGTCCGCATCACTATAAACTCGTGGGCTGATCTCACGTTATATTGAATGCCAGCTTGATCTTTTCGCATCTACTTTTGTCAGATCCGCGATCCCATCTTGTTGGCCACATTTCTGGCAAGGGCGTTGTACCGGCAAGCACGAAACGGAGTGTTTTATTCAATGCATGAACATAGGGCGAGTGGAATATTGCTGATTGCTTGGTCACGGAGGAAGTCTTTATACCCATATTGGTTGAATTATCGATTTTACGCATGAAATAGTATGAAGAAAGTTATTTTTTCTCTTATTCAATGTCCATGAGCTAAAAATTAGCATTCAGTTTGCGATGAAAATTTTTAAGTCTGTTAACGATGGAAATGTGTCTTGTTATCGAAGCCTTTTTGCTCTGATTGAAGTCACATTTATTTTTTCTGTAAGCATTTACTACAAAATACAGCCTATTAGTACCTTTTTCGTTTTTTCTTCTTTGTTAGGATATCCGAGCAGATTGTAGTGATTTCTATCTCTAATAATTTTATATTATGGCGTAATAAATAGTCTGCATACAGCATTTGTTAATGAAATACTTAAGGAATCCAAACCTCGTCTCTGATTTAGCTGTCTTTGTGAATATTGATGAGGAAATGTAACCCATGTGTCTTGTTATCGAAGCCTTTTTGCTCTGATTGAAGTCATATGTTTTTTGTTGTTTGTACTTGTTAATTCGTGATAGTCACCAGTGTTAACTAATTTAGAAGATTTTTATTTTCTTGCCATAGTGAAGTTAACTGATGATGAATAAAAGGTAGTTGTACTTTTCCACAATTATTTAATGCGTAATGTTTCGGCACACGGAACCATCGTCTTGTTAATTTTTATTTAAAATGAAATTTATCGTTGCTAATAATTAAAATTGGTACTTACAGTGAAAAAACGAATAAATATTTGTAATGTTCAGTCGGCAGTCTAACGAATAATATTGCTCATTATCTACGATTATACGAAGGCAAACAATTTTTTGACAGTGATGAGTGGTATAGTTCCGAAATATAAGCACTTTGTATAAGAATTTGTAGGAGTCAAATGAATTCAATGAATGAATCCATTTGTGCGTTGAGAGATAACCTTATTAACAGCATGTGATAACTGCATTAAGAGATGAGGGATGCCAATGCAACCAAATCTGAAAATTTTAGTTGAAAAAAAGGAAAATTTATGGGGAATTTCACGAAGTATTTTAATCAGAAGACTTGATTTTTAACTGTTTATGTCATCAACTGGTGTTTTCAACAAGAATTGTCTCGGTTACAAATTTGCACTTACATTATTGAAAGAGAATCATTTTAACCCATTTCTTTATTTGATTGTTTCTTAATTAATTTATTTCTTTATTTATTTGTTTTTGTCGTGGAAGAGATATTGGTTAATTAAACACTTCTCGTCTGATTTGCGGCAATTTTTTTTAACACGAAAGGTATTGAGAAATAATTTCTTACTTTTTCTACCGAAATTTAATTTCGTCTGATCTAGTTCTATTATAAAACGTCTGGTGCAATTATTTTTGTTTTTGCTTCGAAGAGGATCTTGAAAAGATAATTGTATAGAAGGGACCTCATTTCCAAATAGGATTCGCCTCTCGCTTTATCTGCACTTTGTGGATTCAGTTGACTTTCTAAAAGTATTTGAGCAGCCTATTTTGAGTGCACGACCCAAGGAGATCGATCACACTCCTCAGTTTCCAGATGATTTCGTTGTATCATGGGAACGGAGCGCTCACGTAAACTATCCATCATTGAGCCAATGTCTATCACCCAATTCAGCATGCTTGCTATCCTGCTAAACTGTAAGCCGAAGATTGCTGGCTCAACTCCGCCAACTACCGATACACCCTTGACCGCCCGCCGAGGACTTAATCACCCTAGCATTTCCCCTTTCCCCATTACCCAACTGAAGACGCGTAGTCGAGAAAAAATAAAATAGATAAAAATTTTGTTCCAGCTTTTCATTCAATCGCTACACGGTTCCCATGATTTGGAAATGGATCCGCCGTGAGCTGCCTATCAAAGTCATCTTCAGTGTCAGCTTAATTTCCTATCACAAACCAATTTGTTAGCGGCTATTTCAAACTAATCTCCTCCAAATTGGACTGCTGGTATTAAGAGAGCATGTTGGGCATAGAATGAAACATTGTCTGACGAGTCTTCGCTGGCGGAACAGAAACAAGTTTTGAAATTTGTTCTCAGCCGTTAGGAGAAGGAAAGAGGTGCACCCTGTAACCTAGAGGTCGAAGTTCAATTCTTAAGCGTAAAAAACTTGTGATTGCGTAAATTTACCTGTTAATTCGTGTGAAATCGGCCACTCAGGATTGATGATTAATTTTTTTATGTTCTACTTATAAGTTAACCAAAGCTACGAAGCTGACACTGCTGCGATTCACCTCATCCACTACCACAGCGGAAATTGCTTGCCTCTTGGATAAAATAATTCCGTTGGAGTTAACTTAATTGTGTACTTTCATATCTTATTGAACTTTTCCAATAACCTAAGAATTATCAATAATAAGTCCAGCAAAGTTCGTATGAGAATTTTAATATTTTGTGTTGTGAAAGAAGTAAATGAAACAAATATATTTACAGGGCAAACCCCTGTTCGATTTCGAAGCAGTCGAATGTTGTGTGAGCTATTTACTTTTTGGCATGAATTTTATTGAGGAGGATCCTCAAGTCGGCCTCTAAATGTGTTGTCACCCATCACTTATTTAAATGGCTTTGCGGAAGTTGCCGAAATTTATATTCACGATAATGTGCTCTATCAAATTCATGAATTTACAGTGTTATTCCTCGCAACTGTAAACACTATATTGCAAAATATTGGAAATATCGTCGCTGCACTGCGGACATTTATGAAAACCGATTAATGGGCGACCAATGTGTTATCAGAAATCAACCATCTATGGGATGGAATGGGGCCTCATCTGTGTAGTCCCCTTGATTTTAGGAATCCAACTCTTTCATTTTTCTTTTCCCTATGGGTACCGATGACTTAAAGAGGTGTCCGATATTCGACAACGAAAGCTGCAGATTCGAAGTATCTGTATCTTTCATTATCGAATCATTCCAATTCGCTTGCGAATAAAATAAAATTTTATGTCAAGTCGATATGATTCGAATTCAAAGCAGTCGAGTGATCTGAGAGCTACTCGCATTCACGTATATTTCATGTATAAATGTAATTGTATGCAACTTTTATATTGACTTTAGCCTTGCAGATGTCTGTATTTGCCAATGGTGAAACAAATTTATTATCATTATATAGTTTTAGCAATCCAAGGAAAAGTTTCTCCTAGTCATTGTTGAGTTAACGTCTCATGCGTTGCTGATAATCGACAACAAAGCTTAGTATTCGAAGTATCTGTATCTTTCATTATCGAATCATTGCAATTCGCAAGCGAATCAAATCAAATTTCAAGCTGATTCGATTCCGAAGCAGTCGAATGTTCTGCTACCTATCTATTTAGTTTTAGGAATAAATTTCTTTCTTAAAGAGGTATTGACATTCGACATGAAAACTGCAGATTCGAAGTATCTCTCTCTATAATTATCGAATCATTCCAATTTGCTAACGAACGAAATCAAATTTCGTCAAGTTGACTCGATTTCGAAGCAGTCGAATGTTCTGCGAGCTATGTAGTTTTAGGAATCCATCATCTTCACATTTTTCTCTTCCCAATGTGTACCGAATGCTTAACTGCACATCTCAACGAGTGTTGAGACATGCTCGCTGTTTTACTAGAGTACGAAGTAGACGCGACCGCACTTGTGCGTTTAACAACATCACTCTCTTTTCCCCCGACTTTCTCGTTACGTTACATTTCCCATTCACTCAATCCCGACACACCTGACGTCACCGTCTCGTTCGAGTTGGGTCGATAGAAGGAGAAGAAAAAAAATATCGAAAGGGTTGTGGCCGGAGGGAGTTGTGTTTGGTGTGGGGGGTATGGCAGTGTGTGGAGAACACCTCGGAGGCATTAAGTTCAAGCCATCCCGACGGCTTGGTAAGCCAGCGTGGCGTAACACTCCCCACACCATATTCACGTCTCATACCACTAGCTGGCGGCAACTTCTCCCCTCGAATTTTCAACTCTACTCCTTCCTCGGAGCTTCGCCCATTCATGTACATACATAGTCTTTCGCCGCTGAGTGAAAGGGAGAGTTTTGAGTGTTAGTTCCCGGCCTGGTCGACCTCCATTCCCGCCAATAGGCTGGGATGTCCCCCCCCCCCCTCTCAGTTATTTTTTCCTATTTTATTTTTTATTTATTTTTACATGGGTGCGCCAGTGTAAGAGTGCGGGCGATTTTTGGTCAGAGGCCGGGCCAGAACAGGTCGGCGGAGAACATCAAAAAAACTTATCTCTCCCACGGTTGTAGTCGGGTGTTCATAAGTCTCTCTCTCGCTTTTTTTATGTCTAATTCTTCGGTTTTGCTCCATTCTCATGCGCGAGTCAATGGCGTCTAAGGCAGATATTAGAGCAGGAAGTGTTTTTTTTTTCTTGTGTTGTGACTTTGATTGAATTCCACGCGGATATGTATCTTTTTAAATAATCTGATTGGATTCCTTGCTGGAGTAGTCACGTAACCCCCCTCGAGTTTTCTGTGGAACATACGGCGGGCGTGAAGTATTTTAACTGGCATGGATGTATCAGGACTAACGGTCTTTTACCGTTGCTTACAAGTTTAAAACATTTTTTTCTGATCCTTATCCCGTTTAATCGAAAAACTAGTTACCTGGTGAAAATGCAGCCGCAGACATTTATGAACCGGAGTTTTGAAATTTATAACTTACGTTCATCAAATATTAACTATTTTTAATGAAATTCGTAAGTTACCTTAAAGACTACCATGTTCTTAACATAGGTTGGTATTTTGGTGTCCAGTAGGTGAAACGTTTTTCTATTTGAAAAAGGGTTGTTAAGTAGTGCAGAAACTCTTGAGGTTGGTGAGTTATGAATGTCGTAGAATTGAAAGAAAGTATTCTTTCTGCTTGGAAATAATTGGTTCAAATACAATTAATAGTGTAAATTTTGGAGTTGCCCATACCAACATAAATTCATTCTTGCTTCAAACTGATTCGTAAGGTAAGCGTTCGAGTTTTCTCTATCGACCATAGTCTTGGGAGATTAATGATGCTATAAATTGTTTATTAAACCGCGCCAGACGTCATTGAAGCAATAAAAACAAAAATAAATTTTTAGAAATATTTTTAAATCCCCTCATTCAAAATTTCTGTAATTATTTTCTTTAGTATATTATTAAAATATTCTAAGTTAGGTTTACGAGGAGAATTTTGACAGATTACGCAATCTCCCCTCACATATTTGAATTTTCCCTTTAATTCTCAACGGGGCCGACTCTTTTTCATTATTCTTATAAATCGCATTCTCTTCTTCCCACTTCCACGCTTACAGATCATTCTTCCCCCTAACTCAGATTTTAACATTCACCTCTACTCAGTACACGCTCCATCCATACCCTGTGTCCTCAATGTTGCTCATCTATAAGTTTCCTCTCCTAACCTCTTCGAATTCGACTACTTCGAGCACTTCGACTACGTTGAAATTGTGGAATGTTCTATTTCATTTATTTTATCTTGCAATTTACAGTTACAAAATCATGTAATAAAATGTTATTCTCGCTCTTTGACAGCACCGACGAATGAAAATGACATTCCACGAGTACATGGGCTTCGATCCTTTGCTCTTATTGCTCTTGCTAATTGCCTTAAACTAGTGTTGATCCAACACTTTTGCACGTTCCCATGTACCATCTTCTGGGTTATAAACACAGAAAAAAATAAAACAAAAAATATTACAAAACACACTTTTTCCAGGTTTATTAGAAATGAGTGTAGGAGAGTATGTTAGGTGAGTAAGGGTTGATACGCATGCTAATATCTAAACCTAATGAGCACCCACGATTTATTCTCCGAGCGATAGAAATATTATTTTTAGCGATAGAGACCTACCAGGAAAATTTCTTAGAAATACAATTGGAAATATGTTGCTTAAAAGTATGGAATATGTACCAGTTAATTTCATTGAAAATATTCCTCTTAAAGCCTGTTTACACGATACATTAACATGTACGAGTTAATATCTGTTTGCGTAAATGATTTTTGTGGATCGGAACGGAACATGTACGAATGCATGACTCATATTAGGACATGTTCTATTTTCTGTTCATGGATTTTTGCACAAGTTGGGTGGTTACACGGCACATTTTCGTGTTCATTCTAGCGTTCATACATTTAGACATTTACTCGTACGGGTTGATGTACCCAGTGGCGCAGCGTGGGGATAAAAAGGGGGATAACCCCCTCCCCCCCCCCCCCAAGAGCTGAGAGAAATTTTTAAATTTAATTCATTTCACTTAATAGGATTAATATTACTTATAGAATAATGTAAGGATTATAACTTTTCCTCTTCTATTCTTGACCTTGTTCAATTAACTTTTTATGATGTATGAACAACAAAGCCCTGAGGATGATTTTACATAAATCGAAACGTTGGCTATAACTTGGTTTCAATTGACCTAAACTCCATGAAACATCATAAAAAGTAAGGATTATAAAAATATCCCTCAGAAGGCCGTAACACTCACCATTTTGAACCATTTATCTTAAAAATTTTCTGGGGGAAAGCCCCGCACCTGGAGGGTATTCCATAGTCCCTAACTCCCCAGTATTAGTTGTGCCTAAAACCCCCCTAGCCTCAATTCCTAGCTGCGCCCTTGAATGTACCGTGTAAACAGGACTTTACAGTGTGGACATTGTATCAGTGATGGTTTTATAAAGTAAGTTCCTCATCCACGTCGGGTTGTGTTAAGACGATGGCAAATGTACTTACGGCGAGCAAGTGGCAGGTGGTGACTGCCAGCCCGATGGCCAGGGGTCCTGGTGAGGCGGCAACGGGAGTGGCACCACTGGTCTGCTTAGCGCTCAGGTCGCACACGGCGTGCACCACGAGCACCAGGACAGCGGTCACGAGCGCCTCGACCAGCACACCCTGCTCCGAGGTCAAGGCCGGGGACACGGAAGTGTTACCCAGCCCATGGGTACCAATCTCTACCGGTGTCATCACCTGAAACAATGAGATGGCTGAGTTGAGTGGGTTGCTATAGCAGTCGACTGATTCTTTGACTTGATTTGATTTATTGGCGAAGTTAAAGCAGTTCTTATGAGAGTCCTCAGTCACTTTCTCAGCACCTAGGTTTCAGCTGCCAAATAGGGCGCATTTTAATCGATTTTTAAAAATGCCCACAACGACGTGAGGAGTCCAGACCGATCCATTTTTTCTCATTATTTGCCATAGAGTATTTGAACTCGCTAGGATTAGGTCACTAGGCCAGATGGAATAGAAAGAAGTAGGAATTAATGTCTATGGATACATCGATACGACTGTTAAAATACACATTTAGCCGTCTATTTCTATTTATTTTACTTATGAAGGTGCAATTGAAAACCAAAATTCAGTCATAATTTATTACTAACTAGATGAGATGAAAGTATTCCGCTTCGCCAACGGTGATTCCTTGGATTTTTAATTTCTTCTTTCAAGAGTACGCGCTTAATTGGAACTTGGCGTTTCCCACCTTATGTAGAAATATCAAAGTAGCATTTTCTACGGATGCTTCTACTAAGAGAATGGATATCCAGAGTTGAATATTTTTATTATTAACTCGGTTTATTCTGACGAAGGGCTGCTTATACTCGCTATATATTTACACGCAGATACGACGATTGATCGAAGGGCTTAGGTTTTCATAAAATCAACTGAAATTTTCATTTAAACTAAGCTAGCTGGTGTGATCTCTTTTATTTGGGTGACTGATAAATACTCATATTGGTAGGATAGATAATTTTAGAAACAAAAGCATGAGATACCGAGCCGAGATTTTGTCAAAAATTGTGAAGTAGGTACTCACCGTTGCGGGTGGTGAAAATTTACTTTCAATCGGTAAATAGAATGAAAATGTTCCACATATTTTGCTTTTATTGATCGAAACTAAGAAATTGTTATTTTTGTTGCATGAATTGCTGAAATGTATCGATAAAGTGCACCCAACGTAATCGAGGTACATGGAGATTTTGTGTTTTTAACTTTGATGAGTAAGATGAATTGTTACTGATATGATGTATGTGGTCTTCTTTATCAGTCTCCATCAGATACTGGCCATGTCTGTGGGATTTACCTTTTAACGCTGAATTATATTCTATATTTAAACATCAAATGTGTCTCGTTAATTAGTCCATTGGTGTTTCAGATGGTTGGGAGAAAATGAAATTTTCACTTCAATTCTCGTATTGTAATTCAAAAATGTATGTACCTAATTAATAGAAAATATATAAACCTAAGTAATGGAAACTGCAGAATATATTTTGAAAGTTTCCCTCGTTGTTAAGAAACCTCGTCAGTTTTTTTCCAACTTAGCTAGTGTATACGCACTGAATGGGTAATTTAAAACAGCGCTCCATGTATTTGAAGGATGGTGTGCAGAAGAATCGTACGATATTTATTACGTACCATTAAGGATAATTGTGAAACACGTCAATTATTTTGGAATAGTGTGTTATTCTAATACCTGTCTTTCAGTTCCAAATAACAGCGTTTATCTTGCCCTTATTTGCCATTTTGTATTGCGTTACCGGAAACACTATTTACTCAATGTTTGCATATGGCATGGTGAAACGAATCCATCATCATATTTTAGAGAGAATGATGTCATAGCTAGAAAAAAATCAGTCCGTATGTAATCATTTTTTTATGATGTATTGTCGAGAAGCCGAGATCATTATGTATTTCATGCAGGAAATAGCCCCAATTTCAATATTTAGTGCCAAATGGCAACCTACTTGTTACACCTCCTTATCTCTTGTAAAATTATACTTTGGGGAATGTTGTTTTATTGCTCACGAAAAAAGTTGATTGGTCAGTTTTCACTCTAAAATGAGGTAGAAGAGGCTCCAAATATCGGCTTTTTTTTTACGCGGCACACGATATTGTACAATGATAGCTTCCCTCTCTCTCTCGAGGTGACGAAAAAATCCTTTTAAAAGCTCCTCTTATCTTGCTCTGCTAGTATATAAAAAATGAATAATGACCCATATTTCATGGCACACTTTGCAAGAGTCAACACTCCGTATAAACATCGGAAACCGGCAAAATTCCATGGTGTTGCCGCCTACTTGAAATATCCGGCGGGCCACCACAATTTCAAAGATAATTGATTTATTGCTCTTATATTTTTTCCTCTTTTTCACTCACGTTCTTGCACTTCGGTGTAAGGACGGCATTCGGAGGAAATCTTGTATTGAGGGTTTTTACATCGAATATATGAATTTTAGAATCAGTGTAATATGGATAAATTTTAGAATCAGTGTAATATGGAGGGTTTTCCTTTTTGGTACTAACATAAAACACACAATTTATCCACCTAACTGGAGAATTATACGCCTAAGAAATTATATTGTAAGGAATTACTTTGGCCAGGTTTTGAATTTACCACCTAGAACGACCTAAAAGTGAGGTTAATGAATAATTTTAATTGTTATTATCTCTCTCTTTCATTTAATAAATCATTTATGTGGTATCTCTTGCCTTCTAAATATCAGGCGGCTTTTACTTATTTACCTTTTTGACTCTATGTTTCTCATAAATCCATTCCGGTATCATGGCTGCCTGAATTCGAACTGACATATCTAAATTTTAGAATCAGTGAAATATGAAGTACGAAAATTTAGACGGACTTCTTTTTTATTCCTGCTTATACATAATCGGCAATTCTTTGATCAAACTTTATTTGTTAAGCTGGCGGAATAAAAACTTACTCTGGAGAGCCACCTTTAAATTTACCATATTTTCAATTTTTCGAATTATTGCCTTACACCCTTTCATCCGCTAATAGCCAGTCAATTTTTCCCGATTCATTCATATCCGAACCCTCGCTTACTATCGGGGTCGTTCTCCGTTTTCGCGCGATGAATTTAAACGTATCGGGCTGATTTTGTTTGTTTTGTTTTTGACTCTATATTCTTGATTAATTCATTCCGGTATCATAACTGCCTAAATTCGAACTGGCGTACAAAATATTAGAATCAATGAAATATGGAGTGTTTTGATTTATGATATTAACTTTAAGCTAACAATTTATCGACCGAACTGAAGAATTATACGCTGATGAAATTAGGAATTCGGCCGGGTTTTCAATTTAGCTCATAAAACTGTCTTGCAATTGAGGTTATGGAATAATTTTACTTGTTATTATATCTGTCTTTCTATTAAATGACTGACTTGTATGCGATTCCTTGTATTATAAAAAGTTAGTATTAAGCTTTTATTACATAAGGTAACCGAATGACTTCAAGTAACGATATTTTATATTTAAAATTATAGAAGCCTTCTAAGAATCACTTTTTAGCACTATAATTGGGTAAGAAGTACCTTCTTTGTTTGACTGCTTAAGGTTTCATCATCATTGGCGGTACTCCACTGTTGTACGTATTCATTAATTATTTTTAAATATTTTTGTTAAGCTGGTGGAAAAAAATTTACTTTGTGGTGCTACCTTTAAAATTACTGTATTTTAAAAGACTCCAGTATTGCCTTACTCCCTCAAATTCGCTGCCTGGCTTCATTCATTTTTTTGTCATTTTTTTCTTCGAATAATTCGTCCCCGAACGCTCGCACATTATCAGATTCGTTCTTTGTTTTCTCGCGATGAATTTAAACGTATCTGGCGGCTTTCATATTTTATTTTTTTTACTCTACATCCCTGATTAATTCATTCTGGTATCATGATTGCAGAGCGTTGACTTCCTCCCGTCCTGGCTCCCTCTTAGTCTCCCTAATTGCCGCGTAATCGCTTGCGACGCCCACCCGAGCCGCCCAAGTGCCTCTAAATGGCGCAAGTGACCTCAAGCAATCGGACGCGAGTCTCCCACGAGCGCCCTAATGCACTGCATCCACGAAGAATTACAGCCCACTACTACTACTACCGCCGCCGCTACTACTACGGATTCCTCGGGTTACTCCACCGTGACGACCGCTGAAAGGCTCTTTCCGCGGTCTGGTTGGGAGAGCGAAAGGGACGGACGAGGCTATCACGAGTGCACGCGTCCCGTATAGGTACATTTCGAACGCGGGTTTCATCCTCCACGGTCACTCATGCGTGTACTCTCCCTCCGTTTTCCGAAAACAAATATTGAAAGTAAACAAAAACGAATGGATCATTTTGAGAATGCTCCTCCGCGAAACGAAGGAAATTCATTTTCTTAAGAGTTGGAAAATGTGAAGATTCGGCGTAAAGGAAACGATTCCTAACTTTCAAACTCCAGTTAATACTACAAAAATCGATTCCTAAATAAAAAGATGTAAACTATAATTAAGGATTGAGGTTGATATGAATAGTATAGTTAAAAATCTCATTAATGTATTTGTTTGTGTAAAAGCTCCTCCGCGAAACGAAGGAAATTTATTTTCTTCAGGCAGAGGGCTGGGAGTCGGGAAAAGAAAACCTTCGGCGTAAGGGGAAACGATTTCTAACTTTCCAACTCCAGCTAATATTCCAAAAATTGAGTGCGAAATTATATGATGACTAAGAATAAGGGTTGACGCTGAGATGAATAGTATAGTGTATCATTACTGAATTTTTAAGTATAAAAATGTACCTATCACTCGTGATTCAATCCGAAAGATGTTGTGGTTAGGTGAGGGTAGAATTCACCCCGGGCAAAGCCACTGGCGTGTGAATTTCACACATCCAGGGTATAGGGGCAAGTTCCATTTCAGGACCACCTGGCACGGCGAGGATTTTTGCGTGTTGTCCGAAGGCTTCACCAGGGAAAAAAGATGCATATTAGAAGCATATCATTCCAGAGATGATGATGGTAATTCAATACATAATCTATCCACGCAATGTTTTGGACGATTCGACTTGATGATGCGTTTTGCTGTGTACAGTTCCACGACGTTATTTGTGATATATTTTTTTATCAGTTTCCATCAGATACTTGTCATGTCTGTACGATTTACCATATACCTCGAATTCTGTCTTTGAACGTTCACTGTTCCACGCTAATTGGTCCATTTGATGTTTGATGGAATGGACAAAAGAAATGTTCCACTCCAGTTCTCGTAGTACAATTAAAAAATGTATAAGCATAATTAACGGAAACTGCAGAGTATAATTTGAAAGCTTTTCTAATGGAATCTACTAGAATCCCCACGGAAAAATTTATTTTTGATCAGTTTCAACGGCTCTGCATCGTGTTTGAGGCTTGAAAATAATTGAAAACTGTCAAAATTTGGCATGGTGAAATAGCCCCATGTGGTTATATATTAGCTGGTGTATGTACCATGTGGAATAATTTTTACGAGCTACGTCGAGATAAAATTATCCTGAAAGGTAAATGAAAATTTAATACATGGTCCGATAGTAAGACCTAAGAGATGGAGAAAGGGAAGAAATGGAAACTGATGAAACTCCATTTTGTTGAACTCATAATTTCCGATAAGAACCATGATGATTAAAATTACTGTGGGGTAGATGCTGGAGACAGAAGATGAGTGAAGGAGAATGGGAGCGGCTTTCTTGCTGAAAATCTCTTTCCGCTTCTCTCAAATCTTGCCTTGGGCTTCGGGAACGACGCAAAGGGCATGTGACTGCTGGTCAGTAATGGCTTTCTTTCTTAATATAAACGATGATTTTTTTACCTCTCAGCTTGGTTAAAATAAAACACTAATTACTTTGTCTCCAGGAGAATTTTATTTAGTGAATTTAATTATTGTCTTTGCGCCTACATGTGTGTGTGCTTCATTATGTAGTTCTGTGGGTGCGCGAATGTGGTAAAGGTTGTAATGAGCATAAATGAGGATTTAAAAACAATACTCATAGTGACAGTGTCAAGAGTAGGTGTTGCTATCGGGGAAAATGCAAACCGAAAATACGACTCTTTACTGAGGACAAATCGGGTAGTGTGAGGCATGCACATGATGAACAGTTGTTGATTGAGGCCTGGTTACACGATGCATTACTCCTAAGGGGTTAATGGCTAAATGTATGAATGCGTGATTGAACACAAAATGCTTCGTGTAACCACCCAACTTGTGCGAATGCATGAATAGGAAATAGAACGTGTTCTAATTTGGTTCATGCATTCGTACATGTTACGTTCCGGTCCACAAAAGTCATTCACGCAAACAGACATTAACTTGTACGTGTTAATGTACCCTGTAACTAGGCCTTTAGACTCGAGTGAAGGCAAAGAAGGCAGGGCAATTATTCATTTTTGGTTACTACCGCGTCGGTTGCTGTGGCGAAGATAGTTTCGCTGGCAATACCGTTAGCGTCTTCAGGCCGAAGGCATGACCACACTTGAAGTCATCTTCGACCTGAAGACGCTGGCAGTAGTGCCAGCGAAACTTGTCATCGCCATAGCAACCGACGTGACAATAACCGAAAATGAAAATTCTCATCGCACACCGCGGAAATCTCCGTCCTCAAGGCCTGCGCAAGGTAGATAAATATTAAATAAAGAGGCCGTAGTTGATTAAATTTTCCGATCCAGAGTTTTCTATTTCATCTCTCGCCATTTCTTTCGGTCAATCTTCGAAATACTCACTTAGCTCCTGGAATGCATTTCTTATGCATCTAAGAAATGGCATAGATTACGTGAAAAGGTTTTATGTATTTAATATATTACAAATTTAAAAACCACCTGCTAAGTAATGGATGAAAATCTGGTGTGCCAATAAATGGAGGGAGGATCCCAATAACAGGGATTATTGGACTTTTTTAAACAATTATTATTATAATTAGCTGTATGTAAAATATAGTTCGCTTAAATGAGAAAACTAAAGCAACATGCCTGTCAGATGTAAGGCAAGTTGTAAACAAACTGAAATGGTGATTAAACGGTCACAAGAGTTAATTTTCTTCGTCAAGCTTCTTTAAGTGTCAATAACTGGGTAGTTTACCCTACTTATAATTTGAGATTATTTAAAACTATCGGAAGGCTGAACCAAAAAATTTCCTTAAATTTTAATCATCTCCCATTCCCTAAATCTTTGAGATACTTCATTGGCATCATTGTGTGTCAGCATAGTAACTATTTGTACTGCAATTGCAATTTGATCCTTTCGGCTCAATCGAAATCCTCTGTTACTGTTAAAAAAAACACTATTACAAGCATATTGTATGATATGTGGCACGATGTGATGGAATTTATTAATATTAGTTAAATGAAACCTTGCGATGCTCCATAAATTTTGTGGACATATTGTAATTTTTCACTTAACTAATACAATTATAAATGTTTTGATTATGTAACTTGATGAAAAAGTTGCACAACGAAATTTATTCACACGGAAAATGCACAGTGAAAAGATCGCATAGCAATGCTTCATAAATTCAGTGGAAATACTGCAATGTTTCCGTTAAATAATGCAGCTAAAAGTTGTTTTAATTAGAGAAACTGATGAAAACAGTTGCACATTGAAATTCAGTCGCGCTTTAAACGTTCAGTGAAACTGAGAAAAGATCCTGACGACAGAAGTCACCATGAGGTAGAGTGGTCGGAGACAGAAAAGGAGTGTATGAGAAGTGGACCGGGTTCTTACACCATATCTTTCGCCTGGGGCATCGGGAGCGGGTGTGTGACCGCTGGTCAATGGAGGGAGTTGACGTAACCGCGGCGGCGGCGACCGTGCCAGTCGGAGGGCTTCGGCCTCTTACGGGCGGGCTGAGGACTAAACTTGAATAGGAAAGCGGGCGCTGTGGGGCAAGGGGAGGGGGATTGATGGTGAAGGGCAATGGCGGTCACCCTCCGTTGGCCATGGGGGTCGCGACCGACAGGCAGTTGGCGCGGCGCGTGCATGGGTGGGGAGGCGACACGCAAGATAGTGCAGAGGCGCGCGGGGTTTCGTGAGTTAGCGGCTGGGTGATTCGGTAGGAGGAAAGAATTCACGTTTCTGGGAGACATTGAGACGCCGGCGTGGAGATGGGAGGCGGGGACCTCGAAAAAAGTAAAGAATGACGTATTTTTTTATTTCACGCGAATGGTTTTTTCGAGTCTCGAAAATAATTGAAAGCCGTTAACATTGACGTAATAATTTTGTCTCGTGGAATGGCACCAATAGGTTCCATCGGTGTATTGGCCATGCCGAATAATTTTTATGAGTTACCTACCACGGTACAAATAAAGGACTCGATGAAAAACTGTAGTTTTAATAATAGTTTTAATAGCTATAATACATTGAAAGGTACACGCGATTTTCCACTATTAGTTTAATTTCACGACCGGTTACCTTACATTTAGTTACATCTTTTGTGTCATTATTTATTTGTTGTTTTAAACTACACACCGCAATGTATCTATAATTTTTAAAATTAAAGACTTATCATAAACATATTTCATGACATTCATAAAATATATTTCCATGATGAAAGTCTTCCTGAGTCGATATATTTCGTGTTGTCTCAATGAAATTAATACGAAATATTTCGATCTATACCGGAAATTAGTAAGATATTTATTTCTATGTATTCTATTTATTTATACAAAATGTAGTGATAGCAGCCGTGAAATAAAAGTATTTTAGGGAAATATACAGGGATTTTTAAATTCGTTATAATTCCACGGGATTAAGTCTGAAATAACTCTTTTCTCGAAAGCCTAATTTTTCGTTAGTATATTCTTAAAAATTATATTAATGGCCTTGATTCCGACTGCAATCCTTTTACATAGACAGTGACTGCAGAGTAATTATTTCTCCATATGGAGACATATTGCATTTTTAATTGTGTAATACACATAAATAAAGTTTCTTCTCCTGACCTTCCTTATTATAACAACAATGTAATGTTTATGCTCTTGGAGTATATACTCCAAGAGCATAAACATTACATTGTTGTAATACACATAGTTAATTTTCATCTGGCGCGAAACTGTATTCATTTCAGTTACACTTCAATTAAATAAGATTTAATAATATTTTTAGTTTGATTTTTGCGTATCATTCGCCATATACTCGTATCGTTACTCATTTATTTTCGGAATTCACCTTCTTGAAATTATTTTTCGCATTTATTTGTTTATTCATAATTGATCGATTCGGAGGTAGCCTCAAGCCTTTGATTTAGTGTGGGCTAACCTCTAACCTAACCTCACGAAGCCAACCCTCGGGAATTTTCGCTGAATTATTAGATGGTAATGATTCGCCTGAAAAGGGATGCATTATTCTTCTCATTACTACTTTTTCTCCAAAAAAATGTTTTTGAGTTCACTTTAGTAATTATTCATCGGTCTTCTATTTAAGCAGTCGTCTTTTGTCCGGAAAAGGAAAGTTATAAATACCCTCTGTTGTTCTCAAGCCCTACTCACAAATCGAATTTTATCGATGTAGCTATCGAATACCTCTCTCAGATTGTTGAGAGATGTTTTCATTCTTTCTTTTTATATTTTACTCCATTATTTGAATGAAGAAATCACTTTGAAATGAAAAAAAAAACTTATTTTTAACGTAATTTAACCAGGGAGACGTTCGGACATTAATGGGGTACCATTATAATTTGAAGTTGGGAGAGCATTTTACCTACTTGAATCGAGAACTTTTCAAGCCATTAAAATCTCGTAAATCGAAATTATAATCCTCCATTATTAAATTGAAAAAAAAAATCATTCTAAGTCTTCTCTGAACACATTACATGTGATCGTGGATTCTTGATTTTTTTTTCTTCTTATAATTCATCACAAATCGTTCCCAAATTCGCTCCTCATTCATGAAAATTAAGATAACTATTGTAATTTGAATAGGGTGGTTTCCTATTATTTTTTTATTGCCTAAATCGAAATATTATTACTCCTGGAGTACGTATTTCACGCTTTTAGATTTTTAAATGACGATATCTATTTTTCGCGATTAAATGAAAAGTGAAAAATTTCAAGCGACGCGTAAGTAGGAATGATGGGAAAAAGTCCGTGCGACGCATTTCTGCTTCCCCCTCCCGCCTTGTGAGGTGACCTTGATCGAGGCTCTGAGCGCTGATAGGACGCAGGATGCTAGCGGGTAGCTGAGTACCTTGCTGGCTGGTAGCGCTTGGCTTAAAAAAGGTTTATTAATACCTTATCAAACGAAGAAAACTTTCCGACCTTAGCCAGTTTTAATAGGTGATTTTTAAGACATGTTTCCCTGAGCTCTGTGCCTCATGCATGCATTGGTAGCCTCAGACGATGTATAACTCCTATCCTCTCGTGTAGAAACTAGGTCCCTGTGACGTCACGTGGAGTGGAATCGCATGGGCGCCAATCTGGCCTTTTTCAAATGAGGATAAAATTTGACCCTTGCCATTCGTCTAAACTGGGATTTCTAAAACCAAATAATTTGTGTATTATGAATACACTAATGGTGGGTAACGAATCGCAATCAATGCCTTTCGTTTTCTTTGATGAAGGAAACTTCCCTATTGTATTACACAATGATTTCTTCATTCCTGCAAACTGTTAAGTCCGATGAAAGCATCCCAAGATCCCAAACATGAAATCCAATGTTGTATCATTCTACAGGAACTGCTGATTTAAATTTGAAATCAGTTCTTAGGGTCATGAATAGAGCTGTATGAACTAATCCTAGATTGCTGAAGTTTTATATATAGAACATTTCTATGCAACATGCGCTAGGATATTAATGTGAATAAATAATTATTCAATGTAAAATTAAAGAGAACATGCTGAAAGGATACGGTTTGTTTCAGCTATATAAAATGTGCTGAAGCAAAATTCTGTTGTACTTGAGTTACTTGGATAATAAGTGTAATGATTTTATATATTCATGTTTGTATTTGTATATGCTATATATTTATGCGTGTTCAGGTGCGCCGACTTATAAAAAATATTGGGGGGGCCCATATTGGAGGTCTTGCCCCGGGGAGAGGTTAAATTCAAAGTGTGTCGCAGCACCGAAACACTACCATGATTCACACCACTTGATTCAGTTAACCTGCTCAACCTTATAATTATTTGTTTCAACACACATTGTTGAATTTATTTTAAAAGGTAACTTTCGTCAAACATCGGAAATAAAAATTAACAATATATTTTTGTGATTTCACATAGCATAATATAACTTAATTATTTTCTTGAATTATAGAGGGGGCTCCGCCCCCCCAAACGAATCTTTGAGGGGGCTCGGGCCCCCTCAGGCCCCATGGAGTCGGCGCCACTGTGCGTGTTTGTTGTGAAGAGACAGCGAAGAAGGAACAGATATGGAATTAGTGGACAAAGTAAAGAGATTATCAGTTAGAGAGTCACGTCAGGATTAATGTGATGATATTCCAAGACATTATTATATTAAAAATAGCTTTAAGTTTTCCTCAAATACTTGAATTTCACTTCACGGTCAATTTTAATGTATTTATCATACAATGAATTTGAATTTAATGTATTGTTCTGTCCGGATGACAATAGTAAGTATGAATTGTAGGTATTTGTGGAAAATTGCTAGTGATTTTAATTTACGAAAGGCAAAAAAGTTCTCAGGGGAAAAGCAATTTCGGTAGTTTTATTTTTAGAAAATCGGAATCCGAAAAGTCGGACTTTGGAAAAAAAACCCCTTTGTCATCGCCAACTGAAGGTCGGAAGAATTCGATGATGAGGAGAGATTTCACATTTGAGTGAGGACTTCGGGGTCCGTGGGAAGGTTACGGCCGAACAATGGTCGAAGATGTGGAATGGGCGTGTCGTACGCGAAAGGACATACAATGAACTCCGGGACTATTCACCACGGAAGTTTGACGGAGTCAACTGCGTGAGATATCCCCCGCGAATATTCCCGAATTCACACGAATTATACCCTTGACTATCTTCAGTGTTGTTCTTTTCATCAAGTTTCACGTAAACGTTTTAAGTAGTGACACATCTTTACTTGGCGATTTAAATAAAGTGTGGATGTGAGTTCTAGAAAGTTTTCTTTGACTCTGATATCTAAACACAATGAACATTCTCTAAGGCCCCTATCAAATAGACTTGCTTTCGCTCGCTTGACTACCTTCAGAGGTATTTTCTGTATCAAGTTGCATGTAAACGTTTAAAGGAGTGACATTTCTTTGCTTGGCGATTTGAATAAAATGTATATGTGCATTCTATGAAGGTTTCTAAGACTCTCTTATCTAAATAGACTGAACATTCTCTAAGGACCATATCAAATAGATGAGCCAAGTCTTGTTCCGTGTACTAACACTGGCACAAACACCGTGGATTCCTTACTAGAAAGCCTTAAGGTTACCAACAAACAATGCTCAATAAATTTCAGGTGATCGTGAAACGTGCGCTGTTTTTTTTAAATATATTTTATATTTGAAGAGATAAATCATGATTATTTCAAATATAAGGGCATGATGGCTAATTTTATCATATTTTCCATATCGCTCAATGACAAGGGAACGTTCCCACGCTTCTCAGTTTCTTCTAAAGGTACCAACCGTATCAAAATCGTTGTTGGGTATGATGGGCTTCCACAACACAACCGCCAAAAATAGAATAAGGCAAGCCTACTCATCTCTTTATAACCATGTTTTTTTTCATCTTTAGCTTCCGGAAACTGTTATACAAACATTGTTATTTATAAAAATCGATATTTTTTCGGTAATAGGGAAACAAAAAAATCATTATGGTAATGAGAAAAAAATATTTTATGAAAATACAAAACACTTTCTGTAATATGATGGGTCGAAACCGGTTTTAGCAGTCAAGGGATAAACGCACAAGTAAAATGCTTCCGCTTTCCGTAGCTTAATAACTGAGAGGGATATAATGCGGAATGCTCTTGGTGCTTGTATATGAAAGAAAATTTTTTATTTTGCTTGCAAAAATAGATTACCCTGTCAATTTTTTTCAATTTCTATCGTGTTTACTTGCAAGCATTTTGCACTAACATTTGTGTAGCATTTTCCTGTCCGAATCCGGTAATTACGTTTGTGTCAATGTTTGTGCATTACGGTGCACATTGTGTATGTTGGTGTGGAAATGAGATAAATTCGGCTTTCGGTGACTTTAAAAGCTAGTTTACTGCGTACTTGTTGGCTAGATAAATTAACTTAGTGAGTGACGTAAAACTCGAGAATAATCATCACTGGTCAACTATCCTAAGATTGGTGTGACGCAGCTCTCCAGACAATGGGGTGGTTTCCTATTATTTTTTTATTGCCTATATCGAAAGATTATTACTCCTGGAGTACGCATTTCACGCTCTTAGATTTCCGAATGACGATATCAATTTTTCGCGATTATACGAAAAGTGAAAAATTTCAAGCGCGCGAAAACGGGACGGCTAAGTAGGAATGATGGGAAAAGTCCGTGTGACGTATTTCTGGTTCCCGCTGCCGCTCTGTGAGGTGACCTTGAGGCAAGGCTTGTGCGCTGATACGACGCAGGTAGCAGAGTACCCTGCTAGAAGGTAGCGCTCGGCTTAAATAAGGATTATTAATACCCTATCAAACGAAGGAAACTTTCCGAACTTAGGCAATTTTAATGGGTGATTATTAAGAGATGTTTCCCTGAGCTCTGACTCATGCATGCATTGGTAATTTCAGACGATGTAAAACTCCTATCCTCTCGTGTAGAAACTAGGTCCCTGAGACGTCACGTGGAGTGGAATCGCATGGGCGCCAATCTGGCCTTTTTCAAATGAGGATAAAATTGACCATTACCATTAGTCTAAACCGGTATTTCTAAAACAAAATAATTTGTGTATTATGAATAGACCAATGGTGGGTAACGAATAGCAATCAATGCATTTCGTTTTCTTTGATGAAGGAAACTACCCTATTCTCCTATCAGTTAATCTTTTCACGCCTACGTATTTCTTCTCTTACACATCCTTCTTCACCTGTTCCATACATTTTGTTCGGGGTCGTCCTTCTCTGTTCTTGCCATCTACTTGTCCCTCGTCGATTTATCGTCATCAGGCCATCATCTCTCAAGATATGGCCAGTAAGGTTGTTCCGTCCTCTTGTCAAGGTTTTCATGAGGTTTCTCTTCTTACGACTTCCTCATTACTGACGCTTGCCCTCTTTGCCCTTTGGCCTCTTTATTTGAACATGTTATTCCGAATATATTTTAATGTGAAGAAAAAATCATATATGTTTTAAATATGATGACAAGAAGGTGAAATATATCGTACTTTTCACTTCGCTCAGTCTCACTGGAACGTTCTTAAGCCTCTCGGGTTTCTTCATAATGGGACAGCTAGTATCAAAATCGAACTTTGCTATGTTAGCTGCGAGTCCGGTTTCTACAACACATACAGAGCCCGAGGATGTTCACATTCCTCCATCGAGAAGAAATCTTATGACGCACCGGTAAAAAAATCCGGGATCCGCGATTAGATTTCCTCCAAGACATAAAAGTGATTGCCAAAACACTCCCAATGGTGTTTTACTCTCGAATTTTGGTGATTGGAAATTTGCGAAGGCAGCCTTTTGCCCTCTCGGGTTGGAGGAAATTGGTATTTTTCTAGTCTAGTTCGACACATGAGACTCAAAGGTCAGGAAAGATTACTTAAGAGAAAGTGTTCGCTCATTCTGCCGATGGCATCCCTTTTGGGTTAGGTATGGAAAACGAGTTCAAAAGTTTTCGCCTGCAGTCCAGCTTTCGCGAACACGCACCGTCCACCTGGAGAAGCAGAATTCCATTTGCAGGGTGTTTTTGGAGGAATCCGAAATACTTCAGGTGTTAGGGTTGGCAATTATTTGTAATTTTTGTCTATTAATATTGGGTCGCAACTCATTTTTTTACTGAGCTACGGCAACACAAAACTTTTTTTGGATGCACTTTACAAATATTTTTTTAATACTCTGGATTTTTATGAACATTAAATAATTAAGGTTGGACGAATATGTGCGATTATTACTGTCTAAAACAATCTCAAAATGGGTGAGGTTGCGCAATTGTTTTGTTGATACTCGCTCAAAGCTGTCTTTTAATTAAGCTTAAAGATTTAATAATTTATTTAAGTAGTTTCTAAGAATTAAAATTTATGGATGATTTCGGAAAATTATATCTACTTATCACTATGAAGAGATAAAGTTGACTCGAAAAGGATCAATTTTAAAACAATAATATGACCATCATTTTGTAAATCTGAGCTACAAAAAATGTTAAAATGATTAAAAAATCAAAACTAGATAAAGAATTGACACTTTGTCATATACCTACTTAGAGAAATATACCCTGAAACCATCCAGTTTTGAATAAATTATCGTGAAAGACATTTGATTGCTTACAAAAATATTGATATTTTCAATGTTTTTTGTTATGAAAATGCCGCTTTGGAGATTCGTTTGTTAGCACGCGAGTCACGAGTAAGACTCCACGTATTTCATCAACTTCGGCATTCGACAAAGGATTCGCCATTCATGTCCTGGGTCATTTTCATGGCTATCGCTCTCAGCATCTCTCAGCCGTCCGCCCCACTGCCGGAGAGTTGTACTCACATACGTGGATGTTCTTCGTAGATATATGTTCGACTTCCTTTCTCGCGTGGGAGTTTCCCTCCAGCGCTTATTGATGGGCCTCGGCATCGATTTTCCCCAGCTCCGATTTCGCTGCCCAAAACGGTAAGTGCTCCGTTACGAAGGTTTCATGATCTTCACTCGGTTCTGCGGCACGATAAAGGCCAACGTGATTTTCGATACCGACTGTTGGCGATGATGTATTGTATCCGTGGGAAATGAATATATTTCGTAACATCCGCCGTTGCAAAAAAAGGTGCTAGCGGCGCCAAAGAGAAATGGAGTTCGTGTGTTGGAAAAAATTCGTAAGGATTTTTAAAGTTACAGTTGTGTGCATCACTCCTGGTGTTTCGTTAGGAATCTGCAATGCTCAATGCAATTTCAAAATGGGTGAATTTGCGCAATCGTATCGTTGATAACCCTTAAAATCTCTTGTTTGATTAAGCTCAAAGATAAATCGTTAAATACAATAATAATCGCACATTTTCGTCCAACCTTAATTATTTACTCTCCTTAAAAATCCGAAACATTAAATAAAATGTCGCAAAGGCTGCATACCCAAGAAAAATCGTTTTCATGGTAACACCAAAGTTCATCCAATAAAAGTTTGCGCTACCATAGCTTAGTAACTAAGAAGTAATGACCCCATGTTTGCTGACAAAAAATGCTTAAAACTGTCTCCCCTACCACCTACTAAAGTATTTCAGTATCCTCCTGAAACACTATGTGGAGCGCCAGTAAGGGGCGTTCACCGTATTAGTAGGTATCGGCATCCTTTATTTACGTTTTATAATCGAGACACGTGAAAATACTTGGATAACGGTTCCGTTCTCCGCAGATGACGTTCGCCTTTCAAAGTTCTTCCTCTGAGAACCTTTTTCCGAGTCCCGAAGGTTGTTATAACCTACTTTGTATCTATTATTCTCGCGAAACGGCTACGAGGAGGTGGTTTCATTTTTCGTTATTTTGATCACGTAATAGAATGTCTATAATGTAAACAAAAAAACGACGATAACAGATAGCGTAACTGGCATTCGTGCGAAGATTTTCTCAGTATTATTCCGAAGTTTTCTTCACTCTCAGCATTGCATCCTCTTTCACAATACGCTTTCTCCTTACCGCTTTAACTGAGAAGATTTTTATAATCTACATTTCATGCTCCTTCCTAAAATTGTTGCATTAAAAAAGAGTTTTTAACCCGCGAAGTGTAAGGAAAGTGGGACTATGGTGGTGAACAAATTCAGATATTTATATAAATTTTGCCCAAAATTAATTACTTTTGCTTAGCTGAATATTTCCAATGTGACGCAATTTTTAGCGGATTAAATACGCATTGAATAATGAATTCCTTATTTCAAATTTTAATTGTTGCTGAGAGTCAGTGTTTATCATATTTATTATTTTTAACCCTCACCAATCAAGCAACAAATAGCTTTAATTTTTTTCCCTTGTGGTTATATTTTTTAATCTCATTGACTAATCTTCCTCTCTTTATATTTTTCAATAACTCCGTCATTATTTTTAGGTTGAAGACGGCAACAATATAGGTATGCGAAAGTCTTTTTCATCTTTGTTTCAGTTCGCGTAAGTGCGTCAGAATTTTTACAAATTCCGGATTAGATGGAATTTGGCGGTGAGAATAATTGAGAATTAAAGTAAAATCAATTTTGGTGAAAATTGCAATAATTACTCGCTGAAAGTCAGTTGTAGATAAAGAAATATATGAATGAACTTGGAGCTACGAATCGACTCGCGTCAAATCTAATCTCGTTGAGTTATTCATTTCGTCTTTAATGGGAGACCATTTTCACGAATTTTCCGGAAGAATAGGCAGAAAATTTATTTGGCTTATTTATAACGATATTGTTCAAATGAAGTCGTAAAACTTCGATTAAAAAACTAGCTCAGAGAAAATTAATTCAGCGTACCTATTGATAGTAATATTGTGGACACGAAGGATTAAAATTTCAAGTTACAAACAAGCTTGTGCAGAAAATTTGATGGTGAACAATCAGCATGAGAAGTTCAAAAATTTGCACCAAATTAATTCAGCGTAACAAAGCGCAAATGAGCCCTGGTGAAGATGTACTGTAATATCGAAACGTCGGCAAGCATTTTGCATTTCATTTCACTGACCTATACTACAGGACTATATTAATTACCGTATGAATATTAATATTGCTCTTATGAAGCATTAAAAATTCAAGTAACAAGCACGATGGTACACGATATTTGTCCGTGAACAATGAGTACGATAAGTTGCGTGTCATTCCTTTTTTTGCGTTAATTATTCCACGCCATCTCGGATGTCATTGGACAGCTTAATTCGCGTGCGCGACCGTTCGCCCCGTGAAGGACCTTAAGGTGCGTGCGACCGTTATAGGTGGAATGCACGGCGGATGGGATGCGTGGCCCTCACCTTGAGCACGGCAGCGCCGGCGACTGCACCGATGCACTGCACGAGGACGTAGAAAGCCGCTCGGAGGAGAGTCACCTGTCCGGAGACGAGGAGGCCAACGGTGACGGCGGGATTTATGTGGCCCCCGCTAACGTGCCCTGTCACCTGAAATGGAGAGAAGAACAACCGAACATAAGTTAATGTCTCAGAGTTAGATAGAGAGTAGAAAAAAAATGTTGGAGGCAAGTTCATCGCCGTTATTTTACGTTTGAAATTTGTCGACCCTTGAATGCAAACAAATTTTTTGCGGGGGAAGTCACTCGGAAATTTCAACGATATAAATGAAAGAGTAATTGAATATGATTTAATGAAATTAAATATTTAGAAAAAAATTGGTGCCAAGTTTGTCACCTTAATGCTACAGTTCGATTGAAAGTTGATTGCAAACATATTTTTGGCATGTGGAGTTCATTTGGGAAATTTCATCGCTAGAAATTTGAGAATAGCCGAACATGGGTTAATGAGAGCAAGATATATTTCGAGTTAATGAGAGTTAGGTATGTTTAAAAAAAGATTTTGGTTCCAAGTTTGTCACCTTAATGTTACAGTTGTTTGGACAGTATAGACACTAAATTCCTTCTCGGATACGTAGGGTATAAAAGCCAAAGTTGAGTATAAAGCAAAACGCTCAAGTATAACAGTATTGAACTTCGAAAAGTTGCAAAATATTTCCACTACAGTAATCTCCAGTTATCCATATCGTATTGGTGGAATAAATCACTGACACAAGTAGCGTTTCCAAGATTTGCATTACCGTTAGCAAGCTTTTTGGAAGCATTGGATCTGATCCTAAACCGTGCCAGTAGAGATAACTGCTACAGATTCATGAATATCACTGTAATTTGCTACAATAAATAACGGAATCATTTTTGTCTAAAGTGCGAAGGCGCTTCTGTATTACTGATTTTATTTTGGCGCCTGAAGATTGTGCAAGAGATTACTGGAACTCTTGCGTTATTCGCTTGTACCGTTCAGTCCCATTACGGGCGTTGTTTTCGGCTAATTATACAATTTGCCGTGACCCGCGTAATTATCTAAGCGAAGAGTAGCCCAAGGTCAGCAGAATTTTTATGAGGGAAACTTAATTTTGGAGGCCCGCCCTGGCTGACACATTAATGGTTTCGTGTGATCCATTCAGCCGGTTTTCTCGGCTGGAGGATCGTTTTTTTTAAATTGGGCTTTATTTCATACTGAATTTTGATCAACGTAAAAGTAGGGGACGCAGGAGGGAAAAGTATACGAAGAAATAGTGAGTGGATACCGGTGCATTGATAGATTATGCAAGACACAATATCATGAAATCTGGCGACGTTACTGTTGTGGTAGTTAAGTACTTGTGGAGTAGATACATCTAACCTAATACATCGTCTTCAAGTTTGCTATAAGAAATATACCCTCTATCACGAATGGTAAATTATGTACCCTCTCTAGGTATGAATTTATATGCATATACATTAAAGAGTACCGATTTTTAGTGGTAAATGATAATAACAGTAGTGCATCTTGTTAATTATTGGAGCAATAAAATATGAATCACGTCATCATACATTAATCCCATCGTATTTTAGTATGTTTTCATCAATTTTATCTCTCGAAACTGTGTCATTGTATGGAGTCATTCAATTATGTATCTCAGAATCGGAAGATACTCGTCTCGGCATTCATGTATCTAACCAGGTAATCGAATAGCCATACTAGTTTATGGGCATAGTATTGTACCTAAGAGAAACCTTGTGAGTGGAAGAATAGCCTTCCGGGTTTGACACCGCGTTGGTCCATTTATCGTAAAATGCATTTAAAACATTTTTTCATCAAAATGTCTAATTTTCTTATTTTTCTAACGTTTCTCAGTATTTCTAATGTATTGATTTGTAAAAGGAAATTAGTCTGCTAAATAAATATTATTATTCAGTGCCGTAACTAGGAATATTCTTCGGGGGAATGGGATGGCCTTAGGTGGTGATGGGGGAGAGGGGTCTACGGAAAAATATTAGAAAAATGGCATGCCTGGAAATGCATTTTACATCATTTTGGCACTAAAGATTTAACTTTAAGCAGCTTGAGTAATTGCATGTCAAGACTAAACAATAGCTTTAAATTTTTTTTCTGAGGCTTTGGGGGTATCTATCCCCTCATTCTCCCATAATTACAACACTATTATTATTATTAGTATTCGGACGACAGTTTCGTTGTGGTTGCACTCGGCTTCTTCAGGTCACTGAGTTAAAAGAGTGCAACCCCGGAAGCTGAGTAACGTCCGGGCAGTCGAACGCCTGTAATTTACTACTTTAAGTACACTCCCACCTTGTGATGAATTATGGCACGAATGTTACAAAAGGGGATCATCAAGTATGCCTCTAAATACGTTATCAACCACCGCGCATTTAATTGGGTTTACAGAAATCGCCACTCGCGTCGCTGACGGACGAATTGATCCGAGTTTCAAGGGAAATATGGTATATTTAGGGGTGCCAACCGAAATTCATATACAAGATTATGTGATTTATCAAATTCATAACTTTTCAATGCTATTCATTGCAATTACAAACATTGTACTGGAAAATATTGGAAAAAAGTGGTTCGCATTGCAGACATCACCGCGCCGCGGACATTTTTAAAAGCCGATTAAAATGCGGCCGAAGTGGTAACAGAAATCAGCCCTCTGTGGGATGGAATTGCGCCTCTTTTATGCAGTCTTCTTGAATTATGGAATTCATAGATGGCCGATCATTCCGTAACGAACTGACCGAAGTCACTGGAGATGCGGATCATTTTAAGTGGATCCACGGAATGAGTGCCGCTCTGGGGATTGGGTCGTTCGAATTGAGTCATTTCGTCATGAAAGTGATCGAGATCGCATGCAAATAGGTGACTGAACTCTCTGCCCCTCCTTGTCAATTATGAAACCCACTCGTCAATCCGAGGCAGCAACGCACCATTCTTGCGTAATAGGTATTCGCATTCGGTCAAGTTTAATTGCTCTCGATTCTTTCGTGAGCATTTACGCAGGCTGGATAGTTTTTACCGGTTCGGATGAGATTTTTTTCCTCGAGAGGTGAAACCAGCTTGAGTCGAGGGTATTGGCAAGGAATTCTCCCTCCCGGTATATCTCGACGTTAATCAGTGGATGGGTAACTAAATGTCACCCGAGTAAAAACGGGACGTACAGGTCAAGCGACGCAGGAGTTCACCAAATCCTTTGCCATATATGGATACGAAAGAGGCTCACGACTTTTCATCCCAGTCCCTCTCCTCCTCCCTATGTATTTCGGGTTCTTTTTGCAATTCATTTGTCCTTACGCTTTCTTCCAGCCCAAGCTGACCGGGGCAAGGATTATTTCCGTTCATTCACTAGTATGGGTAAAATGAAAACTTTTTACGCATACTGAATTTCTAAGTTACATTCTTTGCTACGTGAAATTATTTCAAATGCAATCAGGAGGAATTCGTTCGGGGTGCCAGGGAGTAGCGGATACTTATGGGGGGCGCGCGGAGCCGCCTGCTTGCCCGCCGCGGACTTTACAGAACCAGAATTGTAACTTTTTTTTACATCATACGATGGCATGGAGTTGTATAAGTGTATCATTAGTTTAATAAAACTTTCTTAAACTTTGCATGTGACTTGATAATTATTTATTACGATAAAAGTAAAGGTAGCTCAAGCCTCAAGATACTTTTGCGCCCCCCGCCGTCTTGAGCTTTTACTGTATCCGCCTCTGGTGCCAGGGCAATTTAAACATGTTCCTTGCTGTATGCGTGGGAAATGGGATAGTTTGTCATCTAATTATCATTAAAATATTCTACCGATAAAGGTATATAGAGTATTTAAGAAGTAATCTAACAGTCTCCCCTCCCTTCATTGACTTCCCCCTTCAATTCACAATAGGGTCTACTCCATTCCATTCTATATAAAAATCCTATGCTCTTCCTTCCCATCCCTCGTTTACCCAGCATTATACCCTCAGTTAGTTACCCATGGGGCTTGAAAAATGGAGTTCGTGTGGGAGCTGTGCTTGGGGCACTGCTTAGGCAAAATGAAGCGGAATGCTTCGCCACGACTACAAAACGAGATTTGGGTTAAAATGGTGAGTTTTCGCCTTCAAAAAGTGACCCTGCGTTGTAGCTAGTGGGTTAATCAGTGGGTAAATCGATAAAACTAATTTAAATTTAGTGATATCGTATTGGATTGAAAAATATCGTCACGTTTAGTGTCCCTAAGCAGGGTTCATCGTGTTTTCCCGACCAAGTTTGCTTTTTATCTTTTACGCACATAGTTGTACATTCGCGGCTTTACTTTCTGGAACCACGAATAGAAAATGAAAATTTCCCTAGAGCATTCCCCACTGATACTTTATTCCCCACCACAGTCTCGATAGTATTATGTCCTTATCAAGCTGCAAAATAATAAAAGTTCATTCTTTAAATGCCCCTCTTAATTTAAGGGTATTCAAGGAACGATTTCTACTATTTTGTGCCTTAAAAATGGAAAAGTATTATCGAAGCCATGCGACTTGGAATATGATATTAGTGGGGAATGCGCTACAAAAGATTTCATTTTCATTTCCTACCTCTGATATGAGTTATTTATCAACGTCAATTTATATCCTTCTTAGTAGCATAAAAACTCGGAGAACTTTTGACCAAGAAATTTAAGGTTCGAGAGAGAACTCTTTCCGCCTCTTTTATTTTAACTCAATTTGTTTTTCAGGGAGGCTGACGTGACTCCAGAAAATTTTCTGCCCCGCACGTGGTCGAAACACTTCGGGAGGTGGAAAGCAAAGCTAGCCGTGCCTGCCGGTGACTCGTTTGCGTAGCGCCCGCGGCTCGGAGCGGGAGTGGCGAGACAACTGCCTCTCGCCATGCGCGTGGTCGCCATGCCTATCGGCCCATGCGCCCGAGGCGTTCGAACCGAACCAGGAGAAGGAAAGCTGGTCCTCCACAAAGGGGCCGATCATGCAAATATTGGCAATATCGGACGTGTGGGAAAGGCGAAAAGAAAAGAAACGACCCCCTCGCAGGTGAGCTATCCTTTGAATCGAATCAATCGATAATGAAACTTTTCAGCCTCCGCAGACTTGTTAGCATGCGGATGTGGGGAGAAACGAAAGGTTACTAAATCGTTCGTAGGAGCCTTGTTATGTTCGTCTGTGTGATAATGCAATATCTGTCTCTTGATTGTAAAATACTCGATCAAATGAAGGCGTAACTTATATCGGCTGCGCCCGTGGGGAAAGTTTGTGTATTAGTTGGGTAACCTGAGCATACGTTTGATCTAATCCTGATCTATTATGATTGCTATCTTCGAGAACGTCGGCATAATTTCCCGGACAGTTAGTATTTTCGTATTTCTCATTCGCCTAGTCATGAATTACGGTGATCTATATTTAAGAAGTAGCATATCCACCTTTTACTTTCAGTGAAGCTTTATCTTTCGACTTTTTTTTATCGACGCTTAGACCTGATAGAAAAAAATTGGAATTGTTAAGTATCTGAAGGGGTTGAGAAGAATAAAAGGATAGAAACAAATAAATGCTATGCTATATAAAGTACAATACTTTGAAGCTGATACATGGCATCCGGAGGAATGGGATGTTGTTAATCAATTACTAGCCACACATTTAATCTTTTGACGGAGATTGGTTAGAAAATCAAGACGCGATTAAGAAAAAGACTATAACATTAGTTGAATTATTTTCAAAGGATGGGGTCACTAATTGTGGTGGACAACTGATTTCCGGATGACCTAAGAAAAAGAGAATGACCCAGCAAGATATGGGATGGATTGAGGAAGTATATAGATGAAAGTAAATCCATGGATATAGGACTATCGCTTAAGTATTTGCGGGGATGATGATTGATGTGGTGATGAATGTTCGGGGATAGGTGAGGCTAGCTGTCAGCAGGTGGGCATACTTAATAAAAATAAATAAAATGACAGGTTTTATAAAAACAAAAATTGTGTTGCAAAACTGATGCTCTGTCGTTGAGCTTGTTTTCTCACCTCAAATTATATTTAATGGCTTAATATGAATAAATTAGATGGTGTGTGATTCAGGGGCGCAGCCAGGAATTAAGGCTGGGGGGGTTTAGGTGCAACTAATAACACTGGGGTGTGTGGAGGCGTGGAATATCCACCAGGATAAGCGGTAGGTTCGAGATTAATAAATTGCGGAAGTTTAAGATAAATGGTTGAAAATGGTGAGTTTTACGGCTTTCTGAGGGATATTTTATTAATCCTTACACTATTCTATTAGTAATATCAATCCTATTAAGTAAAATGGATTAAATTTAAATATTTCTCTAAGCTCTGGGTGGGGGGAGGGGTTTAATCCCCAAAACCCCGCCACTGCTGCGCAATCGCTGCGCCACTGGTTTGATTCATTCACACCGACTCCTATATCGTGTGAAAGAATGAACCTACAGCTACGAACAGTGGCGGACCCAGGATATGAACCAGGGAGGGGTACGGTGGGGGGTAACCTCCTAGCAGTAGTGGGTCACCGAGCAAATTTACCATTCAATCCAGTGTAAATTGGACACCCAGCCTCTATCTGGATCTGCCACTGGACTATAAAATACCGAGAGAGAGTGCAAAATAGGCCCTAAGTTTAGAGATAATTTGTATTTAAATTCGTCAAAGTTGGTAAATATATCGGAGAATATAACTAAATACTTTTGTACTAAGTGGTAACCTCCAAAAATTACAATTTTATGTAGTGGTGTCGACCCAATGGGGGGCGCTGTAGCCCCTTTTGCATCCCCCCCATAGATCCGCCGCTGGCTACGAAATGTATGAATGATTTTAGGAGAAAACGTTTAGTTTGGTTATAAAAAGCGTATCAAAGCGATTGAGGATGGCTGAATTGTTTCATTTCTGATACTCGGAGGAGATGTAGGGTTAAACAGAGACTTCTATATCTACTTTATAGTGCTATCAATCGAAAATGTCTCATGTTGAAAAATGTTCTATTTATTCACCTATTGTTTGCGAGGAATCAAATGGTTAGAGTCGAACGCGTTGCTAAGTTAGACGGGTTAGACCGGTCGGACCACTCTTCCCAAACTTCCTCGAGGCAATGCCCCCGTGATTTGATAACTGCAGATTCGAAGCCTGGCTGTATTTAACTTCATAATTCTAAACATTATTTAAGACAACAAGACCCGATTAACAACCTCATAAACATGAAATACAAACAACCGCCCTGGGAGCCTTTGGATTAGATAAAATTTTTGGATAGAATAAAGAAAGAGGAATTGCCATTACGAATGAGATTAATATTCGGTAGCCCTCCATAGTTTTAAACCCATGTTAGACCCCTTAAGTTTTTTTTCTTCGTATTCATCTCGAAATTCAATGAGAGAAGGCACTTGCCTGCTTGGCTCCCTCTGGACGACTTATCCTTCAACTTCTTCATCTGTTGCCAAGGCGTTTGTGTCCCCTGAAGTATGCATGCACTCCAATTTGATTCATAGTTCAAAATAATCCCGAAACAACTAACTAATCCAATATTTGGTCATTTACATTTCACTTGAATATTGTCTGTAACCGAAACTCAAATTCATCCGTTTGGCGATTAATAAAAATTATCAATCGGCTGTTCTTAAAAAGCTTCCCTCATTTCGAAAGAAAAGGGCAGAGAATCGAGAAATAAAATTCTGCTTTCTCCTTTTTCTGTACTCACTCAAAAATTAAGGTCATAAAAAATGAAAGAAACAAAAACAAATATTAACTTCCCTTTTAGTAAACAATAAAGGCAAATACGAACGCATCTCTTTTTGTTAATACGTCAAACAAATAAATCTTTTTTTTTGGCAACCTAATTTTTAATCGGGGGTGTGACCACACAAATCCCGTTCAGATTTATCGTTTTTATTTCATAATGAATTTCTCAAGACTCAAAAAAATTTACCTAATTTTGAACATCATCAAAAATAAACCAGTTGCGGATTATGAAGGGAGTGGTGGAGGGGGGCGGCGCCGGCTGTCCCCCTGAAAACTTTGGAAATATTGGGAAGATGATAATTTTTAAGGCGGCTTTTTCAATGAAGTTTTATTTCTCGAGTTTAACAAACAAACTTGAAAATTAATGGATTTATATCTGAAATACACTTGTCTGAGGGTATCAGACGCCAGACACATTATCGCTGCGAGGTGTTGCATGCCATCAGTTGCCGGGGAAAGTAATGTACCGCGGCCTTAATCCACCTCTTTAATAAAGCGAAATGATTTTTATGCCGCGGGCCGATATATCGGCTTTTTGTTCTCAGCCGTAAAGTGCCGCGAGCCGAAATATCGACTTAGAGGTATATAAATTGCTCAAATTAATATTTATGTTGCAACTAAACTCTTGAATAAAAATCAGGATTAACTTTACAGTAAAAATTAATATCATAAGAGTAAAATTATAAAAAGTTAGCCTGTCGATAAACCAAAAAATGACACAACAGAAAATTTTCTCGTAGATGTTATATTTAATTTTAATGCCTAAGGCGTTTTTCGCCAGTGCCACTCAAAATAGAGTGTTACCACTTAGGGAGGTAAGAATTGCTCACAGGATGTGTGTGTAAAAGTGATAGCTTGCCCAAGACATGTGCAATCGTAATGATTGCGGGATTGATTCGTCTTCCAGAGTAAAAATGTAAGGGAATGACTGACTGGGGCGGCATCTTGGCGGGGAATTCCAGCTCAAATGATTCATCCGGCGTATTGATCCATCCATAACTCGTTTCCAAACATCTTTACCATATATGACGGGCAGACCGTTTAATTCGTCCGGCGCTTCGCAATCGAAATGAAAGGATATTAGACGGACTGAGCGTTTTGCGATGCCGCATCTGTTTAATCAACCCATCCCGCCTTGGGATGTTTGATCCGTTGCCCCACGAGGACAAACAAGAGAGCGCCGTCTTCTTCCCGCCGATCCTATCGCTCTAATTCGCGCGCGATAATTGAGTTTGCCCCGTGTCGCTCAGCATGTCATGAAGATCTTCACGTTGCCCTCTCGTCGGAATATTCCCAAGGCCAACTTCACCAGCTGAGAGCATCTCCCAATTTTTAGAACGCTTAAAGGGGTTGCGAAACGACCTTATTATTGGTTTAAAATTCTTTGAGTTGAAGGACGTGGTCTCGAAAGTTAGACGGAGCTTACATTTCTCTCGGGACACCAAATTCGGTTCTGCAAGAACGGCGGTGGCGTCTGCTCATTGCGCCGTAGATGAATCTTTCCTTCTTTTCTTTACGATCCTCTCCTACTGGTCAACGGCGTATTAAAAATCGGATATGAAAAATTCTGTTGCGTTTTAGTTGTCTACCGCCCGCCGCTTATTGCTAGAGCTGTTGTAGTACTTCCTAGTGAATCTTTGGGACTATTCAAATAATGAAAAACTTAAAAATAGAATCCCTTATGTACCCTAATCCCTTCCCGTATTCCCACTCCCAAGGAACCCCTATGCATCAATTCCATGACTCCACGGGCGGTCTGGGATGATAGGGGGGCCTCGGCTGGAGCTGAAGATGGTGCCCTCCTTACCGGGGGATTCGGGGTCCTCCCCGGAAATGGATTTTGACGTTATTCTGGCTATTAAAAACTAAATAGAAGTTAATAAAAAATACAAATTTCTTAGGAAAAAATACTCTGAAAAGTGAGAATTTAACAGCTTATAAAATTTTATTGTACTATGGGTCTATTATCTATATAGTGAATCATTTCCTTGAAATTTGCACTGAAATATAAAAAAAAAAACTCTAAAATAACCCTTTCAGAAAAGGTTAGGTTCTCTTTTATCTTAAGACACTTTATTTTATTTTTTTTAAATAATATTTTTACACTAAATATGTTTAATACAAAGCAACTAAAGAAAACCTAGAATTTGATGCATACAAAAATAAATATTGTTCAAGAATTCAGTCTTTTTTTAGTACCTACACATTTCGTACGCTTCACGATAGACACTATAGTTGTGGGGGCCCCCTAACCTCCGGGCCCTCGGCGATTGCCGACCACCCGACCTGGCCAGACCGCCCCTGCATAACTCCAATCAATGCTAAAGAGAATAAATTGTAATTCTGAATCCAAAGTCTCCATCAATTCCTAGGAGGCAGCCAGCTGGCTGCCAGCTGGCTGGGAATTATGGAAAAATAATTTAAAAAGTGAAAAACTGCTTGGTTGGCCTTGGTCGTAGTACTTCCAATCCATCTACTGGTATGGTCGTACTTACGTGAGAATGAACGCCAAAATGCACGGTTTATCCACCCAACTTGTGTGAACGCATGCACAGAAAATTGAACCTGTTCTAATTTGGTTCATGCATTTGTACATGTTCCGTTCTCGTCTACCATCATTCATGCAATCAGACATTAACTCCTGCGTATTAATGTATCCTGTAACCAGGCCTTTAGTTGATAATAGTAACTCAAACTTTATACTTCACGACCCCTTATTAAACTGTGATAAAAATTATATAGGCCAAACATGTCAATATTTAAAAAATAGGATCTCACAACATAAAACATCAATTAAGACCAAAATTCAAATTTGTGCATTAGCAGATCATGCAATTACAAACAGTCACTCATTTCGTTTCGAAGAGGCCAAAATTTTAGATACAGAACCAGTTTTATCAAAAAGATTATTCAAAGAAATGTACCACATATCCAGAAATAAAAAAAGCTGCAATAAAAGAACAGACATTACTTACCTTAGCAAAATTTATCATAATTTAATAAATGACATAACCAACAAAGAAAGAAATCCAAGCAACCAAATTGTAAATAAATAAATTAAAACACCATCAGACTTAAAGGTAAACTTTGAATATGTATTTCCATGTATTTTAATGTATAACAACTGTAAAATTGCCTGTATTTAACTAATTTTGTATCATACATTATCATTTTTATAGCCCTGAGGATGGACAAATATAATGTCCGAAACGTAGGCAAAGTTTGACAAAATAAACAATATTTACATTTGACCCACATCTCGTGATTTAAAAAAAATATATATATAGATAATAGTAACGAGGGCCAATGCTATACCAGTCTAATTCAACGTGTAAACCTGGCTTCACAGTCAGGTACCATTTACTTCCGATCGAATTCTGTGATTTTGAGCACACCGAATTCGGCTCGATTCGTTCTCGAGTGTCGCATGCAATGGCTTGAACGGTTGCGCCGCCTTCGGCCGCTCCCAAATGCCCCCGGGGGGTCGTCCGCCCCGTTCCCACACGGTGGCGCCCGAGCGCTGGGACAGCAAGCAGCGCACCTTGTATCTGCCTCGCTCACGGCGGCGTTATATCGAGCACTAGGACAAAGGTCGGCGACCTTTTGGAGCAGAACGGCGGGCCTACCCGTCCCAGCGAACCGTCGCGTTTCGGATTGCTTTTTTTTCGTTACTTCTCGTTCTTTTCTTTATCGAACAGAATTCTGGTTTCGGGTCGATCAAGGTTTGTGCAGTGATACCTCGGTAGACGAAGATTATTCATTCCGGAATCGCTCATGTTGGTCGAAACGAGATATTCAGCAGGTTTTCTAGAGGATATCATTCATGAGGCTTTATTTATCATTTATGAGGCTATCATTTATTTCCTGAAATTTGACATGTTTAAAGTTATAACTGTCAATTGAAATTTGATATATTTTATTTTATGCATGTATTTTATATAGAGTAAAACTTTTATATTTTACTTTTTGCCACATTTTGAGGCATGCTGGCCTGATAAAGACAATCGTTTAAGGACAGGTAGAAGGGAGTAAGGGCATGGGACGGCCCCGAATGAGTTACATAGGACAGGTTATAAAGGATGTAATAGAGAAGAAATACGTTGCTATGAAAAGATTAGCGGATAGGAGCAGTGGCGCAGCGAGGGGGGATTTGGGGCATAAACCCCTCTTAGAGCTCAGAGAAATTTCTAAGTTTAATCCATTTTATTTAATTGGGTTGATATTACTAATAGAATAGTGTAAGTATTAATAAAATATCCATGAGAAAGTCGTAAAACTCACCATTTTGAACTATTTATCTTAAAATTCCGCCATTTATTAACCTCGCTTTTCCTGGTGGGTATTCTATACCCCCACACACACCGGTATTAGTTGCACCTAAACCCCCCAGTCTTAATTCCTTGCTGCGCCTCTGGATAGGAGAGAGGAATGGAGAGTTGCGTCAAACCAATCTTAGGATTGCTGGCTAATAATGAAGATCATTTTAGAAACTGTCGAATTTGAGACGAATAAATTAAAACTCGAATGTTATATCCTTTAGTAGACCTGAGTTTCTTAATGGATTCATAATTTCATTTTATTCCGCGATAGCTAACGCATTATACCGTTTGGAGATTACGAAAGGACTATCGGAGTAATTTTGTGCGTTTCATCGGTTGGAATTGATTTGACTTTCTAGGTCTATCCTTGGTTTGTTGATAATTGCACATCCTTAAAATTTCAAGGCGATAGGTTAAGTTTGAAACAAGCAATAAAGGAGATCAAACATGACCCTTTCAGACGGGAGTGTGGCGCCATGTTAACACTCATATTTCTCAGCAAATGGTGACCTTCACCAGATTGCTTGTTCCTTTACTTCTCTTAACCAGTTTCTCTCTTCATGAACGGAAATCTGGTGTCGGGTCGATCTATATTGATGGTTTGACACTAGGTAAAATATAGGCAATTGAGGGATACCCACGTCCTGGGTGTCTGGGAGTCTCCTCACGCCGTTCAGTGTAGTTTGAGGAGTACTTATAAAAAGTAATTGAGGGGATCATCCAATAAGAATATGACTTCGCACGGGGAGAGATGCCTCCCATGTCAATGCGTTTAAAGAAGTACACGCAATGATTCCAAATATAGTTTCATGACATGTGCGTACCCAGCGAGGAGGCAGCTGCCCCCTCTTAGTAGCAAAAATCGCGTAAGTCTTTAAGGAAAATCAGGACTGAATTGTAACGAAAGTTTTCAACACATTTTCTTTAAACCCGCGAAACTTTATTAATATTAGTATAAGACATGTAACCAAAGTAATTTGTTTTTCAAGCAAATAATTTAAAAAACTAATAAAGCGCTGTTATAGTTTTCTTAAAAATTTGTTTTCATTCACCTTTTCCATGCTTAAATGTTACAGATTGAACAACCATGACTTGCCCTACCCTAGTTTTGATCCTGGGTACGCCCTTGCTTCATGACTTCTAATATGACTCACACATAAACCGGTAATAGAGATAGGAGTGGTTGATTTTCAGGTTGTTTCCTATTTAAAGATAATTTGTATATTAAATTTTTATGGGGCTTTAATCGGCAAGGATTGACGTAGCCGGAAACTTAAAGAGGGTAATTAGATAGGTTCTGTCTTCAGAATTCTGTGTTTTGAATTATAAAAACCGCAGACTAGTCTTGGTATCCAGCTTGATGATTGGATATTTGTATTGGACTCGTTTCAATGACTCAATGACAATTTTTGTTACTAGAAGTTATCTGTATTGCTTTATTATATTTATATCTGCACCTGATATCACCCCCCATTTTTATAGTTGATGTCTTATGACGGTAAAGGATTGATTCTTTATTTATTCAAAAGACACTCCAAGAAGAGGCCTTCTTCTCAGGATGGTGCAAGCGTATAGCGACGTATAGCTCTCCAAAAGAAGTTCAGTTATGTTCTTCGGAAAAACACTAATAGGGAATACATTGTTACAGAAGCTTTTAAGTATTGGGTTTTTGAATCTTCATATACTCAGAAGCTGTTCTCTACGCTTAGATTGTTTAAGCGGTTCAGAAAATCTTTCTGAGTGACTCAGAGGATGCCTTTATTGAATAGGCCTTTATTTTCAGGGCGTAAAAAAACAAGAAAATAAAGAGATGCGTCGCTGAATTCGTTTTTTTACTCATTTACACTTGAAATCTCAAAATTGTGGCTATTCTTAAAAGAATCCCTACGTACTTACACTTGAAATTTTAATGATGCATAATAACTCTTTCAGGTTAATGACTGACTCTCTAACATTCCCCACCACTAGCATTTTGAGGCCGCTTGCGTGGCAATAAGTGGAATCAGTTAAAGTTACGTAGATGCAAATTTTATCCAGATAAGGAAGATCTGAGGGTTTTAATCGATTGATGATTTCATTTTGTCATTATGTTCCTACTTATCCCGTCATTACGTAAGTAAAATCTCTCCCGACTGGTGATTAAGAGGGGAGTAGTGGATTAATGAGGCGCTCCACGAAGTTCATTGGCTGGATTTGATTTGAATATGCTATTAAATTAATGCGTGTGTTAATGTGTGTGTTTGTGCGCAGCCTCGCAAACGCACTGAAAAGGTCAGGGGCGCAATGAGACAGGCTCTGACACACTTCAGCGTACGTTAGTGAAATAAGTAGGCGGCGATAATCAGCAAAGCCTTGCGTGTTTAAGCGCCCGCATGTATTACAATCTGTTTTGTTCAGACATTCGCTCAAGGAATAATAGGCACCGTAAGCTTTGCCTAAGCATCGCTATCGTTTCAACTAATCTCCAACTTTCATTCTCCTGTTGTACATTCATATTTGGAGCGAACGATAATTGCATTTAAAAATCGCAGTGACATTTAAGTGAAAGTCTCCCACTGTAGTTGGCGTGCAAGGTTCCTATCGGTTCACGCGTAGCTTTCGAGGGGATCTAAAATGAGATTACTGAAGTAATGAGATGACCATAGGCCCCTCACTAAATCGCGGTAAATTGGTGTCTTAAAACGAGAACAAACACTTTTGCTGGTGGGATTTGTATTTTCATCCTCCACCAGGTAAAAATCACATTATATCTACGGTACATACTTTTTCCATGCAAATCGGCATGGTTACGCTCGCATAGCACTACTTAGTTTATTCTTTCAAAAAATGGTACAAAAATTTTCGTGTGAAGACAGAACGAAGAGCGACGGCTAAACATTCACAAATGCATTGCCTCGTATGATAATTACTGCTTAGCTCTTGGTTTAAAAACTAAATAACCACGTAAGACAACGCATTTTAAGAGGTAGGACTACTATAGCGATTAACGCACTGGATAAGCCAGGCTTTACAAGTTCTGTGGGTTTGGAATCAGTTCTAAGGCGACCCTCACATACATTCTTCGGTGACATTAGCTGTACATTTAAGTACAGGTTCACTGTTAGACTTTTTGATAGCAAAGATTTTTAAAAAATTCTATGCTTTGTTTCCATTTTTACCCTAGCATTTGCCAATTAAACTGTTCTGTGTAAAATTTTCGCCATTATATGACCATCGTGCCGAACTTCCATTCCTATTCTTGTTCCTCATCGTACGGGATTAGTTTGAAACATAACTTGTGACCATGCAATTATTTTATGCATATTAATTGTTTAGAAACAGTAGGTTATAACATTGCGGGCCTGTTCTATTTTACCAAAAATATTATTAATTATTAATAACTACTCCACGAATAAAGATTCAGTGCATCATACGGTTTTTCCTTGTTTTATAATATCTTGCGTATTTAACTTCGAATGCTAAACACTCCATGCATTGGAGACGAGGTAACAGTTGAAATTATTCAATTAGGGAGTATCGAAAAAGTAAGTTTATGAGCTTTGAGGATATTTTTACGTTTACAGGACACCGAAAGAGGATATTCATGCGACAGTATATTGACTTTAAGTTATTAGGAGAGCACTGAAATAAATTGCAAAGAAGTGTGGCTCAAAAATATGACAACTAAAATAATATTTAAGGAAGGTACTAGCAATTTTGACCGCCTTAATGATCCCAATTTTAACATGTCCTTCAATTCACTCTTGTGTCATTCTTCTAGGCAGAGCCGGATTTACCCTAAGTTACGCTATAGGCACCTCTCCGTTGAGCGCCCCTCCTCACTTGAGCCTCCCTCCCTCCCCGATTTTTAGGATAAGGCATAGTCACTCGTATGAGGTGACAGAAGGCGCCCCTTAGGACGTGCATATTTTGCCTTACGGTAAATGCGGCTCTGCTTCTAGGGAAGATGCTGTAAAATTATCTCGCGCTTTTTTCTTTCCACGGTCCTCCAATGAATTTTACTGCTCGAGTTCAACATTTTGAGTATCACTCGTGATGATGCACTGAATTGTTGAGGCCTTTACTTTGTAGAATTCCATTTTATGGTTGGAAGAAAATTAATTTGCTTTTCTAAAAAACACACTTTATTGCCGACTAGTTTCGGTACACTGTACCATTTTCTTGGACTTCAAGACTAGTCTTGAAAATGGTACAGTGTACCGAAACTAGTCGGCAATAAAGTGTTTGTTTTGTAGAAAGCAAAGTAATTTTCTTCCAACCACACTCGTGATGATATGATTTTTTCACTTGCGTAAGGCGTGGGGTCAGTCTTATTCCGGCATTATCCAATGCATTAGTATTTCCTCTCTACATTTTGTAATTATGGAGTTGGTGCTATGTCATGCGTAGTAAGGTGTATGATTGATTACGATCAAGCGCCGAAGGGCAGTGTCTCATGGCAATGGTTACACCTGTTCCCGTTATGTCTTTGGGTTTATGTTTACTCGAACTCGGTTCAAGTTCATCGAAGTGATCTTCCTGTTCTCTAAAGCGTTGTTAATCAAGTCTGCTGGTGACGCCAGAAAGAGACGACTTCGGCTTTGTCTTCAATATAGCTGAATTCATTTAAGCTTAAATTAGTCGGATACCGGTTTTCGAATAAAATATTGGTGGTAGTTCTCGCTCGCAGCTAAAGGTGTACTTACAGCGTCTCGTTTCTATCAGTTTTTGTGCTGTACCGGGCGATTAAAAATACCCCTAGCCAATTGGCGTCGCCAGTGTCGTTGAGTAGAAAATGTTTGTCTAGTTTGAAGCTCACGTGTCTCCAACAGCTCTTCGGCCTTTTTTCCACCAGCCTATGATATGCCCTCATCACCAATCTGTTTTTGGGAAAAAACAGGTCCGCTCCACTTATGGAATTATAATCGAAAAAACTCTTGCATTGTGCACGCTAGACTGGGTTCTGATTAAACAGGAGATGAAATCTTGCACCAAAAAAAGGAAAAAGGGAGTGACTTGAGGAATGGGTGGTGTATATTCACTAGTTTCCAAGTCTGGGGATCAACGGTCGCAATTTTATCATCAGCAGATTATATGATTAACTTGGAAAGGGATTTCTTCTCAGTTACTACGTACCGTTGCCTTACAGTGTAGCACTCGTATTGAAGTGTAAGGCATGGCATGAAAGGTTCCTATCGGTTTACACGTAACATTCGAGGGGATCTAAAATTGAGATTTACAAAGCAATGAGATGACCATAGGCCCCTCACTAAATCGCAGTATATTAGCGCCTTAACAAATTATATTGCTCATGAGTTTTGTATTTTCCTCCTCCACCAGGTCAAAATCACGTGATATCCAAGGTAAATACTTCTACCATAAAAATTGGTGCCATTTGGCTGGAATCACTTCAAGGTTTCAGGTAAACATTCCGTGGAAGTATTCCACACTTTATTCTACGATGTCTGTTCTGTAGTTGAGGGAAAGTAGACCCCTGTCAACTATGCCCGGACATAACTAACTCCAACTAATATTGTACATCTACTTAATACCCTGCGAGCCACCTCTAGGGTGTTTGGCAGGGGGTGATCAATCACCAGCATGCAGCATGCATTTGGACTCCCACATGCACACCACACCGTCCAAAAAACGTCCCGTATAATAGCAAACTATACTACTATATGCTGTTAGAAATAGAATATAGAATAGAAATTCAGAAACATGCATTAAGTTTTACATAGGTTAGTAGCCTACACTACAAGTCATGCAATTTATTTACGAGTTCTATTGCTGCCGTTATAATCTCTTATTGATCGTGGAAAAAATGACATTCGGAATCTGTCTGTTCTGCAATCTATCTCTCTTATTTTATTTATATGATCTGCTCTTCCGTAGTACGTTGGCGTTCGCAAGATATGGTTAACTTCGTCAGAAAAGACACTGCTCTGTAGAGTATTTACATGTAAAAAAGAAAGAATGGTAGACTTTATCGGGTGGTGCGAGGAGTAGGGGGAAAATGACGATGGAGATGGTGCAAAATGGATGAGGGGGTTGTAATTGAATCTGAAAATGAAGCCCCACCGGCCTCGGTGGCGGTGGGGTAAAGCTCTTTCCTGCCACACAAGAGGTCACGGGATCCAGTCCTGCCTTGGCAGGATGCCGCTATCTAGGGCATACACTCGTACACGGGTAATTGTTAAGTTAAAATCCCCGACGGAAAAAGCCAATAATCCTTTTACGGAGGTACAGGAATATATAAATAAATAATTTCTCACCAAAAAAGGCAAAATGCATCCAGTTGAAACTGAGTATTGCGTACGTATGAATTGAAAGGCTGAACGGTATAATTTGGTCGAGTCTTTCTTCCCAGTGTCGGTCAGGGAGACGAGAGCATTCTCCGAACACCTGATTTTGCGCATCATCTTCTTTCTGCGCCTTCATCTCTTGGCCCACGTGACCCACTGGGAAAGGTTTGGCCTCATTAGTGACGGGGCGGTATTGTTGGCCCTATAGCCTCAGGGCCCTATGATTACCGAACAAATTTTAAGAGGTAAAATGCAAGTGAATGGACCGAAATGGTTGGCAGGAAAAGGAGTTATGTATAACACGATAGAAAAGCCTAAGTTAAGACGCAGAACTCGTCACTTTTTGACGCAGTTACGATAACAGCGGTGGTAACAGAAACTATAAAATAAGAGAGATACATTGCCGCACGATTAGGAATAGGAATTTGTTTTCCCCATAAAATTATTCCCCATAAAAGGATGAATAAAAGCTATGCGGGACTAAGAGCGCACATCTGCTTTCTTTTGTTAACTGCATGTGTCCTTACAACCCCCGCCACAAACCCATTTGGGGGGGGGGGGGGCTCGCGAGGTATTATGTAGATACAAACGAATAGCTCGGGATTGTTTCCCAGTTGATATTTGGATGAAATTAATCTTCTCTCGATCATATATCTGCCGGAAAAAATATTTAGGTAACATGTCATTCCTCTTGTTCGTCTGCATAGTCACTGAATATTGCAAAATTGTAACTGGTGCATTGCACTTTGTTTAGAAATTCGATTGTAGCAGAAACGATAAATAAGGGAGATCGGTGAAATTTTGCAGTACGAATTATTGTAGGAATTCGTTTTCTCTCCCCAACGATAAAAGACTAGATAAATGCTATATCGAACTAAGTTAGTCTAATATCTTACAACGACCACCTATATTTAAAAAAATATTATGTTACAGAATAACGGGTGGTGTCCTAAGACCTCCTGCCACACGCCAGCTGCGGCTGTCTGCATGATGGGATAGAGATGTAGTTTTACGCTAATGAAAAGAGGAGGAGAGACTTTGCAAAAAAAAGATTAATCATTTTTAACCTTTTAATTTCTCACCCTATGATCATAATGAAACCGTGTAATGATGATACCCATGGTATAGAAACTTTCTATCTGAATAACACATTGGAATGGTATTTTTTCCGCGGCAAGTCAAAACTTGAATATATTCTTATGACGTGTAAAATTCGATTTATATCGAAGCAGTGATTTAACGAGAGTCATTTCAATATAACTGCGTGGCAAGTGATTTTATTGTGGCAATAAATGAGTGATGAATAATGATAGTCTCCATTTTATCTCTCTCACTTCAAAGGGAATTGCAGTAATGGAGTGAAAGAGTTTGTTCAGTATCAAGTTCATTTATTTGAGTTCATTTTTTTTCAGAATTAAAGAACGGAAAACATTTTGCAAATACCCTTTAGCTAGTGGCCGGTGATTATGGAATTTATTGTATTTTTATGTCGTGTAAGATTTATTTGCCACGAATTTGAAGATCGTTTGCGGCTGAATAATTATTTTCAAATTATATTTCCCTTATTAAGGGTGAGAGAATGAAGGGAAAAAAACACATCCTTCAGGAATACTCAGCCTCCACTGGGATTTGAACGCGCGAACACGGTAATGGAAGAAATAATTTAGCAGTCGCACCAACCGTGTTTCTCGCAGTGTTGATTGTGTTAATTTAGGCTGAGGGAGTGTGTACTACACTGTAAGGCGACGGCATGAAGCAACTAAGAAAAACTAATTTCTGATTTAAATTTATTATCTGCTCTTGATAAAATCGCGACAATCGATTCCCAGACATATAAGCTGGTGAATATACTCCACCTGTTTCTCAAGCCAATGCTTTTTTTTTTGGTCCTAGATATCATCTCCCGTCATCAGAACCAAGTCTAGCGCGAACAATGCAGGAATCTTATCGATTATAATTCCATTAGGTGAATGGCCCTGTTTTTTCTCAAAACAAGATTGCAGATGAGGGCTTAAAGAATCTCCATGTCATATGTCTTTTGCTGGAAAAACCAGCTGAATATGAGACTCCTGGGCTTCAAACTATGCTAAGATAATCTACTCGACGAACTCTGGTGGCGCCAGTGTTTAGGAGTAATTTTAATCGCCCGATAAACAGCGACATCTAAAACAAAAGACGCAGTGAAATACACCTATGTCTGCGACATTAAGTATATTTTTCTTGAGGAGGTAGTTAAAATCAATACCGTGTTGCCTTTCTCTAGTTTGGCAGTAGATGCTAAGTAAAAGTTGTTCAGGGGGTATGTATGGTATTTGGAGGAGACGACCGACAGCTAAGGTCCTTTGCATCGTATGGGAAGGCTAGGGAGGAAATGGTGTAGACAAACCCACCGTCGGCATTAGCCTGCTATTGACGAAAGGTACCAAAAGGGCCACAGCTTTACTTCCCATTCGACGGACGGTGTGCTACACTTGAAGTGCCTTCCTCAACGCACAATGTTATCTTTCCTCAGTAACTTTATTGCTCATATCCTTTAATTTTTTCATTGCCTGTCCACTTTAAACTCCTCGTCCCACCCCAAAAGCGGCTTACAAAGTTTCATGCATACGGAATGAGAAGAGTCAAGATTGGTTGGATCTTAAAGAGCGTTAATTCGATTGAGAAGATTTGTGTTTGCAACTATTCACCTTCACATTATGGCACTTATAATAGAATTAATTTTAATTGATTAAATATTGAGGTTAATAAGAATCCCGTGCAAATATTGTTGTCAAGTTGTCGATTAGTCTGCAAACGGGATAAAACTAATCAAATTGATTTATCAAGTTTGGTTGGAACTCTAGAACCGTCCAAAAAGGCTATTCGCGCTTCCAGCCGGGTTATCTTTCTCCCAAGAGTATCACAAAAGAGGATCCTCAAGTCGGCCTCTAAATGTGTTGTCTCCCACCGCGCATTTAAATGTTTTATAAAAGTCGCCACTCGTGTCGCTGACGGACAAAACGATCCGAGTTTCACGGGGAAATAAGGTATAATTAAGGGTTTTAACCTAAATTCATATACAACATGATTTGATGTATCAAATTCATAACATTTCAATGCTATTCCTCGCATTAAAAACATTTTAATGCAAAATAATGCAAAAAAAAGTTGATTGCATTGCACTCATAACAGCGCCGCGGACATTTTTGAAAACTGATTACAATGCGACCTACGTGGCAACAGAAATCGCCCTTCAATGGGATGGAATTGGGCCTCCTCCAAGCAATCTCCTTGCTCTCTCCATTCGGCTGACGTTTAGGAATCTGAGTAACGTTTCATCATATGGCCTGATGATGGAACGCGACTCGGGTTCCGAAACGTCGGCCGTATGGAAAGAGGTAAGCCGTCTCGAAATCCGAATAGCTTGTTTTGATTATATTGGCCGGGCAAGCATTAGATCTTACTTATAAAAGCGCTACATTCGTCCCAGAGAAGGAGAGCCATGGTTATCACAAAACGAGACTTTTTTTTTAACTGGCGACGCAGGGGACACGGTCACCAATCAGGGGACCGATTCGCCGATCTCGATAAGTCGACCGACCGGGTTCCCATTCATATACGAATGAGTCACGCGGTCGGAAAGAGAAAGTGTTTGGCGGAGTCGCCGCGGGCGATGAATGGCGTGGCAAGCGGTTGGGTGTGAGAAAAAAGTAGTGGCACTTGCACCGGATGGTTCGCGTTGATTGGAGAGAATTACGCGTTTTGGCGGTAAACGCACCTATTGAGCGATTCAATTTGCTGCCCAAATAATAATTCCCATTAATTTTCCATCCGTCTACTCACAATTGTTAAAGCTGTTGAAAAAAACGACCCATTTCATTGCGTTGTGGTTTATGTAACTCTATATATCTACAGCTTATAATTGACAATTTGTGAACGCATTTCCTCATTAAGAAAACATCTGAAAGTTTACTTAGCGAATTTTTCAAAATAAGCTCCGGTCCTATCACCTTAATTTTATTTCGTGCTATTACTTATTTCCTCTTGTGAAATATTAATTATTTATATTAATCGCCGGATATTCAAAGAGAAAAAACATCATTATGAAGATTAAGTGAATGGGAAATAGTCAACCCAAATTGCTTCTGTAGTCAAGATGAGATCAAAATCTAGTTCAAGGCAACTAAAAGATACATTTTCGCAGAACACTTAGAGATGATTTAAGAATTAAGTAATAGTATGACTGTACATTTTCATTAATCATTGGTTTTATTAGTGGAAATCGCCATAAGAATATGCTATCGAATTGGAGTCCGCGTGAACTGTTTAGATCAAAACTTATTGTATTATACGTTTTCTGCATCATTAAAATTAAATATACTCACAACCGGTAATGTGGTTGTGGAGCATACTTGCATGGCAAACATTCCAAGCTAAATATGGATCTAAATGCCATAATCCCTTCTTCCTCAATAGGTGAGTACCTACTAAATCAGTGTTTATTCCACAATGGACAATCGAAGGTGGAACCTTTGGTTTCTTCGGAGATAAGTTAATCAGTTGCCTAAAAATGCCGAGCGTTAACTATAATGGGAGGGTTGATTGTGTAATCCACGACGAGATAATTGTCCAATCGAAGATATCCTCGCCCTACTCAAAAGTTTGGTTTGCCTAATTTATTTTAGCTGAGATGCCGTCATTATGTTCGCATCATTAATGCTATTTGAAAATTGCCACTTCAGATTTACTTCGGAATCTTTTCAGTTCCGTCAATCTGCTGAAAGTTTTGAATTTTATTTTATTGAGAGCTAGTTTCTACTAACGTGACGTATATTCCATTCATAAAAAATAATCTTAAGGCCTATTTACACGGTACATTAACCGTACGAGTTAATGTCTAAATGTATGAACGCGTGCACGGGCACGAAAGTGCACCATGTAACTACCCAACTTGTGCGAAATCATGAACAGAAAATAGAACCTGTTCTAATTTGGTTCATGGATTCGTACATATTCTGTTCCGGTCCACAAGAATCATTCATGCATTCACACATTAAGTCGTAAGTGTTAATGCATCGTGTAAACAGGCCTTTACACATTTATATTTTACACTTAATATATATATGGGCTCCGGTAGTTAAAATTTGATGGTGGCGTATTTTTAGCGGCGTGCGGCGGGCATTGCGGTCAACGCCGATGGCCTCGTAGACGCGAAGTAGCCACTTACGATTACAAGCCGATTGTGTTCCGATCAAGAAATGTAAAACTAAGATAAAATATTGAGTATTTATTCTAGTACCAAGGATATTCTGAGAGGTACATATATTATTTTCAGCTGAGTCGACGGCAAGTAATCGAGTTAAAACGAGTTTAGCACTTTAAATTCGCTGATATTTATTTCATTTGACTTTTCAAAGAACGATCTATTCACCTAAAATATGCATTTTTAAATCCTTTTCCATCTTGATTTTTTTTGCTGCTTGTTTTTCCTCTTAAAAGTGATGAAGAGTTTGATAGAAAAAACAGCATTAGATGCTGCGTGCGGCCTATTTCATTCCTAATGTATGAGATAGCATATCAATTGAGTTCGTCCTTGCTTACCCCAAACCTCTCTAGCACGAAAGAAAAAGCAAGCTCACTTAGGATTTTCTAAACCAATATCGATCAATCAAATTCTGTGATAAGATAAAGCACCATCATTTGACGTTTGGAGATTTAAGAATCTCAGTATCGCGAGATAAGTTGTGAAGAAGAAATTGTTTGAGAAATCAGAAAAAGAATCGAGATTTTTATAAGCCACGAGATGATAAAGCGAGCCGAAATTCACGCCTGTCGCCTGGCAGTAGTTATGTCTGTTATCGATTCGCCGCCTTTTTATACGTATTTCTCTGGAATAAATGAAATTGAAATCACTATCACAAACATGTGAGTTGAAAAAAATTATCAGGAACGACTTAGATGATACAAGCTGGGATTAAATTTTGAAAACTGCCACTTGGGTTGCTCTTCCTAAAGTGAATTCTTTTGTAGGACCTTTTGGAATAGGTACACCAAACAAGTACTTATCGTGCTGATGATGGGAGTAGTGACGAATTGATAGTTTTGCAACCTACGAAACTTAATTTATTAAATTTGATTGGGCTAAATAAACGTTTTACGGAAAATTACTGAGTTGTCAAAGGTCTCATCATCGTGGGAAATTTCCTCGAAATTTAAACGGCAAAGATTGAATGAGCAAGTAATCGTACGTAAGATGCTTCGTTCTGTCGGTGTCAAATGATGGCTTTGTATTCAGGGGTTATTACGCATCGTTTATAAATTATTTTACCTGCCTAGAAGTTGTATTTCCTAACTCTTTAGATTGATATTTAACACCCTATTTTCCATTGTAAAAGTGTGATGTTCTAAGGTATGCTTTTATTTTTTGGGAGATGTAACTTCTCATGTATTCAATAAGGCCGTTGCCCCAAATCCTTTCATATCCAATTCCTTTTTCATGAAATATTCATATGCCCATTGGTCAAAGCTGTCTTTAAAATTTCATTATATATGAGTATTCGTAATGAGGGTGAGATAAACAGCCGTCACCTTGGCGTGCTTTTTATGTAAACGATTCTCGGTTGGGACTACTTATATTCATTCTCTCATATTTATTCTACGGTACGGTCGGTCTCAGCTACCCTCTCGATAAATGGAAGGTTGAGGAAATCTTAGCCAGAGAAAACACGCGTCGTCCCCATTTCTGCGTTGTCTCCATCGCTGGACCGTACGCTCAGTGTCAACCACCTGTCAGTACTCAACTTACGGCTGAGAAAAATGTGACGGATATGTAAGAAAATGGAGGAGGGAAAAACCACATCTAGTCACTCTTGGCCTACTGAGGGCGTAGAGTTCGTGGCATTATACTGGGAGATACGACTTTAAGGTCCCTAGGATTACGCGAAGACTAATTCGACCTAGATATGGAGGTGGGAATAAAAAGGAAATGATATATAAAGTGGAGTTACGGATAGGCATCTGGGTATAGTCATGGTGTAGAAGATGAATTCCGATTGTTTTATCTCAGTTTATGACGGGTGGAATCCCCAAAAATTCAGTTGGAAGATAAGAGAAAATCTTTTCGCTACGTAATTTTTTTTACTTTCTCTACCCTGTGACCTAATCAAGTTAACTCTCTCCTCATATGTCTCGTGAAAAATTATCCAATAAATTTGAGGGACGAATATTAAAGGTTACCGAAAAGAAAACTTTTCTTAAATGTTTTAAGAAAATATTCGTGGTTAATTGAATTTATTTTAACCATATTCCTTTTATTTTTTTAGTAAGCATCATGGGAATTCATTTCAATTAAGGCACAGAAATGTCATTTTTAACTGCTCTCCGGGAGACATCTTGTTCAAATCTATTGCTAAAAATGATTAAATGACAGGAAAAACTTGCATTTTTTACGGCTTGAAAGCCTATCTTCCCATGCCAATGAATTTTTAATCAGTGATTTTTCTTGCTCCTTTCACTATCTCATTTTCAAAGGATAACTTTCTCATCTTCGGAATAAAAGTCACCCACTTTTTAAAAGGTTTATAACAATTGCTAATCGAAAAGTATCTATGGAAATTGTTTATTTTCTCAAAAAAATCTAAGGCTGAAAATTTTCTTTTAGCGCGGTTGTTATCGCCTGCGATTACATAAGAATTTAGTGTATTAGTTGCGGTACTCTTCTATTGTTTGGTAAGGTTTTCTTAAAGACTCGGTGTGAAATTAACCGTATATTGCCTATTATGAATTGAGCATATTAGTGTGAGTTACGCATTGAATATATTAGTGTGAGTGACAAGAGATAATTGGGTATGTTGCAAATTGTACATTTTGTAGTACACTCAAGCCTTCACATCAAAGGGTTTGTATCTGTACATTCAATTTTATACAGCTACAGATGATTAGACGTTGATGCACTCTTGAACCGTGGCGTACATCCTCAGGTTTGGATTATCTTGTCAATCTCTTTGCACAGTGCACATTACACACCTGTTTAAGCATTTAAAATTTTATCGGAATGAATCGGGACGGATATAAATATTTTGGTTTTATGAAAGATTCTCCAATTAAATATTCCTTACCAGAAATTCCTGTTACACTTCCTGGTATTCCATTTAAGCTACGTTTCTGCGTTATTCAGTCGTTATAGTCAATCACTCATTGATATATCCGCCCAATGTGCGTACCGCGAAGTCTCTCTACAACTTTTAGAAGTTCCATTTTTCCATTTTCTTATTTCACATGAGCATAAGTAGCACTCAATTTTAGGCTTTGATAAGGCTTAACAAAGTTTGTCGTTTGATAGATAAAAAATTATTCCCTAATGCGTTCAATTAATGTCTGTAAAGTCTGTAATCTATCAATGACCTTAAACTCAATTTGAAAATTTAGGAAGGATACGGAGATTTTATGTTACAATATTTACAAGTATTGTTGTGTCATGAAAAAAGTTTTATTAAAAAATAAACTGGTCGTTGAATTTTGAAAGTAGACGATATTTATGGTGAGCATTAGTAATATTAATTCTAAGTAATGGTTTCCTGTTATTAATTATGCTTACACATTTTTGGCTACCATGAATTCCACACACATACCAGTCCACAAACAATTAATTATTCAAAATACGTGTTGATAAATTCATTGCACCACAAGATACGTGCCCAAGGGAACCCAAAGTTACGAATAAAGGAGAAATTCGATATCCCAATCACGGCTATTTATTTCATGGTTTCGAAGACTCTGACATATATTCAATAACACATGTAGAAAATCAGAATATCACTGCCCTAATGTTACGAAAACTAGGGTGTTTGCGGAGTGTATTTGGACGGTCTCACCTATCGAGGTCAGTTCCTTCCCTGGGATACACGAGATCTTGATGGACCAGTGAGGTGAAAGGGGATATTTGTATGTATTATAGACATAAGTATCGGTGTTGGGTAACGCGCGGAGAACTGTGTCGAGTGGACTTTAAGGACGATGCTCATCACAGCCAAATTGCTTGAAAAAGGCGTGCGGACCTGCGGATTCACATCTGAAAGGATGTTTATTTGCGGACGTAGCAGACAACTGGGGGTAATATGCACCAATGCAGATTGACGTTTCGGTTCGTGGGGAAATTTGTACTCGATCTGTTGGCGATTAACCCTTCATAGCCCAATTTTGCTTTTAAGCAACATCAAACATGTGCAAATTTTCTGCTCAGTTTAGAAAATATCTAAACTAAGCATTATTTTGTGATTTAAACTACAATGACAAGATATTTATCTGCTACGATGATGGTGATTGAGAGCAAAATTTTCAAGTTTTCATAGTGAAAAATCTTGAAATTTGATTTCTCCCAGAGGCAGCACTGGATTAAAAAGGGTTAATTTGAGAAGACTCAGCATTAGACTTTATGTTTTGTGGTCCCATGGGCTGGATCCATCTCCGAGGACCCTGGTTCGATCTATCTTAGTCATTTTTTCATTACGGAATATTATCGTCCATTTAGGTTTAAAATATTGGATCAAGAATACTTTTTCTTGTTCTGCATAAGATTTATGTAAGGACACTCGGCATTGGTCGTAGTGTTTTGATAATCAATCCTATGAGCCCAATCCAATCCCCAAGACGCGATTTTGACGGATCGCAGAGATTTTCTAGGAATTTTTTTAATAAATAATAATTTTTATAAAAACAGCAATTCAATTCACGAAATTATCAGCAAATAGCTTTTCATCGGGCCCGATTGTTTTCTTATGATGCGTGTAAAGTCTTGTTTTCGTTGGGTAGCATTTTCGTGGTATGAGGTTAATTTCGGGATATGAAGTTTATTTTTATGAATTTCTGGACCACGCCGGTAGATTTTTGGAGGGTAATATTTGTAAGTTAATTCTTGGATTTTAGCCGTCTCAAAGTTTATCAATATCAATTAATCTGAGCTAACACTTGAGTTCAATTAACGTACAATCCCTCCGACTACGTGCTCCTCATTAACTTCTGACTACAATCACTCCCAAAGACTGCATTGGAGATTCTGAAAATTAAAATTGAGATTTTTTTCTCTCGACCTCAATTTTTTGCATGGAATAGCGTCTTGAAGTTTAGATCTATAAGAATTAAATGAATTTTTTTGGCCAAAGTTTCTGTCTGTTTTCATACCTTTTTCAGGAGTTTTTTTTTGCAATAACAATGATTTGTTATTAATAAAAAGAATTGCAAAAAATCCCCGAAGAAAGCGCAAAAATTTATCGAAACGTCGGCCAAAATCTTTTGCATGTATTTCTTAAAGAATTATACTCCAAGACATTAATCGACGTGGAAAATAAAAATTCTCATAGTGAAACGGTACGTTGTCGAACCTGTCAAGTCTCGTACACCCCGCGCGGAGACGAAAGAAGTATGTTTATCTTCATCTTACGGCGATCAGTGAGTCTCAAATCGCTTGCTAAGTATCAAAAAAGCTCGGACGAAAAATAATGTGAGTGGATCGCCCTCCTTTCATAATTCGGCTTCTGAATTTATGGCGCCATTAGCATTAAAATTAAATATAGGTCAGAATGGATCTCGTGTCGTAATCATAAATATTTGACACGCTCATGAGTTCTATCAGACTGCGTGTGAATAATTTGCTCCGTCACCTCATCCCAAAAAAGATAAACTGAAATTCGTAGATATGACTGATAAAAATCGACCAAAACAATAACGATCGATAACCGAGAATACGATACCGTGAGTACCGAGATAATATTACGTCGTTAGAATCATTGTGCTCCAGTTTAAAGGAATCACACAGACGAAAATTTACCAACTTATCAAATGATCATTGCATAAGAAATGTATGTCATACTTGAAACACCTTTAAATAGCTAGCATAAAGAGGGCTGTCATAGAGAAACTTAAATATTCCATGAATTTGTAATATTTTTCTGTCACTTTCATTGTTCAAGTTTCATTTGAAGGCAAAAAAGTATTGTTCGATTAGGTATTTTTATGCCGATGTGTTCGAGTGATTAACATTATTCAATTAACATTATTAATCAATCCTTATAAATGCTGTGAAACGCACCTTTATTGTATTGTATTGTGGAAGTCGCTAAATTTTGGTCAATTCAGTTGTTGCTGAAGAATCCTGTTGATTTCATTTTACAAAAATGCGTGTAGATTCTGAAAGTATGGAGAAATTTCACGTTCTTTCAGTCGAAGTCGCACAAATTTCTTGATTTTAATTATTTTGGTCAATTTGATCATTTAGTATCAGAATTGCTCGTGAAAGCGATGTGAAATGAATTAGTTGGAAACTTATTAACACTGGGAGTATTTATTGGCATTAACTCGTGAGTTTTCTTTATATTTTTATATCACCGACCAGCGTTACTTAATTGCTACTGAGGTCCACCGTTAGTAAATCACTAGGCCGACTTTTATTTAATTTTACAGCCACAGTTTCGGCTGAACCGTTCTTTTGGATCGGTATACCCATATGTGTGTATGATGCACGCACGATTATGTTTTCGTGCGGCACATTAATTTGCAGACGATTCTTTTGCTCCCTAATATCCTTTCCATAAGGTTCCATAACCAAGTTTTACGGATAATTTTCTACTACTGTATTCGTAAGTGTTGCATTCTATCACATTGTGTCTATGTAATTAATTTTTAACCCTTTCAAGTGTAAATATTTCTTAAGTCTGGATCTATATCAAAATATATTTTAAGGTTTTTTTTTTCTGAACGAAACCGAAACTACCTGTACGCCCTCCGCCACCAACAATTCCATTTAAGTTACCAGGAAAACTATGCTTTTATCTCGGAATGATGATTGTCAAATTTACTGATGCCTAGCGTAGAAGAGTATTTTTGTTATATCGGCACTTGGTATTGCCGCTGGGCGGCAGAATCTTGGCACATGGGGATATTCGTGTTGCCTAATCTAAATGCTATTTTATGCGCTGCTGTAAATCCTCCTTGAGCCTAGAGGTTTCTCTTCGATCCAACTAGAGCAGTTTATGGTAGCCATTTTTGAATTATTGAGTGGTCGCTAGAGATAAAACTCGCGACGGGTCATATTGACCCAGAATTTAAACATTTAAAATAATAATGGTCACACGATTTGGAATTAATCTGGGTTTTCGTAATAAGAAACTGAAGCTATAGAAATCTTTTTTGAGTGTTTTTCCATAAGGCTCCATAACCAAGTTTTACAGATAATCTTCTAGTACTGTATTCGTAAGTATCACATTCTATCACAATCTTCGCGACGAGACGTCGAGCGGTATTTTTCAGGATGCAAACACTCGCATTGGGTCAAAACGCTAAATTATGATACATAATATCCGGACACAAAAATGGCATGAAAATATAGATAAAAGTACTTCATGAGATCGCATAGGACGCAAATTGCTAAAATACTGAGCTGAATGTAAGTTTTATTAATTCAAAAACCAATTTCGGGTCACATAGACCCGACGCGACCCCTTAAGGGTTGAATAGACTCTGCAGTGCCTAAAACGTACATGCGGCGTATTTACAGAAAAAATTTTAAAAAACTTTGGTAACTCACCTGAACCATGGCTGCAACTGTAAGTCCAAAGCACAACGCGATGTGGAGGACTGAAGGCGCATAGCCCTCGCTCCAACCAACTGACGTTGAACCGCAACCGACGAGCACCAGGAAGAAAGTCCCCAGGAATTCGGCAGCCAGGGCCCTCCAGATAGAACTCCTCGTGACATCGGAAACGCCGATGATACCCTCAAGCATGGTCTTGCCTCCGTTTGAGCCCTTCATCTTTTCAGCCGTTCAAGTTTCTCTTCTCGTAGAGTAGCCGAGAGGTGTTTTTATGAGTTCACAGGTTCAGGAGCTCCCAAGTGCCGAGATGCCGAATCGCCTCTCACGATCAGTCCTCGCTGGATCCTGAGGGAAGAATGAATATCGGTCCGTTGAGAGTTGCCGCCGCCTTGGTAGGATGGAAGGTCGCGTTTGACCGTGAGAATGGGCCGGGAGGGGAGGTGGTGATAGTGGAGGGGAGGCGACCAATGACGTTCAACACTTGCCGGGGATGTGGCGGGAAAATACTACGCGCGCGCGGAGGGAAAAGTCCCAAGGATCGAAAAGTAGTTTTCCGCATGCAATTATTGTGATGCAAGTTTCATGATACTCAGTATTGTAGTGGCATGCACTAACGTGCATCACGAAAACAAATTTGCACATTTTCTCGAGGATCAAATGCGAATTACGTCATTGATAGAGCAGCATAGTGCAAGCAGACTTGGAATTTTATCAGAGCATAAAGGAGTCGTTTTTACAAAAAACCATAGTTAGCTACACACTGACTGCAATTTAGTTTAAATGGGGTAACGACATGTGCGTTCTGAATATGATTGATTGAACTCAGGAAATATGTGTTTTTACTTGATAAAAAGGGTCATGTATTAAACATTGATCTAAATGAATTTTATTCACAAAAAACCTCAGAGTATGCCTAAATCCCTATCCCTATAAATTCTAATGGTTGAAACCGCATAGGGAAAAGTACCAAGGATCGGAAAGTAGTTTTCCGCATGAAATTATTGTGGTACAAGTTTCATGATACTAAGTTTTGTAATGGTACACACTAACTTGCATCACAAAAAAAATGTGTACATTTCTCGAGGATCAAATGAGAATTCTATAATCGATAAACCAGCATATTCCAAGCAGAGGGGGGGGATTGCTTTTTTCTGAATAAAAAGGAGTCATTTTACAAAACCATGGCTAACAACACACTTTCTGGGATTTAGATTAAAAAGGGATAGGATAGCAACTTTATAAATCCCCCATTGATTGAATTCATGATATACATGTTATTAATGGACAAAAATATCTAGAGGAAACATGAAATTTTTCTAATTTCACGGTAGTTATTTCTGGAAAAAAATCGCACGCTAAGGGAAATATTCCTCAATCTTTATAGAATCCGCTACGTTCGATATCATGGAAGAATTTTTCGCCCGAGAATGTAATTATGGATAATAAGAAAAGAAATACAAAACATGCTTTCCATTAACTGTCAAAGAAGTTTTATGAAACTTGAATGGAAATTTCTGTCTTTGTTTTAGCTATAAGTCAACAACGGAGTATTCATGTGAACTTGGATGATGTAAAAAAACATAGTGGACACAATCACATCCAACATTATCGTAAGCACTTGATTATGTGGCGGATGTATGATCCTCGAAGAGATAAATCCCAATGCTTGAAAAGTAGTTTCCGACATAAAATTATTTTAGTGCAACTTTTATGTCATTAGTGAAATGCACTCGCACCTATTACAAAAAATAAGGAACTTCTCTCGGTAATTACGAGAATCCAATGAGAGTTACGTCAAGTATGATCTAAGCAGAGACCGGGAATTTTTTTATGCGCATAAAAAAGTCGTTTTGAAAAAAAATACAAAAAGAACCTCCTGGAATTAAGTGCAAAGGGGATTACGACATTTTAATTCTGCCACATTTAGTGCCAAACGTGGAATATGCATCATTACTTGACAAAAATACTGGAAAAAACGGAATTCAGTATTTTCTCCATTAGTTATAAGAGATTCCTGGAAAAGTAGCTAGCTAAACCAAATCATTTGTTTATTTAAGTTATCTGCTATAATCGACATCGTATTTTCGTCTTCTTCCGAGAAAAAGATAAAAAGCACTAAATATGTAAAAATTCCCATTAACCATCAGGATAACCCTGCAACTCATAAAGAGTACTTTACAATAAATAAAAGCGAACAAACTATGTATAAACCCACCAATTTATTTTTGTGGTACTACTAGTTTCAAAAAATAAATTGGTGGATTTATACATAGTTTGTTCGCTTTTATTTATTAGAATGAACCTCCACAAAGTTGAGCCTGTTACGATAGAGATTATCGAGTACTTTACACTTTACTTCAAGTACATTCCTGTCAACGAAAGATACTTAATCCTTCCATGTCATGCATCACGATGTATTTCATCTTGAGCAGAATATCAGATATCAGGGAGTGTATTGTTAGTGTGGAGTGTAATAGTAACCTAGGAACACCTTGTGATTGACAAGCAGGATATCTCATTCTCCTTTCTCTCTCACGATTTATTTTGCACCGTGAGAATTTTCTTCAGCAGCGAGCACCCTAATAGATTCTTCTTCCGTGTTCAGCCGATGCTCCGGCCGCCCTATTCACGTTTGCACTCTCATTGTAAGCATTAATCTTAAAGTAGGTATTTTGACAGTTTTGTTCCTCGCTTAATCAATGCGCTGTTCTAATTAAAGATTTAGGTATTCATGTAAGTTCTGCTAGAAATAGAGTGTTTATCATCTTCATGATGTCTGACAAGAAACAAAAATCATGCCTTGCTCTTTCATATTTCGTAGCAGTAGGTAAGATAGGTTCTTCTTTGGACCCAAAATACAGCTCGTATTCATCGTAATTCCAAATCTCTCTGTAATAAATATTTATGCTCGCTCAGATAGAAAGCTACATATTACCTCTTGATACCGTTGGGCTACGATATAACTGTACGGGGTAATTCGTGGCACATTGCCGATTTTATTGATAATTTCAGGGTAAAATCTATGGAGATTATGTTATTTGGCAATATTTGGTGGTATCTATAAATTACCTTCAATAAAATGAAAATATATCTGATTCTACAAAATATTTTGCTCATAGACATGTGTTTTAACGAGTACTCTCTTATTATGAGGGTGTCTCTGAGAAGTTCTGTTAATAGAGGCAGTATTTTGTTGTCTCACATTTGATAATGTGTAATAAAAAATAACCTATGTTAACTCGTCAATAATGCCTTGATGATGTCTGCTCAGCAGTTGAAGGTCATGGAATAAACATTAGTGGAATAGTATGTTCTAATTTTTGAGTTTACACACTGTAACCAATTTATGTTTCTTTAAATGAACCATAACGGCATGGCTAGGATTGGAAACTGGGTCTTTTTAATGGAAAACCAGAACCTTGGCCACCTCACCTCCCCGATCTCGTTGATGATGTGACCTTGATAATGACTGCCTAGCAGTAAAAGTTATTGGAATAAATATTTGTGGATTAGTAAGTTCTAATTGTTCATTTTACTCACTGTAACCGATTTATGTTCATTTGAACTCTCCTCTCTCGGAAAATTGGTTACTATTTTTCGGCGCTGCGCTGGCAACGACAACGGTGAACTCAAGCAACACATCACACTAGGGCAGAGGCTCCCAACCTTTCTTTCCTCCCGTACCCCTCTATATGTATATTACTTTTGTTGTACCCCCAAAAATGTAAAGTGGACATTTTATTACACTACATAATTTCACTACGGGTAGGTGATAATTTTAGTTATAAATAATTGTATAAATAGAAGCAATGTTTTAAATACCCCATATGATCAGTGGCGGATCCAGGATAGGGACAAGGGGGGGCTGAGTGGGGTCGGAAAAAATTACCATTCTACCTTGTGTAAATTAGATTCCCAAGGGGGGGCTATCGCCCCCGAAGATCCGGAGCTGCATATATTAATTCATACATATTTCTTGGTTAAGAGATACATAGTTACTGGCGTCCGCAATTACCGATTATTTTCGGCGCACCCCTTGCTGGTTCATCGCGTACCCCCAAGGGGTACCTATACCACCGATTTGTAACTGCTGCACTAGTGTATGCATTCCGGTACTTAAAAATTTATAAATCAAGCACTGCTTTGAATGGACCATAACGGCAAGGCTGAGATTGGAACCTAGGTCTTTCGGATGGGAAACCAGAATCTTAGCCACCTCACCATCCTGATCTCGTTAGCCCTTTAAGTTTTAATGTCCTCTCCGTCTCGAAACAAGATTAACTTTCAACTCACGAGACAACCTTTCATTTCAAGGCACGTACCCATTACTGCAGCGTGTGATTCCGCCGAAAATGGCTCACTTGAAGACGTGCAAAACTCCGGACGGTTTGAAACCACTGAGTCCGGTCGAAGCTCGCTCTGCGTCGATGACTTATTAGGTGCGTGGTCTCGCGACTGTTTTGCTTTTGATGTCACACCGGAGCGCTATGGCATTACGTCCTGCAGGGAGTTATATGTACAATTAACCTAATACGATAAGCTCGGTCTGGCTGACTCGTTCTTTTTTTCGCCCGATAAAAAGGCCGGCTCCCGATTTGTGACTCGACGTCTTCAGATATGAGATATGTGCGTGCCCAAGTGTCCACTTAAAAATTATCCGCCCGTCTTTAGGTTTGGATATCACGACCGTGCGAGGCGCTAAAAGCTAAGCTCATGGAAGAAGTTCCCCGCATATTGTGCGGAAGATCATTACTGTGATTTAGTTTTTTCTGTATCCATGCTCAAAATATCTTAGTTTTAGTCCACATTTTTAAATTACGATCACCGACTTGGTTTTCAACACTTAGTGCCTGGGTGCTCTGGGTAGCGATATTTTAAGTGGCCGAGGTATCCATAGAAAATTTTTGTGGACTAAAACCATGTTTTTTTTTCAAATTCAAATTCTCATGCCTCCGAAAACAGCTCAAATTGGCCTTGTACTTCGGGGATTTTCAACAAGTTTAAAATTACACGTGCACGAATAACCATGCTCCGGATAGGGGCAACCTATCTAAGCGGGCCTCGAACCCGTGACCAATTGTTTGGAAGGAAATGACTTTATCTCGACGCCACCGAGGCGGGAAAATTTAAAATGAATATCGTAAAGTTCCACAAAGTGAAGCCTGAGCAAATTACTGTTATCGTATCGAGGTATTGTCAACATGACTCGACTTATCATTGAAATTTAATAAGTATTTTTACTACATCCGTTTCTATTATACCTATGCATTGATACAACGTCAGGCAAGGTTGTCCAATGTCCCAATGGTCATAGCAAATTTCCTCCAAGAGCTAACCCTTTCCCCGCCGGTATAGAGCAAGCATTTTGAAAATCCCCAAAGGTTTTATCCCCGCCCCCCACCCTGACATTTCTATGGCGTACCTAGCGCCATAAATCTCATGTGGACGGACCTGTAGGGTGTCCCAAAAAAACCGAAAGTTTGAAAGTTGAGGGGGCATTTCCATTTTCCTATGCGAATGCATGAAAAAACATCCTATAAAAATTTTCAGCCCAATCGGACAATATTTGACCCTGCCGAAACGCATTCAAAGTTTGAATTTTTGAGTTTTCCAGATTTCATGCAATGTTGCCTACCCTGCAGGAGGCTCGAGTGTTAAAAAACAACCAATTTTAAGTTCAAACCATCTCCTCTAGCTCTATAGTCGTTGACAGCAACACTTGAGTCAAAATGAGCTTCATAGCCACAACTCGGTGTGTTTATAGGTCCCGCTCGCCGTTGCGGCCGCCAGGCGCCAGTCGAGTGCATATTGCCCCGCCGTGTCGCGTTGAGATTCGAGTTATGCGCTTTCAGAACATCGCTCTGTTTATGTTAAAAGTATCCCGGCTTAGTCTATAAGTCACTCATGGAGTTTAGTGTTGTGCACTAACTGATAACGTGAGGTATTGTCGTGTGTTTCGAGGTCGAGGCTGTTTCGGCGGTGGCCAGAATGAGCGTGAAGTCGAAGGGTACGCCTGTTATGCGAAGTGCGACAAGTGTTTGGTTGGTGGGTAATGAGTCCAAACATTTTCACGGCAATGGTAAACTCCCAACGCTGCGTGAAGTTCTCAAATTTTTCTTTTACAACCTGCACTGTTCTCCAGGATCGATGTCAGCGGCAGATGCAGCAAGGATTTCAATCAAAGAGTTACTTCTTGTGTGGGGGAAGTCTAATATTCCTACGCAGGAGGTTCGAGCAGCCATTAAGAAGCTCCTGACAGCTTACGAGAACTACCCTGCCCTTGGGAAAGACAAAAATAAAACTAGTGAGAAGTCAGTGTCCGCAAGAGAGGAATTCAGCAAAGTGCTCGACCGTCTGTTTGACATCGGCTGCAAAGACGCCCTTTCAAACATTACTGTGGGGGAGGACAAGTTGTATTACATATCTATGAAAACTGATTGAAAAGGATAAATGGCGGGTATTGATATAAAGTGGTGTAAGCGTTTAGAAAACCGTAAGAGACTTCAAGAAGAGGATTTTTTAAGGAAAAACGGCATGAGAAAAAAAAGGAAATATTGGATGAGAAAGTGGACCTCGTTCGACAGATGTCTGCGGAGAGTACGACAAGCTCGTCGGATTCGGAAGAAAGTAATTTTTTCCGGGTGCGGGAAGGGTGACCAATATGGCGAAAGAAAGGGAGAAATAACATTTTGTTACTTTTACAGAATTTGAAATGCGGACAAGGTCCGGAAAGCGCCGTAAAGTAAGTATAATGTCCGACAGCCTTGTGACTGCTTCCCTAGACGTCCTCTGCCGCTGGGGCTATGATAGTCCAGGCTGTCGCCAATGCGACAGCATCTGCATTGGTTTTTAAAGGGGATGAAATCCATTTAGTATCTTCCAAATCTCATCTACATGGAATGAGAGTGAATAAAAGGACCGAGACGGTAAGGCTTATCAAGCAAGACTTTCACCCTCAAGTTCCTTTAGCAGTGCACTGGGATGGGAAATTACTTCCAAGCAATGAAGACGACAAGAGGCTGTTTGAAGGATATTTCAAATGTAGATGACATTATCAAATTTTGTATTCTTCAGATGCAGGTTCGTAAATGGTAAATGTCAGGATGTTCAGGGTGATTTAAAGTCCATCCTCAGGATTAGTATTTAAAATTATGCCCCATATTATTTTAGAACCACCATCCTCGAGACGACTACAAAGAACTTTTGGAGTTGTGTATAGTGTGGTTGGGTGGTGTGGTTCCCAAGAAAGAGAAGTATGTGGTTCGCCCCCCCAGGCCCAACTGACAAATCACGGTGGATGAATAAGGAGCTCTACGCTTTTAAAACGTGGATTTTTGGCAAGCAATTGCGTTTGTCGACACATGACAGTGACAATTTATTCAAATTGTGTTGCTTCATTGCAATTGCATTTATGAAACATTGGTACACCTGTCCCGTGGCAGTGAGCGCTCCGAGAATGGATCTTGAGCTACTTAAAGTCCTTGGTCGGAAGAAAGACCCTCACTACGCAGCAGCTTTGGCCAAGTTTTATAACCATCTATGGTTAAAACTTTCGAAAACTTGAATTGTATGGCCCTCTTCGATGAAATGGTTTCTGTCGACGAGAAAAGAGACATTGCGGAAGCAATGACTCTTTTCTCGTCGTCAGAGACAATGAGGGGTCTGATGATGACGCATCTCGGGCTACTCTTCCGCCTAATCGACCTATTAGTGAGCTGACTCTCGCTGACTTCGCTTCGAAAAATTCTGTGAAGTTTTTCAAAATTATTGGTATTTCGCCGACATTTTTTTTTGCGAGATCCGTGCGCATGGAAAAGTGACGTAGACTATAAGAAGGGCCTATCTATAGTTCAACACTTTAAGGTTGTTAATGATACTGCAGAGAAAGGAATTCAATTAATAAAATATTTTCTAGTCAAGAAAAAATTGACAAATGATGAGGCTCAGAGGCAACATCTGTTACTAGTTTTATAGCGGCATAGGAAAATGTATGAAAAAAGTGGCAAAAAACTCTAGTTTTTCATATTGCTTGTTGTTCACAGTGCATTTGTATCCGCATTGTGACAGTATAATAATAAGAGAGCATTTTCTTTCAGAGGTTTCTAATTTTAAATCCTCCAAGACCCTTAGAGCTAGGCAACATTGCATGAAATTTGGAAAACTCAATAATTCAAACTTTGTATGCGTTTCGGCAGGGTCAAATATTGTCCGATTGAGCTGAAAATTTTTATGGGATGTTTTTTCATGCATTCGCATAGGAAAATGGAAATGCCCCCTCAACTTTCAAACTTTCGGTTTTTTTGGGACACCCTAACGGACCTGGTTTCGGGAACTTCGGTAATTGGCATCAAATAATTTTATCAGGAGTTTAGGTTCTCAGTGAAGTGGAAATTCCAACAAGTTTTAAGGCCGTTTTATACGGCGCACGTAATTGCACAATTTTACGTGTGTACAATGGCGCAGTCAAAGGTACGTCATTTAAAGGGGTGAATTTCTAGAACGCATGCGAGAATGCGTGGATGCGAGACGGCAATTCTGTTCTAATTTCATTTGTGCAATTGCACGCCATAATCAGAAATTAATGCAGTAACCTGCACAATTACGTGCTTCGTGTGGCTTATAGGCCGACTGATCGAAAATTATATTTTTTCCCCTTAACAGCGATTATCACGGGCTTTTTAACGTATTTACAATCGGTAATTTAAATCTCACGATGAAACAATTAGGATAGTCCTTAGTTAACCCAGGGATAATTTGGATAGTCCTTAGGTATCACAGTGATAAATTTGTTTAGCACGTTTTATTAGTTCTTTTCTTATCTCCTGTTTGTTTTGCAGCAATGATTTTCTCGAGTCTTTCGCTGCTGAGTATAATTTATGCGCGGTGTTACTCATGCGCATTTAAAATAGCTAGCATGAATACCTTAACCCTTCAATTCTGTTATGAAATACCATTTATCAAGCAGATGCGAAAAGAATCTCATCCCATAAAATCATTACGCATCCAACATTTATGTACCTGAGAATTACATAAATATTCATTATACTTAAGTGATATGAGTAGTTGGATGTATTTGTTCTTGCAAGCTTCTTAAATACATCCCGCTGTCTCTGAAAGATGCGAATGAAAAGCATCTTTAAGATAATTTGAAGTATATTGCGCTGGGCACTTAATTAGAACTGTATCGTCAGGCGTTTTATTTTTTTCCTAATTCTCTTTATTTTCTTTAAGATATAGTTTTTTATAGATATTCTTTTTGCCTAACTATTTCCCTAAACTTCCCCTTCTTTCTCTCCTAAACAATCCCCTCTCTTCTCACATCAAAAATTCTCAAACAAACGTTAGAATCAATAATTAGCATCAGACGTTACAGTACCCACGAATAACTTTCCCTTCATATGGTCTGCCTCCTTGGAATCCCTCTTAACTTATATTGCTATTTTTTTCTTTGTTGATCAAACAATTTAGATTCTTTGTACACCTGGATGTTTCTAATTACAGTATCGGGTAATCGGTTAAGCATTTGACTCTTGTGAAATTAGAGTGGAAACATATTCTCTTAAAGGCATTCTTTTTTAAAACAGCGGAAGGTGGAATTGTTTAGGTGTTTCATTGAATTATGCAATGCTATCGATGCGCAAACATAATTATGGGTAGTGGAAATTATACAACCCATTAAGTGAAAATGACAACTGAAAACTATGTTGGAAATAGTCGTTTTCCGTGAAAATTTACGAGTCACCATCACTGGTCAACAATCCTAAGATTTGTTTATTCGCAGCTCTCCACTCAATTCTCCCTCTTTCACCCAATATTCTACCTTCTAACACTGTTCTCAACATCCCCTCCCCGGTACGTATCCGCTCCATCCATACCTTCTGTGTCGTCGGTATCTCATCAAGAAGCTACCTTTTCTCACCCACCATGCCTAGCACTTCTTCGTTCCTACTCCTTTTTGTCCACTTTACTTTCTCTATTCTTCTCCACACTCGCATCTCGTACGCTTCCAGTCTTCTCTCGTCCTCCTTCCTAAGTGTCCATGTTTCCGCATCTTAAAGCGCTGCACTCCTATCTCGAGGAAACTCATAAAAATTATTCAGCATGACATATACACCATCTGCTGTAGATTCACTTGGTGCCATTCCACGAGACAAAATCATCATGCTAACACGCCCCTCAATTATTTTCAAGCCTCAAATACGATGCAGAACCGTAGACACTGATCGATAAAATAAAATTTACCTAGTGGAACTGTACGCAGTAAAAATTATCATCAATTTAAATCGCCCTAACATTACATTCAGGGAATATATATCTCATCACTATTATCCTGTGGGATAATATGCCTCTAATATGCAGTTCTATCTTGCCTTCGGACACCCTGTAAAAAATCTTCGTAGCGCCAAGTGGCCCTAAGCACTGGAACTCTCCCCCATACCCTGAATTTGTGAAATTCGCTCGCCCTTGGCATTTCCCGGGGTGAATTCTACCCTCACTTCTTCGCCCCTACTCCTTTGTGTCCACATTACTTTCTCCATTCTTATCCACACACCCACATCTCGACCGCCTCCGAAATATTTTTCCCACCCTGGGATTCAATCCCATCCACCCACTCTGGGCGGGCCTGGTATGTGTGTTATATAAACACTGAAGGGGCGCCCGAACAGACGATCCGCAATCGTTTTCGTCAACTTGTCGTGCTCGAATTAATATGGAATCGTGAAATGTCCTCAGGTTTGCCCTTGGGACGTTCGCGCTCAACCATATCTCTCCGTCGCAGCCGGGTTGGGAAGACATGAAAAGAAAACGCGAGATGACGACGGATCTAAGGTAATCCGAATCGTTTAAAAGCTAGCGAGAATATTCTGCGTGTTTTTTTTTCTTCCTCCTCCCGGTCGACTCAGCGTAAGGCAGCGTGAATACAGAGAAGGGCATATCCACGATGAGGAATCTCGTCGTGGCGGAATAGAATGCTAGACATATCTTCCGAGTGCGTCGGGTCTCATTCTAATCGCCGTGTACCGCATGCCATCTCAATTTTTCCCATATCATCTCGTGTCGTGGGAAGACGCCAGTGGCATGGTTAATTCACCGGCGACGTCTCTGGCGCCGGCGATTCAGTGTGGAACTGCATTGCTTCCCTTCCGCCTTAATGCACGTCTCGATTGCTTAAGGTAGAGCGCCATCGGCTGAAGTCAAGTGATGTACTCGAGCTACTTATTATTTACGCAAAAGAGTCGCAAAAAATTGTAAACAAAGGAAAATATAATTTGAAATGAAGTTTGAGTCCAAATTTGCACCTCACCACAATTCTAACGTCAAAAATGATTTTTAAAAAGGTATTTACTGTAGTCAACTTGACTAGTTTCAACACTGCTGTGAATCTTTGCAAACTGAACCGTTGACGACACACCTTGACTGAATATTCACAATATGATTGGTAAATCCTAATTGAATACATTTATTTATAAACAAAATTAAAATATAAACGTATTTAAAAGCCGGAAAACTAAATAAATTAGCGTAATTAAGGCGAAGTCGGTGTAGTGGTTTTCGTTTTACGATGTTGTAACAGGGATCCCGGCGGCCATCTTGCCAGTTTCAGGCACTTTTTTTGCAAATATCATTCTTATTTTATCATGGCATATACTTTCCCATACATATTTAGATTTATCACAAAATTTTGCCTCTAGCGAGTCTCAGCAACGTCTTTTTACAAAGAGCTTTGCTAGCTCGAAATAAACTTATTTCTCCATAAGAGCCCATGCTAAATTATCCTAATTTTACAATCAAATATCTCAAAAGCAACGGTAGAGAATCATTTTTTCTTTGGACCATTGAAAGTGTGTCTTTCAAAGAGTTTGTGACCAGTGTTTCATAAAATTTTTGTAACTTTTACCGAGGCGTCTAATTACCTTAACTGCATGAATTTATAAATAAGTGTCAATATTTTTTCTTTATAAAATATATCGAAAAACGCTTCAATTGGTATATTTTAATAACTTTTTCTGCTATTTTTGTTTAATTATTAAGGAAACATTTTCATATGCATCACGTATGATATATTATCGTTAAGGACAACTTTTACGTTAAATGGATGTGTGTCACAGGTTTGTAAATTTTCCATAAAAGGTTTTCATTTCACATACTCATTGAAAAATTCTCATTGGCGCCCGTACCTTTACTAATGACAAATATAGATATCACGCGGGTAAATCCTCTTACTTGTTTCTCATGCGAGGAGCTGACTTCCTCCAACATTATTAGAAGCTGATCACCTTTGGCACCTACTGACTGCTTCGAGAACAACATAGCATAACGACGGGGTGTATCATATCTGACAGTGGCGTAACTAGGAATTTGCTTTGGGGGGATGTTGAGGCTTTGGGGAGGAATGAGTGGGGTTTGTGGTGGCTACACCCCAGGAAATGGGGAGTTCAGGAAAATTTTGGAAAAATAACATGCCTGAAAATGTGTTTTACATCATTTTGGCACTTAAAATTTAACATTAAGCATATGAAATTATTATATATCAAATCCAGACAAGATTTTAAAATGTTTTTTTTTCATATTTCTGAGGCTTTGGGGGGGGGATACATACCCTCATCCCCAACATAGTTACACCACTGATATTTGATACACCATGCGTTAGAGATGAAGAATTGTGCCCCTCAGAAATAACTGGCAATGAGTGTAGGGTATCATGTATGGTACAAAATGCAGTGAAGGGTTGATTCACCGGCGTCGTCCCTGGCGCACAGCGATTTAGTGTGGAACTGCATTGCTTCCCTTCCGCCTATACACCGGCGCACGTCTTGATTGCTCAAACCATCATAGGCATCCGCATGAGTGTGTACACATATATATGCCGTATCTTCTAAATGAGAAGTGCATCCTTTGTTTATCTGTGTGCGACTAGTTAGCACTCTAGTATCGTGACTTTGGATCCGGCATTGGTCGGAAGAGGTGTAAGCATTTATCCCTGACCGTTATTATTGAATTCATTATTGAGGAAGGACAACTCGCTGTGGTATCTCCGCATCCTTCTCATTCACCGCGCACACAAGCCTCTTATTTCTATTAATAATGCCAAAAATGCATAATTTCCTTATAATTTTATAATAAATCACATTGCCATATTGATTCTCATATTTCATGTGAGCCTTATAGACGCTGATAAATTTTCCGCTCATCTCTTTCTAACGGTGGTTGTGTCACCTTAATTTATGGAAGCTGTTCTATCTGCTTAATTATTAGCTACTATCTTTTTATGATATCATCGTGCTTAAATATTTCGTATTTTCGTGTCAGTGAAGATAAAAAAGTCTATAAAAGTTATACTTTTATATTTTCTTGTATGCTCTTATTTTTCTGTTATTATACTCAAATATTCTTCGCATGATATGTTTTTTTCCACGAATCATATTTAATGGCATATTTATAATGTTTAAAAAAATATTTTTTTTTTGTGACAAGCATTGCATTTAAATTTAAGGATGGTAGGTTCCACGCTGGTGTTACCACCAAAGCTCCTTCATTTTTTTGTTACCAAATATGTAAATTTTAGATATTTACAGTAATTTATTTATTATTATTATAAATGATGATCAGGGTTTCCATTGGTGTGGTGATTATTGTGTCGGCACCCCACCCCGTTGGACCGTATTCGAATCCCGGCGGTGGTGGATATTTCTCAGAGAATGCCCTATCCCTTCTTGAATGGTTTGTGGAGGGCATTCCAAATGCAGAATAGGTCCCGATGGCGTCTTTTGTCTGGAGAAGGCCGACCCCGGCTTTCTGTCCCTCCTCTCATAACGCAATTAAACTAAGTCGTCGGTCTTCTCGAAATGCCAACCTACTCAAAAGGTGCATCCTCAATTCATTTAGCCGATGTCTCGGTATAACTCCAGTATGGGTACGGCGGATTTCGCACTGGAATATAGGCACGCATCTCAGCTCATTAATAGTGAATTTATGGAAGTAGCTCGAGCGCCAACTCGACAATGCTAATTGGTAATTAGTGGTTCGTTATCGACTCTTTCGAACTAGCCACACAGTACGCTCTATTCTCCATAGGCCTCCATCCTCATCGCCTGTTACTGCTATCCTCCACTCGTGTCAGTTCCATCACTGTCCTTCTTGTAGTGAGGAAGGATGCTTAATGCCTTGGAACGAAATCAAAACCCTTTTGTTTTATTATTTCTTAAGTTTGAATCTTTGCCCATTATACTATCATTTCTCTGTTACCTAGTATATTGGTTGTTTTAGGTCAGGGTAATCAGGGAATTCAGGATAAAAAGGGGATTTTAAATAGGTCATAGAAAACAGGAAAAATTGAGGGAATACCGTCCATGGCATCTGGAAAAATCATACTCGTATTATGAAGAGCGAATCAAATGAATCGCTGTACTGTTGGCTGGTTGTCGGCTTACGTCTTTGGCAAGGGCATTTTTGGTAATTTTGCCTTTATAAACTAAAAAATAATTTTTGCGAATTTTTTTACTTCAGAAAAAGTTTTCGTAAAATTTTAAATCCATTAGCGCAAAAATCAAAATAAAGATAAAGTTCTGATGATTCAATTATTTCATTTTAAGTTAAGACTTTCCTACGATTTGAGGCGATAGATGTGCATTTTTCAAGTGCCCAACCTCATTTGACTACGTATACAACATGGATCGGCTGAAAACTCAAGAATTAGTCCGTTGACCCGCCAAGTTTTATTTTTACCATGTTTTTTGTTTACAATGTTTTTATTCTTTTCTTCGTTTAAACCTACTTAAGGCATAACGAGGATTAGATCAGTTTTTTTGTTAAAAGGACATACATGTCCAAGCGTGAGATGTGTATAAATTCTGAAAATAGTGTTCATAAGTTACACATCTTTTTATTACGTGTGTTTAGTTTGTGCAATAAGTCATTCCTGTTTTAGTTACATATAATCTAAGAGCTCAATAACCTCGCGTATCACAGTTTGAATTCGTTTATCTCCACGTCTAAAGTTTGTTGAAATATCGTATGGAATCTGTTTGGGGTTTGTATCATGAATTGAGTATTTCTATCATAATAATCATAAACTTTAAAAAGTTGCAGTGTTGCGGCGTTCGGCAAGAGCTTGTGGAGAAAATAGTGGTTTGTGGCTGTAATGTTCTAATTTTTTATATTTATGTACTTCGCGTTAATCTGTAGTCGAAAATTTTGTGAGTTGTTTGATCCATTTGAATCACGACGGTGATGACTCGGTGTACTTTTGGTTTTCCCTGATTTTAGGAAGAATTGTATTCCACATGAGAAAAATAGGTATGAGACACAAAACTAATTTTTATTCGCATTTATATGCTAGTTAAAGGGATAAAAGCATTACAGGTTTAAAAATCCCGATAGAATAAAAATTTTAATGCTGTGTGCCTAAGCCGTTAAGGTATTGTAATGATCAGCAGGTTTACCTTCAAAGAAAATTGTTATATCCTTGTAGGAGAAATTCATTTCATCAATTACTTGTGACTTATCCCTCAAGTATGCAAACATAAGTAGGAAGAAGGACAAGGAAGTTAAGGCGTCGACATTGATAGATACGGTAGCATAAGGCAAATGAACTTAAGAAGTGCCGACGGCTGCAAATTCCTTATTCTCTGCGTATTTTATATCCCATATTTTTCATTTTCAGACTTTTACTGCTTTTCTTCGTTTGAACCTAAGTTAGAATCACTTGAATCCTGAAAGCTGTTTGTTTTTTGTCCGATAAAACGTGGGCGCGTTGTAATAGATGAAAACTTATGCTGGTGTGAAGGAGAATATGTTTTTTACATTCTCCTTCAGCCTCGTAGTAGTGATGAAGTTTACTAGAACAAACAGTTTTTTTTTCTAAATGTTATCTTTGCAAAGATTTGATATTTCACTTTTGTTATCCCTATGATTATCATAGTTGGTACCCTTATTTCTAAATATTGAATATACTCTATGTATATGTGGAATTATTGTACTTTAGACACTAAGTGAGGACTTAATGAATGAGGTACGTTTTGCATTGACTATTGGCTAAAGAAAAAAAGTAGTCCAGGGCCTTATTATAAGTGCAAATTATTATATTCCGCTCGTAACCACAATTGTTTTTTAAAGACGAGATAAAATTTAATTTTATTGTTTTATAAAGTATTCGTCCCGTTTTTGTCGTGTAAAATTGTGCACGGAATGAAATTTTCTCAAATTATTGCCCCACAATAATATCCAAACCTCATCTTCCAAAGGTCTGTGTTTATTTTGCGTCAGAATTTATGTCGATGTTTTTTTTTGGAGGTTAAGCGAAATATTGCCCTAACAATATCCTATCTCGGAATTACTTCATTTGCAGTACGGCGTAACTATATTTCATTATCGTTGTTTTAGAAAAACTATAAACTGGTTATCTTAATAAATATTATAAAAGTTCAGGCTTAAGAGGAAAATGCGTGAATGGGAACGTCATACCATCACTATAAGGCAGAATATTGCATGTAATCAGCTATCTAGGGAGAATTTATTATTGCTAATTATGGAGCTGAATATCAAATCGATCTCGTCTCAGCGAATTTCTTGCGGGACCTTGATACGTTCTTACCGATGTACATTTCGCTCGCCCGCTGTTTTTTTTAGCGTTCAAACCATGCGTTGTTTGGAAAATATGCAGAGACGCACGAACTTGTTCCATAACTCATGTACACAAAGTGCTTCCTCGAGCACTAACCCAGAAGGTCTCTTACGTAAAATTGATTGCCGCAACGGGTGATCATCCCAGTAGCAAGGGAAGAGTAGCACATATGCCCCCATCTTCGGCTGTTGTTTCCCAACAGTTTGCGCCTGAACGTCTGTCTTCTCAGCTTGTCACGTCGCATTCAAGGAAGCCGCTGCAAGTGTTCTCGGTCGTCAGGGTAACCAGCTCTGCGCGCAAAGCTGGAATGCCTGGCTTGTAATCATCTGTTGTGTGAAGTTAGCCATGAGTTTCATTCCTAAACTCGGAGAAAACAATTTTCGTCACCGAGAAGGTATTTTAAAAATAATGCGTCACCGATTTATTCATCGAGCTCCATCTTAAACTGTCGTTGTTGCAATTGCGGTTCCATAGCTAACTCTTGAGTCAATAGAAAACTTTTAATGGTCTCTTGTTTTTTTTCGTGGGAAATTCTGTCCCTATAGACGATAATATTCTTCGAAAAGTACAATTTCACGTTTAAATGTAGCAAAATTTAATTTATGTGGCTAATTTGTTCCATGAAAACCATTCTGCTTGCAAATCTTCGTAGTTAGTGAATTTAAACTTCATTTATTGTGAATTTCCTTAATTTTATAGTCATTTAGCATATAGGGAGATTTAGTATTTAAAAAAAGCGTTTTTTTTGTGAAATAGGAATGTGTGCAATAGAATGACATATTCCTTTGTTTTTCATCATTCAAGTGAAAAGCAACTAATGTCAGATTAACCTGCGGAACTTATGAGGAAAGTGTAGTAGGTATAGGGATTAAATGACTTCTACATTGTTCGTCGTACTTTTTTTAAAGATGTTCGATGAGAGGATGTTGTTTCCATCTGAGCTCTTGAGGTACAAGTTCAACTTTGTGACCAGAACGACTCTCTGAAGATTTTTTATTTTCTAGGCCAATGCGTAGACCATTAGTCGACCATGATTCTCCAGGAGAACCTTTTTTAGAGCACGAATTCGGGTAAATAATCATAATTATCTCCTCTAGAATCTGATGTCACTGACCTCAGGGTGATTTGAGAGAATTCATAGGAACCGCCGTGCCGGGAAAGAACTCTGGGAAATACGTCTGGGTCTGTTGTTGTGACGCCTTCATTGAATCTGCTCGGTTTAGGACCTTGAAGTGAATCGTATCCGACATTGAGTCACCTTACCAGGCTGTCATCGCTTTCTTTGAAGTTGATGATTTTCCGATATGCAATTTCGGTCCACGCAAGGTTATATCGTTTCGAAGCTTCGAAAGATACTTTGTTAAACTTGGGGTGAGACAAAGTGTTTATAGTATCGAAAATATGAACTGAAATTCGAACGATTGCATTTCAAGATGTTTCCCTTGAATGGCCACGTAGGAAAATTCTTATGGTAGTAGTCCGTAGTTCGTGACGCTATATTCCATCTGCTCTTGAGGATTGAGATTTGTTTTATATTAATATTATAAGTGTTTTTAGTCTACTTCATTTCGCACATTAAAACTAGAGAGCCTTTATTGGAGATGAATATTTAATAATCCCTAAAAATGTGATAGTCGCGTCATGATTTTCGACAGTTGTGTACCAGTGGCGCAGCGAGGGGGGGGTTTTGGGGGATAAACCCCCCCCGGAGCTCAAAGAACTTTTTAAGTTTAATCCATTTTGCTTAATTGGATTGATATTACTAATAGAATAGTGTAAGGATTAATAAAATATCCCTCAGAAAGCAGTATAACTCACCATTTTGAACCATTTATTTTAAAATTCCGCAAATTATTAATGTCGCACCTACCGCTTATCCTGGAGGGTATTCCATACCCCCACACACCCCGGTATTACTTGCACCTAAACCCCCCCCCCCCCCCCCAGCCTTAATTCCTCGCTGCGCCCCTGTTGTGTACAGCCATTATCTGTGACGGTTCCACTCCAATTAATATATTCGAAGCAAGAGTAATTCGGCGAAAAGGAATTTCGTGAGGCCGCATTCTAGATGAGTAGGTTAGGGGTCGTGGGTAGGAGATTTTATAGTCTCCAAGTTCCCCGCGTAAAGGGCTGTTTCGTCCTCGTAAGTAAACATATTTCCTATCGATATGCCGAATACGCTTTGAAATCGGTTAGCCATGTGTCGAGAGTTTCCTACGGGACTAACCTGTCATGGCGTGAGGAAACATTTCATCCGTCCCATCTTTTAGAAATGCGTGCTTTCTGATGATAGTGTGAGCGTCGAATCCCTAGTAATTGGTGCGACAGAAAATTAAATTATTTTTGGAGAAAGGGAATTTGGTGAGGCTGCATTCCAGGTGGATAGGTTGGGAGGCGTTGGCAGGGGCCTTCATATTCTTTAAGCTCGTGCGTAAAGGGCTGTTCTGTCCTGTGACGTCACACGATAGCTTTTTTTCCAAAAACCTCTAGAACTTTCTTTAAATTACAGTTTTTTGTCTCACTCCTTCCAGTAACTTTGCCTTTTCCTTTTGATTCCCAACAATCCCACTATCCTTCCTTAACCCATAACCGGTGACGTGCGGTATGAGAGACCGCTGCGTTTCTAAAATTATGAATAGCTTCAAAATTGCCATTTCAAAATATCTATAACCCTCGTGAGCGTCTTAATTTTGTATATTGAGGACATGGCTCTCTTAAAATTTAACGTTCTTTTTATTTATTTCTGAAAATTTGCAACTGAATTTTAGTAGCGGTCTGTGAGACCTCACGTCACTAAATTGAAATCCAATAAACGTAATGCTGGTGGAAATGAATCAAAAAGTTGTTAAAAACAATTCCTAGTGATTTTTCAAGAATAATGATAATAAATAATTTGTAAGGAACAATTTATAGTTACATAATGTATTAAAAAAAGTACCATAATAAAAATAATAACTCAAGTGTTTTTGATATCAGTTTTTTGATCCTGTTTCAAATAATAATTTTCACTGAAAAAGTTGGCTCGTATTTGGAATGCATAGTATTAAATATAAGTTTTATAATAGTTGAGATGTCAAAGAAACAGTAAGCTGAGCAATAAAGTTGACTTTGCAACGTTTTATGAATTTTTGTTTTACTGCGGTCTCCCAGACCGCACGTCACTGGTAGTGTAACGAGAATTTCACATCACTGGTTAAGGGTTAAACAACTCCCTGAGAGCATTAAATAATAGTATTTAGATATCAAACGTTACGGTCTTCATAAGTAAACATATTTCCCATCGATACGCCGAATACGCATTGGAATGCGTTAGCCATGTGTCAAGAGCATGGGTTTCTGAAGGGACTATTCTTCTCATGGCGTTGGGAAACATTTTATCCGTCCCATCTTTGAGAAATGCGTGTTTTCTGGTGATAGAGCGAGCATCGAATCCCAAGGTAGCACTCCAGACAAGTAAAGATGTTCCGTGTTGTGACGCCGGCTTTCATGCTGCACGCTCAATAGGCCTTCGCGAGTGATGTCTCCGAACTTGAACCGACTCGTCCCAGGCATACCTCACCTTGTTCGGCGTCGGATATTATTCCGCTCGCGCGCCGCGATGTTCACGTCGAAAGGGCCGGCGGTTGTTTAAAGGAAGGCGGCCCAGAAGGTAGTCGCTGAGGTCGTTCGTGCCGTGGGATATCTCGATGCGAGATCGCAGATCTGAATAGCGCCTTCCTTACGTTATCGCTATTCTTTCACAGCTATCGGCGTTGAAAAAGTGGTGTTCTCTGTTCCGTCATAACTTCCTTTTCCTTTCAATTGCTGTTCTCGCACTGTGTGGCGAATCTATTTCTCTGTTATGGCTGTATTTGAAGGTCTTATAATCTATTTCGAAGGTGAAGGTAACAAAAAAAATTGTACGATCGTATTCAAGCATCAGTGATTAGATAAAATGTCCGCGTATTGTAAAAAGTGGACTAAATACACAGCCGGTACCAGTCTTAATGTTACTTTCGATTATAAACCTATTTTGTTTTTGCGAGTTTATAAATTAAGACATTATGTCATACAATATATTTTTAATATTCTCACTCAATGTTTTTGCGCATTCGGATGTGTTGGCTTAGATTATCAAATAACGATCTGAAATTTTATTACAATTTGGAGAATTCTTCTGTTTTATTTTGCTATTCATTGGTGTATTACTTCTGCCCACGATCGTACTCTTGGAGGTAAGGATAATAATTAGGTCTGTCCGCTGAATGTTATAATATGAAATGGTAAAAAATTGAGAATACGCAGAATACGGGGAGAACAATTATGTTTGTATATAAGTACGTAAAAGATAATGGGGCTCGCAAACAAAATGCAAGCAGGAGTTGAACTCTTCCCAGGAATTTTATGAAACTTACAACATAAATTTGCGTTATATATTTCAAGTTGTAGAAAATTATGGCTGCGATTGAAGTAACAACGGCAAAAAGACACTTCTTTCGGCATCGCAGGTATGAAAAAAATCATGTTACTAAGTATTCTTTGGCTATAATTTTCACTATGTATGAACGAAGACGTGCGATACTTGCACAACAGCGGTATAACCTTCAGAAGTCCTCTCTTCGAAATCGACGCGTGAAATTGTGTATTCTTGGCGATGTTTAAATTTAATTTCATTTGGAACGAACAAGTTCGCTGGAAGTGGGCAACATGGTGGGGATGCATTAACGATGCAGTTTCGTTCGCTACGCGGCCGTAAAACTCCTGCGTGAACCCCGATCGTAAGTGGAACACGGAAGGAACCCACTGGCAAGTAAGGTAGGTACTCCCTGCATCTCGGTCTTGGTCATCGGCCAAGAAGATCGCACTGGAGATGATTTTCTTCTCCCAGACTGTTCCTTGGCGTCCTCCGAGGAAGTTCAGTGCCGAGATCGGTGCGCGGGACAGACAATGGAGCTCGTGAGCACATACATTATGCACATGATGTCGGCGCCGGTAGTGAGTGCTTTGGCATTCGCGTCACATTGCGATGCTAATTACGTCAGTTCCCCTCACACTCCCATGCACCAATCTATCCTCCAAACCTTTCCTGGCTTGTACTTAATGCGCATCAGGTAGCACTATGCGGAGCGTTCTCCCCACGTTCAGTTACGTATTACATTCGAGGAATTCGTAAACCAGAAATGTCCCAGAATTAAAAAAATATGTTTTTTCTATCCTAGAACCGGTTGACAAGAAGTTGAAACTTTTAAAATGATGGGAAATGAGTGTTTATATCGGTTTAATAAGTTTTGCTTTATTAGTTATTTTTTATTTGTTTATTATTGATCAAAATTTTAATGCAGTCAATGAGAAAAATAAAAGCGATATTGCGATTATAAAATAGGGATGCTGATTCTTTATTTAATCCTCTTAAATAACCCAGACTGGTTTGAACGATCCTATAAAAGTTTGTGGAGGACCTATGAAAGTTTGAGCTCCACGAAGATAAATTCAATGATCGAAGTTCATCTCGTTTCAAAGGGCACATCGATCATTACTATCGTTAAAAAGGACAGCAATATGCATAAAAATTTAATCTCTGGAGAAACAATTGTGACAGGTAATTAAATTAAGGACGAACAGGCTTAATTTTGGCCTTCCGAAAATATATATTTTAATCTATGCTTTTATATAATGTGTTATTACAGTTGGAGAAACATCTTCACGTTCTTCAGTTATTTTGATGAAAGTTCAAGTTTTTAATAATGGGGTAGGAGTAACCGAAAAAATTGTGCAGAATCAATAAAAAAAGAATAAATAGGAAAATATGAAAACTCTAACTTACAGGAGAACGGATCGAAGAGCTGTGTCAAACCAATATTCGGATTGTGTACTTATGATGATAATTATAAAAAAAATTGAAAAAAGTTGCACTATTATGTCATTTTAAACTTGGTAAATTTATTCGTAGCTTTAGAGGAATAATCTCTCCCGATCGACAGTTTTTTTTCTCATTTTACTCGTTTCAAACTTGAGCTATCGTATTAAAAATGGTGTATGGAGAAGACTTTTGGAAAAATTAGAGCCTTGCATCTCGACTTGAAAAAAATTCCTATTTTTTTTTCGCAGATTCAAAAACTCTATATTTATTTAAGATACACACAAATGTTGGCAAAGGTCTTGTCAATAAGTTTCACTATTTTCTGCATGCCACCATTCTATCACTGTCATGTCCTACCGCTGATGAATCAGAATGTATTCCCTTTCAGTTGCCGTGTGCACGGTTTTTCTGCGAATCACCTTATGGTTTTTCTGTTGTAGCGTCATGGTTTTTCTGGGATCGAGAATTAGTTCGTTTTACCTGATCCAAAAAAGCGTTCGGTGAGCCCGACGGAGTTTTCCATTCAGAATATAAATGAAATATTTCCTCTTGTCTTTTCCTCCGGTGATTGGCAATGAAACAATCGAACAAATGTGATGGGGAAAGCGATATGTTCCCCGTATTCTTTGTTGCCCAACCTTCCTTTTCTATTTAACGTGTACATCAAGACGTCTGTTTTTTTTGTAATCGTGTCGGGAGATTATGCCCTCCGTCGATCCTTTCCGCCTTCCGCGACCTCGGAGAAGTCCTCTGAAGCATAGACAGACGAGTCGCCCATGCGTGACACCTCCTCCCGAGTACTAAGTGCCAAGGGATTTATACGGAATTAAATCTAGTGGAAGAGGCGTTTCAAGTGCACGCAGAAAAGCGAAAATGACTCATTTAATAATAGGAGCTGTTACAAGAATCCCTGCGCAATAAGCACCTACTGCAGATGCAAGATGTTCTCACAGAATTTTAATTATAATTTCCCTCTAATTTTGAGTTTATCTCTGCATTCTCTTCGGGTTTTCACCGCGTCAATTGTGTTTTGGCGACAGCAGTTTCGCTGACATTGCATTCAGCGAAAAAAATGCCTACAAAAGGCAATAATAAATATAATGATAATTATAATATAATTTTATGTCTATTAAAATCGGAAATTTTTCCGAGTTACCTCACCTGCGACCTGAAGATACTGACTGCAATGTCAGCGAAACTATTGTCGCCAAAACACAACGGACGCGGTGAAAACACGAATAGAATGCAGAGATCATCTAATCAACGCCGCGAAAATCTTCGAACCTACATTAATTTTGAGTTGTTTCATATTTTTACTAGTGTGTTATTTTAAATATATTTTTATTATAGTGTTATTTTATGTTTAGTGCTGGGCGGCGGGGTGTAGTTCTCGCCTGCCAAACCCAAGGTCGCGGGTTCGAGTCCCGCCTGGGTATATCGCTCCTATCCAATGAATGGGTGTTTGTGATCTTCATTGTTAATTGGTGAATATTCCCCGTCGTAAAAGGCCACATTTGCGCTGATTTCGGTGCAAATAAATTATAAAAATTATCGCTTGCGAATGACTATCTTCTTTATCATTATTGCTACTCTGAGGACGACGGAAGAGTGTTATATCGAAAATTTCGCCGCAAAAATTCTTACTTGTCTAGAAACCTGAGAGTTTTTAAAACTATAATTCGCCGATAAAGGATTAAATCTAACATGATTTTTATCGTTTAAACAATTTGAAACAAATAGTTTGGAGGTTACCTAATGTTAGCGAATACATTTTTATGCAAGTAAGCGAACTGTCTACGGGGAATATTTCTTGCATTATAATTATACGTTATTGGATTTGAATACGTATGAAGAAAAAATATCAATTGATAGGCTAATATTCTCATTAGGTTCCTTGCGTAGACTCATGATGTTCTCACTGAATTTTAATATAATTGTATAATTTAGTTTTATTTTGATTTTCAGCCTCGGTGGCGGCAGGTTAGATTTATTGCATGCTAAACCGAACGTCGCGGGGAAGAGTCCCGCCTGGGTGTATTGCTCCTATTCAGGGAATGGGTGTTTTTAATCGTTCATTGTTGGACGGAGTTGAATATTCCTCGTCGTTAAAGGCCACATTTGTGCAGTTTTCGGGGCAAATGGACTATAAAATAAAATAATCTTGCAAATGGCTATCATATTTAATATCATTGCTACTCTGAGAATGACGGAAGAGTGTTCCTTTGAAACTTAAATCGCGAAAATTCTTACTCGACTATAAAACTGAGAGTTATTTATACAATAATTCTCCGCTTAAGGACAAAATCTTACATTATTTTTATTGTTTACAAAATAATTTTTAAAAGGTTACTTATTGGTAGCGACTATTTTTTAAGCAAATTCTCCGCTTAAGGACAAAATCTTACATTATTTTTATTGTTTACAAAATAATTTTTAAAAGGTTACTTATTGGTAGCGACTATTTTTTAAGCAACTACGCGAATTGTCTGTGAGGTTATAATAAATTTTGCATGATCGAATTTGAATCCATATGAAGTATAAATATCAAATGGTAGTATGATACTCTCATTAGGTTCAAAAGGTAAGAAATTACCGTAGAGTTCCAGACGAATATAAGCGCAAAAATATCGTATTTTACTCACCGATACCTACTTGCGAGACTGTTCAGCTGAGAAGAGGATATTTAAATATTTAAGGGGTGACTTCTCTGGCGAGAAGATAATTTCATGGAATGTGCGGGTAGATTTGCAAAAATCATTTCGATCTTTTTTGTTTTCCAAGCCGACTTCATAAACATAGTTTTCATTCATTTACTATTGGCTTTGAAAACAGTTCTTTCATCGTATTGTTTTTTGTTCATACGACTGGAACAATGTATGTACCCTTGTATTACAAGTGCGTTGGAATTATGATTATATAATTATCTCTTTCGGAACACAACGTTGATTTTTTTCTATCTGGTCGGCACCTTATCGTCTTTGGTGCTCGTAATTGGGAAAGTGGCTCTTTTGGTGTCGATTCAAGTTTTCTACTGCCAAATCCCATTACTTATAGCGTGCTTCAATTGTGGCTTAGCGGATAAAGTGCGAATTATGACATTAAAGTGGTTATGGACTGCACGACTCAAACTTCTTTTCAATAACTTCATTGGCTTCGGGCAATAAAAAAAGCAACAAAATCGGCTTCCTCGAACAATTGAAAAGCGTAACATGAAATACCATCGGGGATGATTGTTGACAAGTTTTTATTGCCCTGAAATGAAGTGAAGTATGCTCGGTTGGACGCCATAAAACAGCCTCCCAGATGATTTGCCTTTGATTATAATAGCGTCTCTCTTGTGTCATAAAAAGGGGGTAGCATTATGAAATGCAAGTGCGTACTGTTTCAGCTTTATAATTCCTGGTAGTGCTTGCCTCTTATACTCAAATCACGATTATCTGCTCGCTCACGTAACAATGGATCCATTCCGCGGTATTACGCTAATTACGCCCCGCGTAATAAACGTGAAGCTGGAAAATAGTTACCATGGCGGTAACGAGGAGTGACCGTCGAAGATCTACCTGTATTTCCGGTATCATTATGGTGAGTGAGAATTGAATAACTTGACTAGCGAAACGGCGCTGCTGCGCAAATACTCGCTTGTTATCGCTTCTGCGCATTGCATTCCGTGTTGAGTTTCCATTTTAATAGGAACTTCATGCCATTCTGCGATTGACGTAAACGTCGCTGCGACGTCAGCATTGATCCTAGGAGGGAGATAAGGTTCTCTTTAACAGAAAAAAGGTATTTTAAAAACAATCTCATTATAATGATTTAATAATGATAATATGATAAAATAACAAGATGATATTAAAAGTATGTGATATACCATGTCGGTTAAAGTTATGTAAGATGCCGTCTAGAGGACGAGTTTGATTCTCCGAATTTTTAGATCGATTTTTATTTCATTAAGGAATCTTCATTAGAATTAAGTACCAAAATAAAACATGGAGCACTCATTTTTGTTACTATCGATTATTGTCAATCGGTTTGACGACGAGTTCTTTACAGTGGTGTCTCCGAAGCAGTTTTTAGGTGATTTTCCTACGCTAATCTCCGTTTTTTTGTTCCAACATACAGACATTTTGATTGGTAATTTATGAAGTGCAACTACCCTGTAGGGATTATTCCAGCAGTTATGTTCTCAAAAGTCACGAATTGACTCCTGCATTGTGCTTAATAAGTTAAGTATATCTAATAATTTGGTTGAAGTACAGGGTGATTCAAAAAGAATTTGGAAGCAGGTTGGGTTTGTTCGCTGGTTCCTGCGCTGATTTCTCATTGTTGCCGATGCCTTCAGTACTGATGGTTCTACCTGGACGGTTAGTACTTGTCGGGTGTTGCTTATGGATGACTGCTCTGAGGGTCTGCCCTTTCTTCCTACTAGTTCCTGTTAGTTGTGGTATTCTTTTTGAATCACCCTGTACATATATTAAAAATTTTATTCTTTAAGAGGAAAAATGTTTCTAGTGGGAGCAATCATTTTCTCAGTGATTCTACCTGAAGGTTAAATTGGAAGTTTTATTATTATTTCCTGCATCGATGTATATCATCCGTGATACCGATATTTTAAATTAATGAGTGAAAAATTATAGTTAGTTATGAATACACAATGCTATACATCCAATACACAATATATACATATTTGAATCTCTTGTAACGTTGTAACTTCAAATGGAGCATCAATCCCAACCTACCAGTCTTTTTTCCTGACTTCACTCAGTGATTCAACGCAAACGTTAGTTTGGGTAGGCAAGGGTAGAGCTCAACTCGGAGTAAGCCTTATGATTTGTCTGTAAATTTCACGCATGAAGCCATGTGCTTTTATGCGAATTTCACGCATTTGGTAAAGGCGGTATGCTCTTTTCTCTGGGCCACGTCGTAGTAGGATTTATTTTTGGCTGCCCGAATTCACGATGGCTTCACAGTAGCGAGAAAACTTTTTCCGCTCCGTAAGCGAAGGTCGCTGTCAGCGATATATTGTCGACCGGCACGCCGAGGTTTAAATGCCTTCAATGATATGCTTCCAAGTAGTATTGAGTTGCATCTTACCGCGTACATTACTTTCAGTCCTCTCTTTCCCTTTTTGGTCACCAGCCTGGACGCTGGATCAACGGCTATCTTGACAATAATGGATGTTTCTTGGCGTGGTTATTGAATGGGATGAAGCACCTTGTTGTAGCAGTAAATCAAGGCGTAAAAATTCCATAGTTTCAAAGGCTGCGTGTATCAGCTTACAACTTGTGATTACTCAATATGGTTGATAATAAAGGAATATATCAGCGAGAGTGTGAATTGAACTCGGGAATAGGGTGGTTTCCTATTATTTTTTTATTGCCTAAATCGAAAGATTATTACTCCTGGAGTACGAATTTCACGCCCTTAGATTTTCGAATGACGATATCTATTTTTCGCGATTAAACGAAAAGTGAAAAATTTCAAGCGCGCGAAAAGGCGACGGCTAAGTAGGAATGATGGGAAAAAGTCCGTGTGACGTATTTCTGGTTCCCGCTGCCGCCTTGTGAGGTGACCTTGGGGCGAGGCTTGAGCGCTGATACCACATAGGCTGCTAGCAGGTAGCTGAGTACCCTGCTAGCTGGTAGCGCTTGGCTTAAATATGGATTATTACTACCTTATCAAACGAAGGAAACATTCCGACCTTGGACAATTTTAATAAGTGATTATTAAGACATGTTTCCCTGATCTCTGTGACTCATGCATGCATTGGTAATCTCAGACGATGTAAAACTCCTATCCTCTCGTGTAAAAACTAGGTCTCTGAGACGTCACGCGGAGTGGAATCGCATGGGCGCCAATCTGGCCTTTTTCAAATGAGGTTAAAATTGACCATTAACATTCGTCTAAACTGGGATTTCTAAAACCAAATAATTTGTATATTATGAATACACTAATGGTAGGTAACGAATCGCAATCAATGCCTTTCGTTTTCTTTGATGAAGGAAACTACCCTATTCTGGCTTTCCGACTACGCTACTCATAGCGTAAATTTTAATTGACTTGTTTGAGAGGATATCGGGATGGTGTGATGGCTAGAATGTTGACTGTCCAACCAAAGGACTCGGGATCAAAAGTGCTGCCATCTGTAGTGGCAGAGAATTTTCGATCCTTTCTTGAATGTTGTGTGTAGGACATCTCAAGCGTAACACTCCGTCCGTCGGTTGGGACGTTAAACCGTGTCCCCTTGGCACCTTTCGTTTTGAGCAGGCTGATTCCGACGCCAGGTTTCTCTCCAAATTAGAGTAGGTTCTATTTTCTGTTCATGTATTCGCACAATTTGGGTGGTTAATGGTTATACGGTGCATTTTGGCGTTCATTATCGCGTTCATACATTTAGACATTAACTTGTGCGAGTTAATGTACCGTGTAAACAGGCATTAAGAGCCGATGCTGCAAAATACAGATTTTACATTTTGGTATCTTCGAGAAAGTTCCAGTTTTGATAGATGACCTGCCCTTGAAAAACGCGAAGTCACTCCACGACGAAGAACTCTTTCCATTTGTTCTGTCCGCGGTGTCCACCGTTTATCGCCTCGTTTACCAGGCCAAAGCAAAGTTTGCTGACTCACGTAATAGTGTTCAGTGACCTCGTTAACTCATCAATAGGTTGGATTTTTTAAATCTGGGTTTTCCCCTTGCGCGATAATTCACCGCGATGCGAGCCTGACGCTCAAATTTGAAATGACAATCATTGAATTCTTATTCCGGTTTCTAACCTGACGAAAAATTATTTATTTTTATTATGATTCAAATTTCCAATTATATTTCGTAAAGCGTAACATGGAAAAGAAAATAACTTTGAGCCCACTTGAAAACCCATTTTAAAAATTATTAAGGACCCAGAATCGTTTTCACGCCCTTGTTTTTCTATCTTATTTTGGTTTGTGAAATAAAAGATTTACATTTACTGTCGGAGGCCTCGTTAAAAATTTTCAAGCCAGAAAAGATAGACAACATCATTATTACATGCTCGTTTCTCTGCCTTGTCATTTCTGTCCTTAAGAGTAACTTGGTGAACACCAGACAGTGTTGTTTAATGTTCCTTTTTTACCAAACAATTATTCTTTCTATATCCCTCTATATCGTGCAATGAGAGATACTAATGAAATCTCAAGGGACATTGACATTTTTTCTTCTTCTTCAACCACTTTTAAAAAATTTGTGAGAAGCAATGTTACTTGACTGTTCCTGTTTTTTTTCTTATTTTAGTTGTTACTATTGACATGATAATTTTGAACTGTTCCTTTTTACTTGAAATATTTGTAATTAATTTGCACCAATATAAAGGGTTTTTCTATTAACCCGTTGAATAAATATATTATATTATTATGAGTTCCTTGGTTAACGTAAAATTTGAGCCGCTTTAAACGAAATGTAATTTCGCGACACTCCGTATCATGCCATTAATTTGTTCTATTTTTATTATTTTTACTTATAATATGGAATAGCTAGATGTGTTGGAGTGTAGTATTCCCAACTTGATCCTTAGACCGAGCCTTTTTAGTGTATATTGACCGATTTCCTTGGTATTAATCGTATAGGTTGTTTGCTATTGGCCACGGAATCTCCTTACAGTTCGTGACATGGAATGTTTTCTCCGTTATCGATTGATTCTGTATTTGTTTTGCCAAGCGCTAGAGTGCCATAATCTATTCAAAGTCTCCCAACTTCAGCTGTATTTAGTTTTTGTTCATGAGAAAAATAATTCGTTAGGCATAACATTCATACATCCTGTCAGTCATTGATCTAATTACGTCTTTTTCTTAAAAGCAGAAGAATTCACTAATGATGGTAAATGATCATACTCTTCAATAATCTAATCAATCTGTGTGGATGGTAATTAATTGGTAATGAATTAATTGAAAAATGCTTTTCGCTCCTTACATGCTATAAAGAGCTCAAGTTTTCCTGCAAAATCAAGTCACGGGAAAATCTACTAGAATTGGTGTCACTTACTTCAATTTATAATTAATTGATTTAGTAAACACTTTTCATCGCATTAATCGATGAAAGTGGACGCTGCATGCTTGCTAAGGGGTCTGAAAATGTGTTTATCCACTCCGAAACATTTTAAAATTTCTGTTCTTTACAAAGTTTGAGGGTTTTAAGCTTAAATACGTTTGTTTAAACTACGCAAACCAATAACCCATATTGGTAACGGCGTACGGGCGTTCCTCCTAAAGGCGACAACAGTTTATTCAGCCCTCCTGATGGCGTTTCCAAATTAGAATACATAGAGACGCCAGCTTAGAGAATACATAGAGACGCCATAGACTTTGGACATAGAGACGCCAGCAGATGGCTGCACTGTCATCGCATTTAGACGAGAGACTACGGAGGAACGCCCAAAATCCGTTACCAATGTTGAGAAACGCCGCGGAAATCTCAGATCCAATTTCAACAACCCATGAACCTTAATGCAAAGGTCTTCAACTCGCGGCCCCCGGGCCATATGCGGCTCACTGGCTATTTTACTGTGGCTCTCAGAGGCTAAAGAAATTTTAGCAACTATCTTCTATATTATTTCTACTGTATAGATACCTTTTTCCCAACTTATACGCGACCAAACTCTACAAATTAGGTACCAAAATGCACAGAATTTATCAGAGAACATGCGACGGCATATCTTACTTCCTAAATGTTGCTATTGTTTCCTAAAATTGGTTTTTAAATAATAAAAAAACGGTAAATTTTCCTGACGTTAAAGGCGCACAAACTGATACATTTGTTCATTTGCAACAACATCTCGCATTCTTTAAATAACTTTTATCAAAATGCGGCTGATTCCACATTCAAGTCTCCTGTTGATACGTAAGTATGAGTCATCATGTGCGTTTAACAGAGGATAGTGTAATTACTTCCAATGTTGTGTTTAAAGAGGTCCTCTGACCTCAATTTGTACATGAACATTCCAATTAAATTTGTACATAAGACCCTGCCTTTTTTTTCTACATTTTAAAATTATAGACGCGCCTATATCTCTGTGGACCTGCATTGAAAAGAGCGGGTGAATCCCGCTGGAAGCGGGCGCAGCACGCTCGTAGAAATATGATCAAAGATCGACAGTGCCGTCAAAAATAAACAAATGTCAAAATTTACATTTATTGATTGATTGAACTTTTAAACCAATAAAGATCATTGCATTTTGAAATTACATGTTTTATCTTATTTTATTCATATGGTGGTAAAGTGACGTGAAGCATTGTGACCCTCCGGACGATGTGAAATCGATTTTGGGCCCTTGCATCAACAAAGGTTGAACACCCCTGCCTTAGAGAGACTGAGCTGAGGATACAAATAATTGACAACTCACCTTTCTTCCCACTAAGTTTCTTGGCGTCGAGATATCCGTTCCGTACCTCTTCCTGGGACATTACCGTTCCTTAATCCTATGCCTAGTCCGGAGAGATTATGATACGACACACCTCGGTCTTCTGTGAACGATAAACCCCTTCAACTGTCGTTCACACACAAAGTAATACCTCCCGATTCGACGGGCGCGGTTAAATGGAGTGTGCAAATTTGACGAGTCTGTGACAGTTTCTATCGACTCTGTGAGGCCTCTGCGAAAAATAGGTCTTTTCCGATAAACTGCTGTTTCATTGTTTGTAAACGTTCTGCTCCCAGCTCATTAAAGAGCTCATCTTGAAGCGAAGACATTACTTGTTTCAAATTTTAATTGGTCTAGTTTTCCAGAAACTTTGAAGTCTCTCCAGGGAATATTTCACTGCATGGAAAAAATAAATGTTTTCCGTGTACTGTGTTTGTTTCGTGCTCACTGCGACAACAGGTCGGAGAAAAATATCCAGCGAATGACTTGTTGGAAGTGGTAGTACTCAAATGGGTTAATGTTGAAATAATTGATTTCTTTTTCATATGCCCACAAGAAAGCGATAAACTCAATTTTTTTCAAATAATCTTTTCTATTTTATATAGTTTCCTTCCCTAGTGAATCCTAAATTTGAATCCGCTGGATTCTATGGAAAAATATTGAAATGCTACCCTCTACCTAATTCTTTTCTCATACTGCTTGCTTTAACATTCTAGTATGACTTTACATTGTTGTAAAGTAAAATCGGTAAAAATAAGAAGAGTGAAAATTGAAGGCATTTGCTGAATTATGTGTCACAAAAATATGTTGAAATTTACATGACATAAATGGGTCATGTAACGATCAGCGAAGCTCTATATACAATGAAATGAATTATACGATAACTTGAAAGAAATCTAGCCAACATGGGCTTTTTGTCATAGAAAAGCAATTTTGGCATACAATGAATACTTAGCCACTCAAACTAAATTATTAAGATTTGAATTGATAAAATTACGTCTTTTTTCAAAAACAGCAGATTTCACCAATGATGAACATCATTCTATCTAAATATCTAATCAATAAGCTTTAAAGTGCATTCTAGCATGGTGATAGTCAATATATGTAGGGAGTTTGAGATGAATGATGATGATTTTAGAAAGGGTAAAATGGTTCATAACCGTAGAAATTTACCGTTCTTTCTTCCCGGCTTATCACACCATATATGTGAGTCATACACTTCTTGTGGATAATGCGGAGTAATATTTTCAGCCAAAGCAGTCACGTACATTTGCCCCCTTACGTGAGACTTGCCATTTTTCAATACACCTATACTTTCTTTCTCTCTGAACCGTCCGTGAAAGGTAAAGAGCAAATTCCACTATTCCTGTTAGACGATTACCGCTACGAATTCGGCTCTGAAATCGTTCGCGGGAAATTGACTTCAAAGCGGTTCCCTTTCATAATCCGAGCATTGGCCGAAGGTAAGAGAGGGCAGAGATACGCACTTATAAACGCGCCGCTGAAATTACGTTCGCCTTAGAGTCATGCGATCACCTTCGTACTCCTCGGATCAGCGATTCCATAACAGGAGGGAGACCTAAATTTGTTTTGCCCATTCTCGGGACGAAAAAAAAGTTTGGGGAAGACTGTTCAACTCTTGGAAAACCACTATTTAGGGCTGAGCCGATCTTTTGTCAATTTTTTAAAATTCTTCTTCCGCTTGAGGAAATTTTTAAGATTGAAACTTTAATTTTGAGTTCAATTCTGTGTTAATAATACATCCCGTAGAAAATTAGTATGATGGTTTCATAAAAATTTTAGTGATTCCGTAACTATGTAATTCTATTGTTTTAAGTTTGAACTTTGCTGCGGAACCGTACTGAAAAACCTCGTTTGATGAAAAAAATCCATAGAATTCGGTAAAGCACTATCAACTTTTATTATTTTCTCATCTTCGACTAATGCGTCAACGAGAGGCTCTAATCATTAATAGAATTTAATGATTTCATCCTCCAAGATGAACTAGGATATGTAGTTCTTATTTCGCATTGCGTGCTTATACTCGCGTATTTATTTCCTCAAATGGACTCAGAATATTGTAAATATTTTACGTGCGCGTGGTCCGTTCCTTTTATTTTTAAAAATTTATGATTCTCGGTCGCGGTCAGAAAATTTTTAAAACCAGGAAAAAGTTTAGGAAATTATGTTACTTTAAATTACAGAAAGAATCTGTTTTATTTAGAAGAATCTGTAAGTATTTCGTAGAGGTTCGCCAAAAATTAATCCTAAAATCAGAAGGATAGCCTTAGCTGTGAAATATAACTATTTTGCATAAAAATAAAAATTTTTCAAAGTCACCTACAAAGGCAATTTCTTCGCCTTAAGTTTAATAGAAAATCGGAACGTATTGAAAAAACAAAAACGCAATCTTTTAATGGTAGCATTCTTAAACTATTTCCAATTTTTTCTCGGTGATACTGTTTTCTCATACAAACTTCCATGATATTCATTGGATGGGGATATTATAAACGCATCGCAATGCATACTTACGTCTGTTCTCGATATAAATGCGCTTCTCCTGGACCGAGAGGTATTTGTTGTGATCCAATTGATTGGAAGTCGTGTGGTCAGGTATTAATTCCTCCTCTCTGAAGACCAGCAACGCCAACCTTGAATAAAAGAAAAAATGCTAAGTAATGGAAAAAAACTTGCCTCATATGCCTAGTAAAATGTATAAAAACGTATTTTAAATGCCGATCCGCGCAAATGTTTTTCTTTACCATCATAAAATCGATGGATTAAGATCATATTATTTCGCAAAGAATGATTACGGTTTTCCTCGAATCTTAACTAGATTTCTGCTATTACATGGTTACTTTTATCGTACTCAAGACCTATGTCTTCGCCGTACATACTGAAGTAACAGAAGATTACTTCTGCTGTATGTGCAATTTGATTAATACACAGAATGGCCAGTTCGATTTACTGACCGTATTTAATTCGAATTGATAAATTTATGTATAACGTAAATGTATTTAGATTTTATTTACAGGTCTAGTTTCCGTTCGATGAATAGAATGAAATTCTTTTGGTGGAACCTATATTCTGGAATTTTGTTTTACTATCGTATTGCCTTCGTGTGATTAAGGATTAAGGTGCATGGGAGCAGTGGCGCATCGCGGAGGGGGGGGTTTGAGGGATAACCCCCCCCCCCAGAGCTCAGAGAGATTTTTAAATTTAATCCATTTTACTTAATTGGATAAACATTACTTATAGAATAGTTTAAGGATTAATAAAATATCCCTCAGAAAGCCGTAAAACTCACCATTTTGAACCATTTATCTTAAACATTTTCAGGGTGCGGGAAGCCGCACCTCCCGCTAACCTTGGCGGGTAATCCATACTCCCCAGTATTAGTTGCGCGTAAAACTCCCCTGGTCCTTATTCCAAGTTGCGCTTCTGAATGGGAGACAACAGTTGAGCTGCAGCGACCGATATTCAACGGACGGACCAATTTTTGTATCTAATTGCTGAGCTGTTTCCAACCAACCTTCGTCTATTTTTCTTTTGATCACAGAAATGTTCAACTAAATGAATAAAAAAACTAACTATCCACATGTATTGAAAATGCATTATGCATAAGTTGATCTTGGAGGTAAGCATTTTTCCACAGAAAAAAATCTTAGAATGAATCAACGTGATTTGACGTCATAACCTTCATAGATAGCCGAAGGCTTGCCAGGGACGCTGTAAAGCGGTGGCCATTAGGATAAATACTATGGCATCTTAGCAGCGATACTTTTTATTGAATAATTTGATAAGTTAGCATTTCTCTTTGATTTCATTTTAATTGAAATGGGAAAATCATCATGATTTACGTGCAATCGTAAAAAAAACATGTAACTTAGCTGATTATTTATACTCATTTTCTCTTTTTTCTTCAGCGTGACGCCCTCTGGTGGTGGAGTGATAGTTGGAAATTGAAGGAATTAAGAGGTTGCTGCCTGTTCTTAGTGTGGAAATTTTTTGGATGCTCTATTGTGCTTTGTGATGGATGGGTAAGTGTGCTGAATAATATCTTGATAATCAACGTTATTTTGTGGGCACATACCATATTACTTAAGGTAACACTCATCGAGGCTGGTAAACTATGTCCTTATAGATTTTTTATGTTTTTCTTTACAACATTATTTTGAAGCTCTTCGCAAGGGTTGGTAATTGAATTTACAAAATCATTTTTAATGTGATTCAGCGATTTCCGACAGTAAGCAACCTTGCATGGTATTGGAAGGGATCAGCGCTAGTGCTTATCGTGGTTCACCGTAGGTTATGAAAATGTGAAATATGTCTGGATCGGATGATTTAAATTATTATTTTAACAGCATATAGCGCTCAAAAGGAAGGCCCTAATATTTTTAAGGGAGCTAATTTATAAATTGATAGATCATTTATAAATGACAATGGATGGATGGATAATTTATACATAATAGGGGTTTTCTGTATCGTTTTTCTCTTTAAATTTTCGGTCTCGGTGGCGGAGGGGTGAAGTCCTCGCCTGTCAAACAAGAGGTCGCGGGTTCGAGTCCCACTTGGGTAGTTTTCCCCTATCCGGGGCTAGGTTGTTCTTGTACATGCAATTAATAAATATCTAGAATACCCCGATATAAAACGGCCGATATGAGCTTTATGGTATGGTGGTTTGGGAGTTAAAAAATCGGATAATTCTTTAGCAAAGACTTTATTTGAACGGCTTTTCAGGGATTCTGTTTCCATTTTATCGACTGTTCGATTTTAAGGACTGTTCGATTGTTTTCTTGGCTCATTTCAACACATCTTGAAACCTTGACGTATTGGCAGCAGCGCTCCGTGTTTGTTTTTCCACCGAGCAAAGTAATATTTTTGTAATTGATCGGTGTTTTCGAAAATGCCGGCGTGGGAAAAAAAGTTGTTTCCATTGCAAATGAAGAGGCGTCATCCGTAATGTTCAGCTCCTGGTCCGAGAACCTCGTTAGAGAGAGAGCAGGGACAGGTATTGCAAATCGTAATGACCTTGTGGCGACATTTCCATCCCCGCTTCCTTGGGAGAAAAGCCAATTCCGCCGTAATAGCTATTGAATTCCCTCTTCTCTCATCACTCGAAACGTTTATCGCGTTGGAGCCCGATCGAGCATGACGCTTGCCAGATCGCAAATCTATCATCATACGCATTGAGCGGATGAGTTGTTCGCAGAATACCGGAGAAAGTCTGGAATGGTGAATAATTTAGGAAGCTTAGGGCCATTGCGTTTTTTCCTCTTCCCGGAAGATATAGCTTTTACTCGTAATTCAGGAAAGAAGTCTCTCTGCAAAAACGGTAATCAGAATTACAGATTTCGCACTATCAGAAGATTAAGGAAACGTTTATCGCTATCCTTCGTGTCGCTTCAGGGTTACGATGAGTAGGAAAACAGTTTTCCTTGAAAGGTGAAAACGTGTAATTGTCCTAATGATTAAAGAAAAATGAGTGAAAGAAGGTTCCCAGGTCACATTCAAAGCTTTTTGTGGCTGCAATAATAAACATGGTAATGGAGTAATATATGCGAGCTATTACAGTGGCAAAATTCCACTCTTTCTTGTGATATTGCAATAACGTTATTCCCGATATGATAACTATATCTTTTTAACCGCGATCGAGAAAAATTATAGCTATAGGTCTTCGTGTAAGTAAATTCATCTACCGTTGAATTAATTGTAAGAGTTTCGATCGAATATTTTTAGTAAAGGGCTCTAATTATTATTTTTTAGTATAAATATATATTTTTAAAAGCGTGGGTGTCGTTAAAATCATGATATATACGTCACCTATAATAACTGCTTACGAACTATGAAGGGGTTGAAAAAATAGAAATAATTTAAAATTTCTTGTTCCGGTACGCGATTTTCCAATCATTGGGAAAGATTGTGATAGTAACCATTATAATAATATTGATAACATCAAAGATCAACGTAACTAACCTTATATAAACTATGCCCTGTAGCTAATAATAATTAGGTGCTAAGTTTTTTTCTCTTAATTTGAGAACTATTACACGCTTCGGCAAAACGGGATTCTTTTGGGAGGAAACCTCACGAATTTCTCCTTTGGGGATCACATCATCATAGTGTTGCTTCATGGGTGCATTACCAATCTCAAATTAATCTTATCTCATTTTTCCCCAGTATTCTTTATGTTTGACTTTCAAAGATTCGAATTTGGCATGCCCTTGTTGCTAGTAAAACATAGCTTTACTTCAGGCGTTCATAGACTTTAAAAATTATCATAATAAATGAACTTCGACATTTCGAAATGCATTGCAGCTCGTGTGTTATAAATTATGTACCATTTTTATTGTTATAACCTCTTAAAATTACCAAGTGCATTATTTTATCAGGGATTTTTTTTGTCATGGCGTCGTATTTTTATCAACATTCAAAAATTTCATATCAATTGTTTCAAGATTTATTTCTATAGTTATACTCATGTTTTTCAATCGATAAAGGACTATATGATTCCTCTTTGTTCTGTCTGTTGACATAAGGTGTAAATTTTAGACTAGTGTTTCTATGAACAATAATTTTCTTTTCCATAGGCCAATGTTCTCTCTGTGAATGCATAGTGTGTTGTCCATTGACCCATTTTTCTAGAAATAACCGTTTGTCATTTGTAGCTCGAAAGAAAAGAATCTTTCGAGATATTCTCTTGAATTTCTGTGGAAGGCATGAGGGTTTTCCCAGCCTATAATAAGTACTTATTAGCTCCACATAGCGAAGCGCTGCCGCCGAAAAGCAAAACAAAAATTCACATCCGTTCGAAAGTTTGGCAGGAAACGTTCTAACAAGTGGGCGTGAGAAATATCGCATTGACGTTTAACGGGTGGATTTTCAGCGCAAAAAAGAAGGAATTCAATCGAAATGATACAGTCGTGAATGGGTAAGAATGAGAATAAGGCCATTTTCCTCGTAGGGTTTTCAGGGAGCTCGTTTTGGAAAGTCAAAGAAATAGTTTTCGTATCGTTGATGTGTGAAGGAAACATTTAGGATTGCCTTTATGTGGTGGTTTGAGGAATGATGTTGTAACCTGAGGCTAAAGGTTCTAATTTTGGCGAGAGGAAAAACATTTTGAGGATTTGCGATAATATACCCTGGTTCTTTAACTTTGGTCAGCATGGCTCATTTACCATGATAAGATACCATTTTCATACAGAGCATTGATGAACGAAGGAAGTATTGTTATAGTAAAGCAGTGTTTTACTACGAATTTGAGACTTGCCATTTTACAGCCTACTCAAAGCTACCCCATTTTGACCGTGACATCGATATTGCACCCATGAAGCAACGCTATGATGATGTGATACCCACAGGAGAAATTCGTGAGGTGATTACTCTTTTCTCCCAAAATAATCCCGTTTTGCCGAAACGTAGCATTGTTCTCAAATAAAGAGAACAAAACTTAGAACCTAATTCTTAGGGCATAGTTTACGTAAACCCGATCAGAATCACTTTCTTCCTGATTAGGATTATCTATATATGATGGTTGGCGAGATGACGTGGTAAACTCAGGCTGTAGTCTCAAATACCGGTAAAATACGAATATTTTTGCGGAGCTGCAATCAGATGCATTTTATTTCTAGAAAATCCTTGATGTGAGATGGAAGCCTTTAGAATATATTATGTGTGGTGGTTGGCGATATAATGTCGAAACCTGAGCTCAAAATCCGGCAGGGAAAGGAATATTTTTTGTTTATCTATCATTTACAGTGTTGGTAAAAGTGCTGAGAAAAAGTAACTTGGCTCTATTGTTATAGTTGCCATTTTATTTGCCATACATACTATTATAACTGCTGTATCAACGCAAGCGGTGTCATATTTTGCACCCATCATAAGCAGGCAGCAACATAAGAGTGGCTGAACCTAAACAAACAAATTATGGTTCTCAGGGACTCAAAGTTATCTGTAGTCCTAGGTAAATTATTAAAGTAATCGTCGATTACGAGCAAGTAACCATTACAACGAAAAAACGATTCCTCTTTCACTTTAAGGAGTAATTAACAAGTAAATATTACATTTCATAAAAAGTCATCTTTACGAGTACAAATTACTGCAAAAGTAATATTAACAAGTTATCCGATTACTTTTATTCTATTATTTACCTACACGGACCATTTACCATGATACTCATACACAAAAATGGTTTTAAATGATACCCTTAAAGCAAAATGTCGGAGTATTTACGAATGAAAATGTAGAACCGGTGTCTAGCTGAAAATAATATTTTTATGCGATCATTCGTGTGACTTACTCCTACGACCAGGTCCTTCCAGGTTTCAACCGTGGGAAAAAAGGAGCTGAAAGCTTGAATAATTATGTAATCAGAAAAACTTGTTTCAGCGCAGTTAGATTTTAGAAAAGACCAATCAATCATTCCAGTGGTGACTCGTTTCATCCAGATCAAAGTAGTATCGACAGCTGTGCTAAACGTCGAAGCATAAATCGGCTTAAGAGCACCAAGGAAGTGTTTCGTTCATTGCATCACATCGGCGAGCTTCATTCCACGGCCGCGTGGATTCAATTAGAGTAAACCTAAATCCATACTCTGAGGTGAACAAGAAGGGGATTGGCGGGAAGGCGTCTCAGCGAACAGAATCCATACATAACGGGAACGAGGCGTCCGAGACGGTTTCCGCGTGCGCGTTTCTGTTTTTCAATTTTTTCCCCGTATTCGCCGCCAAAGAGCACGAAAAGTATGATTCACGCGCCTCGCCACTCTCAGTCATGCCCTCCGAGTTTTCCTCCCATCATGAAGTATGAAATGATACCTGTTGCCCGCATGGGCACATGAGCGGTGTATCGGAAGGTGAACGGTAAAGAAACGGAGCAGGGAATTTTCTCGAGTAGAATGATAATTGAGGGGAGCGTGCGAGTGGGGTTCAAGGTGTGTGGGAAAACGTGAGACCATAGTTTGGGCTATTGTAACTACCACGTGTCTTTGTGGTATATCCAGGGCTGGGAAAAATACAGGTAGAGGAGTATATGAAATACAAACTACCGCCACAAATGTATTTGAAATGGAGAATACAAAATACATTTGACTTGGATATTTGAAAAACAAACTACAAAATAGTGTTTTAAATACCTTTTACAATACAAAATACATTTGTATGGAAATTAAGAGATTGAAAAAAGTATCAACTGCCTTGGCACGCTATGCAGAGTTGCAAACATAAAGAAAATGATTATAACGAAAACGAAGATATCTTCGATGTATAGTGTTACAGAAGTGTTATCAGAGCTACTTTAAAAGTATTTTACTAATGCAATTCTTATTTCAGAATGGGAAAATACAAAAAAATCTCTGTATTTGAAATACGAAATACAAGATATATTCAGGGTGTGTATTTGAAATACAAAATACAAATGTATTTCAGATACATATTTTAATATTGTATTTGAAATACTGCCCAGCCCTGGGTATATCGACCTTCTTTCCTGGGCCTTTCCTGCGGATAAATGGTAACGTTGAGGAGTTCGTTATGGCAATGGAAATATATCGGTCAAAATCGATTATTAATCAAAGTAAAAAAACTCAAATTTTCAAAGAAAATCGAAATTTGAACCAAAATATCGATTAATCGATGAAATCGAATGTTCCTTTTTGGAAAAGATAAGTATGAACAAAAAGATGTTTACAATAAATTTAAAGAAAACAAGAAATTCAAAGAAGTTATGCATTTTAGCAGTTGAAAAAATCTCGAAAAAATCGACGGTTTTTTATTAAATAGAAGTTTGTAGAAAATATGTTTTGTTATTCATTCGAAAAACATTCAAAATGTACATTTAAGTAGGGAAAAAATAACTCAGAATACAGGCTTGAATTTTTACCAGCAAAGATTTAAAATGCACGCAAATAAATGTTTGAGGATCACCACTTGAAACTCTTCGGCTTCTCTAAAATTTTTGAGAAACATCAACTGATGAAGATGTTTTCTTGATAATCGAGGGGTTGCCTTTCCATTTTTACCGGCTATTAGATAAAACATAAAAGTCTCTCACATGAGACGGATGACGTTGTCATAGGCCGGTAGTGGCGCTGCTGAGAACAAACAAAATGTCCAAGATCGAAGTTGTCGATCGTAATTGAAAATCTATCGATAATAGAACGTAATTGAAGATTGGTTGTAATCGAAATCGATTTTTCCATCAATAATTGTAACTACCACATGCTTCAGTGATATTTTGACCTTTTTCCTAGGTCTTTCCTGCGGAGGAATGGTAGCGTCGGGTACGAGTCCGTTAGTCACTGGGGAAAGGGTGGGAATACGAAGAATCAATCAAATTCTAACTAATCTACTGATTCGAGAGCTGATGGCATTCATGTATTCGGAGAACACATACTTCCTACTTGACCGGTCTTTTTTGGTGACAGATAACTCGCTTATAACTTATAGTAAGTATCATCTTCAAATTTTCGATTATATATTAAATAGAATGATAAAATTTGTATGCATCTTCGTACTCCTTTGCGCACAAAGAGATCGATTGACCTATGTCATTGTTTTACCCACCGCCTTTCTGTCTCTAACCATTGTCTCCTATTCAGTCTCTCTTCTTCCATTAAGTCCTATTCAAAATTTGTTCCCAATTTTTATCCCATTTTTCATCCCTCATCTATCTTGTACTGTCTCCATCATAATTTACCTATTTTTTCATTGTTTTCATGTTTGTTTTCCCATTTGTATTAAATGGAAAAATAGCAATTTTACATCATCAGTGGTCAACAATCCTAATATTGGATAATAGAACTCCTTTCAATTCTCCTACTAGCTACTCTTTTCACACCTACGTATTTCTTCTCCCTAACATCCTTCTTTACCTGTTCCAAATATTTCAGTCGAGGCCTTCCTTTTCCGTTCTTCCCATCTACTTGCCTCTTGATTTATCATCTTCATCAGGCCATCATGTCTCAAGATATATAGAAGGTTGGTCTGTCTGCAAACCAAAGTTTTCATGAGGCTTCTTTTCTCTCGGACTCTTCTTAAAGTTCGATTGAATTTAAATTTTCTGTTGGCAACGTCCATTTCCGGCAGAATAATTTTGCGAGCATGCGATATTTAACTTATTCCTCCTCCTCCTTGCATATTTGGAGTTACCTTCAGCTACCTTCATTGGGCGTGTCCGTGGGAGACTTTAACGATCGTAAACGCTTTGACCGTATTCGTGCGTGCGCTGGGATGGCCCGGAAGGATGCACGGTGGTCCGCCAATCAAGAAGTTGAGGACGCCTTCTGAGAATCCGATGCGGGGGAAAAACAGATTAGTCTTCGCGGTGGAAAAGTCGAGAGAATGGGACCCGATACGGGGAATCTCAGCGGAGAAAACCCCAGTCCGAATGCCTTCGTGTCGGGTCATTTCCGTCTCCTCGCTGCCACAGCCTTTTCGCGATATGAATGTCCGTAGGTACTAAACAGGGTGTTTCAGGAAGAATCTGCAATGCCTCAGGAGGTGGTAGGGGAAACTTTTTAACCCATTATAACCCAATGTTGCTTTTAAGCAACACAAAGAATGCATAAAAGTTCAGCTCTATTTAGGAAGTAGCTAAACTACGCATTATTTTGTGATGTCAATTTTATTGGAGAAATATTTAGCTGCCACGTCAATTCGGAATAATTGTAAAATTTTCTAGTTTTCAAAATGAAAACTTTTGAAATTCGATTTCTCCCATAAACAGGTCTGGGTTAGAAATAGCGCTCTTTTGATGGTTTCAAGTCACTCTGACTAATTATTATTAGAATTAGTACGGAAGCTTCCGCGGTGAGTTAATTGGTGATTGTTTTTCGGGTTCATTCCGCGTTGACTCATCTTTTGCAGACGGCAGTTTCGGGCGCGTTCCAGCTCCCGCCTTCGGGTCCAAATGATCTGCAGAGCTGCAATCTTTCATATATAACCCGTCTTTGGGTCTTGCATTTGGACCCGAAGACGGGAGCTGGAACGCGCCCGAAACTGTCGTCCGCAAAATATGAGTCAATGCGGAATGAACCCGAAAACAATCACCATTATTAGAATTAGTTGAAAAAGCTAACAGTCTCGATTTGGCTGGATTACAGTTAAATAACAATACTTAGCGATAAAGACCTAAGTAAGTAGTTGGAAAATAAGAATAAAAGAAAATATTTGTTTAAGTGCTCAGCGATACTTGTGGTAAATACGTGCACCTAGGTTTATCGACAGCTTCGATATGACTGGTCTTCCCATAACACAGAAGAAATAATATGAATACATGCAAGTCAAACCGTGAATACTAAGCTCAAAGATTAATTGTGCAAGGCATCTTGAAGAAAAATTGCACATATGTTTCGGTGGTTTTGATTATTTTGTAACTATCGTCGTCCGACGAATTAAGTTAGCGCGATTTGCTTCCCATATTTTCACTAGACCATCTGGAGAGAAAATAGACGACAATGTATTGATGGACTCAAAACTGGAGCAAAAGTATGATGAACCTGATCAAAACTTTTAGTTAATAGTTAAAATTATTACGATCATAAATCCATTAAAATTATTAGTTTTTTTCAAATATCGCTCGCCCTGCGATCGGTCGCCTTGTTTAGCAACCTTAAAAAAAAGACCGGCTCGCGAAAGAAAACTTGCGGGAAGCTCTTTTTTTAAATGATTTAAAGCCACTCCTACGAGTTATGAGTCTGAAAAAAAAGTGAACGTTATAGCCTGGGGGTTGGATCCCTATGGTTTGCTGCAACCGGAACGTCAAAAAGGTTAACGACCGCTTATGTGGGGCGCGTGTACTCGGTCGAGGTGGGGTGGAGGCCTGTCCTTCTGCCGCGTCGAGGTTCCCAGCACAAACCCACACCACTCCTAAGAGTCGACTCTTTGATGACGGGAATGAAAATGAGGAGCGGTGAGACTGAGTAAAAAAAAAACACTGAACTGCGTGGTGGGATGAGGTGGGACTTGGATCTGGAAAGGAGAGGAATTGGATAAGTGCATGGTTGCAGTTTGCAGTGGGACTCTGAGATCGCAAAATGCGATCGCAGCAAAGATTTATCGGGTTTCACACCAGGTTAGGTCCTACAATTCTCCTTCCAACATTTCGTTGTGCATCTCGCCTATCGTCCGCAGGGGTTCGGGAATCAAATTCTGACTTTTCCATTGGATTTAGGAATCCAATTTTTTCGTAGGATTTAAAAAATTAAATGGTTTACTTATTGATGGCATGACAAATACTATCAACATTGGGCAATGACAAAGTTTGCTTGATAGTGGCAGTACCTAAAAAGGAGATCCAACATGATAGCATACAGTTAACTCTATAGGATTTTGAGGAAATGGCCATGGTTAAATGTAAGGTTCTTGATAAGAATGTAGTGAAATCAATTATTAGTCAATGTAACACTGGTCAAAGTAGCTCTATCTTCTTAGCTTATGTCAAAGTAGTAGGATGCACCTTCTGAATGGTGTTGGCCTGTTACCCATTCCACATTGAATTTCCCTATTTAATTTATAATATGGCCTATTCTTCTTTATGCAATCCATAAACCTAATAATTTCTTGAATTGAGGATTTCTTCGATTGCACACCAGATTTCCCATGTCTCCCTCCAACTTTTCGATTTGCAACTCGCTCATCTTCGGATAGCTTGAAGGAGAGAAGGCGCCATTGTAAATTCAAGAGGTGCTTTCATTGTGGAATAAGAAACAGGCCAGCACAATTCACGAGGTGCATCAGTTGAAAAAGCGGAATTGCTAATTGCAAATGGCAAGTTGCAAAGTTTCAATAGTCTAAGATCAAGGGAGTCGAGATCGAGCCATGATATTCGAGTGTCGATCATCAAGAAAGCATCTCAATCAGTTGTTCTATCTCAAGTTTTTAAATGGAGCCGAATAGTTCCCTATACTTTAATATGCGTTCATTTATAAATTTTTACTGAAACATTCATTTATATATTCTGAGAAGATTTTTTGGAATTTTTCCACAGCTCAAATGTGTACTTAAGTTTTTTCCTAAGAACAATAAATTTTTTTATGAAATGTATAAAAAAATACCCTCAATTTTTTCGATCAATCGATCTTTTGGTTTAAATTTCGATTTTTGTTGAAAAGTCGAGCTTTTCATTTCGATTAAAATCGATTTATCGAAAAATAGATTTTGACCGACATTTTTCCATCACTAATCGACGACCCATTAATAAACGGAAAAATATCTTCCTCGTTCATCCTTACTGTCTGAAGGCTGAAATAAAATAATAGCGACAGTTGCCGTCCACTTTTCATGAGCTGGTTACGTTATTACATTTCCAGTTCATTTTCTTGTTCAGGGAGAGCCACTCATTGAAGGAATCGTTCGCAAGAGTGAAAACAGCTGCGAACCACGATTTTGACTCTTTCTATTTCACAGGATAAATCGTAACGGATTGTGATGCGGGGCAGAAAGCGCGCAATGGTGTTAACATCCTTAGAGACTTAAAAATTTAATAAAATATTAATGGTTACCATAGCAGACATTCATAAAGTAGTTTAATCCATTAAAATTATTGATGGAAGAAATTCGTTGAATTGACCATTTACTAGTATTATTTATTATTTACAAGAATTATTACTATTTGTACTTCTAAGTACTAGAATTACTAACAGTATTATACTATTATATTAGTACTAGAATACTCATACTTAAAAGAATTTCTACTGGTTGTTCCTCCAAGACGTTGGTCATTTCTCACCGCATATTAAAAAGTGTGTGCCTACCTTTATGCATGACTACTGTAAAGAAATTTACGTATCATTGGTATTATGATTATAGTGTAGTAGATGCTTTACTTAAAGTTTTCGTTTATTGTTTGAACCGTTTTTATATTATATTTTCCAGTCATGAATGAATTCGATCATAAAATAGTTGTAAGGTTCATCTTGAATTATCCTTTTTCTTACGTGCGTGAGTATTTACTAACAATAAGTAGTTATTTTTGAAAGATAGAACTTGAATTAAATTTGGTAGTTTCTTTAAATGATCCTAGCTATAGACGAATCGTTTTAATGCCAAGTCATTTCTGCTTCTCCTGCTTCGCGTACCCGCTCCCGCGAAGTGCTACGAATCAACCAAGTTATTAATTTTAATTAGCTTTAACTTCCACACTCATGCTTTGCAGGGTAATACGTTGAGGTCAGCAGATGATATGATTGTATGAAAAATCAGGAAAAAATTAACGAAATCACGGGGTAAAATGGGAAGAGAAAAGAAAAACAGGAGGGTAATCGAAAAAAACTCACAATATAGTTAATTTTAGATGCATGAGGCATGCTTACGCTCTAGAGACCTTTATAAGTTTTTAGTATGGTCTTTCTTCGAGCCGAAATAAATGAGATGTAGACTTCACATCAGGCGGATTCGAAGTTCGAAAAATTGCTCAAAATCAATCAGCGGCGAGGTGCAGCTGCGATGAGGAAACAAGTATGAGTTTCCATATTCATTTATCTCGGAACGTTGATGAAAAAAGTTTCTGGAGAGCATTGTCTGCCTGTTTGATATGTATTTCTGTCAACTGACACTGAGAGATTGTTACAAGTCATTGAAAAATAGCTCTTAATATAGCTTTTTTTCTATTTATACCTCTGTAACTTCGTAGAACAAGTATCCTGAGTGTTACATGTCTACTTTCAGCCCTTCCCCCACGATGGAATTGATGTTGTGCTTCATAAGTGCTGCAGTTTGGCATGAGTTATATAACTTCATGATGCATTCAAATGTTTTCCTTTTTCTTAATTTTCGTCTGGCGGATAGAAACTGGATAGGCATTCGATAGACTATATCGAATCCCTATCGCTCATTTCCACCTGAGATGTGGAAAAATTGAGTGATTTTTGGATTATACGCGTTATTACGATTTAAACGTAATTATAGAAATATTAAATAACCCTTGTGGAGACATCTCTTATCCTATATTTTAGAATCAGGTGGTATTGGAGATTTTTTTTAGGGAGTTTTAGTATGTATGACTTACTTTTATTCCGTCACGTGGTCTATCACCAGTTCTCCACCTCGACCGAGAACCTAAAAAGGAAAGTAGAGAAATAATTAAAAATTATAACTTTTTTCATTACAGGTACAATATAAAGCAATGGTCTATGTTTGGAACATAGGGTTGGGGTGAGTTGGGGTCGATGATGGATCTATGAGTGAAGGACCGGGTTAGGGGCTTTCGGTGGGGTCGGGGGTGGCGGGCCTAGGGTGACATGATTTAGTACGAGGGCTGCACGCTCAGAGGCAGAGATAAGGGGGCAGTGTTCGGCGTGTCATCAGCCGAGAAGCATCTATTCTGTGATGTGAACCATTTATATTTGTTAATACAGTCCACTAAGTATCTTTACGCGTTTTTCATTTCATTAAAGTTACCAATCTTGGACAAGTCGGTTTGAAGACGCGTACTAAGTATCGAACATTTTTTGGTCCTTCGGGCCGGATATGAACCAGCGACCTATGGATCGAACAATCTAACCGGACCAGACTACAACCTACGTGGAATTTGAAAGACTGTCATTGCTGTAAAATTTCTTCTATTTGTTTGAATAGTTTGGTTTAAATTTTGCTAGTATGTCAAACTCCTCATAAAGGTTTTCGTGGGGTGCACTAGATGAGCGTCTGTAACTATCGGGATATAATCTGCGTACGCTCAAATTTAGGTGCATGACGTGCCATCAAGTCATAGTGCACTTGATTCTAGCAGCCGAAGCTATTGCCTACATTATGATTCCTCATTCGAACCTTAACACGCTAATTGAAATCCCGGAAAAACCTAAGTTCATCTTTTAATGAGCGCATGTTATATCCCGAAAGCTATAGAAACGCATGTATCTTAACAGTTAATTGATTCTGCAGTGCATGAGATCCTCAGCTATCAAATGGTTATTACTACTAGACCTACAACCGAATTATTTAAGCAAAGGTACTTATCCCTGGGGACTAAAATGTATTGCGCTTGGTCTGATTCTATTGCCACAGCAAAATATGAATTTAAATATTGTGAAGGTGTGAAATGTTGGTTGTTTGCTATCGATGATGCATCGACTCTATTTTCAAAATGTGTAAAAAGTCATGTGTAATTCAGGGCAGTTCCAGTTATTTATTTATTGATTGATTTTATAGTTTTCCCAACGACATAGTTACAGGGAAAAATCAATTCATACAATGTATATAAACTTACGCGTGGATATACAGTCCGAGTCATTATAATGTATCAAGTACACCGGGTTTAGTCATTATAATCCATCAATAACATCAGATCTTTAAAAAATTTATTTAACTACAATAATTTCACTACAATATTCATTATATTTCTCAACATTCTATGTAATGACGAATTTGTGATTTAATTTTCTTTTGCATAGGTTAAAAAAAAGTACTCGCGTCTCAAATGAACATTTGAAACATAAACATTAATACTCTTCGAACAAAACTTACTCGTGACGAAGATGAATCGACGCGGAGGAAAACCCGAAACCTAGCCGTGCCTGCTGCACCACGGGAGCCTTCATCAGCAGCCCATTATGATTATATTTACTTTATTGGATGTTGATCCTAGTTTATTAGTGACCTTGGACAAACATCCTTCGAGTGCCGTGTGACTAAGCATATGTACGATTTCCAAGATTTTGCGCACAATAGCCAGGAAGAATCTCACGGCGACGCAAGAGTTAGGTTTAAGGTTAAAGAAAATTAGGAAATCAAGCCACGAACGGCTCTAAAGCGGGGATCAGATTAGCTCTGGGTACGAGGATGCTCCATAAACGTATTCATTTCTCCGTATTTGGATCGAGGGCGCACATTAAAGTATAAGGCATTTTCTTGGAAGGTTTCACTAGGAGAGGGCTGAGTGTATTCCTTAGAATATTGCATACATATTGCGTCAAAATTGGAATTTGTCATCCAAGGAGTCTCTTTTGTCTTGAGAAGGAAATATTTTGTCCTTAAAGAGACTGAGAATACCTTTCCTTGAAAAATATGCTTATCAATTGACATTGGAAGATTTTAAAGTCATTGACAATTAGGCATTAACCATGCTCATTTATAGTTTATCGTAATAACTTCCGAGAATGAATGTCGTTAGTATTCTCTTATATTTGATTTTAAGCTATCCACAAAGAGAATTTTATCTTGTTTCTCTTGAATGGCCTCCGAATAATCGTAGGCATTTCAACTTTCAAAGGCGTATTTTTTACGGTAAAACTTTTTTTTTCAGATATATCATTAAAATTCATTACTGATTTTAGGGAAAATTAATTTTATTTGTTCCACCACCCATCACTTCTCTATTATTTTTAATCATAAGATTGAACGAAACATAGCTCAAGCACAATCAGCGCAAGTTTCACATCCCCTCCTTCACTCCACTTTATGCTATTCAGCGTTTATATGGTAACTACAAAGTGCATCCAGCAAAATTTTTGCGTTGCCATAGCTCAGTAACTATGGAGTTGCGACCCCATATTTATGGTAAAAAAATGCTTAAAATTGTCTCCCCTACCATTTCCTGAAATATTTAAGATTCCTCCCTGTATTAATGCGTCGTGTAAGCTAATAATTACATTAACTTTTTTCTGATGATATTTTTTGCACCATTCAAATATTTCGAGTGAACTACCAATTCTAATTCAGTTATCGATTACAATTATCAATGCTCAAAAAGTTCAATCGAATAAACTGATTTGAAAATGCGTGCAAAACCGTCTCCTTGCTTGGAGTGCGTCAATGTGTACGAGCACGGCTCGTGGGAAAAGTTATAAAAGTGTATTATACGAGCACGGGAGTTGTTGGGTTGGAGGGGTGGGCTGGGGGAGTGGCGGGTGGAGGCGGGGGAGGAGGACTAGTGTGGCCTAAATGACGCAACAACTTTAAAAGGTGGAATGAATGGGGTGGGTACGTCGACCGGCGAAAGGAGGGTCTGGAAAAGACGGAGAGAAAGAGCTTGAAGGAGCCGAGTGTGAGAAAGCCAACGGGGAGTAATGGGAGAAGGCGCGGGCTGAGGGCCCTTGTATTTTTATCGAGAGAATTTCCTTCGCTATCAGAGTGCAAGAGAGCGAAAGAGATCCAAGGTTCGAAATGTAATAAGACTCCTAGCATTCGGACCTAATTGGGTCCCATACTGATTTATTCAATGCGAAACTGTAGCAGTGAATTTAAGGGTTTACATTGACGATCTTATTCGAATACTAAGGTTGCAACAATGTTGTATCGGAACCGGTGCGATGCTCAGATTTTAAGCCTAGGGTACTTTTATTGCCAGAGCAAAGGTTCGGAACGTAATAAGACTCCTAGCAATTGAACATGTTCGTGTCCAAAATTGATATACATATTCAATTCGAAACTGTAGTAATGTATGTACGAGTACGAAATAACGGCCGTAGAGTGCTAACTGCTAAGGTTGGAACACTACAGAACCGGAACCGGTACGATGCTAAGATTGTGATGCTATTAAATCCTAAGATTATCATGCTGTAACAATTATCCTTTTTTCCGGATGAAATGTCAGAAGGCTGGATAATAGAAATGCTAAAATATAAGGAGACAAAAATGTTAAGTCCCATTTAGCAGTAATATTCAGGGTTATCACGAAAGAATTGTGCTGTTTCAGTAATTCATACGAAGATAGTCGGGATAGGATGGCAGAGATATTTCAGGGGCTTCCGGATTCGTGATTGAGTGCCTTGAGGAGAGCACTTAAAGTGTAGCACATAGTCCGTCGGATGGGACGTTACGCCGTGGTCCCCGTGGCGCATTCCGTTAGGAGTAGGCTAATGTTGACGCCGTGGTCCTCTCTTTTCGAGCAACTAAGGGAGCAAATATTACATTAATTATGTAAAAAACTGTTTGAGACGACATATTCGAAAAATAAAAAACATACTGTATGAAGATAGCGGTATGAAATTCAGAATACTTTAAAGCTCATTAATACGAATGGATACTTATTTTATTTTACTATTTGATTATCATATTTACTGTGATTCTTTCATTGTAAAATCTAAAAACACTTTAACACATGGAGCATCATCGGTAAGTAATGTATTTTCCTGAGTACTTGATCCTCCGTGGTTTAAAATTTTGAGTGTAAGGTCAAAAACCTGGAGGGAAGTGGCTTGGGGATTCTGCGGAGGACTGTATGAATGAAAGCGGTGATTTTCACTTCAACTCCGGAATTTCAAGTTAAATGAAAAATTAAATACTCTTTGCTCCTTCCATGAATAATTTATCACCGCGGCATCTGAAAGTCAGCTGTGAGACAAACCGGTTTTAAAAAAAATTAAATATTTTTGGAATGAAGTGACTGCATCTTGTTCGCCAAATGTGAATGAATTTCAAATGATTTCGGGTTTAAATTTATCTTGGGATCAGACTTAGCCTACGAACACCATTTAGGTCGAAAATTATCGCTATCTGCGTCTGGCATCTGGTTATAGAATACCTCCAGAGTTTAAGTGTATACGCGCACATTTTAGGAAAAAATATCGACATGATTTAGTGAGCATATTGGTAAATCTGGATTGCATCGTGGTTTACGTGGTGGATTCGAGATTTTTTTAAATTTGAATTCTTTTGGAATGAGGTGACTGCACTCATTTTTTCGCCATTTCATATGATTTCGGATTTGAAATGTATGCTCGAATCAATAGCTTAGCTTAGTACGTACTAACATTTTGGTGGAAAACTATCGCCATCTGCCCATAATTATAGACTATCTCCAGTGTTTAAGTGTAAACATACACGTGGTATAGTTATATGCATACTCGTAGTATATATACATGGTATAGTGAGCACATCGGTAAACTTGGATTGCATGGCGGATTACGGGGTGGATTCGAGTAGCGCCTTAAGGAAGTGGCGTTAAGAATGATCTCTGCACTTTTCTCGGGTTTTCTTCCGCGTCGGTTGATGAGTATTTTCCAGGAACTGCGAATGAGATTTCCGTCCGCTCATTATAAATTGAAGTCTGCAGAAGAATCGGAATTTCGAACCAGGGTCATTGATGAAATGTTATTTTAGAAAATAAAATTACGCGGTAATATTTCGAAAAAAAGTCTCTAGAAAATATCATTGAAGGAATAAATTTTATAGGAAAGAAATTTCTCAGTAGAAAATTAAAAAGCAGAGGTATTAATTCATTGGTCATATTGCGTTTTATGTATTACGTCTTTGTCGTGGATCTAGTCTAATTTCATGGCTGAAAAGGTTCTGTAATTTCTAATTCGCAAATGTGTTATCGCTCGACGTTTGTGCGTGCGATATAGCATGGTGACTGTGTTTTCGTTCCACACCAATCGCGAAAAGTGCCGGCCCATTTTCGGCGCAAGGGTCCGATTGCCTTCAAACTAACTTTGGCCCGGTGATAGCACAGTTTTCACGTTTAGATAACATGGTTCGTTGAAAGAATGGTCGCCAGCTTTAATTGTTCGATTTCTTTATCAATTGGAGCAACGACCTGACTCGTGAACAAAGTGAACAGTGTGTCTATAGCGTTTAAGCTTTCAGTCCTTAAGGCCCCCGTTCAAATCCTGACTGTAGTAGGGATAATATGGTTTCCATATCCCAACGATATGTTGGTAGGTATAGTACTCCGTCAATCTAATGTGGTAATAACTAATTTTTTTAAACTTCTCTCAGTATGGGTCTCTTTTTATTAAAAAAAAAAACAAGCAAGATAAACGTTTCCGTAAGTTTCTTTTTTACATTTTCAAGTCTTTTATTCAAAGAGTTGTATTTTTGGCTCATTACAAACATAATTACGCTGTATTACTTTATTTAACCAAAGATGCCGCCGCAGAAAATACCCTCGTCAGTTGCTGACAGTTCAAGCTGGATTCTTCCGGAGAACCTTCCCTTTTCAGACCCTTCAGTCAATGAACCGGGTGAAATGACCCTTAAATGACCATGAAAACCTTTAAAATGGAAAAAATTAAATTTTGAATACGTTTGACTTTAATGTGTTTTTGGTTATTAAAAAATATACCTGTATTACTGGGAGCTTTGATAACAGAAGACTGTAAAAGTATAGGATATATAAAAAGAAGGACGAGCGTGATGCGCCCGCTCCCAGCGGGCTTCCCCCGCTCTTTTCAATGCAGGTCCACAGAAGGATAGGCGTGTTTCCAATTTTAAAATGTAGAAAAAAAGGCAGGGTCTTATGTACAAATTTAATTGGAATGTTCATGTACAAATTGAGGTCAGAGGACCTCTTTAAACACAACATTGGAAGTAATTACACTATCCTCTGTTAAACGCACATGATGCCTCATACTTACGTATCAACAGGAGACTTGAATGTGGAATCAGCCGCATATTGATAAAAGTTATTTAAAGAATGCGAGATGTTGTTGCAAATGAACAAATGTATCAGTTTGTGCGCCATTAACGTCAGGAATATTTACCGGTTTTTTATGTTTTCTTTTAATTATTTAAAAACCAATTTTAGGAAACAATAGCAATATTTAGGAAGTAAGATATGCCGTCGCATATTCTCTGACAAATTCTGTGCATTTTGGTACTTCATTTGTAGAGTTTGGTTGCGTATAATTTGAGAAAAAGGTATCTATACAGTAGAAATAATATAGAAGATAGGAAAGGCGAAAGAAGTTTTTAAGAAGAAGAAAAGAGTGTTGTGTAACATGGGACTGGAATTAAAATTGAGGAAAAGATTGGTGAAGTGCTACATGTGGAGTGTGTTTATGTATGGATGTGAGACTTGGACGATGGGGAAGAGAGACAGGGACAGGATTGGGGCGTTTGAGATGTGAGTCTGGAAGAAGATGGAGGGAATACGGTGGACTGATCGGGTAAGGAATGAGCAAGTGTTGAATAGTATAGATGAGGAAAAAACGTTGATGGATAAAATAAATGAAAGGAAGGGTAACTGGCTGGGACATTTGATGAGAGGGAATGGCATTTTGAAGGTAGCCTTGGAAGGACCGGTGGTAGGGATCAGAAGAAGGGGAAGGAGAAGGCTGAAGTTTATTGACAACTTAAAAATAGGAAAATATAGAGACTTCAAAGAAATGGCCGGAGACAGGGAAGAATGGAGACAGCGCTGGCGCAAGGGACCTGCCGACGGGCAGAGCACCACAAGATGATGATGATATTACTGGAACTAGTCGATAAATATAATACGAGGTCAAGGAGAAAAATCTTTCCACTAAAAAAACTCTATACTTGTAGGCTCATTTAATATATATTAGGCTAATACTGACACCGGGTTTCTATAAATTACTCATTTTCTCCCTTTCTCATGAATCCTTAGCTCTCGCCTGCCTCCTTCATTTGTCGTACAATCTCTCTCGAAGAGACTCTGCTCCCGATGCAAACCCCCGATCAGAGTCCGAAGTAGGTTCCTTTGAGTTCGGCTGGAGCCCAAGTCAATAACAAAATAATCAGTGTTGGAATTAGCCTTTCAGAATCTCTTCTGTGTTTTTTTCACGACAGATGATATTATTCGCATAATTTCCATTTTTATTATCCATGTCGTAGTTTGTCAGTCGACTTCTGTAAATATCTCTGGAAACTATTCTAAGTCTTAACAATTGATTCTGATATACCGAGACTAGCCACTCGATGCCAGAATCTTGTCCGGTTAAGTCAACAAATGATCCGAGGAAAAATGATTCGCCTTGGCCGGGATTCGAACCCGGATACCTCAATTTCCGGCCGAGTACGTGAGCCAGATACCGAAGCATCAATCCTCTCAGCAGAAATATTGTCCGTGTAAGTGCACAAATTTCCACTAAGGGTATGGATTCCTGGGTAGCATAACTTGCCAAAGCACTCGACCGGATATTGAGGAATCTGGTTTCGAATCCCGGTCAAGGCAAATGAATTTTCCTCTGTGGAATTTCATACAGTTAACAAGTGATTTTTGCTAGTAAACATGGACGTTCTGCACAGAAGAGCGCATAAAGCCTCTCTTCTGATGGAAAAAAATGAACGGATTTAGTTCACAATTTTCCCACCGGATGACGTCGTACAATAGGGTAGTTTCCTTCATCAAAGAAAACGAAAGGCATTGATTGCGATTCGCTACCCACCATTACTGTATTCATAATATACAAATTATTTCTTTTTAGAAATACCGGTTTAGACGAATGGCTATGGTCCACTTTTATCCTCATTTGAAAAGGGCTAGATTGGCGTCCATGCGATGCCACACCACGTGACGTCACAGGGACCTAGTTTCTATACGAGAAGATAGGAGTTATACATCGTCTGAGGTTACCAATGCATGCATGAGGCGCAGAGCTCAGGGAAACATGTCTTAATAATCACTTATTAAAACTGGCTAAGGTCGGAAAGTTTTCTTCATGTGATAAGGTATTAATAATCATTATTTAAGCCAAGCGCTACCAGCTAGCAGGGTACTCAGCTACCCGCTAGCAGCCTGCGTCGTATCAGCGCTCAACTCGCCTCAAGGTCACCTCACAGGGCGGCAGCGGGAACAAGAAATACGTCACACGGAGAGATTTCCCGGCATTCATACTTACGCGTCGCGTTTTCGCGCGCTTGAAAATTTTCACTTTTCTTTTAATCGCGAAAAATAGATATCGTCATTTAAAAATCTAAAAGCGTGAAATTCGCACTCCAGGAGTAATAATCTTTCGATTTAGGCAATAAAAAAATAATAGGAAACCACCCTATTACACCTAAAGGTTGCGACGTTTGAGTGAAGTAAATAGTCGCCATTCTCAGTGTGAGTAATCATTAAGTGACTTTGCCTCCGTTGACACTCCCATGACTGACCGCCTTTTTCATCATACTTCTGTGTTGCGACCGAACTATGACATCGCGGGAGGGCGTAACTGAAATGTTTGATCTGCCCGTGCAGCGTGCAGGCCATCGTGTTTCCATCCACACTAGCGGCCTAAGGCCTCAAGGGAAAGGAATAATGATATCACTCGCAGCATTTCCTCGGGCGTAGGTATACATGCCCTGTCACGGCAGCATGGTCGCCTGAAAGGTTGCCTTAGGGGAGAAGGTGTGTCAAAATCCCCCATCAGGTTAATTTCCTTCCTTTCACTGCTTTAAAAATGTGTGGTGCTCCCGGAGGAGTGGCAAATTTAGGTTGACAATTTGTTCCGTCCAACGCCGTCTTGAGCATAGGTTTTGTGCCGCAATTGCTCCCCTGCTGGCGCAAGGGAACGTTCACCAATCCATCCTTGTCAGCGCTCGACCGAGGTTCATGAAACTCTGAGTGAAAAAAAGTGTATAGTGTCGGTAAGTTCATTTTTCAGAGGTAACGCCCTATTTTGTTTTTGAAATTTGTGGACTATACTTCTTTGAATTTATTCATCGCGGGCGACTTGTAAAGTTTTCGCCGTGACTAGTCCCGGTATACTTTAAATAGTTGCAATTGCAGTGGTTTAATTATAGCGTTAATAATTCTAGACACAAGAAAAACAGTTATAATCAATATAATCATGGGGAGAAGGTAATAGAGGTAACAGAAAAAAATGGACGTTTTTGTTTGTGCACACATTATCATGCATCCGAATATTGTCATAAAAATATGCTATCCCTCGATGATATCAGAATTTAAAGACTATACCTTTTCATCATTGACTTCTTTGAAATAAGAGGCAAAAAGGGAAATAACGTTAATGATAATAAACTTCATTCTCTTAATTTTCATTGACTTTTTTCCTGTTGACCTCTATTTTTAACGTTGATTAGAGGCTTGTAGGTCTTCAAGAATAAAATGCAAAAATTTGGCCTACGTTTCGGTATATTTTTATACTTTCATCAGTAGCAACTACCATGGTTTGTTTGATAGTTGTAACATTTAAAATCAATAAAAAACATAGTCATTGCAAAAAACCCTAATTAAAGTATAAAAATACACCGAAAAGTTGGCCGAAATTGGCATTTAATTCTTAAAGACTTACACTCCAAGACACTAATGCGCCTTAATTTTAATAACAATTATTAACCCTAATACGGGCAAGGTGAGTCTCTTGGACTCATCGCATCACATTTTTGATAATTTTATTATGTTATTGAAATGTCAGCATGCTGTAAATTTTTTACTTCATCTAATTGTATATTTCCTATAAATTAGAGTAATTCAAACTTTTTTCGGAATTAAAGTAACTTAGAAATAATTTTTTTCTCTGAATTCCCACAAATCCGGGCAAGGCGAGTCTGTTTGCACGAAATGTAAAAAGTAATGTGCATTTTACAAATATTTGGTTTGAATTGTCAAAATAATGTAAAATTATCACTATGTACATGTAACGATTTAAATATTTGGTGTTTTATGTAGTGAAAACAGAAATAAATAGTCATAAGAGTCCACTGTACTCGCTGTTTGACTATGTATTAATTAATATTAATTATTAAATTAATAAGTAATGTAAAACTTTTGTTAGACAAATAATCAATCAATTTTATGTTAAATGATTCTATAGTGCACAATATCTACAAATTGATGTGAAAAGTAATATTTTTCACTGTTTTATAGTTCAAATTAAAAGCATAAGTTAAAAGAGTCCATTGGATTCACCTGGCCCGATTACGTCAGAAAAATATGTTGCCCGTATTAGGGTTAATGAAGGGTACTAGTGCAATATAAGGAAAGAGTATTTATGGCACTGTTGATTACACGTAAGAGATTTACCTTCAATATTTTGAATGTCATCACTCTACCGTGTAACAAAAATTTAACATGACGAAAAAGAAACGGCGCGATGGGGAACACAATGCTTTTTCTTTCACTTCTCACTCTCAAGGGAAAGGATGTTTGGGCTGGATGTAGGGAGAGGGCAGATATTAAGGCAAGAATATTATCTCCCGTGCATTATTAGAGGGACCGAAAGCTTAAGAATACATGAGAATTTAATACTAGGGCTTGCGAAACAAAGCCGGCCTTTCACTTTGTGTAGAGAATCATGACTCATTTGACAAAATCCTTCATCGCGCAGATCCGCATTAGATATACCAATGGAGACCTTTCACTCCAAGAGGATGACTCGTTTGCCAAATTTTGTGCGGCGTTAGAGGGAAAAAAAGGGGCCTAGCCGAAAAAAACTGAATTCGTTGGCGAAATATGGAAAGGAGATGTTCTTAACGCAAGTAACCTCAGAGAGAGAGAGAGAGAGGAAGAGTTTATCCCACGGGAAAGGAAAAGGGCAAGTGTGAAGGTAACAGAGCACAAATGGACATTTTTGTGTGTTTACATAGAATGGAATCCGAAAATTGACCTAAAAACGTGTTATTTCCCAATGAGGTTCCAGGAAGACTCCATCCCCGAATTAGAATTGTTCTATTATTTACTTTTAAAATACGTTTCATGGGTATTACGCACCGAAAACAGAATATCATCAACCTGTGTAGAATTTTTATATTTTTAAGAACGATTGATTGGTACTTATATGAAAAATTTCGGAAATATTTATTGCTAATATCGTAAGAGACTCACGTTCATCATGCATATTGTTAGATGAACAGTAACCTTTTCCGTTAATCCCTTCTCTGTCTTAATTATATCTATGCGGAGTACTTATTAACGCACTTAGTGTTTAAACAAGAAGGTTTATTTGGATGTGAGAGAGTATAGCTCACCCCAGACTAAGCATGAGGCGTATGAATTTCACGCATTCAAGGTAGGAGGGCCAGTTCCTTTCATTGGGCCATCTCGCTTTCTAGGATTTTTGTACGCTATGTTGAGGGCATATCTAATATAATAAGTGGAAAATAAAACTAAAATGAAGTCAATGTATTAAGTCAAAATTAAGTATTAAGATCTAACGAAAAGTATATTGATTCGTAAAATTGAGTTCTCAAGTTTGATTGCGTCTTCATTTAAAATTGTATTTAACTACCTGTCCAGCCATCCTTAGGCTGTTTCGCCGGGCGTATCAACTTTATTTATTTACCTTACCACTGAAAACAGCATTATATTGGACTTTTACACGGAGATTTTGAACAAGTTAACAATTAAACGTATACAAACATCCATATTATCTAACAAATCCAAATATTGCCCTTAAAAATTCTAAATCACCTTGTTCGGACATGTATCATCCTTTTTTCATCGATTATTTCAGATATGCTCGGTTGGCGAACGATGAAGGAAAAAAAGACGGCGATTTGCTCGAGTGAAACTCAAATTTCAGAATACGCCCACATATTTTTGTGGAACAAACGAATAATTATGCTGTTTAGGGTTATTTTATTTATATTCCATTGAATCAATTTAGCAGTAACTTATTTTAACGGTTCTGCGTAATCTTGAAATGATCATTGATGATGAAATCTTGATATATCTTCAAAATTATGGCCTTTAAGTCACATTGTATCAAATCTATTTCGGATTGCTCACGCAATTGAAACCAAGCATGTATCTTCATAGTCCAAAGTCATTCTTATCCTGATTCTTCTCAAAACAGCATGACACCGTATTTCCTACTTATAGATTTTAGCGATTTGCTGGTGCCATTATAATCCATCGCGTGAATAATTAGGTGAATCCCTGAATGGAATGTTCATTATTTGTCCAAGCACTAGTTCGGGCAAATCGTAAAAACGCAGCCTGAAGTACTAACTTTGAAGAGGGAATGGCGAAATTTAATTGCCTAGATTCAAACCTCTTTATTATTCCTGATAATTGCAACCCGGTTTGAAAATCCTATGGTAGTTTCCTAACCTTTTGATGTTTTCTGGATAGATGTCTAAAGGTCAGGTTATTCGATCCAGAAAAACTTGACACACCCATGATTGAATATTCAAAAGATTTTAATTTCAAATCGGACTGAAACATTTGGAGATTTAAATGACTCTGGAGTCATTTAAGTCTTCGAATATAATCGATCAATGTCACAAACTGTCTTTCCTGAGAATATTAATCCCACGTAACTAATTTTAAGTGGATCTTAATATTTTTTCCATTGAGCCTCGCAGCACCCCTTCACAAATTATGCGACCTCCATAAGGAACCGCAGCTCGTCCGTTACGAAATAATGAGTAAAGGTCATACTTACCAGTTAAATGGTTTCGAGAAATATTTTTAGATGCCAGTTTTTGGCTCGTGTTTGGCTGGAGAATCATAGTGACTAAGAAATGCGGTCTTTCTAGAATAAACATAAATTAAACTTACTTTTCAAAAAGTGTAACTTTCTAGATGCTCTCTGCCTGCATATATTTGTCACTCTTGGCTGGCATCGTATGAGGGTTAAGCGTTCAATATTGTCTTTATTGAGAACGTGAGGTGACGTAAATTGCTGTCTAATGTGATTCAATTCATATTTTGGTGTACATGTTCTCGATGAGAAAATATATAACACAGTGTTAGGAACTCTAAATTCATGATCTCTCGATTCCCTGATAAAATTTTTCCCATTCTTCCCTAGGATTGGTATCACAAACTTAGGATTAATCGATTAATTAATGAAGTTACCAACAATTTTAATAAAACTCCATTAGAGAGACTCAAGCCGGTGGCAATTTGATGGTTGTTCTAAGATCTTAATCTGGTAAAACTCTTGTTATGTCAGCAGCAATTTTTGTGCGGAGAAAATGTTATCCAGGTGTTATGATATCATGATCATTATTAACCACGTACAAGAGTGTGATATGAAAGTGGGATTTCACTTACCAAACATTAAATCTCACCATTTCGCTTATCTCACGATACTTTGATCTGTATAATAAAAGTTTTCCTTGCATACTACTTTGCACAATACCTTGTGAAGTTTTCGTTGTCACAGGAGAAGATAGAGCGAAAATTAAAGGTCGTATTGCAAATAGTAAACCTATCTAGCTGCGTAGATTGTTGATCCTACTTGGAACAAATATCAGGGAGGTATCCCGCCCATCATGAAAATATTTGTCATCGAATGTGCCACCTAAATCGTTTCATTAAATTATTAATAATTCCCTAACAAGTTCAAAAACGGATACCAATTATATTTTATATGTCATCAAAAATGAAATGGAACCGAGAAAAATTACAGTAATGTTTGCCCGCATGGCGGGATACGAGGTTGAACCCGTTGATCGGCAATGGCGAATAATTTCCCGCATGATCGTTTTGCATCACATTGACTGACCTTGTCCAAATCCAAGGATGCCGCCGATGCCGCCAGTATCCTTGGCCTTCTTCATGGCCAAGTATATAGTGGTTCTACCTTTAAATATTTTGACGTAACTATTACTGCTATGTGACCCTCCCCTCTCCCTTCCTCATTGATATAATTTTTATTATCTGTGCGCTCTGAAGTACCGTAATTGTCTCGGTACCGTAATTTTTAAGTTTAGACCTCGTCAGCTCGTTAAAAATGGTATGGTATTTGGAGGAGGCGACCGACAGCTTAGGTCATTTTCGCCATGAGGTAATGGTAGGTAAGGAAGGGTAGAGGGAAACCCGGCGTCGGCATTAGCCTGCTCTTAACGAAAGTCGCCAAGGGGACCACGGCTTAACGTCCCATCCGACGGACGGAGTGTTGCGCTTGAAATGTCCTCCACATAGCATTCAAGCAAGAAGTCTCGTCTCTCATTCGGGCAGTCTCTGAAGATTCTCACCCACCACCAGGATTTGAACCCGAGCCCACGCGGTGGGAAGCCAACTCTCTAGCCACCGCACCAACCCGATCCCCTCGTTAAAAATCCTGCATTTGTTTTCATTCTTTGTTTTAATTTTGTAATTTCCAAACTTGCGGGCATCATCAAAGATGGGTTTGCGTTTTGTTTTCATTATAGTTTTGAAAGATATCCGAGGCGATACCTGAAAGTCGATAATTATTTTCCGTTTAACCTCGGCTTATAAAATTGCATACTTTGTTTTAAAATTTTCTAGGAGATATCGTATTGTCACCGAAATTCACATTGGGTTTTTATACTTTTAAGATAGATTATTTGTAAACGTACTCTAGTTTTCTTCTTACGCATCCCACCACACAAACAATATTTGCCGAGAAAGCCCGAAATTTTAATTTTTCGTGATTTACCGTATTTTCATCGTAAACATTTCCTTAAGGAACAGTCTCTAACTTAACTAGCCAAAGTACAATACGTCGTACTTTGACTAGTTAAGTTAGAGTTGAAATTGTACTTATCCATACAAAATATTTAGCGTAGAGTAGATAGATAGTAATAGCATAGTAGATAGTACTGTAGAGAAAGCCCGAAAGAATGCCCATGCGACAGTAGCCTCTACATCTCTGACTTTAACCTGGTGGCAAACCCAAAAAGAATTCATCACTCCTTTCCGCACCATCTTCGAGTGGCAGGACGGGTGGTCCAGGCCCAAAACTCAACCTCAAGATCTGTTTCCTAAATATGTACAGGAATACGTTGATGATAAGGTCGTACTCTTTATATTACGCTTTTGCGTCCGGGTTTTTGCGAGCCGTTGCGTGAAACGGCGTTGATCAAATATTTAAAAGGCAGTTTACCGCTCTCATTCATTCTCCATACATGTGACCGGGTGCTTTTATCGAAAGAGCAATGTAGCGGTACGGAAAGGGAAAAAGAACAATGGCATAGCGAAGAGCGTGCACATTCCACACGCTCACACAAGGAGGCGAAGCATCTCTGATGGCACGGTGAAGGGTGAGCGTTAAAAGTTAACTGTTTGTCACTCCCACCTTCTCAATAGACGGAGGGAGAGATGTACCGGAGAATGTGCTAACCTGGACTTGGCTCATAGAGACTACAGGCTTCTTTCTACTCGCGAGTTTTTTTTCTCATGGTAGTGTATAATTTGTCACGCTCGTCTGTATGAAAATACCATGCGCGTCAACCGAGCGAAAATATCCCATCATTATTATCAGGAAATCGCTATAAATGCCTGAGAAAGTAAATGGTCCTCCTAACCGCACGTGAGACATACAGCCTCTCCTGTCATGCAAACCTTATTGTTCGTATCCCAAGGGAGTATGATTTTAAGTTGACCCTCTGTTCAGTCTTAAGACATTTGTTTTCTCGTCGGTCGAAATGGCTAAAAGTCATCAACATATTTTACTTTTATCGGTTATGTTTTCTTGATTTTTCATTTTCTGGTCATATTTTGTCGTCATCATCAAAAGACAGCGACCCCAAGATGTGACAACACTCACCCACTCTCCCATCTGCTAGCCTGTTAACATTTGCATATTTCTTCTCTTTTATATCCTCAATAACTTGTCGTATGCAACTCATTCGGGACAATCCTTTGTCTTCCTTCCCGTCCACCTGTCCTTCGACGATTGTTGAGGTGCAATACGCATTTTTTTCAGAATTTATTTCCTTCCAAGATATTACATGTAGTCATTATATATCGGTGTGTGTAATCATACCAAGACAAGCTATCCTCCACGTCTCCCTTATACAGTTATTAAATGAATAAGTGGATGTGGGCTATGCAAAGTGTAGCTAATCGATTTACGGTTGGAAAAATTTATAGCATTGTTATACGCACAAAATTTTTAAATCAAACCGTTTAACTCAAAGACATATGTTTGAATGTGTGCATGTACTAAAATTAGACAAGCTTAGTGCGCGAAAGGCTTCTCAGTGGCTTTTACTTATTTTGTTTATTCCAATACCAACGGTCACAACTCATATTGGTCTTTTATATCGGGGTATATTTAAAAATTTAACAATGACACGAGCAAGAACAGCCATAGATATAGAATTGGATATGAACTTCCTATCCTGGCGGAATTCGAGCATACAACCTCCTGTATGGAAGGCGAGGACTTTACCCCGCTGCCTTATAATGGTTATTTTTCATGATAAATCCTAGTAATTTCATCGTAATATGCCGGTATACTTGATTTTTTTCTTAAAAATACTGATGGAAACGTTAAGATGGTTGTATTTCTTCTATAATAAGTTATTGATAATCCATCGAAGACTGGCAAAGTTGATCGTCTCTGGCTCAGCGTGGTACACGTTTAATTTATCGTAAATGTAAAGAAAAACATTTTTATTCCACCGTTTTATTAACATTAATTTAATAATATTCCACCAATGTATTAATTTTTATTGAATAATATTCCACCAATTTATTAATTTAAAATTAATAAAATGACCACATTTATGATCTACAAATGTGGTCATTTTATTAGTGGAATCAACATCAAATCGTAATTTTTCTTTTGGTATTCCTCTATATCCTTTTCCCTACCGATTCATGAGACATTCTTCCACAACTCTTCGTTTGGAGTTAAAGGATGAGTTTGTTTTGGGTGAGTTGCCTCCCGCTCCGCATTCTTTGGCGTGAATACATTGACGTCACGTTAGGTGGGGCGGGTGGGTCGAAAGAAGGCTGAACGTGACACCGATTCCCTCGTGAATTCACAAATTCTCCCAGTCGTCATTGGGTCAGTAGTCGTCCCAAAACGGTGCATCGCCCTCCCAACGATCCTAATGCAAGCTTAATATTAAGCGGCCGAGAAGATGGTGGTAGACTTATGATTTTGGAATTATGAATTATTTAAATATTCCGCAGTTATTCAGTTGTTATCTTTTACTTAGAGATATAAGATGACATGTATTTAAATCCTCTGTAATGTATTCCGTGACGGATTCGGATTTTTTACAGCTCACAGTCGTCGTTGGGGACTAATTATATAATTACGAAGGAATTTTTTTAAATTCAAAAATTAAAAATACCTCTAATTTACTTATAATTTACTTATAATAATCCCAGCTATATTGGTAGGCATGATCACCAATACAAGATGAAATGCCGGCCGCAAAGGACTAACGTAAAGAAATTCTCGTACCTCAACAGGACGATTACGGAATGGAATAGACTCCCTGCAGAACTGTTTAAGCCCTACCCTAACAACGTAAGGATTTCCAAGAAGAGGTGTAGAGGATTTATATTGGAAAATTAATATCATTGAATTTTAAATATTCACTATCTAGTTTCATTTTGGTAATGTATTTCTCATTTGCAATATTTTTGTTTTTCTTTTTATTTTGTATAAACTGTTACCACCTGGCAAATAGCCAACTTGTAACTTGTACAATATAATAATAATAATAATTTTAAACTCACTATAAGAAATGGGTTCTCTAATATGTATCATTCTATTCGAGTATTTCATTATGCGTTGCCTCAGTTTTCGCCGCTGTGACTTCTTAAATACATCAAGTTAAGCGCGATGTTTTTGAATCATCAATTTTCTCTTAAGTTCATGAGGCATTTCAGCGGTATCCAGTTTACTTGCTCAATGTTTTCCAAGTGAAAATTGAAATTAACTAAGTTCATCGCGAGTGAGTCAAAGTTAGTTCTTAAGTCTTCCATGAATAGCGAAAATCTTGCTAGCACATCGAAATAATATCCTTAATAATGCGTAGATTAGGTGTATTTTTGTCCTAAGAAATCATCCTCAGCATAGAAAATTACCGAATAGCCATAAACATCCGTTTAACTTCTTAGTTTTAATTTGTCCAAACTATTTAAATAATATGCCAGTAGCTGAAATAAAAAACAAGTAGGTACTTATTGCGCATTTTGTGGCGTCAACCAATGTAGGTCTTCCGGGGCCCGACCCTATTTCCCGATTTGACTGGATAACAGTTAGAAACTGTTGTGTTTGGTTGGCCCGTGTAAACGCGGAAACCATCCGGACATCAACAAAGATGGGTTGTTTTTCCTTTTGTTTTCATTATGATTTTGAAAGACATCCGAGGAATCTATCAAATCCATGAGAACATTTCCGTAGTGATCGAGAAATATTTTCTCGCTCTACCTTACTCTTTCAAGCCCTTAGAAAAATTCCATATTTCGTTCTTTTCTAGCAGTTTTTGTATTGTAACCTAAAATCACATTTGGTTTTTCTACTTCGCAGAGAGGTTATTTATAAATTTCTCTAGATTTCTTCTTACGTATTCCGCTATGTAAAAATATATGCAGAGAAAGCCCGAAATATTTATGTTCGTGATTTATCGATTTTCCAAAGTAAACATTTCCTTGGGGAATACTGTATAATATTACTAGTCCAAGTACATCGTATTTTGACGTAGTGAAGTACCTAAAAAATATGATCGATTACATGTATTTGCCGCTTTCCAAAAAAAGTAATCAATTACGAGTAATTGTCATCTGATAATTTAGCTAGGAACGGGTTATAATAGGCAGGGAGTCCGTGATGTTTTTTTCAACTCATATGCTCTCGAAAACTGAATAAATAATGGGCGACCATTTTCTATGAGTAATATGAAGAAGTGAGACTAACCGGTGTATCTTAACGATTGCATAAAGTAAACGGACGTCACCAGAAATGGCGTCATTTAACATGATTTCGCATGGTCAGATCAATGTCTCTCAATTTATACGCGTTGAAATCACATATTTCAAAGATTCCATTGTAACTTTTAATTTCATACAATTATTTTTCGAGGAGACTTAGAAGGTAATCATCTTTAAAAATACTTATCCAATAGTTAGATAACATAATAATGTCGTTTTTAAAAAGCAGAATGACTATAAGTTAAATTTTCTGAAAAAGTAATTAGGCTGTTAAGTAATTGTGGTTATAACGTTAAATCTTTTATGTACTCTCTTCGTCGAACATGGTGGAAGTGAATATGCCGGCAGATGTTCCGAATGAAAGCCCACCCGTATGTGATATATTTTAGTTTCTTTTCCCGACAATATTTCGAACTATGCTTTACGAAGTGAGCCTATCGTCTTCGACGCATAGATATTGCACAAAAGATGGGGGCGGTTAACGTAGTGATATGAAATGTCCTCCGAAAGACGAGTGGGGCATTAACTCCGTAATCGAATTGGGCCACAGGGGCGCGTAATCAAGGAGCGTCACTTTTTTTGAGAATAAACACAAGACTGCGCAAGTCCGCACTCAACGCACGCACTCCAAGTCCTTCAGCCTTTATCGCGGTGTTTGTATGTTTGCTTGTTTGCCCACTTTTGGAGCCATAGGAACGAAAGAACATGTGCGGGAATTGAGGATCTCGAAGTCTTACGGGGTAGCTTTTGCACTCTTCGGGAAGATTACGCCGCGAAATTATCAATTTCCACCCTTGAAAACTTGATACCTACTTTTAAAAAAAACCAACGACATATATAACCTTGTCCGGAAAATCGTGCCTTCATCGCACTTTGTTCTAGTTAGGAAACATGTTTCATTGTTGGCAAATGACTTTTGAAAAAAATTGCCTTTTTACGATTTTTACCTTGTTTTATGTAATTTTTAGATAAAAAGATATTCCAGTTCTATCTATATAAACTTCGCTGTATTCTCACCATGACTGGGAACCTTTTTTCGCCAGATTTTGACCCCTTTGAGTATTAAAACAAATATTTTTGAACCAATGAATTCAGTTGATGTTATTTATCCGCCGCTGTTCTCTAATTAATAATGGCCAAATAATAAGGCCTACGTTTACATTATGCAGGCGTATTATCCCTTAAGTATGAATCCCTTAAAATATTCAGCCATGAATGCGGCAACCTAAGTTTTCCTTTGCTTTTCAAAACCTCTGTTTTTACCGCATGTGGAGAATATTCCGAAAGTCGACCAGGACATTTTTGTTAAATAATACCGGTACCAAGAGATTAAGCATTAAGCTTTTTGAATTAATGGGCGAGGAATTAAATAGTAAGTAGCTAATTATTGTAATTAGTTTTCCATTACTAATATTAATTTAAAAACATGAATTTGCAATATCAACGAAGGAGTCAGCATTACGTTTTAACAACGTGCGGGCAACGAATAAAATAGTAAACAGCAAATTATTACTGTTAATTTTTCATCACTTATAACAATTTAAAAACACGCAATTAGCAATGTCGCAATAGAATCGAATTAATCATAAATGGAGAAAATGCACTAAAGAGTCCGTGGGGATATATGATTTTTAATTAGTAAGTGGCAATGGGCACATTAATGTGAAGTGATCAAGGCAAAATACATTTATTCGTGGAATTCCCAATTCAATTGAAGGGTGATTTTATATCTTTTAGGTAAATCGTTTAGGCCCTGAAAAGTATCCTTGATTCCAAAATTTCAATTTTAAAGTATCTTCAGTTTTGAATGTAAATCATAGTCCAGGGCAGCCTGAGATGCCTCCGCCGCGTGAATGGTGCTGACAAAACCTTGGAAACCATCGAGGTGGAACAGAAGGTTTTTGACGCTTCGTCGCCTTCAGCTTTCGGTGTTTTATGAGTGGTCTTGTAATTCTTCCCTTGACAGGTGGAGAATTTTTCAAATCAGAAATCCCAGCCTTGCTCACCGTGTTCTCTTCATCATTTTACACCGTTCAGTGATTTAACGGCGTCATTACACAAAATAGTGCGGAAACTTGCGCTAAAAGTACTAGGATAGACTCATTTGAGTCCAATTCGTTCTCCACTGCACTTTTTCATTATCAGATTCGCCCTAAATAACGTTTTTAGCTTTCTCGATTGATTGCGATTCAGCCTGTTCTCTTCATAGCTATATTTGCGGACTAATTACAGAGAAAAATTACCCTCTGGATGAGAAATTCAAAATGGAAAAAGGGTTCCCGAATATGTAGTATATTATTTGAGTAATGCATATAGCTTTGATTCAGTTTGCACCGTTGTGACTTCGAAAGACCTTCAAGTTAAGCGTGATGTCTTTGTAAATTTCACAATTTGAGCATGAATTACAGTTATTGAGACTTGAGATTTCCCACTAGATTCTTGATTTGTAAGCGTCTAGTTTATTTAATTTAATCCCGATAGTTGCTTCTCATTGCTAGACCAATATTTTTAGTCGCTTAAAATTGAACTATGATGACTAAGGTTTCTTACAGCAAAAAAAGGCTTCAATGGTTTTTTATTTTTCTTGCTAGATCTCTGAGAGGAACTTCATAAAATTAGTTCCATTAAACCAAGTTCATAGCTTTTTTGAAAGCTGGAACTTAATATGTGCATGAATAAAAATTTTATGGCAAGGACAGTATGAATTTTTTGTGGTTTAAACTTAGATTTTTCCATTATTCTGTCAAAAGACTGGAATAAATTAATAATTCGGTTCGATTCTAATTTTTGCTTGTACAGAATTTTCATGTTTAGTGAAACGAGCATAATGTGTCGAAAAAGGTTGTTAAGCTAATGAAATTACGATTTCAATATGACAATTTCTTAAAATACCATAGCTAGGTAATTATATTCGCTTGTAGACGAATGGAACATTTTAAGATTCCGAAGCGTTTAGAGGAAATTAAAAATGTGCATGTAAGTTAAAAAAAAAGCGTTATGTGCTTGATGACGACATTGTGCTTATCATTCTAGTATTAAGGAAGTAAAAATTCATACCTTAGAAACATTCCTCTCCTGGTGGTGTCTCAATCTTAACTATTTCACGTGCTAAGCTCCTAGCAGTGATAGGATATAAATTTGCCATGAAGAAATTACGTAGGTGGTCGCTTTCACTAGAAAAATGCTCGAGCAAAATTTAAAGTGATCATTTTGAACCAGTTTTATTACAACAAAAATTAAATCAGAGCATGTTGAGACAGAATCATTATCGTGGAATTCTCCGCTCTACGAAATCGAACCAATTTCATACGGCTTTTTAAGTCGTTTGGTATTCAGTGCATTTAACCCATTCACGGTGTTACTTTCATGATCACGTATTTTTCTTCTACAAGAAACTTGTCTGTACAATATTCCTTTTCTCTTCTCCACGTATAAATTATATATGGCGTGATTCAATACACGATGCTTGAAATTTGTTGGCATAGCAACTTGGTATACCAAATGTTTTGCAGGCAAAGCCTCTTTGACCCTCATCACACCACTAGATATTTAGGAGTCTTTATGGTAACGATAACCAAATAATTATCGTGGTGTAATTTTCTGATTATCAACATTCAACGAGAAAATTAGGTAGATATTTGTGGTAACAGGTCCCCAAACACTGATCGCTTGGCTGCCTACTCAAGAGTTGCTGGGCTCAAGGTGAACTTTACGAAAAAATGAAATCAATATACTAGTTTAAATACTGTTTAATTATTAATTTAATGTATTGTTGTGTATTATTCTTTATTTTCGGGATTAGACTGGATATTATTGTTTTATAAATATTGAAATAATAGGTAGTTGCACTTATCCAGAATTATTTAACGCGTCGTTCGCATTTTTATAATTTTGGAAAATAGCAACTACCTTTAATTTCAATAAGTCGTACTTCCACTATATCACGCCTGAATTGGTTAAAATGTTGCTTAACATATGGATTTATTTGTTACTTGAATCGATAAAGTATATCACTAAAATTTTATAGATTCATTTTGATTATTTGGTTTATTCCTAAGGAATATATTTTCGTAACGTTAGAAATGAACTTTTGTGTTGAAATCGCGTAGAAAAGTTTAAATGAACACATCTGAAAACCTACCTCTGTCTTTACCGCGTAATAATAATTATGTTTGAACTAAATATACGTAAAATCAAACGTCATTTTTATGGTTTTTCTTCCCTTAGCCTTCAGTAATATAGGGGAATTTAAATCCTCTGTTTTCCCTTGCTCGTGGGTAAAGAATTCTAATCTATTTGTTTTTTGATCGGAACAATATATCACAAATCTTTAATATTATCATTTTCATTCTGTGGTTCTGCGTAGCATTAGAAATGAAATCATGTGTTGAAATTTGTACAAAAAGTTCAAAAAAACATCTGAAAAATCACCTCTGATTTTTCCCCGTAATAGCAACGTTTAAAAAAATGCCCATGAAAGTTTACGGCATTTTTATGGGTATTTTTTCTTTGTCGTCTTCAGATTTATGGGGGAGTTCAAACCCGAAGTCTTCACCTTGCTCGCGTATAAAAATTTTGAATTCATTAATTCATTTGTTTTTTATTTCATCGGTATAGTATATCACTAAAACGTAATAGATTCATCTTGATTCTCTGGTTTTATTGCAAAGGAATATATTTATGTAACATTAGAAAAGAAATCGTTTTTCGAAATTTTTCGAAAAAGTTTTAAAATATCCTCAGATTTTTCCGCGTAATAGTAAAAAAATGCACCTAAAATTTTACGGTATTTTTATGGGTTTTTTCTTCCCGTAGCCTTCAAAAATATAGGGGAGTTTAAACCCGCCGTCTTCACCTTGCTCGCGGAGGAAAAGTTATAAAAGTCTTCCCCCGCAACGATATTTCTTGAAAATTCGAGCTCGCGCCGTTCACTTTTATTTGGGGCGAAGTTCGAAATTCGAGAAATATTACCGGCCTAATGAGTCTAGTGATCTACAAGCCATCGCGTCCTCCTTTCCTTCTCGTCGGAGTTGGTCGCGCTTTGAAAAAAACAAAGGCGAAGCGAGCTCTTCGAGCCGATCCGTCGTAGGCAATAAAAAAATATCACTTTTGAACCGAGTCGGTACGGAACGGAAGAAGAGAAAAAAAAATAATCCAAATGTGCAAAAACTGTGACCGCCCTTTTTTTCTATCTACGAGAGAAAGTAAGGAAAGTATGCTTTTTTAATTGACCTGGTTCGATTTCATAGAGATCATTTACGTAATCCTGATAAATATTTTATCATAAAAAATGGAATTCTGCTTGTTTGTGCAGTATTCATTTCAGCGATGTATGTATTTCTTTAAATTAAATTTAGATTTCTGAACGCCAAAATAAACACTGTATTGCATTATATTTATCTAATACGTTTGTAATCATAATATTCTGATATGAACAAAGCTATTCTGCTTGTTTTGAGGTATATATATTTGAGAAATGTGAGCTTCTTGAACTAATATAGATACTCTTCGAATCCCATGTTTACATAATATATTATAAACGTTATATATTAACCTTCGAGGTCACAAAAAATATGCGAAATGGAGTTTATTTTTTGTTAAACCGAGTTTTGCGATAAATGATGTAAAGATAAGCCTTAATAAGAACATAATATACAACAGTTTTATGTCGTTTTCATAGAAGCGAGAGTTATGAAAGATGAGTAAAATCCACGATATACAGCCCAATTGGCTGTATCTGGCTGTCATCTGTATCTCCTTTAATAGATAAATCGTGTTGGATAAACTTCATACAATGCAATGCTTATTTTAGTGTTCAGAAATATTCAGTTTAGTGAATTTTAAAATAAATTAAAATTTTTTTTTGTTTGTGAATTTTTAAAATATTGATTACTTAACTAACTTGTATGTATTTTTGCGGCTGCTGCCTAAGAAATACTTGAAATTAAAGCAGTTATGTCGCAAAATAATGTTTATTTTACAATTGTCACCTTGAAACCGGCTCTCTTTTCAATTAAAAACTCTATCACTTCAATTATTTGTCTGAGGAACCCACACCGGTCTGGCGTCATGCAAAATATTATTGGTAATAAGTATTGGAATGACCATGAGTTTTCGCTTAGATTTTTCAGTAACATTTGCATCTATCGCGGTACGTAAAATATGGTACTACTTTCCATATTATTCATATTAAATGCTTGAATTTATGCCGAATAAAATTCAGGATTAGTTTGAAAGTGGGAAATGTAGTTGCACGCTGTGAAGTCTTTTGTTTCCGTATTCATTTTTTATTTTCACTTGAAATACTGGGAGCTTATTTGGTATTCATCTTCAAGTGATGCTGAGAAATTTTCTACCCTTTGGACTCAGTAATTTCATTCATTTAAGCCCTCAAGTTTTGTCATAAACTTCCTCCTTTGGCATTCTCTGCAATAGAGTTGTTATGTTAATTAGCTCTAACATGAGAAGAGGAACTTGAACCAACAATTTATCAGCACGTGTCTCTCATTATCTGTGGAACATCACCAAGAATAAATGCCGTATCGTTTTACCTTCCGGTTTCGTTTTGAGATGATGGGTAATTATATGCTTGTTAAAAAAAACAATGACTTTCCCGTCGAGGCTGTCAGAAAGTTATCGCGGTCATTAAATATCTGCTTTCTTTCACTTTCATTTATTCTCCGTCTTCGCTGCACCGTTACCCTAATTATTATTGTGTTATGAAATATTGTACGTTATTATTCACCCTGTAAAAAATATTTTTGTATGACTTCCGAAATCCAACCACATGGGCAAATTCATCGATAGAAAGGTTTTTCTAAAACTTTTTGAAGTTTTTGAAACACATATTAACAATGCAAATCAAAATTAAAGAACATTGCGAAACTCTGTTGGTTGGAACACATGATGTTGTATCCAAACATCATGAACAAAAGTCGGTTGAGGATGTAAAACTATTTTGCATTTTTATCTGATTACTTGTCAACGACATTTCTCGGTCTTCAATTCAAAACAGTGAACGTGCGATATATTTGGTCGGCACGAAGTGACTTGCATTTGCTATTTACTCATTTATTAAGTTTTCATCAATCACTTAGCCGATTTTTTTAGTATTACACTCTAGTGAAAACAGATCAGTTGCTTGAATAATTCTGGCTCAAATGAAATCATTCTTCTTCTATTTATGAGTTGGTGACGTCAATAGAGTACCGGTTTATTTACTCGTTCGAGGATAACCCTTCACCGTGGGAAAATTGCAAGCGAAAGTGTAAAGAGCAATGAACCGCATGAGACTAATTAACAAGACCGAGGAGTAAATAAGAGCGATTACCCGCTCGGAATTAGCTCGTAACGTCATCAACTCATTTGCGAAAGGGTTAATATGGATTGAACGTTCTGTGTTACGCCGCGAAATGGTCGAAAATATAGGTGACGGATCGAAAAACGGAAAAATATCGGTTAATTTATTTTTTTTAATTCTATCAAAATCGAAAATATTTTGCACAATAATTCAGACTTTTTAAACGAGCCAATTGGGTCCAGAAGAGGATTCAACATCAAATTTGGGGGGCTCATGACCTGGGATCGGGGAGTATTAAAAATCCCATAGAAGAGAGGGGTGTTTTCAAACTAAGGAGTGCTACGCTCTGCAACAAATACGACTCAAACTTCTCTCACGGTCGAGACTTGTATCAATGCATTTGCATATACCCTCCCTTTCCTAGAAAACAAAAACATTGAATTACTAAAAGATAATTGATAAAATTTGCGGGAAGATTCATGACCCCTGTAACCCCTCTAAAATCGCCCTTGATTGCATCCATGAGCTTATCTATTCTGAATGAAATGGCACCAATTGAAAAAAAGAGTGTAAACCATCATTTATGGCCAAACTGAGCTGCACAAACTATCTTGAGGAAATATATAAGCTACAAGCTCCACATTATTATGTTATTTAACATTTAAATGTATAGACTTAATACCTATGCGTTGACATTTTTTTTGTAATACAAATATTTAAGGATTCATTCAAAATTTAAAATAAGAATATCTCAAAACACTAAAAATGACGGTTGTCACTCTTGTAACCCGACCCCTTCAATTCAAGGCGCAATGAGTAATATCTCGCTACCCGTTTGGCTCGTGTTGTATCTCTCGGAAGAGCGACATCAGCGAAACCTCGTGGTAAATACACTGTGACATTTGCAGCTGAAAAACTGGGATTTCCCACCAGTGCCTGTCACTCGCGACAGATCGGCCGCGTGGAAAAATTGGGCTGCTCAGAAGACAGAGCGACACTAACGTTATTGGCGCATCTCGTCGTGAAAGCCGGCAACTGAGTCACGTATAGGAATCACCTCTGCCCCACATCCTCAGTCCATCGATTTACGGTGCTTCCTCGAGCTTATTAACTGTTATTCGTGGAACAAAAAAAAAAGACTGAAGCCTAAATTTTGTTTTAAAAACCTCGCGCATTTTCCTTTCTGAATGTAAAAAGCAGATGTATTCCCACTGTAGAGTTTCTTCCTTTTACATGCTAGGCGTGAATAAAATGTTTTCCGCCTAATAATGTTCTCAAATAACTAATTTTAGTATATTATACAAAGGCTGAAAAAAGTTCTACGAAAACCTCTCTATCGATGAATTTCAAATGTACAATACTTCATAACACAGTAATAACGAGCGTTACTGTGCATCAAAGTTTCACTAAAAATAGGATACACTTTGCTTGTGCCAAAATTTATAGTCACCTATCCCAAAAATTAAAACAGTTTACTACAATTAGTAATTTTAAGAGACTAGTCCAGGCTTTCCTACTTGAATAGGTGTTTTATAGTACAGCAGAATACATTGAATACAATGGGAACTAATTTCTCATTCATTAAAAAAATTTAATATGTGTTATATTTTTTGTAATATGTAGTTTTTTGTAATTTTTATTTTCCTAATATTTTTTTTGTTTTGACACATCCCAATGTCTACACGACCTCTAAGGAATAAAGAATATTATTGTTAAAGAAAGTGAGGAAAACTGAATGACTTCCGTCATAAAGACGTGCCGTCGGTGGAACCAGTTTGTGATTTAAACTCCTACCTCAGCACATCCTCCTCGTATTCAGCCATCAATTGAGTGAATTAATACTTAAAATTGCGTGACCGAACTGCTTGATGAGGCGTAGTGAAATGAGACGAACAGTTATGCATTCATTTCTGACTCATTCGAAAAGTAGCACCCATATTTGTGTTATTTGATGTACTGTTATACAGGTATGGTGAGAAACGGTATAAGGTGTAATATATAGGAAAGTTAAAATTATTATTTCACTCAATATCTTTAAGCCTTTTTGACTATCAAAATTCTGTTTGAGAAGTCATTAATATCTCACAATCTTACGTTCACAATGTGACCTTAGATAGTGGAGATAATAGTGATCTATATTTAGACCCTCATAGGGTATAATGCATTTAATATTAATTGCTGTTAATTTAGGTATCCACCTTTTATTTCATTTTAATGATCTGTGTATGTAATGGAATTTATATAAATTATGCGAATTCAGTAACTAAACTTTTTATCTTCAAAGAGTAAGTTTACTCACGTCCATTGCAACTTTTTCATTTCCTAATTTTTGTTTTGTGGAATAAATAAGGTTTCAAGCAGTAATTTTACTCGTTGACATTTTACTCACATCAGCTAGAGGAACCCAGTTACATCATCTTGCACGACGTATATTCATAAAGGGCCATTTTTTCGGTACCTATCTAACCTGAACAGTTTTTTCAAGTAAGAAATTATTTTTACAGCTCTGCTTCGAGCATACCATTTTCTTTATCCTCAAGGGGAATGCGATGACTAAAAGTGCATATAGTGACAATCGAGTCCTCCTGATCATTCTGTCATCCTTGAGGTGATCGAAAAGCAAAGTCCTCGAAATATTTGGTGTCCCAGGGGAAGAAGCTGGCTCGCTATCCAGATTTTGTGAAATTTGTACAATTTAGGCTAAACCCGGGGTGAGTTCTACCCTCACCTATCCAAACCAACCTTCGGGTGGAGAACGAGATTTCTCTAGGAAAATTTTATGGTATAAATTGAGAATTTTAAAGATTAATCATTTATAGGTAGTTATGTACACCAAGGATGAAGTTTTCCGTGAAAAATCATTTCGATTTACGGGGATTCGAACCCGAATCTCCCAATTGCAGATCAGGAATGCTACCAGTTACACCACCCAACCAACTTCATATAAAGCGAGTTTCAGACCAGGTTTACCGAACAAGGTGTTGACACCTCAAGTCCACGCTGCGGCATAGGTGATGTAGGTCGTGCTTATAGGTAGGAACGCTGATTATACATAGATTAGTATCATTGCTGTGAAAAATAATGTGCATCGGGATCTAAAGAAATGGACATACGCCCTCTCTTGTTAGATTTCAACGCGTCATTGTTATCCTCGAAAAGAATGTTTTCTTTCCATTTAAATGACCGCGTTCTCGTGAGTTGAAGGTAACAAAACACAATCGCTCGAAGAAACTAAAAGTTTTGCTCATTCTACCACGAAAAGCCGACAAACTTCCTTGGCTTCCAGCGGTTATCTTCAAGAATGCGAGCGCTTCTTTGCCCTCGCTCAGTTTCCTCTTTCTTGTTGTCCAAAAGTGCAAACAAACAACTTTCCTAAAGGTCGTTTGCGTTATATTTGTTTACAGTGAGAAAGTCCCCTTTCTCGTGTGCCATGCAATGCGCTCAAAGATTCAGAGGATTCTTTACGAGCAGAGACCCGCATGCAATTTCATTAAAAACTTGATATTGTACCACGAAAATATGTTGCATGACAATACAGACCATTTACTTATCGAATGACACTCAGGAAGGATTTTATTCTTTCCGGCATATTACGGTTGTGAAGGTCTCTCGGGATTTCCACCGGGTTAGGTACTCCATTTCTGCCGAAGTTTCAATGAGATAATTTTTTATCGTCTTCAGCTGATGAACTGCTCTGAGTATGGTTATCAACCAACCCTGAAGACGATGACAAAGCATTTCGTTGAAACTTCGGCAGAAATGGAATACCTAACCCGGTGGAAAGCCCGAGAGACATTCACGGCCGAATGATGCTCAGAGCGGAAAACTATATGAGTGATCGTTCTTTGGTGAAAGTTAACCAACATTTTTCGTTTTCGTAGTTTCCATCCGGTGTCTTAAATGTAGATCGTAGATGAATTGACCAGAATTTGCTACATCACAAATTCTGTTCTATGGATTCGAAATTGAAATGGAATTCCTTTATAGATTGCGTATGTGTGGACTCAGATATCGCCTAGAATATTTTTATCGCATACCCTAATCTATACATAGTTATTATTTAATAAATTTAATATGTTTCGTCGCTTGAGTACAATTAGGCTACTTATTGGGATGATTTCTTACCGGTTTGGGTTTTGTAACGGCTGTGTAAACTTATTTTTCGGAGATGCCCTTGTCAATGCCAATTTGATTACTCCTTTTACAGATTTTCTTCTCGTAATTATGGGGTGAAGGTGAACTTCTGCGTGAGAATTTTTTGCTTGAACCGAGGAGATTACCTACTCACCGTTACGAAAGAAAAGACGCTGGACTGCGCAAGAAGTCACAGATGGGTGATGTTTCCATGGAGATTTTAACGACCGTGAAAATTTCATCTCTTTCATCGCCGCGTCTTGATTGATCGGAGGACCAGACGTTAGGAATCACGCAAATAGTTCCTCGCATGCAATCTAGGACGTTCGACCGTCATGGGTAAATTGAATTTGATGTGAAAATTTTAGGGTTTGCGCCACAATATTCGTTTTGAAATATTTATTTTTCAATTTTCCACAGTTATAAAATTTATCATGTTGAATATTACGTAGTAACATTGAAACCTTGATCGTGATGAATTATATCATCGTGGAGAATCGCAGGTATTTATTTCAATATGGAAAAATTCCATTCTAGCACGCTTAGCACAACAAACTGCTGAAAGAAGTTGCACCTAATAAATCGGAGCGCGGGTCCGTGCGACTAAGGATATATTTTGCTGTGTGAATGTTATGATCTTCCGACACAAAAGTACAAACATGTCACGCTAATGAAGTATAATGATATAAATTGGAAGCACTGCAATGTAGAGACTCAAATCTGGAGTTGATTTTTACGAGGAAACTTTCCTTGCCACGATGTTTTCCCTGCGCTGGGGGATTTGCGTTCGAAAGGAAAAAAACATTTCCACTAGGCGAATAACATCAATCTTTACTGAAGCCGACGGTAAATTTTCACAAAATGTTTCAATTTCAAGAAAGTTTTCAAAAAACTTCACATAATAAATCTAAGGAGAATAGAAATTTCTTTCATTTTTGTGTTGTCTCAGCAAGTGCGTGCTTACTTTGAAAAAGGTATTGAAAGAAACTTGGAATACGCCATTTTCACAAAAATGTAATTTTATGATCGTTCCACATTGACTAGCTAGCTCAAATATTAGCTTTCCGTATTTAAATTCTGACAATTGCATTTGAAAATCCACATTTAATAGACTTAGCTTCCGTAATTATACGAAAAATGTTTACTAATGCTAGAGTATAACTAATTTCAATGAAAAGCTGGATAAAAAGCTCGTTAATCCGAAATAATAATGAGCATTAAAGCTGAGGCACGTCCATTAACAATGAGAGTCTTTTCAGGCTTGATCTCGTACAATTATAACATATCAATAAATAAAAAGCTAATGGTAATTTTCCAATTGCAACATTATGTCCAAAAAAGTAACCGTTAGCGAAAAATTCAGTATATTTTTATTTATTAATAGTCACTGAACTACTGTTTGAATTATTGGGTAATGAATGCTATATTGAAGTTAAATTTTATTTATTTTATTTTTATTTTATCTTCAAACCACCGGATACAGCTCTTTATTGGCCATTTTACACCGGGGTGTTCAACAAATGTAACAAGTACACGTACACAAACGACCATGCCCTGGATCGGGGAAACCTACCCAGGCGGGACTCGAACCCGCGACCTCTTGTTTGGCAGGCGAGAACGTTACCCCGCCGCCACCGAGGCCGGCAAATCAGGTATTTTACTCGATAATGGCACTATGGTCGTCTCAAAGAGCTGGAAGTGTTGAATTAATATTATAAGGATAGAATTGCACAAATTTTCTGTGCCCCTTTTTAACCTTTATATATTTCGTCTATGGTGACAAAAAAGATTTGGTAAAATGCGTAAAAAGTATTTGTTTTAAATCGTGCGGTAGCAACCTTACTCCAAAAAGCCGTTTCCTTCAGGTGTCCTTATTTTGCAATTTACATGATGTGTTGAAATTTGAGCATATCCGAATATTACGTGTTTTTGAATAGTATTCTTTCACGTCAGTGTCATTACAAGTTTTCCGCCCCAAAATATCCAATATAGGTCGCCGCAGTCCAAAAACTGCTAAATAAATCTTGAGATTGAGGCCTTTGTTGAAAAAACTCTAGAATGATCCACGAAACGGAATTTTTCGCTTCTTTCCAAAAAGAGCCGGCCAAGTACGTGAGGCGTGATGGAAAGTTTTCAAGTTCACGGTCGACTTGGGTTTTTCTTTCGTGGGAGGAGGTCAGAGCCAGCGAGCGTATTCGGGACATATCTCTGAGAGATCAAATGTTAACTTTGATTTGACGCGCTAGCAAAGCCTTCAAGCACACCTTATTGTATTATTGTTTAATTTCGTGTTTATCAACGATCTTTCTCTGATCTTAGTTGATATTAGCCATTCACTGTCGGGAAGTACTTTTCGCTGTCAATGGTTGTGGCTCTTGACATTTATTTTTGTTGCAGGAATTGGTCATTGTTATAGCGATAAGATTTATAATTAGACATCACTAGTCCTTGGTAGATTATCATGAAGCTAATTTAGTCAAAAGAGTTCCTTTATTATTTTAAAATTATTTTTCTCAAGTCTTCTTCCGCACATTACTTGCCTATTTTCTGAACCCGAAGTCAACTCAAATCATTGTTTATCCTCGTGAATTTCAATTCGCAGGAATCAAAATTCACGTAATGACGGTTTTAGTGTTAACGTATTCTCCAATATTTTGTATTTTTTCGTGATTTAGCTTATGTTGATATCATAAGTGAAGGAATTTCACGCTAAAGATGTCTGTGCGCTTACTAATGCCAAATTAAGTGTGAGAACATCGCACACTTAGTAACTTATACTCACGTCTTTGACTACCGGCTTTAGGATTTCACTTGTGATAAACTCTTTCAATTCTCCATGATAGGGAGGCGTTGGATTTTAAATCGGTCGGTCGTAGTGTGGAAGCTGAAAGGTTTTTCCAAGTAAGTATTTCACGTTTTTCCGCTGTAATGGCGGTGGTCACTGGTCTGAGGACTGGAGGATCAAAGAATGCATATCTGCTTGGCAGTTTGCGGTTGAACTCCTGGCTGGGAGAGTGCCTAATTGATCAGAACTTGTAAAAAAAATACCTCCTGAAAGCAACAAAATGGTCCTCCTGGCTTCGATATTCACACGCAGCGTAGCGAAAAAACAATAACGTACACACGTTATTGTTTTTTTTTTCGAGTCACGTTTTTTCCTACCACAAAACGATACAAATGGTTAAAAATACTAAAAATAAGTCGCTAAGGTGAGCTCTGCATTCCAAGAATAGCTGCTCGTGAGCCATAAAACAGCTACAAAAAGTTTTATATGGTTTCTAAAACGTGATTGGTTGGAGGCTGCACCGTCCGTAAAAAATTGATGATAACAGCGCCGCGGCGGGTTTCGGTTTCAATGTAATATTTATTCGTGTTTCTAGAACATAAGGCATTCGCAAAGGCTTCGGGAGCGACTGTTTGCTAACATCAGCTCTGCAATCCACGAATAGCAGCTTGTGAGCTCTAAAATGAATAATGTAAAAAAAATGATTTAGATTATAACCGTAATCGCAAAGGAGCCTGATGTAAATACGAAACAAATCGTGAAAATTTCTACCGGATAATGCGAATTGGGAAATACTATTTCTTTGATTGAACTACTAAGTATTATAATGAATTATGAAATGAAAACGGCTAACAGGTGTTGGTAAAGTCTTCTCGAGTTCTCCACCGGGTGAGTTGATTGTATGGCCGTCGTTTCGATGACTGCCTCTACCATCGTCTTCAGGGCAAAGTACAAGTTCATGTCTCAGCCACTGGGTGAATTCTGGCCAGCTGTAACTAATTTAACATTTACTGGAGTTTGTAAATCGTATCGAGAGCGACTGTTCATGTTACTCCCGCTTTGGCATTGAAGAAAATTGCTCTCCGTGATGTTAACTGGGCCAGCGAGATAACAGCCGTTTTAGCAAACGCTCTTACTCTCGTTTAAGCATCGTTCAGATTTCGGTAAACACGTCTGACGCTTCGGCAACAATAATTTCGGAGACGTAATCGAAGCCAAGACGCGAAATTGCTTGCGATCGCGAAATCCGTGCAATAAACATTTTGCTGATAAGATTGGCGAGAAAACTCAACCAATGATATCCATCGGTACGCGGTTCTCCTCTTGCAGAAATGTGATTTCCCTCCTGACAGCTGCACTAAAGACTGCGAGAGAATAATGAGATGAATGAATCAAGGGTCATTCGCGAATTTTATTATTATTACTGTATAACTTGGTTACGATGTCATTTAAGGGACCACACTGTTATTGTCGCTATATCAGGGTGACACTATCAAAGGGTTATTTAACTTAATTATCAATAACACAGGAAAAATAAAAATGTGCTATTTTTCATTACATACATACTTTAATGAGATTATTCATGTAAGTACAACCAGGGGCGCAGCTACAAATTAAGGCTCGGGGGGTTTTAGGCGCAACTAATACTGGGGGGTATGGAATACTTAATTAGATAAATGGTTCAAAATGGCTTTACTGCTGCGTGAATAGTTTGATATTTTATTAATGAGTCATCTGTCCCCCTAATATTAGTCAATAAATTTGTCATATTAAAATATTTTAATTAAAAAATTATCTGAGCTCTGGGGTATCCCCCAAACCCTCCCTCGTTGCGCCACTGAGTGCAACTATATTTATGAGTAATAGTGTTGTGCAATTTAAATTTTATGCAAAAAGTTATTAAAATGAAGTATTTTTATGAAACAGTTCAGTATTATGTTTAAGTAAAGGCACAATAAAGTGTATTAATAAAAATTCAAAACTTACTATCACGTTTAAATGAAGTCCCTAGGCTGAAAGAAATCTATGATTTTCTTTTGGACGGCCCTTTGTTTCTCGGAGCCGGATTTTGTTGACATTACTGGAATAAATTGACGATAAATCCGAGGTTTTATCAATGCTAAGTTTGGCGGGATTTGGAAAGTTGCACTTATATCAATAAGGTTACAAGTGGGAGATTGGCCCGGTGGTAACGTAAATAAACACGATATGAGCAATATACATTTTTGCCCTAGTTACCAATACTCTATAATTAAATGATAAAAACATCCTTCTTCAATCTATTATTAAATATATTTATAATTTTGGGAAATGTTCGAGAAGATTTACTGGTAGATCTTTCCAGTTATTATTGTTCTATTGAGGTGCGTACACTTCTTAACGTTAGTCCTAAGTGATCGACACTTTATCTTAAATTTTAGACCATTCTTTCCAACAAAGTTTGACTATAATATTTTCTTGCCTAGATCTTCCCATGCTCTTTTCCCGGCTACTATTCTCTACATCTCACATAGCATGCTCCGTTGCCTCCTTTACTTTAAGCTATCCCATCCTAGTTCGTAGATCATTTCTTCAACGTGAGATTGAGTATCACTTTTATGTTCCTTAAGGCTCAAGTAAAACAATGGTTTGCATCAGCAGTTGATACTCGGGCAGCCGAAGTGTGAAATATACGATGAGAGAGTCGTAAAGAGAGGAGCTGGCTGTTATCCGGTGTCAGAATTGGCCTACTTACATCGAAACACATCCTACGGGTTTCCATTCAATATGACGTATGTGGTAGTTCATATAGCTCTTAACTTAGAGCTCAATTTGGGGTTGATTGATGTATACGTTTTTACTTATTCCCATCTCCCAAAAAGGCACTACGAAGAGAACTTCTCCAAGCACAGCAGCGAAGCTCGTGGCAATTCTATAGTTTGTTATACCGAATGCGTACATGAGATATCTCCAGTTTTTCCCCATAATTTTTTTGCGCAGAAAGAATTTGACAGAGTTTCGCAGATTTTCATAGCTTACTTTCGTTGTAGATTGCTCTTGCGGATTTCTTCTCAACGGAAATCAATGATAGTGAAATGTTTTCCCTTAAAGCCTGAATCACACGATAATTTTTCTCGTCATTTTTGAGTGATTACTACTGCGGTCACTCGGAAATGATCATCCCGCGCAAATGTTTATCGCGATCACTCCAATGATGAGGATTCCCATAACTTTTTTCATCACTCGTCTGGTCGCTTTTTCCGTCGCTGAAACCGTCACTGAAACACCATATCAGCCAATCAGAATGCACGGCCGTAAAGAGCGATTGCAGCGCAACGTTTGACAATCGTGACATAGGTGAACATACACACGCTAATTATTTTCATGATGTGGGTCTTATGACAACGAGCTGTGATATCAGAAATGATGCGAATAGCGACGGCGGGAGGGACCGTGTGATTCAGAAAAATGATCACGAGAGGGATCCCTTTTCCGGTTCGTAAAGCGATCGCTCGAGTGATCACTAAGAGGGACGAAAAAAATGATCGTGTGATTCAGGCTTAAAAATATATACTTTGTGACATTAATTAATTTTGAAAAAAACTGTTCACTGTATTTCTAAATTTTTTAATATTGTCTTATAATAGAAAATGTTTGAGGAGATAATAAGAACATTTTTCCCATAAACTGACCGTGAAAGAAAGAAATTTCTTGTATTCATCTCGCTTTATTGAAAACGCATTGTTATACTTATAATTCGTTTTTTTAATTAAGTTAATGGTAATTACTATTTTAGGGACTACTAAATACTATATGAGTAATAATAATTATCGTTTTATTGCGGCTCTCGTCGATGAAATTCAGCCTCGGCCAAAATTATATCAACATTGCGTATACATTTGCATCTAGGTAAATGCTCTTCGAAAGAGCAATACAATTTTCGTTACCGGTGGTAGTACATGCCTATTATTAATGCCACACTTTGAAACTTGTATATTTTATCGGAAATCTCAAAACCTCTGGCATTAAAAATCTCTTCTCGATTGGCTCAAATTAATTTCCTTTAATGACGTTAGTTGCCTCATGGCCTCTGGGCAACACACTATGAGGTTGCACCGGTGGAATTCCTTCCCTTGTCTTTGAAAAAAATCTCAATCTCTAGGTCGTGGACCCCATGGAATCGCTCGCTCGTTATTAGAGATTCGGAGACTCCCTCGGGGGTAGAGATTTTTTGTGGAAGAGATGCAAGAGGAAAAGGATTTGGGGAACGTTGAGTTCAAAAAATTTGAAAGGATTGCATGCAATCTTTGAAAGTGTGAATGAGCAATTCTTAGAATATGTTTCGACTTTCCATTTCCTATTTCCTTTTTAGATATTCAACTGGGCGTATAGCGACGAAAATTGTAAGGTTGAATTGTATATCGAGTAGGAAACGAGAATTGTTTTACGTAAAAGCCGCGTGTAAATTAAGTATATCTATAATGGTTTTGTTTTGACCGCTAAAAAAAATATAGCATAAATCTCCAGATAAATAATTTTTTATTACTTATGTGTCCACTTAATTTAACCGATAACTAAAACTTTTAACTGTACCACAAATTACACGTAAGATCGTGATAGTAAATCAATAATTATGCTATCTAACAAAAATGAATTCTTTTAATAGCGTTTTTTGATTATGAAAATCCGGGCAGAGATAAAATCTTTTATTATTAATTGTATTAGTTTTCCGAAGTTTTGCACGACTGAAATGTTATGTACATTTTCTTATGAGAAACTACTCTTGTGAAATTACCAAAAAATGTGTTCAGATGTAGTTCTTCATGGAATACAGTACCCAATTAAGTTAAGGAAAACTAATGCGTTGATAGCTTTTCATTTAATAAATTGATGCACGTAAGTAGAAACATATCAAGCTGTGAGTTATGAAACTATTGACGTGAGCGAAATTTACTGTTGAAATTTGTTACTGACGTTCTTCTGGATAAATGGTTAGTCACTAGCGAATTCTTCAAGTTCTTCGCTAGAAAACTTTATTGTGCTACAAAATGTGAAATCTTAATCTCATTTTTAGAGGATGGCTTCTGCAATAAATATTTGACGCGTTTGCTTGGATAATCGTAAAATAGCATACTGTAATTGTTTTCCTTTTCAAGCCCTCGTTGCGTTGCGTCAACCATCGATCTATTTTTAAGCTTTCTAGAAATATAAATAATATAGAAGTAACTGCACTGTTTGTACACATGCCTGTGGCATGTCATAAAACACTGTCTTTATGAGGTTAAGTACGTCATCTTATTACGTATTTCGTGCCCGCAACTCGGCCTTGACGGGACATCTATTGATTCAATTACAGCATCATTTCACTCGTTCGTTGCCTCATATTTCCTAATAATAGAAGGAGAAATAGCTAGCCGCCGACGTTGAGTATCAAATATTATTCCTTATATGCATTAAATATTATTGCTTACATGTGTAACATAATGGAATTTGTGGCGTCAATAATGATAATCCCGAACAATAAGTATGAGAAGATGTATGAGGTGAGTTCAGGAAGAGAGATGGAAGCATTTTCCCGGAACATTAATGTTTACCTACTAGCCACCATAATGTGATTTAATAACCATTTTTATGTTGAGGTAATGTATATTGTTTGGTATTCGTTGCTATTTCTATCACAATGACAATGTAGTAGCGCTTTAAGTATTCCAGGGAAAAATTTATTCTTCTCGTAGTTGGCGGTACTTTAAACATCAAAACTATAGTAAAGCAGTCTGAATCGATTTTTTTAGGAAATTCGTATTCAATTTACGGCATTCCTTATTCGTGAGATAAGGTCTTCAGCATACAATACGATATGGTAGTGGTATTTTTGAAACAGAAAAATTCTTATAATAATCAATACAGCTTCTGACAACTTGCTCAATAATACTATTACTCGTACTCTCGACTTATGAAAGTCATTTTCAATTTATTCTCGGGGAGTACCCCTCTTCCTTAGTTTTTTGGATTGTTGCACTAATTCCCTCTCCAATGCTCTGTTTTTATAGCTCCCTGGCATGGTTAATTTTTTTTGTAATGCACCAAAGACCTATCATGCATTAAAGTTCCCGAAGTGTGATGGTTTCGCCTACTTTTGTATTTCCGGTTTGTTTCGTTCACTCACGGCTTTTTTGGTTTCCTATCACCAATTTTCATGCACCTTGGTGAATGATAGAGAGTTAGAGGATTTAAAATTTGACGATATCGCTGAACTCAATCGGTTTAAATGACGCATTATGTCACAATTTTCACTACTAGCTTCAGCCCGACGATTAAATCTCCGTAGTTTAGCGACGTCATCTGGTTCAAAACCCGAAATCACTATTCACATATCTCAGTGCTTTAACGCGAAGGTTAGGTTAGGGTAGAGCTCATCCGAGAATAACCCAAAGCGATGCGAATTTAACACCTTCAGGTTATGGGGGAAGAATCCTCTTCCTGATCCACCAGCGAGAATATTTGCTGGGGTGTTCAAAAGCTCCAACCAAGATGGGAAACGAAGACCCTTCGGCTGATACCCCAACGCTCCACCCGCTGGGACACGACGCGACGCTTATCGACGCACTCTGAGCCTGAGCGGTAGAACTCTACGCTCACTCACTTAAACACTGCACCAACGCATACTTTAAGGAGTTTTCACTGGGTGGCACTTCGACAAGTTTGATTTCTTCACGCAGAAAAATTTTATAACTTTACGTTATCAACTTGGAATTTTCAGGGAATAGAGAGTAAACCCTTTTCATTTATCACCTATAGCATGACATTTTGCTAAAATATTTTCATTAAAATAGGTTTCCATGGAGTATTTAAGAATCATTCTGGCAGTCTCAAAAAATTATTATTTTCAGGCGCAATCAATTCCTGCATTTGATCCCGTGTTGAATTCTCCGTGCCAAAAATTCGTTTGCACAAAAGGGCCGGTTCGAAACCCGAGATCACTATTCACATATCTCAGTGCTTTAACGCGAAGGTTAGGTGAGGGTAGAGCTCGTCCGAGAACAACCTAAAGCGATGAAAATTTAACAGTTTCAGGTTATGGGGGAAGAATCTTTGGGGAAGAATCGGGGAAAAAAAGAAAAGGGGGAATAATATAAGTTAGTCCAAAAATTTTTTGATCGAACTGTAATACGCCGATATGTCGACAAAATTCTACCGGTCGAGCTGGAGCGATGCGCGATGATGAATGAAGATTTGAAATATGAGGGACTTACCTGCAATCTAGCCAAGAGCTGGAGATGTCGGTCGTCGTCTAACGCCGCCAACGGTGACAGTATGTCGGAAGAGCAGTGGTTCAACAACGGTGTTGTTCCTCGGAGAGCCAGCGGTGGAGTGAGCAGTTTCAGGTCGCCTTTCGACACGTGGATTAGGTCCCGTGGTGCGTACACGAATGCCCGGTTGTGTGTGATTTGGAGTCGACGAACGGGAGGCGTAACCTATATGTAGGGAGGGGAGGGACTCGCAAAGGGGGAGGGGGCCGCTGAGGGGAAAGGAAGGGGAAGTGGAAAGGAGATTGGAGAATAAAGATAGGGGGAAAAGAAGAGGCTGAACGAGGAAAGAGAACGAGGAAGTAGGAATTCGGAAAAGTTTTTTTTTGCGATGAAAGGGTTAGAGAAATAAGGGGAAATACCTGAGTATGTAAATGTAAAAATAAATACTATATTCAGACAGGGGCGGATTGAGTTCGTTGTTTTGGGGATGGGTACATTACTTTCTGCAGCGCGTTGATGGGAAGCCTATGAAGCTAGAACATACTAAATGTGCTACTATAAATACTAGAAAAATTCAGAAAGATACATTAAGGAATACGTAAGTTAGTAGGCTTCACTACAAGTCGACTAACCTATTAGTTAGTGCAGAAATTCGCTCGAACTTTATTCTTTCGTCTTAGCGACAATTCGTCTGTTATAATAATGCGTTTTTTCTAATATATAAAGGTGGAAATGCAAAGATTGAATCTCGAAGTGTTGGGAATCAGCGAAATGAAGTGGCCTGAGGAGGGAGACTTTTGTAGTGGAAGCTATAGGATTATACACACAGGATCACTAAACGGTAATGCTGGGGTTGGATTAATGCTCAGAAAGAGCACCGGAATGCGTGTAAAAAGCTTCCTACAGTACAATGACAGGATAGTACTGGTAAATTTAGAGACAAAGCCAGTACATACCGTAGTGGTACAGGTTTACATGCCCACGACAGACTAATCGAATGAAGAAGTTGAAGGCGTCTACGATGACATCCCGGAAGTAATCAAACAGGTGAGGGGCGAAGAAACTTTTATTGTTTTAAGTGTTTGGAACGCCGTCGTCGGCGAAGGTCAGGATGGGAGAACAACCGGAAAATATGGATAAGGAAAGCGAAATGAAAGAGAAGAAAGTCTTCTAGAATTCGGCACGGAACTCAAATTAGTGGTTGCCAGCACGTTATTCAAAAATCACTTGCGAAGAAGATATACTTGGAAAATGCCAGGAGATGGAAGGATATTTCAACTATACAATATATATTAGTGAATCAGAGGTTTAGGAACCAGATAATAAAGTGTCAAGGATGGAAATATTTTAATTGAAAACAAAGATAAAGCCGAGAGGTGTAAGGAATGCCTGGAAAAGTTATACAGTCTAAAGGATCTTATTCACAGGGCACGTAATTGCGCAGGTATTATTATCTGTATTAATTTCACATCATGGCGTGGAATTGCGCGAATACAGGAACGAAATTCGATCGGGCAATTTTTCCATTTCACGTCCATGCATTCTCTCAGGCGTTCTAACACTCCACCGCTTTACAACGATGCAATTTTTACTGCGCCTTCGTACACCCGTCAGATTGTGAAATTACTTCCCCGTGAAAATCGACGGCTTAAACCCCTTCTCAAATAAGTCGATGACGTCACGAACTCATTCACTGCGTCTCAGCCACTCTTTCATGAGCTTCGGGTAGTTAGCTGTTGCTAGCACTCCTTATGAGCGATTCCTTCAGTTAGTGAGGGGTTCTCTTTGAACGAGTAGATGAGCCAGATATTTAATGACGTCACCAACTCTTTAAAAGTGGTTGGCAGCTTTCACGTTTTCTTACTTTACACATAGCGAATGGCTGAGCGGGGGAGGTTTTTCTTTCGTCGTGAATTATCTTTCTTATCCTGTAACTGAGTCTTTTGACACATAACGATTTCGGATCTGAATGAACGACCACAATAATACGTTTCTGTCAGCCTGAGTGTGTACATTTATGTTTTACATTTCGTGAATTGCTCCCTTGATTCACAACCCTACACAGTTATACGTTGAGCTGTTGGTTCTCTTGTCTTTACCTCTTCCAAACGTAGAAGTTTTCGTTATTTCTTTTTATTTTACTTTTTCTAGATTAATTATATTAAATGAAAAGATACATTGTGTGACGTTTTTAATATGTTTTATTACTAACCTAATTTTCAAACTCTCTTCGGTCATTTTTAGGGAGGACTGTAGAGAACTTGAGATCGGAGTAGGCTATTTAATATCTGCGAAACGTCACAAAATTTCACAAGTATAATGCTTTCCACCATCAAGTCATAATCTTTTATAAGGCTTCTATGTCATATTACATGAGGGGTTGAGAAGCGTGGGGGTACAAGTAGCTTTTTTCGAAACAGAGTTTTTATTACGAAATTAATAGTATTCTACCGATTAAGGTATGTTTCCATGGAGTACTAAAGAAGAAATCTGGGAGCCCCCTTTCCTTCTAGCAATGCCTTCTTCAATTCACTATTCTCCCTTTCAATCTATCTAAAAAATCCTATTTTCTTCCTTCCACTCCCTCGTCTACCTAACATTCTACCCTCTAACACCGTTTTCAACATCCCCTCCCCGCAAAGTACTCGCTCCATCCAAACCTTCGGAACAGAGAGGAACAGAAATTGGTAGAAGAAATGCACACAAAATAGGGTAGTTTCCTTCACCAAAAAAAACGAAAGGAATTGATTGCGATTCGCTACCCACCAATAGTGTATTCATAATATACAAATTATTTGGTTTTAGAAATCCCAGTTTAGACGAATGGCAATGGTCAACTTTAACCGCATTTGAAAAAGGCCAGATTGGCGCCCATGCGATTCCACTCCACGTGACGTCACAAAGACCTAGTTTCTATACGAGTAGATAGGAGTTTTAGATCGTCTGAGATTACCAATGCATGCATGAGGCACAGAGCTTAGGGAAACATTCCTTAATAACCTATTAAAACTGCCTACGGAAAGTTTCCTACGTTTGAGAAGGTATTAATAATCCTTATTTTAGCCAAGGACTACCTGCTAGCAGGGTACTCTGCCGCCTGCTAGCAGCCTACATCCTAACAGCGCTCAAAGCCTCGCCCCAAGGTCATCTCACTCGGCGGCAGCGGGAACCAGAATGACGTCACACGGGCATAGGCGGATCCAGGGGGGGGGCACGGGGGCACGTGCCCCCCCCCAGACCCTCAAAAATATACAAGATTTTTAATACGGTCCCATTATCATTGCGTTCGTTTTGTATTACGAGATATCCTTGTGCCCCCCCCTGAACAAAATCCTGGATACGGCTTTGCATGTGCCCCCCCCAGAAAGAAATCCTGGATCCGCCCCTGCACACGGGTTTTTCCCTTCATTCATACATAGCCGTCGCGTTTTCGCGCGCTTGAAAATTTCCAGTATTTATTTAATCGCGAAAAATAGATATCGTCATTTAAAAATCTAAAAGCGTTAAATGCGTACTCCAGGAGTAATATTCTTTCGATTTAGGCAATAAAAATATAACAGGAAACCACCCTATTGGTGCCCAAGGAATACGTTTGAGTCTCTCTTCTGCGCTGACATCGAGTGCAAAATTAAATGCAATACCTACAAAATATCTAGTTGATCTCGTTTATTTGCTTTAACTAATATCTGTGCCTAACTCTGTTAAGAATAAAAAAAATCACTTATAGCCATTGACTTCTCACATCCCTTAAATGTCATTATAAGGTTTATAAAGCAATGGTAAAAATATAAACCAGCCCCTGAGGTTATTATAGTAAGGGCAGCAATTGTTGCGAATACCCTAGAAAAAGATAATTGCAGCTCTTACCAAATTACAAATATATTTCTCTTCGCATTCATAAGCTCAAGTGTCTTGATTAGCGGCTTTGATGGTTTATAATATTACAATAGAGTCTTGGATGGATGTTGTATGAAAAATTCTTCTAATCACTTCGTCCTTCAAAAGTGGCTTAATATTTCCCCCTCGGCACCTTGCCTAAATAATCCTTCTCATACTAATTTCCAGCATATCCCCAACACCATCGTGAGTTTTCGTTTACCTCCTCGAATAACTAAGCATTCGGAACAAATACGCTTCAAAGAAGCCATTGTATGGGTCCGAAAAACTGATAGCACGTGTGATGCGCTCCAAGAAAGCCTTTTTATCTACCGCAACGAAGGGTTGGGGATCGGATAAGAAAAAAGGTATCCGTTGAAATTTAAATAGAACCACTCACCTTGCACTAATCGGTTGAATCCTATAGTTGGCAGTTCCATTTCCGGGATACCTCCTTTTGCGGCCAATATTTTTGTCTTTTGCCATTTTCGTTTTTCCGCTTGTGATCAATTTAGGTAGGCCCTTTGATGAAAATTCAGGCTGTTACTGACCTCGTATCAGTTTAGGACCGTTTTCAGAGGACAAAGATTTATTAACCAACTTAAGTTTTTCAAAACTGAAAAATTTTTCATAATCAAAGTCATTTCTTTGGTTCTCGATCTAATAGATTTAGTACCTACTGTGATCCTTTTGTTTTTCAGCATCGAAAAAATTATAAGTTTTTTGAACTTTTATGAATCGATGTAGAGATAACAGATATAACCTTTCTACGCTTTTAAGGAATACCATTTATCGCATTGTTTTTTGGTGGACCGGTGAAGTAAATGAAGTTTGATGGCTGGTATCATAAACAAAAAATTGTATTTATATGAAAAAAATGTGGTAATAGTAGTTCACATCATGTTTAATTGGGAGGTATGATTTAGAATATATTTTAGTTATACCAAGATGTCGATAAATTCTCTTTTTGTGATTTAGATGTTGATTTTCTTAAAGTATGTGGCTAACTTAAAATAATCCACTAGTACGGCATTGAATTCCGGCCCAGTCTGAGATTCGCACTGAAAGAAGATGGCTTGGTGGTGTAACTGGAAGCATACTTGATTGGCAACATTGAGATCCGAGTTTGAATCCCGGCTAAGCCAAATGATTTTTCCATGGCGAATGCCATCCTTGGTGTATATAATCCACAAGTATAAGTCCTCGCTGTTGCGTCGTGACGATATGATTTTGGCAATAGCTAGGATCGCAAAAGGTTGTATAAGTAATTGTTGCACTCGCTGAAGTTCACTGTATTTGATTGTTACATTTACTAAAACACTCCAGCATGGCCATGTTAATTTCTCTTAATAATTGAATAGATCCTTGTCATATTTTACACGTGTTTCTCAGTTGACACCTCTCTATGCATATAAAATGTATCTAAAATACATTTTTCGACCACTAAGCGTAAATGCTAGCAAATCTTTCCCTAAAGTTAATAGAGTTGGAATTAATGCTGTACTAATCCGAATAATATGCATGGTACATAAAGGTTGACTAAATAGAAGTATTACTCTCAGGATATGCATTGAGGCTCTTAAGAATAAATGAAATTTACGTGTGCGTCAGAATATAATGGTCAAAATAAATGAATCATGAAGTATAACAACCTTTTTAAAAAATGAAACACCCTCAAAAAATATGGGCAAAGCTTATGCTGGATAAAACTGTTGTTATTACTGAGTAATATGACGGTTTATCTTTCTTATTCCTCGATCCGAAGACTATATTCCAAATTATCGACAGCCAAGCGTCGATTTTCTTATTCATTAAACGGAAGCGGATGTGGAAAGTTTTTGACATCACTTTCTGCGCCTCCGTGCTACTTATAATGCCATTCACCTTTTTTCCGTGTAGTGAATCGGATGATCGGTGTTTACATGACGTCATGATTTTTATAATCGCTTGGCTGTGTTTTACACTTCTAAAACTAATGAGTGGTTAAGTTTATGAATTTATTTTTTTGAAAATAACTTTTGATATTTTGCATAATTTTTATTTTGAAATATTTCGGGTCAGAGTAAATTGACCCGTTGAATCACGCCTATTTTCAAGTTCTTGTTATGTATCAGTACATCCAAATAACATCCTATAAGCCACCTCAAGGGTGTTAGGAAGGGCATGATCAATCTCCAGCATGCAGCAAGCAAGAGTATCCCTCATACACACCAAATATGTACATATGAAACATAAGAAATACTTTAGAATTGTTTAGCAAATTAAATACACATGAACAGGTATAGTCAAAATCCTAATATTTCTCCGTCTTCTTTAGTAATCAATTTAATCCCCGGCCTCAGTGGCGGCGGTCCTCGCCTGCCAAACAAGAGGTCACGGGTTCGAGTCCCGCGTCGGTAGGTCGCTTCTATCCAGGGCATGAATGTTCATGTAGGTTTAGTTTTTAACTTGTAGTAAACACCCGATGTAAAAGGCCAATATAGAGCTGTTTTGGGTGGTATGGTGAAAAAATAATAAACAAATGTAAATCAAAAAATGAGAACACACTCCATCGTAATAAGCCAATCAGACTCATCAGATCATGATCTAAGATTTTGCCATTTCAAACTTGGTCTAATGCGCAGAGGCCGATGAGCGCTCTTGTGTGTGTATTTCCTCCGAGGCAAGCATAGGAAGAAGGATGAGAGATGGTCAGAGAAAGCCAGGAAGGGGAATCGAATAAATTATATCCGATGGTGGCGGGACTAGTTCCACATGCCGAACGAGATATCTTCCACGGTCAAGGTCGGAGTAAAAATTCGTAGTGGTTCTTCATATTGTCAAGACAACGACGGATAGGGGAAATGAAGAACTTGCTCTGAAACAGCATTTTTTAAATTCATTATCTCGCGGTATTGTTCGTTTTTGAATCTACATCTAAGGCGTACCGTGCAAGCTACCATTAGAGTGTGTGGCACGGGGTGATTATACACCAGGCTTACATCCTAGCCTTGATCAGAAACGCTCTCGCTTGCCGGACACAGGCCAAGCACACCGGTCGACACAGAAACTAGGAGACTGCTCAGGATGTGAACATGCTGCCATGCAAATAAAACTACTATTTAGTAGCAGAAAACGAAAAGATAATTTATGAGATAACATGCTAAGAAAACCATGCAGATAGCTAGTGTTGAAAAGTATAGTGAGTAATTTACTATTCCTGCAGAGCCGCTTATACCTAGTTCGAGTGAAGCTATCCTGGAGCTAAACTATCGCAGATATTATGGTCCCTTATTGTTAATAGAAAGTTACGAAACACTGGTAATTAAGGCGATAACTACGTGCTACATCTGAACCTCTGTTAGACGCAATATTATGACTCAAAATTAACATCTTTAATTGCAGTACGAATAACTAGTTAGCTGAACGGAAATACCATTATTTATAGCGTTCTAAAAATTGCAGGTGTCATAATTTTCCAAGCGTTTGTGAGTATAGAAGAGACTCACATACACACCATTCCTGCATAGTAGCTAGTTGACGTCTCAATAAATTGAGCATTAAATGACTCAATAAAACTGTCAAACATTTATTTACTGTGAGTAGTGTTTAATTACCGCGCTTCTTTGGAAGTTTTTTTTCCGCAAATGGAATATCGATTCGCTCCTGCAAACTGGAATAATTGTAAGGTTGTGAAAATCGTTTTGTGCGTGTATGAAATCAAAACTCTGACAAGTTTTCTCATACTTCCCCAATTCATTTATATCAATACACTACCTCTCAAGCTCCCTCAATAGTCGAGTAGAAGGCGGTTTTGGGACATCAATCGTTAACAAAAAGGATAAAAGGGAGATGCACTTACCTTAAGTCCCACCTATAAATTATTTAAGTCCTGTACTGTTCAGGGGAGAAACGAATTCCTAGCGATATAGCGTGGTTCTAGGATAAAATGAATTAAATTCAACTCAATACCGTGGATTCAATCGCTGAATTTAGTGCACCATTTGAAGTTTTCTAGTGGGTGTTTTCCTCCCTATTTTTCAATATTTTTCGACTTACTCGGCCTTTTAATTTATTTTATTCACTTTAATACGTATATATTTATAAAAGAAACAACTTTGTATCTTGAAATCATCTTAATGCGTTATAACGATTAGAATGTTACCATTTAGTGATAAAGACCTTCTACCTCCAAACTTATGTTGTGTGTACAGCATTAGTTTTTCAAGCAAAAACTAAAAAAGTATCTCCAATGCAATATTCATATCAAGCTGAGACACAGAAATAGAAGAATCAGTATTTATAAGTCAAATATTCGATGCAGCTAATTGATATTTTCACCATAAATTTATACCAGTGTGAAACCTTGTTCACATTAACGAAACTTGACGAAACTGCAGAGTTGAATACTCAAAATTCACGATAAAATGTTTAACTTGACTTGGGATTGTCAATAGTCGAGTATAGTAGTAATTTCTATTGAAATTAACCAGTAGCTTGGAATATAGTTTCATCCATCTAGAGACACAACACTTATCGTAAGTCCAATAGAATTGATTTCAATATCGATTCACGGTTTATGCTGTGATTGAAGGCAGTGGATACGAAACCCTAGGGCGGGCTCGCGGGCCGAGGTCTGAAGCGTTAGTTTATCACCTCTGCACCGCAGAAGGGGGAAGACTTGGAGGAGAAAGGAAGGAGGCGCCGCCGCGATGGGAGCCCGACGACGCGACGCCTCCTGGGAGGGGATAGGGAAGGAAGGGAGGGGACGAGGAATCCCGCACCGTCACAGAGGCGGGCGGGTCCTACTACTAAGGAAACCAAGCTGACGCAATTAATGTTCTAACAATCTTGGAGGACTATTCTATGAGGAAGAATGATCCAACGATCAAATCGTTAGATTGCGATTGAAGGCAGTGGTGTCATGGAGCCGGAACGCCGTTCCGGCAGTGTTTAAACGAAGACATAATAGCCAAATAACGCTTTTATCAGTTTTGCTACCCCAAAATTTCTATACATTAAAAATAAATACATTCGATACAATACATACACATTACATACAATACAAATTTAAAATATATACATTCGTAACCAAAACAAAAAATTAGGTAATAAAACGCTAATAATAACTGGTAATAAAAACACACACAGAATAATATTTCAACTCTAAAAGAGGTTAAAGAAAGTGCGTTCCCGGACAGCTAATTTTGCCATGACCTCACTGATTGAAGGTTTGCGTCATTGATTGGTTTTGTTCGTAACTAGTCAATTATCGCCATTTTTATATGAACGGGATTTTTAGAGTATCGCCTAGGCTTGGTAAGTACTGCTCCCGCAAGAGGTTGGTTTTCTTCTCCGATATTTTCTCCCAGCAATAAAAACTCGTAAATAATTGAGCATCGATGTTACGGGGCAGTGGAATCGTAAATTCTTCGCACCTTAGGCATTAGAGCCCGTTACCTGAATCGCATTCGTCCATGGGATTCGTAATAAGTGTCCTGAGATTAAATCTTTGTGTGTGTTTTTTCAATCAGAACCGTAGCGTGATGTCTCTTAAACCTCCAATTAAAATCCAATTCAGAAACTAACACAAGATTTTGAGTCACTGCATCATTCGAAGTTATCTACTCCTTCATCCTCTATATTTATCGACCTGTTTCATTGTAATTTCTTTCATCCTAAATTTAAAAATACTAATTTTTATTACGTAGCCTTACTTGGTAGAATACTTCAATAATAATTGGAGTGGCTATCTCATTTCTTTGCTTTTGATGCTAGGTTTGAGTTTTTGATATAGTCTTTTTTTATTTAACGCCCTCGGATTTCTATCATTCACTCGCTGAGATAGAATGAAAGGGAGTAGGCCTTATTGTGAATTGAAGAGGGAAGTGCTTGAAGGAAGGGAATGTTCCCAGAAATCTCCATAGAATGTAGTACTACAAGGAAACCTACCTTAATTGGTAGAATACCACTAAAAACTTGAAAGCGCCTGATACCGTCATTTCCAGATAATTATGTGTTATATTAAAAACTCGCGTATATTAGTGGCATTATTTTTATGACACAATATTCCCATTTCCATATGCAGGGCAAGCACTTCGTATGTGTTAGTCAGCTATTCAAACAGCCAATTAATATGTGTGCTTGAATATTACACTCGCATGAGAGTGCTGCAGAGATTAGAATCCATCCTTGTCGGTGGTTAGTTTTCCTCTCGACCGTTACTCTTATGCAAAAAAAAGGCTCATTAAGATAGTCAAACATTGCTTTACCACGACAATTCGCATTTGAATGGTACATTCCTCGCTACTTAGGAAGAAGTGCTCATAACCTGGATTCCCAATCGTTCATGTTGGTCGGAATAAGTATGCAGCAGAGCAAATCGTTATGTGCGTGCATGCAATCAGAACCCTGCCATGTTCTCTCATACTTCCCCAATTAAAATCCAATTCAACACCCTGAGTAGGAGAGTTGAAGTCGGTGCACCATTCGAAGGCTGACAAATAACCGCTCATCACAGCTTCGCCTCGGGCGTCCTTGCATTCCTCGCGTCAGAGGTCAATGAATTATAGAGGCGGCCCAGAAATTGCGCGGCGGAACATAACATGCACTCCCGCTGCGCTCAAGTGGCGGGGAAGTTGATAATCATTCTCAGGTGTGATTCAGCTCGTCCTCTGTTTGACGTCTTGCCTCCCGCACGCCTTGAGCATCTCGCCAGCATCCGATGATATACTCAGACATTTTACCTAAATCCTTTTCCTATTTTTACACTACTTTTTTCATATTAGCTTTAACACTAGAACTACCGATAAAGTCATTTTGACTCCTCGCGATTTTTATTTCTCTGCCCTGACTGAAATTTTCCGAATTCTGACCTGAAATTCCGTGAATTTTATTCATTTTTGACACAAAATAAGGCTTTGCGATTAAAATAGTTCTAGAAAATAAAATAATACTCGTTCTTCAAAAAAATCGCGAGGAGTCAAAATGACTCCATCGGTAGTTCTCGTGTTAAATCAACTAAGGATGAAATTATGGGTGTCCGTTTTTAATTATTATAACTTTAAAAGAATTTGAGGATTAGGTCCAAACCTATATTTTCTTGAGGTCGATAACCTCAATAAGAGGAAAAAATTAGAGGTGGTGTTGGCAAATATTTTATATTGTATATCCTTTGTATTGTAAACGTTTGTCTACTATTTTTTAATATGTTTGCATTGATGATATCGAGAAGTTAGGTGGAAAAGGGGACTTCTCAGTCTCAACCTCTCCCGAATAAAGGAATTTTATTATTATTTTTATTATCATAACCTGAAAATATGTTATCATTATAGCTTATCAATATCGGATTGATGGATCAGGTATTACCTACCAGCTGAAACATCCTTTGCTTATGCACTTTCTGTCAGACTGTCCCAATTATGTCTAGAAGTATTGTTATAAGCGTCCAACCACATCACGAATCACATTATTCCAATCACTTATACTATTATGATTGCCCACTGTTATATTTTATACCAATTATGTCTTCTTTAATTGGATATCAATACAGTTGATTGGATTACGCTGTGCTCCGGTGTTGGGGAGGTTAATAATAATTCTCTAGCGTGATTCAGCCAGTCCTCTGTTTGCCATCTAGCCTTGGGCATCTCGCCAGCATCCGTTGATAAACAAAGACATAATATCAAAATTGCTTTCGTTATTTTTATTCTATATGTTTGTTGTTAACTTTAAATAAATTACGGAAGAAACTATTGGTGTCCCTTTGTTGTTATTATATTTTTTTTAGGATAAGGTAAAAAACAATTAGTCATAAAATATTTAAACTTATGTTCTATCTTTTATATTTTTTAATAGAGGACCACATGCAGCAGTATTGCCACTTTATAGTGATCAGGTATCAACTCGTAAATTAGAGAAAAAACAAGCAATATATATCATGCTGAAATAAGAATTAAATTTACAAAAAAAAGACGACGAGAATCTGCAGGAACTAGTAAGTTCGGTGTCAGATAAAATAGCAAAGGCTCATAGGTCAATGACGTGAAAATATGCTATTATTATAGTTTGGCAGTACTGTATTGATAGAGCAAGCACTATCTACTTGTTAATACATTCTGTGCTTGCATAGAAGTATTGTTATAATCGTCCAGCCTCATCACGATTCACATTATTCTCATTACGATAAATATTATGATTACCCAGTCTGCTCCCAGCACATGTATTTTATACGCGATCATATATGCTTTAACTGGGTGTTGATGGGGGAAAATGCTTTGGATGAGTAGACAATGTTAAATTTTTAATAGCTGATGTTTTAATCCCCGCAAAACCCAGAAAAATTTTAATCTTATTAAAAAACCTAATAGAGATATTTTTTGGGGTTAAGTGTGCATGGTGTCATATGTACGGGTATGTATGCCTATAGGATGAATAGATTACTGGCTGTTGTTGTTGAACCTCTTTTTGAAATGAGCAATTGTTAAATCTCAGGTACCATGGTTATACCATGAAGATGAGGTTGAATGGAAGAAGAAGTGGGCACTGTTCTTCTTAATTTTGAAAAAGAGGGAGTACAAAGAACTTTTGCTACAAGCATTTTTAAGTTACATCTCATCTTACTCCACTCTGATTCCAATACCACTCTGACCATTCTTAATGTTACTTCTCCTCCATTATTATTTAAATTATTTTTCGTCTAGGTTTCAGAAGTTTTTTTATCTTTGATCAGAAGTTTTTTGTGAGCATACGGTTAGCGTGCTCGGAAAAATTTCGCGTGGAATGTTGTTTTGTATACTGCCTTGTCATGTTCCTCATCATGTCATCAAGAAGTCATTCTGCTCGGGTATTTTTCCCTTTACTCCAGTCTGCATCATTTGCTTTAATTCTCCTCTCATCAATGCATGTTCTGCTTGCGCCTGTCATCCTGCAGCTTCCTCTACTCACCCATTAACTCCAGCTTCTCTTTCCTTGTCACATTTTCCGTCCAATACGCCTTCACTAATGTTTCCTCGAATTGAAGCGACACTAGGCCGTAGTTCATCTTAGCACTCTTCTAATAATTTGCCTCAGTCTCAAGAGTTGCCCATTTGAATGATACTGATTTGTTACAAATTTACTTTGGAATGCTTCTTGTCAGTGATATTCAGTGGTCAATATTTATATTTGTGTATATAATAAAATTAGGGAGCATGATACTCTCGAAGGTATTGCGCTTGGTTTCTGGCTTTTATTACCTAGAGTGCCGGCTGTTGTTATGTATTTGTTAAAGGCTCTTCTTAAAGTGAGTTTCTCATCATGTCATCGAATCTCATCAGGAAATTTCGCACTTTTTCGGGACAGGATTTTGGGTTTTATTTTAATGCTCCCGAACTGTGCATACCATGCAAATGCCACTTGTAAATTATGAAAGATAATAAATCTGGCCACGTATTCTTGTAATTTTGTTATTAGTTTTTTCGGTGCATTATTGCGTAGAACCCATCCAGATTTATATATTACGGAAAATTTTGTATTTTTTCCGTACGTTTTGCTGTGCTCGGTGTAACTTTTGTGATTTCGACGACGGAGTTAATTATTATACATTCCTACAATGTCCTTCACTGTGTGTAGTTAACACTGGTATTAAAATACTCTTTTCAGCTGCTTCAGGGAATTTATCTTGTAATAAATTCCTAAGGTGTATTTCTATGTCTTCTGTCTCATAAAAGTTTTGAATAATGAAATTATCTATATAATCATTTATCTGTCTTATTTAACTTAATTCTAGCTGATATTCCCGAGATATTATGCTTGATGGCGTAACTTTCCTTTATAGCCATTTTAGTCATAGCCCATAGCATTTGAAACTCATTAAGTCCTACCATTTCGCATAAATTTCTTGTAATTTCATGAGATTTTCTTCTTCTTTGATGCCTGAAAGTATTTAAATGAAATTAAATAATTTTATGTTTCTTTCTATTTTTTGCAGGAGTTCCTGAAGGACTTCATTCAAGAAGCATTTTACTGCACTTACTTGTTTGCTAATTTGGTATTCTCATAAAAGACTGTACTTGTTCCAAATAAATATTGTTGTTGCCTTTTTTACATTTGCCTTTAATTCATGTGCATCTATCTAAGGTAACCCTACTGTCTACTGACCTAAGGCCTTGGTGGGTCTTCCCTCCAAATGGCAAACCAATGAAACTACCCTACTAGGGGTTAGGTGGAAGAGGGGACATTTTAGTCTCAGTCTCGCCCGAATGAAGGCATCTATTAATCCTCGGAATCAGTTATTTGGTCCATATCAGTTCCAAAAGAGTAGTTAAGGTATTTTTACATCGTACTATTACTGTGAAAGGTTGAAAATAATAGACTTGAAAGAAGAATGGAAAGAAAGAGAGCGTGGAGTAGTGACCTGAATTTTGTAATAATTGCTGAGGAGCCGACGCTAATGTTGTTTGAACATGTAGTAAGCAAATCTCTTTTTTAGCAATGACGTTTTCTGTGGAGTGGGAATCCCATGATCTAGGCACTCATAAATTCACTGAATCTCGGGAAAGATGGGCATTTTAATATGCGCCATTTAGTCATTTGGGAGTCTAGTCACAGCCAGCTCACAAGCTCCCCGAGGCTCAAAAACACTTCATCGCAATGCACCTAGTAAGTTTTTAAAAGGCTTTTTACACAGTGTCCTTTACCTTTGTAAGTTAGATCATTAGGAAGATGTTTTGCTTGAAACAAAAGGATATTATCTTTCTTAAGGAAAATCCTTTTTCCTCAATTGATTTTTATGGAAAATAAAAGAATATTTATAGTTAAGTTCACTGATGCATTAAAAAAAGCACTCCACACACCTTGTGGTTTAACAAGCATAGGGTGTTTAAAAAAATATATTGGTGGTCCTTGGTGCAATTTGAATGGGGAACTTGCATGAATTTTTTTTATTTCACAGGCGGACAGAAAATTATTTTCTGAATACAACAAAGAAAACCGCATGTAAATCTGAGTTTTCCTTCGCGAGATATTTAATGATAAATATAACGAATTTTAAAGGGCGGGAAAAACTCCCTCACCCCCCAAGCCACTACCGACGAAGCCTCGATGACGTCAAAGGTGCCTAAACATCACGCGAAATTATTGTTGTGATTAAAGTTTCTTCTCCTGACCTTCCTTATTATAACAACAATGTAATGTTTATGCTCTTGGAGTATAGGCACGGCCGTCTTTAAACAGGCCGGAGTGACCGATGTGGCAACGTCGCGCGACCGTCATCTAGGAGGCCTGCGGGATTGCTCTTACCTGCGATCAAGTCTATTGTTTCGGCGTAGAATATCGGCAAAAGAAATCGCTTTGCGGCAAGGAAATCCACTAAAAAACTGCTGTTTTACTTACCTCGGCATAATCGTGCATCCATTGCTGATTGTGAAGCAGGAGCAGACAGGAATGATACAAATTAGTTATGTATAAAACAGATGATTTTATTGAAATATGTAGTCACCGAATTGAAAGCAGTCACATAATTGTCGAGTATTTTCTCTTATTGGAAGTGTGTCTAGCGACATCCAATCTGTTATTCCTCACTTTAGTATAATTATTTAGAAATACATTTGCCAGAGTTTTAATAAATTTTGCAAAAAAATAACTGTTCGGTACATTGCACTGAAAACAGCTGTCTTCATAAATTCCTCTTAAATTATCGTCAAGAAGGATAATTTTAAGAAATGTAGCCTCATACTTTGGTTCTGCTAGAGTCATCATAATGGCCAATGCATGAAGACCAACACTTATTACACACATACAAGGAGGAATAAGCCCGTTTTACACGGTACACGGAATTGCGCAATCTGACGTACGTGCGAAGGCGCAATCAAAATTGCGTCGTGTAAAGCGGTGAATTACTAGAACAGATGCGAGACGGCAAAATTGTAGCCCAATATCAGGAAATCCTGGGTAAGAAACTAGAAGAAGGAGCAGAGAACCTGAGTGTAAATGACTCGATAGAGAGAAAATGGCTTAATATAAAGAAGACTATGGAAGAGGCTGCAAAGGAGACCATAGGAGAAAGAAAGAGAACAAGGAATGAAGAATCGTTTGATAATGAGTGCAGAAAAGCTATAGAAAGGAAGAATATGGATCGAAGAAACACCATCCAGAAAGAGACAAGACAAAATGTCGAAAGATATGAAGAAAGCAGAAGACAAGCAAATAAAATACTACGAAAAAAGAAAAAAACAGCACTTAAAAGGGTATGTGGAAAAGATTGAGGAACTGAACGCACAAAATGAAAGTAGAAAGTTATACCAGGCAATCAAACGGATGACAAATAAATTTCAACCAAGAACAAACGCATGTAAGGATAAGAATAATAATAATAATAATAATAAAATGCCTTTATTCGGGCGAGGTTGAGACTGGAAAGTCCCCTCTTCCAAAGAATAGGAGGTAGGTTGGAACAGAGGAAGAAGTAATGGGAAGATGGGCCGAGTACTTTAAGGAATTGCTGAATGTCAATGAGATAGATGAGAAGGATGGAGAAATGTTGGACATGAGGGTGGACACCAGTATTGGTAGGCTATCAATTGAGGAGGCGGAGGAGTCGTTGAAACGGCAGCGGAATGGGAGAGCTCCCGGGGAAGATCAAATTGTGCCGGAGTTAATCAAGTATGGAGGAAAAAATTAAACAAAGAACCTACGTAGACTGATATGTGAAATATGGGAGAAAGAAGAGATGCCTGAGAAATGGAAGATTGGTTTAATTTGCCCTATATTCAAGAAGGGAGATAAATTTCAATGCAGCAACTATAGGGGAATCACATTACTAAATGTCACTTATAAGATACTTTCTTGTATACTGCAGAGGAGACTTAACACGTATGCTGAAGTTATCCTTGGTGAATACCAATGTGGCTTCAGGCCGGGAAGAGGAACAACCGATCAAATCTTTGTAATGAGACATGCATGCATGGAGAAATGTTATGAGTACAACATTGACCTACATATATTTTTCATTGATTTCCAGCAAGCTTTTGATAGTGTCAATAGAAGAAAAATGTTGAAGGCATTGGAGGGATTTGGAATACCAAAAAAACTAAGTTGGTAAATATGACTATGGAAGGATCTCAAGCTAAGGACTATATCGGGGGCAAGACTAGTGAAGCCTTTAGATAACAACTGGAGTAAGAAAAGGAGATTCTCTATCAGCAGTACTATTAAATCTGTGTCTACATGAAGCCATGAAAGAACTGGGGTTAGAGGGGACAATTGTGCATAAATCTACTCAGGCATGTGCCCATGCCGACGACATAGTTCTAATGGCACGGAATATGGATTCTCTGAAAGAAGTATTCAACATCTTAGAACAGAAGAGTAAGACTATAGGGCTCAGAATCAATGAGAGAAAAACGAAATACATGAAAATGTCGACCACGGAAGACAGAAGATAGACTCAAAACGTTACATTTGGGCAGTACAACTTTAAAAATGTAAAATATTTCAGCTACCTCGGTACTAATTTAAACTGTAAGAACTCAATGACAGAAGGGATCAACAAGAGGATAATGGCTGGAAATAGGGCTTACTTTGCTAATATTAAGCTCCTGAAGTCAAGTCTTCTATCTAAGGAGATGAAATTCAAGATCTATTAGACACTTATCAGACCGGTCGTGACATATGGAGCAGAAACGTGGAGCATCTCCGCTGGAAACGAGCAAGCTCTGCGGATATTTGAACGGAAGATTTTGCGAAAGATATATGGTCCCGTGACAGGTGGGGTAACTTGGAGGATAAGAACAAACAAGGAAATAGAAAATATTATGCGACACGAAGACATAGTGAGATATGTGAAGACCCAGCGGTTAGCTTGGTTAGGTCATGTAAAAAGAATGAGTGAAGAAAGGATGCCTAAGAAGATTCTACATGGAAATATGGATGGAAAGAGAAAAAGAGGAAGACCGAGGAAAAGATGGATGCAGGATGTGGAAGAAGATATAAAGGCTATGAGGATTGTCAGATGGTGGGAGGAAGTGCAGAACAGGAGAGAATGGACAGGCGTCTTGACGGAGGCCAAAGCCCATACCGGGCTGTAGTAGAGACGGCAAAATAGCCCCTGTTCTAACGAAAATAGAACATGGGCTATTTTGCCGTCTCGCGTCCACGCATTCTCGCATCTGTTCTAGCAATTCACCGCTTTACACGACGCAATTTTGATTGCGCCTTCGCACGTACATCAGATTGCGCAATTCCGTGTGCCGTGTAAAGTCTATGAAATAGGCATCTTCACTACCCTCATTTGAAATAAATGAACATGCACATATATCAATGGTTAAGTGCTGCAATCCCTTCCTGACAGCATACCCACAAACGTAATTGAGACCCGAATATTCCTCGGCAGTGATTAATATTGGTTTGCTCATAGTTTCCAGGAGGTCGAACTGATTGAGTATGAGCTCATCATCTTCCAACGCTTCAACTTACAAATAAATAACTTACCTTCGACTACAGCTAATATGATAGGTTAAAAAATGAATCTTCTAACGTCATCTCCTGCAAAAATAGGGTTTAGAGGAAGAAAATTAACTTCAAACGAGTCATGTCGAGTATCTTATTCACCACGAGTCCACTGTTGTAGAATGATAAACAAATAATAAATAGTAGTGATGGGTCGATCATGAACGATTCGATCAAAAAGATTGAATCACTAGGTGAATCAAATGACTCATGATTCATTTCGTTAAACAAGTCGATCATCAATCATCAATCACTCCGACTTCCGGTTTCATATCAATCATCTCGGTTTCCGGTTTGATTCAAAATTTGGAACGACCGATGCTTAATCTCTTTTCGTCAGGGCAGAAATGGTTGTGATAAAATTAAATACTATGTTATGAAGAACTGAATACTTGTGTAATCTTTTTCTTAAATGTTTTCCAGCAGTTATCAGTATTAATAACACCAATACACGTAAAAGGAAAATATTAAGATGACTCCTGTAGGAGAACGTTAAGAAGTAGAAGTTAAAGCTGGTTACATTTTATTGTGCCGTTCATAAAATTATCCTGCAGATCAGATTCATGCATAGTGTGTGGTGTATTTTGTGTTATATTTTGATGAACTATAGTTAGAAATTATTTCATTAGTGTTAAGAAACTGTGGCAGTTTCGCCTTCCCAAATATTTTCATGACACTGCTTCCTTCATTTTTGCAATCTAATTTACTCATCTAGGAATTCACAATTAAAATAGTATATGAAATGATAATATGGATAGCAATCAGCGTTACCAATGCTCTTCGCAGATGAGGCAGTATTTATTCGATTATTCAAAGTGATTTATTACATCCATTGATTGAGTCTTTTCGATCTTGATTCCTTTTGAGTCTTTTCGATCATGGGGGCCGATTGTGTAACTTTACGTTCGAGCGTAACGATCCGGTTCCCGTGGAATTTAGATCAACAACTCGAAAACAATTGAAGGAGCGATTGTGTAACTTTACGTTCGAAAGTATTCCGGCTCTCGATCGAAAGCATCTCTTCGTCAACACATCACTTGGCGATAAGGCTATCGAATCGTTCACAGGTGAGGTTTGGGATGGAATTTAAATGTTTATTACCTTTCATGGCCACGTTTTATGTCCTTTTTTTTGGGATTAAGTGAATTATGCAATCAATTATATTCATAAATCGCAGTGTTATGTTGTTGATTACGTGAATTGTAGTGAATTGACATTAATAATTGCAATTTATGCGTATTAGTTCACTATGGTATAAAGATGAGCATGTTTACATTTGCTTCGCTATGTAATGTGTGTGCAATTGAAATGAAATTATCTCATGTGGAATTAAGTGAATTAAACATTCTATTTAATTTATACATCATTGTGTTATGTTTTTAATAACGTGAATAAGTAGTGAAATTACATCGATAACTACAATTTGTACGTGTTAGTTTACTATACGATACAAAGATGAGGACGTTTACAATTGCTTCGCTATGTAATGTGTGTGCAATTCAAATGAAGTTATCCTTTTTGTATGCTTGATTTAAACGTGGTTCCACTATAGTATATTAGGTAAATTATAGTTGTGCTATAATACATTGCCAAATTTATATTCTCTACGAGGTTTAATTTAATTCGGATCATCGGGCGTTTATTGACAAGTAAATGATTTAATTTATGTATTCAAATAGTTTATTTTAACTTCTCAATGACGTCGTAAATTAAGTTGAATTTATAAGGTTTATGTACTTCAATTAATGTCTCTGATGCGATATGGTTTCCTCAAAAAGGGTAAATTTTCGAACTGATGTTCGGGTGTTTGAGACGAGAGGAGATATCAAAGATGACTATGCATATTTGCTTTTTCTTTCAAGTAATAGGTGAAAGGTTTGTGATGATGAGAATGTTTTTGATTGAGAATATTAACGTACTTATTTATTTCGTGAATTACATGCTTTTTTAACTGTTTACCTTACGACTTATTATTAAGACGTTGTACTAATTCACACTCGTCAGTTTTTATTTCTTGCAAATATTCAATATTCTGCGGCATTGCTTCTTGCAGACACACAAAGGCGAAGACGAGAGCCTATCAATATCGAATATCCGTTCATATATTTGATCTAAATGACTTTAGTCAATTACAAATGATACAAGTTATTATTTAGCGAATTGCAAAAGTAACGAAACGGAGACTTACCGCGGCATTTCTAAATAGTCAGCGATATCTAAGTAAAAACTACTTATCCCAAATATCAGCTACGCTCCAACGAAAAGGAGGAAAGGAAATACTGAATTGAAAGAGATTGATTTATACGCAAAGTTAAATTCTTTCATTAATATAAACTTAATTGGCCAATTGTCTCTGAAACCAATATTGTTAAGTTAGTTTCGCTATTCAAAACAACCACAAGCACTCTCAGCCTTACTGCGCATGAGCAGAAAGAAAACAATCGCGTAACGTATTCCCAATTCCAAGTAAATATGACAACGTCGTAACTTTCGATTGCTTGTTGACGATCGTCCATACACAATCGCACATACGGCTTACGTTCGAATACCGGGAACTCAATCGAGAGTGAACGGATCTCTAACGATCGTTCGAACGTAAAGTTACACAATCGGCCCCATGATTCCTTTTGAGTCTTTTCAATCATGACTCCTTTGAGTCTTTTCGATCATATAGTGATTGAATCTTGATTTGAGTCTTTTCGATCATAGTGATTGAATCTTGATTTGAGTCTTTTCGATCATAGTGATTGAATCAATTGATTGAATCACTTATGTGACTCGAGTCAAAATGATTGAATCACTAAAATGATCGACTTTGCCCATCACTAATAAATAGGCCTCCTCCGCGTTGTTGCCAAATATCATCCCTCCGGCCTGTTTAAAGACGGCCGTGGTATAGGTCATGATAAATTAAACTCACATTTGGCCAACGTTTCGGAGATTTATTCTCCTTCCTCAGGGCTCTTAATTATAATGAATGTTTACTCCAAGAGCATAAACATTACATTGTTATTGTTGTGATTGTTTGTAATAGTTGCCAGCAGTTGTGAGAGCTTCGTTTGTTAGACGTGTTGATTATTTTATATTTAAAGATAAATATCCGACGATAGAGGCTTGGAAGCCCTCATATTTTGCATTATTTATAATATTAATATCTGAGTAAGGGCATAAAATATAAAACTGGAGCAGTTAAACCAAAAATTTTATAATACCTAAATAACATCGTTGTAGGAGTCTGAGCCACGGCCATTGGGGATACGTTAATTGTAAGTTGATGTTATCGACGGCATATCATTCATTTAAGTATGTAATTAGAACGATTTTGATGTTTACTAATGTCCGCTTAGTTTTTATATACAATAACTTCATCCGTTTATTCGTAGGTACCGGAGAATTCGTCGTTTAGGACTGTATGTGCTTGTGTTATGGGGTGAATTCCAGTCAATGCAACTTTTGCTCGCTGATTGGAGACATCTACGAACATTTTTGTGCCAAAATAGTGTTATTTTCAACGTGACATCTCCCGTTAAGCTACTGCTAATAATCACAGTGCCAGTGGTTGTAATGCACAAAGTTTGACAAGGTTGAAAAATATCGGCCAAGAGTTATCAATGTTCCATCGTGATTGAATTGTAAAAAGTGCTATTACGCTATCGATAAATGTCTAACAGTAGTGTAAAAATTGTCAGTGGCGTGCTAATATCCGTTGTTCACCGTAGATATGACATTTCACGAGAACGCTATTGAAATAAAAACTGTGAGTGAAGTTTTTTATTCCATTATTTCAACGAATAGTAGTGAGAAAAGTCACTTGTGTGGGCTAATTTAAGGGTTTAAATCAGTGAATAAATAGTTGTTTTCATCATAACGACTTCTGTTATTGTAAGTTGTACTTACGTGATGAATATAAGAATGTGACAGTGACATCCAGTTTTTGATAAGAGTATTTGCCTATTTCCCACTATATTTTTATGGTATATGCTAGTATATTGTTTATGGATTTACCTATATTATTGAAATAGGTTATAGCTTGTGTGTGTGTTGGCAGCGGAACCGATTCGCGATCTCACATGTGGATTGTGTGCAGACTGTTTTGCTGTGAATTCGTACCGAAGGACGGGTAGGACTACCTTCTCCGATAATTCGGTGTTGCGAAATTCAACAGCACAGCTTACTCTAATGTCAACAGCACAGCTTACGATCGTTATCCTCCAGTATTAAAAGTTTCTTTTATAACTCGATTTGCCGCCGACGTATAGCAATAATTTGTCTTAACAAATTCCATGAGGGTCGTGGCATCAATTTTTGGTGTCCTAAAAAAAGGCTGGTGTCCTAACGATGCCACACCCCATGCCCCCCCATGCCACACCCCATGCCACACGCCTTTTAGGCGGCTTGCGGGGTATTACGTAGATGTAGATGAATTTCAGGTGTACTATTCGAACGAGTGGCAACGTTATCATCCATATTTCCGATCACTAAAACATACGAAGTGAAACGCTTGTACTTCATCATCCCGATGCCGCATTATTAATATCCCAAGTAATAATCTAGGCACAATAGCAATAGGAATACTTGCCCAAGAATAACAGAACAAAATAAAGTGACGATGAGCGGCTAAATACTCCCTCAAAACAAATTTTACACCATGCGCTCAGCGTATTTCCCTACTCCCTACGGTTGTTTAGGCACCTATGACGTCACGCCTGGCCTCGGCAACGCTCGGGTGTCTTCGCGCAGTGGTCGGCTCAGAGAAAATTTTCTCGATTTTAAATGCAATTTTTTTATTTATTTTGATGTTGAATGGAGAAACTGAAGGTATTTTTGCGAGCTAATGTATCCATTTGACTTATTCAAAATAGTTTTTAGAGCAATCTACGACCCATGCAAGTTCCTCATTATATTAGCGAACCTTACAAAATTTATTCTATTATTACAACATAGTAAAGTCTGAAGATATCAGATAGATTTGTATTTTACCCATTTAAAAGGTAAGTACATATCAACGCAGAAACCAGAGGTGAGCGGGCAATGAGAATCTATGCAACTTAAAATCAGCTTGTTGGTAAGTGAATTACGTCGAAATGGCAGCAATGCAAACGTATTTCACCCTTCATAAACATTAAAAAGTAGTTACTCCATTGATTTACTGCAGTGAAAATAGCTTCAAGTTTATTCTTCATTTTACATAAAATGCAAAAAAAATATGCGACTGCATAATTTTTTCTCGAAATTAACACCAAAAAACTCTTTTTTGAAATGAGAGGATCAAAAATTACTGTAATAAATCCATGCAGTAGTGGCAACATTACCGTTTACAAGAATGACTTCTAACATATATACGACTCTCAGAGCCGGCTTCGAAGATGCCGTCTTCATAGGGTATTTGGGTCACTAGGAAATAACAAAAAATTACTTAGATTTGAGGCTTGTGTATCCATTGTTGTGAACGGGAGAAGGAGAAATGGATTGTAATAGTCACGGCAAGCGAATGTGTGTTTTTGCTCCCGATTTTGAAATTATAAAACGTGTTAAACTGTGTAATAACAATATTGTAAGAGATTAAAGAGAAGATTAAAAAAACGTTACAAGCGTCTTGTCTTGCAGTGAATGAATTTAAATTTTAAATACAAAGTGTGCTTACTGACCTATTCCTTGTCCTTGTGAATACTGAAATATAATATTATTTATAAGTATTGAAGTAATTTTGAGTGTTGTAAAATTCTTATTTGTCTCAGTAATCACGTAATATGAACCTGGAATTTTGTAAATTTCCCTGGAAATCCGGGTATTATGCTGGAATTTTTCCGCTTTCATTGGCTGGATACCCTGTTCATCGTTTGATATCATTGTATGAGTCTCCTGAGGCAAACTGTACTGTAGAAGCTACTAAAGGAATGTCCCTGCACCTTCGTTTTGCCGAGCATACCACCTGTTAGATGCTTGGATATGGGAGGATCTCTACGCGGCATGCAACGCACTTCAAGGCTAAAACCCACACGCATACGTTGCCGCTAGGCGTGGTCCTAGAATCTCATAGGCAAACAATAGGATAGACTAGGCCATGAAATTAAGTTATTACCATTGAAGTTCACAAAATTTCATGTGAAATAGTTTTTTAGTGGTGTTCAACGCACTAACCATGATGAGTCCTTCAACAAATCGCTTTAAGAAGGTACAACGCAAATAAACGAGTTATTTATGATTATGTATAGTGTATACTTATGAAATGTTTTGGTAGTTTTTGATACTACATGTTTTTAAACATTGGAACTAAGTCCTACGTCTTTTTCGGCGGAAGCACTCTATTCGAAGTTAACAGCAGATTTAATGTCTCTCTTATGCCGTGCGCAAAGGAAGATATTATTTTAATTCTTTCTTTTTTTACATCAATTCCTCACGAATATGATTAAGAACTTTTAACTGCGAAAGTGCTCTTAAAAACAGTCTTACAAAAAATAATCTACCTGGATTTTGAAAATGAAGTCAGCATAATTTGGCCTCAATTTTGTGCAGTTACCATCCTGGATTTTAGTATAATCAATTCATAAGTATCTATTCGCTAATTTTTTACTTTTTCCATAACAATACTGAAGGTGGGGTTTCAACGGGGGCCTCTGCATACGGTACTCCGAAGCCACCTTGAGCAGTATTATATATATTTAATCTGGGAATAGAATTCCTTCCACAATTCTCTGGCAACGATTTTTATTTATTATGAGACTCAGTGGTACAAAGATGCATACTTGGTATGAGACTGCTACACATTCTTGCACCTACCCGTGTCATACTTAGCGCAGTCATTACGTGTACATTATCGTGTAGTGATGTAGTGTTGAAAACTTTCTTCTTGGAGTAACCATTCGAGCCTCTAATTTTTGTACTGAGCAGCTACCTTGAGCGCTGCTCCATATTCACGAATCCAATCGAAGTATCTGACACCTGGCGGTCAAGAATCGAAGCTTTGGAAAGGTGATCACGTGAATGAAGATGCTTGTGCGCGGGTGGTTTTTGAGATTTTTTGATGGTGTCGGAGAGGATCGTCCCTGAGGATGTTCCCTCTGGTCGCTAATTACTGTCCTTACCGGTCGCCACTAATTACTCGGTGGAGAACCCGAGAATCCTCCCTGCACCTGATTCGCCGGGAAAATGTAAGATATGCACCACATACATCTTGTCTCGGTTTGATCCAGAAGTATAGATGGCTGTCCTTCAGAGGCTATCCTTCTACATTAATATATTCTACTATCTTAAAAACCACTCATCAAGGCCATCGTTAATTTTTAATGTAATAACACCAGTCGTCAACATGCCAGGCACATGGCTGAGTGCACCGGATCGTCTCCCCGCCGGTGATGGTGCTGCCACCATCGGCCATTGGATTCGCGAATAGTTTCTCTGAGCCTCGACTGCAGTGGTGTAGCCAGGGAGGGTCCGGACCCCCCCCCCCCCCCGAAATATAAAAATACAATTATTATCCTTCATAAAAGAAAATAAAATATGGAAAATTCATATGGATTTACAAAATATTTCTTTAACAAATGAAGTTTTTTTCGATCGTGAAAAGTGTTAAAATTAGTTTAAAACCCTCTACTTTGTACCCTGTTTTTCAAAAATTTCCGCCCCCCCTCCCCCATGGTTTTGGACCCCCCCCCCCCCGAACGAAATTCCTGGCTACGCCACTGCTCGTCAACGTTCTTCTTGGAGTGTACCGTAGGCTGGGCTGGACCGAGACGGAGAGAGAGAGAATAGCTGGGAATGGGTTGAGGAATGCGAAGGGAGGGGCCCATATGAGAAGATGGCGAGGGTTGATGGCATGAGAGGAACAAGAGAAGTGGGAAGCGAGGAATGATGGACCGAAGGTGGTCTCCTTAGTTCTTCGCCTCAGGGGTCTTCGGCTCGGGCTCTTCGCCGGACGTGCGAAAGGGGAAAGAAAACAAGGAAAGGTGTGATGACGTAGTTGTGACGTCAATCTGGAAACCCAATACGTGAATAAAAGAGTGTCGTGTACGTAATCGTCGCCGGGACCAATGGCAGTCCAGAGTGGCATGGCGTAGGACGAGTTGTTGTCTCGATGGTGTCTATAGCCAGCCATGAGGAAGGGTTGAAGTTTACGAGTGCCTTCGAGAAAACATTGGACACGATTTCGAGCTCCCCTTATATTATCTAAATATATGTTTTTATCTCGAAACTTTTATTTAATTCAACTCGCTTTGCATACTAGGTAGAGATACTCCCATATCCAAGCATCTAATAGGTAGTATGCTTGGTAATTCGAAGGTGAAATGTAGCAATTATCCTTAACGACGGGAGAAAACTATGGGAGTCAAATAATAATGGACAATAATTCTTGTTGACAAAAGCAAACAAAAAGGAAATCATACAATGCAAATAGTGGCGTTCCGTCGTATGCGTTGTCGCTCCCGATTTTCCTTCGTAAGTAATTTTGTGCTTATTTGATTTGAAATACTTGAAGTGAACATTACAGAAATGGACTTACTTCCTTCACCATTCAGAAAGCATTCACCTCTGACTTACATTCTGAATTTAATTCCCAAGGAGAGTGATAGATATTACAATAATAGTGTCTGCCTTACTTTAAAAAAACTCCTACTAACATAAAAATGGGCCCGTTTAGAGAATGTTTTTTCTCTTATATGGACACCAAATAAATGAGTGTTCTATGTATCGTCGTCTATAAACCCTGCCTATCACTATCAATCTTCTCTTGAAAAGAACAATTTCCCCGACTTCATACTCAATAAATTGTTGTTTTTCACTATGTGGTGGTCCTCTTCAAATATGTCACTTTCCTTTCTTAAGTGGTCTGATATTTTAATCTTTATCCTCGTACTCTCTTGGCAACCAAATCTCAAAATACTTAAGCCTTAAAAGCGTCGATATTTTTTTCCTTGATTATGGTACCAAAAGGAAGGAGATAGGTATATATCCGCTAAACTTCTTTTGACTTCGTTAAGGAAAAAGGCAGATCAAAATGCGTCACGAAAGGTTCTGCCAATGGACTACCTTCTCGAATAGCACGAGGGATTGTGACGGTTATTTTTTGCTATTCGGGGAAAGAAGGGCGGGGAACTTTTCAAGGACCATGAGATTCTGCGCAGGTGCAGACTGATGACGGGGAGAAACTCGATCACAGTAAGGGAATGTGTGTAAAATGCCGAAATGCATTCGGCAACTTGTCCATCTCTTCGCTCACGTCGTGGCATTTTATGACGATCGAATTACTCTTCGTTTATTTATTTTTTCAATGCATACCAAATTCAGCTTGTGGGAAATTTCAAATTACTCATATTTATAAAGAAAACACATATAAAATAGTAAAAAAACGTAGACAGTAATGGAAAAAACAATATTCAACATTATTACGGAGGCTTCCGCGGTGAGTTGATTGGTGATAGTTTTTCGGGTTCATTCCGCGTCGACTCATATTTTGTGGACTTAAAATAAACTCCTAAAATACAAACGAACTCACAAATTACAAATCAACGCGGAATGAACCCGAAAAACTATCACCAATATTCAACATTATTATCACATAGCAAGCTAAGAGTGGTAGGGTGAAGAAAGGAGTAGAGGGAAAATTTTGATGGAGACAGTGTAAGATAGATGAGGGATGAAAAAAGGAGGGAATCAGGTTGGTGTGGTGGCTAGAGTGTTGGCTTCCCACCCGTCGGGCTCGGGTTCAAATCCCGGTAGTGGCAGAGAATATTCAGAGACTGCCCGATCCCTGCTTGAATGTTGTGTGGAGGACATTTCAAGCGCAACACTTCGTCCGTCGGATGGGACGTGAAGCCGTGGTCCCGTAGGCGCCATTCGTTAAGAGCAGGCTAATGCCGACGCCGGGTTTCTCTCCACCCTTCCTTCCCCACTCTTCCTTCATGGCGCAAATGAACTCAGCTGACGGTCACCTCTTCCAAATACCACCATACCATGAAAAAATGATCAAAATGAAGGACCCATTTTGAATTAGAGTTGATGGAAGAAGGGAGTCTGAATAGAAAAGAAAGTTTAGAGCCGGAAAGGAGGGGGTGAAACAATGAAATAAGTCATTCGACCTCGTCGTGCGCGAAGGAGGTGCGAAGTAACATCATCTACATACTACCCCGCAAGCCGCAGGACCCTAACCGTTAAAGGAAAGAAAATGTAATGCGGGTTGGAGATATGTGGCTATACATATATTATGAGTCCCACCTGGCGTTTACTGTAATACAGTAGAACCCCGTTTATCCGGATTAACTGGGACTGAACATAATAGGGATAAACCATAATCAGGATAAACCGGAGGCGATAGGAAAATAAATTTTAAAAATAAGTACTGAACTGAAATAGAAAAACTTACCCTTTTTTATCATGATATCGAAGCAGTCGCCCGGCCCACGGTGAGCCAAACGCACCGGCCGGCTTCAACTTGACATTCTCGCGTCCTAATTCGTCATCAAACAAGCACAGCTTAGTACAAAAACACAGATTTGTTATGAAATAGAATTATAAGGCATTTGTTGAACTTGCATATTAAAATTTCACCAGAATTTTAAATATTGCGTCTACGATTGTTTTTTTTATTTTAAATTGAAAAGTATAATCTTATACGCCATTTTCGTGGATTATTGGCCCAGATAATTGATCCGGATAAACTGAAGAGCCGGATCATAGAGGACCGAATTAGCGAGGGTCTACTGTACTTGATTGTTCGGTAGAAAAACGAATTTCTATATCTAGCCGTTCAGCAAAATATCTCTGTTAATTTATCAATTGGTCGGACTTAGAAACATAATAATATTCTTAGAAAGTTCTCTTAGATTAGATTTTATTGAACCAATATTTTTCAAATATGCTGACGATAATGTCCTTTTCATTCATTTCTACATACTTGAATGCAGTACAAGTGCCGAAAAAAAGTTATCGAGGGTGGTTTTGAATATGAAGTCACAAGAGGACCGGGTTAGTGTGGTGCCTAGAGTGCTGCCTTCCCACCGAATGGATCAGGGTTCAAATCCCGGCGGTGGCAGAGATTTTTCAGAGATTGCCCGATCCCTGCTTTATATATCCCGGCTTTCTTTGAAGTACAGATCTCCGTCCGTTGGATGGCACGTAGAACGGCGGTGGTAATGTTATATCTTCATCTTAACGACATAGAGCCATATCTTGTTATAAATTTTAAATTTATGAAGAAGCAAGTGCAATGAAGAAGCAAGCAATTGAAAATTGCTAGATTATAAATAATAATTATATACACCTGGACACGCTTCCATCGATCACTTCAGCCTACTAAGATGTTCAACTGGGGTTTTGAAAATTTTGTTGAAATTATTGAAATAGCCCATTTCCTCCGGCGCACATTCGTGAATAGACACTTGATATTTACAACAAATAATAAATGACGTCATAATATAACAAATGTAAAATACTTGTGTTGTGGTCTCTTCAGGCCATGACCTCATTTTAATAACCGCATTTAGACAACCCGTATTCTGCAGCGGTTTTTTGCTCAAAGATCAAAAATTTGCACCCTAATAGATTACAATGAGGAAATATCCAGACGCATCAAAAAAGACATCATTGGATTATCATATAATTTTATTACAGATTAGCATTTTCTTTTTTTATTACAGTTTCCGGCAGTATAAATACCCAGTGGTTCGACACATAATAGGTATTATGCTTCTGGTGGTGTCATTAGATTTTAGGTTAGACGTATCCATGGAAGCCAGCTATTCCAGGGTAACAATGAAGGAAATTATTCCAGCTGCGCTGTAAAACTTATGTTTACCACGTGGAGAGATCTCTCAGTTAATTGACGGTGAGGGAGAGTTTGAGGAGCTACACTTATATTTTCTGATGAAATCAACAAATTATGGGGGAAATTTTCTTCCTTTTTATAAATGTTATTCTTCTTTCTTTACACACTTTCTTTGTTCCAATAGTATCAATCCAACTCAACAACAACTAAAACTTATCTATAGAAACCGCAACCGTAGCCAATATTAAAAATGTTAGGTTTGCCAATATCAACTGTGTCATAATACCATGGCGGCATAATACCAATAAAGACAACTAGAGGCGGGGGGGGGGGGGGGCACCAAGGGGTATTGCTCCCCGCTAACATATTTGGGGAGGGTAATATCTCTCGACTAGAAATCAGAAAATGCTCATTAATAACTGCTTGCGCCTTCATTCCAAGCGACTTCTCTTTATTTGGAACGCTGCACATAATTCAATAAGGAGAAGCTGAAAGTTCCACCTTTCCCTCGCTTCGCTAGTTTATAAGTACGCAGTTTTGTTTGCTTTCTTCGCCCCCCCTCCCCCAATGATTCAGTGCGTAGTTCAAATACGTATTTTTATGTTACTTGCTTCCACTTGATCAATTATCTTGCACATTGCTTCTTTCCCTTACTCACTACAGCTTTGAATTTATTTTTACGCTTTGCATTCTATGTGGCTCCTTTAACCTGTTCATTTAGATGACTTACTAGTTCAAATTTTTCTTCCTTTTTTGGCATGCGTGAGCGTAAATATGAAGAAGTTATTTTAATTACGGGTTATTCTAACCTCAGGATATTGGAATGACAACGCAGGCTTCTGGGATACAGTCGCCTATGACTTGGTGCATGCAACCGTTTCGCCAGCTTCCTTGCTGGCATCTTCTGGCAAAGACGTCTGATCTGGGCGTCCAAAACCTTTAGCGTATCCGACCAATAGTAAATACATGGCCTACAGCAACTAACCGTGCGCCAACACATCGTGGCTGCAACGCTTATTTCAGAGATGTCACGATTAAGTGATTTTCAGAATCCGAATATTCACTTATTTTGGGCCTCAACGTAAGCTCCAGTGAAATTGACTTAACCTGGTTAAAAACTTGATCAATTTAGAGTTATCCGTGGTAGCTATCATTCAAAAATATCTAATATTAAAAGAAAATGCCATTAACCTGTGGTGAAATTGCAATAAACTAAAACCCGCTCATACATTTCATTGCCAATATCTCAAAAAGGGATAAATCAATCGATATTTATTGGATTCCTGAAGAGAAATGTCGAATTATCAGCGAAGAATGATCCATATTATTGATTGTCATAGAGCAACTCGCAAAATAAGGATATTTTGGTTTGATTCCAAATTAAATATGATATTTCTTTTTTCGATTTGTATTTGCTAATCTCTAACGCGTAATACTCATTCAGAATAATTTTTACCAAAATCCGAAGGTCCCCGTTGTTGTCTACCATCTAATTTTTTCTCAACCTATGATACTGGCCACCTGCGGTGTAGTGCGCAGTTAGGCTCCCAAGCTTTTTATTCGTATGAGGAGATGCTTGGTCATTTGGGCATAATAGTATTGAGCTTTGCTTCCAAGTTTGGAAATACTTCGGGAAGGACACAATGAAATGGAGGCTCTTAAAGGAGTAGTAAACTGGGAATAAAACGAGTTAGGGCCGAATTTTATGACGCTCCTCAAGGCAGCGAAGATCTTAGAGATCCTCAAACAATAAAATATACCTGAGTATTCACATTCTACCGCCACAAGATTTGATTGGCGCGTGGGATGAGTTTCAAGAGGTGGTGGTTGGCTCAAGAAAAAGAAGAAGCAAGCGTTTAAAATCCCCTTCAACATCAACGTTTCCATTTATCTCTCTCGCGAGGAAATTTCGTGATGTTGACCATTTTCGGTGTTTCAATTTTAGCTAAGCCTCTTTTTTCTGTAAAGGCCGTTGTACACGGGGCACGGAATTTCGCAGGTTAGAGCTGCATTAATTTCTAAAATGGCGTGGAATTGCGCGAATGCATAAATGAAATTAGAATAGGGGCTATTTTGCCGTCTCGCATCCACGCATTCTCGCATGTGTTCTAGCAATTCACCGCTTTACACGACGCAATTTTGATTGCGGCTTCGCACGTACGTCAGATTGCGCAATTCCGTGTACCGTGTAAAACGGCCTTAATGGGAAAGGAGTTTTAGAGGTACATCTGCTGTGTCTCGCAATGCTGACATGTTATTGCCAATTGTTTATTAAATTTTAAAATTCTCATTCAGCATCTTGGCAAAATGTAATTAAAATTTGAAATCATGTGCTCAGTTAGAGCCGAAAAGATAAAATGTCCGTGTGGATTGAAAATTAAGATATCATTGAATTCATCTATGTTTCTTAATGGAAGTTTATTGTATGGAGTAGGCATCGACGAAGTTTAATAAAAATTTCCCAAAAGATTTCGATATGATAAGTAAATTCCAAGATGTCACGCTTTAAGCCATAGCATATTTTGAAAATATGCTTTCGTTGGATAGGTACTCCCATATTACACTTACGCACCGTGTTAGTATTGTGAATTGTAGTGAAAACAATCGTAGAGGGACAGGTGGAAGGGAAGGAGGGCAAGGGACGGCCCCGAACGACATGCACACTACACATGTATTACATAGGACAGGTTATAAAGTATGTAAAAGGGAATAAATAAGTCGCTTTGAAAATACGAGCGGATTCAAATCAATCTTAGGATTGTTGACTGATGACGATGAGGAGTAATGAAACGGGAACGTCCACCATGAAAGCCGATGCAAACCAGATGTTGAATTTGGTAAATGTACTGATTAAAACTTAACCTATGTGATCGCAAGTCGAAAGTAAGTTGGCGGAGATTTTAGGAAAAGATTTTTTTTAATTTAACATGCCGCCACGCCAATCAAGCTTATCAGGTATAATTTGTTCTCACTTAAATGGAAAGAAAAGAGAATATAAGATTAAAAGAACGAAAGATTAGCTTTTAAAATTCCAAAACTAGCTCTTTTTTGCATGATTAATTGAAAACTTTGCAAAATACTCAACTTGATTCTTGCAAGTCATCTGTTCTACCACCTATTACCAGAGATGTATTTTCAATTAATTCTTTCAAATCATTACGGTCGTGTTATTATTTTTTCTCGGTCAAGGAAGTACGTAATTAATTTTGGAACCACTCACTCAGTGCTGCAACCCGAAGTTTTTTTTGGCTGAATTAAGGAATATAGGAACGTTGAATGAAACTCCACAAATAAGCTTGAAAATTTTCCCTGGGAAACAGGGTACTAAAACTTTGGTTGAAAAAATTGGAGCGGAAGTCCTTTCGGTCATGTGGGTATGCAAGATTGAGACTTTCCGAAAGATAAAAAAGGACAACATTCTGAATCTGACCTCGAGGGGATCATTTTAGTTTGTCATTGCATGCTGCCACAATGTTGGACCACCCAGTTGAAACTGGGGTAATAGACAGTTGAACAGGCATTTGTTAATGAACGCCCTTTCGAATTGAGAGAATTCGGAATCATAGCTCAGTCCCTCGATGTTCAATGGGCATTACATAGTTATTTCATTATTTAAAACGGCCCCTAGATGGTCAATATTATTGTACAACATTTTGATTTGTGCAATATAATTGATCTTATGTAGGCAAAATTGAAAGGTTTTGAAATTATTAAGGTGTATCGTGGTGAGCCGGCTCTGTAGGATGTGATGTGAAAATATTATATTAATCGTGCGAAAAAGAGGGATAGTACGCTGTGCGGATACCGATTGTGAAATTCTGGTTGGGACAGTTAACAAGGACAATATATTGCCAACCTTCAATATCACCTCCATGCCGTACAATTTTTTGCAAAAACCAAAATATTGTACAATAATATTGAGCGGCTATGGGTAGCCGTCGAAATTTTGTGCAATACACATAGCACAATAATACTGAACTTCTGTACCCATGGAAACTATTGTCAATTTTTATTCCCTTGCACATTACTAGGTGACTGATTTTGGTGCTTTAGCTTGGTAATGTTTGTGACCTTTGGATGGATTAACTTAGCAAGGATATTGTATTTTAAACTATAAGGGAAGGAATGTCGGTTGTTCCACGTTTAGGAAGTTATAATTTTCAAGAAATCAAATTTTGATTCTCAGCCGTACCCATTTCTGGCTATGAAATTTTCCATAAAAAAACTCCTCACGAAAAAAATCGTTCTCTTTTAAGGGGCTGGAACTTTTTATCGAACTGCCGATGAAAATTAAAAAAAAATAAGTACTCATTATTTTTCCTCCCAGAAAAACAACCTGGTATTATCTTCATGTTTTTTTTCAATCATCTTTAGTACGTAATTGTAGGTATGTACTAGCACATGAACAACTCAGTTGATGTCATTTTTACGTGAACTTTACGTTCGTATGATCATAAATTTCACATGAGTTCTGAATTGGATAACCCCCAGGATTTGGATCAGGTCTTAGTTATTTGTTGAAGGAACATGCACACAATCCTTTTTATGTGAAAATGCCATCTCCTTGTCCTGCCGAGTATGATTATTTGAGGGAATTCGGTTATTTCCTTTACCTTTAGGTGGCTGTTGTGTATTTCTTGACTGCTTCGATGAAACTCTATTCATCATAAATCGTTCCATACTTTTGACAGGAAAGTCTTGCATAAAAGAAGTCCTCTTTTCATCTACTAATTTATAAAATAATGCCATATTGGGGCGTACTATTTTTTCGCGAAAATAGCTGTTTATCCACTCAGTTTTGAATTGAACCAAACAGCTGAGACATGATTTATTAAACGTTTTGGGAAGATCCCAAAATTTCATCTCCTCGTGAGGCCATCATATTAAATGCAATTATCAATGTATTTTTTTATAATATTGGCTGAAATTCAAAGTAGGAAAGGCTGCGATAAATCAATAAGCATACGTGATGCTAGCTATAGAGCTTGAAAATACAGGAAGTATAAAAAAAGCTGGAATGAGTTTAGGTTGAAGCGTTCTTTTTCCTGCGAAAAAGTGGCGGCTTATGTAAAAGAAAAACAGCTCGCTGTGCTCAAGGTAACATCGTGCTCTTGAAATGGTGTTAAATCTCAGCGAGCTATCAGCAACAACATTTGATTAATCTATTAAATAACGTGATTTAAACAGAGCATCCTCGAGCTGCAACTCAGTGGAAGCCGCTCTGGGTGACGGATACGCAAGGCTGAACGACCACGTTTTACGTGTCGAGCTTAGAATTTAAATGAGTGTACTGTATGGCTATACAAAGGACAAAAATGCCGCCACGTATGGCAATCTCACTTCCTGGAAAAATGGCCCCTGTATTTTCTGATAAAGGTTGTTAGAGTGCCTCGGTAATGGTAACAAGAATTTGATGAAACTTTGGTAACATATTCTTTGAAAGATGCACTTTGAATGATCCAAAGAAAAAAATATTCCCATGCGTCGTTTTTTTTAGATATTTGACTGTAAAATTAGGATAATTTTACATGGACTCTTATGGAGAAATATGGTTTTTGTGAGCTCTCGAAGCTGTTTGTAAGAAGAAGTTGTTTAAACGGCACTCATTAGAAGCAAATTTTTGAAAAAAATCTATATGTGCAATGGGAAGTTAAAGCTCATGATAAAATAAGAAAGGTATTTGCGGAAAATTGCCTGAAACTGCCAAGATTGCATGGTACCAACATCGCGAAACGAAAACCATCACACCGACTTCGCCTAAATTACGCAAATATTTAGTTTTCCGGCTTTTACATACGTCTTACATGTGTTTTGTTTACAAATGTATTTATTTATTTTGGATTTACCACTTAGATTATGAATATTAAGTCAAGGTAGGTCAAAAATTCAATGTGCAAAGGTTCGAAGCATGTGTTGAATGCTGTGGCATGTGTTGAAGCATGTGGGATGATGGATATAATTTAAGCCATGTGTGGAAGATGAATCTTAAAAAAAAATTGAATAGCAATATTCCAATAATCTCTCCCGTTTTTATAGTTGACGTTGTTAACATATGTCAGAAGTGTTGTGTTGGCAGTTGTTTTTCTTTATATGCTGGCAGTGCCGGGAATTTATTTGTGATTCTTGTTTGTTTCTTCTAACGCTTTTTTCCCCGCACTAAAATGGTGGTCGTCGGTTGACGTTGTGTGATGTAACAAGGTGAAGTCCCAAATATATTTCATTAATCACGCAATCTCTCACCCTTTTTATTCCGCTGCTCACCTGAACCTAACAGACATTTTAAAGAAATTGTTTCTTTATTTACTTTTTTAAACCCTTGACAACAATGGACCAGTTTTCCAACGGAACGAGAGAAAAATATTTACACATTCAGTTGTGGCATTTTTTAGTGTCCCCCCCCCCCAAAAATTTCTGGTACCCCCCCCCCCCAGAAATTCTTCGAACTTCCTCCGAACTTATCCGCAGAACTTAGCGCGAAAAGTTCTTGGCGGGAGAAGGTTTTTTCGCGCAAAGGATTTTTCGCGCAAAAGGCCTGTAGCAAAATCCTGTCTCTGGAAAATCCTGTCTCTGAAAACCCTGCCTCTGGAAACTCAGCCTCTGGAATCAGCCTCTGAAACAGCCCCGAAACAACCCCGAACCAACCCCGAACCAACCTACCTGCAATGCAAGACTTATATAGGACTACTGCGGAGAAATACTTCTCCTTGGCAAGCTAGGGGAAATCGGTGCTAAGGCCTTAGTATTGCACTTGGAGTGAGAAGTTTTACCATTGTCCTATCACAAACTCTCTCTCCCTCCAACACCTCACCCCAGTATCTCCTTCCCCTCCATGTGTTCCAATGAACGATTCCTCTGATGTCTCAACCCAGAAGTTGAGGGGAAAATTCTGGGTGCTGGCTGTTGTCTCAAAACCAGGGAATGGTGTTTTGTGGAGCGGCCGTTTCTGCAGGGGCAGTGACGCATCAGTGGGCGGTTGTTGAATTCGCCTGGCTACCCCTCCACTCCCTGGAAGAAGCCCTCCCCTCAAATGCTGTCTCGCCTTGCATAGGCAAGCCCTTTTTCTGGTCGAGACCTGCTGGGAGTCACATGTCTTGTGAGCCATGAGATTTTTAGAGCAATTTTCTGCTGGTAATGTTTCCTTGGGATCATGAATTTACTATCATTGTTTTCTGTAATACTTCTGATTTTTTGAATACTCTACTTTGAATAGATATCGTACGGTAATAACTCGTAAATTGTTTTTGGCTACCTTTTTCTTGTGAGCTGTTTTTCTTGTTTGTGGAGTCTTACCCTGATCCAGCATGTGACCGACGGTTGGAGTATTTCCCTTGTCTGGACTTACGTGAAAAATCAACCAGATTTTACGACGTAACGTCACACAGTCTCCTGACGACGTTCTCAGCAGGAGGAACGAAACGTCGAGTTAAATATTAAGCACGCAGACTTACGTCTAAAAATGGAATGAAATTCTGCATCCAATCGCTGCGGAAACCTTAAAACCAAATCTCAGTTAACCATATAAAAGCAACAAATTTCATTAAACAGAACACGACATATCAAAAGTTATTTGAGAATTCTTATCGTTGATATAAATAAATTAAAAATCTTTTAAATCCATCATTCCCAGCATGATGGCGGACTTGATTACATGATGGTGGGTTAAGCTTGAGGTTTCCCAATAATAGAAACACCCAAATCGTATAGTTAGTTAGCTGAAGTTTTATTTAGCGGTTACTTTTTAATATTTGGTTCCGTTTACTTAAAGTCGAAAATACGTCTTTACACGTGAAAAGATGATCACTGGGTAAATATTTCGTCACAGTGCGAAAATATTCTGGTATCGGGGAGATACAAATCTTTTTATCGTAAAGCAAAATAAAAGTCGAAATAGAAGAATATAGAATATCAAAATATCAATAAAATAATAATTTTTAGCATAATCCCTTTAACTGGCAATTACTGCAACTCAATGTTCACGCAATTATTTAAAGACCTATGTTACTGGGATTATTTTATGAAGTATTGCATTATTAATAAATTTTTTGAACAAAAAGTATCAACACAATTTAATGTTTTATTCCAGCCAGATTTTGTGCATCCTTCTGATATTAATTTTAAATTCTAATGTATGATGCATTATATAATTACTCTTTTATTGATTTTATTTTACGCTCTATTGGAGGTAATAAATTGTATTAAATTAATTCAAATAAGTACATATTGGCTTCAGTCACTCTTTTGTCCTATTTCAAACAATCATACCGATAATACACAATTCATGACTTTTTTTCCTTTGAATACAACAATTTTGACCTTGAAAGCCATTTGGTAAATTGCCGCAAGGTACTTATGTGTTACGTAGCTATCGCAACGGAATGTGTAATAAAGTCTTGAAGACTTCCTAAATAATACATATACTACGTCATCTTCCTTTCCCTTGAAAAAAATTAGAAAACAGCTACCTATTTCTTATCAAATTGCCTTTTGACTCACGAATTAGGGCGTCAGTTGAAAACATAAGTCTGTTCTTGGATTTGAGAGGCGATCTCTATGTTTCCACTGAAGTTTTCTTCGCGGGAAGCAAAGAGCATTTATGCTACAAAAAATATAATAATGGTAATTTTAATGCATGTATTTGTACGCAACATGAATATAATCATAATTTGAAATTTAAAATTACCCCTAACTTCGGTCTTGGGTTCGGAAACTGTTTGGAGATATTAAGTGTAGGCATGTGAGTTTACAAAAGGTACTACCCGATTATGATTTAATGGAAGTTTTTCTTGACGACGGGAGAAAAACAATGGAAGTCAAATAAATACTTATCAATTGTGTTTGCAAATTGTGTTTATTTAATTGGTGTAAGAAAGGTAAACGTTGTATATGGATACAAGTCTCGTGAAAGCTCTGCTATGATATATATTTCTAAGTACAGAAGCCTAAATGCAATGCTACATTGGTATTATTGTGTTGTATTTGTAATGCCTAGTTTGTATTGTATTTAGGCCTCTTTAACCACATGTTACGCTTTTCGCAATTTTATTCTCCATTTTTGTTGTGTTGTTGAAGTTGATTTTTCAAATTCAAGATTTCGTTTCAAGACGGACGCAGAATGCTTTTCCGCAGACCTCATTTGAGGAGAGTCGTGATATTCATAAATAACGCCATATTTTTGGACAGTTTTAAAATGAACGTTCCACCAGCCTCCTCACCACTATCTCAATGTATAGGATTAATGCTGGTGTATTTCACTGCTTACAACAACTAACTCTCTGCCATTTTATTTCGGTCGAATTAATAGATTATGAATTACCACTGGATATGGAAACTAGGCGTGATAAGGTATTTTAGCGCTTAATTTGATTTTATGGGGATAACATTTCCAAAAGAAGGGCGTAAGCGGTGGGCGCATAGCTGATGTTAGTGTGAAAAAATATTTTTATGCTCATTTGAGAATTAGCCTGAGATTATTTTTATTTTGACATGTATTCATCGTGTAGCATTGTCACTTTTTATCGTAAGCTTGCGTGAAATCAATTTTAACTGTTATCGCGTGTTTAGTTAAGATGCTACGTGATCAGAATGCATGAACGTCGTTTTTTTTTCAAATTATAGCTGTATAATTCTTGTTTTATTGCTCAAATTTATTACTCCTGCGAAAAACTTGGTTTCAAAAAATTATCCTATATTCATCTCCCTCAAACCACGGAGATGAATGGGCTAAATCCCTTAAAAGTACGTACCTTCTAGGTTTTTCAATGCACAACGTCAAATCCATCGGCCACTCCTAAAATTTGAACTGGTTAATAAGGAAATACCTGAAATAGGTGGGAAACGAGGTGCGCATGTCAAAAATACGTAAACAAGGGCTGCTATTAATATTTTGAGCCTTGTGATGGGGAAGACAGTAATTGTTTATTGAATATGACTATTTTTTTCGAAGTGCTCTCCATCATCAAATAACAACAAGTTATAATAAAACCACTTTTGACTGGACTCCAACCAAATTTCGAAACACTCTTTCCACATCGATTAAGATACCTCCAAAACCTGGTTTTTAAATGCATCAACGGCTTCTTCAGGGCCGGAAAACGTTGACTAGGCAATTTTCTTGATAAACGGGAGTAAAAAGAGTTCGGTGCTAAATAAGAGCTATACGGATGATGAACAATCAATTCGACGTTTTGGCCAGTCAAAAAGGTAGTTTAAAATTCGAGGAATCAAGCGAGATGGAGTGGAATTGATTCATAATGAAACACTGACTTGCAATTTTCCACAAAAATTTTTGTGGAAAATTGCAAGTCAGTGTTTCATTAAAAAGGTAGTTGTTTCAGCCGATCCCTTAGAGCTTGAATTGTTATGTTGAAGAATGACCCTTCGTTGTCGTTTCTTGTTCCATATTTCACGAATCCCTTCCAGAAAAAGCTGCTTGTATACGATTCAGAATTCATGGCTCTAAGTTGCCCTTGTTTTGAAAAGCCACGTTAATATACACATGATTTTTACCATCGTATCACTGTTTTGGAATGAGAAGGACGTATCTTTGTTGAAGTCAAATTATGTGCATAGTCGCCTTTGCCAAATACAATTCAACATACTTAAATATGGCATTTTCCCTCTAAATCAAAAAATTTCAAGAAAATTGAAGCTATTAGGTGAAGGTTTCATTCAATGAAACAATAGAATAGAATATAAATTATTTTGTATTCGGATGTCTTCGCATACTAAGAACATACAACAGAGTGGATAAATGTATGAGCTTAGTGGCACATTGATTCTTTAAGCGGTTACGTTATTATGTTACAATAACAACATTCCTTCGATGAGGTTATGCATACTTATTAAATTAAAAACCAGGCCCCGACAGCGAGGAGGGAGCAGAATAGGACAAATGAACAATGAGTATTGCTAAGAAAGATAATGTAGATAAAAATTGTGCGTCTAAACATTAAGTAGCTTTGAAAAATGTACGACGCATCAACAAACTTGGGGTTAAGACATGCCAACCTCTCTCCTTGTGCATACTAACGAATCTTACCAATGATTATTTTGTCACCAAAGCTGAGGCAGTAATGTTTTTAGGATTTTATGGTGCAATTTTGTAGGCTTACTTCAGACCTGAGCATCAATTTTATTTTATATTCCTTTCCCTCACTTGAAGGCTACAAATTATGGCCGCGAACCCATCTGGAATCCGGATCTCAAATACTTACAGTGTACACTTGCAATCCAATGAAACGCAGTGGTTAAAGCTCGCTTTCAGTGTAGATAAGCATCTCACGGTCGTTCCAAAGAATTTCCTTACTCACCTTCTACACCATGCGGGTCCTAAATCTCCTGTGAGGAGAGGGAGGTAAACTCGCTGGTATTATACTAGACCAGATTGAATCCCCATGTCTCGTGGGCTGGTTGGGAGTTACGATGCCCACATTGAGGAAAATGGGTGATTTATATGCACTTCTTATTTCATGATCATGGTCTTCTTCCTGTATCTCCAACTGGCATCTAGATATCCAAATTTTTTTCATCATCAAAACTGGTCAACAATCCTAAGATTGGTTTGACGCAGCTCTCCACTCAATTCTTTTTTCAGCTAATATTTTCACACCTACGTATTTCTCCTTTCACATCATTCTTTACCTTTTCCATATATTTCATTCGAGGTCATCCTTTTTTGTTCTTGACATCTACCTCAAAGATTGTCTTCATCAGGCCATCATGTCTCAAGATGTGGCATATAAGGTTGTGCCGTCTTCTTATTTAGGTTTTCATGAGGCTCCTCTTCTCTCCTACTCTTCTTAGGACTTCCTCATTACTAACTCGGTCGATCCATTTGATCCTCATCATTCTTCTGTTGCACCTTTGATGTCCTCGACCCTTGATATCTCCATTGCTGTCATTGCTCATGCCTCGTTTCCGTATAGAATTATACTCCAGATATAGGTTCTTATAAATTGTTTCTTTACTCCCATATTTAAGCTTCCCGCTGTAACCAGGAGTCTCTTTTGGTTGAATGCTCTCTTCGCTTCGACTATTCTGCTGATAATTTCTTTCTTGCTTCTCCCAACACTACTAGGAGAAGTAGTTACCTTGCTTTCATAATAACATGATAAACGAATATATCGTATGCCCACAATTTATTTGCTGAGTACTACACGTGTTTCGATTGTTATACAATCACCCTCAGGTTTACATAGTAACTCCTACCTGAGAAAGATTGTATAACAATCGAAACACGTGTAGTAGTCTGTAAATAAATTGTGAGCACACGATATCTTCGTTTATCATTAGTTATGTTCCACGACATATCTCCTAAGGAAGTTGAGTTTATCCATAATAGCAGATTTTATCCATCTTTTCCACCTTTCTTATTTCCCTATTTTAATGTTGGTATTGGCTTCATCTCTTCTGTTGCATACTAATATAATATAATATAATGATAATACGCAATAGGTTTCGCCCCTACTCGCGTGGTTGTTTTGCTGGCATCCAGGAAGAGCCCCACCGCGTGCAGGGGTCGAGGTTAATGGGTCCCCGGGGCACAAGGCCACCCTTATATAGCGCGTCCCCTTATTATATTTTTATGCATGGCAATTAGGCCGACTCTTTTTTCGGCCGAGCGCGTGAGAAAGAACGAGTTTATGAGTTCGTGAGATGCTCATCCCTGCCCAGGCGTTGATGTTACCTGTGTTATTTATATATTTTCCCCATCTTTGACGTAAAAGCTGAGGGGAAAAGTTATAATTTGCATCAACCGTGACGTCGGTGGGCCCAGAGGAGGAAGCAGGAACATCCGTGAAAAGTTTGATTGGGGATTTATTGAAATGCCAGGTAATAACAAGTGGGAAAGGAAAAGTAGCTAACGCCACGCGAGAAAATGAATGCATCAAACCATGGTTATAATACAATAGGGTGGTTTCCTATTATTTTTTTATTGCCTAAATCGAAAGATTATTACTCCTGGAGTACCTATTTCACGCTTTTAGATTTTTAAATGACGTTATCTATTTTTCGCGATTAAACGAAAAGTGAAAATTTTCAGGGGCGCGAAAACGCGACGGGTAAGTATGAATGCCGGGAAAACTCCCGCGTGACGTCGTTCGGGTTCCCGCTGCCGCAAGGAAGGTGACCTTGGGGCGAGGCTATGAGAGCTGATACGACGCAGGATGCTAGCAGGTAGCAGATTACCCTGCTGGCTGGTAGCGCTTGGCTTAAATAAGGATTATTAATACCTTATCAAACGAAGGAAACTTTCCGACCTTAGCCAGCTTTAATAAGTGATTATTAAGACATGTTTCCCTGAGCTCTGTGCCTCATGCATACATTGGTAACCTCAGACGATGTAAAACTCCTATCTACTCGTATAGAAACTAGGTCCCTGTGACGTCACGTGGAGTGGCGTGGGCACCAATCTGGCCTTTTTAGAATGAGGATAAAATTGACCCTTGCCATTCGTCTAAACCGGTATTTCTAAAACCAAATAATTTGTATATTATGAATACACTAATGGTGGGTAAGAAATCGCAATCAATGCCTTTCGTTTTCTTTGATGAAGGAAACTACCCTATTGCTTAGATGCTTTTGACTTTCGATTACCGATAATTATTCAGGTCGAATTTCATACTCATATCGTTAACCAAAAAGTGCATCTATTATTCATCTACATCTACATACTACCCCGCAAGCCGCCTAAAAGGCGTGTGGCAGGAGATGCTAGGACACCAGCTATTTGAACCAAAAAAGGTAATTCTCCAACGAAATTATGACTGGCATTTATTAAAGTCCTTTTTGGTTCGGGGGAAAAAGGAATTCGCGTATCTATCCGTTCCGCTAAATATCTCTCTTAATTTATCGCTTCTTTCGGACGTGGAAATATAGTGGGGCTCTAATATTATGTTCTCCGTGTCGTTCTTAAAGATATCCATTCTCAATTGTTCAAACAAATTAAGCCTAGCGCGCAGCCTCCGAGTCTCCAGCGGCTCCCAGCCTAATTCGCTTTATTATTGCACTGCTCCATCTCAAAAAAAATAATTCCATTTTGAATACCCCGCCGGTGCAATCCTCCACTATACGGCACAGCGTTGGATTCGCAAAACGGGCGAATTTTCGTTCTTGAGAATGGCTTACCCAATTTAGTATATGCTGGCATCAAATTCTGTCACCATCATGTAAACTTTTTAAGGAACTTTTTAATTTACATTATGTTTTCTCAAAACAACTCGGATGAGAATCTTTGTCAGACCGTAAACTAAACTGTCATGTCAATTCAAGAGCAGTTCATTTCCCAACAAAGTTAGCCATATCTTACTAACGCCATCATTCTACGGTAGATCAGACCATAAGAATAAAACAAAGAGCGATAGACTACAACAAAGATAGATTCAGAATGTCGTTTTTACCGCTATCGATAAGTGACTATAACGGAAGCGTTAGGACTTACTAATAGATTAGTTGACCTGTAGAGTATTTGTGGATTTCTCCATTTTCCGGGTTATCGCCGCGTTTCGTGGTCAGAGGTGACGACAGTTTCGCCAGGATTCCACCAGCAGTCTTCAGGTCGAAGTGACTTCTTCCTGACTTCGACCTGAAGACGCCTGGTGGAATCTTGGCGAAACTGTCGTCACCTCTGACCACGAAAAGCGGCGATAAACCGGAAAATGGAGAAATCCACAAATTCTGTACGCCACGGAAGACTCTGAGACAACACGACCTGTAGAGTAGCCTACAAGCTTATTTATTTCTTAATGCATATTTCTGAATTTTCCTAGTATTTATAATAGCATTTTTTGGGTGCTCTAGCTTCATAATCAGATTGCCCTCATAAGTAGTTGGCAAGTTTTGCCTTTGCATAAATGTGGAAATATAATTTGTTTGTTTACGTAACATTTTAATGACCGTGTAGTGTGCATTTGGAAATCCTCTCGCATGCTGGTGAATAATTTCCCCGCCCTGCCAAACACCCTAGAAGTGGATCGCAGGGTATTATGTAGATGAAGATATAAACTTTTATGAGGCGGTGCTTTTCCGTGGAAATATGCTTAGGAAGTCCTCTGGAGTATTAAACCAGTTCTCGAACAGCAGTGGATTAAGGTCATTGTTTGGGTCATTACATTTTGGTGGCGGGTATAGCGGAAACAGGAAGTCCTTGTGTAAGATGTATTGATCAGCTGATCAAGGGTGTAAAGCAGATGAAATATGTAGGTGCTAAAATATTTATGGATAAGTGAACTGAGTGGAGAGTTTCGAAAAACAAGCCTTAGGAATGGTTACTGTAGATGATGATACAAACGCACTAAATGAACAAGGGGATGACACACTAGCGTTGGAAAACCACATCCATAGCTATTTTTTTATTTTCTCAGGATTTAAAGGGGTTCCTTATCCCTTATAATATGCTTTTTGTGTGGAATTCGTATGCTGTCATCCTTTCAACCGCTACTTCTTCTGTCGTCTTTATAGCCAGAAGAGTTGCAAGCAACATCACTTCTCTGGAGAGGCCTTCACTAAGGTCGAAATCATGGGCATAGTAATTCTTTTTTTTATTTTTCCTTGTTTCAGAAGGGGTTCAGCATTGCTTTGAAATCTAGATAAATGAACCGTTTTAACGAAATCTATGGAGGAAGTAATAATATGGTAGTGTCGGTGATTAGAAAATAAACTGAGTGAAAATAGGCCGCACGAGTCCGTGACGAAGAGACGCTCGTGCATGACGTCTATTTACCTCATCGTGGCTGAGCCTTTCAACTTAGAATATCCAGTTCTCCGTATCAGTGCGACATTGCCAACCTCTCCATTGGAACTGGGCGTGAAATAATAGCCTGGGAAGTGATTTTGCTACCAGGTTTAAGTTACATGTACCAGGGGCGCAGCTAAGAATTAAGGCTAGGGGGGGTTTTAGGCGCAACTGATACTTACGGGTGAGGGGGTATTGCATACCCACCAGGGTAAGCAGGATTTGCGGGGCCGCTCCTCCAGAAAAAAATTAAGAATTAAGGTTCAAAATGGCGAGTTTTACAGCTTTATGAGGGATATTTGATTAATCCTAACACTATTCTACAAGTGATACTGATCCAAATAAGTAAAATGGATTAAACTTAAAAATTTCTCTGAACTCAGGGGGGGGGGGGTTTATCCCCCAAAACCCCCCTCGCTCCGCCACTGACCTGTACAGCTGTATGTACTTGTTTATTTATTCTGAGTTGAATGATACCAGTTGTCCCCTTCGTCTCCCTCACCACGGCTCATCTCATGCAGATGTATGAATTCATGAAATAGGAACTGGTTATGCGTTACATTATCCCGTACGAGTTTATGTTTCAATGCATGAAAGATTTTGGCGGAGCGGAACATGCACGAATGTATGAACAAAATTAGGCCAGGTTGTATTTTCCTTTTGTGCATTTGTACTAGTTTGGTGGCCACACATTTCATTTTTGCGTTAATTCTCTAGTTCATACACGTGGACAATGACTTAAACATGTTAATGGACCGTGTAAAAAGACCTTTAAAATTGGGTTCAGGTAATATACGTTCGCTTTGGATATTTTACCAAAACAAATAAATTGCATATATTTTTGGTGCTAAAAATCATGAAATATTAAACGAAAAGAAAAATAGTTAACAATGGCTTAAAAATAGCAGTCAATTAGCACTCTATAAAAAGAGGTTGCTGTGGACACCCAGAAAAGCAAAATGTCTAATTAGCCAAACAATGCCTGGATATGGCCAATGAGGGGGAGAAAAGGCTTTGTGGCTGGGAGGAAAAGTGGATACCGACATTAAGAATGAAAAGGTGCTTGAAGACTACTAAAGTCAAATATTAGTGCCGGGGATAGAGAGGCGATTAGGACAACATAAACTATAGAGAGTAAGGGAATTTGCCGGCTTTCTTGGCTCTGATATAGTTATAGAATTAAGAATTCGTCGTTCGACTACAGACTAAGGCGGAACGTTACCCTCTGTTGTTATTTTTATTTATTTTACATTCAAATATCTGTTCAAATAACATTGACGGTTATTCTGCAGGTTTTTCAAAGCATATGATTTGTAGGGGTACTAGAACTTGCCTGAAATCTCCCTTTAACTACTTGGTCTTTAATAGGTTCAATTTCAATTCGAAGGTCACCAATTTAAAGGTTCAGACAGCCATTTCACCGTAAAATAATTGTCATGCTAGCTTTTTTTTACGCAAAATTCAAACTTTCACGAGGAAAATGACCTATGTAGCACTATTTATCTGTGTATCATCATCGTCTATTGTGTATCACATTTGATCAGGTATCGTCGATCCTCGCGTTGAGAGATGCTCTCGAGACGTTGACGTCACATTAGGTGGTAGAGCCATTAATTTACTCCTCCAATGACGTCATTCGACCCTTAGATGGGGAAGGAGGAGAATCTGTGACGTCCATCGGTGGAATGAATGAGTGGCAGAATGCTTTGGAAGCTGAAATATTTCTCGCTCTCGATTTTTTCCCGTTCGCAACATTAAGTGGGCTCACAATTTTTTGCCAAGCAATATCTGACGCTTTGAAATAAAGAATGCAAGGCGGAAAATTGATGAGTCAACACAGGCTTCTTGAATAATAATGAGTTCTAATGCCTTGTTTCCACTACGCCCTTCTTACGCGGGTTAGCGCTGACCCGGGTTACATATCGTTGTGGAACCGGCAGTTAGCGCCAACCCCGGTCAGAATTGTAACCCGGGTTGGCTGACGCGGGTTAGCAGGTAACGCGGGTTAGAAATCGTAGTGGGAACGCTAGTTTCCGGATCTAGTGAGCAATTGACGAACGTATTTCGTCTAACAACCACGAGATCAGGCAATTATTGAAGGCAGGAAAAACGTTGCGAGTACATTTTTTTTTAATAAGAGCGGGGATGGCCAATCCTGAGAGAAAGAATTTTTTTGACGACGAGACGGAGATCTTGCTCCCGATTTATGAAGAGGAAAATATGCAACGGAGGTTTCGGGGTACATTTAAAGGCCACAAACAGGTGTGGGCAGACTTGGCTGCTCGGGTATAAAATCGGGCCTATGTTGACATCGCAGAATATCGCAGATCTGACCCAAACTTGAGGTAGTACAGTGCAATCGCTATCCTTAAGAGACGAGAATAGCTTCTCGCGTGCGCGTACTTATTTTAGCGATGCTAGTCCTTATTCCATTGCACAGCATTTGAAATGCATCCCGCTGGATACGATATGTTTTTTTAATGCATCGGGTCATTTGGGAACATCTCCATCCCAAAACCCCTGACCCCCTCCTTCTTCCATGCCCTGACTGCTAACAAACCGTCAACTTCTTCTTATGTAATGCCGGGGTTTTCTTCTTAACCTATTTATAATATAGGCCCTCAGGTTCCTCCTCCGTCGCATTTCTTCTTCCATTTGTTCCGGAGGCGGATCCAATTTCCCCACAGCATTAAATAAATGTTGATCAAAGGCAATAATCTAGCTACTTGAACCTACATTTTCATCACACGCTATTTCGTTACTCAACTATTTACCTCCCCCAAACTTCTGTTCCCGGCAGGGTATTCGGACAAACTTCCCGTTGGAACGCTGGTCAGGTTACCCATCATCCCCTAACCGCTGTAGACCCTTCGTAGTGGAAACAAGGCATAAGAAGAAGGTATTCGGAAACCATCTTGGTGTGACTGATTATACTGAGTTATTGTGTCGATATGTTTTTTCAGTATTGTTCCTAGCCAGGCGCATAACTAGGTGCTATCTCTTAGCAGTTAGACAAGGGGGGACTAAGTCGGGGGTAACCTCCCAGAAGAAGTGGGGGTCCGAACAAAATACCATTCTATCTAGTGTAAACTGGATATCCAAGGGGAATCCATTCCGTAGAAATTGAAGTACCAAGGAACCAGTAGCAAGGCAAGGGTATAGCCGTGGTATAGCCCCCTTAGCCCCCTTCACAGATCCACCACTGGATGGAAATGTTAGTGTTTCCTAAAAGTGTCAAGTACACCATCCTGGAACTAAATTTTTGTGTTAATTAATACTGTGTTTCCCGTTTAATCTCTTGTAATTCTCCATATTTCCAGCGGCCATGTTTTCCAATCCTTTAACCGACAAGCCCCTTGAAATTTAATTCCAAAATATAGTTTGGTAAATCAATTTGAAATTTATAGTTACTCTACGCTATGAAGAGCGCATTTAAGAACTAGAAATATTATATGCACACTGTCGCCCCACCGTGGTATTCAACCAGTGTTGCTTAATTCCTACCCTTGACAATGGCATTCATAAATTAAATTAAAATATCAAAATTCTAACAAGATGATCATGCATATTTTGGGTTAAAAATTAATTGATGTCTTATTTAATTATTACTCAGCCTTGGAAGCCTTATAACTCTCACCTTTATTCAGCGGTCACCTCCTTAAACGGCCGTGATTTTGGATATTATAAGGTATTACACTTAAACCATACACCATTCATTATTTAGGTTTTGAAGAGTTGGAACCTATGCTGGTTGATGGAACATTACTTGGTGAAATTATTTCCAAGCATAAGTAATTTGGGGGATCGGGTTGGTGCGGTGGCTAGATTGCTGGTTTTCCACCCCGTGGGCTTGGTTTCAAATCCCGACGGTGGCAGAGAATTTTCAGAGACTGCCCGAGCCCCGCTTGAATGTTATGTGGAGGACATTTCAAGGCCAGAACTCCGTCCGTCGGATGGGACGTTAAGCCGTGGTCCCCTTGGCGCCTGTCAGGCAATGCCGACGCCGGGTTTCTCTCCACCATACCCCCCTCATGGCGCAAATGACCTCTGCTGTCGGTCATCTGTTTCAAATACCATACCATAAGTAATTTGGTTCCATAAACTGATGCCTGATTCGTTCATTGTGCTCCTTTTATCTCGTTGATTTAGCAATCCAAAAAAGTTTATTTTCCGTCGCTGTAATCTATTTCGACTCCTTTTTATTGCTCTTTTGTTAATATAATGTAAAATCTTGACCACTCCCCTTAGGAAATGTATCCCTTTTGTTTGTATTTTTATCGCTTCGTGCGCCATCGCGTTGCTGGGGACAGATGGGAGTTATGCAAGGAATCCTATAAACGAACGTCAGAGAGAGAAGACAAATGAAATGGTGGAGGAGAGGGAAAAACCCACAAAAAAACCGGTCTCTCGGACGCATGTGGAGACTAGGCGGACGACGGTCGAATAGGGCGTGGTGGAGGAAGGACTCAAATGTGTAGAATGGGGGAGAAGTGGAAGGAAATGCCTTCCGATGAGGAAAAGCGGACTCAGAAGATCAAGTGCATGGACTTCTCTCCGTGGAGTGACGATGAAATTGCTCCTTAGCCCAAACCACACGATCTGTTTTCACGAACAAGTTCAGGGATATTCTCCGTAATAGAAGACACCGAAATGTTTCATTGTTTAAGGAAGTAGGTTCGAGACTGCGATATTAAAAACAAATTTCTAGTGCACATGCAATAAAAACAATTGCCTTCAATGATGACGGCCATCGAGGTTAAATATAAAATGATAGATTATATTTATAAGGGTACTTAGAAGGTGTGAAATTCAAACCTTTTATTTTTAATTCAATGCTTTTCCCAGCTGTTTGCGGTGACTGTAGCGACGTTTTCGTGTCACGTTAACTAACGTTAACCATTTGACTTCAACTATAGCATTCATTTTATAATTACTCAAAACGTATTTTGATAAAGTGTGGTCATGTTTATTTTTATCATGATCCTCAATGCATGAAATTATATCAAATTTTTCCTTACACTACGTATATATTCTATGGCCATTTCATCCAAATTCACTCGGTCCCTATGAAAAGTGCGGGGTCATTTATGAAAAAAAAATATGTTATTGTCCTCTATGAATGAATAGCATATTGGCCTCTTGTAATTTTCAGAGTTGATTTTTTATGAAGTTGGAGACATTTGAAAATAAAACAACAAAAATTACCACTCAGGAGAGCTTGCTGAAAACTGTCAATTTTCAAATGTCCATACGTGGGCAATAGAGTTACTAGAATGTTGGAAGTTCTTTATTTTTGTTTGATTTCTCATCGTCCTCTCCAATTAGAAAAAAACAGTGCTATGAGGAATGAGATGTGTAAAACAAATTTCACAATTGCTAAAAAATCACTAAATTTTATCATCTTCGGCAATTTCTCAAAGCCATGGAAAGCGCTACGCGTGCTGAAATTAATTTTATATTTAGCATATAAATGAAATCAACTGATTTGGGCGTTACTTGGTGGAACGATGAAATATTCATGGTGAAACAAAACACAGTACTATTCCACAAACTTTTATTTTAACAGTCTACTAGTTTCAACGTTTACACCGTTCGACGTTTCGACGTTTACAAGACAAGTTAGTCTTGATAATGACGGTGTAAGCGTCGAAACTAGTAGACTGTTAAAATAAAAGTTTGTGGAATAGTACTGTGTTTTGTTTCACCATGAATATTAGCATATAAACATGTTAAATCTAAGATATTTTTAGATGGCATTAATCAATTTTTTTCGAATGCTTGGACAAGTATTGCCGTGAGAGCGGTGTATAAAAATGTGGATTTTTAAATTCAATTTACAGAAAATGCAGCACGGAAAGTCCTTTTTTGTTCATGAGATACAATTTTTATTGTGTAAAATTTCACAAAAGTGTCAATACTGACCATAAGTGACCGTTGCGACATTCGCGTTTACCGTCCTCATTACTTCCGCTAAATCCTTGTTGCTGTCAGTTCACAGGAGTGAATATGTTTCATGCTGGTTTCTATTTATAAACTAATAAATTCTGAGTCGCATTACTGGAAATGATGGTCTCAATTACAGCACAATTTACCGTGTGAAATGTTTAATGATGACTTCCACTAGGCGTTGCTCAAATGATTCCCACCCATGCGCGTGAATAATTATGGTGTGATTAGGTTCTAATCATTTCCAGCTATTTTAGTCGGGACTGTTTATTCAAATAAAGTACTCATTCTTACCTATATATGGTTTAAAAATACTCCTGTAACATGATTCATACTTCTTTATCAAACAGCAAAATTTAGCTTCTTGGAATTCAAATGAGGAGAAAGCTATATCTTTTTCAAAGTATAATTTTTTAGTTTAAGGATTAAATTATTCATAAAAAAATTACTAGTATTTGAATATTTCAATTTGATTTCCCGCGACCTGAAGATTTTGCTTTATGACGACCTTGAAACTACAAAAGAGCAGTTTAAGACGGCCACAGGCCGAAAAACGAAATATTTTAAGTTAGATCGGGTTGGGGGGGGGGGGTTCTCAAGAATTGTATGATATTTCCAGTTCCTAAGACTCTCAAAGAAAACACTGCAAGCCTATTGTGGAGCAAATAACACCGAATGGCGCGGTAGCTTTTCAAAAAGAAGAAACAGTTCGCGGAGTATCCCTTGGAATCGCGGTCAGCAGAAACCGCGGGAAAAACCCGATGGGCTCCTTTTTCTTAAGAGGAACAGATGACTCAGTTCTGCACTTATCTTTTTTTGCAACTGCCATACTTATATAACTATCCAAAACACACTGTGATGTTCTTTTTGGCGTCTACAATTTATCTGATGATGTCATGGTATTTTTGACTGTTCTATCGATACCTGCACATTTTTCATTTTTTAGCGGATGAATAATAATCATATTTATCAAGGACGAAATGTTCGAGCCTCTAATCCTTATTTTAGTAGTGTTGAGCTCACCAGAAATACGCGTATATGAGTCAGGCACATCCATCGATTCATCTGAATTGAGAAGATAAATACCCTCATAATTCTTAAGTCGAAATAGCCTATATATTTCACCCTTGAGTTCTTTTACTATATCAAAGCCTGAAATTGCCATTACGTCAAGACCACTGAAAGCGATATTTTGGCTGTCTATAGTGCGATAAGAATTAATGGAGTTCATTGATATCGAAAAATATTTTTATTAAGTTGCCATCTAATAGCAATTGTGAGTCGTTGCCATGCTCTTTTAGGATCACTGTTACTGATGTGGCTTTCGAAGCGTTTTGTGGAGTATTGCATCGTGAGAAAAAAATTACCCCCAGCTGAACGGGGCAAAATTACTTTCGGAAAGCGTAATTCTCGAAAAGGCATATTAATTTATATTGTTCATCTCTCTTTGAATTAAAACACTATGCTACAAAAATTTGATTATGTTTACGAATTCATGGAGTTTATTTACTTATCTTGCGCCGAGCTTAAGTTTGAGTAAAAACGTAAAATATAAGTCCGCATATTGCATTGTGCACCTTTAAGTAAATAAATGCAGAAATTAAGTTCCTTTCGGATGAAAATTTTTAAAAGCGAATTAAAACGTCCGCTGATTTTCATCAACGTGAAATCTAAAATGCATAAAATCTCGTGATGATTGCAGAGTTTCATGCTTTCTTTATAAAATACAGAGAAATTTAAGTGCACCAGGCCCAATGTTATGCTACGAACAGGGGTCGCGCTTTCCGTAGATTAAATGAGCCTCCATAATCTGCTAAGATGGTATGCAAAACACTATATTCATATGTTCGCTTCAGGTGCGTAGCGCAGTGGTTACCAAGTACTAATCCGCTAAAATCCGCGAAAGCGTCATAGGACGACATAAGAACATAGGAAAATAGTTGTATGATGGAAAAAAATTATAATTCGCGGTTTTAGGGTATGACCTCCAGTTTTTTATAGTTCGATTTTTGTCATTGAATAAGAAAATACATAAATTTTATCTTGCTGAATTGATTTATTTTTTTATCAACACACTTTTCTCATTTCCTGCAACAGGGGATGCGGTTAAAAATGAAAATAAATGCTCTTCATATGACCCAGCTGTGAATGAACTATTAATAGAAGTGAAAGCAAGATGTTCATTAATAAATTGTAGACTACGTTGTTTCAAAAAAATGCAAAGAACACAAATGTTTCGACTCCTGTAGAATATATGTCATAGAAAAAGGCCTCGTATCAGTCGTATGTTAACCGAAAAAAACATCGGAGATTTAATAGCATTTCCGAAAGGAGAAGGTCAAGATAAGGACTGGTGACCTCTCCCACGTTGCAGCTTTGAGTTAATGGCGTGGGTCGTAATCCCGGTATCCATGGATATGGCTTCACGTTCATTGCCGCTCCTTGAAGAGAAGGCCAAGCTCAAGATCTACTATCCCAACTCGTTCATTTCTCGCCTCGCTTCCCTATTCTTTCTCCTTCCCAAAATATCGCCATAAAACAATCAAATAATGCTAAATTTTGATAGCGGGGTGATGGTGATTCGCTACCTTGGTTTGACAAGGTTCTAACTGACATTTTTGCAAAATTTGGTGTTTTCACTCAAGATAACTAAGTTTATGTTTCTCTATGTGTTTCACCGGTTTTTATTCCTCTATGTAAAATAATAACATATTTATAACAACGACAAAGTTCACACTGCAAGGAGAAAAAACTAATATTTGGTGTGACAAGGTTCTAACTGCATTTTACTTATTTAATTACTCATATAAACATGTAAAAAAATAAAATAAATAACATATTATCTTAAAGTAATAATTACTAGTGTCTCTAGTGGATCACTAGTGTATGCGCCAAAAATAAAAAATAAATTCCTATTAATAATATAAATAGAGCAGTTTAAAACTTTGACAAGGTTTTTCTCAAAACCAGCTGATGGTCAGTTAGAACCTTGTCAAACCAAGGTAGCGAATTGATGATCGGTTTACAGATCAAATTATTACTGTAAAAACATTTTTTTAATTGACATTTTTGTTGAAAACATATATTTTCAAAGTTTATTTATATTAATTTTTTTGATAGGACAAAAACTTGTTCAAATTGTCAAAAATAATTCCGTAGGGGGGAGTCGCTAAATTATAATGCAGAAATACGTAAAAATACGTGACCAGACCATGATATTAGTTAGATGCGAAAACACGTGCTAATACGTGAGTGGACCGTAATGTGTTAAAGGAACTGCTGCATTTAAGGTTTGATTATGTGTTATATCCTCTCTAAATCAGAGGTGCAGTTAGGAATTAAGGCTAGGGGGGGTTTTAGGCACAACTAATACTGGGGTGTCTGGGGGTGTGGATTCCCCGCCAGGGTAAGCGGGAGGTGCGAGGGCACTTCAGAAAACATTTAAGATAGATGGTTCAAAATGGTGAGTTTTACGGCTTTCGGAGGGATATTTTATTAATATTTACACTATTTTGCAAGTAATATTAATCCTATGAAGTAAAATGAATTAAACTTTAAAAATTTTCTGAGCTCTAGGGGGGTTTTATCCCCCAAAACCCCACCTCGCTGCGCCATTGCTCTAAATCGCCTTTTAACAAACTGTGTTTGTGTTCCATTTCTATGATGAACTATTCTTGAAGCTAGCAAGGCTTATCGTTTATCTGTGATGCTTATCCTAGTTTTTAATGCAAAAATAAATTGGAAGATAGAGGTCTCAATCTTGGTGTTATTGCATTAAGGAAAAACATACCTGTATGTAGTCTCAATGAACTATTTTCTCTAATGACTCAAATTTCTAGTATCAGATTTGTGAGGTGCTACAAACGTCACGATTTTAGTATGTAGCTGATTCAAGGGAAGCAAATGTTAGGCTTATTACTGTGTGATTCGCCATAAATGTGTGTAAGTTATCCATTTCGTGTAACCTTTATAATGCTCTTTACTTGGAAATTCGGAGAGTAATATTAGAGACTTTTAAGATATTTCTAATTAACGCTTGAGAAAAGCACAGTTTTATCTTAATTTGTTTACTTGTCATGCAATCTCTTAGCCCTTGAACCGATGTCTTGTAAAATAAATCGCGTCGCGCGCAAATAAATTCGATGGACATATAGAAATGTCTTATGTAACTACTAATATAACTTCTTATACTATAAGTTAAATATTAGATAAACTTCGTATTAATAACTTCTATCATATCGTGCCACACATCATACAAGATGTTCGGAGAGAATATTTATCCAGAAATATCCTCTTTGGACCTTTGCCTTGCCAGTCTGATCTATTCCGTTGGAAGTAGAGTGTTTTCCGTCATTTATTGTTCATGCCCCAAGATTATGCGTAGAACGATCGCCGTGTGTATTTACAATACCTAATAGTATCCATTGTTGTGTTCATCTCGTAATGCAGGATGAATGTTTGACCTCGGCAAATATTTTTTATTGCACGGAAAGCACGATATTAGTTAATTTAGGCATGTTTATGGTTTCATAAGTCAGATTAAACTCCTGTTGATATTTTAAACTTTTGAATATTATTAAAAGTAGTTTTTCTTTATGGTACCCCTAATTCTAATTGCGTAGATTGCCTTGGCACGATGGAGTTTTTCCTAATATTATGAATTTATGCGATTGCCCTTTCTTTGAGCAAAACTGCTATATACACGTAAATAACCCTGATTCAAAAATGCCTGTCATAAGATGATTGCTATAAAGCTAACGGATGTGATGGCTCGATGCGTATTTACTGCTTTTCCTCGGAGAAAATCTCTTATTCGTACGTTCCATCTTTGAACAATTAAAGTTAACATTTTGATATATAACTCCAGTATTGTACCAAAACAATTTTGATGGCCTCTTTTTTCATATCATACAGTAAAAAAATCTACCATTGGCATTTAAATTTGCCTTTAGATGATATTTTAATCACTGTAGACCTCTATAAACCTCAGAGGGTATAAAGGAAACTTAAAATGATTAGTTGTAATTATGAAGTGAAACCTTGCAGGTGGTTTTAAAAATCAAGGTTTTTTAAAGGATGATATATTATCTCCTGTTATAAAAAAATCATGGCCTCTATTCCGGCTGCAATGTCTACTTTGGCAATAATTATGCGTTCTCTTTCTCGCAGTATTTCGTTGTATTTTCGAATATTTAGAGTTAATTTATCCAGAAACAAAACAGTAGAATTTTGACTCAATAGCTCAACCGTGAAGGAATAAAACAGTTTTAGTGTATGTATGTTCGAAGGCTTCGTTTTTGAGCTTTCGTATAACAGTCCCTCAGCCTAACAGAAATATGTCTCTTTTTACCTGAGTTTACCAGAGTATTCAATCGGTTTTTCTCCGTTTCCTCCGCGAATGTATAACAACTTTAGCTACTAAAATACAAATGGTAGTGGTAGAACATAGAGTTCTTGGAAAAGGGGTAATGAGTCCTGAGTTCTTAGCTACCTAAATATCATCCTTATGAATTTTTTCGTTATCCTATTAGAATATCCTATTAGAAAGTTATAGTCTCCTTCCAAGCTAGAAATGCCATATTGCAGTCTGGACTCAGCAAGAGCCAATTATATTGAACTACTGTTATTTGATATATATTGAATATATATCTGCCGGCCTCGGTGGCGGCGGGGTAACGTTCTCGCCTGCCAAACAAGAGGTCGCGGGTTCGAGTACCGCCTGGGTAGGTTTCCTCGGTCCATGGCATGATAGTTTGTGTTCGTTTACTTGTTACATTTGTTAAACACCCCGGTGTAAAATGGCCATTAAAAGCTATATCCGGTTGTTTGAGAATTAAAAATTAAATAAATCTTAAAGTAAAGAATTTCCTTAAAATCTATAATATTTCTCACGTTAGTTAGCTAATATGTTATTTCTATGAAATGTCCTCCACACATGTATGTTAGCAGGGATTGGACTGTATATGAAAATTCACTGTCACCACCGGGATTTGAACCTGAGCCCACAGAATGGGAAGCCAACAATGTAGCCACCGTACCAAACCGATCCCTCTTAATGACTGTTTTTCGTGTGCATACGCGCTTTGTTTGAAGATGAACGTCGGCCACCCACCGATATAAGTGTTTCTCTTAGAAATGAGAGAGCTCACTGATGCGCTTCTGGACGCCGAAGAGCTCGGGCTTAATTACGCGGAGAATGCTTTGTTACATAAGGATGGGGGATGGAGTGGGCAGCTGTGTGGCGGAGATGACGCAGGAGTCTGCGAAGGATTTTAGCGTGAGAGGAAAGGTGTGAGGCAGGGTCGGGGGGGGTTTCTTGCTCCCAATGCCATGGGAAGGTTAAACAAGGTGGCTGCCAGCAGCGTGAGGGTTTGTGAGCGCGTGGGAAGGACCACGGAGGAGTGTGGACGAAGGAGTTAGTCTGGCAAATACGCGAATTTCTTTCATTTCGATAGAATAACTAAAAGTTTAGCATATGTTCCACTGCATATTGCTATTCTTAAAAGTTATATTTAAACATTGTATAGCTTTCCGAGTTTATCCATCTGATTGATTACACAGGCCAACAAAAAAATTTTGTTTGAAAACTTTTTTTATTTTAATAGCTGATCTTAATAGATTTTGATGTGCCGAATCCAAACTTGGCCTTAGTTTTTTTTGTATCATCCATAGTTTCCAAGCAATATGTATTTAATATTTAGTCTAATACCCCTATACGGTATACAGGGAAATCAATGAAACACTGTTACATCATAAAATTGTTTGTATTTACTACTGCGTGATAATACAGGGTTCACTTGTCAACTGGAATTGGTCTACATTATGTTTCCCTTTTTTCCTTGAAGCTTCTTGTGTAGCTTTTTCTTACGATGAATCGCTTGCTGAACTTCTCGGTGAGGCACCAACAGTAATCCCCATTATCTTCGTTCTTTAGACCTACTTTTTCAATTTTATTATAACTATAAAAAAGCTGTTAAATTCTAAAAATATTGCTTGATTTCATAAATTTAACGGTAAAATGTGAGTAACAAGTGGGTAATACAACTTTAAAACCATCATATTAGGATTCAGCAACTTAAAAAACATAAGAACAAGGTATTTTCAGTAAAAAAGTTTTTTTCATTGTTGGCCTGTGTTATTAAGTGTGTGTAATATATTTTTCTCAACCTATTAATTTTATTCACCGCCAATCAATTCTGCAAATTGTATTTATTAAAAATAAGGCCTACAACAAAGAATTTTCGTAGTGGAGTGAAGGAGATCGCATCAAGCTGTATGGATGAGGGATATAAAAAAAGGTGGCTGCCAGCAGCGTGAGGATTTGTTGGCGCGTAGGTGGGACAACGGAGGAGCTAGGCAGCGTGTGAGAAAAGGAGGTATTCTGGCAAAAGCACGAATTTATTTCAATTCAATAAAATAACTATTAGAGTAGCATATTTGTAATGCAAATGGGTAAGAGATATTGCAATTTATATCAAGTTTGATGCAATTATCTTCACCCGATTACGCACGTTCTTCGTTTCGAGCCTTTATTTTTGAATAATGGATTTGGTATGGTATTTGGAGGAGGCGTCCAACACATGAGTTCATTTGCGCCATGAGGGAATGTTAGGTAAGGAAGGGTGGAGAGAAATCCGGCATCAGTATTGGCGTGCTATTAACGAAACGGGCCAAGGGGACCAAGTCTTAACGTCCCATCCGACGGGTAGAGTGTCGCGCTTGAGATTTCCTCCACACAGCATTCAAGCAATGATCGGGCAGTTTCTGAAAATTCACGGCCACCGCTGGGTTTTTAATCCGAGCCCACGGGGTGGGAAGCCAACACTAGCCACCATAACAACCCTATCCCCATAAATGTAATTCCTCAAGGTATTTCTTTAGTGGGCAAATTAAGAGATTTCATATTGAAATGGATTGAGTATAAGGAAGGCAAATAGTTAAATCAGTGGGAAATAATCAAATCTGCATTGAAGCGAAAACAAATTAATAACATAAACGCGTTCTCGCTCGATCACCTTGCCGGTTTTCCTTCAAATTTCCTCCAAGGTCTCAAATATGCTTGCACTCAGGTTCAATAGGATTTCTTCCATGGCAGAAACCAAACTCGTGCCAATAAAAATATTTTTAACACAGCAGAAAAAATATTCTTAAACATTGTTGATTTCGAAGTTACCTACCTGATGGGTTAGTAAATGTGCCAAATGCAATATCCCGAACCTTAAATTTGATTGAGTTCATTTTTGCTTCAGAATAGACCTTGTTAAAGTAATGAATAAATGTTATCCTTTTCCGCCCCTTTAATAGTGGTTTGAGTTGTTGGTGTATCAACTGTGGGTTCCGCGAAAGTCATGGCATGCACTCACGGTCTCCTATGGGCGCGTACAGTAGCCTACATCCCCAAAAAATCTAAAAATCATTGTAAAAACTAATCTTAAATTGCCAATACACATGTATATATGCATGTATAATAGGCCGAATGTAAATTTACAAAATGGTTGATACTTGTTACATTATTTTATTATATAATCATTTGGGAAACAAAATCAATCACATAAACGACTAAATTTATTAGAACACATACAAAAAATCTAATTACGATAACGCCAACATTGTTATATTCCAATTCTCGGTCGGCTCTCATACTACGCCTAAAAATGCGAATTCGAGGCCATTATAATGTTTCTTGCGCATTCCACCATGACACATTGCTTTCCGAGGTTGCCCTTCTCTCCCTTCGGAGCAACTCGAGGGAGACAGTCTGTGACGGATGAGACAAAGATAGGTTCGGAAGAACGTAGAAGAGGAGAGAAGAGTTGATGGTGGTCTCAGCTCCGCGAGCCGTCCACTGTTATGATATAGTGCCCCAGTGTGAAGAAAAGATCGGAGAATTTTCTTAGTCTTAAAGCTGTGCATCGAGGTATGCCAAAAAATTCCTTAGGTTTATGAGAATATCTTCCACGCCAGCAACCAATCTCGCACCGATAAAAATATTTTACACGCTAAATGTATTCTTATATCCTGTTGCTTATTGCCGAGTTTATGCGTTTGATGGGTTATTAAGTGAGTAAATTTTATTTATAATTTTATTAAAAACTAACTATTTATTCTGGAAATTCTATTTATTCAAAAATAAGGACCAAAAGAAGAATAAGTGTAGTGGGATCTCCCAAAGATGTTAGATCATCCAAAATTAATAATTATTATATCACGCATACATGTTATGCTATTCTTATTGTTGTTTTATTGAAATTTCATCACCTTGATGACGCTATCAATCTTCTTGCCTTTAACGTATCACAGCGATTAAACTCAAGGTAAATATCACTTGACACACTTTTTTTTTTCTTAATCTTATTTTACATCCACTTCAAGATGGCTCTCCTCTTAACAATTACTTATTTTTTTATCACCATAGCATCAAATCAGTCAAAAAAATCAAAACAAAAACAAACATGCTCACAGACAAATAAAACAAACAACAAATGAACTCAAAAACAGAAAACAAACTAAACATATACAAAAGTGATTCCGGTCATAAAGACACATGCATCACCTTTTATTAAAGATCCAGTTCAATCAATCAATAAGATCCGCGTAAAACTTTTAAACTGGTGTCAGCATCTCAGATACTTAGTCCTATTCAGGCATCTCCTGGTCGCATCTCCAGTTGAATTTCACCATACTCCCTTGATATCCGTAATTTTTCATTTGTTATTATTTCTTAATTTAGTCCAGTTGTTATTCACAGCCTTACTAAATAACTAATACCCCTCGAGTCTTAAAATTTAGAAATTTACGAAATTCAGGCGTAATTTGGAAACAGAAGTCTATTGAGACAGAATTATTTCGAGCACTGTCGTTTCGGATGTGGAAAATTATGACCGTATTATTTTTTATTCCATTAAGAAGAGTTTGAGTTTTATTGAATACCATTGTGATGTGTGCGAACGACCAGCCAAGCTTTCGCTCCCCGAAAACCTACACAAATTTTTCGCGACATGTGGAATTATCTCGCGTTTCACATTTTGTTTTCAAGCCGTTTTTACGATAAAATAGACATGCAACAAAAACTTTCTATTTCTAAATAATTATTTTTAATATAAGAATAAATCATAATAATAGCAACTGAAATTCGCCTTTTTTATTGCGAATTTAATTTTAAACCACCCCCCTATGCTAACCACTCCAGATATCATCCCCCGCCGATTTTTTCCGACGATGGCCATGAGATAATTATACGGGAAATTTCTTTTCTGCTCTTCTTTCTTTAAATTGGGTAAAAATGTTCTTGTCGAAGTTCCAAGCCCTAAAATTTACTTTACTCGATTTTTTGTCATTGGTTTAGGACCCCATCTATATTAGCACAAAATCTATTGATTTTTGTTGTACACATTACGTAATCCTATGGCTCTGACATCTGTAAAGTTGAAATAAATGCTAACAATTCCGTTATTCATAACATCCTCTGTTGATGCTAAATTTCAGGATAATCAAGGACATGTGACAGTCACCTTATATCATCAAAAACTCAATTTTTAACCGAGTACCGTTGCGATATACGGCCGTGTTTGTAACTTTTCCATAAATTTTAAATACCTTATTGATCTAACTGGTACGGTTGGAATTTGCCCATCCCATTTCTCGGCCAAGACTATCTTGCGTTCGTTGCTTATCTTTATCGTTTCTCGATCCTTGCCAAAACTTCCATCACCTTAAGCACGGCATCAATATTATTGTGTCGACCTCACGCGTACCCGGCGGCGTACTTGAATATGTACAAAGAAGATGCGATTTCGCGACATGGGAGAGCTTCGTGTGTGTGCCACTGAGATGGGGTGGCAAGTATGGGAGTGGTTGACGGTTTCTGCTCAGTGAGCCGAGACGGAAGAGGTGTTGCCGTGAAGGAGAATATTCTCGTGACGGTCGAGTAGCCATCGGCAACAATAGATAAGGGACGCTTCTCGGAAATTGGCTCGGTTGGCGAGATCAAGACGACGTAGTAGACAAATGAAGCAACAAGTAAATGCATTAGTTCCCATCACGCTGTTCGCTTCCAGGGTTTGCGAACACACGATCATTTTTTTTCGTCATTTTCGAGTGATCGCTCGGAAATGATCGTCGCGAGCAGTTTTTTTTCGCGATCACTCCAATGATGAGGATTCCCATCACTTTCTCATTACTCGTGTGGTTGCTTATTCCGTCGCTAAAACACCACATCAGCCAACAGGGGCGGATCCAGGATTTCTTTCTGGGGGGGGAGGGGCACAAGCAAGGCCGTATCCAAGATTTTGTTCTGGGGGGGGGGGGGCACAAGGATACCTCATAATACAAAACAAACGCAATGATAATGGGACCGTATTAAAAATCTTTCCTATTTTTGAAGTGTCTGGGGGGGGGGGCACGTACCCCCGTGACCCCCCCCCCCCAGATCCGCCTATGTCAGCCAATCAGAACGCATTCCCGTATGGAGCGATTGCAGCACAACGTTACGGGAACGACATAGGTAAACATAAAGGCGCTATATGTTTTCGTGACGCGGGTCCTATGACTACGAGCTGTGGTATCGGAAATGATGCGAAAAGCGACGGCGGGAATGACTGTGTGATTCAGAAAAATTATCACTGGAGGGATCACTTTTCCGGTCGCGAAAAGCGATCGCTCGAGTGATCTCCAAGAGGAACGAAACAAATGATCGTGTGATTCAGGCTTTAGAAAGACCATATCAGGACATGTACTGGACCTCAGCAGGCATATTTTTTGCGATTATAAATGGGTGCCTCCGACGCGAAAATAGTGATGGAAAAATCGATTTCGATTGGAATCGAAAATCAAGTTTTAAGTCAAAGATCGAGGAAATCGAGATCGAGTCATGATCTTCGAGTTTCGATCCAAACTCGATTTCTCAGCTTCAATCTGGACGTTTTTCCATTTCGTTTGACGCTGACGTTTCAACCATTTCGTTTCATCTCAGCAGTGTCACAACCGACCTATGATAAAGCCATCCGTCCCATGTGAAGACTTCTATCTCAAAGGCCGGTAAAATTGGAAAGGCACTCCCTAGGCCACTCCCTCCCTAGGCACTCCCTAGAAAACATCTCAATCAGTTGATTTTTCTTAAAAATTTTAGTGGAACCGAATGGTTCCTAGCGTGATCCCAAAATCTTAATGCGCGTACATGTGTATTTTTTACCACTAATAATTCAATCGTGCATTCTGAGTATATTTTTTGGGATTTTTTCTACTGCTCAAATGGGTATTCTGAGTGTTTTTCGAATGGATAATCAACATGTTTTTGTATTCTCTGTATTATTTAAAAAAAAGAACAGTCGATATTTTCGATTTATAGATCCTTAGGTTCAAATTTCGGTTTCTGTTTAAAAGTCGAGCTTTCCATTTAGAATAAATATCGATTTCTCGAAAAATCGATTTTGACGGATATTTTGCAATGACCAGCAGAAAACGATGCCTCGCAGCGGCGTAGACGCCGACTTCACTGAAAATAAGATATGTATCTCCCAGAATATACCCCGCACGAGAGTAAATAATCAATAGCAAATCCTAGTTTTGTACTTATTAATCCTTAGAACTCAATTTTCAATTGTTACTGACCATCATTAATTGGAAAACTTTGTGATCCCATATAAATTTAGTAAAGGATGACCTAGGTTTCAACGTGGCGCGTCATCTGTTAAATTTGAATAGAAGGCTGAGAATATAAAGTCACGAAAAAGTTGATTTCAAAAAAAAAAAGCTCAAAAGCTGAACGTTCTGATGCGTGGGTTAAGAGGTGAGAAAGCGGAAAGGTTTGGCTAGGGGAAGGGTTTGGCCAAGGACAGGTAGGTCTATGTCGTCAATTGATAAAATTATGTGGAATAACAAAGTTTTATCAAAATTTTTACTAATGTTTTCCAAAATTTTCCATAAAGTCTCGCCCGAGACAACGGTAGTGGTTAATTCGCGCCGTAGAAACAATTGGTTTGTACGCCGGCGCCCTCCGCACGCCGCTAAAATTGTGCCCGGACGTCGTCGCTATCAAATTTTTAATGTTGGCACCCTCGCCTACTCGTAACATCAAAAATAGTGTTCTATTTTAACAAAATAATATATTTGCATAGATATTTGTTTATTTAACGTCTGACGCGTGCTTGAATCGGACTTTACCTTTCTGGCAGAGAAAACATAAATTACCGTAAGAATTGCCGTGCCATATACACCAACGATTACCAGTGTCTACGCATGGGGCTAAAATTGAAATGGCTAAATACGAGATCACGTGATGTTTCTGATGGTATGATAGGCTGACCCCGACCATAGCGTTCGTTTTGATTGGAAATTTTCATTACCATTAAACTTAGTACTCAGGAAGGAGGAGGATCTTCATATTTTAAATTATTTTTTTCTTAATTATTTTTTCTTTAATTAATAATAAAAATAATCTATTTCCATAAAATTTCATTGATTTTTTAATTAACGACCTCATTACATTTCCATATCTGAGGTCGGGTTGTAAATGTAGGCCTTGACCTCCAGCTAATGACCAGCCAGCATGCCCCCTTTGGTAGGTATATATTTACTCTGACGCTTCTTCTACATACTATCCCTCCAGCCGCATCGATACACGTATGGCGGGGTGTTAGATCACAGCTGTTACTAAATAACAGGAAATGTGCAAATGACATTACGGCTGACATTTTTTTCATTTTTATTTTATTATCAAAACACCCAATACAGCTCATATTGGCCATTTTACATCGGGGTATCCAACAAATTTAACAAGTACACGTACACGAACAACCATGCCCTGGCCAGGGGAAACCTACCGAGGTGGGACTAGAACCCGCGACCTCTCGTTTGGCAGGCAAGGACGTTACCCCGCTGCCACCGAGGCCAGCTAAATTTATTAAATTTATGTATTGTTCGGGGAAAAAACAAATTCCTCTACCGTTTCTGTCGGACCTGGAAATATGGAAAAGCTCTATTAAGAATATCACTATTATATTTACCACTATCAATATTATAACTATTCATATAGAAATATATTATAGCTGAAATATCCGCTATTAGATCGCGGCGATAACTGAAAGTGGCCCTAATGACCATAAATGCGATACTCCGATTAAAAAAAACCCTATTCTTAGCAGGGAAGAAAAGAAAAAAGTGTAATACGTTGGTTACCTTTAACGCCTTAAACCAAAAAACCACCGTCAAAATGAAAAATGAATTGTAGAAATGAATGGTATTATACTACGAGGAAACTAAAAGGCATTAATTTAGAGATGCGTGAAAATCGCAAATGCGATATAGATGCGATGTGCGCAAATAAATGCGACATAGATGCGATTACTGGACTTTTATGATATTTTTACGCAAATTTGCCTTTTCGATGGCAAAATTTCATACATTTTGTGCCGAGCGCAGTTTGAATGCTCTGCTGATACTCACCGCTTAAAGCATGTGAGCGACTGGCCAACTGCTAGTTGGCTGGGACTCTACGTGGCCGCGAACTACAAGTGGGCGCGGGCTAGCTACACCTCCCCCACTATATGTGTCATTCCTTTATTTATTATTGTTCTACAACATAATTATTTAAAATATTCAGTATTTTGTCATTTTACTGTGTGTTACTACATTTTATCGTCATCTACCTCATTATGAAAATAAAAAAATAGACGCTACAAAATGCGATAAACTGTTATTAAAAGTGCGATAAAATAAAAATGAAATTGCGATTTTCACGTATTATACGTTCACGTATTTTTCAGGCATTATACATACGACGCTATGATAGCATAATTCCAACAAATTAACAGGAGGACTGACAATAATGATAATGAACTCCGAAGCATTAAAGCGATAACGTACGCTTGGCCCTCCTTCGCCAGGAACAATCGAAGGGAGGAAGAAGTAATCGCACGGTTGAGGATAGGGCATTGCCCTTTGACTCAAGCCTTTTTCTTTGCTGAAGAGAGGCAAGCCCCTCAGTGTGATGAGTGTAGGTGCCCTCTAAGTATCCGACATATCCTAATAGAGTGTGACAAATATCGTGACGCAGTTCAGTTCAATATAGGGGGAGACCTTGAATCCCTTCTAGGAGACTAGCCTACTATTTTAAATAGTTCAATTTTGTTTCTCGAGGAAATGGGTCTGTTTAATAAACTTAAAAAGTTCCCGTCTATCTTATGTAAATAAAGGGTGCAGTGACGATCACTTTATTATACGGTTTGAAGCAAGGGCGGACCCAGGATCAAAAATAAGGGGGGCAAGCCATGGTCGCTCAAGCTGTAACATTTTAACATGGAAAAGGTGAATGAAATCAACATTTTAAGAAAATTATGACAGCGCTTTATTAGTTTTTGAAAATATTTGCTCGAAAAAATATTTTAGTTACTTGTATTATTCTAATATCATTTTTCGTGGCTTTAAAGAAAATGTGTTGAAAACTTTAGTTTCAATCCAGTCCTGATTTTCCTAAAAACTTATGCGATTTTTGCTTCTACGTGGGAGCAGCAGCCCCCTCCTGCCCCCCTCTGGGTACGCCCATGGTTTGAATCAAATGATTGAGTAGTAGTGCAGAATGACCTAGGCGTCGACGCACCCAAACGTTCAATTCTACTACTACTAAATAACAGGAGATATCAGAAAACACCCTATAATTCCAATGATTCGTGAATGTGGTTTCCTAATAACGGTAGTTGCTTGGTATCCTGTACTTCCGAATTTGGCCGATAGTTGGCGTCTCGCTCGTCTGGATTCTCAAATTCGATGAGTATTTTCCTCTAGGTTCCGTTACAAAAAAATGTCTGTTCGCAGCGAAGAGAGCTTGAGTGAAATGCTTAGGTGCCATTCATATCTCGAAACTCACCCGCAGCGCGCACATTCTGGTCAGCCTTGAAAATTCTTGGGGTCGTCGAACGGATGACGTGTGCTAGTGCGTTGGCGAAGTTGGAGATAATATTTGTCACTCGGTGTTATTGTTTCTTTTGTTCATACATCAAACTACTTGAATTCAATATTTTTTTGGACTTTTACTGGACGCAGCACTGTCGCACTACCACTCTTATTTCGCGACTAGTTACTAATTTATTAATCGCGATATCACCGTGAAATTTTTGGAGTAAATAAAGTAGACATTTTCAATATTTACCAGTTGTTCAAATTTGAAAATTTTCCATCAGTATGTTCTCATATGTAACATTGCTTCATTAGAAATACTGGATCATAGTTTGCAAAAGTCGACTATTTTGTGCTCTGAAAATCTCGAGGTTATGACGCATATTTTAAACAAGTATGCACTATTTAATCTAGCTCATTTCGAAAAATAGTTAATGTTAAATATGTTGGCAACTGAATGGGAAAAAACTGACTTTTTTCTTCTGTATATTTCCAACAATACTTGGATTTTGTGAATCTCCTCTTTTTTTTGTACAAAATTTTATGTAAATGAGTCCATGAGCCTGAAATTAAAAATTATCCATGTACTCGCAAGAACACTTAAGCGCTCATTTTTACGTTAATGACTTTATGCTGACTCTTTCAATCCTCCATATTACCTCGTTGTTCAATGTAAACATACTTCGAATTCGGTGATTATTATTTTTCCGTGGATTGATCATTGGTTTTAATTTGGAACAGTGCCATGAAGGATTTTGCAGTCAATTTATGTCAATTTCGCTTTAGCTGTTACTCTCAATATATATAATTTACAATAATTAATATACACACATAATAAATAACTACTATGCACGCAGAATACATATATACACATTAAATACCATACAATAATTGTGTTTTTTATCCACACATTTTCAGTAATGAGTATCACCACGTTTTTCTTACAAATACGTTTTTATCGTATCTGTGCCCGCAGCCATCATCATTCAAACAATTTAGGATTTTATAACTCTTGATAGACTGTTTAGTTTGAGATTTTAATTACTGGTGCTTTTATGCGATGATGTTGGAACTGAGAAATGGCTGCCTGAGTACATGTGCTTGCTAAATGAGTAGAATACATCTTTGAATCATTTGCAGCAAAAGCAATCACATAAATAGCGTTTGGATTGGTAATGAAGGAATGCGATACGGATGTAGGAGGATCAGAAATACATAAAAGTTGTCTCACAGTCTCCTTTTCCTTATGTCATTTGGCTGTTTGGTGTCTAACCCGTTTTGAACCATCCCAGACCATGAATAACCGCTAAGCGGTTTTCTGCTACTTATTACCTCGCGCAAAATCGTACCTGCTTTTGCTCTGAAGCACTTACCCCCCTCCTACCGTGAATATCTACATGCCATATCCCAGTAGTTTATTTCAGGGTGAACTCTACATTCACCTATCAAATCAGCGGGATTGAATCGCTTCGTGAATGTTTGAAAAGGTTATAATGCGATATCAAATGTACTTGTGATGAAGAGTGCGAATAGTAAGAAAAGGAACTGCAAACTGGAAATTATATTCCTGAATGTGTTTGAAAAATGATATCCATGAGTGTATTCGTTAAAAGTGAGTATTATTAAGAGAGTCAGAAGAAGATTCAAATCCAAGCAATGAGGCATATTTGTATTTCTTTTCACCTTTTAGACAAATATCTTACCGATTCTATCGCATTTTGGATTGAGAGCGAAAAACTATAATAATTTTTCTGCTCGACATACTCCGTTCGATACCTTTAATGGATTGGTCTGTCGTCTCTTTTTGATTGTTTGATTCCTTAAAATATTCATTTAAAACCAATTTTTTAATTAACTATCATCTAATATGTACTAACCTTAACCAGACTATTCCACCTTATTTTCATTTTTCCAATTCCCTCCTTCCCATTCCTTCTCTTTTGAATATTATGCTACCTAATAAGTCATTCAAGAGCTTTTAGCTAATGAAGTTTCTCACAATGTTACTATCTCCTCTCAAAGTTTAATTTATTCATCTTTCTTTCAATGAATTCTCTCGAGTATCTATGCACTGCTCTGTAACTTAACCTTTTCTCAACTCTCCTATCATCTTAATAAAATCCCTCGTCACGTAATCTTTTCTTTAGAACATAATTTTTGACCTCTTTTCCTCTTAAAATGCCGTGTGATGGTGCTCTTACATCTTGATGTTTGGTTTTATCGATGTTTCTGCTCCAATCATCCTTGGTAATGAGATGGCTTGCCTATTTACTATGGACAAATTTGACGGAGTTTACAAAATTAGAAGGCACCCAATTTTTTTACTTTTCTTTTGATTTTTATTTATTCCAAATCGTCGACAACGCATCAAAGTTCTCCACCCACTCATGCGAAGGGCCGTGCAGTATTGTTGTCGTCAATCATCCATGACAACAAATCACCTTGGTCGCTTAGTTTAGCGGTATTCTCTCCCTTAGCTTTTCTAAATGCCTGGTTACACGATGCATTAACCCGTACGGGTTAATGTCTAAATGTATGAACGCGAATATGCATCGTGTAACCACCCAACTTGTGCGAATGCATGCACAAAAAATAGAACCCGTTCTAATTTGGTTCATGCATTCGTACATATTCCGTTCCAATCCACCAAAATCATTCAAGCAAACGTACTACATTAACTTTTATGCGTTAATGTACCGTGTAAGCAGGCCTTAAGAGGGGATTGGTGTGGAGACTGGAGTGTTGGCTTCCCATCTCGTGGGATTGGGGTTAAGTCCCAGTAGTGGTAAAGAATTATCAGTCTCTGTTTTAATGCAGTGTGGAGCAGGGGCGCAGCTAGGAATTAAGGCTGTGGGGGGTCTAGGTGCACCTATTACCAGGGTGTGTGGGGGTATGGAATACCCACCAGGATAAGCGTTAGGTGCGAGATTATTAATTGCGGAATTTTAAGATACATGGTTCAAAATGATGAGTTTTACGGCTTTCTGAGGGATATTTTATTAATTCTTACACTATTCTATTAGTAATATCAATCCAATTAAGTAAAATGGATTAAACTTAAAAATTTATCTGAGCTTTGGGGGGGGGGGGGGGTTTAACCCCCAAAACCCCCTTCGCTGCGCCACTGGTGTGGAGGATATTTCAAACGCAAGTCTCCGTCCGTCGAATGGGACGTTAAGCCGTGGTCCCCTTGGCGCGTTTCGTTGAGAGGAGGCTAATGCCGACGAAAGGTTTCTCTGTCGCTGTCGGTCGCCTCCTCCAAATACCATACTTGATTTTTTAAGTGCGCGTAGGGTGCTCAACAGAGTCATTGATGACGTCAGTAATTTTTCCATTGGGCAACTACTTTCATGAACTGACTGGCTGAATATAGAGCATGGTTTTCCAATGATAATGTATTTATTTACAAACCGAATAGAAGAATAACATCAATATTTTGGTAAAAGAAGGTGACGTAATTAGGTGTTCCATTACTTTTTGGAAATTGTGTACTTTTTTAAAAGTAGGTTGCTTTGTGAAGGCTGCTCCACTTTCTCTGCACGTATGTATTTTGATGTAGCTGTAATTCACAACGAACGTACCGCTCGTAAATATATAAAACTTAAAAAAAAAAAATAGAAAACGAGTTGCCAAAAAAGAGACGAAAAAGAACACTCACGCTCTCCTGATACCACATTATCAAAATATAAGGGCTTTCAATTCTATATTTTCTGGGAATTTCTGAAAATTATTATTTTTGACATGTCTTTTAGCAGTAATTTAGTATCAATAGTTAGCTCAGGAAAATTTCGATTTTTACTAGAATAAAAATTTCTTCGTTAAAAAAATTATATAAAGTTTGTTGTGCCACAATGATAAATACAAAACTTAGGCGGGATAACAGACTACTGGTTGAGATATTAGCAAATAAATGGTGTAGTTGAATTTATCTGGATATTTTTTCTTCGATACGTCAACCGCGTTTACAGCTATTACGTTTGTCAATTATTAGAAAGGCATTCATTAATACTGTTGTCACTCGTTGGAACTTTAGAAAACCCGCTATCATTTTCACGCTTGAGCTACTGACTTCGGGGAATTCGTCTGGAGTGAAAAATTGCGAAACTTTAAGTGGATCTGGTGTATAGCGACCGCTGGTGCACGGCGACATTGAACAAAGATGTGAAAACCCTCTCAATGGCTCTATCAAGGTGAAGTTACTGAGAAAGTTGCATCAGGACATTATTTCCAAACCGCTAGATTAATCATCTCGGGAAGAAAGGCTTCGCAAGAGCTCTCCTAGAAATTCCCGTCTGCCGAGGTACCCAGTAGGCGACTCGCTGGCCTGCTAAGCTAAAGGTCAAGGTGTAAATGACCGCCTAAGGCTTGGGCGGGATTTTTGCTGTTCTGGAACCGCCTGAAATGGGAGCAATTGTTTGGAAAAGGAGAGCTTTCATAAAATTTAGATTATGATCGTTTAAATAAACTACCTTTTATTGACGGAAATCATTATCTATGACATTGGCAAGCACTTATTTACCACTCACTTGTGTAAACTAATTTTTATCCATTTGTGATAGCCTTCCGAAGGAATTTCTATTTTTACTAAGATTTCAAAGTGTGCTATCCTGATACCAATTCATCACAAGATGAGAATGATTGGTACATATTTCTGTATTTTTCTGAAAAATTCGTCAGAAATTTAATTTTTTAGAAGTTCTTTCAGCAGTTATTTAGAATTAAATGTGATCTGGGAAAAATTTCCATTTCGACTAGAACAAAAATTTCTATGCTAAAAAGTGTAATGAAGTCCTTGTAACGTAATAACCATGATAAATATAAAACATGTGCTAGTCAACGCATACTATTTGTCAAGATATTATCAAATGAATGAGGTAGTTGTATTTAAGTCACGCCATTAAAATGAAAAAAGCATAAAAATCAACTTTAAAATGTAAGCGCTTAAACTTAGCGCACATAGTGAAGTCTTATTTCTTTTTCCAACTTCATTGAATGCCATCAAGCAAAAACTGTTTTAAGACAAATACTCAAAAATTTTATTTGTTTTGGGTGTTCATTCGCTACAGAAACTCCTTCTACAGGACGTATTTTTTGGAAAAGAAGAGTTTTCCATTTTACCAAAAAATGTGTATAATGCTCTTTCTTTTGGGAAAATACTAAATCTTGCCAAGAATACTTATATTCACACACGTGCAGGGACTATTTCCTCCGGATTTGTGGCAATTAAAGCGAATCAGTGAGGGTAATCCCCTCTTATGCCACGTAATACAAGTCTTGACTAAGCTTCTGTGTTACACGCATGAATAGTTAGCGCGTGTCTCTCATTCATGTCTTAATAACGGCTATCTTTTCAACTGTACACTATTAATAAGTAGAAAGCGTTGAAAGATGGGACGTTTAGTTGAAATAAGAAATGTTTAAGATGATTCATCGATAGATGAGAGGGGCACTTCTCTTTTCCACCTGCAGTCACCACCGTTTTCCCAATAAGAGACTAACCGATTCCTTAAAGTAAGTAATAGGGTGGTTTCCAATTATTTTTTTATTGCCTAAATCGAAAGATTATTACTCCTGGAGTACGCATTTCACGCTTTTAGATTTTTAAATGACGATATCTATTTTTCGCGATTAAACGAAAAGTGAAAATTTTCAAGCGTGCGAAAACGCGACGGCTAAGTATGAATGCCGGGAAAACTCCGTGTGACGTCGTTCTGGTTCCCGATGCCGCAAGTGAGGTGACCTTGGGGCGAGGCTTTGAGCGCTGATACGACGCAGGATGTTAGCATGCAGCAGAGTACCCTCCTTAGCACGAAGCGCTTGGCTTAAATATGGATTATTAATTTTACCCTATCAAACGAAGGAAACTTTCCGACCTTAGGCAGTTTTAATGGGTGACTATTAAGAGACGTTTCCCTGAGCTCTGTGCCTCATGCATGCATTGGTAACCTCAGCCAATGTAAATCTCCGATCTATTCGTATAGAAACTAAGTCCCTCTGACGTCACGTGGAGTGACATCGCATGGGCGCCTTTTTCAAATGAGGATAAAATTGACACTTGCCATTCGTCTAAACTGGGATTTCTAGAGCCAAATAATTTGTATATTATGAATACACTAATGGTGGGTAACGAATTGCAATCAATGCCTTTCGTTTTCTTTGATGAAGGAAACTACCCTATTATGGAATTCGCGCGACCTCTTACGCAACTAGATGAAACTATTTATGATCCATTATTATTCGCAAAATCAGTGTGCGTAACGTAGCTCTTGGTATATAGGTCTCTTTTATATTAATAATAATATTATATCACGGCTGTTGTATTACAATAATTGAAAATTTAAACCTACGACCAATTGGGAAGCGCTGGAGTTCATGAGCCTCTCCGGTTGAGACAGAAAGGGATGGTTAGCTCCAAAGAGATTTTAACTTTTAAGATAATGTATTGTTTTTCATATTATTTATGAAAACAGTGTTCTACTGAAACAATAATACAAATTATAATACTGTGTAATAAATAATACTTAGTAACGAAAAAGAAATTCATTTCTGGAGAGCATTGAAAACAAATTACGCACGATTGACGATTATGGACGGAGTTCATGGGAATGTTTATATTTAGCCGCAAGTCAATAACGTGAAGAACCGAACTATGTTATCCCTCAAAATATAATTTTTAGCTCTACACCAAAAATTAATTCTGTAAAAACGGTCATTTGTAGGTATCAAAAGGATATAAAGTTGATTCCCTCTTCAATTTAATGAATGTCTCAATAAAATATTGACGAAATTTTCACGTGTTATGAATAAATCAGTGATAACTTATCAATGTTTACATGATTTAATCAGAAGCCGCCGACAAATCGGCATCTGAAAACTTCGCCGATGGGCTGACTTTCTAACGGCCAAATGATTTGATCCGTGGTCTTCCTGAAATCAATTTTTGAGATCAGATTATCTCATTTTATTAGAATAGACGCTCTGGCTGACAAGTAGCTTTTCTCAATTATGTTCTTAATAAGTGTTTTTTAAGTAGTAAATAAAAGTTAGTAAAGTAAGTAGTAAGTGGTTGATTGGTTTGAAACACCTTAGTCATTAAAATCAACAGATTTAGGCGTTACTTGGTGGAACGATGAGATATTCATGGTTAAATAAAAACACAGTACTATTCCACAACCTTATATTTTTGCAGTCTACATGTAGACTGCAAAAATATAAAGTAGTAAATCTAGTAGACTGCAAAAATATAAGGTTGTGGAATAGTACTGTGTTTTTATTTAACCATGAATACCTTAGTCATTTATATATTTCTGTATTGCTTTGATTTCTGAAGCCATTTAAATTGTGGTGCAGCACGTATTTCATGAATCGATCACTCCTTCCGACCCACTCCCTTATGATTAAACTGAAAAATATTACAATTTCCATTTGAAAAGATGCATTTTGAACACTGCTGATGGGACTTCAGATGTTTGAACGATAAAAAATTATTTAATGAAACACTCATTCCTTGATTATTTTCGAAAAATTAAATTTTCGCCGTGGTAAAGTCCTTTCTATCCTGACATGTTGAGTTAGTCTTTATTTCAGGGGTTTTTTTACCTTCTCGTCATTTTTGCCGTATTTCCTTAAATATTTTCACCTACAGACCCTTATTGTTGTTGTATTTAATTTTTGATTCTCATTAGAAATATCTACACCATACTGTAATATGTAAGATATCAGCCACATCGCTATCAGGCAGCGTTAAACTTAATATCACAGCCCCTGTTTTATGATGTACCGAAATAGCAAAGTAATGTACTCATGGAATGCTGCAGGACTCATTTACTGAGTGGAAAACTTTTGACCTCTAAATATTCTCTTGTGTGTATTGGGTAATATACGTATGTGTCTGAATTTGATTGTCAAATAAGGCTTCATACCTGCACGACCATTTTCCATTCATATTTTTTGCAATACAGATCGTTGCATCTACAGGTGTGGGTATGGCCACTAATATTGCCATTATTGCTTGAGGATGACAATATCCAGTTTCTCGTATTCCTTCGAAATGAAAATACAGTTTTTACTATTTTTTCTGCAAATTTAGCATAAAATATATGTACAATCGGGTTTCTGACGTAATTTATTTTGGGCTGACTGAATTTCTCCATTGTTCACAGCATCGAATTATATTTCAATTTTCTTCAGAAAAGGTTTCAATGGCCATTTAGATGAAAATAAAAACCATTGCATCTGGTGTTTTATCGGGAAAATAATCGAAAAAAAAGGTGTGAGCAAGCTAAGTGACTATTTTTGTCTTCTTTTTGCGATAAATATTAGATGATGATTTGCAGGTAGCTTAAAATGCTGCCTTGAGCAATTAGATTAGAGCAACGATCAAAGTTCCTCTATTTATACAGAGGTAACTTGCTGAATTTTCTTCACTGCCATTGGCACTTCTATGTAAGAATGATTCGATTTATAATTTTAATAAGCAATGGCCGAAAATTGATTTACTTTAAATTCAGGGAAAACGAAGGTTTTAAACGGTTAAAATATAGCTGAAGGAAGATTTTCTGCTTTTCCAGCGAATACACTGCTTGAAGTTCTCGGGATCGCCACCGGGCGAGAAACTGCATTACTGCCGACTTTTCGATGTCCAACTCGGCCATCTTATGAGTCCCATAGGCCAAGTCAGGCATCGAAACGTCGGCAGTAATGCAGTTCCTCACCCGGTGACGATACCGAGAATTCTACCAGTTACCGTTGTAATGTAAATTTTACAATAAATTTATTGCATCACAGAAACATAGAAGGGAATATTTGCGTATTTTTCTTTTTAGGTTTTTGTAGTCAACTTCTTTTAACGTTTGATGGCAGTGGAGTTCCTCTATGACAAAATATTTAAATGCGAATGAATCATTTGTTTACTGCACGTTATCCAGCTACACTGGTAATACTGAATGTCCGATTTATATTCTTCCTCTCGCCACGACAGATTTAAGGGTGCCTTTATGCATAAAAGATGGTGTGTACATTTATGTTGGAGCAAGCATCCGAAGGAGACAGAGTTCATAAAATGCTGTGACTGTATTTAATTCGTATTCTTGGGCGGAATGGAATGTACGATGAGGATGGCATTATTGTGATCATCCCCGGCAGTCATTCTCATAGTTTGTTTGCATGCTGGTTGAATACTTCATTTCTATCCTTCATTGTACCTCTTGAAAATCAAGTACATATTGTATGTGCGGAAATCCCATCAAGGAAGAATCACACGCCTTGGAATGCTTCAGAACCAGGATCCTTCCAAGTCCAATGTAAGAGCCTTCTTAAATCCTCGGGGTAAAGGTCATTTTGACCGCTCAAATGACCGAAGCAGTCAGTGCGGAATCCGGAGATCCTGGTTCGAGTCAAGGTCATAGAGGATGTTTCTTAACCTGCGGAGATTTTGCGTACGCCAATATGAAAAGCTCCCTTCGTTTTTAGAAGCAATGCTACATAATTATCACACGTTGGAGTTTTTATAGATTTTTGCTGTTTTAATTAAAGCTTTGAAATATTTTATCTCCATTTTGCAGTTTTTTATTGCAGTGTTACGGCAGATACCGTCATAATATCAAATATTAAAAATAAAGAGTTCAAGAAGCGTATTGCACTAAACGCATTCCTGCTAATTGGTGGTTATTCCGTTCAAAATTTTGACTTGCATTATTCATTTAGGAATTTTGAAAACAATTTTGAAGGGCTATGATTTCATTAGACATTTATTTTTGGTAAACCATTTATTTAACCATGCGCCATTTTTGTGCCAAATAAAACTCAAAATAGAAACGAAAACAAATGAAAATATCACCTCAGAATGAGATGGTGTCACAAGGAGTTTCGTAAATAAATCGGAGACTGGTTAGATTTCTTCGCTAAAAATAGGAAGGCTTTTTTCCATTCCTTTTAGCTCGGTTGGGTATTTATCTTTTGTTCTTGGATTTACTTCTACTTCTCGGCCGGATTCCGTGTACATTAATATCCCTCTGAATTAGATCGATCTCCGCATCCCATGAATCTGGCTTTTTCAAACTATTTATATTAGCAGTATCTCACTAAAGCCGTTTTATCCTCTTTATCCGTCCCTAGTCTATCCCTTCTCCGACTTCAATCAGACATCAAATTGATTTATAATACCCTTAACTCCCACTTCGACAGTCCTGACATTGTTTCCTTCCTCAACATTAGAGTACCTTCCCGCCACACCCGATCTACTTCTTTACTCCACATTCCTACACCCAGGCTATCTGTAATTAAGCGCTCTCTTTTCCATAGGCTTTCCCTTTTAATAAATACTCTGCCCAGTGATATTGATCCGTTTGGTCTGACACTTAAAAATTTTACTCATCGGGCATTAACATATTTATCGCATAAATGAATAGATAGCCGGATAAATGTTTGTTTTTCTTTTTTATTCTATTTAAATTTGTAATCAAATCATTATTTTTTAATTATTTAATATTTGTTGTTATAAGTGCACTTTAAATTGGCAGTATTGCTGTATGTGTATCTCTTTATTAAAATAAAAAAATAAAATAAAAGCCACACATCCGTGCCCGAATAGGCGTAATATTTATTGAAAGAACGTTGCTTCTGGTTTACCCTTTATAACCCAATGCTGCTTCTAAGCAACATCAAAAATGTTTAAACTTTCAGCTCTATTTATGAGATAACTAAAATATCTACAACTTTGTAGTGTAAATTTTAATGACGAAATATTAAACTGCCACGATAATTATCATTGAGTGTCAAATGTTCAAGTTTTCAAATTGAAAAATCTTCAAATTTGATTTCTCCCAGAATCAGCTCTGGGTTAGAAAGGGTTGAAACTCACCCATTGTCAAACACACCACGTGGCCAATGGCTAAAGGCCTTTAAACACGGGGCACGGAATTGCGCAGGTTAGAACTGCATTAATTTCTATTATGGCGTGGAATTGCGCGAATGCATGCACGAAATTAGAACAGGGGCTATTTTGCCGTCTCGCATCCACGCATTCTCGCATGAGTTCTAGCAATTCACCGCTTTACACAATGCAACTTTTACTGCGCCTTCGCACGTACGTCAGATTGCGCAATTCGTGTACCGTGTAAAATGACCTTAACACGGGGCACGGAATTTCGCAGGTTAGAACTGCATTAACTTCTAAAATGGCGTTGAATTGCGCGAATGCATGGACGAAATTAGAACGGGCTATTTTGCCATCTCACGTCCACGCATTCTCGCATGTGTTCCAGCAATTCACCGCTTTACACGACGCAATTTTGACTGCTTCTTCGTACACACGTCAGATTGTGCAAGTACGTGCCCCGTGTAAAACGGCCTTAACATGGCGTAATGACTAAAATCTTTTACGTGAATGTTGGTGTAATGACATGTACTATATGTATTCACTGTTCAATGTCAATGAAAATCAATAGTAACAGTGTTCATGGAACACTTGTCACTATTGATTTTCAATTATATTTTGCAGTTCCTTCAGATTCTTCTTCTCCTCGAATGCATAGAAAGTCTTACTTCTCGGTCCGGATGATAATTTTTTACGCCTGCAAGATTTAAAGCCAGCAATCACTCAAAACGTGTGAGGATTCTAAACCTTCTTTGCTTATTTTTTTCATTGGAATTCCTACACCAGCCTGTCGGAGGGTGAAAGTAGGCTAGCTGAGGAGGCGTAATAGAGGCATTTTTCTCACGTTCAAAGTAATTAACGGTTTGGTGGGCGGAGAGGAACACCATGTTTTTCATTATCATAGAATGAGAGGTGTTTCAGTCTCCATCGTTGGAAGGTCTTTTTGCATCTCCGGCATTCGTAACTTTTCGTATGAATTATCTCAATCATTTGTTTTGCAAGACGAATGAGAGTGAAATGGCAGGCTGGCTTGGGGGCTGGAAAATGTTAGGTAGAATTTTTTCAACCGTGACTCCTTTCATAGTGTATACGAAGTAATATATTTCCTTAATAAATGTTCTTTCTCAAAATGTATTGAAGCGGTTAAAAGCTTTTTATTTCTTTAAAGTGATAGCTACTAATCACGTAGTACTTAGTATTTGAAAATGACGTGAGACTTGTTGACATATTACATTTCTCACCTCAACCTAACAGCTCACTGTTGCACGCAAGCAAGGTGTTTCCTAAGTACGCAAGAATAGAGCGGTCGTCCTATAGATACTAGTTTTTGTTATAATTAAGAGACAGCTCGCTACTAATTGTATGCTAGAAAGCCTTGTATACAATTGGATATATGCTAAAATATGTTTTAATTATTTTATTTTTGTCATTTTTACGTTTTTCCATTCAAGGAATGATTAACTTATAAGTACACATTTACTTCAGTTTTCTAAATTTCAGAGTGACCGTTTTTTAGAAATTTTGTAACGTGCCCGAGCAAAATTCTTCAATTTCAAGCCTGAGTTGGGCTAACTTTAAATTTAGATAAGTTTTGCCTAACTATAGGCTGTGTGAATGAAAAATAATTGTTGCGTTCGAAAGAATCTTCCAATATTTGTATAGCCATAGCCATAATTTGCGGCAATGTGCATCCAGACATATTTTCCCCGAGCTTCATCGAAATTTAAGAATTTCAAGGGGGATGGATTTTTTTAATCAATAGGTACTATCTATTTCAACCTATTAGTTACAGAAGGCTATGGGTATAATAACTAGTGTTTAATAGAATGGTATCGCAACTATCATTTCATTAAATTTTAACTATTTATTGCGATCTATTTGTGACAGAATATCGTGGGTATGATTATTTTTTTATTAACACACATTATTTATTGCGACGTAATAGTGGCATATGATAAAACATATGTTGTGGGTACCGTAAATAAACTGTTAACAAATATAATCCGAAGAACCAAACGAGAAGTGGATTTTTTCCATATTGAAAGAAAGACTTTCTTCCATTTTTTTCATGTTTGAAAGAAACGCAATTTTCCAAGATTATAAAACTTATTCCGGCCCTGGTTTCAATTTTTGGTGGGAATGTGTTGTGATAACATTGAAACCTAGGTCGGAATAAATTTAACAATCGTGGAAAATTGCAAGTGTCTATTTCAATATACACTGTTTAAACATTTTTTTTAAAGATTTTACGGGAGAGACCCCTCACAATTTCCTGCGAATAATATCGTTCATTTGTTTCCAAGAATTATTTTCCTAAATATAGGCGAGGAGAATGAAGAATAAATGTGGCGTTCCTAAGCATATTCCATTGTTTGTAGTGTCATTTCCAAAATTTGGGTAAGTGCGCATATAGATGAATATTTTGCCAATATGGGTAGCGTAAATAAATTTTTAATAATTTTTTTACCACCTAAAAATTCCTGCGAATAATATCCTCCATTTGTTTCGCACGTGTTCCCGTTCATTTGTTCTTTGGCACGGCAAAGAGTAATGCTCAAGAAAAGCCCCGAGGGCGCAATTTCGCGAAATAATGGAGATGTTTTTTTTTATTCTCCTCCACCGGCGGATGAGAAAGTGAGAGTGAACGACGATATATCGGCCATCGGGCGAACGCCTTACCGACTCGCACGCACCGCCTCATAACACACGGCGCTGACTTAATATCGCCCGGGGGCGATATTGCGACCCGAAGTGGCCGTGACCTCTTTTTGCACGCTGCTTCTTCTTTCGCTCATCTTTTCACACACCTCTCTCTCTCTCTCCTACGTCCACATGCATGCGTGTGTGAGTCCCAACGGGTCATTTAGCTCACACCATTCCCCTCGCTCGTCGTCAATAAATATTTATAATACCCACGTCCGGCTTTAGCCTTGGGTCGATTCCGATAAAGAGCCCTTCATGATATCTCCTTTGCGCTGCGTACGCCCGGGGAACTTGATGGTGTATGAAGTGAGTGCGGATAGCAAAGTGTTCTGCATTGCCCCGGAAAGACTATATTTTTCTCTAATGGCTGTATTTTCACTTCATACTTGGTTATAGTCTAGAGCAGGGGTGGGCAATAGGGTAGTTTCCTTCATCAAAGAAAACGAAAGGCATTGATTGCGATTCTTTACCCACCATAATAAAAAATTGTATTGTAAAAATTGTGTATTCATAATATACAAATTATTTGGCTCTAGAAATCCCAGTTTAGACGAATGTTTATGGTCAATTTTAACCGCATTTGAAAAAGGCCAGATTTGCGCCCATGCGATTCCACTCCACGTGACGTCACAGGGATCTAGTTTCTATACGAGTAGATAGGAGTTTTACATCGTCTGAGATTGCCAATGCATGCATGAGGCACAGAGCTCAGGGAAACATGTCTTAATAATCACCTTTTAAAACTGCCTAAGGTCGGAAAGTTTCCTTCGTTTGATAAGGTATTAATAATCCTTATTTAAGCCAAGCGCTACCAGCTAGCATGGTACTCTGCTACCTGCTAGCATCCTGCGTCGTATCAGCGCTCAAAGCCTCGCCCCAAGGTCACCTCACTTGCGGCAGTGGGAACCAGAATGACATCACATGGTCTTTTCCCAGCATCCATATTTAGCCGTCGCGTTTTCGCGCGCTTGAAAATTTTCACTTATCATTCAATCGTGAAAAATAGATATCGTCATTTAAAATTCTAAAAGGGTGAAATACGTACTCCAGGAGTAATAATCTTTCGATTTAGGCATTAAAAAAATTATAGGAAACCACCCTATTGTTTGGGCTCGAGAGCCACTCTGTATGAGCGGAGGTTATCGGATGGCTGCACCGTTTCTAATGATTGCATTCATCAGTGAACATTATATTTAATTTCAGGAAAAAATTTAAATTGTAAAATAAAAATTAAACAATATTGGTAGTTCTATTCCACTTAATTATTTGGTTAATTTTATATTAGTTAGATTTCTAGCTGCTAGCACATTAAATTATAAATTCAATATATTGAGACACTCAGTGTACCCTATGACTTTTTCAAAATTCTGTGTCGCGCCATTACAAACTCTGTGGCGGGCCACATGAGGCCCACGGGTTTCAATTTGCCCACCTCTGGTCTAGAGGATATATTTATTTAATTTCGGTGAAGTGTACCTTAGTTACCCTCTCCCACCCACAAAAGCCCTGATTAGCACCTTCTCCACGTTCTTCCCCAAAAAATAAGCGTGCAAATAAATATATTCCCAGAATACGAGAATCGAACCATCATATATTTTTGGCTCTCCGGGACACGTTTCGGAATGCTGTTAAGTCTAAGGCCCCTGGTTCTATTCCCGGTCGTGGGTAATTATTCCTACTGCTGTGAATTCCATCGCCATTCACGCAGCATAATTGTAATAAACTACACCTTCTACGCTGTTTCTTTCGTTGAAATTTACGCGAATGCATTTTGTAGTCATTACCATTTTTCATGTTATTATGAATAATCAGATGTTTTCGTTTTAAAATTCAATATATTGCTGAAATCTTTATAATTTAATACAAATAAATTGATTCTTTCGTGTGTTTTACAAAGCTAGCAAGCTTCTTTTTGGTCGCCTAAAAATTCGGTTGACTCCAATGCGATTCTGCATCTTCATGGGCCATACCGTAATATTTCCTCTTGCTCTTCGTCAGTAAATGTATATATTACATAAGGACCCACCCGATGTCGCTTACGATGACGAGCTCTTCACTACACAATGTTTGCATTGTAAACACAATTTTGCCCTTTTAATAATTATGGATGTGTATTATTGGAAGAATTTATCATAATTATAGGAGTATTTTTTACGTTGTTTCAAGATCTGAAATCGAAATGTGTCGAATTAGATACGTCATTCTGATCTTTTGATTTTTTATTAATTTTGAATGAGGTTATTATTTGCTGTGCTGGGTACCCTGATAAGTATAAGTCAAATAATTTTTTTTTTCAAATGTATAACTACTAACGACAAATAAATAACATTAAGAACAAAATTAGACAAGATTTTAATGATGAGTCAAATTTTTCTGGTTGTTGGATTTACTAGAACTATTATATCCTATGTAATTATTATGAATGAAAATGGATTTTGAAATTTAGAAGCCTCGTTATTCTCACTCAGAAATAACATAATTAATTATGTTTTATGACTCGATTTGGCAGCACTATTTCCTTCATTTTTTAGACCTGTCGAATAAGATAAAAATGCAGTACGTCCTTCGCCAAAATTAATTCAGTCAGTGTATTCTCGTAAGATTTCTTTCCTCAATAGAAACCCAGTCAAAGTTTACCTTACTTTCTCAATGAGAGGCTATAATTCATATTCTCAGTGAGTTATCAGTTAAGTTTTGTGTGATTCATGATGCGTTTTGTATTTCACACAAGTGAATTGAACGAAGCAATGGATACTAAAAAACTTGAAGCCTGATATATGCCGTGATGTAACTTATATTTAATTTTCTTATCAGTGCAATCTCAGTCTGCTTTTAATTAACATCATTGTAATCTCAAGTTATCATATACATTTTTTATTCGCAAAATATATAAAAGGAAAGCCTTGGATTCCAGAAATTCCTGCACTTATGCTCAAGTAGTGGAGTACGGTAAGGAAATTACATTTTCTTATCGCTTTAATTTTCGTAAATATGCAGAAGGTACCTATCATATGCATAATTATTATTCTAAAAACATGTCAAAAGACCTTGGACTCCAGAAACCCTGTTCCTATCCTCAAATAGTGGAATGCGATAAAGATAATGATTTTTTCTTATCGCAATCCTCCAATGTCTCTCCAGGCCATCTTTCTAGAGCAGCGTTTCTGAGAACAAGGAATATGCGGTCGCAGTAAGTGCTCCTTTTCTTAGACCTTGGTCGTTCATTGCTACCTTGCTGCGTATACCTATGCGCGAAATCGCTTCGGACACGAGCTACAAAAATAAATAATGTGACCTTTTTTTCACTGGAAGTTGTAGCTTGTGCTTGGATTATTCCCTTCGCTAAATTATTCCCTAAATTGGTGGTTCGAGTATAAAACATGTTTCGAGCCGTTCATGCCTTCGAGATTTTTAATATGCTACAGTTATCTACTGGTTGATTTAAGAGGAATTCGCAATACTTCAGGAGGTGGTGGGGGCAAATCTTAAGCATTTTTTATCGATAAACATGGGGTCTCAACTCCTTAGTTATGGCAATGCTGAGCTATGGCAACGACAGCATTTTTTGGATGCATTTTGATCATAAGTAGACTAAGCATAACTTCATGGAAGTGAAGGAGGGGTTGGTCATGTGATGGGTGGAAGGTTTCGTGGTATGGTGGTGAGCGAAGACTTTTATTTGTTTGTTTTTTTATTTTGAAATGTTGAGAGGCATTTAAATCAATGTGGTAGAAGTATTTGACAACAATTTATGCATGCCATTATATCATAAGGTCACATAAAGAACCATTAAGTCACAATTAACATAATCATCTTACAATTGAATTTTGATGGACATAACTCATTAAAAACTGTATAGAAATCAACAAAATTTACTCACAACTTTTATCACTCGGTAAAAAAATGATTTTACATGTAGTACATTTAAAAAACATAATATGATAATAGCGATAAACAATATGAAAATTAAATTCAGTAGCTATACTGTCGCAGGAACCAATGTCCTATTCATAGTCGGATTTAGCGGGGAAACAGGGGCACGTCCCCCCTCCCTTGACGCTTAAAAAAAAACAAGAAAATTAATACAGTAATCACTACGTTCCTTTTATTTTGTATGCTACGGAGCCTTTATCAGTTGATTACACATTTATAATTTTCATATTAAAATTTAAGAGAACATTCCGCAGAGTAGTTTTGTATGTTATTTTTAATCTCAGATATGAGATGATCGCTTGCCTGTCAGACCCTTGTGCCCCCCGCCTCCCCATAAAAAAAATCTGGATCCGGCCTTGGCCCTATTTTATCCTTATTAATACAAATTCAGACAGCTATATATAGATAGCTTAAAAATTACTAAAAATTAAGGGAAAACATGAGGGAGATAAATAGTACAATAGTATAATTGGTTTATTGGGGATTTATTTGAATTTGAATGACCTAATCTCTATGTGTATGAGTAAAATTGGAGTAGCGTCGCAGAACACGAGTGTCTCGGCTTGTGGACAGCATGCTTCGCTTTTGAGTCTAACGAATCACCCTAAACTGCTAATGTGACCTCATTTGTTTATCATATTCTGATAAGGTCATCTTGCTTCTTTCAAGTGGACTCATTACCCGAGGGAAGTGAACTTGTTGTTTGTAATCGGTGTAATTTTGCGGAAGTGGGATGAATTATATTGTTTTTTTTTTAATCCGCAGTAGAAAAAAACAATTTTGTGAAGCATAAATGCTCTAATAAGTTTGCGCATGGGTAACCCAGAGAAAAATTCTTTGGAACTGAATTCAGCATTGTTAGCAAAGTGGTCTGAGCAGTGACCCGGTAGCCATAAGTTAGTAGTTCGATTCCAGACAAAAATTCGAAGAAATGCATGCATATTCCATTAACAGTAACGTAATAGGCTTAAGAATATCAGGTGACTGGTTGATTTCGAAGTTATTTTTGACTCTCGAGCGACAGGTAATTTTGTAATTACTGTTGCATTGCATCAGGTAGGTAGTTCAGGTTACCAAGATTGGCGATTTCCTCAATAACCAACGTTTCGACACTTAAGCAGTCAATCATTTTACTCAGGGCGATGACTATCCTCTCCGGATTGCGTTGCGATAATCTCAGGATGTTTGTCGATCATTTACCCATTGAACTGATCACGGTGGAAAAATTGCATATATGCAAGCTTCGGTCAGGGTGATTGTGTCGTGGATTAAAAGGAAAAGCCCTATAATCAATAAGCTCTCACCTTGGCCATTGTAAAATTTGAAGATCTAATTATGTAGTTCATCGGATTTCGTCATAGAGGAAACATAGTCAAACATATTTGCTTATGCTGTTGTGAGGCTAGATAAAGAAATAAGCATTCATCATTTATTCCAACAGTTATAGGCAGTCACACCTTATCTCTGGCTCTTTAGCAGTGAACGTTAGGGAACAATTGTAGGACTATGAGATATTAGATATTTTCTCTACCAAATTCGACCATTGAATTACAAGAAAGAAGGTAATATTAGAAAGTAATAGGTTTTGGTCAGGAAGTAATACAGGGATATGCTGTGAGTTTTTTTCTGGCTGGATTAGGGTAGAGCTCCTTCAGAACTAAGCCACAGTTGATGAAATCTTCTCGGGAAATCAGCCGGGTGATGATGGCCATTGCTGCCAACGTTTCGATGGCCTTCTCTGCCATCGTCTTCAGGGCGAATTCATTCATTCGCCCTGAAGACGATGGCAGAGAAGGCCATCGAAACGTTGGCAGCAATGGCCATCATCACCCGGCTGATTTCCCGAGAAGATTTCATCAACAGCATTCGCCGGGAAAGAACCAAATCCTTCTTTAAGCCACAGTTATGTGAAGTTCTCACGTTCTGGATTAGAGGGCTACTATATTTACCTGGGCTACCTCGTACTGTAAGGATTTGACTTGGAGAATCAAAAGGCTTCTGTCCTAAATGGCACAATGGACCTTTCGGTCAGTATCCAAATGCAATACCCACTATTACACTTGTCTCACTGTTTTTTAAATATTTTTTTATTATGATTACGTTGGCTCGCGACTGCGCGATCTAAAAATATTTTTTTTACGTTTGTTGCCAGAAAAACGTTCATAGATGACAGCAATCTCGGTAAAAAATGAAAATAATAGAACAGATAACGTTCTGTATACAGAATATAAAATTTTTATCGTAATTTGAGCCGAAAGACTCCCCATTTTCAAGCAACCGACATGTTTTGACTTTAGGTACATCATTATTTTGCTCGCAAATCAAAAACTAGTCCTGTGATGTGCCTACATATTATTTATATCATTGCTCTAATGGTTTAGCGAACTTTATATCAGTTTTTTGTCGAAATAAAATACATTTTAGCAGTACTCCACATTTATTCTGTACTCAGATAAGTACCACCATAAAAACCTGTATAAATTAGTACGTAAACCAGATTTTAAAATTCAATTTCCAAACATTATATCAAAGAAATTTGTTTGGCCTAAAGTCGATGAAGTTCAGTCTGGAGATAAAATTTTGAAGAAGACAGCATTACTGCATTCCTGCGCAGCTCAATTTTTCCATATCCCATTTTACATAGTCTTCGTCTGGATTCCATAGGCAAACGTCAAGGGTATTTCCGATTTCATGTTCCAACTTGTGTTCACCTCTCTTTTTCGATGTACTTTGCTTAATTTTTATCGATCCATTTCATCTGCCATCAACCATATCTTTCAGAGTCGGTTCCAAACACTCTACTCTCATCTACTCCTTTTTCAAGTGGCCTATATCATTATTAGAGATACGTGAAAATCGGCCTTTCATTTTTTTAAATCGCACTTTCAATAAAAGTTTATCGCATTTTGTAGCGTCTATTTTTTATTTTCATAATGAGGTAGATGACGATAAAGTGTTGCGAAACACAATTATATTACAAAATACAGAATATTTTAAATGACTATGTCGTAGAACAATAATAAATTAAGGAATAAGACATATAGTGGCGGAGGTGTAGCTTGCCCGCGCCCACTTGTAGTTCGCGGTCTCGTAGAGTCCCAGCCAACTAGCAGCTGGCCAGTCGCTCACATGCTTTAAGCGGTGAGTGTCGGCGGAGCATTTAAACTGCTCTCGGCACAAAATGTACGAATTTTGCCGTCGAAAAGGCAAATTTGCGTAAAAATATCATAGAAGTCCAGTCATCGCATCTATGTCGCATTTATTTGCGCACATCGCATTTGCGATTTTCACGCATGTCTAATCATTATGAATGCCTCTCATCGTACCACTATACGTATGTTATTTTTAATTTTCTTTTTTCATATCATTATTCTCCCAATGTATATTTTTAACCTATGATATATACTTTCATTTCGAATGCTTATTTGCCTCGTAATGCCCTTTGCTTGAATTCCCTCAAGCCGACTCTTATTCTACATTATACAACTTTCTAGGTAGGTGAATGATTCCACTTCCACAAATACTTATCCTTGTGGCGTATTGTTTGCGTTGATCTTCTGTCTTGGATGTATTAGGATTTTATTTTTTTCTCATCAATCTTCTCCCGCTTCTCTGGTAGTACTTGATCTATTCTCTATAAGGCCTATGGAGGCCTTCTGGGTTCTCAGCCATGACAGCTAAGTCATCGGGGAAACGAAGTTTATTGATATCTTCTCCAATCACCTTGATCCTTTTCGCCCCCTTTCTTTCCCATTTCTGTATTTACTTGACAAGCATTGAACGCTGCCGGTGAAAGGCTGTATCTTTGTTTAATTCCTTTGTTCAATTCACCCTCTACTTCGGATCTGTCCTACATTCTCACTGTGGCGATTTGGTTATTTATTTTATAGGAGAAAGAACGATGCCATTATTCTCTCTTGAGACCCCATTTGGAGAATGCAGCTTGTGTATGTGACCAGTATAAAGAATGAATGGTTTCGGATATAGATAGAATACAAAGGTGAACAGTTATATTTTTTTAAAATGTCTACGATAAAAATAGTAGTGTAAATAAATAAATCAGAAATATAGAATGGGGAAGTCTAACTGATAGAAGGGAAAAATTAATTAGATAAAATATTTTTCATAAATTTCAATTTACATTGTGCCTGATGCTCAAGATATTTTGAGAGAGCCTAATTTTATTGGTACAAATGATTACAAGGACAAGATTAAGGAAGTAGACTGCAGCCTTCTCATCAGCAAATGCCGTATTGAATAAAAATAAGGTCTAAAATTACATTCCTGGAGCAAGTTCGGTACGAACAAAATTTAAAAAAACTACTTAAAAGAAATTGCAATAAATATTTCAACATTTAAGCTCAGAAAACTATGACTGGATTCATAAAATAGACGACAATTACGTAATCTCACATTTTTTTAAGCGTATTAAAAATAACATCTGAATTGACATATTTGATAATGCTTTTTAAGTATAAAAATTAGGTAAAAAAATATATTATAATTTACTCTCGGATTTATATATACGCACATTATAAGGTGATGTATTCTTTTTCGTGAATATCGGTTTGCATTACACGCCCCCACTGAAACGTTTGCCTTTATTACTCAAATTAACTTAACATAAATTACAAACGAAATCGTCTTGGGTAATTACTCACGAAGAAAAATCGCGAGAGGCGACACGTACCATAACTTCAAAAATCATATCCACATAAGTTATGGACTCGATTGTCCCGATTAATTACACGCGAAGAAAATTCAAGAGCGACGACCCGTACCAATACTTCACAAATCAAATTAACACAATTTTCTAACACAATTGATAAGTGTTCAGGACGAAAAATCGGAAGCGAAGACGCGTACAACCGAACGCCACTATTTCCAATACTTGACCCTCTTTTGTTTATTTTCGCGTTGTCAACGAGAGTTGTTGTTTACATTATTTCACGCTCATTGTTTTCTCCCGTCGCCAAGACGGAGAATTGTTATACCACATTACTTCTCTTTTTACTACATCTGACTTTGTCGTTTTAAAATTAGTCTTATTCACTATCGTAATTTCAGTTTTGAACTTGAGGGAGTGGGTATAGATTCGAAGTTTACCCCACAAAATTTAAGAGCGAATTAAGTTAGAAATTATAAATTTCGATGACATTTCAGAGAATTATCCGTCTGAAAATAATTGGTCAAACCTTAATTTTACGGCGGAAGTGTTAATCACGTGATCAAGTATTTTTGTGGCGGAAAAATACTTGCGTCGACTATGTTTTATTGACAGCTGCTATTCGCTTCCACTCCCGAAGTTACGCTTTCGACCCTTTTCAATATTCCTATCTTACCTTCGCCTATTAATTCGTGTTCACTGGTGGAATATTGAGAATTATTTTTCCCAATCATTTCCTCTAAATTGCTTGATTCCAATGTTCCCTCTCGATAAATCGTAATTCCCGAGTCCCAGGTTCAACTACTTGGTGATCTTACCCTTAAGCAGTAAGAGATATAGGAACCTTAAGTAGGTATGAGTAAAAGTTAAGATTTACATTAAAAACTAAATTTTGCGTTATTTCTACTAGCAATGGTTGCATTTACAACATTTAAATATCATTTTGATCCACTCAATATTTTTCAAGAAATAATCGTTACGTTCAATCGTTTACAATATCGTTTACAATCGTTTACAATAATGCCTATCACAGAAATTTAATGTGAGTGTGTAAAGATAGACAACAAATATACAACCATTTGCTTTACCAAGGAAACACTGCTTATTCATTAATAGTAAATACAGTTTTTTAATATTATGCTAGTCATTGACTCCGTTAAAATGGACTCTCTGTCTCCAGATCAACGTCTTCGGACATTCTCCAAAATCAATGATTTAAATGTAAGTGTAACCGTAGCTGTAGCTATATCTTCTGTAATACTACGATTGGTACTAGTAAATGATATCAATTTTTTTTAAACTTGGTGAAACTAAGCCGAGTTTCTTTTTACGATAGTTAAAACCTTTAGTTATATATCGGATCGATATTAATCCCTTTGTTCTTAGAATTAATTACTATGAATCAATTGTGGAATTTACCATAGTGCCCTGATCCCTAAACGTTGATAATGGCGTGTAAAAATGGTGAAAGTATATTTTTTAAATCATTTACACAAATTTATTTAAATTTTTTTGTATTCAAGCTCTTTATAGAGGATAGGTTTCGTTCAATTTTTTTAAGAAAAATAAAAACTTTGCTACCCACAAATTAACTTTTATTGTCGACCAGCTTCGATACACGGTATCATCATCAAGACTAGTCCTGATGATGGAACAGTGTACCATGTGTTTGCTTAACATGGAATTCTACGATGAAAAGGCCTCAACCATTCAGTGTATTTGCGTTCAATTTGGCCATTTCATCATCATGTATTACATTCTGAATACCTACATCTATTAAAATCAGTGCAACATTTTCCGTACCATTGATAAAAAATGTCTTTTTTCCCATATGTTTAAATTGTATTTTATTGAGCTATAAAAATCAATAAATGAATTTATTTCGCTGAAATTGAAACGCTATGATTTCCATATTCCAACGTGATTCCCAATTAATACCGTAAATGATACCTTATTTCAATTCGTGCCGTCCTGTAAAAAAATGATGCTTAGATTTTATTGCTCGTTTCGTAATCTGACCGTGAGCGTTTCGTTCATTTCAGCTGCTGGAGAATAAGAAAAAAAAACCTTCGTGAAACCTGGCGAGTCAGCGCGGAGGGGCTTGTCAAGGGAAAAACCGAGGATTCTGAGAAATTTATTGCATTTCCGGACCAGCAGCGATGGCGAGGGCTGGAAAGAAAGCTACATCTAAAAAAGTAAAAATCTCCGATATCCGGTTGCCCACCGAAAGAAATCGCTGTGGGCAGTGGTACAGTCATGAAAAAGGACCAATTGCGCCTTCTTAGGTGTGAAGTTTCATCCATTCAACACACAAAGGTCCGCGAAATTACGAGGTAAGTCAGTCAATAATGGGCGGAAAGGAATTCTTCGAAGGATCTTATTTCTGCCGAAAGAATTCACCAAAATATCGTTTTCCCTTTTCCATTGATGAAAGTTTTATGTAGGTACTCTTATATCATTAGCGCTTCTAATGAGTTACTTACACAGAAAAGTTACAAGAAAAGAGTTAATTTTACATAAAAAGTGACTTATCATGAGTACTAATGACTAAAATCGATAGTAAATTAGTAACTTCATCAATAAATTAGTACTCCCGATAGGTTACTTTTACGCAAAAGTTACTTGAAAAGATTTTCTTTTACAGAAAAGTTACTTTTCAAGAGTAAAAATGACTAAATTTTAATAGTAAATAAGTAAATGTATCAATTAGTAACTTATTATAAATTAGTAATCCTGATAAGTTACTTGTACAGAAAATTAACTCATCACGCACTAATCACAATCGGCGTAAATGGTATTAAGATCAGCATACTTGTGAAGATTTCACTGGTTTTGCAACGGGTCAGATCCTTCATGTCTCCTTCCAACGTTTCGATAAGCAACTCGCCCATCTTCTTCAGGGATTCAGGAATCCAAAAATCTGAATGCCTGAAGACGATACAAAACCCGAGAAATCTTCACTGGAATTGTATGCCGGGAAAGAACCAAACATTACATCGTCATAATAGTTGCCTTCCAAGTAGTTGATCCGGGTTCGATTCCCGGCTGACGCACTCTTTTTGCCGGCCTCGGTAGCGGAGGAATGTAGTCCTCGCCTGCTAAATCAAAGGTCGTGGGTTCGAATCTCACATGGATAGGGGCAACCTACCCAGTGGTCATCCTACATTGTTATTGGTCAGAATCCCCCGTTGTAAATGACTTAAATGAGTGTTTTAGGGGCGGTGAACATGAATTTTTTTTAATGGTAAAAAAAGGGTCGTAAAATTATCGTTTTTGGGGGCAGTTAATAACGTCCTTTCAGCGGTTCCTTGGCAGTATGCAATAGCTCAGCGACAACAAGTCTGACAGTTGGCCCACCCGTCAACTGACTATCCCCACCATGCGTATCACCTCTTTTCTGTCACATGTTACAAATTTTCCCACTTCGTGCGGGAAACCAAAACCTTTTTATGCAACACGAATTTTTGTTTTGCAACGCAATGTTACGTGCAACTTGTTACAAGGGTTTGTAACTTTTTCGTCATCATCACTGGTCAACAATCTTAGGATTGGTTTGACGCAGCTCTCCACTCAGTTCTCCCATCAGCTAATCTTTTCACACCTACGTATTTCTTCTCTTTCACATCTCTCTTTACTTGTTCCATATATTTTGTTCGGGGTCTTCCTTTTCCATTCTTGCCTTCCACTTGTCCTTCGACGATTGTCTTCATCAGGCCATCATGTCTCAAGACGTGGCCTATAAGGTTGTTCCGTCTTCTTATTAAGGATTTCATGAGGCTTCTCTTCTCTCCTACCCTTCTTAGGACTTCCTCGTTACTAACTCGGCCGATCCATTTGATTTTCATCATTCTTCTGTAGCACCACATTTCAAAGGGCTCTATCCTTGCTTTCTCCGCTGCGGTCATTGTCCATGCCTCACTTCCGTATAGGAGCATACTCCAGATGTAGGTTCTTATAAATTTTCTTTACTTCCATATTTAAGTTTCCCGCTGTAAGCAGGTCTCTCTTTTGGTGGAATGCTCTCTTCGCCTAGGCTATTCTGCTGATAATTCCTTTCTTGCTTCTTCCGTCACTAGTTATCTTGCTTCCCAAATAACAGAATTCATTCACCTCTATCAGTTTTTGCCTCCCTATTTTAATGTTGGTCTTGACTTCTTCTCTTCTGCTGCATACTAAGATCTTGGTTTTCGTAAAACATGTTATATGTAACTTGTTAATATAACTTGTTACAGAGTGTAAACGCACCTTTAGAATAGTGACAAAACCTATTCCCATATAATCAGAGGAGAATTAAAATACTTAGCATATTACTTAGGACGCAATAAGATCCATCTCTTTGTCGGCACCAGACGTGTTAAAAATATCCCTCCAGCTGACCATCCTTTGGGGTCTTGCGAGTACATTGTTACCCTCATAGGTTATCATTATAGTCTAGGTCTACTATGCGTTGACAAGTGGCTTTTAGACATTCATCAACATTATTTACAAAAATATTTTGCTACGCTGGTGAAGTGAAAACTTTCATTAGAGATTTATCTTAAAGATTTTCATCTTTTCAATTTTTCCATAAATTTTGGGGGGCGGTAACCCTCCTCAATCCTTCACTGTCTTCTAGGATTGGGTTCCATTGCATGTTATACAATAGTATTCTGTTAACCTTTGATTGTGATATTGATCTTCATAGTGTGACTGAAAATATGTCCGATATATAGCATTCGCAAAAAAATTAAATACTTATCTTTCTACGGGAAGGAGGATCGAATTCATTCTGCTCATTCGCAGAACGAATCTACAGGGTGTCATAGCGGCGGTCATAACAGCGGTATTCATATCTTTGCAAACAACAAAGCTACAAGGAAGGCAATCATGCTGATTAATGTACCCCTGACGGCTAATGAACATTTGCTTGACACATTTTTGAATTTGCATCTAGAAAAAAAGTTATTTCGGGTGGTCAAGATAAATGGGACACCCTGTATAGCATGGGTGAGTCGGTTAGAGTAAACAGTGAATCAAGTCCTGCTTTATGCGATTGCTCAAGTAGATATCAAATGCTTTTATTGACCACCGATCCTTCCGTTGTCATTTTTACAAATGAATTATTTCCGTTCCTCATGCATGAAAACTAGAGTGGGAATTTAAAGCCAAATTATTTCTTTTTCGCTTTCGTAACAGAGTTATTTTATAACTTAACCATGCGCTATACCCATTAACGTTTACCTTGAGGATCAGCAAGGAATTGGCTGGCCTCCTCTAAAAAAACGCTTACCGGAAGTGTAACTTGAATCACTTCATTATTGTGATAATGATTAAAAAATTCTTATGAAAATTCAATTTCGCGCATTAATGTGGATGGGATCACCGTGAACAACGTTTATTTCGTATATTTTTCTCTTTTTCCATTTTCACTCATTCGTGACAATATTCTTTTCCTTATTTTTTCCATGGTGCACCAGTCTTCCTTAGAGTTTTCAAAAAAAAGTTGGTATTTTAGTGAATTTTCCTGTTGTTGTGAACGTTCTAAAATACTTTTTTGTATGATTTAAGTCCTTTTATCCTTCTTTGTTTCGCATTATGGTTGACTTATATGAAATGAAACCAAACCATGCTACTGCCATTATCATGATAATCAAGGGAACCCTGATGAATAGCATATACTTGGTTCGTCACCTGATTTGAAAGCCAATGAGACTTGACTGAGATGATTTATTTTTAATACCATCATCATAGTGTTTCACAAGGTTACACCTACTAACACCATGTCTTTAACTATTTATCCGATACATTATATTAGTAATTGTTTGACTTGAGAGGAAACTCATGTCATTGATGTTCATGGCACTTAAGAGGAAAATTCTTGTGTTTTGTTTTCCGTGAGTCGTTGTTATTGTGGTAAGTGATCGGAACATCGTGACATGTCGTAGGAAGCTATTGTATAAGGGCTCAAAGTCTCCTCTGCGTGTTTTTGTAACTCTCAAGCGTTGATGAGTAATCAGCGCCAGCGGGTGATTCTCAGAAAACAAAAACACACAACTGCTCCATCTGTGATGATCGCTCAAAACAGAAATGGACATACAACCAGAGCTACCCCCATGCCTGTCATTGGTTTTTGGATTAATCTTTTGGCAAAATTCGAATTTTTGTATTTAATTTACAATTTTGAAAGGTGTCTGCTAAATTTTTACCTAAAAGTATTGTGTCGTTAAATATTTTTGAACAAAGTTTCTTGAAAAATTCTGTGCCATACTCGCATTTACGAGTAAAAAATGCTTACATACATGCCATTTCATTTAAGCGTGAAACATTCCGTATGAAGACCTAAATAGAATTTAATTCATCTAAATGAGGGTATTAATAAATGTCGGAAGCTAATCGTTTCTAAGTACGGTTTGAAAATGGTTAGAAGATACGTTTTGTTATCATCACTTTGAAATTACGATTGAATGAGGTAGATGATGAATGAGTGACATATTTTTCTCCAAATTAATCACATAATGTATCCTGTGGGAAATAGAATTTATTCTCTAGTATCGTAGATCACTCAAATATTCACGGAACTTGGCTCGTAATAACGCCAGTTTTACCGTTCATTTGAGAAGTGTTTCTTAGGGTATAAAATGAAAATCTAAATTACTGTAATACGTATATTTCCCTGAGTGTGACTATTTACGACAAAATTATGCTGTTGGTTTTACATAACGTCACCTTAGTCATTTGTGAGCCTTCATTATCGTGATGAGGTTTCTTGGATATAAGATAAAATATGACGCTCAATAATAGAAGAAAAGCGACTCTGAGCCTTGTCTTCTCTGATTGTGAAAATGTTCTACAAAAAGTGATTGAGCAACGAAGAACATTGCAGTTCAAACGTATATCTAGCTGCGCGTAACTGGAGAAGGTAATAAAACAGAAAATGATGGAGACGGAGATGAAGAGGGAAGTTCTTGATAAGCATCGGGTTAGGAAGAACTTTATAGGATGACGACAGGGCTAAGCGAATGCCTCTAAGTCCCGTTGACAACAACCAAACATAGTTCGATTCGATTTTTTCGGTATTGATGTAACCCGCCCTCTGATATAGTAATCCATATGAGCCGTGAGTAATTATTTGCATTGCGGTACTCTACATACGTATTCGTACTTTTTTTGGATTCGAAATGTTATCGCTCCGATAACTCCGCTTTGAATGTGATTGTAGCAGCCAATACTTTTTTGGATTTTCATTTTAACAGTAAAGTAAATCACAATACTTGTTAAATTTATTTAGGATAAATCTTAAAAATATGATGACTGGAAATTTCAAAGCTTCATTACTTTTATGTTATTTTTTTCTCGCTTGAAATAAGTAACCAATATGTTTTTCTTCTAAATGATAGGATAGGAAATGAATAGGATATCTACTCAACCAACGCGTGACTTGTTCCTGAGATATGCTTCTCCTAAAAACTTAAATAAATTACAGTTATTCTGAAAGTTCCAGCGATTGTGAGAAACTTGAAAGAAACAGTTTTCACATTCACTGAAGCGAATGAAAGGCAAAAAGGTACCTACCAAAACTCTGTTTGAGTTCTTAATAATTCCTCGTGTTACTTCAATCCTCTTACATAACGCCTGCATAGCTTTTTTCCACAATTAGGCGTGAGAGAACTTCATTATATTGAAATTGACATATCATTCTTTGTTTTTCCCCCGAAAAGAGATGGAAGGGAAAGAAAAAAAAACCGTGATGCCAAGATTTTCGTACGAGTGAGCGATTATTTCAAAAGTTACGGTCTCACTTAAGTAAAGCGAACTTTTTTCAGACCCCAAATTAACTCCAATCCTCACGCGTTCGTGACGAACATTGCCAGAGCTGTTGGCCAATTAAAAGATTCGGGTCATAGTGTAGGTTTCGCACAATACGAAACTGGCAATTCGAATTTACGAGTCAATCTGACCAATTTGTAAATTTAAAGGAGAAAATTTATCAGTGGAGAATGCATACCGTGAGATTCCAGTATCCATGTGTCAATGGCGGTGTTCATTGAAAAACTTAGCGCGGAAACAGTTGACAGTAGTGCGAAAAATAGCGTCGTTTTTTAATTAAACGCGTGAAATTTAAGGAATGCGCAGTGTCATAGTTATTTTGTTTAGTGTTTCATACGCTTTTTACCCATATTTTTTTTTCATTAAACCACTAATCAATGAAGAATACATCTTTGAATACATAATGCAACTCCGGAAAAGACACCGAGAGGTCGAAGAAACCAATGAACACAAACCTATTGTTGTGTTTGCGGCAATTTCAGTTAGCTCTCCAGAAGAATAATAGTTGGAGTTCAGAGCGCGTTTTTTTTTTTTTACTAACGCCCCTGTTAGAGCTGTTAAGCTAGTTTTTCGTTAATTGCTTAATTTATTTTTTCGGTAATTTTTTTTCGATAAATTGGTCTTTTGGCGAATGTTTTTTATTCAGTGCCATAATTAACACCGGCGCTAACCGTGTTCGTGACGAACATGGCGGAGCTGTTGGTCAATAAAACACAGTCGGGTCATAGTGAAGGTCTCGTACAATACGCAACTGACGCCTTTCCAATTTACGAGTCCACCTAGCCAATTTGTGTCTTTAAGCCGTTCGCTTTAATGTCTCGTTTTATTGACCGGAGGGAAACGAGACCCAAATCTAGACGCAGCGCGCCCTCTTTCGCGTATCTTTTTAACCTCACGTGCCGCGGAGCGATGCAATTGAGGCGAAAAAAAATTGCCACACGCAATGCGTCTTGCTCTTTCTGAGAAATATCCTTCGAAGCATCACTTCCGCTGACCTTGACTTTGAAATGCTCACATTTCTCCTTCCTTGAGAATGGTGAAGGCTGAGAAGAAGAAAGGATACAATTCCTTTGTTATGGTTTCTTCCATCAACACATATTTCACGATTTCACGGGACAATGTCGATGCAAGAGATTAACTTTCGCAAAGGAAACTCGGGTTTCCTCCCTATTCTTAGTTTCCGTCCTTGTCATAACTTTTTTCTGCCTTCTTATTGATGTCCTTACTTTTATTTAGAGGTTAAAGGATATGTGTGGGTCTAATTGCAAGCAGATCGTTAACTAAGGAGTAAAGGTTGCGAATCATACGATTATTTTTTCCATCCCATTGGAGGTATAGATTCGCCAATCGCTCAAATGATGCCAGAAAAAAATGAACATTTCACGCAATCATTTCCGCGATGGCTCCAGGGATGAAAATCCCATCCCTTTTTACATCACTCGGCACGTCCCCTTTCCGTCGCTGGGATCGTTCTTCAGCCAATCAGAACGCACGGCCGCTAATAGCGTTGGTAACGCCACGCTTGTCTTTTAATTGAACGACAGTTGTGAATATGGAAAGTGGTGGAATAAACGATGGAAAAAGGGACGGATGATGGAAAGAATGGCCGTGTGATTCAGAAAATAATGGCTTGAATGATCACTTTTTGGTCCCTGAAAACCTACCGCTAGAGCTCTGAAACACGGCAAAAATTATCATGTGATTCAGGCTTTTTATTATTCCTCTTTCACTTCAAGGCCCTGGGCTTAATTTATATTTTAGTAACCCTATGTATATGCATATCCTCATGAGGATAGGGGCGTACCCAGAACGATGTGTTGGGGTGGCACGACCACGGGTGTCAGGGGCGGCCTTGCGTTCTGATTTGCTGAAGAACGATCCCAGCGACGGAAAAGGGGAGGTGCCAAGTGATGTAAAAAGGGATGGGATTTTCATCCCTGGAGCCATCGCGGAAATGATTGCGTGAAATGTTCATTTTTTTCTGGCATCATTTGAGCGATTGCCGAATCTATACCTCCTATGGGATGGAAAAAATAATCGTATGATTCGCAACCTTTACTCCTTAGTTAACGATCTGCTTGCAATTAGACCCACACATATCCTCTGGGGAAGATTGTAACATTTTTACCTCTATAAATCACACTTCATGCTATTTTGGCATTTAAAATTGCACAATTGAGTGGTTGTAGAAAAGCTGTTTTGATAAAACAAATTGGAGGAGTAGAATAAATTTGGTTTATAGGTTTATAATTTTCTGCTAAAATTAATTGGTTTGGGGGGGGGGCAAAGGCGGATTCCCCCCAGAACCTTAAAAAATATGCAATATTTTTAATACGGTAACATTATCATTGCGTTCGTTTTGTATTACGAATTATCCTTGTGCCCCCCCAGAACAAAATCCTGGATACTGCTTTGCTTGTCCCCCCCAGAAAGAAATCCTGGATCCGCCCCTGTAGGGACAGCACTTGCCCCTCGTCCCCTTCCTAGCTACGCCATTGTATGAGGAAATATAGATGAAGTATGAGCTATATCTCTTCCGTTCGCGATGTATGTTTTAGTCTTGCCTCTGTTTTCCTCTATTTATATTTAATTCTACTTCAGGAGGGAGCTTGGTAAGGGTTAGAGCGCCTGGCATCTCACCGGAGAGTCCCGCGTTCATATCCCGGGTGTAGTCTCCGGATCTCGAAGAATAATCCCGAAAAATTGCGAGATGGCACAGGCAAAGTTCCTACCCTAAATGCGAATTTATGTGCACAAGCCCATTGAATATTCAATTGAATCGATTAAAATAATCTTCTTTAAGTCATCTGTTCATTCCCTTTCTTACGCTATGCGCTCATTGATAAAAAAAACTGTACATGACCCGAATCAGTATTCTATTACCCTTTTCACCAAAAGTTTCCCCGGGGTGAAATTGTTTCTTCATTTGCCAATTCGTGAAACATAAATACCCATCAATATCTCCCATTTTCTAACTTACAAAGTAAACTGCTATCATCAGATATTATATTGCCACTCCGATAGTACATATATAAATATTAGTTAACTCAGAGCGATGATAGGCCAGAAAAAATTAAACTTTATAAAATAACTTTTAAAATATCAATGATAACTAATATATAATGACAATAATTTGTAATATTCATCTACGGTTTTTCTAAGAAAAAAAGTAATATTTTACTCTCTCACTTCCTTCTTAGGCAAAGAGAATCATACGAAAATGAGCGGAAATCATTAGCTTTGACAAAGAAAGGAAAGGAAACCTTTGGATTCGATTAATCAAGACACGTGGATTCTCAGAATAAGATTCATTATTCAGGAATATGAACCGCGAAATTTTAATAACGTGAATGACTTTGCAGCTTGCTTGTGCTGCGTGTGATCAAGAAAACTGCCTGAAAACTGTCGCATGGTTTTTAAGGAGAAACTTTTACTTGGAAAATACGTCAATGTAGAGGTTAAACTGTAACAGACACATTCTAAGTGAAAATAGCCCCGTGAAATTGATAACAATCGCAACAATGAATGGATAGAACTTCAGAGAAATCGTGGAATAGAAAAAAGGAAAGAATCACGGATAATAACTCGAAAAATTATAGATACACAGCATTCAATGGGTGTACAATAACATTTGTTATTGAGAAATCAATCGTTATTTATTTTTATCGGCAATACGTGAGAAGAGTATCATGCCTACATGTCTGCAGTGACTTTGCGCAAGGACATGGCTCGTTCAAAGTTTTACCTTAGCTCTTGTAGTAAATGCTCGGTCAGATAAGAAAGTAAAGCAAAAACTATTTTAAGCATGATAAGCAAAAAACGTGGGACAAATATAAATTGGATAATAGGAAGCTACAAAAATTCCTCAAAACCAAAGTAGTAAAAAAATTTAGAATTTTAAAATTAAGTAACCATTAGCTGACGCTGTTGTTATCTGAATATTGTACCGATCGTGTGTATAATAGTAAGTATAGTATAAGGTATATAGTATAAACATACTTTATGGTATAATGCATAGTAACTATGGAGGTATTAGGGATACGGGGAAGAGGTATTCAGATATTAAAGAAACCTGCAAAGTACGCAGTTATTCTTAAATGCTCTGAAACTGCTCGCTTTATCAAATGGTATTTTCAGTCGCACACTTGAAACTATTTTCGCCGATGTCTTACGGATAATAATGTAATGTACATACTTACTTGTATGGAATAATTAGTATTCAAAGGTCGTTCTACGCTCATTCTGCGCTTTTTTAGCTCAAAAAATATACTCCCGTAGCGAGGCAATACCAGTTGATACATTGCGTGCTTTTCCTCCTGGGCGACCTCATTATTTTCGAAAGTTTTCAGGGAAACTTCAGAAAAATAATAACTGCAATTTTTCTTCCTTTAGCTCCACAAAAACATTCTTGTGTATTACTTTGGTGATGATTCAATTTCAAAGTCAACCTAAATTTTAAAATGCTGAATCATTTTCTTCGCATTTTCTACCAGTCATTTCTTCATACAACAATGCCGTGGCCATTATACCATCATTATGTGAACGATCAATTTTCTCTTTTCTAATACGTTGTTTCCGTCCACTTGTTGAGTTATACTGGGGCGGAAGTCTGACCAGTAAGGCTTAGAGATCACTTTTTCTGTGGCCATGTGGTTCAATATGGTAAGAAACCAGAAGAAGAAAAGTTTAATGAATGATAACAGATATCCAGCCCTCACTAGATCTACGTAAAAAAGAAAATTTATGCGGATGATGTCTCGAACAAATAGTCGAAAGCTGCTCATTGAAAATATTTTTATCGACGTGAGCATAATTTTTCACGCCCTAATGTTCCATTTTCAAGTTTTCATAAGCAAATTTGACATGATATTAATCAGATTTTATAAACCTTTCTGCTTACTACTAATTAGTTATTAATTGGCCTGAAAGTCGTACCATTTTGTTTGATTTCATTAATTTATTTTCTTTTCATTTGATTAATTATTTCAAAACTTTTACTGCAAAATTTCTTAGTAGGATTACATTACTAATAATATAAAGAATATCTTCAATGATCAAACTAGGGTAGTATTTAATCATAACATTTGATTTGGAATTATTATTTAAATCTCTCTTATAATTGGAAAGTGAAATATTACAATCAGTTTCGACCTGTAAATTGCTAAATCGGTATACCTCCATTGAATAGAAAAACGAAAAAATAATTTCAATGAAGCCAAAAAGAGGCAAATCAATTTTATATAACTGATAAGATTGAATTAAATTCTAGTTAAGAGAATAGACCAGAAGTAAGAGTAAACTGCCAAATAATGCCAACAAATTCAAACAAAGGCCTAAGTACCCTGAAAATTTTCAAATGTTCTAGCAATCACAAGTAAAACCTACGAAACGAAAAATGAATAGTCGTGCAGAAGTGATGCGTCCCCTTAAGCGGAACATGGCAGCTTATCACTGTTGGAGTACCTTGATAGCGGACATTTCATGCCAATTCAATGAGGAAATTGGCAAAAGTTTAGTCTTGTGATAATTACCACTTTCATCAAATTCGGTAAATTATCAAAAATTGCTGCTCCATGAGCAGAAGTAGCCGCCGAATCATTATTTGAATACAAAATGTTAACCTCAAAACCATTTTGAAATTCAGGCAAAAAAATTTGCAAACCTAGAATTTTCCAAAATGTCTTCGCATTTGGCGGCATATAACTTTTCAAAGTAGGCATAATGGCTTGGTTTACATCTGCCATACTTTTTAAGTAAATTAATCGATTACATTAGAAAGCATACGTTCACTAAGGATTTCACAAATTGTAAGTTTCTAACGTTCAGAACGATTTTTTGGATTATGGCTATAACCTGCTTTTCCTCGTAATCTGTAAGTTTCATGATCACTCCTTCTCAGAAAAGAGTTTTTTTTAATTGTTGGGGTAATTTTTCATTGCATAATTTAAAAAAATCGTTTATAACAACAATTGATCAGAGACCTGACGGACGTTGTGGTGGCCCTCCAGATTTTATTTTCATTATTTACATTCTTCCCATCAGTTGTAGGTTTGGTGGGTTTACCAAATTCAAATTTCTATACACTTTTTCCGTTATCTTGTCTCTTAGTACCTATGAGCTATTATAGGGTGGTCCTTATTTTAAAAATTTTCGAATTTCTTTTGGGACGCCCCCCAGTTGTGTTCCATTCGGTGAGAAAATAAGTCATAGAATTATTTTTGCAATCAAATACCGGGAAAACGTGCCGGATTGCATTTTAAGTTTTCAAATTTCGCTATTTTTTAGGTGTTTTTCGGATGTAACTGAAGATGATCTCTCTCTCGGATTATTCTATTACTTTTCTGTTTTCTACAACGACCCGTTAGACATTTTTGGTGTATCACCTAAAAGATTGCAAAAATACTTATCATGATTTATTTTCTCAGTAAATGGAACAAAACTGGGGGGCTTCCCAAAAGAAATTCGAAAACTTTAAAAATAAGGACCACCCTAATGTGTTATAATATTTCCAAAATTCCCGGGTAGTTCCCTCGCCCTAACTTTTCGTTTGGGTCCGCTTCCACCCCTTTCTCAGCTTACTGCGTCGTACTCCTCAGGTTGTTACCCTCTTCCAAGCTGCGTGGACGCGAGGGTCATCCGCTTTCCTATAAAAACCGAGGCCATCTCTATAGTCTTTTCAGTACCAGTGAACGAACCAGAGCATTTTCTTTTCCATGCTCCTGTCAGCAGCTTCATACTCAAGCCATTTCTTTTTTGTTTCTCGAAAAAAAAGTGAGAAAGAATTACAGTGGAGCCTCCTTTATCTGGATCACAATGATCCGGCTCTCTGGCTTATCCGAATCATAGATCTGGGCCAATACTCCACAAAAAGTACAGTATAATATCACACTTTTCAATGTAAAAATAAACAACAATCGTAGTTGCAATAATATTGGTAATCAAGCGATTACGCGATCGTGCAGCGGTTAAACGTCGCACAAAATTAAACTAAATGAAGATAGACTATTCTTTGTAAACATAAACTAAGTACGTTTCCCCTTTGTACGAAGTTTATTGTTTTGTGAGTTGTGGTTATGGTCGATGCCATGATAAATAAATGGCAAGTTTTTCTATTACAGTGCAGTACTTATTGTTTTTATTAATGCTTCTCTTGCTTCCGGTATATACGGATTTTCACTTACCCGGACCATGCCCTGTCCAAGTTAATCCAGGTAAACGAGGTTCTACTGTACAACTTCGCAAACGTCAGGTCGCGCCTTGAATACGCAATGAACGTTTGGGTTCGGCGCAGAAAGCTGCGATACATGAACTAAAAAAATACAAAAGGAAAAGACGCGATTAATCAAAAACTGTTGCGAGCCAACAGAGTTACGTAGCTTTTACACGAATTGGAGCGGGAGCCACCGTATACTCGGAGGCTACGTGCTAGGCTTACATGTCTTGAGCAGTTTGTAACAGAAAGCTTTCAGAGCGAGCCAGAGAATAGCATATTAAACCGCACTAAATTTTCAGGTCCGGCAAAACGATAATATCACAGGAATTTTTTGCCGAACGGATAAGAATGGGAAATCGTTTTTCCCCCGAACAACGAAGGGCTGATAAATGCTAGGTCGTACTCCAGTAGTCAATTCTCTCACAAAGCGCACGTGAATTTATTTCCTCATAATAGGTAACGTGTCCTTGCGTCTTTTCTCCCCTCCTTCGCCCCAGTCCATCGAGGCGGTTTGCGGGGTTTACGTAGATGTAGAGCCATGCAAAATTACATGCATAAATAAAGTGTTGCAGCATTATACGATTGCGAAAATTATAATTAACTTTCTCTGGTCTTATCGTTTGCTTTTTCAGGAACCCCGAAGTTTCGTGACCCCTATCGGTCGCTTCTTGCTAGAGAATAGGGTGGTTCCCTATAATTTTTATTGACTAAATCGAAAGATTATTACTCCTGGAGTATGCACTTCACGCTTTTAGATTTTTAAATGACGATATCTATTTTTCGCGATTAAATGAAAAGTGAAAATTTTCAAGCGCGAGAAAACGCGACGGCTAAGTATGAAGCTACCGGTGTGAGGTGACCTTGGGGCGAGGATATTGTGCGCCGCTGCGATGCTGGCTGCTAGCAGGTAGCAGAGTACCCTGCTAGCAGGTAGCGCTTGGATTAAATAAGGATTATTAATACCTTATCAAACGAAGGAAACTTTCCGACCCTAGGCAGTTTTAATAGGTGATTATTAAGACATGTTTCCCTGAGCTCTGTGCCTCATGCATGCATTGGTAATCTCAGACGATTTAAAACTCCTATCTACTCGTATAGAAACTAGGTCCCTTTGACGTCACGTGGAGTGGCATCGCATGGGCGCCAATCTGGCCTTTTTCAAATGAGGATAAAATTGACCCTTGCCATTTGTCTAAACCGGTATTTCTTAAACAAAATAATTTGTATATTATGAATACACTAATGGTGGGTAACGAAGCGCAATCAATGCGTTTCGTTTTCTTTGATGAAGGAAACTACCCTATTGATGCTAGTCGCACGTTAATACTCAAGACTTACTATCGCGGTTGCTGTTGCCATGTGTTTCTAGTAGCTCACTTTTCTCCTTGAGTACATTTGTTTTATTGCTATTTTGTCTTTTAGTGCGTTGTATAAGTTATTCTCTAATTGTATTCTATAGTCCAGCCTTATTTTTCTAGTTTAGTCGATTTCTAAATCCCCATGGTACTGCTCACTTAATCCTGAGTTATGCCAGTAATCTCGCAGGCTATCATTTAATTTACGTTTAGATTTATTTTAAGCTAACTAATCGTTATATGAAAAGTATTTTTGAACTGTTTTAGGCAAATCTAGCCATCGCATTCAATATGAATTCTTTCCTAGGTCCGATATTTTGTCTTGATGAAAAATAACTCCATATAATTTGAATTTTTACTGATACTACTGCTTGTACCTTTTCAAGGAAGAAAAACCAATAGCGTTGTTAATTTTGAGAGATTTTGAAGAATTATCACTGTAGCTGTGAGCGTGAAGTCTTTTGTTAAGTAGCGAAATTATACATTGTGAAGGCTGTTTTACACGGGGCGCATAATTGCACAATCTGACGTGTGTACAAAGGCGCCGTCGAAATAGCGTCGCTTAAAGAGGTGAATTACGAGAACGCATGCTTGGACGTGAGATGGCAAAATAGCCCCTGTTCTAATTTCGTTGGTGTGTTGCACGCCATAATGAGAATTTTATGCAGTTCTAACCTGCGCAATTACGTGCGCCGCGGCGCACCGTGTAAAACGGGCTTAAGACGTTTAAAATTGTTTTCATGTTTCTTTCAATTCAAGCTCATGGTTCCTTGGGAAGGAAAACATGGCAGTAAAATGGCGATGGAGATAGATAAATTTCACTTTTGAAATCAAGCCAATGAGAGTTGATTCACCCTCTTTGTTTTAGCTCGATTTTTCAAGGTTAGTGAAAGAGTCATCGATCATATCTGCCAGCCGTAAAATTTTTATTAACTTCTCATTTCATTCCTGTGTTCGTAGAAGACTGGGTAAAATTTCATTTCCTTGAATTGAATTTTTTTGCTAAAGATATCCGTATTTTTCATTTCCGGGTGCACACACTTACATTTCATTTGGGGAAGTATTGCTTATAAAATTGAATCCAGCGTTAATATTTCCATTTTACCGATGGTGAAGATATTTCATCTGATTATGATATTGAACTGGGGGCTAGCCACATTTTTAGCGAGAGAGGATCATTTGGAAAGGGGTTCTAATAGGGCAGTATACATTTTCAGAGTATTCACTGAACATTTAACCCCCTAATAATACTAAAAACAAATTGTTTGAACTAAAGCCAGCAGTTGGAGTAAATAAAATAGCCATTTTATGACCACGTAGTCGGCTAAAGTGGGGTATTAAGAGGGCTCATCGCTGCCTTTCGATCAGTCTTATTCATTGACTGTTGACATCTTACCCCCTCGAAATTTCATGATGATATCGTTCGTTGCAACTGCTGTTAGATGCTATTCCCCATGGAAAACTTCAAAATAGTTCCGGTAACTGGAGCGTCGCGTTCTTTACGTACCATGAGCTGCTGGAAGTGATTTATGTACATTCAATTATATGTGCGAGTGCATGCATAAAAGATTTATTATTGTTTTTGGCTTTTCCCTTTACTACCCTTTGACTTTGTGTCACATTTCTTTCAAACTATTTTGAAAGTGAACTTCTATTTTCATTTTTTCGTGCACATTTATCCCAATTACTCCATAAATAATTCTGTATACTTAGCTTCATTATATTCTGCCAATGTACCAATCGTGTTTATCCCAGTTAACCTTAGTTAAGTACTTTGCCTAGCCTGATATGTTCATTTGTATATGTTTCTTGTTGTGTAATTGATGAATTTCGTTCTCGTGGTAAATAATTTAGCGAGCCAAAATGGTTGCAGCACCTGTGAGTGATTGGTAATCTTATTTTCATTTATCATTTATGATGGTTCCTATTACTTCCTAAATACTTTATCTTTGTGCCTAGCCTCAGTAGACCCCTGTCGATGTCCCGATCTTATTTATTCCGCTATGAACCCTAAGCAAGTATTTTTTGAACCTGAAAAGTTTTATTCCTATCTCGATTAACGTGCTATTGATACTACCGATATAAATTGAGTTTTTTCTTTCTCTTGACCTCAATTTTTATGAGAATGATGAGTATTTAGAATAAATATGCCAACTTTTTGCCCGTTTTTTTACCTTAATCAGGGCTTTTTTACAATTAATATATGAGTTGTTTATTGAAAAAATCATTAATTAATTCATATTTATCAATTCGATTAAAATTAAATTATTAAAAATCATATGCATTGAAAAAAAAGTCCTGATGAAGATATAAAAATGTAACCAACGCTAATCAACAACCAATATGTGCAGTTCACTGTCTTGGTAACCCCTCACTGTGGAGGCGCAGTTCTGCGACCTCAATAAAATACTCGGAAACACCCAGGAATGTTTTTTTCCTCATTTCACTTTGTTTTGACCTTAATGGCGATAGAGTAAATATGTGCGTGTCAAATTTTGTAATTATCTCCTCTCTCTCTCCCCCTTGAAGAACCATTAAAAATGGAGTGGTGCCGGGAATTTTCGAGTCATTCAAAGATTATAGTCTTTTCTTGGTCTTCAACTTGCAGATATTTCTATCTTTACATTGTGTCACACGCTTAACATTATTCGAGTTAACTAAATTATAAGAGCAAGGGAGGGTCCAGGACTTTTTTTCTGGGTGGGGAACAAGGGTGTGACAGGCAAATGATCTCCTCATATTTGAGATTAAAAACAACATACAACAATTACTGTGCGAATTTTTATCTTTGTTTTAATACGAAACTTATTATTATGATATTAAAAGATTATTAATAAATGAAAATGAAAGAATATGACGTAAGGATGGGAGAAATAAACCAAATTTTATGACCATGAAGATTGGAATATGGCCTTTGCATTCAATGTCCAATTAAAATCCGTTATTAATCCGATCGTTCAAAGCCCTATTTTTTATTCGATCTACTTATTCCAACTCAAATCCTTAAGAGCTCGAATTTTTTATGTAATCAAATCATTTGGAATGAATGAACTTTTCGTATGCTATTCAAGCCGTTCACATGACGATATTATCTTCCCAAAAAATTTCCTTGGTCTTAGCTCAAAATTTCACGATAATATATTTTCTCCCAGAGGTCATTACGGTTGCCTTTGAGCCAATGTTCTACATTGAACTTCATAGTATTTGTATCAGATATTAAAGTTGGTGAATAGCAGTGACGTCATGGCAAACTTTGCAGAGCCGGTACGCAATTTCCTTAACTTTGTTTTTGGAACTGAAATATTACTCTGTGGATTTTTTATTACAAGTTATTATTTAAATTTTATTGCAATTTTTTGTTTTGGTTACGAATGTATATATTAAACATTTCGAGGTAACGAATTTGATAGAAGTGTTATTTGACTATTGAGATGTAGTTGAACACTGGCGAATAGTCCGTCTTAAAGCCTGAATCACAATGTTTACGCATGTGATTAATTATCATACTGCAGCTTCAGGGGCCGTAAAAATTATTTATTTTTATAGTTAAAATTATATTTATTAAGGTGGAATCACAGGAATACCCTTGGAACCAATTGAGTCATTGGCAACATAGCACTTTACACTGCGTAATGCAAAGCTCCAAGATTAAGCGATAATTTTCAGTTCATTGTCTTGACGGTTTAGAAAAGAAAGAAAGTTCCTCGGAACTTAAAAATACATTAAATACACACATCTTTAACAGCCAACAAAATTAGATTTTCACGTACCCCCTGTATTTCATGGTTCTCTATTTATTCTATGCGTTAATGCGTGTATGTATAACGAGAGTATTACGTGCCACATATACGACCTATCAAATATTCCCCGCGATAGCTGCAAGGTCGCCGTGCCGATACCTTGCCCACGCGCGCAACAATGATTCCAAAACTTTTACCGTTTCCCCCATGGTATTAGAATTAGATTTATCTTTTTATCATGATTCTAGGTTCAATATTTAAAAAAGTTAAGGGAAGAACTTGTATTCCGAATCACTCCAACATCGAAATAATGCGCCCGCGAATTGCTTGCGTCTTTGCTGCTGATGAAAGCATTTATTCTACCGATAAGGCGTATGGAAACATAATGCCCCATAATTAAGCTTCATAATCTCTCTACCGTTCGTCTCGCCTCTAAATATCACGTACCTACTGGCATATTTGAGGATTACTGATTTAATGGATTTGTCCGCACTTCTGTGGCCCATTCAATTCTCTCCAAGGCTGCAACAAGGTCTTACTATGTAAAGCACCTACTTTCCACGCGCTACTATAATAATTAATGAGTTTCGATTGAATCAATTATCTTCTAGTGGTAAAATGTATCCCGCCTTATGTAAGCATAGAACTCGTCTTTGAATCATTATTCTAAGTACGATATTAAGAAATTTAGGTGAAGAAATTCTGCTCGTTATCGCTCTAACCTCAACTAATTCACCTGCGTACCTTTCTTTGTCTATGTAGATGACTGTTAAATGAAAACTTATTGCTAAGTTGAAGTGAAGTGAGTGTGTGTAAGTAAGTGTGAAGCTTGTACCCCTTACTGATATGCCTTCGTTTTTCACTTCGTTAGTAATATTGTTAATTGTAGGATACGCCTTTTGCATGCATATCTTCAGCAAGTGGCATTCTTGAGTTTAACTTCATAATGACTTACATATTTTATCTCTACTTTCTATAGATGTGGAACAGGGATGCCGACTTACAAAAAATATTGAGGGGGGCCAAACCGGGAATCTTGCCCCGGGAAATTTTAGAAGTATTGAGTTTTAAGTTTTTTAAGCATTTTAGAGGAGTCATATGAACAAAATTAGAACCCTGACAACTCTAATCTCGACATCTGGGCACTCTGGGAAAAATCGACAAGCCAGACACATTTTTTCCTCACACCCATGACGAATTTAATTTTGAGGGGGTTCGAGCCCCCTCAGGTCCCATGGAGTCGGCGCCACTGATGTGGAATATTGTCAATCTTTATATCCTGCATGAAATGGAAGTATCTCATACTTCCCGATAAATTCACTCCGCGACAGCACAAGGTCGCGCAGCTCGAGTCTCCACGAGCATAAATTATGCCAAAATTAAAACTGTTGAAATTATTGCCTTCTAGATAGTGGTAACGTTATTTTAATATCAAACACAAATACAATGAGAACTTCTTGTTCACACGAAACAGAATTGACTTCAACTGAGCACATGGTGTGAATCGCACAGCATGCTACAACCAACCATCGATATATCGATAGTGTCTAAGCAAACTATCGAATGTAGTTAATTTGCTTTTCAATACTTCCTCTCAAACTAACTACACACAAGTTAAATTTATTGCATCAACTAGACCCAGCATTTCACACAAAGTCTTAAATCGTGGCCCTGCCAATGGCTTAGTGAGAATGTCAGCCACTTGTTTTAAACCCTCGACATGTCCAATGTTCAATGTTCCATCACTGCACTTTTCCCGTACAAAATGGTATTTAACATCTATATGTTTTGATCTCTTATGAAACTCTGGGTTATTTGCAAGTTTTACAGCGCTCATGTTATCAACTAGTAACTTTGGTGAGTCTTTTAAACATGTCACTTCAGAAAATAATCTTTTCAACCATACCAGTTCTTTAGCTGCTTCACTTGCTGCCACATACTCAGCCTCAGTGGTGGATAATACAACACTTCTTTGCTTTTGACTAAACCAAGAAATGGCACCCCCTGAGTACATACAAACCACCCCAGTCCGTGAATGTCTAGTTTTTATATCACCAGCATAGTCTGCATCACTGAATCCATGCAACACTTGCTCTGGGGAATCAACTTTATACAACAATCCATAGTCAGCTGTGCCACGCAAATACCTGAATAATCTTATCACATTTTTCCAGTCTTTGTTTGAGGGGCTCTCAAGGGATTGGGAGACAATACTCACGGCATAGGCTATATCAGGGCGTGTAGCCACCATTAGGAACATAAGGCTCCCTACAGCCTCACGATATGGTATACTGGCATCCAAGGGTTGATCCTCAGTGCCATCGTCACCACCAGAGGCACCAGGTTCGGCGGGTGTCGAGACAGCATTTGCATCAGCAAACCGGAACCGCTCCAGAACCTTCTTCGTGTATGAACCTTGGCTCACAAAAATTGAACCATTGCTTAGCTGCTGAATTCCCATCCCAAGGAAAGAACTAAGAGGGCCCATAGTGATTTTAAACTCCATCTTTAGATGCTCTAAAAACTCACTCATTTCCCCTTCATCTGTTCCAGCAATCAGCCCATCATCCACATAGATTACAATTAACAGTTTTTTGTCCATCCTATTCCTCACAAATAGACAATGGTCAGCAGAGCTCCTCTTCATCCCCTGTTTTGCTAAAAATGCAACCAGTCTGTTATTCCAGCAGCGAGGCGCCTGTTTCAGTCCATATATGCTTCGATTTAAGCGACAAACTCGGTTTGTACCATCCTCATACCTCTGTGGTTGCTGCATGTACACTTCTTCTTTAAGTTTTCCATAAAGAAAAGCTGTTTTCACATCAAATTGTTGAAGCTTCAATCTTTCCTCAGCAGCCACACTAAGAACCGATCTTACAGTCTCGAATCTTGCCACTGGACTAAAAGTTTCTTCGTAGTCAATACCTAGGCGTTGAGTATAACCTTTCGCTACCAAACGTGCTTTGTAGCACTGGACTGCCCCATTGGCTGGATGGGTTTTCACACGAAAAACCCACCGATTATTTATGACCTTTTTTCCATTTGGCAAATCAACTAGAGTCCACACTTCATTCTCTTTCAAGGAGTTCATCTCATCTTCCATGGCACTCTTCCACAAGTCTCCATCTTCTGAATTTATCGCTTCACTAAAAGATGATGGAGATGTTGACTCTGCTGCCATGACATAGTCCTTCAGATATGCAGGCTGCTTTACTTGCGCAGTGGAAGCGTGCTGGGCGCATAACCTGTTGAAATTATTATTAGACATATGCTGAGAGGCACCAGTGTCTGCAAGCCATGCTTCTCTAGGCACATTATTACCCTCAACTAAGAAAGATAAAAAACTTGCACCCTTGCCTGAAAAATGTTTGTTCCTCTTTTTACCTTGTTCAGGGCACTTGTTTGCTAGATGACCACGCTGATGGCATTTAAAACATTTTCTAGTCTCTTCTTTACCTTTCTTCGATTCGGCTTTCACAGCAAAAGCAGATGAGTCTATTTCCTTTTCCGGAAGCCTCATCTCAATTAATCGAAGTCTCTCAATCAGAAGATTGATAGAACGATCAGGAATGGGTATACTCTCCCACACACTTTTGAATTCAAAGTATTCCCTGGGCAAAGTCGACATAATTCTGCTCATCAAGAGCAATTCAGGGAGCACAGCATCCGTCAATCGCTTCAGCTCGTCATTCAGGTCCGTGAAGTCCTTCTGGAGACGAGCAACGTACGCTGCGATGTCTTCGGATTCCTTTTTCTCCGACGAGAAAAATTTCTCCATCAACCGATCCACTCTTTGGCCCGAACTTTGCTCATATACTGACTGCAGCTTCTTCCAAATTTCTTCAGCAGTGGCACATGTCGCAGTCAATTCAACATCAGCATCACCCATGCTACTCACGAGTATAATTTGTGCCAGAGAGTCGGCTTTTTCATACTCTCGCACAGCAAGTCTATGCGCAGTAATTTCACCTTCAGAAGCAGCCGTGGCAAGCATACCGGGATGTCTTCGTCCGTGAACTACATCGGCCACTTCGTGATGCTTCAAGAATAATTCTATTTGCCGTTTCCATCTACTCCAATTTTCCGCACCCTTCAGTTTTTCAATATTGGCTCGGAAATCCATTTTATAGTCCGTTTGGAACATAGAACCGAAGAACAAATCGCCAAAACTAAAGTTGCGATTGGAGTTCACAAAAATAACGTTCTCTCACTAAAACTGACCGCACATTTCCGGTGATCAAGCAGACTGGGTCCATAACCTGTTGGAATTATTGCCTTCTAGATAGTGGTAACGTTATTTTAATATCAAACACAAATACAATGAGAACTTCTTGTTCACACGAAACAGAATTGACTTCAACTGAGCACATGGTGTGAATCGCACAGCATGCTACAACCAACCATCGATATATCGATAGTGTCTAAGCAAACTATCGAATGTAGTTAATTTGCTTTTCAATAAAAACTATTAGCAAACGTTAAGTTACCATGATCCATTTACGGTGTAAGGATTACATTGATCTTAAAGTCCTGATTCTACATTCATTATTAGGAGATTTGGATCGCATACTTTGGATTTCGAACCTGAAGGAGGAATAAAACTATGGGCCGTATTTTAAGACGTTCCTATAGGAACGACTCTTCCCGTATGACGCGTTACTTGGGGGAAGTCAACCTCCAAGCGTTTTTTAAACGTACCTCTTCATTTGTAGAACCAACTCTATCTACAAGCATACCGATTGTCTCCCTACTAATTTGAGCATGGCTCAGACCACAGATTTCTGTGGCTCAGACCATGCTACTAAGGGTGCTTTCCAATCACGTATCTGCGCTGATCTGTTTGAAACTGTTTAGCTCAGAGCGTGTTCCAATCGCACCTGTGACGTCATCTGCGCTAAACAGATGGAAACACATCCTGCACCGTTGTTCGTCTGCGCTAGCAGACGAAAATTATGATGGCGGGAAGATATTTTGCTGACGGAAAATGAATTCCACCATCTCAAACATAAATATGATGATCATTTGAGAATAATAAACAATAATTTGGTCTAATGTATTAGATAAGATTAACCTCGTAATTTGGGAAGCATAATATTTTTTTCGTCAAACATAATTAAATAATGAAGCATAACATTGCTAACAATAGAACAAAAGGCGTCAGCAAGAGGAGATTTTCTCGAGTAATTGGCCTCATCAAAAGAGTTAGAAATGGAAAATGTAAGCTAAACGAAATTGTTATATTGCTTAGATTCTAAGCTGATTTATTTCATTAACTTACATGGATATCCTTAAAGCTGAGCGAATTATATACAAAGTATCCTTCAATGTTCAAGTGACGTTATATTTGCATTCCCTTAATTGTAATTCAGTACTGCAAAATTACTTTAAAAGCGGCAGATTTATTATACGGTGCTAACATTTTTTACGGCTTTACCTGCGTGATGTGAATAAGTTGTATATGTATCTCAATCCAGAAATGCGAAGTAAAGTATACCTGCCGGCACTGCAGCCTCACAGGAGAAATGGGGGAATTATTGTCCCACGGATGCTTCCTTGGAAGGAAACAAATTTTCCTCGAAGAAAATACTAACATCTTATTCTTTCCTGAAGAAGAAGTGAGTGCACTCACTCCACTTCCACATGTGGAAGGGGAAAAGGCAGACACGGCACAGGAATGTCAAGTTACAGATAGTAGGTGTTAATGGTGTTACACTCTTTGCTCTAATTTTGATCCTAATTATTTGCATCATAGCCCAAAACATTTGTGTATTATGCCTTACTTTACAGAATTTGATTGGCCAGAGCCTGCCGTATTGGCATTAATTACTGCATATGAAGCAAAATCAGATGAGCTTAATTCTGTTAAGAAAAGGCCTAAATTTTGGGAAAATCTGTCTGCGCAGATGAGTGACCTTGGCCACAAGGTTATCTAATTTTCCATTTTGTACTCATTAATAATAATAATTCTAGTTGAATTCTGTCAATCATTCCTTTTTGTTTTTATTTTTGAAAGGTAACTGCATCACAGGCGAGAAACAAATTCAATAATTTACTTGCCCGATATAAAAAATGTGTTGACAATATGGGACCTCATGCCTCTGGAAGAGCACCCATGAGGTTTAAGTATTTTGACCAATTTCAGGAGATATTTGGCCATAGGAATAATGTATGCTCCTCATATGTGGGAGGGTCATCTCTGATGGCCAATCCCATCCGCTCTGCTAAGGCCACAAATGTTCCTCTCACATCATTGGAGCCTAGGCTCCCCTCATCTCACATTGCTGTTGAGCCTGGAACTTCCGCATTAACTAAGGAAATGCTTTCCACTAATGCAGAGGGAGGTGAAAGAGCCAGGACGAATGTTGTGGATGTGATGAAAAAGAAACCTCCCCATGGCAGTGGGACTAAAGCAGCAAGAACAAGGTCTCAGCTGGAACAGCAGTGGCTGCATCATTTGAAGAGATGCGAGGAGAAGGATGACAGGCAGAAGGTCATCAATGAACAATTGATGATGATACAAAGAGAGAGGATGGAACTGAAAAAGAAAAAATTAGAAATTTGGGAGGCCATGGTCGAGGAGAAAAGGTTAAATGAGCAAAGAAAGGAAGATGAGAGGAGGGATAGGCACAGGGAAAGGATGCAGGTAGAGAGGGAAAAAATTAGGCTCCTGCAGAACCTTCTCACAAAAAAGGGGAGCCTTAACAGCAATGATTAAGTTGCTATATTTGGAAAAGTCAAGTTTTATTTTTTTTGTTTCACAGTTGTATTATTTTATTTCCCCAATGGAGCCAAAGAAGGTGAGAGATATTCATATCCCCAAGTGAAGGCACAATTATTTATATTACATAACCATTTTTTGTGATATCTTGCCATTAAATATTACTCTTTTGGTTGTTTTTCTGTTTAATCCGGGTTTTATATTTTTTAATTCTATGTATAATGTATTTTATTTTTCAAATCAGAAAATTTATTGATGACCTTATCAAATGGATTTTATCTTCACCATTCTTCCAACTGCTGTCAATGTCCATGTCAGTCGGGTTGCCTCTTCCGCCAGTACAGCCTTACTGAAGTCCATCTTCTCCACCTTCACTGCCATTGAAGACTTCACAGTAACCCTGGCAAGGGGCCCTTACAGGGTGCTACCATCCAGGCCAGATGGACCCAGGTTTTCTTATGAGGTTGTTACTCCTCCTTTCTGTCCCTTGAGAGACAGGCCCCGGGCTTGCCACCGGCAAAGCGGAGTTTTCAGCTTTATCACCAGTCTTAAATATTGGTGTAATGTGGCTGAATTTCCGGTAAGAGGGTAAAAGACCATTATCTAATGAATGGTTGAAGAGCAAGGTGAGTGAAAATGCCAGTGATTCTGAAGAAATATTGGTGGAATACCATCTGGCCCAGGTGATTCGTAACTATCCAAATTTACAAAATAATAATAAATCCAAAAACACAATCACTGAGGAAACATTTGCCGGAAAAGGTTCATCCTCCTATCCACCTGCAAAGGATTAATCCCCTCAGCATGACCATCAGCATGACCCTCAATATTCATGCCTGCATCTTCCTCATCTATCATAAAATCCTCATCTTCCCCTTCCTCTAGGCATATGTTATGCAGCACACAGCAGCTTAAAACTATTTTGGTCATCATCTGGATGTTTGATATTTCTAAGTATTTTAAACGTCGAAAGCGACCTTTGAGGAGACCAAACGCTTTCTCGACAACCATTCTTGTCGAAGAATGCAGAAAATTAAATTCTAAATGTTGGGGAGAAAGAGCACCATTATCCTTAAAGGGAGGCACAAGCCATTGCAGGGAAGGGTAGGCAGAATCTCCAATGATGAATTTATCGCCAGGAAACAATTCCTCAACTTCCTCCTCTGCAAACCTGAAAACCTCCGACCTCCTGAGGACTCTAGCGTCATGGAGTGATCCTGGCTCCCCACACACTACATTTGTGAATCTCATGTTGTTATCCACAATACCCTGCAGAATTATAGAAAAAAATTTTTTCCTATTGCAGTAATCCATGGCATTTTCCAGGGGTTTTTTAACAGCAATATGGGTCCCATCAATTGCTCCTATACACCCACGAATGCCCCTCAGGTCCTCAAAACCCTGCTCAACTGCTGCGATTCGATTTCCTCGTGGCCATTTGATTTGGTCATTTATAATGCTGTTGAGCCAGTCCACAACACGTTTTATGACTCTAAATGAAGAAGATATAGAAATATCGAACCTATCTGCAATGGTTCTCAGAGGCTCAGTATTAGATAAATACCACAGGGTCAGGAGTAAACTTAGCTCTGATGAAATTTTAGCCATGCCATCTGGATGGTGTGGAATTGATCCACTTGCTTGAAGGTCGTCTGAAGGAAGAAAATATTATTTTATACTACTGAATTTGGCTCTATAATATGCTCTGATATTCTTCGTACAATAATTGCAGTCTTGATGCTCACCTATCAAACGATATGCAGTTATGCGTCTCAGCCGAAAGTGACTACGGAACTGCTCATCATCGTAGCCGTGTGCTGTGGCAAGGAAATTGTGGACGCGCACCTTTCTTCTGCCACGTAGAAGCAGCTCGAACAAGGGGAAAATTGCATCGTGGTCAGCTTCCCCCTCATTCTCATCGGAAGCTTTAAATTAAAATTTTCGAATTTGAATGCTTTCAGAATGGTCGCATCAGTTAAATCCACATTTTTATAATTAACTCAAGGATATAAGGAAATGGCCGATCGCTAACCGATTACTAAATAATGCAGCTATCGATAAAAGATCATTAATTACTATTCTTACATGAACTACTCATGTTTTCCCATTCATCGTCACTGCTGCTGCTGCTACTCGACATGGGTTGCATCACATAATCCAGAACCAGTTGGTTCTCCATCACGGAGGACGGAAATACACTGCCGATAGTTTCTGATATATTAAAAAAAAGTTTATACTAATAAACAAGCACGCGCTCATGCCAAGTTATTTACATATTCAAATACATAAAACATATCAATAATTTGAAGCAGGAAGACTGACCAAAGGGGCAAGGTGAGCTACTACTCTTCTAATGTGTTGAAAGAATACGTCGATCTCCTTGAAGGAAACGAAATGATTCGTCGATGTGATCAATAAACGTCGATGTAAATTATTAGTAACTAAACAGCTGGAAAGCAAGTCAGGTGAACGGAAGCTCTGAAATGTTTAAGGCGCAAAAAACAACATAGAGAACCAAGGCGCAGCTCTACGGCGATATTTGATTATTAAGTAGCAATAATTCCATTATTTTCTTTCAATTGACACTTATTAATGCATTTATTAAATACAAAATGAAATAGACGACCAATTGTGTTCATAATTTATGTTTCGAAGGTCAGGTCAGAAGCATCAGGTCATTTGAACATTCAACTTTTGCCGCCGAACGGTCCGCCATTTGTAAACACAACGGTGCAGATGCGTTCCAATCGTCTGTTTCAGTTTGCGCTAGTGTGTTCCGTTCTGTTGCGATGTGAGCTGATCTGCGCAAGGTGATTGGAAAGCACCCTAAATTGTAGGAACGGTTTCAAGGCCTAACATGGCGGAATGCGTTGATCACCTCCGGATTTTGGCTTTTTTTTTTAGACACATGTGGCAATATGCGATCAAAATGTAGTTAAAATGTCGCTTCTTTAACCTGTTGATGTTTATTTATTTCATCATATATGCCTGTTATAAGGAAACGTATAAAAAGAACGAAAAAGTGAAGTCTGTAATAGCAATGAAGTAAACAACCATTGCATCAACATGGACGCAGAATTTGCAAGGTACGTGATGGAAGAGCCGTATATTTATGTTGGAAGAATGCACCTAAGGGATAGGCAGAATCCCATTGAGTTTTATTCAGAAGCGGAATTCCTCCAGAGGTATCGCTTCTCAAAGAGAACGGTATCAGACGTCTTATTACCTTACGTGAGGAGTGAGCGTTTAAGCAACCGTGGTTTGCCGATTCCGGATATTTTGAAGCTGCTAATTGCCTTGAGGTTTTACGCCACCGGGTCATTCCAGGTATGTGGTATCTTTTACTTAATATTTATAAATGTGTTTTTGTCGCGTTGATCATGTAATATATATTCAAATCCCTTTTGCAGTTAGTTTGCGGCGATCTGGCCGGGGTTACTCAGGGGACGGTGTCCAAAATTATTAAGGTATGCTTTCTCCTTAGTTTGGTAATTGTATGAGCGTAAACTTTCCATTTGTAGGGGGAGAGTTATAAGGTGTTTCATGACAAATATTTGGTAATCATTACAGAGCATCAGTAATGACCTGGTGGCAGTATTACCTCGGTACATGAAGTTGCCAAGTTCAGATGAAGATACTGCTCGATGCAAGAGATCTTTTTACGGAAAAGCTCAATTTCCTGGAGTGGTGGGTTGTATCGACTGCACCCATGTTCCGATTGTGAGTCCGGGGGGGGGGGGGGGGGGGGGAGTTTGGCGAGTTGTACAGAAACCGGAAGGGGTGGTTTTCCCTAAATGTGCAGGTATGTATATTTTATTTACCAATTTATCGTCATCATGTTGCACCAAGTTGTTAGATTTCTCGATGTTACACTACTATTTATTCAAGTTTCTTCTGCACTACTATTTAGAATGCAATTTCATTGTTTTTATGTCAACAAGTGCTAAAGTGGAATCTTATAATTTCATTTTAACTTAGGTCGTTGCCGGTCCAAATATGGAAATAATGGATATAGTTTGCAGATGGCAAGGTTCAGCTCATGATGCTAGAATTTTCCACAATAGTCGCCTTAAGCTGAAATTTGAGACCAATGAGGTGAAGGGCATCCTTCTCGGAGATAGTGGGTATCCTCTATTGCCATATCTTTTCATACCAGTTTTAAGACCAGAGTCTGCTTCTGAGAGGAGGTAAATAAGGAGAGAATTTGTGATTCACGTTGTAATTTTGACAAAAGTTATAGCACCTCAATGCCTTAAGTATGGTGTTTTATGAAAACTAACCTTTCAGGTACAACATCTCCCACATTAGGACAAGGTGCACCGTGGAGCGTACATTTGGGGTGTGGAAACGTAGATTTCCATGCCTCAGTATGAAGCTCCGCGTGAAGTTATTTACTGCACAGAAGGTCATTTTGGCTTGTGCAGTTCTTCACAATGTGGCTATGCAGAATCATGATCCTATGCCTGATCGTATGCCAGCTATGCCCAGGTTGGAAGTCCCTGTACAAAGACTCCAACCTGTTCACGGTAGCCCAAATGCCATCCGGGCGGCATTCATAGAGAGGCATTTTGGTGAAGAGGTAATTATTTTTGGGAAAATTAATATGATATGAAAATTACCATTTCAACTCCATTTGGCTTACTTTATGTGATATCAAAGAAGGAAATGATATGCAGAAATGGAGATATGTATGACAATGGCTGGAAAGATTTCAATTTTAACTTCCATAATTTCATTTATTTTGAAAGCTCACTGATAAAATATGATTCGATTTGATTTAAGATTATATTCAGTGTACTCCATTGAGAATTCACCATGTTAATCTTCAGATCTAACAACAATGTACTATTGACTTAGATTACTCATTATATGTAGCCCTGAAATTGTAAGGTATGCATGTTCTAACGAAATCATACAATGTCATTTTTCTTTTAAATAGGTCAATGTTCTTGAACCTCAGAACGTGGCATAGGATTTGATTCTGCATAAACACAATGAGAAGAACTTCACGACCCCAAAAATCTTGTGTGAAGTAAATAACTTCATGTGGCGTGGCACCTTGTCCCAGGAAGCAGACCTAAGGTATAGAGGATACTTACTGACTCCAAGGATATCATTTGTCTCATTGGTCTATGCATGCCATCTTTTTTGGAAAATTTTACATCATGAGCTTCAACTTGTCATTTGTAAACATATCCATTATTTCTATTATTGGGTAAAACATCTCTGTACAATTCGCCGAGTAGGGAGCATGGTTGCAGTGCAATCCACAACTCCAGGACTGCTTGCATTGCGCAGTATCTTATGCTGAAATTGGCAACTTCATCTCGAGGCAAATTATGGTTTGAAAATATCCGGATGAGGCAAACCGCGGTTGCTGAGGAATTCTACTTCTGAATTAATGGGATTCTGCCAATCCCTTTTGTGTATTCTTCCAACATAAATGCACGTGTCTTCCATCTAGTACTTTCATAGTGAATTGTGCAATTGCAATGGATCTTAATAAATAAATTATGTTATTCTGATTTAAAACCATGTATGTAGTTCCTTCATTTCCCTTTTTGCTCTAGGCTCCCACAAGTTTTGCATGTTCCTTGCAATGCATGAATATGGATAGCAAAATGAAGCATAAGAAAAGAGCTATAATTACTTCTCATAGCTATAACCCTAATTTCAGGCCTCTATCTGCGTGGAAATTAATTAAATGTTTTATGTATTATACATACTAAAATTTATCTAGCAGGCACATCCATGGACCATCGGACCATGTTATGCCCTTTCAATTTGTCCATTTCATATTTGTGAGGAAATACAATTTCATGGAAAAATAATCATGAACGATGAATAGGCAATCAGATAATATGACAAAAAATGGGCTTCGACAATTAAATTTTAGGAAATTAATAAAATTAAACAATTCTGTATTGAAATTAGCATCATTTAAAGAAAACCTTAGCAAAATTACTTTTCATTAAAACCTGAAGAGGTAGTCAGTCCCATCATGAAACATGACTGTATGATGGTAGGACTGATCAAAGGGAAGAGCAACAGGGGAGGGTTATTCAAGGTCACTTTCCATATTCTATGCTGCTAACATATCTTACAACAAGGAGAAGGTAATAAAAAATGTAAAGCAGGAACTTGATTTCAGCAATGGACCACTACTACATTGGAGAATTGAATCGAGAGCTACACGCAATCAACCTTCATATTGATGACAGATGTGATGAACTACATAGAATATCAAATGAAATCTTAAACAAAAGTCTCCTACAAAGGCAGCAATGCCTTGCACAGCAGTGAAATTACTAATGAGAGGAGTTGTGTAAGCATAGTATTTCATTAGCATTAAATTATTTTCATTCATGGGAGGTATTGAGAGAGATCGTTCACATGAAAGCAACTATATGCTAGAGTCACTATGGTTAACCATGATGCATTAATGACTGACATGTCAACATAAATATTACTCACTCAATTTGCTAAACGAAAGTTTTTCCAATGAATAGTTTGTGTTACCTTCAGCAACATGTTAAAGTGATCCAAAAACTGCTTTATTTTAACCACAAAACTACACCTTTAATGGTGACCACTCATGGTGAGAAAGGAATGCATCAAATTAAATATAATTATTACATTACGTATTGCTTTTACCTACGTCACCGAATTACCTGAACAGATTGAAAGAAAGAGTAATTTAAGGAATGGGAAATGCAGCTAAATAACATTAGCCATGTTCAATTGAATTAAACTTTATTTAAAATTTAAAAATAAATAAATACAAAAAAATTACAAAGGAAGGACGAAGTTGTTGGTTGACAGACAAAACATATTTCTGAGAGCAAGAAGACGATGCAAAATCAAATGCAAAGAAGGCAAAATTGCTGGTTGGATGTGCAGAATTACATGAGGAAGAGTTGGGATATGGCTAATGAAAGGCAGGAGTCAAGCAGGATGGAAATAGCTATGCAGGTGCAGAGGATCTCTTTCCAGTTACAAAAAGGGCACCATCACCAGGGGAAATGGTCCACGAGAAGGCATGGAAGCAGGCGGGAGTAATGGCATCTTAAATGACACAGACGCATCCAGCAGTCCGGGAGAGAGAAGCAGGAACAGGGAGCAAACCAACGCCAAGATAGAGGAGGAATTCATAGAGGCGTATCTGAAAGCTTACAAAGAAGTTGGCATATAAGCATATGATGCATACAAACTCCACACAACAATACAGATGTAATTTGGCCCCTCAAATCATGCATTACACCTTCATATCAATATGCAAATACAATGGTCATTCACATGCTTTTATTTACAATCATTCATTTAAGGAAGCATTGCATGGATTAAATGTTATCATGCTGGGTTTCATAACTGCAAGACTTCATACACTGAAAAGTTGGCTATGCATTTGAAAGTTTGAGTTCCCACAACTAATATGCCAATTCTGCAGAAAACTGAAACATGCATCAAACTTAACATACATATATTTTGTTTTCATTATCCCTAAAATTGGCTGATTTGAATGAATGTACTTTCCTGAATAGCCATTGGATTAGAATCATAAGCAAATAACTTTACAGATAACAAGATAATGGAGAATTTTAACAAGAAAGACCTTTACCTAGGTGAAAGAACGCACATATTAGGGATAATGAGTAACCAAGTAATGAATCCAGTAAGAAATAACTTTTCATTTTCCAGTATTTTAAAGTTATTGAAAAATAAAGACATGCCAGTCCTATAATTAAAAGCTATTAAGATAAAATAGAGAAATCAAATAATAGAAAAGATGTGTGACCGTGACATGCATTATTCAAGAACCAATGAGAAAGTGCCTTAAGCTTCATTGTCAATTCCTGTCAATACACACTTCAGTGGAATTTCAAATAAAACCAAATTAAAGGAAGTACTTCATACCTTAATGAATTTAATCTTTTAATGGGGGATAATAAAAAAGTTCAATAACGGGCAAATGGAATGAGTGGAAACAGAAATGTGTTCATGAAGAACTGGAGGCATTCCCTCCAATAGCAGTCTACCACTGGAAGAGATATTATTTCATGCTGTAGATGTTTCATTTATCACTATTCCAAGCACATCATCAAACAACAAGATAAAGAACAATGAAATGTCCTAGAAATTAAAGGGAATGCTATGCTTATTGTAAGTTAGCTATTTGCAGAAATTTTATTCATCAAGAGGTGTATTAAAAAGTTTGAAATGAACACTGATGCATTATGAACTCACAATAGGAATGATTATTGCCTCATGTTCACATTTAAGATTCTACTCATGTATTTGGCTGTTACTAAACTTGTTTTATCTTCAGCATAGTAATATATCATAACAAGTACCACACGCTTCAGCTTCGCCTCCTCCGTTTGAAGCTGTATACTTAAGATACGCCTCTTGAATTCCTCCTCCATCTGGATGGTCTTTCCAGCAGCCTTGGCGTTGGCTAGCTCCTGTTCCTTGATTGCGCATGCAATCTCTGCTTCTCTCTTCCGGATCCGCTGGATGGCATCCTCCTTTTCATTATAAGATGCCATGTGCTCCAGCCTAGCTTCCATCTCCTTCTCAATGGCCGCTTCCCAGGTAAATCGTGCCCTTTTCGAACTGGAAGAGGTCCCTGCACCTTGCATCCTCGGAGTGTATACTTCCTCTGCCGGTCTGTCCTCAAAATCTGAGGAAATATCATAAAGTATACCATTGATTAATGAAAAACATCCGATTACATTCCTGGAAATGGTGTCAAGAAACTCAACTTAACCTTAGTCATTATAATTATATATTGATATCCAATAACAACTTCCATAAGTCGCAGGAAAATAAGAACACAATACACAAAGGCTAGTACGATACAGTTAAATTTCTCTTTAAAGAAGTGTTATTCTTTCATGCAAAATCATGATACTGTACACCATTACTAATTTTTGGCTGGCAGATGTTATATGTGATACTTTTTTGATTGTTGTTAATCTCAGTGTGACACTATGGAATTCCCTTCGTTAATGATAGATACATAATCCTTATTTTCAATCAACTTGCCTGATATCTCAGAAACGTTGAGAGGAAGCAAACACTCCGAGGTCCCAACCCTACCCACCGTGGAAACGCTAGGGACCGGCAACTCGTCACAATCCCCAGCATTCAACGGTGAGTAGGAGATGGACGGCATAGCTACTTCCATCTCTGGGGGCAAATCTTCCCGACTGGTGGACGGCATAGGTCCGCCACCAGTCCTCATCCTCTCCTGCCTTTCATCAGCCAGCTCTTTTCTCTTTCTCATCTTCAGGTTATCCCAACTCTTCCTCAATTGCTTGGCGGTGCGCTATAAGGGCGAGAAATTATCGGTAACATTGAGGTTTACGGCACAAAATAAATTACTGGACAAACTAAAAATCAATATCCATCACTACAGCCACAATTTATAATGCTACGTTTATAAAAAAAATTACTTACTTTACCACGAAAAAAACAATTACAACTATTCCGCCACCATTGTGGAGTAGTTGTAATCATTACCGCTACCACGCCGATACCAAAAGCTCACAACAATAATTCCAATAGCATTCCATGGCTGCTATTATGGATAAGCGTTGCAAAAAATAGCATACGCTATTCTGCGGGTCATTATAGCAACGACCCCGTATTATGAATGAAGCGTAGTAATAATTTTGTTCGGAATAGCAGCATGCTATTTCTTGCGCGAGCTATTTGGAAGCTCCGCCTCTTCCCGTATGAAAAACTTTCTGAACAGTTTATGTAGCCAATGAGGGAGAAGATATTTTATATATTTTTCTGTATTTTACAGAATATTGACTTGAAATTATAAATAATTGCTTTATTTACATTTAAAAATTATATTAAACCTTGGAAATATATAATACGCTTTGAAAATCTCATTTAAGAAATCAGCTGTTTGTTGTGGTTGTGATAATTTCCCAATGGCTTCAGACAGGTGGGTTAGGTCATAATTTCGTTGTTATAATGATGATTTATCGGACATAAATATTCAATGATTTACCTATATCCGATCGGTCCTTTACCGTGAGATATATGCTATGCGAAATAATCATTGAAAGCTAAATATGTTTGATTTTCTTCGTAAATGTGTTAGGCTTCGAAGTCTGTTTGCTGCATATCAGAGTTAATATGTATCAACTTTTATTGTATTGCTCGTGACGATATCGTTTTACTGTATGAACTAGAAGCTTTCGTTTCTAATGTTATCTATATATTATATGACTCCCTAATTTCAGTGTTCATTCTCTGTTTAGGAAATGAAGTAGGTGGCAACGTCACAGCTGTGCTTTCATGTATTATGATGGAATAGTATCGATATTTCAGCTGCATATTTGGAAAAAGCAGAGGGAGGTGATGGTGAATTTGAGGATGGATGGAACAGCTGTGAAAAAGTGAATCTAGCAATAGTGAATCGTGTGGAAAGTGCTGTTGTGTCAGTTAATTATCATTGTTTTCGTATCAGCTGATTTTATTATGTGCTCACTGAAATTTTTGATAGAACCTGAACTGTGCCGATAAACTGAAACTTAATTGTGTGAATAACTTACTTGTCTATAGAGGAAACAATTTGTATTCAATTCCACATGATATATATTGCATTAATGATGTAGTGCATGGATATTCCATTAAACGTTTGTGGTGAATCATATTTGTTCGGAAACTTTATTGGTGTTCGGAGAAATCCTTTGTTTTCAAGCAAGTAATTCAAGTCGACTGCCCGTGTTTATAATTTAGTAAATTTTTAGTTTTAATTGTAGAAGGCAGCGAATAGTGGGGAAAACAATTTCGACTCGTTGCATGTATTTGTATATACTGTCCAATTGAGGAAATGAACGGCTGATCAAAGTATATGGTATTATTATGGTAATATATGGTTTTCATTGAAAGCTATAACTATTAATATATTTGGCGAGTTAGTGTGTTAACACAAGCTTGAAATTTTTCAAGAATCGACCTGATAGCCTACATTGAGGATATTTTTAGTAGCAAGTCAAGTGATGAAATAAAATTATGAATTGTAAATATGAATAAAACACGTAAAATTTGGGCTAATGATAGTAATTCTTTGCATTAATTGTTATTGTTTTCGTACTGTCGATGAAGCAAGCTTGTGCTTCATATATTAAGCTCGAATGTTAATTCCTAACCAAATCACTTAACTAGTTAAATATTCATCACTTATGCTACTATTATTTAATTAAAATAAAGCTGATATCATTTTATTTTTGGCTATTATTCCATTTTTCAATGCTTGATTAGGTTACTTTAACCTCAGAAAAACAATTCGACATCGCAATGCGCACGTTTTCTGGTTGCAATACCGAATTGCTCGGCATCGAAGACCGCGTAATATTATAGCAAGCCTACCGGTTGCAATTCGCCGTTCATAATAGTAAATAGCAACGGGCCTATGCTATTCTGAGAATTACGTCTTCCGGTGTAGTAAAAACACGAATTGCAACCGTTCGTAATACCAAATAGCATAGGCGTTGCAATACGCTATATTATAGCAACATCGGTTGCAATAACGAAGAATAGCATGATGCTATTCCATCCATAATAGCAGCCCATAACATGGAATTATTGTTGTGAAGCTTTTGGTTTCGGCGTTGGAAAGTAACATTTATTTGTATTGCATGGCGTGAATCATACTTCATCTTGCATTGCTAATGAAGGGAAATACGTTACAAGTGAATCTCTGACAGCGACATAATCACAAAGGTTTTTTGCAATCTACTACCAAAATGCACTTGAGGATTCCAGCAAAGAATGGAAAACAAACTTCAAAGATTTATCAACCGATTCTAAACCCCGAAGCCAATGAATGATCCAGGAACTTAAGTAGCGTTCAAAAAAGTCCTTCTTCTAAACAGAGTTATACGAGTTATGCAGAACCTTTCCTACAATCGCACAATACATTCATAACCATCATACTTCCAAAGTTACTTACCCTCCGCACAAATTCATTAGAATTAAATTCTTCCTGCACATCCAACCAGGCTTTCGCCTTCTTCGCATTTGATAATGCATCCGTCTTCTTGCTCTCCAAAACCTCCTGATGCTTAACAATGATGTCAACCAACAACTTCGTCTCTTCCTTTGTGAGCCGAACCATACGGCGGTCCTCCATCTTTCTGTCTGTTTCTGTTTCGCGCAATGAACTGTGGGCAGCAAACGCCACACGAAACGTCAAGGACGCGTGACGTAGATATGAGAATTTCAGCGAGCAGCTCAACACTCACTACTTCGAAGAGGAAGAGATTGCTTTCGTAGTAGGAACGTTCTTGACTGCGAATAGTAGGTGGAGATACATCTCTAACTCTCCCCACTCCGGCGAAGAGTAAGAGAAAGAGATTCGTTTAAAAATACGGCCATATGGCCTTATAGATTTAGATTAGCAAGCTATTCAATCAAAATAAATCATTTATATTCAACACTAGCAGACCACCCGGCGTTGCTCGGGAAGGATAGTAGCCAGAGAAGTGGAAAGATTGGAACTTGAAATTAATGGTCACATGACAGGAATTTAGATAAATGAACGGAGCCGGTATAATGATGGTACACACATCGAACAATGGAAGCATGCTATGAAAACAACACACATGGGCGGATCCAGGATTTCTTTCTGGAGGGGGGGGGAGGGCACAAGCAACACCATATCAAGGATTTGGTTCTGGGGGGGCACAAGTATACCCCGTAATACAAAACGAACGCAATGATAATGGGTCCGCATTAAAAATCTTGCATATTTTTAAGGGTCTGGGGGAGGGGGGAACGTGCCAATGCCAATCCCCCTGATCCGCCTATGACAACACATAACAGCGAACAATGGAAAAAAATTATTTCCCTAAACGCGCACGGGATCAGCTTATACCCCGCTCCAATCATTGATCATTACGTGTGTCCGTTTGCGCGTAGACCAAAAACGTCACGTGAATGACAGCAAAAATGTTTGCACCAAGAGGATTAATTGGTAAATGTAGAATCCTTTGAGTTATGTTTTCCCTTTGAACGTGTAGAGAGGTGTGCCTACTCTGAAGGCCGTTTTACACGGTACACGGAATTGCACAGGCTAGAGCTGCATTAATTTCTAAAATGGCGTGGAATTGCGCGAATGCATGAACGAAATTAGAACAGGGGCTATTTTGCCGTCTCGCATCCACGCATTCTCGCATGTGTTCTAGCAATTCACCGCTTTACACGACGCAATTTTGATTGCGCCTTCACACGTACGTCAGACTGCGCAATTCCGTGTACCGTGTAAAACGGCCTTGAAGGATGGCCGACCACAAAAGTTGCAAGACGTTACGTGACAGCCGGTATTGCGTAAACGACGCAAATAACGCGTCGGTCATAACCAGAAATATCACTATGGAGTTTGGATGAATGAGATGCACCTATGTAGTAATTTTAGTTGCAATCTATGCAGCCGTATGGAAATGCATAGCGGGCAAACAAACAGACATCCTATCTTCTATATTATTTCTGCTGTATAGATACCTTTTTCTCAACTTATACGCAACCAAACTCTACAAATGAGGTACCAAAATGCACAGAATTTATCGAAGAACATGCGACGGCATATCTTACCTCCTAAATATTGCTATCGTTTCCTAAAATTGGTTTTTAAATAATTTAGAAAAAAAAACAAAAAAACAACCACCGGTAAATATTCCTGACGTTAACAGCGCACAAACTGATACATTTGTTCATTTGCAACAATATCTCACATTCTTTAAATAACTTTTATCAAAATGCGGCTGATTCCACATTCAAGTCTCCTGTTGATACGTAAGTATGAGTCATCATGTGCGTTTAACAGAGGATAGTGTAATTACTTCCAATGTTATGTTTAAAGAGGTCCTCTGACCTCAATTTGTACACGAACATTCCAATTAAATTTGAACATAAGACCCTGCCTTTTTTTTCTATGTTTTAAAATTAGAAACACGCATATCCCTCTGTGGACCTGCATTGAAAAGAGCCGGGGAAGCCCGCTGTGAGCGAGCGCAGCACCCTCGTTTTCTATATGTATAGATGGATAGGTAGTTAAGTTGCCACTCTTTCCTCTGCATTCTAAGGTTAATAAAATTTTCACTCTTGTATGTGGTATATGTACTTTGAACGACCTCACTCTCACCTCCACATTCCATATTTCTTGGACGTTTCAGTTATTTATACTACAAATAATAGAATTGGATGTCTATTGTACATTCAAATTGAAGTGCCACTGTTGCAATGTAAAGAGGGAGATTTTGACGCAGCGTGTTTCAATTTTAGCCAAATTTGTAACCCAATGAGTAATTTACTTCTTTCTAGCAAGCTGGGGTGAGAATTGTCCTTGACCTTAAATCATAAAAATGTTCAATATTAAGAAAGTAATGAAGAAACATCTTGTTCTGAATATCTCGTCCCATTTAATGATATGCCTGAGCATTTCACTGCATCAATACAGTTCCTTGGATTCCTCTTTTACGCTCAACTTATGTCAGCAGAATGGTATATTTTCATTAAGTATATATATATATTTATATTATATATATATTCGCCTGTGGCGACCTGTGTGAATGTGAATTTGAAATGTTTGTGACCTTCATGGTTCGTTTCCTCTTCTTGGGATCAGCGTTCCCCGAAACGCATGTGCTATATCTATCCTACTGTGTGTGTGATTGTGACCATCTTTAATTCCATTTCTTCTTCTGTCCGCGTTGAATTCTTCGTTCGTGGCGGGACCTACGCCCAGAGCCATCTCTTGGCCAAATGATAGGGCTAGACCTCGGGGGATTTGGTGTATAAACCCCCGCCGAAAACACTGGAGATTAGATTAGCCTGGATAGCTCGGTGGTCTGAGCATCTGCCTGGAAAGCAGAAGGTCCGTGGTTCGATTCCCGGTTCAGGTGAACTTTTTTCCATGTGTTTTCGGCCTTCATTCCATCTCCACGCCACAGTGTGTCATCGTCTTGCATAAATGTTTCTGTCTCTTTGTTTCAATTTCTATTATATGTTATTATGATTATATATATATATATATATATATATATGTACCACAAGAATTGGAAGAATATTTACTGATCCATCAAACTCTCTCCTCAGCAGAGCAAGGTCGCCTGGCTGAAGCGAGTCATTGCACAGTACTGTTTTGTTCAAATTTAGATGATTAGAAATAGTTAACTCGCTGTTTGATCTCTCAGTTATGTATTGTATGAGGAATGCACATTTTTAACGGTAATTCCACGTTCAATAATAAGAGAGTTGGGCTACAGAATTTCCCGACTTCAAGTTACGGAGTAATTTACTCCTTACATGATAAGTGGACCCTGAGCAATGTGAGAATTACTGTCTACTTTGAATCATTATTCTATGTGCAATATAAAAAGTTACATGGGAAAACTTTATTCCAAACATAGTTTTTGTAACTTGCTATAATGCCTCTAAAATTATTATCAGTTGGTAGCACCTTTTTCACCCACACATGCCACAAAAATGCTAACTTATACATCTCTCCTATAGCAGCCATCATTATGGAATATTAAAATTCTTAATATTCTAGAATCATTGGACGGATCTTTAAATCCCATTCAACTTCCTCCACAACAAGTCACATGCCTTCCGTGAGTCATGGAATGCAATAGATATGCAACATTTGAAACCATAGGCAATAGTTAACTCATAGTATGACCTCTGAGTTGTGCATAGTGTAAGGATACCAGTCTTCTATGAGTCCCAACTCTACATTCTGTATTCAAAGAATTAGATTACATGTTAAACACATCACATTAGTGGGAGGATCAATTCTGTAGTTTCGCTATTTATTTGTAGCTCTAAGTAATAAAGCAAGCCATTAAACCCAATTCTGTGTTATTTCCTTCAATATGAGGCATCGCACTTGCTTCTTATTCTGCATAGTTCAAAAATTATTCCCACTTATAAGAGTTCTTTGAATGAAACTGTTACACTCAACTTATGTCGAGACATAGAAAGCTATTAGCAATTAAAATTATGGTAATTATTGTTTTAGTAAAGTTTTGTTGAAAGATGCTGGAAATCACTTTGTTTAAATAAAATTTCAATTAATGTAAAAACAACATAAAAACATGCATATATATTTGATACATATGTTTTCATATACAATCCTGGATTACAATGATCCATTTACATTGTCTTTTTAATTAACATTGGCCAACTGAACCAAAGGCACATTAATATGGCTACCTAATATTGCATCAAAAATGTCAATTAATGACATGAAAAATCACCTCCAAAAATTTTGAGGGAAAAACATTTTCTTTTTCATACCAAGTAGTCTTGTTACCTGCTTTGCATGAGGTGGATCAAATGGCAAGTTTGCATACCAATTTAACATTTCATTTCATTAATTAAGCTATCATATATACATGAGTTAAATATTCTAATACAACCATGTCATAATGACAGATTGTAAAAAAGAGCACGCATATCATCTAGAAAAATTCCCAACAAAAAACTAATATCTATAGGAATGATATGGTTATTGAAAGTCACTTTAACATAATAAATAACATTTCAATGCAATTTCTGCCATGTTACCAGCCATGTGCAGTAGATAGTTTGTGAAAGCAAATTAATAAAACAGAATCTATTGATGACATAAGATTTGATGCTTTCCCAGTGGATAATGTTGGTAAACCCTTCTCGGGATCTCCATCAGATTATATTCCCCATTTTAGCCAAAGTGGCTCAAATGGAGAATTTAATCTGGTGGAGATCTCGAAAAGAGGTTACCCACTTCATCCATTGATGTTTGCGAGCACAAATCAATTTCTAATTAAATTTTTTAAAGTGGCTCTCTACAGCACCAGAGAAAAACATCAATTACATAATTGTTTGACACCCAGCGCCAACAAAACAGGTACCTTGAAAGTAATGGGTTCATCACAGCTTCTTATAGAGCTAAGCAGGGTCACTCAGAGACATTTAGGGGCCAAAGAAAATGCTGTGTTTAGCCTCTACCCTCCCCAACCTTAAGGAAATCAGAGGAATGCTGAGAATTACATATTTTTGAAGACCCCACACTTAGGACCTCTAAAGACTGGGGGCAAAGAGAATTACCCTCCGTGTTCCCCTCCCCCATCTGAGCAACCCTGCAGCAAAGAGCCCTTCAAATACCACAGATAAATGAGGACCATGCATTGAGTCACCAGATATCTGGAATTAGTTGAACATGTCCTCCTTTATTACTAATACATGAGAGAAGATGAGTTTCGGTCTTGCTTCTGGTTAATGACCGCAAATATGGCAACAGTGCTTAGCTGTCTGGTACGTACAGTAGACCCTCGCTTTAGAATATTAATCTGTTCCCCAGAACCCCCCATAAAGCAAATTCCATCGATATGTCAAATCTGCATTATTTCCAGGTGCTACAGGGTGACACATGCGTGGGTCCTTACGGAACTGCAAATCTACAATATTTCTTCATTTTTCAGCAGTCGCCAGTAAGCGAAATAAGAATTTAGAGGCATAAAACTTGGTGTGTCTGTATAATACATGGTAACTAATGTGGTACGACCACAAGTTAAGTTTGCCCGATTGGTGGATCATGCCACCCAGATTGAAACTCGTTTCACGCAGGTGCAAGTGTGACTCACCAGTGGATTACGCCCTTCCCAGACTGGGCCAACCTTCGACAACTTGGCGCACCACTTTTCATCGGAGAAAACCTGTCGATGTGCAATTTTGTGTGAAATGCATACATTCCGTGTATTATGTGACCCGACTCCCCGCTGCCACTTCAGAATGGAGTTTCACAATTACAGTTGAAAAAAATGTGATTGGAGTATCACCCAGGTGGCTCAGTCTGACACTGGCCTCAGTAAAATGCTCAGGATGCAAATGTCTAGAAATTAAATGTCCTGTGGCCTAAAAGTGAACCAGTGTCACTTTCTTGAGGTTCTGGGGAGCTCTCAAAACAAATGGCCTATAGGGTAGTCCCTAGAAGGAGTGGGCCCGATCAGTAGCTGCCCTATGTTCCTCAAGTTACCCTCCTCCCATTGGAAAAAGGTCCCTCAGTTTGGCACCACTAAAAGATAGCCCTACAAATGACCCACCAGTGGATCACAAATTGGAAAAAATTCCTCCCTCCAGCGAACATGTAGCGCAGTAAGTGAGACTATGTTAAGAATGTACTTTGTTAGCAAATAAAGCATGGAGTTATGCATTTCATTACATATGGTGTGAGAGAAAAAAAAATTGGCACAATTTTTCGTTTTAAAAAATTTGCACAAAATCAGCTCATTTAGCATGCCGCATCCATCTTGAGTTGGACTTATCGTAAAGCAGGGGTCTACTGTTCATTAATTTCTATATCCTGCCCTTTTTACAAGTCATTCATTTAACTTTCAATCACACTCATTCATATTGTTCTATAAGACACCTGTTTGCACACATTTTCGGCCATCTATAAAGCTAATAAATGAAATAGCTATCCTCTTTGAAAGTATAAATAACTAATGAAAAATAATATTACTGTATATGTCTGAATATAGTCCCCCCTTTTTTCCAAAAATGCCCAATGTAAAAGTAAAGGGGGGGACTATATTCAAACACATTTTTTTAACTTTTCCCGAAACTGAAGCCTCAAAATTAGGGGGGGGGGGGTTTATATCGAGATTGATTACAGGAACATTAATTACAATTAGATCAAGATCATGATTATTAATATGAATTGGATTAGAAATAAATTTAATATCATTTATTCCTATATTCAGAGGGGGACTATATTCGGAGAAATACGGTATATCAATGTATAAATTTAGTTTGAGTAGCATTAAAGTGAACATTTTCAGGCTTCCACTTGGTGTAACTGCTTGTTGAATAAAACATACATAGTTATTCTACACTAAAAGCTGTAATTCACCGACCCAAAAGTTTATTCGACTATTGCTTTTCATGGTTATTAATAAATAATAGGGAAGTCCTCGTGTTGCCATGTTTTTTTTTCAAAACACCCTGATTTGAAAATTTTGATTCAGTCACCCAAATCAACCATAATAAAAAGCTTACAGGCTACAGATCTGAACATTAGCAAATATTTTTCTAAATCAAATTTGTTATGTATAAAATAAACCATAAGTAATGATTACGAACATTTTATAAGTTAATGGAAAAAGGATTTAGTTTTAATATCTAAAATTTAATCTTAATCATATGACCAACAAGAGAGTAAAGAATGGTTCAATACCACATCACAATTTTTTTACACCTAAAATAACTCAACGCGAAGGATCCAACCATATGAGTTACTAGGTGTTTGCAAAAGAAATTAGAAAAATATTTGTTTTTATCGGAAGATCTGCTAAATTTTAATTCGAACCCATTAAAACAGGCAACACACCCATTCAATGCTGTCATCCTGCAGATTCTCAGATGACAACAAACAAGGAATCAATGAAGTTATTACTATTTTAAATTACTGTAAATTCTACACAGTTTCACCATTGATCATTGAGCAATGGAAACCTGATTTTGCAAATGTCGGAATAATAGGTATGGAATGTCTAATATACAATAGCATTCATCAATGGTTATTTCATTTTTCTCATCCAGATGCAATTCTTACGTTCACATAATTAATATCTGTATCTGTTTCATTGCGCATTTTAATGCAAAGCATGAAAAAATGGACAAAATAACCAGCTGCATCGCTGACTGCTATTAATAAATGTAAGTAACAGTTGAAAGTGCCCCTAAATACTCCTTTGCACACTTTTGAGTAACAATTATGAGCAGTAATTCACGTATCACAGGGAACAGGAATGTGAAAATTACTGAGCAATAGAACATAACATAAGAAGTATAAACGATAAAATGCATCAAAGCAAAGATTATACTACCTTTGTTTGATTAACAATCAAAAAAAGAGAGCCAAAATTATTCTTCAAGTTTCCATGGAAACTGAGAAAGAAATTTCTTGCCTTGCATCAAAGATGTAAGAAGCATATTTATTATGTACGCAACACAACAGCGATATCATTGTATGCATTTCAGCTGCTGTAATATTTTGTATTTGATGAATGCCAAGAATGAATAAAGCTCTAAAAATAAGGCTCTGAAATAAAAATAACATACATAACATATACTTAAAATAATATCCAAGAATTGATCCCGGTACGCAACATTATTACATACTCAGAACCTAATAAAATACACAAAATACTATGGATATAATATAAAATAGAGGGTAATGACAAATGGCAATTTCAGTTACATTCCTTTTCACTCCATTTCCTACCACACCATAAAATTGGTGCACTTGAGTTTAAAAATTGGCATAAGTAAAACTAATGCCAATTGTATTCAGATCATGAGCTTTCATCTTCCCTATCTTCATTAACAGAATGTCGGGAAAATGCACCTTGAGGATTATTGGCTGTGTTTGAATTCCTCCGTGGGTTATCCCAAGGCTGTACCTCTCCAGATGCAAAGAGAATGTAAATGAAATTCAACACGAGATTGATGCCAGCTGAGATCAGGAAAACATACCTCCATCTGGTTATTGTTTCCTGAAACAAAACAAAAAAGTTACACACCAATCACAATACAGGTAGGTACAACTAAGTATGTACCTTACATCATGCTATTGAGGCACAGAAACAGGTTCACTTAACACCCGTCAGAGCCCAAAGTTTTTTTTTAATTCACACAAGTATAAAATATGATACATATGAGCTCAACACAATAAACACAATCCAAACTGACTGAATAATAGAGGAAATCTTCTACTAAGTATGTGCACTGATATGTACGCTAAAATTCACATATTAAATGCATTCCAGGAGTATTGGCTCGGCACTGCACTGGGTGCCATATGGCACCCGTGGGCGTTGACGGGTTAATAGTTTACATGCATTCCATATGTAAAATTGTATTTTTGTAAGGTTTCAGCAGCATGATAAAGTTTAAGATGGGGTTTCCCATACACTTTCATTATTTTTAGACAGCAGTTCGAACGGGATGGCAATAATTACAGTATTTATCTGAATATGGTCCCCACTTTTTTTCCAAAAATGCCCGTGGTAAAAGGGCCCATGGGCAGTGTTGGATCTATGGGGGAGTCAAGGGGGTTATAGCCTCCCCCTTGGTTATCCAATTTACACTAGGTAGAGTGTTATTTTCTTTTGGACCCCCACTACTGCTGGGAGACTGCTCTCACTTAGCCCCCCCATATCCCTATCCTAGATTCCCCACTGTCCATTTACTATTTTCGGAGAAATATATACAGTAGAACCCCGTATTTACGTTATCGGAATTTACGTTTTCCCGCAAATTGCAAGTTTTTTTCTGGGTCCCATCATATTTCCTATCTCTCTAACGTAAATAGAACCCTGTATTTACGCCGTGTTTTTTTCGTTTTCCCGCCATGTGCATCACGACGTGCCGACCATGGTGCCGACTAAAAAAAATATTTGCCTACTAAAACAATACATCTTGCATATCAGCCCTTAAAAACTGTCTTTTGGCTTCCTTTCGCGCATTTGTATTTAAAAATACAAGAGAGATATGCGTAATGAGAACTATTTTCGAGAAGAATTTGAATGCGGCGGGACAAAACGCCTCTAGCGTCGGAAATGGTCGGAAAGTTGAACTACGTCATCTCGTTTTCTGCCAGCGGCGAAAAGATTCACGATATGAAAGTAGGTGTTTTGAGCAATCCAGCGATGTAATAATTATAACGTAAGAACTCCTGAAGGAATGATGACAATAATCACGTAAACTATAATTTGATACGAGAGTTTGAAAGGAAAGCATACGAGATGAAACGTGATAAATGCCGGAACTATAAAACTTGACCGACAACTGGGATCATTTGCGCTGACTTCATTCACAGTTGCGAAGTAATTATGGGTTAGTTACATACTTTTAGGAAAACTTATTTAAACTTGAATTATCCCATTCAAATCGCAGTGCATCGCAAACTATTGTAACTTTCAAAAATTATGAAGTCGCACGACAGTTTGTACTACTTGATCGTCAAGGAGTAGTTCAGATACTCGTTTGTTGCCAAGTTACCCTCAATTAATACGGGAAATAGAATTTATCCTGCTTGAAAATGGAAATTCGATGTGAAAAACGGACATTTTTAATTGAGGAGATCCGATCGGATTGCCAGTCTCCACATTCAATACCGTGGTGAAAAATCGCAATGCCATTGTAAAACATGCAAACCAGTGCGGACATTTATTAAAAAAAGAGAAAATATGTGTAGAATTCCAGGTAAGAAGAATTAGAACAAATTCTAAAAGAGTAGTTTTTAGGTTCAAGATCATCCAATGTCCCTGCAAATGGTGTCATCTAAAGGCCTGTTTACGTAGTACATTAACCCGTGCGAGTTAATGTCTAAATTTATGAATGCGCGAATGAACACGAAAATGCACCGTGTATTCACCCAACTAGCGCGAATGCATGAACAGAAAATTGAACCTGTTCAAATTTGGTTCATGCATTCATAGTGGGATTTAGGGGAGGGACACGAGCCCCTCGGGAGGGACACGAGCCCTTCCTCCCCAGATGCTTAAAAACTAGACAAAATTTGAACGCGGTTATCAAGGCGGATCTAGGGGTGGGGGGGCACGTGCCCTCCCTCCCCCCCCTCAAGACCCTTAAAAAATATGCAAGATTTTTAATACGGCCCCGTTATCATTGCATTCGTTTTGTATTACGAGGTATCCTTGTGCCCCCCTCAGAACAAAATTCTGGATACGGCCTTGCATGTGCCCCCCCAGAAAGAAATCCATTTAATTCAATATTAATAACTTTGATGTAAAAATAAAAAGAATTTTGTAAAGCCATCATTATATCTTGTTTTTAATCTCAAGAGAAGATCGTTTGCCTGCCAGGCCCTCCGTGCCCGTCCCAGAAAAAATCCTGGATCTGCCCCTGCATGCATTTGTACATGTAGCATTCCAGTCCACAAAAATCATTCATGCAAATAGATATTAACTCTTACGTGTTAATATATCATGTAAACAGGCCCAAAGGCCCCTGAGAAAAAGCATTTTATTTCCCCGCAAGATTGAGAATTGAAGATTCCACGGTATCTATAATGATTGGTTGGATTGATTCAAAAATAGGTACAGTCTTGTATACAAGACAGTGAGTGGTGAAAGCAAAGATGTTAACATAGAGACAGCAACTCAGTGGAAAGAATCTGAATTGATTAGACTTCTAGAAGGTTACAGCCCAAAAGATGTTTTCAATGAAACAGGATTATTTTTTAATTTTTGCTGCCAGCAAAAACACTGTGCTTCAGAGGGTAACAATTATGTTATGGAATAATGCTTAGTGAACAATTACAAAATTAATATTTCCAAAGCCAGTATGTGAGTTAAAGTGAAAATTCTGTATTTCCCACTACATATTTGCATTTTCCCGCAATTTACACCTTTTTTCTTGGGTTCCTAGAAAAGTGTAAATAAGGGGTTTTACTGTAGTAGCTTCAAGTCGATGGCGTGAATGTCAGTTGAACAGTTGTGGTGGAATGAGGTGAAATTTATTACATGGTTACTTATGTGGTTATTTTTGGGTTGAAATAAATAACTTATTTTTGGAAAAGGATTTTCATTTTCCTTTTAAATTTTTAACTAACATTTTTCTCCCAATGCAAGAGCCTAAAATAATGAAATAGGCAATGCAACTACACCCATGTCTCGTATAGCGCAAGGGATGCGTTCCTTGGGGTCTTTGCGCTATACGAATTTGCGTTATACGAGAGCGTTTTAACATTGGGAAGATAGGGATGCGTTCCTGGTAGCATAGGTCTTGGGTATTGAATTTCCTCTAAAACATATATATTCCCATAAATAGCCTTAGAAAACATTATTTATATAAATTTTTATAGTTTAAAACATCTTTAAAGATAGTATGCACGCATTTGAAGACTTTTATTCACGTTAAAAAAAATTCTTACGTGCTTTTGAAATTCCCTCCTGTCGTGCGGGTGGGCTAACATCTGCTATCTCAGGGGTTCGTAATGCATTGCCGGCAGTTGACGATTTTTCAAAACCAGTCTAAAAACAACTATTGTGTCACACAGGCCCTTTTGTCGCTCATCGAAATGACAGGCAAATGCTACTTTGAATGCCATTTCATAGCTAGCGGAGTTTATGAATGATAAATCATTTTAATTTGAAGTCCTCCGAGTCATTAGCAGCTACGTGAAACAGTCTTTAAATGCCTTGAAACCTGACCCAGGTTTTCCTTCCCTGAAAATGAATGAACGAGAATGCATTCTTTTCCAAAAGAATATCGTCTCGTCAACACTAAAAACTAGTTGAGGGGGAAAGGAGCCACTTTCAATCACAGCTTGGAGTTCATCAGAAAATGATGTGGTGACTGCGCTATCAACACTTGCAGATTCACCTGATATCGCCGCACTGAAAATACCTGCTTGCCGTTTAAATTCTGGAACCAACCGGAGCGATTACCACTCTCGTCTTTTTGTACTGGTTCACTATGAACTTTCCGTATGTGTAGACCGCTTGGTTGAAGTTGGTGCGGCTGAGGTCACAGATGTTTTAACTTCGTCTTTATTCAGAATAAGGCATCGTGCGTTTAAACTTCCGCGCAATATCGCTTTGACGTTCTCCATTTTCAAAGCAATTGACCTATATCAATTTCTCTTCTAGGTTTATGGTTTTTCTTGATAAATTCTTGATTTTTCTACCCGCATTCCTATTTTTTGCCATTTTCTCTTTTTACTCTGCATGGCTCTATCGAAATCACCTTCTACTGCTGGACTGTATTCTTGAGACGCAGAGGGCCTACGACTGCGGGAGGGAACGAAGCTATTGTGTTTGAGACTCTATAGCGGACCCTTCTATGAGTTGATGCTATTCATACGCAACTCGGCCACCGCTCCATTTCTCCCCCGTGAATACCGATGACCTTGAAGGTTTTAGCCCTCTACCTGGAAGTCAATCGCCCGATAACCTATGACGGCAAAAATTACGTCTCAACCAGTACTGCTTAAAAAAAACTCATTTCCACTAGCCCCACGCTTAATTTATGATCTAAATTAACTCATTCTGTTAAGGAGACGAGATAAATTACTTGGTAGGCCGACTATCTGGACCCAATGACGAGTAATGCTTTTGGCCATTCCACAGCAATAGATTTCGATTAATACGTAAACAAATTAGAAGATTTGAAGCAAGCAATACTATTAATATGCGTAAAATGATAGCAATTTCGTGTGTACTTAGCGCAAGTTCACGTTTTATCACGAGAGCGTTTAAGATTTTTGATTAGGCTACACTGCGTTGCAATGTTTCCCCGAGGAACGAATTTGCGCTATATCGAAATTGCGCTAATCGAAATTGTGCTATACGAGACATGGGTGTATTTCAAAATGCATGCTTTTTCAACTATCCCCTGCAACTACAAAAATTGATTGGTAAATAAGCATTACTTCATATGTGATAGTGAAAGAGCCTGTAGAATAGGATGAGATATTTTAACAATAAATTTAAAAGATACAAAAATTACCCGAGGGTATTAAATGATAACACAATGGTCTATAAATGCTTCCACAACTAGCTAAATTTCATGGTTAAATCAGCCCCCTTAATCTTATTTTATAATAATTAATGTACAGAGACAAATTCAGGCATAAATTATTATGCTAACCTTGAATCACGAGAAGTATGTTTAATAAGAAGTAAGCAGATGTATAAAGAAAAATTTGGAAACTTACATGGCCATTAACTATACTCCCTGTGGCATAAGGAGCTAAGAAACCACATACATTTGAGATTGCATTTGTGAGTCCATACAAAGTACCGGCAAGACGAGGACTTAGAGCCAAGTGATTAACCTGGGGGGAAAAAAACAAATTAATCATTGATGTAAATTAAAAGTCAAATATATGAACAACTACTTATTTACTAAAAAATTTACATAGTAGCTAAAATTCCACAACATACAAAATTTTGCCATTCTCAGCTAAATTTATGCGTGGGAAGTTCCCAGCATAGGCAGATTTAGGGGGGGGCACAGGTACACGTGCTCCCCCCCCCCCCCCCCCAGATGCTTAAAAAATACACAAGATATTTTGTTACCATTACTTTACATTCGTTTTGTTTTATGTACTATGGAGCCTCAATCATTTAATATAATATTACATATATTAAATCAATTTCTTATCAAAATAAAATATTTTTTACAGTAATTGCTGAATGTTGTTTTTAATCTTCAAAATGAGGAGACCCTTGCGCACACCCCAGGAAAAAATCCTGGAGACGTAAAAATAATGGAGAGAAGAATAAAAAGTACCATTAGTGTGTTGCAGTGGCGTAACAAGGACTGTGCTTTGAGGGGGAATATGGGGCCTGTGAGGGCGGACCACCTCCAGGCAACGGCGGTCTGGTGGTTAGTCACCAGTTGGTGTTCAGCGACTCATCTCACTACCATGATATTAATACACGATCTTTAACTTTAAGCAAATGCAGTTACTATATGTCAAACTCGACAATAGTTTTAGATAATTTTTTTATTTCTCTGAGGCTTTGGGGGGGGATCTAGCCCCCTCATCCCGCCCTCCACAGTTACGCCACTGGTGTGTATTGTATTCCTGGTTTAATGATGTCTTTAATATATTTTTTAATAAATCATCTAATTAGGACATTTGCATCGAAAATGCAAACCCTAATTTGCCTTTGTATCCTATGTATGCTTTAAGTTGTCCATGAACAGATTTCAGAGAAGCCAGAGTAGGACACTTGGTCCCCCGAGTTCTATGTAGCCTTACATAGGTATGTGGAGGGACGAGAAATGACAGAAATTCTTTAATTACAATACTAAAATGGCCTATTTTTACTTAATTCCTGAGTTAAGACTCACCTGCACACCAGAATATGCAGCTCCAGCAAAGCCACCACTGATGGCTAATAAGGCAAGGATGAAATTCGAATGACAGCCTGCATAAGCAATTCCAACAAAACTCAAGGATGGAACGATCACAGCTGAAAATGAAAACCACAATGCATAACACAAGAATTATGTATCGTCAAATGCAGAAATAACTTTAAGAGAAGTAATAATAAGAGTGAAGCAAACTCTGTATGAAATAAGGAGCAGTCAATGGAAAAATGCAGTAATAACTAGTTTAATTGCTTACCTAAAGAATTGAAAATTTTTAATGATGCTGTGGTAGAGAGATAGCCAGCTGAGAGAAGCCAATCAGCCAACCAACTAAATGGCAGGGAGCACAGCCAATTCAACAAATATGGTAGAGCTGATAGGAAACTGTTCTGATTACAATACATGCAAGAAGTTAATAATTAGCAAGGAAAAATGTACAGTCATATTTTACTATGTATATCCACTAAAAATGCACGTTAATGACAAAAATTTCATAACCCAACAATAGAAAGTAAAAAGAGATTACTAAAAAAATATGCACTAACATATTGTGAGCAGGAGCCTCAGTGAAAATTAGTCCATGAAGAAGGAAACTTATAGCAACTTTGCAATTAGTTAAGAAATTTATTCACAATAGAGGGATTAATGATGTTTTTTAATGCCAATGATCCATGAGGTAAGATCTGTAACTGTATTAACAGTAATTCCAGTTTCAAAAGATAAAAACTGTAAGTGCAGGTAACAAAAAATGGTACACTCAATTCATGACTATAATGAATTCTTCTCCAGTGAGGTAGTGATTTAATTGTAGCTGGCACACCTTGGAGGAATTTCATAATGATGCTAGCAATAATGACTTGGTCATATTCTTCAAAAATTAAAACTAAATCGGTTACTGCACTTATTCCATCATTTCTGTCAACTTGGAGTTTTACCCTTAAGAATGACACAGCGTGTCAAAACCAGTTGCGTTGAATTAACTTTGTGAGGAAAATTACTTCAGCATGGCCAAACCATAAAGCTTGAATCACACGATCATTTTCTTGTCGCGAAAAGTGATCGTGCCAGTGATCATTTTTCGGAATCATACAGTCCCTCCTGCCGTTGCCTTCACTTTCAATATCACAGCTCATTGTCATAAGACCTGCACAACAAAAATATATAGTGTAGTTTGTTTATCTATGTTGTTCCCACTATTGTCAAACCCTGCGCTGCAATCGCTCCATGCAGGCATGCGTTCCGATTGGCTGATATGGGGTTTTAGTGACAGTGGATTTGGGGGTCCCAGGGCGGGCCCCGCAAAGGTTACACTCTCGAGAGCCGGGAACCAAGTCTGAGACTTATATGCCCGTGCTGCTCGAGAGGGGAAGGACAGAGGAAGGAAAAAGGAATGGAGGCATCGCCGCGATGAGAGCCCGACGACACCTCCAGGGGAAGGACGGGGGAGGAAGGGAGGGGACGAGGAATCCCGCACCGTCACAAAGGCGGGCGGGTCCTACTATTAGCGAAACCAAGCTTACGCAATTAATATTCTACCAATCCTAGTATATTTTCCTATGAGGAAGAAAAATCTATCGATTGAATCGGTAGATAAGGGGTTTTATTGACAGTTTTAGCAATGGAAAAAACAACCAGAAGAGTGATGAAAAATGGTGATGGGAATCCTCATCGCAATCGTGATCGCAAAAAACAATTGCCGGCAACGATCATTTGCAAGTGATCACTGGGAAATGATGGATAAAATGATCGTTTGATTCAGGCTTAAGGAAATATCTTAAGAAGAAACTGGTCAAGTTTAGATGAAGTCAATCAGAAATATCCATTTCCATCAGTTACAGGTGAAACCATCAGTTACTCCTTACTTTTTAAGAGTAATAATGAAGTCAGCGAGGGGCTAAATGGATTTTCTGACCACATCAATCAGTCCAAGCAAAATTACAACCTATTATCTAAAAATGCCCTTCTAATGCTCACCTGCATAATGTTAAAGTGCAATATTTTATCCATGTAGGTAGGCAATTCAGTAAGAAGAGTATAGAATGCCCAGCTCTGTCCACACATTGTCAATAGAATAGCCCAAAGTGGAAGGGATGTCAAGACCTGACACCATGGAATGCCTTCATCAACAAGGTCATCATCTGCTGGAGATGTTACAGTCTGCAAAGCAAAGGATACATATCAAAATTAGTGAATTATCAGCCAGCAAGTGAATAAAATTAAAATATGCAAATAAAATCGCCACAACTTCCACTGCCAGATAATTTCATTCATTAGTTTGACAAAGTTTAGTCTGCAACCAATTAAAACCTAGTTTCAAAAGAAATGACCAAGATCCCATCCTTCAATTGCTATGTTTAAGATGCATATAATTCAAACTTGATATTAACATACATGTGCTTTGAATACTGCATTTCTGTTGTTTCAAAAAACAAAATGCAGGGAAAGTACGTTTTACACTTACAATTAGATCATACTTCAAAAAGGAGTTTTATCAATTGACTTCATCATTAATTAAAATTACCACTAAAACCTTGTCAAAAAAAATACAGATTAATGCCAATCATAATGAGTATGTATATCCAAAAAATTTTGAGGAAGTACTTTACTCATTGAAAAAAATCCATTTAAACGTATTAAAAATTAACAGCATAGATTCATGAAGTACTTGCTGATTTATATTGCTAGTTACGAATTATGAAAATAGAAAAGGCTTATTCCAATTAAAAAGTATTCTATCGGCTAAAGTTGGTATTCTGGATGATTACTGTCTCCTCATTCACAAGCCTTGGTTCATTAATTTGATTTAAAATTTGTAACTGAGGCCAACCAACCTGTTTGTTAGATTAACAACAGTATTTTCAAGTCTCAGATGTCTACAGTGTTCCATATTTGAGGCAGACTACTATCAGGTGGCATCTGTGTCATAGTTAATTCTTGGTAGTACCAGACCAAAACTTCAGAGATTCATATTAATGACCTTAGCATGACCATTTCTTTTCAGAAAAATCAAGTACCGTATAAGCGTGTGTAAGAGGCGCACCTTTTTTCCCAGAAATTGAAGTCAAAAAGGGGGGTGCGCCTCTTACACAAACTTCTTATCTTCCCCTCCCCCTTCGCCGGCCGCAAGTCCAAGGGGAACTGAGTCGCCTTGGTTTTCAGCGTCAGTCAGTCATTTGAAACCCTGGGTCAAAATCAAGCAGCAGGTAGGGGAGTTTCTCCCTTAGTGACGTTTTTGTAAAATGCTCCTGTTTGCATTTATTGTAAGCATCGCGCCGTCACGTCGGTACCCCAGAGGTGAACTTGGAAAAGATCGCGCGGGGTGATTCGCTCCGGAGCGTGCGATAAATTTACTGCCACGAATGGGCATTCCGCGGCATTTATACTGCGTATAGTAATTGCTTATCAAACGTAGAGAAACGCATAATTTTGAAGGACATGCCTGGTTAATAGTCAATATCTGTCTTGCCGAGCAATTTCCATTACGCTGAGCACATGATTTTTCAAAAATTACCTTCAGACGCTTATATGAGGATTTTTGCAACTGAAAATTATATTGGTGTCAAAACCTGCAGTTTAAAAAATTTAAACGAGTGTGTTCATTGTTGGACTAAATGGTGGATAGAAGCAATCGGAAATACTTATAAGTGAAGAGCGCTGAAGGAGAGGTCGAGGGGAAGGAGTGTATCCGTATTTCAAGCTACGAGGAGCGTATCACCTCCATATTTCAAGCTACGAGGCTATGAGCCGCTATGAGCGAAGGAGCAAGGGAAACCACGTCCGATCTTGCATTTGATGTTGTTGCCTTGAAAGCGAAGCGGCGAGGGCGCAGCAATGTGATATACGTAGTTTGCGCGTCCTGAAGTTTCCAGTCCGTCTCGTCTTGTTTGAGTGCGCTTATGCTACGCTTGTTTCTTCCGAAATTGTGCTGTTTGGACTATGTTGAATATTAGTAGCCTTGTTTTAACTTTAAATCTTTGTGTCAATCAATTAGAGTTCAAAAAACTTAAATGCCATCAGATATACGTCGCATTAGGTCTCATTCGTTTTAGAAACCTCGTGCACGTCATACAATTGCTGAAAGATATCGAGATATCTTTGAGCTCAGTAGGTGACTCACCTAGTATTTGGCCTCCAGAAACTAGGAGAATTGAACCTGGTAGGCCGAAATAGGTCAGTTGGTGAGATGGGGTAGGGATGAAACACATTTCCATTGTTCCCTGAAATTTTTTTGATACTTCATATTTTCCTATTTTCCTGTGGGGTCTCGGAAAGGAAAACAAACGGCAGAGGCATCAGCTGATGGAGGGCCGAATGGAGCTCCGTTAAATCTACGACGTGGTTATTATCCTACGGCGCTGAGATTGCCCCGATTGTTGTCCAATCTCTTGGGAAGGTTCATGCTATGTGACTGTCATGTTTTGACTTAAAATTTTCCACCGCTGCAATTCTATTGCAATACTCGTGCGAGAGCTTCTAAACAAAATTGTTCGTGAGTAGGACGAGCATCGTAGAGCAACTGCGTATGCGAAGAGAGGATCGGAGCTCTTTCTACTCCCTCTTATGCCGCTATTACCGCTGCAGTTATCAAAATTTTCTCTTTCAATTAGCGTTGAAAGAGGAAATTTCGACAACTGTCGAAATTCCAGGCATACGTCTGCAACACCGCACGATAGGATAAAAAATGCCGCAAAATTTTTTTCTTCTTAGCTTCGATGCTCAAAATAGGGGTGCGCCTCTTACACGTGTGCGCCTGTTACACACGCTTATACGGTAATTGTCAAATATGTACTTCAAAATTTAGTATAACTTTCATGTTATAGTGTCATTACTTTCATTATCAGTATAGCATTATTTAAGGCTTATTGATGTGATTGGCAATCAAATAACTGGAAAATATATCGCAAGATACATATATAATAAAATGCATGGCAATATATGATGGAAAATTCATGTGCTGCATCAGTCTTTGTCAAATTATCATTATCAAGAAATTTTATTTCAAAGCATAATTGCTCCATGGCACAGAATGTGATATAATTACTTGTCTGCAATAAGGCGTCATTCACTGGGACACAAAAGCGAAAAGGGAGTGAGTGTACATGCAAATTCATTGCTTAAAGTCCGATATGTGAGAGAAGTTAGAGATGTATTTATCGTAGAGCGTAGCAAAAGCATTTTACATGGGAGAATGTCCCTCTCTCCACGGGGTTATTCCATACATGCCGCACCCAGGTAATAACCCCCCTAAATTTGGAGCCGGATCCGGCCCTGGTCTCAACTATCCAATATTGCAGAAATCTAAGACTTCAAAACTGCTGTTAATATGGTAAACAGGTTAGTAGCCCAGGTTGATTAGTTTTTAATTCAAATCCTCAGAATTACGTTTTTCAGGTTTTCCACTCGGTCAAGTTTTCCATGGCCAAAGGTCAACTTGTCCCTCATTCACAGGACACTAATTGAACTCTGAAGATCAAATACATTGGCAATGGAAGATCCGACCCTGTGAAAAACTTTCATTCACAGTACACAGAGCTAGAATACCAACTTTAACTCTGATGGGATACTCAAGTCATTTGCTGATTTTTCAATGCACAAAAAGTATTTGAATTACCTGTCTAACTAATGGGCAGTGGAAGAGTTAAATAATAACATAAAAAAGAAAAAAGAAAAGTTATTCCTACTGCATGGTTGCCACGGCTGTGGTGGTGCTTGTCTGGCTGCTTGAGGGAGTGCTCTATGAACCGTCTTTCTTGTGGACAAATACTAGGATGTGTGGCAGGAGAATCACTTATCAGGGCCATCCATGCTATGTACCAAATTACTCCTAAAGCACCAAAAATGTAAAAACACAAAACCCATCCTCCGGGACCCAGCAGCCACCAATAAACTGGAAGGTCTATATTACAAAGAATGCCTGATATAGGCATTGATATCACAGTTCCAAACAGAGCTCCTGAAAAATAAGAGATGAGAAATATTATCACCATGTGTAAGGTTGGCATAATGCATGTAATCAGAGGCATAACTGCAATCACGCACATTTCCAGGGGAGGGGGAGTCTTAGAACCCCTTGTCACTGATACAATGGAGATACCAAGATCCCATATTATGTCCCAAAAAATATTAAAACCAATTCAAGCAATGTGCACATTAATTTACATATATTAGGTTGAGCAAACTTACCAGCGTAAACAATAGCTGTGATTCTGCTTCTTTCCAAAGGCGGTACCCACTGCGCAAACATAGCCATCATAGCTGGGAATGTGACTCCCTTTCAACATTAGAAAGAAATTAAAAATTAGATATTCCCAGTGATGTAAAACACCCATCTGCATATGCTCAATACCATCGGTATGTACCTGGGTTAAATATACTGATTATTTACCCCAAAAATTAACAAAACCTGGGACTAAACAACTAAGATCACAATGTGTCATGAACTTTGACTTTAAAACCCTGTAGCATAAACTGGTTAGGCATCACAGGCCAGGAATACAAGTCATATCTTTGGGAAAGGTATCAATGATAAACTACATTTTTTATTAAAGAATAGGTGTTTGCAAAGGGAGACGCATGTTCGAAAGGCCTATATCAGCAGTTATACCAATGTGTCACCAAAACCTTTAAAAAATATTGCTTAGGGCTTTATCATAAAACCATAAATATCCTAATTTTGGATGTTTACCCAGGCAATGGATAAAAAAATTCTCCATTTATAAATACCCCATCCTCTGAGTATTCACCCATGACCTGGCTCATTAATGAGAAACCAATCAATGATAAAGAAATATAACGAAAAGTAAAATACACCATGGATGAATTTTGCTATGAAAAAATATTTGACTTAGCCAGTATTTGCACCCGGATCTGCGAATTGCCTGTCAGGCATGTCAGCCTATCACACCACCAAGCCATTTTCTCAGAGTGAACTACGGGATGGGTTTTACCTAATGATATGAGTCAATTCGATTCGTTGATTCTAGACCGAGAATTGGAATCAAAAATGAGTATTTACCAAGGTGAAGCATTGATTGTAGTTCCAGTGGTACTTCAAACCACAAATTTATGCATGACTGTGCTTCTAGCAATCACTTGAATTTTCACACCACTTAATCATAAAAACAAAACACATCCGAATCAGCGTAATGACTGTTTCTTCCATGCCATAGTCCCATAGAGACGTCAAAGATACATAAGTTCAGTTCTGAAATTTAGCAATTATATTTTAATTACATAGTGATGATATGAGTGACGCTTTTGTTACCTGTTTCTTCAACTGAGAAATAATTTTTTGCGTGGTTGTCTTGTTGCCTGGAATTTAGTGATATTCTTCTTGGAGCCTATGGCATCAGAAACGATGGAATTGGTATTGGTAGAATCAGAATCGAAATGTAATAACCAGAATCAGAATTGCTAAAATTTTGGAATTGGCCCACCATTAGTTTTACCGAAAAGAGATAAGAGAAAAGTATTATAGAGACCCATGAGTTTTTTTTTTTGGTTAATGCATGAGTCTCTGGAACATTCCATTATTGTAGAAAAGAAATACTCAATTGGCTGTACAATAGGATGGTATCCTATTATTTTTTTATTGCCTAAATCGAAAGATTATTACTCCTGGAGAACGTATTTCACGCTTTCAGATTTTTAAATGACGATATCTATTTTTCGCTATCAAATGAAAAGTGAAAATTTTCAAGTGCGCGATAACGCGACGGGTAAGTATGAATGCCGGGTAAACTCCGTGTGACGTCATTCTGGTTCCCACTGCTGCAAGTGAGGTGACCTTGGGGCGAGGCTCTGAGCGCTGATACGACGCAGGATGCTAGCAGGTAGCAGGGTACCATGCTAGCTGGTAGCGCTTGGCTTAAATAAGGATTATTAATACCCTATCAAATGAAGGAACCTTTCCGAACTTAGGTAATTTTAAAGGGTGATTATTGAGAGATGTTTCCCTGAGCTCTGTGCCTCATGTATGCATTGGTAATCTCAGGCGATGTAAAACTTCTGACGACTTGCATAGCATCTAGGCCCCTGTGACGTCACGTGGAGTGGCATCGCATGGGCGCCAATCTGGCCTTTTTCAAATGAAGATAAAATTGACCCTTGCAATTCGTCAAAACCAGTATTTCTAAAACCAAATAATTTGTATATTATGAATACACTAATGGTGGGTAACGAATCGCAATCAATGCCTTTCGTTTTCTTTGATGAAGGAAACTACCCTATTCTCCCACTGCTCGTCCACCTTGCAGGTCAGAAATGTTACTGCATTGGTGCGTGGGAAGGGGGGAGAAATCCACTGCAGGGACCATACACCAGCCTCTCAACCGGAAAGACCAAAACACACATATTCACTCACAACAAACATACACAAGATCCTTTGTGGGGGCTTTAGGGACCTCCAATAAGGATTATCGTTCCACAAAAAACCGGGAATCTTCAAAGGATGGGCCTGTGAGGGAAAGCCAGTGATTTTTGGAAACACACGCACTCAATAAGCATTCACTCACACATTTACTCACCAATAGATGGCTTCAATTTTGCCGGGAGAAAAAAAAAATATTGCTCCAAGAGAGCGTAGTCGGGGATCGGCAAGGAGACGAGGAAAACACACATATACGTATTTCGGCTACAAAGTAGCCCTCTTCAGCGTGCTGAAGGAAGAACCAAATACACTTACAACACGAGGCTGAAAGTGGAGGGGACGGGAGGACAATCAAAACATAAAAAGGATCTTGTGTATGTTTGTTGTGAGTGAATGTATGTGTGTGTGTGTGTGTGTGTGTTTTGGGCTTTCCGGTTGAGAGGCTGGTGTATGAACCCTGCGGTGGATTTCTCCCCAATCCTCGCACACCAACGCAGTAAAATTTTTTTTACTTGCAAGGTGGACGAGCAGTGGGAGAATTATACAGCCAATTGAGTACTTCTTTTCTACAATTTCGGAGGCCGTAGAAGATCAACCCCCATTTTTACATTCCATTATGCTTCTACTGTGCTGATTGTGCTGCTAGTAGGGAATGCATTTTTGACAGTCTGTGCGGACAGACAGTGTTCACTTCTCAGAAAAGACTGGTGCACAAATGTAAAGTTCTAGAACGCACTGGGGGGCGGTCGGATGCCACGATTCCTTTCAAACTGCACTCATCATTCACTCAAGGTCATTTTGTTTAGAGTCGGGGCCTGTATAGCGGGTGCCTCAAGGTCCGTGGAAGGGAAGCTCTTCGATTCACCACGAGAATCCATGGGAGGAGATCACTATTGTCCAAGAACCAACAGTCTAAAATACACTTCCTGCATCAAACTCAGTATCTTTCATTTCTCACCTATGTATACTGTCCCTCCGAGCGGACCACCTTCACAGTCCGGAATCCCTCAGCGTCAGTCAAGATCCTAAGTCTGAGTCGTGCCTTGTCCAGCTGTCCATAAGTGGACATGACAATACATATATAAAATTTACGTGAAATACAGAGCATTCTCGCGGCTGAGCTTAAAGCCACCGAGTGCGTCCACCGGGTTGCAGATGGTGGGTTGACCTTTAGATATAGAGGTTAGCTGCGAGATAAGCGAGTTCTCTCGTTCAATAAGCAGTCATGGACAAAAAGCGGCGGTGTTCTGAGGGGGTATTGGGCTACCCTTGGGTAAGGTAGGCCATTTAAATGATACCGAAACCTGTGAAGATACCGTGACTTGGCGACTGGGGGCCGCCAACAATTATGCCTCTCATCACCCGGGGGAAAGGGCAGCAGCCCTTCTTCACATGTGCGAAGGTGGAAACCATACTGGTCGGTACAGCAACACACATTTCACTACGGGCGTGGTAACATTTACTTTAACGGCTGTAGTACTGCGATGTGGAAGGCAAGGGGAAACCACCACATTATCATCCCGAGGAGTCGCAGCTACTCCACTCAATTTAAAAGATAGCTGATAGGAGAACTGAGTGGAGAGCTGCATCAAACCAATCCTAGGATTGTTGACCAGTGACAGAGCATTGTCCCTAGCAAATGCACTGCTCTTTAAAACTGCAGCCATTAATATCATAAAATTACTCAATAGCGCAGTGAATCCATCAATAACTTCTGGTGCACTCATTTAAATTAAATTACAATGAAAACTTATTTTCTAGGAATAAAATGACTTTTATTACCTCAGACAATCCTTCAAAAATCCTGAGCACCAAAAATGGACCAATACCCCAGCTCCAATACATCCTCGCTGCAATGGGGCTGACCAGAGTGAATACTCCAGTGAGTAAAACACCAAGGCCAACAACATGACGACCTCCAAAAAGTTCAGATAATCTACCTCCTGGGACTTGTGTTGCCACATATCCATAGAAGAAGGATCCAAGAATCAATCCTTGGGTACGTTCATTCCAAGGAAATTCCCCTCCTGAAGTATCACGAAGGTCACTGAAACTCTGTAGAATTTAGGCAAAATTCAAAATGATTAATGGCACTTTTATATAAAAAAAAGCATTACATATGCATAAAAAAACGAATCATTTATATTTAAAATTGCACCAAGAATGAAATTTGACTGCAAACGAAGTTACTTGTTATATGCTATTCTAGGAATATTGAGATGAGATCATTATAATCTCCCTTAAGGTATTGCATAGGTTACTTAAACACAGTAGAATTTTAAACATAATTGAAAACAATAATAGGTAATTGTGCCAAAAAAAATGGCATACATCAACCAAGAAATTACATCCAATATTGATGTTAGGCCATTAGAATTTCCTATAAGTGAAGGTTA